>NC_080075.1:1200833-2401666 GCF_949987535.1 Balaenoptera acutorostrata
CTGCTGACATGTCCAATCTGGATCTCTCCCGTAACCTCTCTAGCCATCTCCCCGACTTAAACGCCAGTGTTCCCGATCTTACTTCTTGGTATCTCTGCTGAACTTCAGCTGCGATCTGAATTTCTGTCCCTGCGTCTTCACCCAGGGCTCAGGGCCCGCGTTCACGTATGCTGCCCGCCTCCGGCTGTGGCAGGTGCGCTGTCTGTGCACGTAGCACAGGCCAAGTGCTCCACTTCTGCGCGTCATCCCGCACATTCTCACCTACTCAGGCATCAGTGTAGCAACTCTCCCCTCTGGTGCAGCAAATCCCCCCCTCTAACAGATTTCTTCCCAACAGTTTACAAACATGCAATAAGAAAAATATCACCAAGAGATTAAGGTCAGGAACAAAGAGTGGAAGCAGCTAAAGAGGGGAGGGGAGGGTCACGATAGGACAGGTGAAACATCACACAGAGAAAGGCAAAAGAGCACATCTCCCCTCTGGACACTGTCCCATGTCTTCTTTCTTTTACAGCAAAACTCCTTCTAGGCGTGGTCTATACATGCCCTCACATTTCTCTTCACCCATTTTCCCCTTGAACCTACTTCAACCAGGCTCTGGCTTCAGTACATCGTGGCAAGTGTCATCAAGTCGCCAATGAGCTGGATGCTGCTTGGCTCGGGTTAGCTCTGAGTGCTAGTGTGACCCTTCTTCCCTCCTCAAGCACTTCCTCCACCTGTACTTCATCTGTCTTAGCTTCAAAGACATCGTATGCTCTGGGCTCTACCTCACCGGCTATTCCTTCTCATCCTCCTTGGTTGTTTCTATCTTTCTGACTTTTGACAGAGAACTGTCTCTGGGCCTCGTCTTTTTTCCTACGCTCACTTCCTTGGGATCTCAACCTCGTGGCTTTTAATGCCCATTGTGTTAAGCACGGAGTTTTACCTGGTCTAACCCTCTCCCCATTCACTCCAGATTTGCACAGTTAGTAGTCTACTCGACATCTCCAGTTGGGGTGGTAATTAAGTTTCATTTGTCTAAAACTGAACTCATGCTCTCCCCTAACCCAACCTTCCCCAGTCACCCATTACAGAAAACTGTCGGTCATTCCAAATTCTTTCAACCACCTGTCCCCTCTCCCCCACCAATCCCACTGGGCATTAAACTGAGGAATTATGGGTACATCACACAACACTTTTTAAAGTTTGTTTCTCCATCTTAAAATGGGAATAAAAGAGCTACCTCCTAACGTTACTCTGAGGAATAAATGGGTGTGGGGAAGTCCCAGCTCTTCTGCACAACACACACCAGCCCTCTCATGCTCAGACTCCTGCCTCTCCAGAATTTCCTAGGAGGCTCCTGGACGTCATGGATGTTAACATACAAGCACCTGCTGTTCCCTCCTGCTGCAGCACCTTTCTCCTCATGTCAAATTTCTCATTCTTCAACACACAAGTACAGCCTATTCTGTGATGTTTTTCCTAACTCAAAACGAGCAGTTAATCCTGTCTTCCTGTACTGTCACCAGCGTACCCTGTCCACACCCCAAAGCACTGCAGTAACAGCCCCTTCTTGCAGTGAGTTCTTTGAAGACACGGTCTGTGTGGTATGTTTCTTAGCCCCCTTCCTATTACCAGTGCCTAGGTAGTTGGGCACTCAAATAAGGTTGCTAAATGCATGAAAACACCAAAACCAATCATGGAACCATTTATAAATGGAATCACATCACTCCTTTGGATTAAACAATAGAAAATGAGAGCTTTGAAAGGGAAGGCAAGCAGATGGCAGCGGGGCAAGAGTGGGGGCATCAGGAAGAGAGAGCTACTCATCATGTTTTTAACAACTCATTAATTGGTGACAATACTTCCCAATCTATTCTAACACTAAAAAGAATCTGTGTAATTAACTGTGACAACATATGCAAAGCCATAGTTACCTATTTTTTCTTCAAACTCTTTTACTGAAGGTTGATCACTTTCTACAGAAGGTGATTTCTCTAAGGAATCCTAGATTTTACAGGAAAAACAAAGACAATCACTGCATTCCCCATGATGTACTGGCCGTCATGTTAAGCATGAAAAAAATCATTATCAAAGAGAATTCATACAAAAAGCAATTTGGTGAACAGTCTTTTTCTTCCCTTGATAGACCAGGTAATTCTGACCTTATCATGCATGTAGCATGATGTTTTTTACTATAAACATAGTATAGGTCATGTTTTTTACTATAAAAAACAGCAATATCCAAGACCAAGACGAACCACCCAGCAGATATCAAATACATAATGCATTAAGGAAAAGATTAAATGATGATTATAGTTTATCCTGTCATGATTTGGGGAAAAAACCCTAAATTTTTGGTTAAAATTAAATACCACTTTAGTCTACATTTTTGCTCAACAGTGCTCTTTAAGTTAATATGCATACCACACAAGGATGAAATTCAAATTTTTCCATGTTTACTTGTAGCTTTGCTGGTAACTAATTATACAGTTTTAACATTTAACCCCCTAATCATCTAATCTTATATAAAAACAAAATTCTAAAATGATCTAAAACCAAAAGGTGCTCACTGTGATAAAGTGTGATGTGAAAATGTTTAATGTACTTTCAGAAATATGCATTTGATCTTAAATGCTAAAAATTTACTTCTGACTTCAAAGTGCAATAATGTATATATTTTCTAGAGTCTATGACTAGAACTAAGAATTTTAAAATCAGTAAAATGCAAATTAATAGTACCTTTAATGATATCAACTCTGCTCTCACATCTTGCAATTCTGATTCTTTTTGTTCTAGTAATGGCCTTAGGTTTTCAAGTTCCTTTATAAAATATTTTTCTTCTTCATTATGGTTTTCATTTTTGCTACATAATTTTTGAGATAATTCATCAACTTGAATTAGGAGATTCTGATTTTCAAGCCTTGTTTGTTCGTTAGCATTCTTCATTTCTAGAAGATCAGACTGCAGGGCCTCTTTTTCCAAGACGGTTTCTTCTAATTCTTTCCTTAAGAGAGCTTTCTCTAGCTCATGGTCTCCTAGTAAAGACCTAAGTTCCTCACATTGAATCACATTCTCTTCTTGGAGGAACTTAATCTCTTTTTCTAACTCTGCTACCCTTTTACCATACTGGCAGACCAAGTTGTGTTTTTCTTCATTTATTTTAGCTAAGGATTCACCTACAGCTTGTAGGACATTTACAACATCTTGTTCCTCACTTTTTTCTGAAACTTTTGACTCCATTTGTTCAAGAAAACCACACAACTGAGTTTTGACAAATAACTTCTGAACTTGCTCATTTTCCAACAGTTTATTTAAATTATCTCTTGCTTCAACTGTTAACTGAAGTTTCTTTTCTAATTCAGAAATCTGCTCCTTCAGCATAAAATCTCCTTCTTTTTGAGACAGGAGAGCTTCCAAATCCCTGCTCAACTGGTTCTTTTCTGAACTCAGTCTACTATTTTCCTCATGAAGAGACTTCACTTCAGATGACACTGCTTCCTGGTCTTGAGTGAGAGTTTTCAACTGAGCCATAAGCTTTTCCAGTTTTTGGTCCTTTTGATCCTTTTCTTCTAAGGTTTCTTCTAGTCGTGCTGTTAAATCGTTTACCTTTTGTTCTAGCTCACTGCTGTACTGGGTAGTCTGCTCCACTTTCTCCCTGGGTCCTACAATCAACCTTTCTTCCCTTTCACATTTGTGATAGACAGTCTCCACCTCTTCATGATAACTTTTAATTTTACTTATGAGATCATCTTTTTCCTCAGTAAGAGAACTTATCTTTGCTTCAAATTCTTGTAACATGGTATCTCTCTGACTGAGACTAACTAAATACACTTCATTCTTTTCTTGAAGGTTCTTTATGGTATTTTCAAGTTCTGGTACAAATTGTTGCTGTGTTAATAACTTTTCATTTTCTCTCTGGAGACGATTCACAGTTTCAAGAAGAGCATCTTTTTCATTAAATGCAGTTCTGAGCTTCTGCTGAAGTTCATTAACATCAGATGCTTGCTGTTGCTTCATTGATTCAAACTCTTGACTTATTTTTCCAGCAGATTCCCCCAACTCTGTTTGTAAAATTTCCATAATCTCTCGTAAACTCTCATAATTTAAAATTGCTTCTTGCTTTTCTTTTTGTAGGTTTTCACACTGTTCCTTAAGACCCTGTATTTCAAACATCAATGTTAATTTTTCTTTTTCTGAACCTGACAAAAATGCCTCATTTAGTTCTGATATTTCTTTTTGATGTTGTTCCTTAAGACTCTGTACTTCTTTGTTATGTTGTTCTACGGTACAGCAAGACTGTTTATTTGAATCTTCTAGCTCAGATTTTAATTTTTCAATTACACACCCCTGCTCTTCTTTAGCTAGTAATAATTCATTAATTTTAAACTCTAAATCTTCCCGTTCGTGAAAAAACTCATCCTTTGTATGCTGGGCATCAATTTCAAGTTTTAATTTAAGATTATTCATGTAAGTTAACTCGTCTTTTAAGATGCTATGTTGAGACTTCAGTTCTTTTAGGGTATCTTCTAAGTGTTTGACTTTTTCATTTACTGCTTGTTCTACACGAATATCTTCCTGTAAGGGCAAAGAACACATTTGATTTTCCTGGTCTGCGTTTTCTAATTCACATTCATATTTCTCCTGAAGGTTCTTCTCACTTGCCTCACACTGTTTGACTAAGTTCTCCTTTAGCTGGTTTAAATGATTTACTTCTGCTTCGTGTTCTTTAGCAGATGCTTCAATTTGGCACTTCAATTCTTTCACCTCTTCTTGGTGTGTAGATTTCAACCGTAAAAGTTCTTCTTGCAAACTATTAATTTCTTTTTGGTACTGCTGAGAATTAGCCTCAATGACTCCTTGGAGATGAGTAATTTCTTGCTCCTTTTCATTTGTAGCAGCTTCTAACTGCTTTTGCAGACATAAAATTTGCTCCTCAAAGGCTGGCTTAATTTTCTGAATCTCTTCCTGTAGTTTTTTAACATTATCTTCAGAATCACTCTGAAATTTGATTTGTTCTGAAAGCTCTAATTGTTTTTTTGCTGCTTCCTCCAGTTCCTTTTGCCAACCAGCTTTATCGTTACTGTATTTGGAATGTACTGCCATTAATTCATTTTTCAAATTTTCCATTTCTTTTGCATAGTTTCTTTCTGATTGTTCAAACTCCTTATGCACATCTTCCAACTTAGTTACAGAATCCTATAAAAGTAAGCACACAAGAATTATTTAAGACAAAACAAACCCCTGCCCTAAAGAAAAATATTAGACATAGGCTCAAAAAATAAGAAATGAGCAGAAATGTACATAAAGAAATATGATACTGAGATTCCAAGAATTCTGCTTAGAAGCTCTGACTACCTTAAGCAGTACTAAATAGGTTACTCAAAGCAATAACTAAAAGCTAGGAAATCTCTGAATTTAATTTTCCTTTAAATGGTAATAAATTATGTAAGTTGTATTAAGTCATAGGCTTTAATGAATATCTCCTGAATAGAGTAATATAGCTTTTGGGAGAAAATTAGCACAGACCCAAAAGACACTTGAATATCCTAGAACTGAACAGACAACTTTTCCTTTCCTTTCCTTCCCTCCCTCTCTTTCCTTCCTTCTTTCTTTCGATAACATTTAGAGTATGTGTGACAATCAACTGATTTAAATAGGTAATTTTTCATAAAATAGGTATTTTTTCCCATTTTTACTAAAGAATGATATTACAACTAAAATGAAGATTAACCAATGGAACAAGTAAATGTTAGCTCTATGTAGTTGGGTGATTTCAGTTATTTTTCTTTTTAAATATCAATCTGTTTCCTTGTCTGTAAATATTACAGTTAAAATCAGATCAGATGCTTTTTAAGGTCTTGGCTCTAAAATGCATAGCTATACTATATAAGTTAATAAAAAGCAAAATAAATTAAAGTGTTGCTTTACCTCAACCTCTTGCTTCATTTTAATATTTTCCTTCTTCAAAGAAACACACTGTTGCTCAGTCTCTGCTTTTTCCAAAAGAATAGCATCCAGACGTATGGTCAATGCCTGTTTTGGAACAGGATGATTTGTTTGCCTGAGGTTAAAAATGGTGGATTGACTTCATGCAAAATTATCTCCTCACCTTTTCCAAACCATGCTAAAGTAAGAATATTTAAAAAGCTATATATATAAGAGCAAAGAAAAAAGGAGAAAAGACATGAGGGTACGAGAAATTTCAATATATCTTTGGAAAACTGAAAGTGGAGGACGTGGAGGACGTGAATTAGAAAGAAGAAGAAAGCTATAACCTAAGGGCTCATGCTGGGAAACACATTAGAAGCTGGCAAACACTCATTAGCAAACTAAATGCTCAGGAACTGGAGAGTCAGGTTCAAAAATCGGATTGACTGACAATCTCAATCGGGCGTGCTCAGAATAATGGGCAAGAAATCACCAGTGTCCCCCCTCCCCCAGAGAAAGTTTACCTCTTGCAGAAATGAAGCAGGAAAGGAAGTTAATGAAGTGGAAAACAGAACAGCCAAGAGTCAGTTCTTTGAAAAAAAAAAGCTAACAAAATAGACTTCTTGTAAGACTGATCAAGAGAAGACAGAAGTCACAAACAATATTATGAATAAAAGGAGAACCTATCTATATATAAATTACAGATTATACAGTTAAGAAGAATATTATGATTATTAATCTGCCAATCATACTGAAAAGTAAAATGGTATGGAAAAAAATTCCTAGAAAAATGTAACTCAAGAAAAAAAATTAAAAAGCATCATCAATACTATTACTACTTAAAAATCAAACTAGTGGTTTAAAATTGTCCACCAAAGAAAACAGGAGGAATAGATAGTTGTATAGGTGAGTTCTATCAAGCTTTCAAAGAACAGATTATCCCAATTACATATGAATTTTTTCAGACAAAACAAAAAGCAAGAAGAATTCTCAAGTTATTCTACACAATTGGCATAACTTGATAACATTATGCAAGGACTTTACAGACAGGAAAATCACAGACCCATTTCACGTGAATTTAGATAAAGTTAATCTTAAACATTAAAACCGAGATAAAATCCTAAACAAACCTTAGTCAACTATCACTCCAGAACTGCCTCTGAACTTCTTTTGTGAAATAATAAAGAAAAACTCCGTTGTTCAAAAATACAAAAACAAAGCAGATGTAGAAAATATTTAGAGTTCTATACCAAGTTATAGCTATTATTCAAACATGAGAGTAGAATAAAGCCACTTTTAAATACAAGATGACAAAAATTTTCCTCCTATGCATCTGTTGTTAGGAAGCTGGAGAAGGACATGCTCTACCAAAATGAGGTTATCCAAGAAAGTGAACGACCTGTGACCCAGCAAACGGGGTGGGGGGCCAACACAGGAAAGCAGTATAATTCACTGAATCATGGCAAAAGGCCGACTCCAGGAAAACCACAGCAGACCTGGAGAACAACCAGACCAAATTAGCACAGGACAGAAGGCTTTAGGAGGCAGGTGTCCAGAAAAAAATGTAAACGATTATTTGATCTGTTTGACCAGTTGGAAAGTAGGAGTCATTGTGAAAGATAGCGAAATTTTCATCTGTTATAACAGGAAGTTAATAGCTAAGTGTCCCACCAAGGGATAAATCAAGGAAAAGCAGTATAAGCATATTATTCAGAAATAGAGAGATAATTTCCATAAGCTATTTAGAATTATAAGTTATTTAGTTGTTAGTACTATTTCTAAATCATGAGCATATATTGCTTTTGTTAAAACAATTTTAGTTTTAAAATTAGTTTTTTCACATTATACAGTATTGCAATGTAAACTTCTGTTTGGTATATTATCAGGGGAAGCCTGAAAATATTAATAATTTTAGAAGATATACAGAAGGCATTATCTGAAAGCAGCTATAAATATCCTTAAAGACTAGAGGCACAAAATGGACAGTTATTTCCTAGGAAATACAAATTTGATTCCAGCAAAGAGAAAACAACAAGAGTGATACATTCTAGAAATTCCGCATCTTGACATGCAATTTTTACCTTTCTCTTGCATTTGGAAGCAGCATATAACTTCAATGTAATACCATACACCTCAAATTTTGACATGGAAAATATGGGTTTTTATTCCTCTTTTTAAAAAGTCAAATATGCCAGGTTTGCAATAAAACTTTAGATGTATTTCAATGCACTAGAAGATGATTATCAGAAATTTTAATAACTAAAACTTGTAAAAAGCCATACATTTTTATGAAGGACAGAAAATTCTGTATTCAAAGCCATGTTTCTCCAGTGTACTTTTCCCAGTGAAGAGATAAAACATAGCAAGAAAGTCTTTTCCCTTTTCCAGAGGTGCAGAGGACATATTACATTGCAGTACATGATTTTCCTAAAACAGAAAACTTACTTACAGCAACTGAATAACTGATGCACAGCTCCTTGAATCACTCCCCAATGTAATTTTCTCATTAACACTGGAAACCAAAGATTTCATTCTCATTTAATTTTACCAACCTTTACTTTCTGAGACTTGAGTGGTCAGGATAACATGCTTTAATATTAAATTAATAACCTGAAAGGTAAAGTTAGCTAACTGAGAGAAGTTTTCTACCCTTAAATTTTTAGGAGTAGTTTTGACAGAAGGGGAGAATACATTGATAAGGAGGAAATAAGGGACAGATATTTGAATATTCTGAAATGCAACAGCATGAAAAGTATTTTAAGGGCTAAGAGTTAACTGATCCAAAATTAGAACAGAATCTCTGGAGTACTCTTTTCAAATACAAAAACCTCCTTTTTAGTGTGGATGTGCATGGATGTATGTATGTATGTATACATGTGTGTAGAAAATATCCCCCAAATAATATATGGTAATAATAAAACCATTGAGTACTTATGTGACAGATCCAGCTCTACGTACTGTAGGTACTAACTCATAATACAACGCTATGGAAGTAGGTCTTATTATCACCCCTAGTCTACAGATGAAGGAAGAGAAAGAAGTTAAGAAACTCAGCCATGGTCACGCGGCTGGTGTGTGGCACAGCGGGGTCTGAAGATCTGAATCAGGCGGTCTGGCTGCACAGCCGGTGCTCTTTAACTACATGGAGTTGTACTTTTGCTATCGCTAATTAGGGAAATACATAGTGACCAAATAAACAAAACCATTACGAATTCAGTAATGCTTAAACCAATCAGCACATTACGAATCCAAATGGTATTTGTGCACACCATTCAGGATTCATACACTGTTTTAGCTAAATGAAGAACAAAATGGTAGTGCAAGGTATGCACAGCGATTTAAAGACTCCTGGTAGTAGCTTCCTGGGAGTCCCTCAGTTGTGCATGGCTCACAAGTCGGGAGACTAAGATAACATATAATCAAAGAACAGATAGATACCATGACTCAAATTACAAATATGCAAAAGCAAGGAAAAAAACTTCTGCAGAGCTTTGAGAAGCAAAGAAACTTTAAAGAAGGTAGGCCAAATGGGGGAAGGAAAAGCATTTAATTACCTTAAGGGCACATAAGTAAGAATGAGCAACTCAGGGTCTTAAACAGGGGATAACAATATAAAAACAACATTCTATCATATGACGAGAGTATGTAGAAGTAAAAGAGAAAGAGAGCCCAGTTACGGGTCATCAAGGTAAGTATGGTTAGCAAGTAAGACATGACGTGTTTAACAAAGAACCATGGGAATGGAGAGAATCATCAAAGTCCTGAGCGTGGCGGGGTTTTCTGATGGGGAGAGGGAAGAGCAGGCCTGAGACTGAAGCAATAACCATAATTACAGAGTGTGTAAAGGATGACAAGGACAGAAAGGAACACCACTTCAGAACAGAAAGGGACGCAGAGGTCATTCACCTCTCTTTTTACAGTCAACCAGAAAGGTGACGCATGTAGCCAAGGGCAGAGAGGAAGTGGAACAAAAGGCTCGGGAGCCAGATAGCGCTCAAGCAGGCTGACAGCCCTCAAGGAAATCCGATTTATCATCGGGCATCTCCTCTAAGTAAAGAAATGAAAATTAAAGCAATACTCACAACTGTTTCATTACCTTAATAATATCATCAGTTCCTCCAGCAACAGGTTTTGATCTCAATTCTTCAATTTCTTTCTCCAATTCTAAACAATTAAAAAAATAAAAAAGATACTAGTTCAGAAATGAAGAAAATAATTACTGGCTCAAGTGATAAGTACATTCTTAAAAAAAAATCACTATAAATTAGAATACATTTAAGGAGCAGCAGATATTTTGAGAAAGCACTAAGTTCACCCAGCATTACCTTTTATTTTCCTTTTTATTACGGAAAACTCCAAACGAATTAAAAAAACCCAGAGAGAATAGTGCGATTAATCTCTATGCTCCAACATCTTGGTTTAATAATTACTACATGACCAACCTTGTTTCATCCCAACCTGTATTCACTTCCTCCTTCCCCTCTTGTCTTATGCATCCTGATATTTTTGAAGCAAATCCCAGACAATATTTCAGCTGTAAATAACTTCTTACTGTATAATCTTAAAGCAACAACTAACCTCATATTAAACATACATGTTGGGCTTCCCTGGTGGTGCAGTGGTTAAGAATCTGCCTGCCAATGCAGGGGACACGGGTTCGAGCCCTGGTCTGGGAAGATCCCACACGCCACGGAGCAACTAAGCCCGTGAGCCACAACTACTGAGACTGCGCGTCTGGAGCTTGTGCTCCGCGACAGTAAGAGGCCCGCGCACCGCGATGAAGAGTGGTCCCCGCTCTCCGCAACTGGAGAAAGCCCTCACACAGAAACGAAGACCCAACACAGCCCAAAAAATAAATAAATAAATTAATTAATTAATTAAACATACATGTTAATCTATTTCGTCAACTCACGTCTAGGTCTGGAGCCTAGAACATCTTTCCAAATAAATTACTCTCTTATCATAAGCTGATCCAACCTCCGGAAACACAGTTTGACCTTTTCTAGTAGTAAATAAGTCTTGGCTTTTAGGCTGGGCAGTTAAGTTACTGAAAACTCAAGAGCTCACCTACACATATTAAAAAAGGATACTAATATCTTTGTCTTTTTGGAATATAAAGAAAGGGAAACTGAATAGGCAATCAACCAACTTCAGTAAATAAATATACTTCAAAATTCCAGGAATAGAAATCTTTTACTACTTTACTTGGGGCCTCTTCTTACTTGCTTGGGCTCAGAACTTCATGTCTCTAACATTTCAACTGGCAACTCTAGAAAAAAATGCTTTACTCAGAAGAATACACGATCCACATGAGGAAAAAAAAAAAGTGCTGAACTTTAACAAACTGTTATTTTAAAATCTTCCTCCCTGACTTTATTAATTCAAAGGTAACTGCAGTTTAGGAATATGAGATAATAAAAAATATCAGAAGCAAACTTTAGAATGTTAAGTAATAACAGATTCCACTACACTAATATTATTGGATTCACTGATAAACAAAACAAGCCAATGTACTATTAAAAAACTAATAGTTGTAACCATGATTAAACAAGATTGCGGTCAAGATGAATATTTTCAACCCAATACCTGTACATCTTGATTTAGCTTTCTGTATTAGCATCATCTGCTTCTTGGCAAACTTGATAAGATCTTCCTTGGGCAATGTTTCCAGCTGGAAGAGGCAGTGATGTTACTAATTTGTGAGAATTCATGTTTCTACTATACCACAAAAAAGAAACATAAAGTCTGCCTAAAAATAAAAAACATCCTACTGAATAGATCTTTATGTCAACCAAACACCACATTTTTTAAGACTAGCGAATGCAAGTTTCACTCAATAACTATTAGCTCGGCAACTACTATGAAATGTAGAGAAAATCGCACGTATCCTCTTACGTTACAGATATCCTTGTTACAGGTTAAGACACTTTTTAGATCTTGATTAATTGCAAAATTAGGGAACTGGGACTAATTCTACGTAAAGTTCCTTAGATCTGTAAAATTGCTTCGTCCTATTGAAGGCTGAAAGGAGTCTCTGGCCACATGAAAACACGTAAGCCTAATTACAGCAATAAGATGAATCAGGGTGCGTTTAGGCTTTACCTAAAAATCAGGGAAAGTTCCTTAACCGCTGCGGGCTCAGTTTTCTTAGGCGTAAAGCTGGGATAACCACATTATCTCACGGTTTACCGTGAAGCTTCAATGCAGCCGAGTGTTTGGGCGAGTGTCTCAAAGTCAGCTTGAAACAATAAACCTCGGCGGCAAGTCCCCAACTCCTGGGCGCCCGTTCAGGGCCCCAGCGGTGACCTGTGCTCACATCAGCGGAGGCGCCAGCAGAGCCGAGCCCGCGACGCCCGCCCACCGCTCGGACCTCACAAACCAGACGGCTTCGTCTAACGTTGGGAAACTGCGGAATCTCTCAGCAGCGCTGAGCGGGGCGGCAAGGAGACGAACTCAGGCTTCACACCAGGGAGCTCCGAGAGGAGGGACTAAACGCGCGACCGCGACAGCTCAGGCCGAGAGCCCGGAGGAAAGCTGTCCCCCAGGGAGCCCCCTCCCCTCCCGGCAGGACCCCGCCGCTCCGGCGTCTCTTCACCTTGGATTTCCCGGTCCCAGGAGCGGCCGGCGAGGCCACCCCGTCGTGAACAGGCTCCTGCAAAACACAACGAAAGCCAGCCGGTCACATGCGGCTGTGCGGACCCCGGCGGGCAGGGAGGGCAGGCGGGGACGGGCGGTGGTCCCTCGGCCCCCGGGATCACGCGTTACCTCCATGGCCACCCGCTGCCCGCACTTCCGCCCGCCGCCTCCCACGGAGCCCCGCCGCGGGTCAAAGGTCGCGCTTCTCCGCCGGCCCCGCCCCCGCGTCTCCAAGGCCGCGGCCCGGCGGCGCTTCCGCTTCCGCCTCGGGAGGTGGCTCCCCGCGCGCTCCGCCTCGCCCCCGCGCCGGCCCGCCATGGGGCGGGGCGTGGAGGGGCGGGCCCGTGGGCGGGGCCCGCCGCGCCACCAGGGCAGTGGAGGGCCCGGCCCCTCCTGGGAGGGTCGGGCGCTGTGGGACCGCGCGCGCTCAGGCGGCCGCCCCAGTCTCCTGTCCCCTCACCTGTCCCCTTAGCTGTCCCATCTCCTGTTCCCTCTCCTGTCCCTCACCTGTCCTATCTCCTGTCCTCCTGTGCCCTCAGCTGTCCCCTCAGCCCCCCTCAGTTCCCCCAGAGGCCCTTAGCCTCGGAACGGGCGCGTGGCTGTGCCCTGCGGCTGCAGGTGGCCGAGGGGACGAGGCGCAGCTGTTCCTGAGGCGAGTGGGTGACCGCAGAGCGGGAGCGCTGTCCCGCCTGGCAGCCTGGACGCCGGCCCTCCTCCTGGACGGTGAGTAGTCCCGGCGCCCAGCCCCGCTCCGGGTGGACGGGCGGGTTGGGGACCTGTGCTGACACCTGCCTTTCGTGGCCGGTAACTCTTTCTTTGAGCGGGACTGAGGA
The DNA here is from genome assembly GCF_949987535.1 of Balaenoptera acutorostrata. NCBI lineage: Eukaryota > Metazoa > Chordata > Mammalia > Artiodactyla > Balaenopteridae > Balaenoptera > Balaenoptera acutorostrata. The sequence goes on from NC_080075.1 coordinate 1,214,213, forward strand.
AACAGGCCCGAGTGGGGGGACGCTGGCCGGGGGAGGGAGGCGGCCTGGGGGCCCCCGCCCGGTGGGGACGGGCGGCGCCAGGACGGTCTGGGGCGAAGATGTGCTGCTGCAGCCGGTGCCTCCCCTCCGCTCCGTGAGCCACCAGCCTGGCGCTGGCTGTCACTTGTCACGCCCTGACGCAGGTCGTGGGATGAAGTTCGCCAGCTTGGGGAAAGGATCCCCCGGCAGTGAGCTGGCTTCGGAAAATGCCCGTAAATCTGGACACTGGGCGGGGTTGTAAAATGAGTGACTTTCCTCGGGACTAGAGAAATAGTCTCAGACAGCTTTTTGGAAAAATCACGAGTAATTCGTGAAAGCCACCAAAGTTCTCAATGTTTACGTGGCAGTGAATACCGTTAAGGAAGAGTGACTAAGTGCGTTGGCAGGTCGTGTTGGTGAAAGTCGAGACTTTGAGCACCTTTTGGAGAAAAAGAGGACTTTCTGTTGCCTCCTCTCCATCTAGTCCGTTGCCTTGTATATATATTCATGCGTTGCACTGCATGAAGACTTAATTGAATCTATGAATTAATTGATACAGAAACCAATCAGCAGGACAGAACCCAAGATCACTGGTCATTTTCTTCTGGGTTTTGAGGCAACTTAGAACTGAGACTACAGGGATTTTGTTGTATCTATTAACATCAAGGACGTTATAGCATTTGTTTTTTCCCTTCCAGTATGGGATCCAGGCTAGAATCAGGTTTTGCATTTAATTGTCACATCTCCTTAGGCTTCTTTAATCTGGAACATTTCCACAGCCTTTCTTTGTCTTTTATAAAATGGACCGAAATTTTGACCAAAATTTTGGTCAAATTTTGGACATTTTTGACATTTTATAAAACAAAACCAAAAAAAGCCCCCAAACAACCGAACTCATAGATACAGAGAAGAGATTGGTGTGGCAGAGGCAGGGTGTGGGAGTGGGCAAAATGGGTGAAGGGGGTCGAGAAGTACAAACTCTGATTTATGAAGCAAATAAGTCCGGGGGATGTTGTGCGCAGCATGGTGACTACAGTTAATAATACTCTGCTGGGGCTTCCCTGGTGGCGCAGGGGTTGGGAGTCTGCCTGCTAATGCAGGGGACACGGGTTCTAGCCCTGGGCTGGGAAGATCCCACATGCCGCGGAGCAGCTGGTCCCGTGAGCCACAACTACTGAGCCTGCGCGACTGGAGCCTGTGCTCCGCAACAAGAGAGGCCGCAACAGTGAGAGGCCCGCGCACCGCGATGAAGAGTGGCCCCCGCTTGCCGCAACTGGAGAAAGCCCTCGCACAGAAACGAAGACCCAACACAGCTAAAAATAAAAAAATAATAATAATAATAATAATAATACTCTACTGTATACTTGAAAGTTGCTAAGAGAGTCGATCTTAAAAGTTCTCATCACAAGAAAGAAATGATGGATATTTACTAGAGTTACTGTGATGATCATTTCGCAATACATACAAATATCAAATCATTATATTGTACACCTGAAACTAATGTTATATGTCAATTATATCTCAATAAAAAAAAGAATAAGAAATTTGGCATTTTTGAAGTCCTCCCCACCTTTTATTTTATTTTTTCAATTAACGTACAGTAATATTATCTTTTCTTTTGGCATACAGTTCTTTGAATTTGAACACAGGTACAGACTCTTGTAATCACTGGCATAATCAGTCCACAGAATAGTTCCATTACCCTCATCCTACCGCATCGTGGCCGACACGCCTCCCGTCCCTAAGCTCTGACAACCATCATCTATCCTTCATCACTATCACTTTGTCATTCATGAATGTCATATAAATGGAAACAAACCTTTCGAGACAGGCTTCTTTCCCTCAGCAAAATGCCTTTGAGATGCGTTCAGGTTGTCTCATTTGTCAATAATTTGTCCCCTTCCATCGCTAACCGATCTTCACTGTACGGATGGCCCTTATTACCCATTCACCAACTGCAGGACGTTTGGGCTCGTCTCCACTGTTGGGGTAAGTATGAATAGAGCCGCTGTAAACAGTCACGTACAGAGCTTTGTGTGGACATAAGCGTTTATTTCTCTAGGGTACGGGCCTAGGAGGGGAAATTGCTGGCTTCTATGGTAAGTGCATGTTTAACTTTTTAAGGAGCTGCCAACTGTTCTTCCGGATCATTACCCAGCAAGTGGCAGAGGGCGTCTTTCTGGGGATAGCCACATTTCGTGACCACCTGCCTTGGTAAGGTGTGCAGACCAGGATGTGAGGGAAGCAGTCAAGCCCTTTTTGAGTTGATTTTTACAGAGGCCATTTCAGTGCTTAACAATATCAAATGCCTGCGGAAGGCAGGGAGCACGGGAGCGCCATGGAATACCCCCTGGTCAGCCATCGTCGAGCTGCTTTTTTGGTAAAAGGCATGCTATGTTCGGGTTGCAAACTCCACAAAACCAAACACACGACAAATTCTAGTTTCAGGGGCTGCAACGGTGTGACTGCAGCTGGCTGACCGGACTGAAACAGCAGCACCAAAACCTGAAAAAGTGTCATCGGTGTTGAGTCTCCACCAATAGAACGCCTGGGAGGGGTCGGAGGTCAGTCTGCCAGGAGAGGCCAGAGCAGCTCTGGGCAGGAGTCACCAGTCCGGAACCCAGTGGCAGCCTCTGCAGAGACGGAGCCCTTCACTTTGTGCCTTTCCTGTGACGGCGGCTGCGTTGTCACGTCTGATGTGATGGTGGATCCGGGCAGCAGGATGGTAGCAACCAGGGCAGCGCGTGCCCACCTAGCAGTTTAGTTCCCGTGTGTCCCATCAGAGAAGGGCCCTTTCTGTGGACATCCACATGACGGCCCCGGAAAGTGCAGTCAGCAGTCATCATTTGTTTCCACAGTTCACGGCCCCAAGGGGGGTGTCTTCAATGCTACTCTAGTTTTCATAATGGCAGACCCGGTAGCTAGGCCACTGGCAAAGCCCAGGGGTCAGTAAGCACAGAGCAAGGTTCACCGAGGCAGGCACTGGCCAGAGCCCTGAGAGGGGCCTGGGTTCCGGCCTCTGGGTGGAGGGGCCGTGTCCGCTTTTGGTGTTGCAGGGCTGGCACTGCAGTCCGGTGCAAATCAGTGAGCTTTCGCTTAGTCAAAGCAGGCTCAGCGTTTAGGGGCGTCTGTGAATTGAGGGCTCCAGTGAGCCAGTGCAATGACTCACCTGGCTCAGCGGGGGGCAAAGCTTTCCCTGGAGAGGTAGCTGCTGCTTTCGCAGGTAGGGCCCAGATGCCTGCGTGGCCAGGCCGCCGCTCTTGAATCCACCATTTGCACTCGACAGGCAAGGATTTGTGAGTCGAGCCACCCCAAAATGGGAGTATCAGGCTGGAGGTTCACGAGGCCTACCTGGGTCAGTCACCCAGTTTTGACAGGGGCTCCCGGGACGCTGATGGCTGCTCTTCAGGGGGGACGCGGCCAGCAACCATCCCGGGAGGCACCGAGGGCAAACCCCCAGGGGCACTTGCAGGTGGGGCTCCTCCCTTCCCCAGAGGCTCTGTCAGCGGTCATCAGTCACAGAGACTTCTGGCTCAAACTGCTTACTGGGCGTGCAGAGCCACCAGAGTAGCTAGCGTGCCACAGCTTGCCGGACACCTTCAGGGGAAGCCTGTCGTTCTGCACGACACTCAGATGGTACCAGTTTATGGGCTAGCCAACGTAAAGGACCAAGAAGAACGTCCCCAGTACCCCTAGTAAGGCTTTTGGCCTCTATGGTGGTGATGGTGAGGGTAGGGCAGAGTGCAGGCAGTCTGGAGCCATAGTTCCAGAAGCTTTACTTGTTGTCAGGCCCCTGACTTTCACCGGGGAGGCTGCCTGTTAGGAGGGCGTGGTGAGTCCCCCTTCAGGGCCATTGAAATGGGGGCTTCTAACCTGCCAGCTGAGAGCCGTCATCTCTCTCGGGGTGCTCTGGATGTAAGACGCATCGCCACAAAATCCCCCGGCCCTACACACACACACACACACACACACACACGTGCACGCACATGCACATGCACACACACTGGTAGCAAATGGCAAAGGGGTTTCTCCCACTCCCCCTTTTTACAGGAGGCTCTTTCTTACGGGGACGATCCCCTCTGGCACTCAGGACGGAGAAGCACAGACGTATGACGTGTCAGTTCCCACATAACATTCAGACGTAGGGACAGTAGGACATTGAATCAACCGAAAGCGCCCCTCCCGTAGGGTCCCTTTGGCTTCCTTTCTTCTGGTGAACCCTGTCCAGACCCCGCCAGGAGAATGTGGGCACTCCTGCCCTACCAGGGCCCGGGGAGGATGGTGACTTGGGTGTCTTTACCTAACAGAGTCGTAGAAACTTGAGCCCCTCGCTCTTGGTGTTCCTGAGCATGTTCACGTGGATGCGTACGGACTCATATCCATCTTGGAGGGAGCGAGACCGTTGCCCATACCCTAATCATCTTTCTTTTTCAAGGATCTGGGTAGAGGGGACAGATGTGGAGGGAGGGGTCCGGGAAGCAGAGGGACAGAGCAGCTCCATGTCAGTAAACAAGGCTTTATACTAATTACACTTTATTTAAGCAGGGAGGTGGCTGCTCAGGGCTTAACCAAGTGAAATTCTGATTTTTCGGTCCATGGAAAGCTCTGCATCCTTGTTGCCGACACCATTTGTTTCAGCTCCCCAGTGTCTTTGAAAAGATAGTCCAGGTCAAAGACCGTAATTGCCGCTGCCTGAAAGATGCTCAGAAATGTGAGAAATCCAAGCAGAACTGCCTCTCAACACCTTGTATCTTGTGAACTCACTTTTTTGTTTTATGAGGCTTTTTGTACGTTTTTCCTCTGGATTTTTCACACAGACAATCATGTCATCTAAGAAGAGGGACAGTTTTATTTCTTCCTTTCCAAAAGTATGCATTATATGTATTATTTATTTCCCTGCCGCATAGGCTGAGGCCCCCAATACTGTGTTGGAAGGGGTGTGAGTGAACATTCTTGCCATGATCTGATCTAAGAGCAGCGGTGTTCAGTCTTTGACCGTTAGGTATCATGGTGAAAGTAGGTTTTGTGTGGATGCCCTCTATCAACCCTCTGCACCTGCAGTTAAAAAACAACAACTCTCTGTTTTCACAGTACCACTGTGTCTTTATTATGAAAATTAAATGTAGGTCTGGTGAAATTAAAAGGATTTGCCTCAGTCCACTACCCTTATTCTTGTCGTGTTCCCTTCGTCCCACTTCTCCCACTGTCTGTTGATTTAAATTGGTACACCTTTTAGTAAACTCAACAAGGCAACAGCGGGCAAACCCCTTCTCCCAAAGATTTGGTTGTGTGCTGGATCTCCAGATGCAATTCTTTTCGCAAACAAATGACCTTTGCTTGGTATCTAAATTTTACTCTTAGTGGGACTTCCCTGGTGGTCCAGTGGTTAAGGCTCTGTGCTCCCAATGCAGGGGGCATGGGTTCGATCCCTGGTCGGGGAACTAAGATCGTATGCACACGGTGCAGCCAAAACAAACAAAACCAAATTTTACTCTTGGTAAGCCTTACATCCCTTTATGAAAACTGAAAAAATCATGTTAAGATCTCAGAAGAAGTATAGTCCTATCCGTTAGATAATTATCTTTAATCCCTTGAATTCTGCAGATATCTCAGTGCACCTTGTTTACAGCCCTTAAGGACTTCTTGTTTCTATTCGCATGAAATAAAACCAGACACAGAGACCTTTGTCAAGCTGAAGGAATTTATAAGAAATCACACCTATAGTCTCATTTCTTTAACAACTGCATGTTGAGTTTTGGGTCTGATCATTTCAGATTATCTATTATTATAGGACTGAATTTGAGTAGGGTTCAAAATAAGGGGCCTGCTGTGTTTAGATGGATTCACCTCTAATGTGTCAGAAGGACAGTGGCCTCACGAAGCGCTCCTGCTACTTTTGAATGCGGTGTTTTTTAGCATCATCTGAAGACCCAGACACAGAGGAGGCACATGATCCAGGCAAGGGTCTGTTAGGTAAAGTTTGGTCCCTTTCTGCCTATTTCTAGATAACTGGCAAAGAAACTAAGCATGGGTAATTCAAGCACAAGAGAAGGTTCCAGGCACCGTGGTTGTTAGGCAGGGTGGCTCTTCTGGGCTAAGACTGCAGGTCCAAAGCAGTGGTGCGCTAGGTTGTCTCCGGACTCCACTGGCCAATAGAGGGGGCAAGGAGGTCAGCCTGGCACTTCCCGTCGGCTCAGAGACCGAGGAGGACATCCTGCCGCTGGTGGTTAATTGGGTTGGGCTAGAACAGGAAAACATGGGGGCTGCTGCTGTGTAGTGGTTCATTCGGTGCACACACATTAACAGAGCATCTTCTGTGCACCAAGCATTCTGCTAGGCACTGGGTGGGGGAAGTACAGCTGTAATTAAGACAGAAAAAGTCTCCCTGCTGAACTAGTGGTAGAGACACACCATAAGCAGGGAAACCATTAATTTAATAGATACACGAGTTATGTAGAAAATAAAGCAATGTTATATAACAGGGTCTGTTTTATTTTCATTTTAATTAAAAAAATTTATTTTATTTTCTAACGGTAATTGTATATATTTAAGGTGTACATGATTTGATATGCATAAACATAGAGTGATTACTACAGTCAGGTAATTAACACATCTCCACATACACTTACAATTTTTGTGTGTGTGATGAGAGTATCTGAAATCTACTCTCTTAGCAATCTCCAGTATTCAGTCATATTAACTGTTGTCGTCATGCTGTGCACCACATCTCTAGACTTATCCTACATGACCGCAACTTTGTACCCTTTGACCAGTATCTCCAAGTTTCCCCCTCATCCAGCCCCTGGTTGCCACAGCTCTGCTCTCTGCCTCTACATATTTGACTTTTAAACTTATTTTTAATTTTTTAAAAATTTGTGAATAACAGTTTATTATTTTCATTTAGACAGTATTTCAGTGTAATAGTCTAAACATTTAACAATGTAATTATTTATTTTAAAAGCAATATGACAAATTATTTACGTAAACCCACGGCTGTAGACTTGAAAATACCCAGATGTTCTTCTTTTTCTTTTTTTTAAGTTTTATTATTTTTTAAAAAATAAATTTATTTATTTATTAATTATTTATTTTTGGCTGTGTTGGGTCTTTGTTGCTGTGCACGGGCTTTCTTTAGTTGTGGTGAGCGGGGGCTTCTCATTGCGGTGGCTTCTCTTGCTGCGGAGCATGGGCTCTAGGCGCGCGGGCTTCAGTAGTTCTGGCACATGGGCTCAGTAGTTGTAGCTCGCAGGCTCTAGAGCGCAGGCTCAGTTGTTGTGGCGCACGGGCTTAGTTGCTCCGCGGCATGTGGGATCTTCCCGGACCAGGGCTTGAACCCGTGTCCCCTGCATTGGCAGGTGGATTCTTAACCACTGTACCACCAAGGAAGCCCTCTTTTTACTTTTTTTAATTGAAGTATAGTTGACATACAATATTATATTAATATTCAAGTGTTCAACATAGTGATTTGACATTTATATTCATTAAGGATTGATCACCACAATAAGTCTAGTAACCATCTGTTACCATATAAAATTATTGCAGTGCTATTGACTATATTCCCTATGCTGTACATTACATTCTGTACCTGTGAGTCAGTTTCTGTTTTGTTTTGTTTGTTTTGTTTTTTAGATTCCACATGTAAGTGTAATGATACGGTATTTGTCTTTGATTATTTCACTTAGTGTAAAATCCTCTAGGTCCATCCATGTTGTCACAAATGACAAGGTTGCATTTTCTATGTCTGAGTAATATTCCATTGTATATATGTACCACATCTCATTTATCCATTCATCTATCAATGGACATTTAGGTTGTTTCCATGTCTTGGCTATTGTAAATGTGCTGCTGTGAACATTGGGGTGCATGGATCTTTCCAAATTTTAAATAATTTAAATAGCCACACGCAGCTAGTAGCTAACACAGCACAGCTATAGATGATAGCTGTTCCAGGGACTACTTAGAATATAAAAAGTTAGCTTTTTAGATTTCCTTAACTGATATAGTATTTAAGTTACTTATTTTTGAACATGTTGTTTGCCATTTGGTGTGCAATGAAGTATCTAGCAATGTCTCTCTATCTTGGAGAAAAAATAAATGAAAGTTTAAATATGCACAAAAGAGACAATATAGACATCCAAGAGAGAGCATGATATACTTTAATCTTAATCACAGAAGAATTATGCTAAGTGTAAAGGACTTCAGAAGAGCAGCTGGTCCCTTCAGGTTGCAGTATCTGTAGGAAGATGGGAGACCTGTGCTGGTTATTGGACTTGTTGTCTATGTTTTGGATGGGTAGGAAGGAAGGAAAGGAAATGTCAGGAGGAGGTGGGGTGAAAGTGAAACTCATCGTCTGGGAACCTGTGAGATGTGCTCGGGCCCAGCGCGGGGACTCGTCGCTGGGGCACGGAGGGTGGTTGGCAGAATAAAATCCAGCTGGAAGGTGGTTTGGAAGGTCAGTCAACCGTGTCATATGGTTGTAGCTGCCTTTGAATTGATGGCTAAAAAGCTTGGGATTTATCTTCTAGGCAGTGAACATTCAGAATCATTGAAGGATTCTGAGCTAAAGAAAAATGTAATGAGTCTTGTTGTGGGAAAAGAAGCTTGGCAGATGTATGATGAACAGAGAAGAGTTAGGTAGCTTATAGGCAAGAGGGAGAGGCTTCTGAACCAGGGGGATGGCTGTAGAGATGAGACTTCCTGCAAGTGAAACCGACAGGTGTTGCTGATGGATTAGAACAGGATTGCAGAGGCGCTGGAGGGAGGGAGGTTAAGATGGGAGACCGGGATGGTTTGCAGCGCGGCTGGGCTGAGGGGGGCGAGTCCCGTTAAATGTAGAGGCTGCGGCGAGAGGCTGGGGTGGATGCACTGGAGTGAATTAGAAACAGAGTCACCTGACGGTTACTTGGCTACCAAGAAATTGCTAGAAATAACTGTTTACACATTTTAGTGCTGCATTTAAAAATTGGCTTGAACTTAATCTGTAAATTTTAGTGTGTTTTTGTGTGATGACCGAAGCATTTTTAATACGTTAACAAGCGCACGATCTGTGGAAAACTGACATGTGATGCTAATTAGCAATGAGGCCATGGTTTTCACGCTGCCACCCTGCCCACCCTCCACCTTGCCCTGACCTCTGATAGCCCTGTCACTTTTTTTAGGGTGAACAAAAGCAAACACAAGGAGCACTAGTCTGACCACCTGAATCCAGTATCACGTGGTCGGGGTAATCAGCTTCCACACCGATGACCCTGGTTCTTTTTCTTCCTTACGAGAATCGGAAGTGGGAGGTTAGAGTGGTGTCTGCCATCTTCTTCTCGTGATCTTCATCAAATCTCTCGTTCTGGGCCACAGTGAAATGATTCTTCCAATCTCCCACGGCCCCTGAAACAGACGTGGGGTGGTGGGTGTCAGTACCGTGGGGGGATTTGGATTTCTCTATTCTCCCGCTTCTGTGTGAGAATTTCTACTCCCCGTCAGGGAGGGAGAGTTGGGCAAACATTTCTCTGGCTGGCCTGGCAGCGTCTCCTCCTGGAAGGGGGCGGAATCGCCTGTCTGGCTTGTGGGTCGGGAGGTGACACGGCCGCGTGAACAGCAGGTCTGAGGAGCTCTCTTGTCTTTCCCTCCTGCCCGTCACAGCACGCTCGGTGCTTGTGCCTGTGGCTGGCATCCTGCAGGCAGACCAGGCAGGACCTGCTTCTGGAAGGACTCAACGTGCGGTTTTGAAAAAGGAGGGAAGAAAAAGAAGATTCCCCTCCAGTTCTCCAAGTGCAATCCCTGTTACCTTTCCCAGACTGCTTTTTCTCCATAGTACTTACTAGCAACTATTATCCTGAATTTTCGTGTGTTTTGTTCACTGCTCTGAACGTTGCCCAGAACAGTGCCTGGTACATAGTAGCCACTCCAGTCAGTGAGTATTTTGGAGTGAATGCACCTCTCTGATAGCTTAGAGCCCTCTGTAAAGTGGATTCTTTGCTCCATCTGACTTAATTCTGTATATTTTCACCTTATCAGCCAGAACTCCAGAAGGAAGGTGAAGATAAAGGGTTGGACTTAGACACCAAACCTCACTCTCCAGTTGTGGCTGAACATTGATTTCATTTCATCTGTGGTTTCTTAAATAATTCTTTTCCCAGAACCAATTATTTTTTATCTTATTTTTCTTATCTATAGAAAAGAAACTCCCCAAAGACTCTGAAATATTGGACAGTTCCTTTAAGATTATGGTGAAAAGGAAACATAAAAACCTTTTCTCATGAATGGAGAAATAGAGTGGTTCATGAATTCAGCTGGAATCGACGTGTAGTTTGCCATTGGGTTCTGCTTCATGACGTCAAATGAACTGTAATGGACAATTTTATCCAGAACTTTATCGTCTAGGCTCTTTCCAATAAATTCTGCCAGCTTCTGAATTTCATGCTTTGGGTTCTATGATCAGAGTCAAAAGAAAAGACTTGATATAAGATAATTTATATCAATAAATAATAGTTTTAAAAGACTGTTGGAATGAATGCTAGTAATCAGTAACATGTCATGAATTAAAATTTTAAAAAATCGTGTCTCACAAATGCTCAGCTTTTCAGAAATGACTCATTTTGATGTGGTGACTGTATCAATTGGAGTCATTACGCTCTTCTTGTTCTAACACGGAAGCGTCAACTGAGCGTGTCGGTGAGACACTCACCACACAGTGACGTGCAGCGCACGGGGCACGTGCCACGGAGGGATGTGTCCGGAGTCAGGCCCAAATGTCCTGCTCTAGCCCGTCCAGCTGAACGCCCCGTGGGGACAGCCACTGGACCGATGCTGAGAGCAGGTGTTGCGGCAGCGTCGGGGACCCGGCCACAGCGGCCCGTCTCCTGCTTCTCATGTGGGCAGAAGTGGCCCCAGACCTTCCCAGTGGTGCCGGTGAGGGGGGCACGAGGGTGGGAGGGACTTCTTTGCACCCAAGAGGCCCCGTGGCAGCAGCTGCAGTGCCCAGCTGGTCCGGGTGCTTTGGTGTCTCTGAGAAGGTTTCAGCCCCATTGTCGCCACTGTTCCCTCCTCAGAGGGACGCGGCCCAGGGGCGCTGCGGTGTGGGAAGGCCCCTGTGTCCGGGAGGAGTGGTGCGTTGCCGGTGGGAGCGTTTATCCCCGCCACTGTGTCTCCTGCTTTAAAATGGGCTCCTGCTTTGAAGCTTGGATGTCAAAAGTGCTTAATTTAGTTGGCCTCACACAGACTAGGAATCAGCAAGAGTGCTGAGAACGGCGCGCTCTGAGTGACCACAGGCAGGTGACGGTCCAGAGCATGATAGCAGAAACATGTAAGAGGGCGCTGGGGACCCTGAGGTTAGACTGCCCATTTCGGTAAAGTCTCTTCCTGGCATTCGTAATGCATTAGGATCTACCCCAGGGATCTATCCACCGTTCCCAGGGACACATCCTCCTTTGACACTGCTCTGACGATATGTGGGCAAGCGTCACCTACATGGACTTTCCCTGATCTTAGCTTAGTAGCGTCTGATATCATGGCCCCTGTTTGTCACATCCAGTCATAAAAGAGCAAACCCTTTCTTATAACCCCTGCCATAATATTCCTTAGTTGAGTGTCTATATCTGGAATCCTGTGATGAGACAGCTCTTGAACTCCAGCAGTACATATATGTGTATGTGACCAGAGTCTCCTTTTGTATGCCCTCCTGTTGTTTAGTTTTTCGGTGCTCTCTGTGGTGTCTCCACACTTTTGTACCAAGTAAACACAAGGGAGAGAATTTTATACAGATACGTGTATGGGTTGTCCTGCTAGCCCTTGAATCGTGGTTCTGAGCCTCCTAGAAATGTAATCCTAGAAACTTACCTGTTTAAAAAAACCATACAGAACAGATCAGTGGTTGCCAGAGGTGGGAGGTGAGTGGGTGAAGGGGGTCAAAATGTTCAGAATTCCAGTTGTAAGATAAATAACTCCTAGGATGTAGTGTACATCATGGTGACTATAATCACACTGTATTGTATAATTGATAACATTGTATCGTACAGTAAAATAACACTGTACCGAGAATAGATCTTAAAAGTTCTCACCACAAGAAAGAAAATTTTTGTCACTATTTGTGGTGACAGATGTTGACTGATTATGGAGATAATTTCTCAGTACATAGAAATATCAAATCATTATCCTGTACACCTGAAACGAATATAATGTTACATGTCAGTTGTATCTCAATAAAAAACATAGAAAAATGATGCTGTGTTTTTCACTCTTCAGATATTTTGTAGACACAACTGGATAAAGCCCAGTAGTGATGGAACCTAAGAGAAATGCAGCTAAACTAATGTGCACAGGAATCCCCGAGGAATCTTTTAAAACTGCACGTCTGACCTAGCAGGCCTGGCATGGGCTCTGAGAGGCCATGCAGCTGTCTGTGACGTACCTTTTGAGAACCAGGCTTTCAGTTATAAATTCGAGAACAGAGACTGTAATTCTGTATAGATCCCTGTATTCAGTGGAGTCACAGAAAGGACTGGGTAGATGACCATTTACAATATACTCTCATGACACCACCTCATTTAGTCGTTATAACAGCTCTTGGAGTGCATATTACTATCTCCTTTCTGCATGTAAGGAAACTAAATTCCTAGATGCTAAGCATCTTCACAAAGAATAATTGCCAGCAGGCAGTAAAGCCAGAACTGGGATTCAGGAATTTTGACCCTAACCCATTAGTGTTTCCCACTGCACCATAATTTCTTAAACTGTTTCTTGAAACTATGACGTTCCTCAAGTACTAATAAAAAAACCCAAAATATGCTAGATTTTTTTCCCCCTTCTAAATGGAATTTAAAAATCTACATACAAGGAGAAAAAAAGGTATCCCTCATTTTGCTGTCCTCTGCCTGTAAGGAAAAGGTGTCCCAGAGCCCAGAGCTCCAGGAAGCTCAGGTGAGACTGTGTGATACAGAAACTCCTGACGTCCCAGGTGTGCTTTGATGCGTGGACAGCTGCAGCCGGTGAAATGAAGCGTCTTCCGGGCCCTGTTTCAATCCGTGAGTCCCTGACGGGGTCCGCACATTATGACTGAAATGTTTTACGGTCAGAGGGGAGCACGTTAGCCGGCCCTGCCCCTTACCCTCTTCATGTCCTCGTAGAAGAGGTAGAGGACGCGGTGCCGGTCCTTGGCGTCCCACCATCCCTTCACGTGCTCGTACCAAGAGCCCCAGCACACTGCAGGGCGGAATCAGAAATAGGGCAGTGAGTCGCAGAAACCCCGCGGACAAGCACCCCCCTGGCAGGAGAGTCCTGACGAGAGGGAGAAGGTCACACTGGTGATTCCCTCACCGTAAAGAAGGCAGAGCCCCTGCTGTTCTAAGGAGAGGATGACTTCTTTGTAGAGTGTTTGAGGATTTTGAGAAAGGATGGGAACAAAGCTGAGTTCTCTCACCGTTCCCAGCCAGAAAACTCTCAAAGTACTCTTCCCAGGTTCCTGGAGCAGGAAGCCCTTTATTCATCCTTTGGAAGTGGTAATAAGACACCATGCTGTCCTTGGGGTTTCTTGCTACGTAGATTATCTGGGAGCAGAGGGAGGGAGGGAAGAAGCAAAACCAGGATTAGACCAACAGTTATGTTAGGGTGGGTATATTCCATACAGATGAATTTTTCCGATGCTGCATTTCTGTGGTTTGGCTTTTGTGGGAGGTGGAAAGCATTCATATTAATTTGCATATTGATGATGTGACAAGGTGGACTCTTTTTTTTTTTTTTTTTTTTTAACAAGAGAAATGTTTTAAGAGGAAATTGACTGAGGACCAGTCTGAGGTCCTTCTAAGGGATCAACTCTGAATTCCTTTGGCTCTTTACCTTACAGTTTTTCTCCAGGAAGGATGGTGGCAGCAAGTGCATGGGAAGGTGCGTCTTCAGGATCCGTGGTGAGGGCATTGCATTAGCTTGTTCCAAGCCTGTAAAATTGATTTTCAATGACTGCCCATTATTTTTCTCTATTTGCTTCAGAATCTTGCTGCTTTGTTATTACTACGTTAGGAACAGTTCCAGGCCGCCTGTAACTCTCTGTGGATCTCATCTGAGAGAATACTTGTAGCCCACGAATGGGTTTTTTGGGCTAGAGCAGTTTTTAACCATAACAATAAACCAAATAAAGAAGAACCTAAAAAATTCAAACCCTTCCACCATAAAATTATCTTACCTAGGCTCATCCTTGTGGAGTGAAGTTAATTTCTAATTGGAGAATCAAAACTTAACTTACTTTTGCATAAACGGTAACTTGATTAGAAAATGTCTGGAGTTAGAACGATGGCCAGACGGTGAGAAAGATAGTCACGGAGTCCATCGATGGTTGTTTGAATGCCTAGGATTCTGAGAGGGCTACTGGATAGTAAAAATCCCTGGTGGGTGTCTAGGCCCGGGGTCAAGTGCAGCTGTGCCGTACTCACCAGATTCCATGCCCGGGACTTTCCACTCGATGAAGGGGAATCGCTTGTGAGTAGGTGCCCGCTGGCTTCTGTCAATATCACCCTCGTTTTGTATCAAGTCCACGATCTCCTGCGTCCAGGTTGTTCCTTATTCCCCAGGAAGATGAGGAAGCACAGGCTTTATCTACTGCAGTTCTTAGAATGTGACCAAACACTTGTTAGAGCAGCTGTGTGCACTTTAAAGCCAGCTTTATAATGGAATTCAGAAACCATCCTTCTTTTTTTATATCTTGTGTTATCATAATATGGTATGATATGGGTTTTTATACAAAGACTCCAATTTGGAGTGGACGTTAGATTCATAAATATGTAGTTCTTTTTTTATTCTGTACAACCATTAATTAGGATTGTTATGCTATTGAGTTAGCTGCATAGTTCCTTAGAAAGGCAGAACGAGTGTCTTTCTCACCAGCCTGTGATGTGGAGAGTCATCACGGTGTGGTCTTCAGACTCTGTTTCCCAAGTGCATAGCATGGGGTTGCTACGCAGAAGGAAGCTCTTGTTATATGTTGGCCGAATGAATGAATGATTAGGGCTTAGTCTCCATTTTCACGCTTTCCTTTATTTTACCTGAAAGGCTAGAAAGTGCATCCCCTAGGCTCCTTTGCCGCTGAGATTCTAAATGTCCTGAGATCTGATTTACTTTCTGGGATTTGAGGGAAGGAGATAGAGGTCTGATTGATAGAAGATGTGCAGAGGCCACTCCGCATTTTGCCGCCTGGAACCTCGACCCAGAGGCTGCGCCCTCACTGCCCCCGCTGCCCCCGAGAAGGGCCTCTGTCTCCTAGCTCCGGTCAGCTCCTGCGGGCCGCCCCATCCTGACCAGCGTGGGGCTGCCACCTGACCTTCGGCCTTGGCTGAAGACTACTGACCAGACACCTGACTGAGTCCGTGGCGGGAGGAGGCTGGGGGACTGAGCTCTGAGTCCTGGGTCTGGGCTGATCGACTCTGGTTACGAGACCCTTTCTCAAGCTCCCAATTCAGCACTTCTAGGTCTACCAGGGGGCACAGCTTAGAAGACAAGAGAGCAACTGCAGTTTGTATCCTCGATGAGCTGGTTTCTAATATTTTCTGGCACCCACTCTTTCATTACAGGATCCAGGACCGATATTTCTTTAGCTATTGACTCAAAGGAAGTTCGAGTGTACTCGTTTTGTGTGTTTATTCTGAATTGACAGCCACGGGCTAACACTGGGGCAGGCTCCAGTGCGACTGGAGGTTCAGGGTCAGATGGTCCCCTAGCTAGCAGTCAGCGGTTCTACAGTGTGTTTGTCTCGCCTCAGTCACAGAGTATTTATTATTCTGCTAAAAATTTAGGTGTAAGCCATTCCATCATCTGAGCTTGTTTCTTCTTCCCTCTGATCAATATAGCCTTTATTAGTGTACGAGTTTTGAGTGATTGACTAAATATCACCTTAGCTGGCAAGTGCTTCACTTTTTGAGTGTGTTGTTTGGATTGTACAGTCCTGCTCGCCCCTAACCCATGAAAACCCTACATGAACCGAATCTTAATGCTCACATTTGGCAGGTGGAGGAAAGATGAACGATTAAGCGTTGTACTGAAATTATGGTAATAAATTAAGAGTTGTGGGTGAAATTAAGGCAGTGAGATGTGATCCCCACCAGTGAGTACTTTCAGAAATTCACATTTAGAAAATTTTAATTCTGGACAGACTTATGATGAGTAAGATCAGAAAATCAGGGCCGATATGAAACCGATGGACGGGTGAGTCCAAGGCCCCTTCTGCCTGTAGAGCCTTTTGTCAGACTGTTACAGATAAAGGCAAAGGGGGTGGAGCGTGTGTGCGTGCATGTGTGTGTGTGCGTGCACGTGTGTGTGAGCATGTAGCAGAAGTTATTGACATGGAGCTTGACTTTGCAAAGAGCAAATGTCTATGCAATCGGGGTATGAGTTGAATACTGTATTTTTGGTTTAACTGTAGATGTACACAAATAACTGCAGAGAACTCTTTTTCTCTGCTCGCCCCTGCATTTTTATGATGCAGTGGCTGAGCTCAAGTTTGTCTTGTTTCTTCAGTGACTTTGTTAAACCGACTATTGAAATAAGAAACTAGGTTCACAACATACCACCAGGGAGGGTGGAAATTAAGAGAGTATTTCTGGGACCCTGAGCTGGGAGACTTACAAGCTCAGCATTGCAGAGCCCAAGCCCCTCCTCTTCCCTAGATCAGGCAGGGGTACCCTGTCTGGCTCTGCTATAAGGGCCTGTGCTGGGAACAAGTAAGGCAGCAAGTCTGGCCCCTTTGTTTTGGGCTGTTTGATTCACTCTCTTTCAGGGAAGTAAAAAAACAGGTACATCACAGAAAGAATTAAATTCTTAAGATGTGTAGGTCATTTTAATATTTTTTGTGTGGTTTCAGTTACTACCTGTGATTTGTCTTGGCGGTATCACTCTGCCCAGTAAACAGCTTTCCACTCAGATCCAGGTTGGTTTCTTTATCTCATTATTGATGCACCCTTCCCGCTTCTCTTCCTAAGCCTCCTCTGCGTCTCCCCCCCCGTCCCTCCCGCCTACCTGCTTTCGGGTAGGTGGAAATGAGCAGATCATCAGGCCTGGCTTGGAAGTTCCAGATCTGATCCCAGGTGTCACAGGTGGGCGTGGGCTGCAGAATCCCCTCCACGTAGTCCACAGCCAGGCGCACCGTGCTGTCAAATTTTACATCCTCCATCTTGTTCGAGGCCAAGAGCGTTGGATATCAGATTTCTGCTCCAGGAGAGTGTTACTCTCAGTCAGCTCAGAGCTGCGTTCTTGGCATCGTACAGACAGGGCAGAGCTCAGACCTCAGGCCCTGCCTTGGGCTGGCAGTCGAGGGGGGAGCCAGCCCATCCAGGGAGCTGGGACTCTTGTTTAGGACTTTGCACACAGCGCAAAGGCCTACACAGCCCCAGCGGGGCTGTGATGTAGCTGCCGAGCCCTTGGCTCCTGGCTGCCATCCAGGGTCCTGTGCGCATTCAGCCCTGCTGTTCTGTACCATTAGCAAGAGTCAGTGCCACCTCGCTTGTAGTTCTCCTCTGTGTTCACAAAATAATTCACAGATCTCCATTAATTGTTTCTTCTGGGAATTTTAAGCTAATTAAGAAGTTGCAGGGAATCTGCCCATGGGATTACAGGTTGCAACGCAGAATGCCTACACCGAAAGGCTGGAGGGAAGTTTCTGTGCTGCTAACAATGACAGCCTAGATTGAACCTCCCAGCACAGATGGCCGAAGGGGTCAGCGATGTTATTTTATTTATTTATTTATTTTAAAAAAATTTTTATTTATTTATTTATTTATTTATGGCTGTGTTGGGTCTTCATTTCTGCACAAGAGCTCTCTCTAGTTGCAGCGAGCAGGGGCCATTCTTCATCGCGGTGCGCGGGCCTCTCACTGTCGCGGCCTCTCTTGTTGCGGAGCACAGGCTCCAGACGCGCAGGCTCAGCAGTTGTGGCTCACGGGTCCAGCTGCTCCGCGGCACGTGGGATCTTCCCAGACCAGGGCTCGAACCCGTGTCCCCTGCACTGGCAGGCAGACCCTCAACCACTGCGCCACCAGGGAAGCCCAGCGATGTTATTTTTAAGAGTAAAGTAAACGAGGCTCTAATAGGGAAGGTTCCCTTCCTGTTGTAGGCTGTTCAGTGTCCATATCAGTCGGGGTCTGTCCACAGCTAATAAAACATGTTTGTCTTATTTGAAGCCAAGTGGATGCAAAAACTTGGGAGCTACAGAACACACACCCTCTGGCTTCTTCCTTCCTGGAGTTCACCTCCAGGCTCGTGCCACATCCCCTGTAAGCCCCTTGTTTTCCTAAAAGCCCTGGTGCTTATTTATCCTCCTTGTGCCTTTCCTTGGAATCATTCCTGGCTCCAGCGGAGGTTTTTTTCCCTCCTATTTCCACCACAACCCTTCTCGGCTGACCACCTCGAAAACAAGACCAGACCCGCCCAGCTCTCCTGTTTCTCCTTGTGATATAATCGAGAACACGTCTGGTCTTTGTCTCTGGTTCCCGATGCCGAGTTTCAAAAGCTCTTGGAAGTCCCTGAGTGCTTGGAGCCTTTGGTTGTTCACCATTGAGTCCCTTTAGACCACACCTGAGTTTGTGCCAACGATGTGACACCTGCTGGGCCCATAGACAGTTCCAGGGGAGGGGCCGCCACGGCAGAAGATCAAGCACGTGATCACAGGGTTGGGCCTTTCCGTCCCATGC
Organism: Balaenoptera acutorostrata; assembly: GCF_949987535.1. NCBI lineage: Eukaryota > Metazoa > Chordata > Mammalia > Artiodactyla > Balaenopteridae > Balaenoptera > Balaenoptera acutorostrata. Next base: position 1,232,893 of record NC_080075.1, read on the forward strand.
CCCCTCCAGGGAGAGGAGAGGGGCTTGGAGAGTGGGGTCAGCCGTGTGACCAGTGACATGAGACCCCACGAATCCCGGACCCCGAGGCTCTGTGCAGCTTCCCGGCCGGTGAGCACAGTGAGGGGCCGGGGCAGGGGGGTGCTGTGCCCGGGCTCTACGAGGACAGGGGATAGGGCACGGCAGCTCTGCTCCCTCTGCCCCAGACCTTGCCCCCAGCACCTCTTCCATTTGGCTGTCATGATCTGAATCCTCTATGATGAAACTGTAATTGTAGGTGTAGCGCTTCCAGTGAGTCCTGAAAGCACCATTATGGACGCTATGGGCGTCATGGGGACCTTCCACATTTAGCGCTGGTAGGTCAGAAGCACAGATGGTCCCCATGACTCGTGGGTGCATCTGGGGAGGGTCTTGGGAAAGACTTTGCCCTTGACCTGTGGGGTCTGCGCTAACCCCTGGTGCTCAGTGTCAGCACAGAAGCGAGTTGACAGAGAACCACCCTGAGACGCTTCTCCCGCCCCCAGCTGCCCCAGATGCTGTTCCTGCCGGCAGGAGTCTCCTTTCTTGCTTAAACCGCTTCCCACCCAGACCTTCACAGCACCCCATGAGCACAGCACGCCCATGACTCAGCATGAAGGGAAGTACCGTCCATGCCTGGCAACGGTTCCCAAGGTGACCTGAGAGTGCATCTCCATCTCTGTGTGCCTGGGCTGAGCCTGGTTCTGACTCCCTCCATGGGTGGATCGAAGGGCCCAGAACAACTTACATTGGTTTCGTGGGGGTATAAGCTTTTCTTTGCTTTGCTTTCCTCTTCCCTCCTTCCCTCCTTTCCTCCCTCCTTCCCTCCTTTCCTCCCTCCCTCCCTCCTTCCCTCCCTTCCTCCCTTCCTTCCTCCCTCCTTCCCTCCCTTCCTTCCTCCATCCTTCCCTCCCTTCCTTCCTCCCTCCCTCTCTCCCTCCTTTCCTCCCTCCCTCCCTCCCTCCCTCCTTCCCTCCCTTCCTAACTCCCTCCCTCCCTCCCTCCCTTCCTTCCCTCCTTCCCCTCCTCCCCCTTCTTCTTTGTTATAAACCAGTCTTCCGTAGTACCAGGCATAGGTACACCACGGTATTCTTTGGTTGGAAATCTGGCGGGGTGTGGGCCCAGGAAGTGCTTGTGCCCACAGGTGACCTACATTTCCTGAGTGCTTTTAGTGTTGTTTACCCAAATTTCAGAAACAGAGACCTGATGGAAACACAGAGGCGTTTATTTGGGGTTTGTTAGGACTGTAGCTGGGAGACGCAGAGCTGAGAAGCACCTGAATTGTGTTCTGACGGACGATGAAGTGGGAGAAGCTTATACAGGCAAACCCAGCTGAGGCCACAATTAGTTCCCTGCGCTGTTTGTCAGTAGTTAGGATCTGATTGGCTGGAACTAAGGGAGCTGGTTGAGCAGGCTTGGTTGGGGTCTGACGTTGTTGCCCAGTTACCAGGGGACCGGCCTTGAGACCAAAGCGGGCAGGCCTGCAGGTGTTTTAGGAAAGGCTGGTGGCCTTGGGGTTGTTGCAGGTCTCAGAAAGTTCAAGTTCTCATTGCTGCAGGGACGTGTCTGAGACCAGGCCGCCCGGCTCCATGTTTGTCTGCCTGATCTGGGGTCACTCATTATGATTTCAGTTTGTCATCAGTATCTTCATTTCCAAACGACCCGCCATCTTGTATTATACTTTAAGGAGGCGGGAGAGTCTTCCCGGACTTTCCTGCTGACTCTCAGGCAGACAGAGCCTCAGCGCCATTGCGGAGTAGGTGTTATCTCTTCCCTGGGGTGGGAGCTGCCTGGGGCTGGGACTTTGATCAGTTCTGGGTCCCCACTGCCAGTACCCACTCTGATGATTGGAGGAATCAGATCCTGCCCTGTCCTCCGGTTTTGGGTTCCCAGTTACCTTCAAATGTCATCCCACACAGAGAATGATGTCATTAAGACTAAATTGATTGTGATGATAATAAATCCTTTTAAGGAACGTTGCTTTTGGAATAGGAGGTAATATCGACTTATTCTTTGTGTGGTTATTCTGTGTGTGTGTGTGTGTGTGTGTGTGTGTGTGATGTTGGGGGGTGGTTTACAGGATGAGGAGGATTGTACTTGCCCTGCTCTCGTGTGTGGGTTTATACACACATACTGAGGCGGGGGGTGTCTTATTAGAGCTACTTGGTTGCAAGCAACAAGAACGGACACAAGTTAGACACAAAAATGCTTTATTTATAGGATACCGGACAGGTAACAAAACTGAAAGAAAGAAGAAGTGCGAGGACAGGCAGTGGAGTAGGTCCGGGAGCCGTACCTGGAAGACAGCCTCTCCTCAGGGCACTTCTCTCAAGGTAAGTGAGCACCGAATAAAGTCAGTTTCTGCTGTAATTAAAATTCCAGGCAGAGTATCTGACTGGCCTAGTCTGGGCCATGTGTTTACCCTTTGGCCAGAGAAGGGTGCAATTGTATGCATTTGGGGAGGGGCCGTTCCCCGAAGCAAAATCAGGGTGGGATAGCAGGAGGGGAGATTAGTGTTGGGATGGAGAAAACAACAGGTGTGTAAGAGAAAGGAACAAGGTAAATACGTGAACGTGAACGTCAATCACAGAAGGACACAAATACCAGAAAGGAGTTGTCAATAAAATAAATACTTAGAAGATTCTGAGGAAGGAAATGCACAGACAGACACACAGACACACACATGTCGTGGTCTGAATGCAGGTTGGAAAAGAATTTCCAGACACAAGGCAGAATGTAAAGAAGATAGAATTTATTAGAGGGAAGGGTCACTGCCAGACCGACTTCCTAGTAGTCTGGGAGAGTCGAGCCCGAACATGTGCTATTGATCAGTTTTTATAGCCAGAAAACAAAGGAATGGTCCGAGATGAGAATTTCATTTACTGATTGGTCGAGGCACATATACCTTCCTTCTACAGCGTGAAAGTGGGACAGGGCAGATGCCTTTCCTTATTTGGGACAGGTCCCATCACCCAGGTGGACTCAGGAAATTCATAACCACAGCAACATGGCAGGGAGGGCGATTAAGAGTCCCGTAGAGGGTGAAAGGCTGAAACTTTTTCAGGCAGGGTCGTCCTTTGTCCTTGAAGCACCTTTGTCCTTGGAGCACCACACCACAGAGACACAGACACGCAGACATACACACACACACACACACACACACACACACGCACGTGCAAGTGGTGGTGGCCAGCATGAAAAAGCGCACAAAAGGGATGACATTTAAGTTCCTCTTTCAGAAAAGAATGCAGAGTCTCTGACATGGGATGGAGGGCAGGGCAGAGAGGACTCAGATTCATAAAGACAAGGAGGTGGGATGGTGTGAGTCTGTTTGGGGCCCGGAGACCAGTCCTGTTTGATTTTAACTTGAGCAGCAATTTCCCAAGTGCTCTGGGAATCCCTGGTGATCCCTCTTTCAGGGGTTCTGCAACATCAACACTGTTTCCATGGTAATAAGACGGTGTTTGCCTGTTTCACACTCCCTCTCTCAGGAGTGTAGGTGGGTCCAGAGCTGTATTGTGTGTGATGATGTCAGTATTTTGATGACCAATGGGAGGATGGAATGAGTGTGTGTGTTCCCGTGTTTTAAAAATTTCTCAGCTTTAGTTTCTAATATTGAAAACATTGATAGATATAACCCACACAGACAAGATCTAGTGGGGGTCCTCAATAATTTTTAAGAGTATGTAGGGATCCTGAGACCACTGGTGTAGAGCATGTGGGAAAGAGAAATGGAGATAAACTTTGGAGGCCAAGGAGAGGGGTGAATTTGATGGTCAGCAGATGACCGCTGAAGCGTGTGCGCAGGAGGATGACATACTTGACGCTGCCTTCTAAGCCTAGTATGAAGTCGGCTGTAGGGTGGTTTGGGGAAACCCGAGTAGAGGCTGGGAGGGAACTGCAAGTTGCCATAAGAGCCCAGGTGAGGGGTATGTGCCACTGAAGCAGAAACTAGAGGACCGGCAGAGGTGGACTTTCCTGGACCCAGCATGTGACTACGTGGGGAAGCTAGAGGTGAGCTGGTAAGAACACATGACCTCAGTGTTGAAGCCTGCATGATTGTGATGGTTGATTTCATGTTAACTGGGCTGTGGGGCGCCCAGACATTTGGCCAAATGATATTCTAGGTGTTCCTGTGAGGCGTTCCTGGGTGAGACTAACATTTGAGCTGGTAATCAGAGTGAAGCAGAATGCCCTCTGTCATCAGGGTGGACCTCATCCAATCAGTTGAAGGCCTGACTGGAACAAAAGACTGACACACCCCAAGTAAGAAAAATTCTCCTGCCTGAGAGCTTCAAACCAGGACATCAGCTCTGCAGCTTTTGGGCTTGTTAGCCTCTGTAACAGAGTGAGCCAGTTCTTCTGTATATACATAGGTTCTATTTCTCTGGAGAACCTGACTAATACAGATTTTGGTGCCAACAGTGGTTCTAGAGGAACAGAGTCTTGAGGATGAATTTTCTGAATTAGCTTTGGGGGTTTCTGGAATTGGTTCTCTAATCTGATTAGATGTAAAGACACTAGTGAGTCTATTTCCAGTAGTGAAGAGAGCACTTTAGACCATGGCATGTACTGTCAATAAACCAGTAGAGATGTGCAAAATATCACCATTGTGTATGTCTAATGAACACTTGTAGGAAGCAAAGATCTGAGTGACCATGTGTACAGCACGTCCTAACATCTTTGTCAGCCTGATGGGTACCCTGTGATTGGCTGGTTGCTCCCAGTGTCCCTGGACACCAGGCTGAGTACACTGGACCATGTCCACCACGGAAGGGGCAGCGTTTTGTCCGCAGTGGAAGAGACACGGACTGGTGCGATCTGCCTTCTCTGTGTGCAGTGCTGCTGCCAGAACTACCAGAGGGGTTAGTCCGAAGGGAGGGACGCTTTCTCCAGAAGACTCAAAAATGCCTCCATTGAACTGGAAGTTAAGACTTACCGGCCACGCCGGGCTCCTTGCGCCTCAGAATCAAGAGGCAGAGAAGGGAGGTCCTGTCCTGACCTCCAGGGGGATTTGGGCTGTGTCTGCATCCACACGGGAGGTGAGGACCAGTGAGTCTGGATCACGGAGACCCCCGTGGGGCGTCTCGGTGTCACCACGCCCTGTGCTCAAGGTCAGCGGGAACCGACAAGAACCCCACCCAGGCAGGATGGCTGATGGCCCAGACCCTTCAGGAATGGAGGCCTCAGTCACCACCAGGTCAGAAGCACGGCAGCGGAGCTGCTTGCTGAGGGCGAAGGGGAGACGGAGCGGGTAGGGGGAGAAGGTGGTTATAGAAACCCACCGTGACCAGTTGCAGAGACAAGGGTTGTAATCATCATGACGACTTCCTTCTTGCTTTGTTATAAGTGTGTATTTATACACAAATATCTCTATTTCCTTCCTTCTTGTATCCACTTTTCATTTAACATACCATGTATTGGCTTTCCATCATTTTATTTAAGTATTAGCTTTACCTCATAACATCAGAGTATTTGAGTTGTGGGAGATCAAGGAGAAGAATGCCCAGGAAAGTCGTGCCTTCATGAACAGCAGGTGGAAATCAGGGGCAGTAGATGGTGTGTGAGGATGGGGTGGGGACCAGGAGGGGACGGACTCCGGCTCTACCATCTCCAAGACTGAGGGGCTGGAGGTACCACATGTGAGAACACCTCCCCAGAAGCTGCAAACACAACAGTCCTGGAGAAGGTTGGGTGTGGGAGCAGCTCACACAGAGGCGCCATCCGGAGTTGTGGAGAGAGGGGAGTGTACGTTCCTGTTGAATTCCAGGTCCGCAGGCTGCAGCTTGGAAGAAGCTGAGACAGGCTGGCAGCCTGCGGTCTTCAATCTCCTTCTGACAATGAAGCCCAGTCTCTCAATAAGAAATGTATTAATCAACTATCCTCTAATATAAAATAAAAAGTTAAAAAAAAAATAAACGTTTGGTGGAATTCACCAGTGGGGGACAAAAGCCCGCAAAACGCCCTTGGACTAGTCAGCAGAGCTGTAACCTGCTCTCACAGTTTGCAGGAGAAGCAGAGTCAGATCCTGGGCACCCGAGACTCCCAGCCCTGCTGACGGCCGACACTTACAACAATTTCCAGAAACAACGCTGACATCCAAGGGCTTTCATCGTAAATCGACAGGCTTCCAGTGCGAAGCTTTGTGTTCAGATTGCTTCACGATTTCGAAGTATTTTTTTTCCGTTTTAGATCAACGTGGAGGTAACTGCACACCAGCCTGAACGCCCCAAGGCTGTTTGTTAAGGAAAATCTTTGAAAATCAAAACATCCTGCTGGGGGTTGACGGGCCAGGCAAACCTCATTGTGAATTCTCGTGGTGTGGAGGCGTTGATACACCCACACGACCCAATACGCTGGAAAGCAGTGACACATCCCCTCCCCGATCTGTCCCTCTATCGCAGTGAAAGGTTTCATGATAAAATTCAATGTCAGGTGGAGAAGTATAAGTGTTTTCATATTTTCAGCTTTCTTTCAGAAACTAGGATCTATTTAATACATTCAGAAAATAAAGCAATATTTCGTCCTTTAGTTTGAGTGAAGCTGCTCTGTTGGGAGTTGCGCCGTCTCGTACCCTGGGGTTCAGGTGTTGCCCCAGACCCTCCTGTTTGCTCCCTTCCCCTCCTCCCACCCCGGCCGTCCTCCAAGCCTGCGAACTTCCTCCTGATCACACGGGGCCCTCCCCAGGCCGCCTACTCCATCTTCTCCGGCTGCCCCATCTTCTCCGGCTGCCCTGTCTCAGTCCCTCGGTTCAGACCTGACCCTGAGTCTCTGCTCCCCTGAGTACAGCAGGACTCGTGCCCTGAGTAGGGGACATGCTCTCCCAGGGCCCCACCGGCTGGGCCCCCTCCCCTCTGCCCTGCAGGGAGCAGGTGCTGGGTGCTCCCACCTGAGAGGCCACATGTCAGGCAGCAGGATGGGGTGGGGTAAGGGGCCAGGGGTCGGGGCAGAGCCCACCGTGCCGGGCTGGCAAATCCACCCAATGAGCATCGGCTGCTGCCCCATCCCACCCGCTACCCTCCCGAGCACCCAGCTTCCCACTGCAGGATGAGGCTCTCAGGCACACAGAGCTCGGGGTTCCTGGTAGGGAGCTTTTCACATGGGACTCAGAAGGGGGCTATTCCCCACTGGCGCTCTGGAAACGTGGGGACCCGCAGGTGCTCTGCCCAGATGCCCCCAGGCTGCTTCATCCCAGCTCTGTGCTTCCTTCTGACGGGCCTGGGCGGCTTCCTTCAGAGGCAGGGTGCCCTCGGTGCTGGGCGGCTTTGCCCAATGCTCTGAGGGCACGAGAGCCTGGGAGCTGACCTCTCCCCCCAGGGAGGACCGATGCCTCGAGGACGGGCCCTCCCCAGAGCCCCTGAGGATCAGGCGGGGCTGAGCTGGGCTAAGTCCCCACCCCTTCCTGCCCCTCCAGCCTGCTCCCCCTTCCCCCCCCCCCCCAACCATGAGTCTCTCTTGGGAGCACGTGGTCCTCAGCTCAGGGTCTGCCTCTGGGAACCAACCCCAGATGGGGCCCCACGTCTCCCAAGAGCAGCCTGAGGCTGGTGGCAGCTTCTGGCTGGGCTGGAAGCCGAGGGTGACCTGACGTTCCACCAACTTCCATCTCCCTGGGACCTGGACGGTGGAGGGTGCTGGGAGGGGTTGTGCTAGTTTTCTGTCCCCCGCCCGGAACAGGAGTTGGGTAACGGGAAGCACAGGCCTTGCTGGGTTGATGGGGCCTCAGGGGCTCTGCCCACAGAATGGACCTGGCTGGGCTTCTCCTGGACCAGGGCTCAGTAACCCCCTTCTGTACGAGACCAGATGGTGGAGGTTTCAGGCTCTGTGGGTCACATCCGTGCTGTTGTCTCTGTAACACCTTTTGAAAATACAACAGCCTTCTCATCTTCCAGCCATACCAGACACTGGGTTTGGCCCACGGGCCATGGTTTTCCAACCCCTGTGACCCTAGATCAACAACCCACAAAGGGAGAGAGAAGAGAGGATGAGGATGATGAGGAAGAGATGGCGGGTTTTCCAACTAAAAGTAAACCTCTTAGGAGGAGAAAGCTGGTCACCAGATTCCTCCAGTAAAGCTCTAACTCCATGGAGCAAAAAGAGAGAGAGGGAGAGAAGACGCCTAGAAAGGTTTAAGAATTAATCCACTGGGACTTCCCTGGTGGCGCAGTGGTTAAGAATCCACCTGCCAATGCAGGGGACACGGGTTCTATTCCTGGTCCAGGAGGATTCCACATGCTGCGGAGCAACTAAGCCCGTGCGCCACAACGACTGAGCCTGCGCTCTAGAGCCCGCGAGCCACAACTACTGAGCCTGCACGCCTAGAGCCCGTGCTCTGCAACAAGAGAAGCCACTGCAGTGAGAAGCCCTCACACCACAACAAAAAGTAGCCTCTGCTCACTGCAATTAGAGAAAAGCCCGCGCACAGCAGTGAAAACCCAACACAGCCAAAAATAAATAAATAAATAAATTTTAAAAAAAAGAACTAATCCATTAATTCTTCCTCACAGTACTGCGAGTATTTTTTTTTTTTTTTTTTAGCAGTTTAAATTTATTTATTTACTTTTGGCAGTGTTGGGTCTTCGTTTCTGTGCGAGGGCTTTCTCTAGTTGTGGCAAGTGGGGACCACTCTTCATCGCGGTGCGCGGGCCTCTCACTGTCGCGGCCTCTCTTGTTGCGGAGCACAGGCTCCAGACGCGCAGGCTCAGTAATCGTGGCTCACGGCCCCAGTTGCTCCGCGGCATGTGGGATCTTCCCAGACCAGGGCTCGAACCCGTGTCCCCTGCATTGGCAGGCAGACTCTCAACCACTGCGCCACCAGGGAAGCCCCTGCGAGTATTTTTTAAAAAGACAGAGCAGAGCTTTGTAAGAGAGAAATCCATATTTTCTGTGCCTGACATTTATTGAGAATATGAGTGGAATTTACTTTTACAATGAAATCAAGAAGAATTTTACAATTTATAAAAGAAGAAAGACAAGCTTTGCCCACGCCCAGGCCACACTGTGCGCAGGATGGGAGCTGTTATGTGCTCGCTGTCTGAATTTTTAGGAGCTCCCAGAGGTGAACTGCAGACATTAGGTGTGGGTGTTCAGCGATGGAAATGTATTTGCTGTTTAATCTTGCGGGCTCAGTGCCCCCTCCCTTTCCTCAGTGCAGCTCAGCGATCGGCACAAACACCACACGGGATTATCTGTCCTGTGGTTAATGATTTGCACGCTTGCCTTAGAAGGTAAATGACCAAGGACTGCAAACAGGGCGTACGTAGATCCTGGGAGGAGGAGGTGATTTTCAGTACCAGACAATCTGGTGACACAGGAAAGCGCCACTCCCACAGAAGGAACCTTCCTGACTTTCTTTTAAAATAAAGCACTGACCTTTGCACGAATTGTGTGAATGAGGGTGGGCACTTTCTCAGGCAGGTTTTAACAACAACAAAGAATCAGAACATTACACGTGCAGCTAAACAAATTGGCCGTCCTGACAATCCTGCTTAGAGCGTCTGTTTACGAAGCATAATGTGGGATTGATTCCTCCCAGAGACCCGACGGTCACCTTGTCCTTTACGTGCACATGGTGCTGGGTGTTTTCCTCTAATTCATTTCTCTTGGGCTAATTTGAGGCTTTTTTCCTCTCTCTCTCGAAGAAGTCTACCCGGAATATGAGATCTCCCTGGCTTTCAGGCCTGCTTTTACCCTGCGCTCCTCGCACTTTGGTCTCTGGGCTTCAGACCATCCCCGTCTCCGTCAGACCCCATCCCCTGTTCCACCCTCTGAGCCTCGCGGCCCCAAGTCTCCCTCATTCTGGACGCTGGGGGATAAGACCTGGTGCCTCTCACGTTCTCCTGGGGGCCCCCTCCTCATCTCTTTGCATCTTACATGCCTCTTGTGTCAAGGGTCTGATCTGACTCTTTTCTCTCTTTTCACGAGCATTGACCCTGGGAGGGCAGGCGCTGTGCACTAGTTAGGGGGTTAAGTCGTGTGCTTATTTTGCTCTAGCATCGCATGTGGCCGGGCCCCTGTGAACGACCGTGTGATTTAATTTTAAACTTCTTTCTACCCAGGGTGTGATTGCATTCTGTGTATCACGTGGCATGGGATCTACAGACAGTGTGCGAAGCTCAGGAGGGGGGAAGGGAGTCATTGTTTTCGGTGTCCTGGTCATGAGGCTCAAGCGTCTAAAGTCTAGTGAGGGGCTCTGCCAGGCTCCCCAGCGCTCAGACACTGTGCGGAAGGTCAGCGTGCTCCCGGCCATCCTCCTCTCGTAGTCCTGCCCAAGTCCTCGTTCTGAGGCACCTGAAGTGGTTCTTCCAGGCCCCCGGCATCCCTGCAACGAGGCGAAGCCTCAGTGAGTCCGGCGTGGTGGGGGATGGGGGGTGAGCCCGCCCCCTGGGGGCCGGCACAGGGCGGAGAAGGGAGTCTGCTCCTCCCGGCAGCGTCACCCACAGAACAGGCACAGGAGCACGAAACATCACCCAGAAACCGGGAGATGGGCCAGAGTCCCGCCTGGCCTCTGAGAGTGTGGGCCTCACGCACCTCTCCTCGTGAAGGCGGAGATGCGTTGGTCCATGATGCTGGTGGGCAGGGTGCTGTAGCTGGCCATCGGGTTTTGCTTCATTACATCGAAGGAGGAGTCATAGATGATTTTATTCAGAACTTCCTCTGATACGTCTTTCTCCAGGAACTTCAGCATCTTCAGAATTTCCCGCTTTGGATCCTGTACATAGAACAGTCACACAAAACAAATAATTGGGAGTTTTCCATTAGGGGATGACATTCTGTTTGGACAGACTGTGTTTGGGGAGGGATCAGTTAAAGGATCAGCTCAAATTTAGTCAAGGTGTCTTCCTCAAGGGATGGCTGTGGACAATGCCGGACGGTCCCGGGGCCGCAGGACATGGAGGTGAGGGCCGTCCCAGCCCCGAGGAGGCTGACCACAGTGCAAGGGGGGAGAGAAACATGAACACGGCCCTGCGACGCCCGCCCAGGAAGTGCGCTGCCCGCAGGCGTGCAGGGAGGGCATGGGCTTCCGTGGGAAGGCGCGGGTCCCTCCCTTGGAGGAGATCACAGAGGCGCAGAGGAGGGAAAGTGACTGTAGAGTTGGCACAGGGTCTGCCGAGAGTTTAACAAAAGGTCAGTGAGAGGGTGAACGAGGGATCTCACGCTGACCCAGAAACGAGAGTCCTGTGGCCTGGTACTTTCTGATCACAGAGGTGCCGAAGGAGGACCTGTGGCATCTGACTAGATTCCAGAGGACCTCTCAGCGCCGGCCCAGGAGGTAGCTTTGTAATTCTAGGGCACTGATTCCTGGGTCACGAGACTGACTGTGCGATGCCTGAATGACAATGAATGCAGAGAGCAGCCCTGTGTCCCCACGTGGGAGCAGTCCTGCCGGCGGCTGTGTGGACGGCACTTCAGTGTGAGATGTGGGTCTTGGGTGAGGAAGCCGGGCGCTTTACAGTGTGACCTCATAAATCGTCACCATAATTTCCCGAGACACAAACAGAGCTGACGCATGTTTTGTAGGTGAAGAAACATGGTTCGTAAGTGCCAGGATCAATCAGGTTATAAAGGCATGTGATATTTCCTGAGCGGAAGGATCTTCTGGAAATTGTGAACGGAAGGAAAGTTACAAGATTTTTTAAAAAGTAGTTGCAGCGTTTGAGGGTAAAGCTGAGTTGGAAAGGGTGTCGGGGAGAGAGGGGGCCCTTGTGTGGTCACGCCCGCCTGCAGGCCTGACTGGTTGGTTCCACTGGAGGACCTGGTGGGAAGTGACGGTGGCCGCACGCCCCTCACCTCCCTCATGTCCCCGTAGAAGAGGTAGAGGACGCGGTGCCGGTCCTTGGTGTCCCACCATCCCTTCACGTGCTCGTACCAGGAGCCCCACAGCACTGAGGGGAAGGAGAGAGGTGGGGCGTCGTATCAACCTGAAGCTCATAAAGCGAGCATGGGTGTCTCAAATGAAAGAGGATGTTTAGTGAAGATAACCAGGATTCTTATTTGCAGAGACAGGGATTTTTAATATTTAGAGAGATTATTAAAAGTACCCTGGATTCCCTGGTTTATGTTTCCACCCTTGAACTTCCTCCCCCGTGAGAGACTATCCCAAGGGCAGGGGTGCAGGGTCTGTATTCCTCTTGCATCGCTGCATGGTACCCAGACCAGCGTTTTGTGATAAATATCGTTCCCTAACAGGCTGATTGTGAAAAGAAGCCTTGAATTAATTCTGAAGAATCACAGTGACCGGATGTTTGGGCCCCTTTCCCCACTGTGATGGTGAATGGGAGGAAGCGAGGTGCATGGTGTCCTCTGCCAGCCCCCAAAGCCACCCTCCGTCTCCTTCTGCTGCGAGGTTGACCCTGGGGTCGGTGTCCCCGGGCTCCTCCGTCCTCAGGGTCCCACCTGGGGGGCAGGAGGGTGACGATGGTGTTTATTTCCCTGCAGGCTCCCTGTGGCTGACTGCCTCCTACCAACCCACCTGCTAGGGACCCTCCCCTCCTCCCCATCGGCCACACCCCAGAGTCCCGTACCATCGCCGGTCGGGTTCGGTACACTGCCCACAGCTTTCTACATAGTGTCTTAGCTAAACCCTCGCCAGTGACCCTGTCTGAGTGCCACCTGCATCCTCCCAGAACCTTGAGCAACACAGTTGGTCAGCGAAAGCCCTGCCTCTCCGATGTCCGCGGCTGAGGGAACAGGGAGGCGTGAGCCACCATTTCCTCTTACTCACCTTTCCCCTTTGAATGTCTCAGCATATTCCGCCCAGGGCCCAGGGTCCAGCACCATCCTAGTCATTCTTGAGAGATGGTAGTAGGACACCAGAGAGTCCTTGGCATTTCTGGCCACATGGGTGATCTGAAGTCAGCCAGGAGGGGGATGGAGACACTGAGAACACAAGACAGAAAAGTTACTGAGTGATTAGAAGAATCTTAGACCATGCCGCCTGAGTGACTAGACTTGCATTTTCTGTGACTGTTTCTTCCAGTTTGCCCGACACGGTTCCAGTTTACAGCTGTGGTCGTAGTGTAGTCAGTGACAACCTGCCCTTCTCTTTCAGAGTGTCCTGGTTTGCGTGACAAGTGCTGCAGCCACCCTCACTCTGATGCTCCTGGAGGTCAGAGAGGCCACGGGGCATTTCTCAGGGTGTGAGAGGGGGGTCCCCTGGCTTTCACTGAGCGGGGGCTGTAACCAGGTTGTAGGGTGGGGACCCTCTGCCTTATCCGCACACCAGGAACCGCAGCCTCACAGATGACTGTTATCCGTGATAAGATCACAGGACGGCGCTAAGTCCGCCTTGGAGCTGCTGGTGACCTGTCCCCTCCCGGGAGTGGTAGAGCTGTGGTCCGGCTGCTGGCCTGCTGCACGCCTCCACTTCCGCCCACCGGCTCCCCAGGCTGTGTGCACCCTCAGCAGGGAGCCTGTTCCCCGTGTCGCACGTACTCGTTAGAACCGTGTATGAGTCCAGGCCAGTCACCCGGGTGGTGTTTTCCTCTGAGCGAATTAGCTCAGGTCCTGCGGCCTCAGCTTCGTTTCCCCCACGGCTCCTCCCATGAGCCCAGCCCGGCCGTGACTCTGCTCTCTGCCCCTTTCCTCCTGCTGGACTTCTCTCCAGTGTTTACGAACGTGCTCAGGAAGCCAAAAAGGATGCACAGCAGCAAGGTCTTATGATTAAGTAAACATATATCTCAATGCTTATGTTGGTTGTTGCTTTTTTTTTTTTTTTTTTTTTGCAAATCAAAGCCTGAGTAGCTGGAACAGGGGAAGCCCGGGCTGGATGGGGAGCCTGTTGAAAAGGCCTCTGGTCTGGAGTCAGATGTCCGGGTGAGAGCGAAGGCCACACACTTACATCTTCTGAGTCTGCGGATCCATCTGTGTGAGCCTCTTACTGCTGCTGTGCAAATTACCACAAGTGTACAGGTTTAGCACAACAAGAGGTTGACCCTCCTACGGTCTGGAGGCCAGGTCTCCCTGGGCTGAATTCCAGCTGGTCGCAGGACCAGCTCTTGCTGGTGGCTCGAGGGAGGATGTACTTCCCTGTGGTTCCTGGAACCTGAGGCCACCTGTGCTCCTCAGCCCGGACTCCGCCCTGGAATCACTCCAGTCTCTGTGGCAGGTGTCTCCTCTCCTCCTTCCTCCTTTAACCTTCGTGCCTCCCTCTCATCAGGACCCTTGTGTTGATGCTGAGGGCCACCCAGGGAACCCAGATAATCTCCCATCTTGAGATCCTCTACTGAATCACACCTGAAAAGCCCACTCTACCATGTGAGGTGCATTTGCAGGGGTTTTGGTGGCTGGGGTGTGGATGTCTTTGGGCACTACTTAGCTCACCACTCTATCGTAAGAGGAAAAGCTCGGACTAAGCTCCGTCACATCACCTCCTACTCTCAGATGATCAACAGCTCTCAGCAGATAAAGGGGGTGCTGCCTTCAAGATTTGTACATTTTTTAGAAGGCCCAGTTTCACAAAAAGAAGCTGTTAATCTGATGACAAACCAAGTGTTAATGCATCTTCTGACCTTGCATCTGCACTATAATTAGGAAGTCATGTTGGTTCTTGAGCAGCAAAATTAAGGTATCAGTCTGTGGGAATAAACCAAGAAGTTTTCAAAGCTACGGTGACCTCGGTGTAATCTCAGGGCAGCAAATCAGGGATGGGACAGCAGTTGATATATGGAAACCTGTTCGATTCGATGGCATCTTGTTTGGAGATGGGAGATGGACAAGATGAAGTGATGGAGCGCCATGGAAACCAGAGCAGAGAAACTCAAAAGCAGCCACTTGCACTGCATTTCTGAGCCCTGCACCCAGGAGAGTGTCCTGGCTAAACAGGCTTGACCATGTGGTTTCCCTGGAAAAGGCTCAGCCCAGAATGTGGAAGGGTCTGCAGCTGGGTCTCCAAAGTAGCCTGCCCACAGGGGAGATGTACGGTCCAGCTGAGACAAGCATTTGACTCTGCTGGATGGCTACACCTTTCACTGCAAATCTCTAAGTTGATATTTGGTGTATATTCTGTATTTCATTGACTTCCAGACTCACTGATGAAGCTGACATCAATAAGAAACACTAGGACATTCAGTGCACTCTGCATTTATAGGATCTGAATTTGGAAGTGTCAAAATAAGTCAAAAAACTTAAAAATGGAAGGCAGAGGCATGACTGTTCCCGGAAGCTTGTCCATGAGGTGGACCGATTTCCAGACACTGAACGTGGTCCTGGGGCGCCCCACCCTCCTTTGTCTCGCTCCACCTCCCTCCTCGTGGGTTTTCCCTAAATAAACCCCCTTCACGTCTTACTGTGCCTCAGCTTTGCTCCTTGGGGGGCTCACGCTGAGGTAACTGACTCGGCCAAGCTGGAACAGCCCCCAGTGGAGGTGGCCCCCGCGCCTCCTCTTTTCCTGTTACAGGTGGAGGTGCCCTCGCCCAGAGACTCGCCTGGTGAAATAACCCCAATTCCTGGCCTGTCTCGTGGGAGCTGCCAAACGGGGGCCTCCAGCTGCCTTCTCCAGTGTGGACAGTAAATGCGCCACGGCACCGGCTGAAGCAGGGACAGCGGCCCTTCATCCCGTCGTTAGAGACGCGCTTGCCTCCGGTCGTTAGGCCACCGTGTCACCCCGCAATAGCCCAATGGCGCCAGCGCTGAGCCTGGCCGCCGCCAAGTGGAGATGCACAGTCGACTCTCAGTACTTAAGTGCAGAGGTTCCTGCCCTGAAGGCTCCCAGTCCCCGTACTACGGAGCAGGCAGATGACACCCAGAAGCTCGGGCGCCTGCTACGATGCCCCAGATCCGGCCACCTAACGTTTTACACGCTCGGTCCCGGTCCCAGAAGCCGTGCAGCCCCTATTCGCTCTCGCTCTCGAGGGCACCCCGTTCCCTTCACTGGGCTGCCGTGGGTTTCCTGAAGGTCTCCACCACCGCACACAACCTGTGCAGATGAGATCTGAACTCACCCTGCCAGCCCACTGCCGCCCCTGGCGTCATATAGACGGGCTTCCGCTCCGCTCTGCTCCAGAGGCCTCTGAGGATGCCCTTAGGAAGACCTACACCCGGTGGTACACGCTCTGCAGCAGAGGGGGTGGGCTGCTCCCCGCTGAGATTCAGGGACGGCACTTCTGTGGAGTTTCTGGGCTGGGTGTGGTCCGCTGGGGGCCGTGAGATCCCTCCACCCCGCCAGCGGGCCCCCTGCCACTGAGGCACAGCACACGCTAGGTCTCCTCACCCTTGGGAGACAACACGCAGCACGCTTGTCCATCCCACTAAAGCCTGTTGGTGCGGTTCCGTGCAAATCGGCTTCTTCCCACTGGGGAGCATCCAGCTGAGGGCCCGGCCCTTCGCCCCTCTGGGCTCAGAAGCACCGGCCGCCTGACTGTGCCTGAGTCCTGGGGTCTCTGGACTGAGTACAGCCCAGCCGGCTGACCGTGGGTTCTGGACCAAAAGCGCCTCCCCACAATGCCAAACTCTGGCAGCCTGCTGGGCCCTTTTAGAGACAGAGGTGTTCATAGCCCACACGGTTCCGCACGCAAGCCCCCATCCTGCTGGGGCCAGGGATTCAACCCGCAGAGGCGCGGCACGGCCGCCGAGGCCTCACTGTTAAGGCGGAAACGGCACCTCAAGGTTGTCAGGGGCTTTGCGGATTACAGGGGGATGAGGTTTCCCCGAGCTCAGCCCCTTGCCCACCGACACTGAGGTGCAGCTGGTGGCCCCCCCAATGCGACCCCTCGAGCAGTTCGGGGAGCCCCTTGTGTTCTTCACCAGTGACCGCCCGCTGGACAGCTGGGCCGAGTCACCCTGCTGGTGCACCCCTGGTCGAGCAGACCGGCCCGACTGGCAGAATTGGGGGCAGTGCCCTTGGCTACACAACAGGCCATACAAATGAGACCCCCAAGGGCGCGCATTTTTCCTGACTCTGGGCAGTAGCCGATGGGTTGGCAGTCGTCTGGACAGTGGCAACAGGATAACTTCATGGTTCAGGGAGAGCCTCCCTGGGGGGCCTCCACCGGGAGACCTCAGACACGTCCATTGTGGCCGCCCGTGCCTCGGCACACGCCAGCAAACACCAGGGACACGTCGTGAGGCCGCTGCGGACTCCTTATCCAAACCACAAGCCTGTTCCGAGGCCGCCCATGTCTCGGCCAACAAACACCAGGGACACGTCGTGAGGCCGCTGCGGACTCCTTATCCAAACCACAAGCCTGTTCCGAGGCCGCCATGTCTCGGCCAACAGACACCAGGGACACGTCGTGAGGACGCTGCGGACTCCTATCCAAACCAGAAGCCTGTTCCGAGGCCCCCATGAGCCCCTCCCAGGGTCCCAGACAGCCCTGGACCACTCTTCCTCCAGCGATGCCACGCCCCTGGCAGGGTGGGGCGGACAGCGCCCACTGACGGGGCACACAGCCCAGGTGATGGCAGATCACTGCCCCCATTGTTCCCCCCAAAACTCTGGACACTCTTCCCTATGGCAGATTGATTTATGGGACCGCTGCCAGCCTCCGCTGGTGCCACGGTTCGCAGCCACCATTACGGGCACCCGTACGGTCTCCTGCAGAAACTCTGCTTCCCGCCACGTCACCTCCTCCTTAACCAGGTCGATGCTCCTCCCTTTTGGCCCACCAGACCCCACAAAGTCAGATCAAGGTGCTCATTTCACCTCTAAGGTGTGCAGTCATGGGTCCAGAGCACCGAGTCACGTGGGGTTTCCACGCAACCTCCCAGCCCCCGGCGGTGGGCTCATAGCGGGGACCCAAATGACAGGCCACTCAAAGAAACGCTCCTCAAGCATTTTAAACAACAGATGGTCCCACATGGACAGAAATTTAACCCCTGGCCCCGGTACAGCGGAATTCCCAGCCCTCAGCTCTCCAGCCCTCACACCAACCGCCAGGCTTCTCCAAGCCTCCCTGTTAGCACTTGCAGAGACCCCGCCCCTCTGACATCCTCGCCAGGGGAATGTCACGCCACCATTCAGGGTTTCCGACCGCCTGGCTGTCCTCCATGTGCTGGCGCCTCGAGCGAGGGAAGGCTGTGCAGAGTGACCCTCGTGCAGCAGAGAACCCAAGGGGACCCCTTGGGACCCTCGTGATTACACAGGTTTCTCGGCCCACACGATGGCCCAGCACCAGCCGAAACGCTGAGGCCCCTGGCTCTGCCTCACGATTCAGGTTATGAAACCTCATGAATTCAATCAAATGCATCAAACACGTTGCAGGAGATTGAAATTACAGCTCCAGGATCCCCTGGCAGGACTGTGGACCCCAGGGAGAGGAAACGAGGCCTCCACCTGGTGGACGTCAGTCACAAAGGATCCCCGGAATCAAGGGGTCACTGTTGGTGACTCAGGTCAGGTGTCCGCCCCACCTTAGACAAGAGGTGATGACCTCCTGCTCCAGAGCAAAGACGCTTGGCCTCGGTCAGAATCAGACTGCTCTCCCCAGAGGAGGCCCCCAGCCTGCCCGGCGCACACGCTCTCCTTTGGCTCTTCCAGTTGACAGCCCGGGTTGCAGGCTTGCTAGCAGACCCCCCGGGGCTGCCCCGTCCCGGGAGCGGTGCTGAGACAGAGCCAGCCAGGTGGGCCCCTGCTCCACGGGTGCCTGGGTGTCAGATGCCGCTGGCCCCGGTAGGAGGGCCTCGGCCACGGCCCCACGGGCATGGGTTCTGACCCGGAGCTCAGCTTCTTCTACCTTAAGTGGTGCCGAGTGATGCTGAAGCCCGTCAACTGCCTCCTGACATCATGTCTCTATGAAGTACATCCCGGGCTGGGGCCGGCCCAGTGTCACTGGTCAGGCCACATAAAGCTACGGTCGTTGTCAACAAGTGTGGTGTTGGCATAAAGAGGGACACACAGTGGAAAAGAACAGAAAAGAAAACCCAGTATGGGTATACGTGTATGGTTATTCGATTTTGGTGAAGGGGCCATGGGAATTCGATGGGAGAAAAGACAAGTTTTTCAACCAGTGGTGCTAGAAGAATTGGCCCAGTCAATCATGGGTTTTCAACAGGTAGTAGTTTACAAGTGAAGCAAGATTAGGTTTTGAGAGGTTTAGTAACTTGCTCAAGGTCACCCAGATAAGAATCCAAACCAGAACTGCAGCTGGACTGTTTGATTCCAAAGTCTGTGCCTTTTCACCACTGGCTTGTGTCCTATTGCAGAGCTACACTTTGCTACTGTTTACTCTGTAAAAACATGTCCTTTATTCCTGATTGGTTGCAGACTCTTCAAGGGTGCTGCCTACCTGCCTGCCGTTGTTTCTTAGTATCTCTGGTGTGAAGCACGTCCTTTGTTGATAATAATGGTACCATATATAGTTTAGCTTGATTCTCTGGCAGACTGGTTGTAGATAAAATACAGCAGAAGACATTCCTCCAGGAGATGGTAGCACAGTGACACGGAATGAGGTTCCCGCTCGCTGGAGGCCAGCAGGCCTCACCCCACCTCCACTGCGCTGGGCGTTCGTGCCTGCTCTGGAGGAATGCGCTGTCTGAAGCCACCCAATCATGTATTTTAGGAGACGGGTTGAGGGGTCTTTTTTCCCAGCCGAAGGGAGTGTGTTGACCTGAACCGTCCTCAAACTCCTTCCCAGCACCCTTTGGAAGTATTTTCTAGAAGGCCGACCGTGGAGATAACTCTCCTTCACCTGCACACTAGTCCAGCACAGGTTACAGCCCGCAGGTCCCCACGGGCACGTGCCTGATTTGAGCGGCGGGGGGAGGGCCCCCTCCATGAAAGGATGCCGGTCGAAGGTCCTGGCCCGCTGGCTCTTCTGCACATCCCTGTTGTTCTGGATCATGCCCACAATCTCCTGGGTCCAGGTCACGCCTGGAAGGGTTAGTTCTCCTCAGTCCCACCGACTCACTGTACAGCTTCACTCGATTTCCTTGATTATGCACATATTCAGTAAAATTCACATTTTCTTGTGTTGAGCGGAATCAGCTCGCTTATCACCTGCTCTGAATGACACCCAGGGAGGACGGGCCTCTGCTCTGAACACCTGTCCCCTCTCCTCACTGTCCGGGTCTTCACACACACCTGTCTTCTTGTGAGACCATGAGCTCTACTGAAGCGGGGGCTGTCCTTTTGCTCCTTTGTCCTGCATACCTCATACCTCACATAGGGTTTTGTACCTAATGAATGTAGCTTGAGTGAAAGAATATTGACTCAAAGGAAGGTGCGGAAATACAGAGATGAAGTAGACGCTGTCCCTGCCCCAGCAAGCTTCGAGTCGTTTTGGAGGAGATAAGATATGACAGAGGCTGCTTCTTGCCTGGTTCATACCCATTCTTCTCTTCTTTCTCAAGATAACAGAGCCACAGTTTTTAGCTGGACATACAGCTCAAGGCTCACAGGTTGCAGTTTTCAGTCTTTCTTGATGCTAAAGGTGGCCATGTCATTACATTTTGGGAAGCTGTCTTTGAAGGGAAGGAACATGACCTTGTTCCTCCCTTCCTACCTCCTTGCTGCTGTTTGGAATGTGCATGTGATGGCTGGAGCTCCAGCAGTCACACTGGACTATAAAACCAAAAGCTAAGCCTGAAGATGGTGGAGCAGAAAGTTTGAAAGACCCAGGGTTTCTGAGGATCAGTGCAGCCACCATTTCATTTCACCTGGACTTTTAACCTCCAGACTACTTTTTCTTTTGAGTTTTCTGACACATATAGCCAAACTGAATCCTAACTGATACAGAAGAGGGGTGTAAATAGACACATGGGTGGGCAAAGAGCTAGACTGTGCTCCCTGCCCACCACATGTCCATTTTCCTCTTCACACCAAAAGCATTTGGTGCCTCTGACTCTTCGCCAAGCCTGGTGCTCACTGATAGGTAAGACAATATACAGATAACTGAAAGGTGAACGGTCTCCAGTAAGAGCCATAAGGGATGTGCAAAGGGCCACGGGAGTTCAGAGGAGGAGGGGCAGCTCCCTGTGGAAGGGGTAGGTGGGCTCAGCCAAGGTGGTCTCTTGGCAGGGAAGGGTCAGAGCAGGACGAGAGTGTCCACCTGCATTAAGAAGCCAGAGCATCCCAGGGAGGAAGACCTTGGGAGCCAGGATGAGGCCGACGTATCTCCCACGTTGGGAAGCGTAAGCAGGGCTCACGGCGGGTTTGAGAGGTATTGGGGGAAGGGGTCAATGAGGCTGCAGAGAGAGTGCTGGGAGGGTCTGGGGGTTGACTGCATAATTTCCAAGGTGAACTGAGAACAAATTTCTGATGAGGTGCAGTACCAATTTAAGTTCAGACCTGAGCAGGAGAAGTGCAAGCCAGACA
Organism: Balaenoptera acutorostrata; assembly: GCF_949987535.1. Classification (NCBI taxonomy): domain Eukaryota; kingdom Metazoa; phylum Chordata; class Mammalia; order Artiodactyla; family Balaenopteridae; genus Balaenoptera; species Balaenoptera acutorostrata. Next base: position 1,254,155 of record NC_080075.1, read on the forward strand.
GAAGGTGATTCTTGAGAAACTGAAAGCTTCCGGCAGGAGTAAGCAGGAGGTCCCTACCCTGGTTTACTGCCCAAGCCTGGGCGGCAGTGCTGTGTGATGGGAGCAGAGAGAGGCTAAGGAGGGCGTCCTGAGCCAGAGAGGACAGAATACATGCCAGCGTGATCAGGAACTGTGGAGAAGGGGGTCTTCTGGAATCTTCCTGGTTCTGAACATCCAGGGTTTCTCTTGTGAAGTCCAGTGGCCATTGAGAGACTTCCCCAGACTGGTTACTGGTTACCTCCCTCGCTCCCACTGCTTGGAGTAATGAGCACGTAACTCGGAGCGCCCTCAGACCTTCCATCCGACTTTCCATCCAGCCCTCTGGGCTCTGGGGTCCCTACTCCTCCACCCTGCACGAGCCTGGCTCCTCCGCCTCTTCCCACCCTGACTTCCCCACAAGCTCCTCTCCATTTCATAGAATTCTGGTACGTGTTTCCCCCCCCACCCCCCGCCCCCTTCCCACAGTCCTCGTGCAGGTTTGGACCCGATGCTATTCACACTTTTCCACTCAGTTCCAGCTCTGTCTCCGCTTCCGGGAGAGCCCAGGGGAGGAGCGCGGGGAGCGGCAAGTCTTCCCGGAAGGAACCTCTGCGCTGTTTCTCAGACTCTGTGCTTTCAAGTAGTTTTGTAATTGATACAGTCCTTTGATCACGTGGGATTCTGCCCATCTCTTTCTCTATCAGGGGCCAAAATAAAAAGGAGGCTCTTGGCCCCTGTGGGGTTGGAACTCATAAGTGAGTCTGGTTTTCATTGTTCCAGGGTCTGGCCGTGGTGAAAACCTGCGATTTTAAAATCGGGGGTCCCTCCAGGTATCCCGGCTCTGCTGAAGCTGGCTTCCCCACCACCACTTTCTCCAAACTACCTGCCTTTGCATGGGTTACAATGAGCAGGTCATCAGGCTTGGCTTGGAAATTCCAGATTTCTCCCAGTTGTCTCTTATTATCTGGGTCAGGAGGATTCCATTCACTTCTCTGGTTTCTGGTTGCAGGTATTTCTCCTCCAGGGGGAGATCTTTCATTTCCTCAGGGGACATCTTTCTATGTGGACCTATTTCACAGGTGCTTAAAAGAAAGGGGTGCTTGTGTCATTTCTAAAGCTTTGAACAGTCATTCCTTTTTTTTTTTTTTTTTTTAAGATTCTCTGAGAAAGTTAGGAGAGATGCATTGGGAATTCATTATTACATTTAAGGAGAAGAGAAGTAAAAACTCTGGGAGCCTGAGCATTTTAAATAGCTTCTTTTCGGGGTGTAAAGATGACGAAGAAACAAACATGATCTGGGGGAGGTAATCGCCCGGAGGGAAGCGCAGCTGTGAGGTAGGCGAGGCGGTGGTGCCCTGAAACCGAGCAGGGCCCTGTGGGGCTCCCGGGCATGGAGGCCTTTTTGTCCCCCGTTTCTTATAGGCAAGACTCCAGCCTCCATGACCTTCCCTGAGTTCCAAAGGGCAGATTCGCACAGTTGCTAATCAAGGGAGGGGCAGCCGAGAGACCACCTGAGGCAAGATTAAAGGGACCAGAGAAGCTCATCAAGATTAGGAGACCAACCACCTGAGACAAGATTAAAGGGACCAGAGAAGCTCATCAAGATTAGGAGACCAACCACCTGAGACAAGATTAAAGGGACCAGAGAAGCTCATCAAGATTAGGAGACCGCCCACCTGAGACCCTGCACACACGCCCCCAGTCTGGTCAGCAACCCCATCTTGGGAAGTACTGTCATAAAGCTCCTCATCAAATCCTTCTGGGTGGGGACACATAGTTTTTCGAGGCAGGAGCCCGCTGTGTCCCCCCTTTGCCTGGCCAAGTAATGAAGCTCTCCTTTCCTCCTTCATCCAAAACCGTGTCTCCGAGACTTAATTTGGCGCCGGTGCACAGAGAAGCTGTGCTTTCGGCATCACCCCCAGGTTGGCTCATCAGGGTGGCCCATCCGAAGCCTGAGTGACGGAGGCAGACGGCCAAGCGGGGCACCGGGGCAAGGGCCCCCGAGGACAGGGGTCTCAGCAAGCGCAAAGCTGAAGTCGAATCAGATGAGCAGTTGTCCACTGGGGGGGCCAGCCTTCCAGGTCCAGGCTGCCCCTCCTTCTGCAGAGGAGGGGCCCTGACTCAGAATTCAGGCTGGACCCGTCCTCCAACCGCACGGGTGCAGGGAGTAGAAGAACAGGGTAAATGTTTTCCACCTGAAAGGCTGCATCAGCCTAGTTAGTAAAATTCCCCGGTGTGCTTTAAATTGCATTTCATTTAATATGTTCTACTTTAGTTTTTAAGTTCCTCAGTTCTCTAACAATAACAAAAAGAAAAAAGTCCTAATTACTTCAATAAATTTCACAAATCTAGTGAATTAAGCTAATATGGCGATTCTTAAATTCCCTTAAACATTTATAAACTAAGTAAAATTGTCTGCACTTTCAACCTAAAATCCCAAGTCTAAATAATAAATTGCTTCCTAACATATTGACTTCTAGCTGCAAGAAGGTCATCTGTTAGATAACCCAACACGCCGAAGTTTCTTCCATGCGAGACGAACTTACTAAATATGCCAAGGTTGTTCTTAAACTTAAAAACAGGAATGCTGTGCTTGGATTTACCTTATTACGTTTCTATAATAAATTTAAGACTTCAAGAAACTGAGACAACGTTATCTGCCAAGGGACCAATGACCACATGCCAGGCCAGTCGGGGTTCCCTCCCCAGCTGGAGGATTGGGGCAGGACGTGGACCCGGGGCTGCACACCGGCAGGGGGCTTGTGTGAGACCCAGGCTGCTGCACTGAAGCCCCTCCACGGTCGTTGTGCCGGCAGGCCTCCCCAAGGTTGAATTAAGCCTCACCTGACGCCGTGACCACCCCCCCTCCAGCCCCACCCTCCTCTCACCCCACTTGGGTCCCACCAGCAGGTTCAGATCACCTGTCTTCTTCTTTGGGCTTCTGCGTCCCTTTTGTTTCAAAGGAACGGTCTGGGGTTAATAAAACGAGAGTGACAACCCCTTTTTTAGGAGCCTCTCTCCACCTGTAACATGGCGATCCGTCCACACTAACAGTGAGTGAAACTGTCCAGGGGTGAAGGTCCCTGAGGGCAGAGCTGAGGAAGGGGCGGGAGGGAGGAGAAAGGGCCACTGGAGCGGTGCGCAGAGCAGCCTGAGGCAAAAGAGAAAGTTCTGGACAACTTTCTTATGTCTTTAAAGTTAAATGAGTTATTGGGCTTCCCTGGTGGCGCAGTGGTTAAGAATCCGCCTGCCAATGCAGGGGACACGGGTTCGAGCCCTGGTCCGGGAAGATCCCACATGCCGCAGAGCAACTAAGCTCGTGCGCCACAACTACTGAGCCTGCGCTCTAGAGCCTGTGAGCCACAACTACTGAGCCCAAGTGCCACAACTACTGAAGCCCATGCGCCTAGAGCCCGTGCTCCACAATAAGAGAAGCCACCGCAATGAGAAGCCTGCGCACCGCAATGAAGAGTAGCCCCCGCTCGCCGCAACTAGAGAAAGCCCGCACACAGCAACGAAGACCCAACACAGCCAAAAATAAATAAATAAAATAAATAAATTTATTTTAAAAAAAGAAAGAAATTTAAACATCATAAAAGAACACAGGATGGAAAGTTATGTTTACTCCTCACTTGAGACTTCCAGGCTCCCACCATAGAAGCAACTACTGTAACCAGTTTGTACAATGTTATTCCAGAATGTTCTATGCATATTTAAGCATATATGCATATATATGTATATATAGATATACGTATATAGACACGTAGTTATTTTTACACAGGTAGAGGCATACTATATGGATTGTTCTACATCTTGATTTTTTTCACTTAAATATTTCTTAATGACATATATTTTAATAACTGGCTTCTAATAAATGAAAAATCATATTATGTTGACATTTTATTTTTCATTTCTTTATGATTGAGGTTGACTATCTTTTCATATATCATAAACCATTTGTGTTTCTTTTCCATGAACTGCCTCTAATAAGTTCTTTGTCAATTTTTCTATTGGTTTAATGGTCTTTTATAACTGATTTGTAAGAGGTCTTTATATATTTAAAAAAATGAGCTCATTGTCATGTGTTGAAATATTTTTCCCAGTTGATATTTTGACTTTGTGTGGTAATTTTTTTTCTGTGCAGAAAAAAAGATTTTTTTTATTAGTCATGTTCATGAATCTTTTTGGAATTTGGCTTTTGTGTGTTGCTCAGAAAAGCGTTCTTATCTCCAAAAAGAAATAAATTCTCCTATATTTACTTCTAATAGTTTTATTATTTTATTTTACATATTCAAATTTTTGATTCACCTGAAAGTAATTTTGATAAAAGGTAGCTTTTTTAGATGTTTTCCACATGGCTGCTCAGTGGAATAAGCCACATTGCTAAATTTCAATGTATTTAAGCACCCATTTAAAAAAATTAACTTTGTTATTATGGAAAATTCCTAACTTATAGAAGTAGATAGTGAATAGTGAGGACGAAGACTTGAGAGGCAAGGTTTTGACGTTTGGACATATCAAAGCCTGGAAGTTTTCATTTCTTTCTTCTAACAATTTCAACTGCATAAACTAGAAAGAACAAGGATGTTTTATTTAAAGCTGATTCCTCACCTTGCTCCCCCAAATATAAAACAAACAATCATCTCCACTAGGAAGGAATTAGGAAGTTTTTTCGTAATTTTAAAGTGCTGAAACAGTGATGATTTCAGGGAACAAAGTAACAAACAATATTGTGTAATTCTGTTTCCAGGCTTGCTATCTTCCTGTAACTCTGTGCTCCAGTGACCTTGGGGATGCCTTCACTCACATGGAAAAACCTGACTTACTCATGAATAACGTTTTCTAAGAGTCCAAATGGATTCCTAATTTTTCTTCAGTATATTTATGAATAGAAGCTATTGTTTGGATGACAGTATGCATTAGCATGTTTTGTTACTTTGTGTTTCTGGCAATATTTTTATTTTTATCTTGCTCAGTTTTCAGTATATACCCAGCTAGATCTGGTGAACTGAAGGCATAGACAGTATCGAATATGCTGCATTAAAATATAATGATTGTCAGAGAACGAGAAGGCAAGCCACAGACTTGGGGAGAATATTTGCAAAAGGCATATCTGATAAAGTGCTGCTATCCAAACTATACAGGGAACCCTAAAACTCAACAAATAGAAAACAAACACCGTGATCAAAATTGTCCAAAAGATCTGAACATACACCTCACCAGAGACACAGGTGACACAGAAGCACATGTTGCTAAACTTATGTCCACAACAGAAACCTGCACACAGATGTCCGTGGTACTTCATGCACAAGTGCGCAAACCTGGAATCAACCAAGATGCCTTCATAGGGGATGGATGAAGAAACTGTGGTCCCTCCAGACAATGGACTATTACTCAGTGCTGAAAAGAAATGAGCTATCAAGCCATGAAAACACATGGAGAACCTTTGATGAGTATTATACCAAGGGAAACAAGCCCATCTGAAAGAAGGTTATGAACTAAATGATTCCAACTGTATGACATTCTGGGAAAGGCCCAAGGAGCAGTTCACATAAATGTCATGTTACTGCCCTGTCTATAATCCTCCACCTGAATACATTTCACACACATGACTCCGCTTGTCATAATTATTTTGAGATTCACCCCTGTTGGTGCGTGTATCAATATTCTGTTCTATTTATTTATTTATTTATAATGAAGTGCTCTTCCATTGTATGGGCATACCACACTTTGTTTATCCGTTCACTTATCGATGCACCCACACAGCCATTAGATAGTGTTGCCAGGTATACATTTTCCTAGACCTTTATTGTCAGCCTAATTATCCCATTGTTTTCTGGCCTTTTTTTGTTATTGAAAATTTTGCTCTCAAATAGCTCATTTGTAAGTAAAATGTGTTTCTTCCCTAATTTTAAAAATAATATTTCTTCTTTGCTGTTTATAGATTTATAGGATGATATCTAAGCTTGCATTCATTTTTATTTCTGTTTCTTGGAACTTGTACTTTTTGATTTCAAGGATCACGGGTTTCATAGATTTGGAACGTGCTCAGTTCTTTCTCCCTTTCTCTCTGTTCTTTCCTTGGGACTCCAGCTGGCTCTGTTCGACCTTCTCTTTCTGTCCTCAGATCTCTCAGCCTTTCCTTGCTCTGCATCTCTGGCTACAGTCAATGTAATTTTTTTCAGCCTGCCTCTATTTTATAAATTGTATTGAGTCTGTTATTTAACTCGTTCTTAGCTTCAACTGTTGTCATTCTTTTTACTCATAGATATTTTGTCTGTTTCTTATTTAACGTGGTTTATGACTTTATCCTTACACATCTTAGTGGACATGTTTTACATCGCTGGCGATCCCAGCTTCACATCTTTGCAGGTGGGACTTAGCTAGTTCTGCTCCAGCTAGCCTTTTCCTAAGTTGCTCTGTAGTTTCTCATCCTGCACTCACGACCAACAGCCCTTTATATGTGCGAGTTCTTTGCTCATTTTGAAGGCAGGCTCCTGTCAGGCTCTGTGACTGTTTTCTAGAAGTCTCAGCTGATCTCTATGAAGAATGCCAGCTAATAAATGGGGAAGGAATATTAGAAAAAAATCACCAGTGGATGCTGACCAGCACTGGATAAAATGGGGAGAGAAACAGGCTATTCACAATCTCAGCCCACAGATTATAGATGGAAAATGTGCTTTCGTATGGAATGATGTGCAGGAGACCACCTTGACTAAGTGCTGCCGCTTAGCAACCAATGGCAGGACCACCTGGTGGGTTCACAGTCTGATATCGACAACATGACAGGTGCAGTTTTCTAGTAACAATGTTTAACCTGAATTTAATCATGAAGAAATCATTGGATAAAACCAGAGTGTGGGATGTTCTATGAGACACCCGGCCTGAATTTTTCAAAAGATTCAATATCATGGAAATATACGACAAAGGAGAACAACATGGTGTGGTCTGGGGGCACTGTTCCAGATTACAAGAGGCTAAAGAGACGTAACCAAATACAGCGCAAAACACACCAGGATTCTGGGCTGGAAAGAAAGCTCCGGAAGACATTATGGGGACAGCTGGGGAGGCTGGACTAGACCGTGCGTTTATAGGGAAAATGAATGTCTTTTTCTTAGGAGATACCGGCTGAACTGTGCAGGGATGAAGGGCCGCAGTGACTGCAACTTACACTCCGATGCTTCTTTAAATTAGTCCACGTTCACTGGTACACAGAGGTGTGTGTAGATGTACATACACATACACGTGTGTGGGGAAGAGGGAGGAGAGAGAGGGAGGGAGGGAGGGAGGGGGGAGCAGGTACAGCAAAATCTTAGTTGGTGAATCCAGGAGAACGTTCACAGGTGTTCTTTGAACCATTTAAAAAGTTTCAGTTTTAAAATTTTCTAAAGAAAAGTATAATAGAAAAACAGAAGTCTCATTTGTTTTCCTGACTACCGAGATAATGTGAATGTGGGCTGTGGAGGCGTCATGGGTAACTTGTGGTTTCTGATGTGCTGGGGGGCCCCCGCCTCCCGCTTCCCAGACGCCCCCTCGCCTAACCCGCAGCCAAGGCTGGGAGATGCTCTGCAGGGTGTTGACTTCTCCGAACACGGAGTTCTCTTTCTGGCAAAGCGTGGTCCGTATTTTACAATACTGATGGCTGTGTGTTACCTGCAGTTCTGGCGGGGGTGGGTGTCTTACTGTGCTGTCTGTCCTTCCAGCTGGTTCTTTCTAAATGAGGTTTCCGTTTGGGCTGCGAGTTCATTTTCTGTGGGGACACCTGTCAGATCCTGTGTGGCCTGCTGAGGGCTTCTCTCTCTGGAGAAGCTGTGGACATGCCCTGGCAGGGGCCCAGGGTACCACTAACCTGAGATTTAATTTCATATTAACTTAGTGCCTTGAGGGGTCGCTGGACCGAGTGGGTTGTGTAGTTGGGCCTGCATCCCAGGCCTGGGGTTCCAAATCCCAAGCTTCCTCACCCCCTCCCTGCGCAGACTCCCATTTTCTCCAGGGCACTTTTTTTTTTTCTTTTTTTTTTATATTTATTTTTGGCTGTGTTGGGTCTTCGTTTCTGTGCGAGGGCTTTCTCTAGTTGTGGCAAGCGGGGGCCACTCTTCATCGCGGTGCACGGACCTCTCACTATCGCGGCCTCTCTTGTTGCGGAGCACGGGCTCCAGACACGCAGGCTCAGTAGTTATGGCTCACGGACCCAGTTGCTCTGCGGCATGTGGGATCTTCCCAGACCAGGGCTTGAACCCATGTCCCCTGCATTGGCAGGCAGATTCTCAAACACTGCGCCACCAGGGAAGAGGTCTCCAGGGCACTTTGAAGAGGCCAAGCTCATCCAACTCCAGATCCCCTCAGACAGGGCCCCCGTCTCCCCTCCTGACTTTCACAGGCCTTAAAACACCCAGGTGGGCGTCTGCACCCACTGCCCAGGGCGGGGTCAGCCCCTCCGGCCTGTGGCTCAGCCCTCTTGAGTGTCCTGTGCCCACTCCACACGTGGCTGCACATTTAAAGGACTGTTTGTTGTCTGCATCTAGAATTTCTTGGTGCTTGTGTTGGGAGGGTTTTCAAGTAATCTGGTCTTGTCATTGGATCCAGAAGTTCCTTAATCTATTATTTTTGGCTTACGTAAAACCTCTTTATCCTGTATGCTGGCAGAACGGACCTCCTTGGATACATTTCAAACTTTTTAAATTTACACTGAGTCAGAAAAGAAAAAACATTTACCTAATAACCAAATTCTTTCTTAAATTAAAAGGTAATCTACACATATTCAGTTTAGTAAAAAGCAATTTCAGTGGCATAGAGAAACAGTGATACTTGAACAAACTTTGCTCTGGAGATCTAGAAATGAACGAGCTTTAGCTTCTGATCGCAGGGGCCTGTCCTGTTCACCTGGCGCCCCCCGTGCTGGTCTGATGACTCGCAGGGCGGGAGCCCGATTTTGTCACTGTTGTGAAACCACCACGTCAGCCTCCTCTGCTGAGGCCTCAGGAGGTCCCTCTCCCTGGGCGGAGGCTCGGGGGTCCTGGGACCCACCTCCTGCCCGCCCCCCACAAATGGCTCTGCTGGACCCTCCGTGTCTGTAGCTGCCCAGCCGTAGCCCGTCTTGGGGTGACAAGTGAGGGGAAGGAATCTTTCCTGCAGCCAAAAGAAAGGCTGAGAAGCCCTTGGGCCACCCCAGCTCTGCGGGGTGCCCGCCTGGGCCCTGATCTGCCGTCAGTTTTCCCCTCTGCTCTTTCCAAAACGACTTCCAGTGAAAGCAGGGACCCCGGTTCGGGGTGACACCCTGGGCAGAGGACCTGGGCCCGGCTTCCTGGGTGGTCTGGGCCCCGCCGTGGAGGCCCTGCCATGTTCCCTGGAGGACACGCTTTGTGAGGGCCTCACTCTGTGGAGGTGGCTGGCCAGGCCCCCCTGCAGGGAGGGAGGGACCCCAAGTGAAGCCCCCAGGAAGGGGGTGCCCTTCGTGCAGGAAGGCCGCCCTGGCACCAGGGGCAGTGTCTCCAGGGAAGTTTGGGATGAGGGGCAGAAAAGCAATTTTCCTCCCTCATGTCTTGGAGGAAAATGTTCTTCCTGTGTGAGCAGAAGCAAGGGCAGGCGCTTTCCCCTCCTCGCCTCTGGCTCTGTTCTCCTCCGGGGGGCTGAGCTGATTCCGGGGAAGGAGCCCCGCTGGGGGGCTCACCGACCTTGACCTCTGCTCCTGTGTGTTGGCCCTGACAACTCCTTTCCGCAGGCTCTTCCTCCAGGGGCTTCTCGAGTCCTGAAGCCCCAGACCTGTACCCATAGGAGGAGCAGCTCCTGCTCTGGCCTTGCCTCTTAGTTCCCTTGAAATAGGACCTGCTTAAGGTGGGTCTGGATGGGGCTGCACCTCAGGGCTCAGGTGGAAGCAGGAGGTGAAGGAAGTGGCCAGTGGGAGCCCTGGTCGTTGCCTCCCCTCGGTCTTCCCGGAACTTGGTCTTCGGTTCCCGGAACCCGGCCTGTGGCTGCCTGTTTCCTGGTCCTGGCAAAGCAGTTTGGAATCACAAGGACAAGGAGCAGGGGTTCTGTGGCCCGTGCAGTGGCTTCTCCCGCTCCTGGACTGACTTCGATAACTGACCGGGAACGTGTTCCCCACACGCCCAAACGTGTCCTGGGAGTCCTTTAAGCTCTTCCCACAGTGTCACTTCCCACTGAGGTGGCTAAAACAGAGGTCCTCCATCCCCGGGCTGCAGACCAGTACCGATCCGCGGCCTGTTAGGAACCGGGCCGCACGGCAGGAGGTGAGCGGCAGGCGAGCGAGCGAAGCTTCTTCTGTATTTACAGCCACTCCCCATCGCTCGCGTTACCACCTGAGCTCCACCTCCTGTCAGCATTATGGTGAGTCGTATAATGATTTCATTATATGTTACAATGTAATAACAATAGAAATAAAGTGCACAATACATGTAATGCGCTTGAATCATCCTGAAACCATCCCCGCCCCCGCCCCACCGGTCCGCAGAAGGATTGTCTTCCATGGAACCGGTCCCTGGTGCCAAAAATGTTGGGGATGCTGGGCTGAAAGATAAAGCCTGGTGGCCCTCCCTGGTCTAGAGTGTACATAATACTCTGATAGAAAAAAGTCAAAGGTTAAGAATGCAATGATATTTATTTTGTTTGTTTAGGATTCCATTTATTGACAATTGCTTAACAAATCCTTCTGATTTTGTTTGTTTTTTAAATATTTATTTACTTGGTTGCACTGTCTTTAGCTGTGGAGTGTGGGATCTATTTCCCTGACCAGGGAGCGAACCCTGGCCCCCTGCATTGGGAGCACAGAGTTTTAACCACTGGACCACCAGGAAAATCCAATCCTTTTTATTTTGTTTTGCTAGTTTAATTGAACTGCCTGAGTGTTCACGCAATTCTATTGTCATAAAATGTCCTTGTGGACACACTGTGTGTACCCTTGCACATTTGCTAAGATCTGTTTGTTTTTATTTATTTCTAAGTGCTTGCTTGTATTACAATGTTTTAAAAATCCTTCCCTCAGTCCTCCCAGATAGGTACTATCATTACCCGTTATACAGGTAAGGAATTGAAGTCCTGGAGAGCTTAGGTGACCCACCAGAGCTGAGAGCTGGTCAGGGGTTTGAACCCAGTTGGTCAAACTACGAGGTTTGAAGCCTTGTAGCCCTATTCTGTTCTTCCCACAATGAGGTGAGAGGGCAGGTCAATCCCAGGACACTCACTTTGAATATACAGAATCAGATCTCTTAGATTTATTGGATTCTCCATATTTTGAAGCAATGCCTTTAGATTATGAAATTAGATTATGAATTGGATTATGAAATTAGATTAGCATATTTATAATTGTCCAAATAAACTGTAACATTATTATATGTTAAACTGATCAAATTAAAAGCCTACCAAGTTATATATGTGTATATTACTACATTTAAAAAACGTTAAACCAGGACTTCCCGGGTGGCGCAGTGGTTAAGAATCCGCCTGCCAGTGCAGGAGACACGGGTTCGAGCCCTGGTCCGGGAAGATCCCACACGCTGAGGAGCAACTAAGCCCGTGCGCCACAACTACTGAGCCTGTGTGCCACAACTACTGAAGCCTGCGTGCCTAGAGCCTGTGCTCTGCAACAAGAGAAGCCATTGCAACGAGAAGCCTGCACACCGCAACAAAGAGTAGCCCCCACTCGCCACAACTAGAGAAAGCCCGTGCGCAGCAACGAAGACCCAACACAGCCAAAAAAACCCAAAAAACTATAAAAATAAAAAATGTTAAACCAAGTGTCTTCTAAGGATACTTGCTCTAAGCTGTAAAATGTTAAATTTAAAGTACTATATATTTGATCCCAATTTATGAGATCTATTTGTTCTGGAGGAGAAGAGTGAGATGGAAGAAATAGTATATTTCTCTTTACAAGGAAGGACAGTTTCTGGAAATTTCATGTTTTGGACTTTCAGTGACATTTAATATTCATCAACTCTTAGGTGCACACCCAGAACTTAAATCATGGTTCTCTGAATGTGTGTTTAATTGTGAATCACAGATAAAACTTTTAATAGTTGTATTGCTTCTGCTACCCATGTTCAAATGCCTTAGGATTTCTAACTGGACCAGCCAATGGGAAGGATGGCGGATTCCCCAGGGGGAAGTGACCAAAGAAGGCTGGACTGCTCTTCACGTCTGGACCAGCCAATGGGAAGGATGGTGGATTCCCCAGGGGGAAGTGACCAAAGAAGGCTGGACTGCTCTTCACGTCTGGACCACAGTTGAAAATGGTGGGTGGGTTTGTGAGTCCAGTGGAGTGAAATACAGGGTATAGGCACTTAGATAGTTGAGCACTAGATCACTGTGGAGTTTTTTGTCTGAACTCTATAGGTAGATAGGTGGTCCTTATTTATCCATCCATGAATCCATCCATGCATTATCCATCTATGCATGCATGCATACATCCATCCATCCATTGTCCAGAAAAGAGTTACTGAGCACCTCCCCTGTGCTAGGCTCTGCCAGAGTGTTGGTGTTGTGGGATGAATCTTCCCATCTAGTACAGATAATAGCAAACTAGCCAACGAGGTTAGAGCAGGTGCTATGCTATGATGAGGATAAGGAGAGTTAGTAATGGACGCCATGGGATGCCGACAGTCATGGACACGCTCCCCAAGGGAGTGGATTAGACCAGAAGGAGCCAGGCTGGCTTAAAGCCTCAGCAGCGGAATTCCGGGCAGAAAGGGCTACAGGTCCTAAGACCCAGGGCTGGACCAGCTCCTGGAACCAACAGGAGCCCGAGCCTCCCAGTGAGGCAAGGTCAGAAAGGTAGGCGGGGTCAGGTCGTGCAGCTTTGGGCCTGGAAGCGAGTTTGGCTTTTGTTCTAAATCAAAACGGCCCCTTTGGGGCGCTTGCATCCCCTGTTCACAGTCAGGGCTCTGATTCACGTGGGCAGAGAGCACGCTGGCTACTTCTGGAAAATGGTTCGCCGGGGACAGGGACGTCAACAGCAGGAGTGGCACAGAAACCCTTCTGGGATTTATTCAGCCTTGGAGTAACGCTAAAAAGGTGAGTGCTTCATAGACACGTTCTGGGTCGCAGGTTTTGGCAATGGTTGTGGGACTGTGCACTGTGGCTGATACTGTTACAGACCCGTGCTGTCCTCAGAGAAAGAACCAGTCCCAGGGCCCAGCTGCCTAACCCCCTGCACACCTGTTGGGCTGTCTTGGTTTACCTTTTGGAAACCTGCAGGGGGCATTCATTTCTCTCCACAACAGAAGTGTTCTCAGGCAAGGCCTGACTCACTGCTCAGTTTCCCGGGGACTTAACACGAGTTCATCGTGGTGGAAATAAGCTCAACTGTGTGCAGCCACAAAAGGATTAGAGACTTGTTTACTGCTCAGAGCGAGTGAGGTGCACGGAGGGCCTGGGGGCAGGTGTGCCGGCCGAGCGGAGTGGGCTTGTCCGGACCACCCACCAGCTTCTTCCTTCCTTACCAGGTGAGGAGGAAAAATGCAGTTCGGTGAAATTCACCTCTCAGAAAGGACAGGACTATAATTTTAGGTAAGTCTGTATTTGAAAACCAAACAAAACAGAACCAAAAATTTCTAAGGAGAAAAGTAAACTTTTCTGAGACATGGAGTCCCAGCCCCCAGAAATTTGCTCCCCCAGGGTTGAGTTCCTTGGTAGATTCTTTCATTTTTATTGAGGTTCCTGGGATGGGGGCCATGTCCTGTCTGTGTGTCCCAGTGCCTGTTATGTGTCCTAGTTTGGACAGGAGAGCTCAGTGGGCAGGTCCTGGAGGGGCTACAAAGCGACCTTGGGACTTTACAAAGGGCTTGTGTTCCTGCCCAGTTAGGGAGCCTGGGGTGAGCCAAGGCACCTGGACCTGACTCTTGGTCTGGAACTAGACCAGCCTTGGCTGGTTGACCTGTGATGGTGACACGCAGCTTTTCCCAGGAGCTCTACGGTCGGGGCTTCCAGACCAGCCCTGAGCTCCCTCCCCCTCAGGCAGGACCAGGAGCACAGGGGTCTCTTCTGGGTGCTCAGGGTACTGGTCCCCCACTCTCACCCACCCTGGGCAGGCTCGGCAGGAACCGAGTCAGCCCCAAACACTCCAGAAATAAACTCAGACACATTGTTAACTCAGACACATTTGTCTGTAACTCAGACACATTTGTTGTCATCTTTAGCAGACACTGTTTCCTCTGCCTGCACCACCCCCCAACTTAGTTTCTGGCTAAGACCTTGGAATGGGCTGAATCGTGTCCTGGCAAATTCGTGTGTTGAAGCCCTAACCCTCAGCACCTCAGAATGTGACTGTGTTTGGAGATGGGGCCTTTGATTAGTTCATATGAAGTCATTAGGATGGGTCCTAATCCCATCTGACTGGTGTCCTTGTAAGGAGAGGGGATTAGGACAGAGACACACACACAGGGGCGACCATGTGAGGAGCCGGGCCTGATTGGTCCCAGGCTCCACCCTTGACCCCTGCCCACAGGGTTAGGAGGGCCCAGTTCCAGGACAGTTTCACACCAGGAGAAGCTGCTGGAGGCCCTCCCACCCCCTGGTCTAGATAAGCCTTTCCTTGGAGCCTCACAACCCTGTGAGGAGACACTGGTTTTGTGCCCATTTTCTAGTTGAGAAAGGCGAGGCTCAGAGCCATTATGTGATTTGCCCAGGGTCACTCAGCAGGCGAGTGAGTGAGCTGGGATGTGAGCCCAGGCTCTGTGGTCCCAGAGTCCATGTCTCAGTGCACAGGTCTTTCACCTCCTCGGTTAAATTTATTTCAAAGTATTTTATTCTTTTGATGCTGTCATAAATGGGATTGTTTTATTTGTCTTTCTGATGGTTTATTATTAATGTAGGGAAATGCAACAGATTTTTGTATACTGAGTCCATATCCTGCAACTTTGCTAAATTTGTTTATTAGTTCTAATAGTTTTTTTTTTTTTTGCTGGAGTTTTTATGGTTTCATATAATATCGTGTCATATGCAAATATTGACAGTTTTACTCCTTCTGTTCCAATTTGGATGCCTTTTATTTCCTTTTCTTGCCTAATTCCTCTGTGTAGGACTTCCAATACTATGTTGAATAAAAGTGGTGAGAGTAGGTATCCTTGTCTTATTCCTGATCGTTCAGAAAAAACTTTCAGCTTTTCACCACTGAGTATGATGTTAGCTGTGGGCTTGTCTTAAATGGCCTTTAGTATATTCCATGTATAACAAGTTTATTGAGAGTTGATGTCATAAATAGATGTTGCATTTTGTCAAAAGATTTTTCTGCATCTATGGAGATGATCATATGATTTTTATCCTTCATTTTATTAATGTAGTGTATCACACTGATTGATTTGCATATATTATAATTTAATATGCAGGATAATTTCCTGCATCCCTGGAATAAATTCCACTTGATCATGGTGTATGATTCTTTTTTTTTTTTTTTTTAAAGGCAAGAGAGAGTGCTGATACATGGGGAGGATTTTTTTTTTTTAGAAATTCACGTTCTTTTATTTATTTATTTATTTATTTATGACTGTGTTGAGTCTTCGTTTCTGTGCGAGGGCTTTCTCTAGTTGCGGCAAGCGGGGGCCACGCTTCATCGCGGTGCGCGGGCCTCTCACCATCGCGGCCTCTCTTGTTGCGGAGCACAGGCTCCAGATGCGCAGGCTCAGTAGTTGTGGCTCACGGGCCCAGTTGCTCTGCGGCATGTGGGATCCTCCCAGACCAGGGCTCGAACCCATGTCCCCTGCATTGGCAGGCAGATTCTCAACCACTGCGCCACCAGGGAAGGCCCTTTTAATGTATTCTTGAATTTTGTTTGCTAATATTTGTGGAGGAATTTTTGCATCTATGTACATCAGGGTCCTTCTTGACATTCTTAAAATCCAAATTTAAAATGTTATCTCAGTGAAAAATTACAGTTAAATGAAAAAAATGATAATAAGACGTAACAGGTGAAAAGAACAAGGACAGCAGATAACTTACTTTTCATAATAATTTTAGCTTTTCAGAGGAATTCTCACTAAAACAAATCTAAAAGCCAAGCGTCAGGTTAAAATTAAAAAATTTTTTTGTCACTATATTTCTATGGTGAAATTGAAACATGTAATTTGTGTATAAGATATTAAGGAACACTGTTTTCAAAAACTTTTAATGACATGGATAAGAACTAATATAAAGTGAAAAGGTAACTAGGAATATAGGATGATCCCATTAATTTAGATGAAGTATAGATACGTTGAGTGATAGTGTTAATATAATTGGAAGCGTTGCATAAATGTTCTGTGGTTTGGTATTCTGTTTTCTTTCAGCCAGACGCACAGAGCTGTGATGCACGCCAGGCGTTTCCCGCCCCGCCCCCTGTGGGTCCTGGGAGGCTCTGACTTTCTGTCCTGGGGCCCCGCGCCTGACCCAGGGGCTCCATAAACGCGCCCTGTTGTACTGCACTTGGGAAGAAGCCTGTTCTTCCGTAGTGTGAGACAGCAAGATAATCCCTTCCACTAGAAGATCCCCCCTTAACATTGAACCTTACAAGTTTGGTTGTGATCTACCTGCAATCCTCGGAAGATGTCTGAGCTTAGATGTGGCTTCTTTTGCCCCAGAACCAGGGAACCCTGAGCACTCCTGCCATTTCTCATGTGACCACCAGAGGGCGGTGCATGGCTGCTTGTGACAATCACACTGCCCCACGTCAAACCTTTTATCAGTTACTCTTCCTCAGAATATGTTTTTTAAAAATTAATTAATTAATTAATTTTTGGCTGCATTGAGTCTTCGTTGCTGCGCACAGGCTTTCTCTAGTTGCAGCGAGCGGAAGCTACTCTTCGTTGCAGTGCATGGGCTTCTCATTGCAGTGGCTTCTCTTGTTGTGGAGAATAGGCTCTAGGCGCGTGGGCTTCAGTAGTTGTGGCTCGCGGGCTCTAGAGCGCCGGCTCAGTAGTTGTGGTGCACGGGCTCAGCTGCTTCGCGGCACATGGGATCTTCCCCGACCAGGGATGGAACCCGTGTCCCCTGCACTGGCAGGCAGACTCCTAACCACTGTGCCACCAGGGAAGTTCCTATTTTTGTTTTTATCCATTACTCTAGGAGGTGGGTCAAAAAGGATCTTGCTGTGATTTATGACATAGAGTGTTCTGCCTATGTTATCCTCTAAAATGAACCAGTAATTTTGAGGGAAATGTCCAGTCCCACTTTCTCAGTACATCAAGCTGGCTGGACCAAAGTGCTAGGCTAGCGGTGGTGCTTGCCTCAATCTTGCAGGGCAGGGGGTTTCCTATCAGAAGAAATCTGGAGTGGAAGAAGGTAGGGAAGAAAGCCAGATCCTGAGGTCACAGATGCAAATAGCACAGTACAGAGAAGGGTGTGTGAGGGGGGTGGGCTGGATAGATAAATAGCCAGACTACCATAAGGCAAGTTGCTATGAAGACCCCAGTGGCGGAAGTGAGGAACACTGGAGAGGATGGAAGTGGGTTGGTTTGAGAACTCTTCCCTTAAGAAGTGACATTGGAATGTTACTCAGCCATAAAAAAAAGAACGAAATAATGCCCTTTGCAGCAACATGGGTGGATCTAGAGATTATCAGACTAAGTGAAGTAAGTCAGACAGAGAAAGACAAATAGCATATGATATCGCTCATATGTGGAATCTAAAATATGATACAAATGAACTTATTTTCAAAACGGAAACAGACTCACAGACATAGAAAACAAACTTATGGTTACCAAAGGGGAAAGGGGGAGGATACATTAGGAATTTGGGATTAACAGATACACACTAATATATAAAATAAACAACAAGGACCTACTGTATAGCACAGGGAACTATACTCAATATCTTGTAGTAATCTGTAACAGTAAAGAATCTGAATAAGAATATATATACACATATATACTTGTATATATTACTGAATCACTTTGCTGTATACCTGAAACACTGTAAATAAACTATACTTCAATAAAAAAAAAAAAGAAGTGATATTAGAACTGACAAGAAAATATGTAGAAAGTTGCCCTGGAGAATAGGGATACTATGGAGAAGGCCCTCTGGGCAAGGTAAATCAGTAGTATCTATAAAATCATGAATATCCACACGTACACACTGTATCTAGGGCACAATGAGTATGTTGGGTAGAGAATAGTGTACTTTATATTCAGGGAAAGGCTAATATTTTGGAATGAAAACAGGAGGATGATGGGAGCAGAGAAAGATAATTGGAGAAAGACAAGATGATAAGAAAGATGACATGGAAGGACAGTCTCTTGTAAAGACTCTGACCGGCAGCTCAGGAAAATGGCCTTGAAACGAGGTTTCTAATCTGGTGACGTGAAGGGACCCCTCCACAGCAAGGTTCTCTAATCCACATGCCTGCAGGGCCAGGCTCTTCAGGTAATGGATGAAGAAGCTGTGTGAAGGCGGGGATGAACTACGCCATCTCAAGGGGGCCGTGCTCCCCAGCTCCAGGGAATTTTTATCATTTGAGACTATAGGCCAATGTCCTCAGCTCTTTTAGAAAATTTTTATCGAAGTATACTTGACATATAACATTGTGTAAATTTAACACGTACAATATGTCAATTTGATACATTTTATATTGTAGTATGACTGTCATTGTAGCAATAATTAGCACCTCTATCATGTTACATAACCATCATTTCTTTTTAGTGGTCGGAATAAGTAAGTTCTAGTCTCTTAGCAAATTTGATGATTATAATAAAATATTGTTGTCTATATTTGCTATACTATACTTTAGATCAGATTTTTTAAATTTAAAAAAGAAGCCAGAAAACCAGCTACACGAAACTTCTAATTTCAACATTGGTAACTAATTGAAAACCAAAGTTTTCCGCAGTTTCTTGGCCAAAAAAAGCATTTCTAAAGCTGGATTTGTCTGGATCTGAGGGTGTCTAGATTTTTACTCAGCAATAAACAATGCTGTAAGGTACATAAATTGCACATGTGTTATCGTTTTCATGGTTTAATCACACTGAATTTTTAAACCAGATTTGAAAATCCAAAGTATTTAACGAGTCTCTTATGGCAACTCAGCTCAGGAGACAGGTTATACAGAAGGACTCTGGGGTTAGAAGTCTAGTCTTAGGACTGAAACTGATTTATTCAGTGACCTTGAACAAGGTCATTAACCAGGAGTTCACCTCAGGGTCTGCTGTGAAAAGAGCTAACCAAAGGGTTTTTTAAAAATAGAAATCCACTTTTAATTAACTTTATTTATCTATTTATTTTTGGCTGTGTTGGGTCTTCATTGCTGCACACAGGCTTTCTCTAGTTGTGTTGAGCGGGGGCTACTCTTTGTTG
Source organism: Balaenoptera acutorostrata (assembly GCF_949987535.1). NCBI lineage: Eukaryota > Metazoa > Chordata > Mammalia > Artiodactyla > Balaenopteridae > Balaenoptera > Balaenoptera acutorostrata. Next base: position 1,273,445 of record NC_080075.1, read on the forward strand.
CGGTGCGCAGGCTTCTCACTGCAGTGGCTTCTCTTGTTGCGGAGCATGGGCTCTAGGCGCGCGGGCTTCAGTAGTTGTGACTCACAGGCTCAGTAGCTGTGGCTCGTAGGCTCTAGAGCGCAGGCTCAGTCGTTGTGGTGCACGGGCTTAGTTGCTCCGTGGCATGTGGGATCTTCCCCGACCAGGGCTCAAACCCGTGTCCCCTGCATTGGCAGGCAGATTCTTAACCACTGCGCCACCAGGGAAGCCCCCAACCAAAGGGTTTTAAAACATTTAGCTCCCTCCCAAAAAGTGCTTCAAGAATTCACGATGCTCTCTGTCTATAATTTTAAAGTCTGTCTCATTTGGACAGTTCTCGTGAATTTTGTCAAAATTATCAGCATACTATGAAGCACCAAAATTTTTAAAAAAGACCTTCCTTTTATAAATTACAACATATGTTTTCCAGAAAAGAATAGTTTTGTTTAAGTCAATATTTTTTTTTCAATCCCTTAGGCTCTGAAACTAATTTCCTTAGTAGAAAAATGTAAACACATTCAGTATTTTACACCTCCAGAAGGAAGTAAAGTGGTGGAAGCAGCTAATATTTACTTCTCTGCTTATTCACTCATGTTTGTATATGATCCTTGAGTCAAGGCTGTGAAGAGTGCTAATTGACACTATCCCTTATTAGAAGAATGCATTCAGCAAAGTGTATTTAGTATTCTTATGCTGTATTTTATAATCCTAGATGTGTACTGCACGGATATGCAAAACAATTATAATTTTAGCAGGGTCAGTCCAATTAATACATTTTGTATACTCCAGAATTATTGTGTGGTATATGGAACCGTACTTTCCCTATTCATCAGTATGAAATTCTCTTTCCCTTTGATAGGGTTTGATGTGGGCCTTTAGTAACTCCCTCAGTCCCATCCAACCTATCAGTGGCGTTAAAAACTAATCCTCATGTTTCTCATTTGTGAACTTTGTGGTTTTCTTCAGCATGAAAAATGAGTTGATTGCCCTTCTGGAACCCCTACAGCTACTTTCTCTAAAGAACATACAGCATCGATCTTACGAAATCACTGCGCAACGTCAGTTTCGGGACGTGTTCCCTCCCTCGTCCTCACCGTTCGCCTCTGCCCCTTCCTCTCCAGCCACACCTCACCCGCTCCGACAGTTCTGCCCTTGTTTGCTACATTCCCATCCGCTGCCTTTTCTCGGCCAGCCTTCCCAGCTTCACGCAGACCTGACACGTGTGGCATCTGTGTGCGTTTCTGGCCCTCGCGGCTCATGCACTGCTCTGCCCAAGCCATCCTCTGACCTCAGGCTTTCTCCCTCGCCCACTCCACAACACCCACCCCTTGTGGTTTTTTAATTGCCCTTTATGTTCAGAAGGGCCTCCCGTGAACATTCGTAAACCTCCTTACCGTGCTCCCTCAGATCCTTTCTCCAGAAGCGCTTCCTACTCTGTGTTGAAAAAAAAATGCACAACATGAGAGTTGTGAGTTAAGTTTTATTTGGGGCAAAATGAGGATTGCAGCCCAGGAGACAGCGTTTCAGGTAGCTCTGAGAAACTGCTGCGAGGAGGCGAGGCGGGGACCCAGGTTATATAGACGTTTTGCAACAAAAGGGCAGGTAGTCTGAAGTCAAAAGATTATTGTTAATGAAAGGAAAACCAGATATCACAAGTGAAGGAATTTAGTACCTTTCTCTGTATGGGAAGATGCAAGAGTCTGGACTCACTGAAATCATTCCTTTGATATGCACCTCAGCCAACTGGGGCCAGTATCCTGTGTTTTCACATCCTGAGTTCCCTCAGGGCTCACCGTGGGGAGTGGCTGCAGTCTGAGGGCTGCTAGATGGCAGGTGTTCTTTGTTTCCTTCCTGAGTCCCCTCAGGGCGCACCAGCTCACCGTCTGAGGTGGCTGCAATCGCTGGTGACTGTGACATCCTTTGTTTACTGACACGGCAGGAAATATTCCATTTCTCCTCTGCAAGCATCTCCACTTTTGTGTCTGCAAGTCACATTCTCACCTCTTCCTGGCCTATTTGTAGCAATTCACTTTTCTACCTGAACAATTTTATTTGGAGCCTTAATTTTTCTCTGGATCCTTTCTTTACAGAAGAATCAGGGAAACTGCAGCAGTATATGTTACATACACATGTATAATATTTATTTTTAGGTAGGTTATGCAAACACATGGGCAGGAGTAATTGTATTGCCTGATGTTCATACGGAGCAAAAAGAGCAGAAGCAAAGCTGCTTGTCACACATGAGACACTTACATCTTTGCTGTGTAGTATGTTAATAACCGCTACTTTCAGGAATTCTGATTTTTTAAATAAAAATGCCAGGTTAACATTTAGAATGTTTGTTAAAATGTTTACTGTTTGTTGAAATTTAATGTTTGTTGAAAAGGCTTTTTAAAACTGCCTTTATCGTAGATGTAAGAATGCATGATTCTTAGAATCTTTGAGTAGTTTCACTCTGTATAGTATCAATATATAAGACTTGAGTTGAATGAAAACGTCTTTCCTTCTTTGAAGGAAAACACCATTACTATGTCTTTTTCAACTAGAGCAATCTACTAAACTACCTTTTGGAGGAACCATTTGTTACCTCCTTGCTGCAATAAAACTTCATGCAGTATCCAGAAATTGAAATTCTGTATCTGTCTTCATTCCCTGTGACCAGATATGAACTGATACAGAAATAATATTAATCAATAGCAATTACAAGCTTTGAATTCACTGCACTAAGGTCGTATGGCAGGCTGCCCAGCCTCTCTTCCTATGATAGCCCCCAGTCTTGGAAAAGATGGAGGGTAAATAGTTCACTGCCTTGCCCAAAGGCTCACCAAATGCCATTTGTTTTCAGCTATAGAAGTCATGAATAGAAAATGTAGAGACTCAAGGTCTTCATCTGGTCTCCTCCAAACAATCCATCAAGCGCCATCTCCCTTCTCTCAAAACTTCTGTTGCACTTACACTCTGTGTCACTCACTCTCACAGCAAACCATACAGTCTTTTCTTTCTCTGTGTGTCTGTCTCCCTGCCCCAGTCTTCTGTGTTATTGGTAGCGGCAGGGACCATCGACTACACTCTCTTTGCTTTCCATTTCAGCTATTGGTGCGATGTGAATGGGAGGAACATGAATTCATTCAACAAACATCTGCTGCATATTCTACTGTGTTCCAGGCACTGTTACCAGAGATACAGTGGTAAACAGGACAAGGTCCTGCCCCCAGAGAACTGAAATCTAGAGGGAGAGAGAGAGGCAGGCAAACAGGCAAGTACCGTCAAATGCGTTGCATGATCCTTGAAGCCAGCAGCGGGGTCATGAGAGCACATTTGGCGGGATTTGAGCTGGTCGTAAAGAGTCCAGGAAAAGCTCTGGACGAAGTGACTTCTGACAAGCAATCTGGAGGTGAGTAGGACTCAGCACAGTGAACAAGGGTTGGGGGAGCGGAGGAGTTTTCCAGAGAGTTTAAATTGCATCCCAAAGGTGAGAAAGAGCGGAACGCATTAAAGGAACGAGAAATACTCCACCAGACGTGGAGTTCACAGTGGTGGTGAGGGTTGGAGAGGGGGCTGAAGCTCTAAAATGGGCTGATTCAGGAAAGTTCTCTCACTGGAGACTGAGACCTCCAATGGTCCCTGCCACTGTCGCTGACAGTTAACACATTTCTGGTCCATTCTGAGCACTTTTGAAGACCATTTTCTTCTCTTTAGCTCACCTGTTGTTAGAAGGAAATACTCTAGGGTTTGGAGGCTGGGACATCAATTCATAACGTGTATGTCAGCCAGCCTGTTGCTGTCAATAATGTGACAAACCCAGCCAGAGTCTGCCCCTTGCTTGGCCTGTCAAATGTGACGTCACCTCCTGCAGCTGCCTGGCGTTCAGGACTTCAGAACATTCATGTCTGGAACCCGCTGTGAGGTTCCTTTTGGACCTGAGAGGTGAGTTGAATTTGGGCACCCAGGCGAAGGCTGCAGAGAATTTGTTGCAGCAAAAAGAGAAATGAGACTTTTCTGGTAAACAAGGAAAATAAGGAAACAGTGAACAGGCTGGGAAACAGCAGAAACAGGCCTGAAAGAGTTAAGCCATCTTGGTTATTCTTTAGCTGTTACTACTAGCAAACACGTGTAGCTAGGCGTGTCCTTCAGCAAGCTGATGGCTCTGACTCCGTGTGAATTATCCTTTGCTCCTGGCATTCTTCTCCCCCGACGCTCCCTTGTAGCACTCTTCATTTCCGAAAGAAGGGCACGGCCCATAACTTCAGGGACACCAGGCCTGGTTGCTGAGGCCATGGATTTGTAGAAGAAAAGAAATGCAACACCTTAATTACTCTGAGCCTTATCACCTAGCCCAGACCACTAGCCCTGAGCTCCGGCCCCGGGCTATATAACCTTTCCCTGTTCCCCGGGGAGGGGGGCGCAGTCCTTGAGGCGCTAGCCTACTGTGTCGCCGCTTGCCCGGCAAAAGGAATAAAGCTACTCTTTCTGTTTCCTCCAAACTCTGTCTCCACATTTCTATTCGGCATCGGTGGGCAGGGAGCCACGATCTTGGCAGGTTAACGGGACACAGGCCACTTCCCATCTGGAAATTACCGCCTCTAAGCTGAGCCCCAAAGTGAGAACTATTCACTTTTTAAACTAATTTTTATTAATGGTCTTGTGGAGGTGTAATTTATATACCATGAATTCACTTATCTTAATTCAATGAATTCTTAGTATATTCACAGAACTGTGTAACCATCACCACAATCTCATCTGAAAACATTTTCATCCTCCCCAAAATAAGACTCATATCCACTTACAGTCACTCCCCCTTCCTACCCCCAGCCTCAGGCAACCACTAACCTATTCTCCGTCTCTATAAATTTTCCTCATCTGGACATTTCATATAAATGGGATTGTAAAAGATGTGGTCTTTTTGTCTGGCTCTTTCACTTCGTGTAATGTTTTTGAGGGTCATTCATATGCCAACATGTATCAGTAGTGTGTTACTTTTTATTGCCAAATAGTATTCCATGGTCTGGGTAGTCCACTTTTGTCTATCTATTTACTAAAACTATTAATGCTTACTATTAGATCATGAGAATGTATTCTAGCTCAGAAAATGTATTCTGGGGAACCTCCCAGATGCAGTCAGATATGGGGTACTGGGTAGATTCCTGTCTGGTTGGGAATTCCTGAAGTGGACTCAAAGCTCATCTCAGATTGAATCTTCTGGTTAGGAGTCCCAGGTACACTGATTCAGGACTCAGGCTCTCCTAACCCACACCTCTGAGGCTGTGGTTGATAAAATCCAGCATGTGGGGTAGAAAAACCCTGGGCCAGTCGGAGAAACACTCAGCCCTTGGCACTAAGTAAAAGGTCTTTGTTCACAAGATGATGACAGCTTAGAACACTTAGCAACAGAATTTGAGAATATCCAGCTTCTCCTGGCATGCTTCCTTAGTCTTGGTGAATTAATAATTCTGCCTTCCTGTGTTTTTAGAAGGCCTGGAAGAGTTCAAGACATCTGGATGTATCTGGACTACATAACTGACTCGTTTCCCTTGTTCAACATTTATTGAGCACCTAATATATGCTAGGCCATTTGTATGCATTATCTAATTCAATCCTAGCAATGATCTTATAAAATAGCTGCTATTATACTTATTTTACAGATGTGGGAATTGAACCTCAGAGAGTTTATTTGTCCCATATCACTCAGGATAAATGGTAAAGTCAAGATTTGAACCCAGTTTCTCTAAGGCCAATTCTTCCTACACACTAAAGCTACGTTGAAAAAGGATCATTGAAGAAAGGGGAGATTTAATTTATTATGCTAGAATGGTGAGGGAGGAAGTAGGAGATGGTTAAAATAGGTCTTTTCCAGTGGTTTCAGCAACAGAAAAAGGACAGAGGCTGGATACCTATGAGAATCATGGGGGGGGTGAGGGGGGGTCAGTTTGCAGGTGCCCCCAAGGTGGGTCCACTAATCTCTGCTCCCCCATTTCATGCCGTCACTTGCCTCATACCTTCGCTACATAAATAATTGCAAGGATCAGATTGTTCTTAAAAGATATTAAAGAATTAATACGGCATTCTGTTACACTAAAAATAGGTGCTAAACGGAAATTTAAAAAAAATGTTAAAAGAGACGTCCTAGGAACTCAGATGCCCTGAAAGTAGGGTCATATATTCTAAGGCACAGAACCACCTCACCAGTTCCTCTTTCCAGTAAACGACTTGGCTTCCTCACCCTGATTCACGCTCTTTCCTCTGCCCGAATACTTTTCTCACACGTTTTGCCTGCTTGAACCTTCTCAACTGCCATCTCTCATCAGGCGTCTCAGGCCCTTGGAGAGGCCTTCCCTGACCTCCCACTTTAAAGCAGGTTATTCCCATTCGTAGACAAAGAACCTGTTCTTAACCTCCAAATCTGCAGGTGTTCACAATTTGTAATTAGGTAGTTTATTGGCTTGTTGGGTGAGTGTCTTGCCTCACCCGTTACACTGTAAGTTCCCTGAGTGCAGGGAGCAAGTCTGTTAAAATCAGCAGTAAGACAGACAGGTCAGGCTTCAAGGAATGTCTTCCCCACCGGCTCACAAGCTCCTTGAATATCAGAGGAGCTGCCGCTTTGCGGGGTTAATCCATTTTGGAGACCAGCAGGCTGGGGGTGCACGGGAGCCGAGCTGTACTCGGCCGGCTTCCGTCTGCAGCTGAGCTTGGCTCGGGAGGACGCGCTCCGTCCAACCTCCCTGAGGCCAGTAAAGCTGTGGGCCCGATGGGGACAAACTCGCACACCCTGGCCTTTCTCCCCGGGCTCCCGAGATTCAACAGCCCCACAGAGCCCCAAGAAGGGCCACTGTAAACTGTGAAAGGAACCGCTCAACTCTTCCACTGCTATTTGAATTTTTGTTGTCAGTTTTTGATCTCGAATATGCATCTGCCTTAAATAAAGTCCCAGGAGCTTTCCTGGGGCTGAGGAAGAAATGCCTAGAAAATGTTGTCCAGGCTCGGAAGCTTCTAGAAGACAGATGAGAGGAATGCACTGAAGAGTGCCAAGGAGTGCAGTGATGGGGCTGGCAACGCGCGTCATAAAAGAATTTATAGAGCCAGAAGTGAGGGTAGAAGGCGAGATTTATTGAGTGCACTGCGAGGGAGCAGCGAGAGAGACCGAGGGGGTCTGCCCTGGGAGTGAGAAACGGGGCTTCTTTTATGGTCCCGTCTGGTCACCCTTGGGTTAATGTTCCACTCATGTGGCGGTTAGGGCTGGGTGTGTCATACCTCTATCTTCTTAGAATGCCAACTGCTTGTGACTGCTGGTAATTTCCACTGGGGGGAGGGTGCGACTGTGTTATCTTGAAAGGACCTCCCCAGCCTAACATGACTGTTCAATTGTGAAGCTCTACAGAAATGCCTGTGTGCTTCTAAGCTACAGGGCTGATCTTAAAAGGGAGGGGCTCTGGTGACTGTACCTGGGGATGGTGTTTGTTCATCCACTCAACAATCTATAGTGTTTGGGGTCAAGGGGTGGGGGTCTAGGGCCCACAGTGCAGGTGTCCCTGTTGGGAACAACTCTGGAATTTCTCTGGGGGAGGGGCTGGGGTCCCTGTGGACGCCCTGCTTGGTTACCACCCTTTCCTTCCTTCCTTCATTCCTTCTTTCACTCAGGCATGAGTGAGGCTGAGGTCTGTTGCGGTGACCCTTTCTCCTGTGGTGACGGTGCCCAGACGCAGACGTCCTGGACCCACAGCATCCTTGTCTGGTTCTCACGTGAGGGTGTCGGCTTCACCATGGCCTTAACCGTGGACCTGCTGGCCGGACACACCGTGTTCCTCCTCCGTCTCCTAGGAGCTCTGCCCACTGCCCTCGCTGACATCTGAGTGTGCAAAGGGGCTGTGTTTATCCGATCTGGCAAGTTATGGAGTTGAGGTGAAAGTCAGGAAAGTCCACACCCCTGGACACCGAGGGTTTGGGTGTGAGTCCAGCTGATGTTTCAGAGTCCGAGTTCTGCCGGGGGTGGTGATGGGGTCGTGGGCAGGGACATGTTGGCCAGTGGTCAGGACCCCGCTCTCCAGGGAAAGAACCAGCACGCGTGCACAGTTTATGATACAAGGTGATGTGAAGGGCAGTGGTACACAGACAACAAAGATGATAATATGCTGAGATCATGTGATAACAGATAACACACAATCCTCTATTAACAATGGGCTCCCCCCAGAAGGTGCCTGGATGGGCATATATGTTTATTAGCTAAACTGATACACAGGATGTGTGGCACACAATTCATAAAAAATACTAACAGACAGCACTCCAGTGTAAATTCCAGAGAGCCCAGGGCCTCACGGGATGCTTTTGTGGATGTTTGCCCGGCTCCTGTTCCCCAGACGTCCATAGTCCCCTAGTCGACACACGAGAGCGGTTCTGACGTTGTTTGATATTTGCTGGTAATTAAGGAGTAAGACCGCGAACTCCCAGTGTGTGGAAGCTCACTCCTCCCTCTGTAACATCAGCAGCCTCTGCTGAATCGCGTCCTGGGTTTCAGATGCGGAAGAGTGTTCTCTGGGTCTTTATACTGCAGCATCACAGACACGCACCTGTGCATCTGGTCTGCACGAGTCCCACTTTCTCCATCACTCTCTAAGTCCAGACGATCAACAAAACAATCAAGCAAGGCTGGGCTGTGGCATTTGCCGTTTCTGTGGTGTAGACATTCCCACGGTGGCCAGTTTCAAGTTTCCAGTGTGATGTCCCTGAGCAGGGAGTCGGGAGGAACCCCAGAGAGTGTTTCCACCACACGCACTATGGGTGGGACGGGGTAAGGGTGAGCAGAGACAGTGGGAGAGGCAGTACGATAACCAGTCAGGTCCACAGTAACAGTGGTGAGTTTTGAGAACTTGCTGCCTTAATTATTTTTTAAAATTTATTTTATTATTATTTATTTATTTGGTTGAAGCGGGTCTTAGTTGCGGCACATGGGCTCCTTAGTTGTGGCCAGCGGGCTCCTTAGTTGTGGCTCGCAGGTTCCTTAGTTGTGGCCTGCGAACACTTAGTTGCAGCATGCATGTGGGATCTAGTTCCCTGACCAGGGATCGAACCCGGGTCCCCTGCATTGGGAGCTTGGAGTCTTAACCACTGTGTCACCAGGGAAGTCCCTGCTGCCTTTATTCTCGATATAGATTATCCAGTGTAAGTTTGTAAGTTAACTTCTAACACCAGCTGTGGTGAACAATGGCTCATGCCAGTCCTGAAGATTCCAAGATGGCTTTCACGATGGATGGCAGCCAGCTCCAGTGCCCTCTCCGCTTCCAGGTTCAGTGCCCGGAACCCAGAAGTTAAACTGAGAAAAGGCAGACCAACAAGAGAAGAAAAATTTAAATGGCGTATATAAAGGGAGTTTATAAAGAAATGTTACTCAGGGAGGTGGTGAGAATGGGGCATTTAAATGCCATCATGGAAAGGAAAAGGGGTCTGGGGGGAGTAAGTTATGGGAAGTCGGTCAGGATAGCAGTGTGAACAAGGGTGTTTAGTGGGGTTTGTGGTGCAGATTCAAGTCAGTGCCTTTTTTATTGATGAGAGTCATTCAGCAGCCTCCTATTCCAGGTATGGGAGAAGGAGAGGGCCTACAAGTGGGCATGTCCTTTATCAATGTGAACTTCCTTTGCAAAAGGAATGCTTGTGCCTGTTCTTTGAGCGTTTCCTGAATCTGTCGGTTCTCAGTGGCCTTCCGCTCAGAATAATCCTTACACCAAAGGGGCACATTTTGGGTTGGTGAGTTCTGGTTCCCTGCATTTGAAGCTCAGTGGTTTTCCCTTAAAAGCAAAATGGGGAATCCCTATTAGATCCCAGGAGTCACCTGAGCCCCTCGGTCTGGGATCATTGAGACCTGGCCCAACTCGGAAAGGATCCAAGAGGGTGCAGGTTCCAGTCAATACTCCAGTTGGCTGTGAAGGGGGCCCAGTGGGGTGGGTGGTCAGGAGGGGCACAGAGCCACTCCTGTTCTCCTAAGAAGGACAGCAGAGGTGTGTGTCTCTACTTCGGGGCTGCACCCTCCCACTTGGGGTCCCCAGGCTGCAGCCATCCCACAGCACAGAGTCCTGAGGGTGGAGGTTTAGGATCTGAGCCCTGGCCCTGGTCCACCAGCATCTCAGAAACCTGCGCGAGGGATGTGCAGGCCATCGTAGGTGGATGGCACTGGGATGGGATCACACCCGTGTGTGCTGCGTGGCAGAGGCCAGCTCCAGCCACCTGGACACATGCTGCCTGACTGTCACATGGCCCCAGGTGGCCTGGGGTCCCTCGCTCACGCCTGGGGGGCCATTTATGAGACAGGGCATGAGCTGAGAGAGCCTCAGGACAGGCTGTGAGAGAAGATGGAGTCAGGGGTTCTGGTCGAGTGTCTCATAGGTGGGGAGAGGGTTGGGCTCTGTTGCTGCTGAGGCAGAACAAGCGCAGAGGGGGGTTGGCTGTTGGTGTCCGCGATGCTGTGTAGGGCACGAAAAACTTTCCCTCCACCCTCTTATATGCTGTACCAGGGCTCTGCAAATTAAATTGACGGCCAACAGATTAACAGGAGCAAAAGTTTTATCATGTCTGTGTACAGAGCCCTTCACAGAAAAGAAGTGGAGATGCAAAGAGACACACTTAAGGACTTAAGTTTCTGGAGAAGTCACAAGACAAAGGAAAACAGGTTTCAGTTTCCAAGGACCGGAAGTTGTGGGAAGGTAAGTAAATGGGGGAAAATAATGGAGGACAGAGCTGATTTAGTGAGGTTTGTTATGCAGACTGAAGCCGGCACATTCTCAGATGATAAGATTCTTTCTCCTCTTCCTGGTACAGGAGAGGGAAGGGGACATCCTCACAAAGGGATCAGGCAGATGGAGGAGGGTAGACTTTTTCTTTTTGCTGCATCTCAGTCACCTCAAATCAAAGTAACCCTTATGCCAAAGTGGCATATTTGGGGTGTCAAATTCTGAACCCCCTCAACTGTAGACAAAGAGTTTCTAACAGCTGGAGGTCATACCGGTGGACGGGCCTTCTCCAGACTCGAGGGAACACTTCCCCACCAGAGGAGAGGGTCCAGAATGTCGGGGTGACGGCCGACACACTGTATGGTTATCGTTGGCCCCAGTGCTGAGTGCTTTAGCTCACGACCCTATGAGATGGGCACTATGACCAATCCCATTTTACAGGTGAGAAACCGAGGCGTGGACGGTGGGGTAGCTGGTCCCAGGGTGGCTCGTTGGTGGTGGAGCTGAGGTGCAAACCCAGCTCTTCGCCACTTCTCACCGAGTATGGTGTCTGTGTTTTCTGGGGCCGCGGTAACAAACACCACAGCCTGGGTGGTTAAACCACAGACGTTCATTGTCTCCTGGGTTCTGGAGGCTGAAGCGCCGAGTTCAAGGTGTCCGCAGGGTTGCTTTCTCCTGCAGCCTCCCTCCTTGATGTGTAGACAGCCGTCTTCTCTTCCTGCTGGGTCCTGTCTCAAAGAGAACCAGAGCCAGATGGTGAGGAAAGCACCAAAACCAGATTCTATTCAGGAGCTATTGCAATGGGGGAACAGAAGCCTCTGTCTAGAGCCAGGCTCCTTCCTGAATTCAGCGTGGGCAAGGGGTTTACAGCCAATCAGGTTTCCAGGGTGACCAGGTATCCAGGGTGAGGCCAAGGACAGATGCACCAGAGAAAGACACACACAAGTTCCTTAAGATAATGTTAGTTCACAGAAGGCTTCATGACGTCGCACATATGCACGGGGGTACCCGGCGCTGATCACTCCAAGAGGGAATAGAAGTCGGGATTCTCACCCTTCTTGGACTGTACAAAGGAAAGGGGTTCGGGCTTCTTTTGAGGGGAGTAGATTACGGGAAGGCAGCCAGGAAACCATGGTGAACAAGGGTGTTTAGTGGGGTTTGTTCAATGGGCATCTCCTCTGTAAATGTGAATTTCCTTTTCAGGAGGAAAACCTGTGCCCTGCACAGGGCTTTCCCTGCATCTCCTGGTTCTTGGTGGCCTTTAGCTCACAGTAACCCACACACCAAAGAGGCACATTCTGGGCTGGTGTGTTCTGGTGCCCTCATTTCTGCACCGATTCAGCAGGATTCTGGCTAAGACTGGGCTGTGCAGGCCCAGCAATGATGGGGCCAAGGTCAAGGCCAAAATCGAGGCATAGGACAAGGTCTGTGTGAGATATGTTTGAGGAGAGTCTTGGTCACCTCTCGTGGTCCTGGGCGTGTGCCTGGAGTCTCTGTGTCCTGATCTCCTCTTCTTATAAGGACACCTGTCCTATGGGATTTGTTATCTCAGAGTGAAGGGGGATTGTGTACCCCCCAATGGAAAGTGACATCCACATCCTGACCCCAGGGCCTCAGGACGGTGACCCCATTTGGAAGTAGGCTCTTGTCCTGTAAGTAGTTAAGACAAAGGCATTAGGGCAGCTCTAATCCTCTGTGACTGTCTTTACAAGACAAGGGGAGACACAGACACAGAGGGGAAGTCATGTGAATACAAAGGCAGAGAAGGGAGGGATGCAGCCCCAAGTCCAGGGACTCCTGGACCCCCAGAAGATGGAAGAGGCAGGAAGGACCCTCCCCTGGAGCCTCAGGACTTTCCAGGTAGACAGTTGCCATGGGTGGGCCTGAACTGAAGGCAGCGCCGTGGCCGCCGGCCGCTCTGTGTTCCCCATGTGGCACGCGGGGGACGCCTCTCACAGGACACTGACCAGTGAGGTGGTGTCACGTGAGACTGCAGCGCTGGTCCTCTAGACATGCAGGCCCGTCTCAACCTTCCTCCTGGGCTCTGGTCACACGGGGTGACTGTGCAGCCTTTCAGCCCCTGCACAGGACCCCTGGGTGTTGGTTAAAAGTGCAGGTTTCACCCCAAGAATGATGGAAGGTGAGTTTCTCATCCGCCCTGTGCAGTGCGGGCAGGGAGTCACAATTAATTACAGAGTTAAAAGCGGGGGGAGGATATTAGCCATGAAAAGGAGTGAAGCACCGACACAGGCTACAACACGGGTGAACCTTGAAAACATGACGCTCAGAGAAGAAGCCAGACACGAAAGGACAATTAGTGGATCCCACTTACATGAGACATCCAGAACAGGCAAGCCCACAGAGACAGGAAGTGGACTGGGGATGCCGGGGCTGTGGGAAATGAGGGGGGACCTCTGAAGAGTGGGGTTCTGGGGAGATGATGGAAATGTTGTCAAATGCACGTGCGGTGGCTGCACAACCCTGTGAATATGCAAAACACCGCTGAGCCTAATACTTAAAATGGGTTAACTAACTGCGTGGTACAGAAATGCAATGTCAATAACGCTGTTATCAAATGTGAAAACCTGGAGGCTTCCAGGCCCACCTCCAGAATCTGACCCCAGAGGTGCGGGGTCGGACAGGACCTGCGCGTCTGAAAGCCCCATGCGTCCAACCAGGTGGTCTGAGGGCACCTTACGAAATTCTCCCTGTGGCATCAGAAGCGTGGGGCGCTAGTGTGGCCAGGCCTCAGGCACAGAGGCTGGATTCCGTGGCCTTGCTGTCCTCTCTTAGGGACTGTGGCATCGTCTCCGTAGAAGGAAGTGGGTCAGCTTGAAGCCCGGTTCCCTCTTCTGCACGTTTCTTCTTTCTCTCCCAGCGCTGGTGCCGGCCGAGCTGTGCCACAGCAACCAGGGCAAAAGGGTCACGCACGGAACGACTGAGAACTTTGACCAGCTGCCGTGGGCTCCCAGAGGCAGTGACCCCGGACTGAGGTCCCAGAGCCTCCTTCTGAGTGTCGCGGCCCCGCTGCCCCACTCACGGGAGTTGTTGTCAGGCTTGATGATTGAAGCAGCCATGGTATCGAGATTTCACTGCTAGAAACTATTCCTTTGCTTCCCTGTGAGAAGCAGGCCTCCTTCTACTTTGTTGGGGAGACTCCCTTTTTAATAAACAAAAATGATAAGCTGTAATTTTATATTAAGAATTACTTTAGGGACTTCCCTGGTGGCGCAGTGGTTAAGAATCCGCCTGCCAATGCAGGGGACACAGGTTCGAGCCCTGGTCCGGGAAGATCCCACATGCCACGGAGCAACTAAGCCCGTGCACCACAACTACTGAGCCCGAGTGCCACAACTACTGAAGCCCACGTGCCACAATTACTGAGCCCGCGCGCCTAGAGCCCGTGCTCTGCAGCAAGAGAAGCCACCACAATGAGAAGCCCGCTCACTGCAATGAAGAGTAGCGCCCGCTCGTCGCAACTAGAGAAAGCCCGTGCACAGCAACAAAAGACCCAACACAGCCAAAAATAAATAAAATAAAATAAATAAATTGAAAAAAAGAATTACTTTATATACACGTAAAGAATAATCATAAAGATCAGGAAACAGAACGTGACAAGTGGACACCCAGGAGTGCCCTTCCCTCGTCACAGCGTCCTCCCCGCCGTGAGGTAGCTGTTCTCCTGATTTTGTGTCAGTGACTTCTCCTCATAGTTTACGCCCAGGCTCACATCCCTAAACAACGCGGCCCAGCTTTGCCCATTTCCAGACTCTGTACGTGGGTGTACCGTGCAGACTGCTTTGTTGCTTTTGGTGGCTCAGCATTGTGTCCATGAGATTCTTTCATCTTGTGCATATAGTTTTTTTTAAAATAATTTTTATAGTTTTACTACCTTTAAACAAAATGTACTCCATTGCTGTGGAATATTCCTTCATAGGAGCGTGCATGGTTCATTTCTGCATCCGCCTGTGATGGCCTTCAGGTTCTTTCAGGTTTGGCTCCCGTGGCTGCAGAGTCCATGTCCGTGTGTCCTGGTGCAGGGCTGGTGGGTTTGTGTTCAGCTGGGAGGAGCACTGTGGGTCTGTGTGCACGGACTTCGCTATCTGAGGCCCGATGGTTTCAGAAGTGGTTGCATCCCCCGCTGCGTACCAGGCTTTCCATTGCTCCACGTCCTGCTGATATTTGATACTATGTCTTTCATGTCTGCCATTCTGGTAGGTGTATGCACAGTATTTTTCTTATGGCTTTAATCCCTCGGTTGTTAGTGAAGTTGTGCATCTTGTGGTATTCATGGACTATTTCTTGTTGTTTTTTAAAAAGTTTTAAAAATTGCAGTCAAATACACATAACATAAAATTTACCATCTTAACCATTTTTAAGTGCACAGTTCAGGGTAATGAAGTAATTCGCACTGTTGTACAACCCTGACCGCCATCCTCCTCCAGAACTTTTTCATCTTGCAAAACTGAAACAGTCCCCATTAAACACTCACCCCCCCACCCCCCATTTTCCCTCCCTCAGTCCCGGCACCCACGATCCTGCTTTCTGTCTCTATGGTTCTGACGGCTCTGGGGGCCTTGTATGAGTGAATCAAGCACTGTTTGTCCTTTCGTGTCTGGCTTACATCACTGAGCATAATGCCCTCAAGGGTCATCCCTGCTGCAGCCTGCGTCAGAACTGCCTTCTGTTTAGGCCGAATAACATTCCCTTGTATGGATGGAACGTGTTTTGCTTCTCCATTCATCTGTCAATGGACACATGTAACATCTACATTCATTTCTCATGTCTTAACGATATTTGTGGAATAACTTCAGAAAGTCCTATGAATCAAAAGTCATTTGCCAGTAACTTTTTATTTTGAAAAACATCAAAGCTAAGAAAAAGGTAAGAACACATGTCAGCTTCACTTGTGTTCAGGAATTAAAGCTTTATGGTATTCACTTCATTCCCTGTGTGTGTGCTATGCGTGGGCAGGTGCCTGTTTGCATACATGTGCTGTGCAAGTGCATAGGTATTTGCACTGGCACACGTTAGTGTGTGCATGGGCATATGCGTGCACGTGTGTTCACATGCTAGTGTGTGAATACATTTGTGCTGTGCACGTGCGTATGTCTGTGTGTGTGCTGTGCCTGCCCGTGCGCACACCTGTGTGTTTGCTGGAACCACTTGCACGTTCGTTGCAGACTGAATTGTGCCCCAGATATATCCGCACGCAGCTGCTCCAACAATCCTGCGTAGCCACGTAAAGGTCACAGATCTCAGGGATTTAAATGGATGGAGCAGGATGTTCTGACACAGAGTCTGTCCTCCAATGACTGTCACTGTCTCAGTAACATCCTTCACACCTTCTTTAAGCCCCATTCAGGGTCCAGTTTAGACTCCCATTACATTCAGTCACCTGCCCCAGGTCCCCTAAAGCTACAATGTCACCGTTGGAGAGCCCGGCCAGGGCCTGGGGGTGCCCCTCCTGTTGGCCTGGCCTCCAGGCCCTGCACTTGGCTCCTGTGTTCCCATCTCTCAGCCAGGCCCCGACTTGGGTGGGGCTGCCATCCCTCACAGGGTCCCATCGCCCAGTCAAGAGGGTTCATTCTCCCCAAACTCAGCATCAGGAGTTGGGGGGTGACAGCCCCCACTGGGTCTCCTTCATGTGAGACCCTGCGCTGTTGAAAGAGCAGGCGCCCTGCCCTCGGGGGGGTGGGGGGCTGGGGGTTGACATGCGGCCCACGATGGGCAGGCGGGTCCCCGGGTGGGGCAAGCCCGTGTGCAAGGAGTTCCGCGGGGGGTTCTCCTCTCCAACGGCTTCTGTGCCCCTACCTCTCCCCATGCCTCCCCTCGAAAACAGCGCGGTGCCCGGGACGGAAGGCATGGGAGCCGTCAGCCACCGCCCCCTCTGCACGCACACACGCACACGCACACGCACGCACGCAGCACGCACGCACGCAGCACGTACGCTGCGGGGTAGGACCTGAGTGCAGGTCTCTCAGCGGCCCTGAGCGTCCCGCCCGGAATCAGCCAGCGGAACGGACAGACAGGCTCTCCCGGCCCGGACCGTGCAGGACTGTCCTGCCTGCGCTTCCAGTGCGGCCGCCTCCAGCTGGAAGCCTGGGAGGCTAGAATCAGGGCACTTCCTGTCTGTCCTTGCGGGAGACTGGACTGCTCTACAGGAAGCTCCGGGCTCACCCCTGGATTCGGACCATCACGTGGCCAGAGAAATTGGTAACATTTTTGTTTTGCCTGTTGAAATGTTTAATGACAAGGATTTTGTTCAGTTTCCTGATGTGGGTGTCCAAAGATGAGAGACCCCATGTGTGTGACCTGTGCCTCCTAGGAGATAAGCCCTAAGCTAGTTAAACGTGACCAAGTTTTGTCTACGCGGTAGATTTAGACCTCTGCATGTCCTGTCTACTGATTATGTTTAGAGCTGACCATGTGCTGTCTATAATGAGAACAACTGGACTTGTGCTCTGTGTACCTAGGACTATGGGGACCAGGGTAGAGACCCAGCCAGACCTGAGTCCTGG
The DNA here is from genome assembly GCF_949987535.1 of Balaenoptera acutorostrata. NCBI lineage: Eukaryota > Metazoa > Chordata > Mammalia > Artiodactyla > Balaenopteridae > Balaenoptera > Balaenoptera acutorostrata. The sequence goes on from NC_080075.1 coordinate 1,290,699, forward strand.
AGCTTCAAGGGGGACATGGAGACCTTGATAGAGACCCGGCCTGGCTTCAGTCCTGGGAGCTTCGGGGGGGGGGGGGGACATGGGCACCTGGGTAGAGACCCGGCCTGGCCTCAGTACTGGGAGCCTCAGGGGGCATGTGGAGACCTGGGTAGAGACCCGGCCTGGCCTCAGTACTGGAAAACTCCGTGCCCGCATCTGAATGTCAGTGCTTAGATGTCTGGGGTCTGGAGCTGAGGTGGGCTTCTCTGGGTAGCAGCGCTCTCCCCTGAGGGTGGTTACCTGACCCTCCCAGCGGTCAGTGCTATGGTCGGGTCCTTAGTCTTTACCCTGCGAGGTTCCCCTTCCCTGGGGCTCGTGGAGACTCCTCAGGTGGGCTACCTGGCAATGATCCCAATTACCAGCACGTGCATGGTGAGTAGGGAGGCAGGTTTAGCTTGTGAACTGATTGCAGGGCGCGCGGATCTGGGCTTAAGGCTGATGGGTAACAGCTGAGGCTGCTGCTGAGCTCTCCTCCCAGTCTACCGTCCCTACTCAGCAGAGTCCAGAGCTGCCCCTCAGCTTTCAGCCCTGCTGTCCCGGCTGTTTTCTCAACACGTAAGTGAGACAAGAAAGGACTGAGCCTGCCAGCACCAAGGTAGCGTGTTCAACTTTAGCATGAAAGCTTTAAAAACAGTTAAAATCACACAGAACCAAAGTGAGAAGAGGAGGACTCCTCTGGGACAAGTGTGGGGAGAGGAGGCCCACCTGACACTTTTTCCCATCCCAGGAGGTCCCAGGGACCCAGCTTGTTTCCACATTGGGGGAGCCCCCTGCGGAGCCATGGTGTCCTGACCAAGGGGACGTGTGACCCCAGGTGCAGGGTCTGGGGAGGTGAGGTCACCCTGGGACTGTGGACATGTGACCCAGGTGGAGGGGTCTGGGGAGGAGGGGTCACTTGGTGAGAGAGAACGTGTGACTTTAGGTGCAGGGTCTGGGGAGGTGGGTCACCCTGGTGGGTGTGGATGTGTGACCCCAGGTATAGGGTGCGGGGACTGTGTGGGTCTCACCATACCTGCATGGGTCAGGATCACATGTACGGGGAGACCGCATATGCGCTCTTTGCCTGCAGTGTGTCCTGTCCCCTTTGAGGTTTCCAACCTCTGCATTAAGGGTGTTGCCCTGATTAACCTGTGGTTCCTTTTCTTCTCTTAATCTTGTCACAGTCGTATGAGGTCAGACATGTTTGAGTGGGTTGCTGCTCTGGGTTCCGGTGAGTGACAACACTTGGTGGTATCATATTAATATCATACCATATCATATGTCTAATCTATGGGGGTCACCACCGCCTGGGTCCCCCTGGACAGAGGTCAGGTGAGCACAGACTAGCCCCCCCCCCCAAGAATGGTCTCCCACGTGCTCTGTGAGGGTACCGTGATGGCCCCTAAGGTAGGGGACTGTGTCTGGGCCTCTGACATTTGTGATGAAGGGGAGTCGAAATGGAATCTCAATTAACAAGACATTATTTTAAGAATTTATTTTAAGTGAAATAAAACACACGTCACATACCCTTTACCATCATCACCATTTTAAGTGCACGTTTCTGAGGCATCAGATATATTCACTTTCTCGTGGAGCCATCACCACCATCCCTAGAACTTTTCATCTTGCAAAACCAAAATTCCACAACCATAAAAGTCTCACTCCCCATTCCCTCCCACTGCCCCTGGCACCGATATCCACTTCAGTCCCTGAGTTGTCGACTCCAGGGCCCCCACGGGGGTGGAATCCTACAGTGTTTGCTGACGGGTCATTTTGGAAGAGCTGACTTTCAGTCTGAAGCTCTGCCTGTTTGCATCTGAAGAATCTGCATTTAAGGAGAGGGTGTATGAGGAAGGGGGTGTATGCGGGACAAAGGTGTCCGGGGTGCAGGTGAGCCAGGACCTGACCAGCTGCCTTTTGGGTCCTCTGGTCCCGTCTCTTGGTCTGGGCCTCATCTGCATCATCACTGTCCCCGCTGGCCCCCCTGGGGTGTTGTTGTCTGAGTGAGATTCCCCTGGTGCCCCTGCTCTCCTCCCCTCCTCCTCTGGTTGGGGAGGGAGCTGCTTGCTGGGTGGTCTCTGCTCCTGAGGCAGGAAGGACCCTGTAGCATGGACCTGCAGAGTGTGGGGTATGGTCCCAAGAGCATGGGGCCCACATAGGACACAGCACTGGGACCTCACAAGTGCTCTGGCTACCTCATCACTGACAGGGGATGTTCCCAAGATCTCACTCAGGAGGGCGTGGTGGGCGGCCTGGGACCCCAGAGGCCCTGTTCCTGCCCTGGAGCTCGGAGAGCATGTCCCCCATGGCCTCTGGATTCACCCCGTGTCTCCTCCATCTCCCTCGGTCCTGTCTGAACGCAGGAAAATGACCTCTACTGGGCATTGTGTGCGATGTAGGCTTTGTCCTGTCGATGTAAGGATCCTGTAGTTTAGAAGTTCTGACATAGCAGCTGTTTTTTAGACCTAAAGAAGGAACAGCGCATGAGTGTAAAACATTTTCAGGTGAAACTAATATTCGATGACTAGCTCTGTACGACTCAGTTGCTGACTTCTATTAGTGATAATTCTCCTGGTGTTAGATCTGATGTGGGGAGCTGGCAGGCTCTCTGCACGCTGAGTGCCTGTTCTTTCACCAGAGACACGACTCTGAACCCAGAAGTACTTAGCTTAAATCTTGGTCTTGCAGTTCTCAAGTTGCATGCCTTTGTGAGTGTTGGAATCTGGTGGTAGTGGACATGGAGCCTGTAAAACGAGTGGGATTTGGGTGGGAGGGCTGGTAGCTGATACAAAGTATGTTCATGGGTTGACATCTATCCCTACAATAAAAGTATGATGGGCCCACAAGACAAATCCTAGAAAGCCAGTGAACATGATTCATACTATTCCCATAGAGCTGAAAGGCTCTTTTTGTCCTAAATAGTATGTAATGATATGTGAAATTATTCCAAACCCTGGTAGGCTACAAATACAGACTTGAGGGTGACCAAAGAATCAAAATAGGTGTTAGTATAGGACTGGGTCTCCTCCTGCAGGGTCAAAGAAAGTAGTGTTTAGATTTCTGTTTGTTAACAGTGTGGCAATTCTGGCTGCTTGGACTGAGAGTGGTAATTATAGTAATATGGCTACAGTTGGGGCAGATCAAACAAATACTGGTGTTTGGTATTGGGACATGACTGCTGGTTTTATATGAAAGCTTGTAGTAATAAAAGTAATAACACCAAGAATAGAAGACACACCTGCTAAATGTAAGGAGAAAATGGTTAGGTCGACAGAGGCTCCTGTGTGGGCCAGGTTGCAGGCTAGAGCTGAATACACGGTTCCACTTGTACCAGAACCAGCTTCTACTCTTGGTGATATGAGTAGGAGTAAGAATGATGGGAGAAGTAGTCAAAAGTTTATATGATTTATTCGGGGAAGTGCTCTATCAGGTGCCCCAGTTATTAGTGGCACAAGTCAGTATTCAAACCCTGCAATCATAATGGGTACAACCAAGTCTGTAACATAGTCGTAACAGAACTTGCACTTGTAATAAAGAAAGAAAATTATCACATTGCAGGGACTGTATGACTACGTTACAGGTTTGGGCATCTCCGAGTAGCGCTCCAGGTTAGCAGAGCTCAGCCGAGATTAACAGACTGAAGGTGGTGCGTGCTACCCCAGCTCAAGCACCACAGAGTAAATATAAAACGCATTATCTTTTGTGATTTGTTGAAAATAATCCGCCGTTTATGAACAGAGGTAAAATGACTGAGCTAGCTTTAGACTGTAGATCTAAAGACAGAGATTGAGCCCTCTTTTTGCCAAACCCTGTGGTGAATCAACAAATTGAATTGTAACTTCAGAGAAGCAGCTTCAACTCTGCCGGTGCTTTTCCTGCCTTTTTTTTCCTTGATGGCAGAAGTAGATTGAAGCCAGTTGACTAGAGGATTTGCCTGTTAACTAAAATTTCCTGGGGTGGGAGCTCATCAATCTAGTAAGGACTTGTCTTAATTAAACTGTTTGATTTGCATTCAATTGATGTAGGATAGTCTTGTAATCCTTAATTCTATGCATTAATTGAACTATACTTCTCAGGGCTTTGAAAGCGCTTGGTCTAAGCTACCCTAAATTCCTCGTCTGACACTGATAGAATGGGTGTTAAGGGTAGTAATCGTGTGGCTATTATGATTAGTAATGATAAGAAGGTTGTTTTGTATGTTCAAATGGTTTTATGTTTTTGTTGTTTATTGAAGGGAATATAGTTAGTGATGTGTAGTATGTTAGCTGCAAGTAGGAACATGCTGAGTACTGCTTTGATGGCTATTAGTGTTGGTAGAGTGATGTTATTTGTGTTATCTCTTGGATAATTATTCATTTGGGTAAAAACCCTGATAGTGATGGGCGATGTCCTAATGATACTGTAATGGTGAGGAAAAGGATTGTGATGGGAGGTGTTTTATCTCATGTGTGTGATAATGATACTCTTGTAGTGCATGATCTGGGCATAAATAGGAAGAAGATGGTGTTGTTATGATATAAGTTAGTATGTTTAGGATTGTTATAATCTGAATATACATTATAATAGCTGTTATTCATCCTATATGGGCAATTGATGAGGAGGGTGTAATTTTTTCCAGGTGAGTATCGTGAAGTCTGCCTCAGCCTCCAGCTATGATTTATCATATCACTATGATTAATAGTATATTTAGGTTGATGGATGGTGACATGTGGTATAAAACTGATAGAGGTGCAATTTTGTCACGTTAATAGCATCGGGCCTGCTGTTCATGGGATGCCTTGTGTGACTTCAGGCACTCAGAAGTGAAATGCTGAAAGTCCTACTTTTGTGACAAGGGCGATTGTCATGAGGGTGGATGCTGCTGGATTAAAGATGTTTGTTATTCATTGTGTTCCTTGACCAGAGTATATTAGATTAATGATAATAGCCATTATAAGTAGTATTGATGTGGTGGATTGTTTTAGGAAATATTTGTTGGATGCTTCTATAACTTATGGGTTCATGTTTTTATTAGAATGGGGACACCATTAACCAGTGTGAGTTTGTTACTAAAATTATGTTTCCTGAGATAATGGTCCATAGAATGATAGTAAAAACAATAGGGTTTATTAGTATTGGAAGGATATACAACAATATTTTGGGGGTATGGGCCTGATAGCTTACTTAGAGAACCTTACTATAGCATGTGGTGTAATGCGGTGGCATGGAGAACGTACAATTCTCAGGAGTCAGTTCAGTTCCAGGAATACAAGCGTTTAAACCTCTATCATTTTCTCTGTCAAAGGAACTCTTTTGTCAGACATATTTCTTAAGTTTGTGGTGGGAAGCCTGATGTGATGACAGGTAATGTGATTAGCCCGCTGATATACATAGGGCTAATGTTAGTAGTGAAAATTTTTTAATAAGAGATGTATAAGTTGATCATATCAAAATTGTGCGTAGGATGCTTGAATTCGTACAAAGGAGATTGTTAGATGTGTTTTAATGATGACATGGGCTGTATATAATTCTGGCATAAAGGGGTTGTGAAGTGCTCCTAAAAATAGATTGCTGTGAAAATGTTTATTATAAATGATATTGACATATTCTCTAGGAAGAACAGGGCGAATGGGCCTGCTACATTTTCTACATAGAAGCCAAATACAATTCTACTTCTGTTAAATCAACTGGGGCTCTGTTAGATTTCTGCTAGTATAGAGATAATCAAATTTTGGGTAGGGGTCAGGAGAAAATTAGGCATATGTGTTCTTGTGCAGTAATTACTGTTGAAAGTGTAAATGATCCATTTATCAGCAGGACTGATAAGAGAATAACTGCTAATGTTACTTCATATGTGATTGTACTACTACCCATAGATCTCCAGTGAGTATTTTGAATCTGAAGCTCATCCAGATCAGAGGATAGAATAAAAGGCTATGCTTGATATGGCTAATATAAATAGTATGCCTACATTTATATTAATTAGTGGATAACATATGGGAAGAGGAATTCATGTAGTGAGAGCCAGGGTTAAGGTTAGCACTGGTGCAATAATATATAAATTGATGATGTTGATGGTCATAGTGGTTCTTTAATGAATAATTGACTGTATCAGCAATGGGTTGTAATAATCCATAGGGCCTGATGATGTTTGGCCCTTTCTGGATTTGTATATAGCCTAGGATTTTCCATTCAGTTAATATGAGGAATGCTATGGTGAGTAAAATTGTGTAATTTGTGAAAAAATGTAGATTATAAACATATTCTTAGGAAGAGGACTTGAACCACTGCAGATAAATGTTTCAGTTTTACATAATTACTGGGCTCTGCCACCCTTACAAACCCTGTTCTACAGTAGGGTATGTATAAATTAATTGAATGCAGATTATATCATCATTTAGTTTGAAGACATTTTGTATAGTAAGCTGTATTTCTCTTGTCTTTTCTTTTCTTTTTTTTTTTTTTTTTAAAAGAATGGACCTCAGTTTTATTAACTGGGTAACAGAAACAGACACACATACACACAAAGCTCTAAGCCTCCTCTGGATAACCCAAAGCTATTCTTTTTTTAAAATTTTTATTTATTTATTTATTTATTTATGGCTGTGTTGGGTCTTCGTTTTTGTGCGAGGGCTTTCTCTAGTTGCGGCAAGTGGGGGCCACTCTTCATCGTGGTGCGCGGGCCTCTCATTATCGCGGCCTCTCTTGTTGCAGAGCACAGGCTCCAGACGCGCAGGCTCAGTAGTTGTGGCTCACGGACCCAGTTGCTACGCGGCATGTGGGATCTTCCCAGACCAGGGTTCGAACCCGTGTCCCCTGCATTGGCAGGCAGATTCTCAACCACTGCACCACCAGGGAAGCCCCTCTCTCTTGTCTTTTCATACTGGGAGAAATCTACGTATAATAGACAGAAACCAACTGGGATGACTCCAGTCTGGGCTCAGATCAGGTAGGACTTTAATCGTTGAACAACAGACCATTAATAGCAGTCACACCATTGAAATGTCCTGATCTAGCATCAAGTCATAACCCCTATTGTTGATATGAACTCTAGAATACAATTACACTGTTATCCCTAGTATAACTTGTTCCATTGATCAGCGTTTTAAAACAGTAGGTGATAAAGCATTTTGATTAGTTGGTCTAAATTTTAATCACTGAGGTGGTTTTATTCTCCAAGGTCATCCCAACCAAAATTGTTAATTCATTGAAAGCTACATTGTCCCTTAGAGATCAGTGGTTTACTTTTTTTTTTTTTGATTAATTAATTAATTAAAGCTCCATTGGGTCTTCTCTTCTTATATTATTCCTGCCTCTTCACGGGAAGGTCAATTTCACTGATTAACAGAGACAGTAAAACACTGATTTGACCAGTCATACAAGTCCTGTGTTCTGTATATATCTGTTATGTTTACTTATCTTAAGTGTCATTCAGGTCAGTGTTTTCTCATTAATTTACTGTCTGGATGATCTATTCAATGTTTACAAGTGGGGTATTGAAGTGCTTTACTATTACTTTATTGCTTTTTCTCCAGTTTATATTTGCTTTAATTATTTACATACTCTGGTATTGGGTCCGTGTATATTTACACTTAAAATTGTCTCTTAATAATTTGACCCCTTTACCACTGTATATTAACATACTTTGTCTCTTGTGACTGATTTTGATTGGAAATATGTATTATCAGATACAAGTATAGTTACTCCTGCTCTCTTTCGGCTGCCATTTCATGGAATATCTTTTTACATCCTCTCACTTTAACCTATATATGTCCCTAAAATTCAAGTGAGCCTCTTGTTGACAGCATATTGTAGGTTCTTTTTAAAAATTAATTCAATCATTTTGTGTTATTTAATTTGAGAATTTAGTCCGTTAAAGTTTAACTTAATCGTTGATAAGGACTAAAAATTACCCTTTCATTGTTTTCTGTTTTTTTTACTGCTGTTGTTGTAGTTACTTTGTATTTTTTTAGTGTTGTATGAATTCATTCTTTACCTTCTCTGTAACTACAATAGATTAACATTCTTGGTGCTGAAAAAAATAAAAACATAATTCAAGTGATAGGGTTTGAAAAGTGTTCACAGTGGTAAGGAAACCACTGTAACAATATAGACAGAACCCTTTGGAAGGATTCATCATCTTTGTACTTTTGCTGTTTCAGAATCTGTAGTAGAGATTAGTGCGCTACATGATGTTCTCCCCCACCTGACAAGTTCTAAATGGACTGTCTTATTATGGAGAAGCACACGGAAAGAAGGTTAGTGAGTCAAACTCCCCTGCCCTCTGTCAGCTGTGGGTGTAAAAGGATTTAGCTGAATGCCTTCATTCTTTTTTTTTTTTAAATAAATTTTATTTATTTATTTATTTATTTTTGGCTGCATTGGGTCTTCGTTGCTGCGCACGGGCTTTCTCTAGTTGTGGCGAGCGGGGGCTACTCTTCGTTGCGGTGTGCGGGCTTCTCATTGCGGTGGCTTTTCTTGTTGCAGGGCACGGGCTCTAAGCATGTGGGCTTCAGTAGTTGTGGCATGCGAGCTTCAGTAGTTGTGGCTCGCGGGCTCTAGAGCGCAGGCTCAGTAGTTGTGGCTCAGGGCTTAGTTGCTCCGCGGCCTGTGGGATCTTCCCGGAGCAGGACTCGAACGCATGTCCTCTGCATTGGCAGGCAGATTCTTAACCACTACACCACCAGTGAAGCCCCTCCTTAATATATTTTGAATTTATATTTCTTTCTGGTGTGAGGAAATGTTCTAAATTAATTATTTTACATGTAGCTGTCCAGTATTCCCAGCACCACTTATTGAAGAGACTGTCTTTTCTCCATTGTATATTCTTGCCTCCTTTGTAGTAGATTTATTCACCATAAGTGTGTGGGTTTTTTTCTGAGGTCTCTCTTCTATTCCATTGATCTGTGTGTCTGTTTTTGTGATTATTGTAGCTTTGTAGTCAGGGAGCATGCTCTCTCCAGCTTTGGTCTTTTTTCTCAGGATTGCATTTGCAATGTGGGTATTTTGTGGTTCTGTATTTATTTTGGGATTATTTCTTCTGTTTGTGGGTATTTTGATAGGGATTTCTTTAAATCTGTGGATTGCTTTGAGTAATATGGTTATTTTAAAAAGATTAATTCTTCTGATCCAGGATCATGGGGTATCTTTTCATGTATTTGTGTCATCTTCAGTTTCCTTCATCAGTGTCTTATACTTTTCAGGATAGAAGTCTTTCATCTCTGTGGTTAAATTTATTCCTAGGTATTTTATTATTTTTGACACAATCATAAATTTTTTTCTTAACTTCTCTGTTACTTTATTAGTGCAGAGAAAAATAACACATTTCTGTATATGAATTTTGTATACTTCAATGAAAATAAAATTAACAAATGGGACCTCATTAAACTTAAAAGCTTTTGCACAGCAGAGGAAACCATAAACAAGATGAAAGGATTATCCTCAGAATGGGAGAAAATATTTGCAAATGAAGCAACTGGCAAAGGATTAATCCCCAAAATATACAAACAGCTCATGCAGCTCAATATCAAAAAAACAACCCAATAAAAAAGTGGGCAGAAGACCTACATAGACATTTCTCCAAAGAAGACATACAGATGGCCAAAAAACACATGAAAAGATGCTCAACATCACTAATTATTAGAGAAATGCAAATCAAAACTACAATGAGGTATCACCTCTCACCCATCAGAATGGCCATCATTAAAAAATCTAGAAACAATAAATGCTGGAGAGGGTGTGGCGAAAAGGGAGCCCTCCTGCACTGTTGGTGGCAATGTAAATTGATACAGTTACTATGGAGAACAGTATGGATGTTCCTTAAAAAACTAAAAATAGAACTACCATATGACACAGCAATCCCACTACTGGGCATATACGCAGAGAAAATCATAATTCAAAAAGACACATGCACCCCAGTGTTCATTGCAGCACTATTTACAGTAGCCAGGTCATGGAACCAACCTAAGTGTCCATCGACGGATGAATGGATAAAGAAGATGTGGTACATATATACAACGGAATATTCCTCAGCCATAAAAAAGGAATGAAATTAGGTCATTTGTAGAGACATGGATGGACCTAGAGAATGTCATACAGAGTGAAGTTAAGTCAGAAAGAGAAAAACAGATATCATATATTGACATATATATGTGGAATCTAGAAAAATGTTATAATCTTATTTGCAAAACAAATAGAGACACAGACGTAGAGAACAAACATATGGACACCAAGGGAGGGAAGGGGGGGTGGAAAGAATTGGGAGATTGGGATTGACATATATACACTAATGATACTATGTATAAAATACGTAACTAATGAGAACCTACTGTATAGCACAGGGAACTCTATTTGGTGCTCTGTGGTGACTTAAATGGGAAGGAAATCCAAAAAAGAGGGGATATATGTATATGTATAGCTGATTCACTTTGCTGTACAGAAGAACTAACACAACATTATAAAGCAACTATAGTCCAATAAAAATTAATGAAAAAAAGAAAAAAAATATGTATACTTCAAATTTACTGAGTTTATTTATGCTAATAATTTGTTGGTGAGATCTTTAGGGTTTTCTCCACATATTATCATGTTATCTGCAAACAGTGACAGTGTTACTTCCTTTACAAATTAGATCCTATTATGTATTTTTATTGTTTTTTTGCTGTGGCTAGAACTACTAATACTGTGTTGAATAAAAGTGGTGAGAGTGGGTATCCTTGTCTTGTTCCTGTTCTTAGAGGAAATGCTTTCAGCTTTTCACTGTTAAGTATGATGTTAGGTCTGCTTTTGTCATTTATACCCTTTATTTTATGTATGTATGTATGTATTTATTTATTTATATATTTATTTATTTAGGCCATACCACGCAGCATGTGGGATCCTAGTTCCCTGACCACGGATTGAACCAGCACCCCCTGCAGTGGAATTGCGAATTTCTAACCACTGGGCTGCCAGGGAAGTCCCCGTCCTTCATTATAAAAAGGTATGTTGCCTCTATATTCACTTTGTTGAGAGGTTTTTGTTTTTAATTTTTAAAATTTATTTTTGGCTGCGTTGCGTCTTCATTCTGTGCGCAGTCTTTCTCTAGTTGCGGCGAGCGGGGGCTACTCTTTGTTTGCGGTGCATGGGCTTCTTATTGCGGTGGCTTCTTTTGTTGTGGAGCACGGACTCTAGGCGTGTGGGCTTCAGTAGTTGCAGCGTGCAGGCTCAGTAATTGCAGCATGCAGGCCCTAGAGCACGCAGGCTTCAGTAGTTGTGGCATGTGGGCTCAGTAGTTGTGGTGCATGGGCTCTAGGGCATTTGGGCTTCAGTAGTTGTGGCACATGGGCTCAGTCGTTGTGGCTTGCGGGCTCTAGAGCGCAGGCTCAGTAGTTGTGGTGCATGGGCTTAGTTGCTCCGCGGCACGTGGGATCTTCCCAGACCAGGGCTCGAACCCGTGTCCCCTGCTTTGGCAGGTGGATTCTTAGCCACTGCGCCACCAGGGAAGTCTCAAGAGTTTTTATCACAATTCAAATGTTGAATTTTGTTGAATTTCACCAAATGCTTTTGCTGGAGGTATGAATATGATCATATGTTTTATCCTTTGTTCTGCTAATCTGGTGTGTCACTTAATTGATTTGCATATACTGAATCCTTCCTGCATTGCTGAGATAATCCCATTTGATCATGGGGTATGGTTCTTTTGATGTATTGTTGAATTCAGTTTACTAATATTTTGTTGAGGATTTTTGCATCTATGTTCATCAGGGATATTGGCCTTTAATTTACCCTTTTTGGTACGTGTTTATCTGGTTTTCATATATGGGTGATGCTGGCCTCAGAGAGTAAGTTTGAAAGCATTTCTTCTTCAATTTTTTGGGATAGTTTGAGAAGGATAGATGTTAACTTTCCTTTAAATGTTTGGTAGAATTTGTTAGTGAGGCCACCTGGTCCTGGACTTTTCTTTATTGGGAGTTTTTTGATTACTAATTGTTTTATTTCTAGTAATTGATGTGTTTAGATTTTTTTATTCATCACTAACTCAGTCTTGGAAGATTTATGTTTTTAGGCATTTATCCACTCTTCTAGGTTGTCCAATTTGTTGGTGTATAATTGTTTGTAGTAATCTCTTATGACACTTCATATTTCTGTGGTGTCTGTTGTAACTTCATCTGTTTCATTTCTGATTTATTTGGGCCCTCTCTTTTTAAAAAAACATACTACTTTTGTCTTTTATTCTTTACAGAAGCTTAATAAGCATTTGATCTACTACCCTTACTGTATGTATACTTTTTCCAGTGAGATTTTTACTTTTGTGTGTTTTCTTGTTACTATCAATAATTAGTGAGACTTCTTTTAAGTTTAAGTAAATTGCTTCAACATTGCTTATAAGGCTGCTGTATTAGTGATGAACTCTTTTAGCTTTCCTAGTCTGGGAAACTCCTGATCTCTCCTTCAATTCTGAATTGTAATCTTGCTGGTAGAGTATTCTTGTTGTAGATTTTTTCCTTTTAGCCCATTGAATATATTCTGTCATTCCTTCCCGGTCTGCAAAGTCTGCTGAAAAGTCAGCTGATAGTCTTATGGGACTACTTTGCACATAACTAGATGCTTTTATCTCACTGCTTCTGTGATCCCTCTTTAATTTTTTTGACATTTAAACTATAATCTGTCTTGGTGTGGACCTGTTTGTCTTCATCTTGTTTGGGACTCTGTGTTTCCTGGACCTGGATGTCTTTTTCCTTCCCCAGGTTAGGAAAGTTATCAGTTATTATATCTTCTAATAAGTTCTCTGGCCCTTTCTCTCTTCTGCTATTTTTGGGACCCTTATAATGCTCATGTTAATATTCTTGATGTTGTCTCAGAGGTCTCTTTGCCTATAGTCTTAATTCTTTTATCTTCTTGCTCTTCAGCTTGGTTGATTTTCACTACTCTGTTTTCCATTTCACTGATCTGTTCTTCTTTTTTAAAAAATAAATATTTATTTATTTATTTTTGGCTGTGTTGGGTCTTCGTTGCTGTGCACAGGCTTTCTCCAGTTGTGATGAGCAGGGGCTACTTTTCGTTGTGGTACATGGGCTTCTCATTGCAGTGGCTTCTCTTGTTGAGGAGCATAGGCTCTAGGTGCACGGACTTCAGTAGTTGTGGCACGTAGCCTCAGTAGTTGTGGCTCGTGGGCTCTAGAGTGAAGGCTCAGTAGTTGTGGCACATGGGCTTAGTTGCTCCGTGGCATGTGGGATCTTCCCAGACCAGGGCTCGAACCTGTGTCCCCTGCATTGGCAGGCAGATTCTTAACCACTGCACCACCAGGGAAGTCCTGATCTTTTCTTCTGTATGGTATAATCTAATGTTGCTTCCCTCTAGTTTGTGTGAGTGTGTGTGTGTGTGTGTGTATTTTAATCTCAGTTATTTTATTTTTCAGCTGTTTGGTTCTTTTTGATATTTTATTACTTTTTGTTGAAATTCTCACTATGTCCATCTATTCTTCTCCTGACTTGGGTGAGATTCTTTATAATAATTACCTTGAACACTTTTTTTTTTCCAGATAGAATCCTTATCTCTGTTTCCTCTAGTTCTTTTTCTGACCTTGTGTCTTGTTACTTCATTTGTAACATATTCCTCTCTTTCCTTAGTTTCCTAGTTCTCTGTGCATTTCTATTCCTTAGGTTCAGGTTGTTACATTGCCGGGTCTCGGAGAAGTGGCCTCGTATAGGAGATGAGTGATAGGGCCCAGCAGCACGTTCTCCGCCGGCCAGCAGAGCCGCATGCTCCAGGGCTGCACACACCTGTCTCTTACGGCAGGGCCAGCTGCTGTGCACAAGCTGGTAGGCGGTGTTGGACCCTGGCCTAAACGGCTGTGAGGCCCTGCAGTGTGTGATTGCCGTGGTGTGCTGGCAGCCAAGGCAGCCCTCCGTTGTGGGCGGCCGTGTGGTGCTCCGGGTGCACAGGCGGACAGGGTAGGCCCCCAGTGTGTCTGGTCGTGAGGCCTTGTGGTGCGGGAGTGCTGTGGGCATTGTGGTGGGTGGGGCAGGCCCCTGATTCTAATCAGTTCCAGGGAAGACTCTAAAATGTTGCCTGCCAATGTCTCAGTTCCTCGCGGGAGTCCCAGCTGCCTCTTGCCTTTCCAAGAAGCTGTCTGAGATTCGCAAGTGGGTCTGACCCAGGTGTCTTTCACACTACTGGCTCTGCACAGGGACCGAGAACGTGTGAGATGTGTGTGTGCCCTGTGAGAGCAAAGTCTCAGTTTTCTTTAGCCTCCAGCTTTCCTGAAAGTAAGCCCTGCAGGTTTTCAAAGCCAGACCCGCTGTGTTCTTTTCTTCCCAGTGCAGGAACCTGGGGCTGAGCAGCCTGATGGAGGGCTCAGACCCTTCCCTCCGTGTGGAGGACCTATGCAGTTGTGATATCTTCCAGCTGTGGGTCCCTGTGCTCGAGGCGTGGGTTCCAGCTAGACTGTGTTTCCAGTCCTCCTACCTGCCTCGTGGTTTCTCCTTCTTCATGTCTTTAGTTGTGGAAAACCTTCCCTGCTAGTCTTCAGGTCATTCTCAGCGATAATTGCCGTGTAAGTTGTTGTAATTTGGGTGTGTCCGTGGCAGGTGGGGAGCTCAGTATCTTCCTACTCTATCATCTTGATCCCCTCTCAAGAAAAAGTTTTAAAATAGATGCATTTATTACTGTAAACATAACTCTTTGAATTGCATTGTTTTTCCTGTATTCCGTAAATGTAGGTACTTCGTGTTTCCAATTTTAAGACTTTTAAAACTTCCCTTTTGATTTATTCTTGTATGCATTGGCTGTTGAGGAGCTTGTTCAGTTTCTAAGGGTTCTTGAATGTTCAGTTCTTCTTAATATTGCATTTCAGTCTCATACCATTGGGGTTGGAAATGATACTTGATATGATTTCAGTCTTCTTGGATTTTTGAAGACTAGTTTTGCGGCTTAATATTTGACCTATCCTAGGAAATGTTCTGTATGTACTTAAGAAGAATGGAAATTTGCTGCTGTTGAGTGGAATGTACTACATATGTCTGTTAGTTTCACTTGATATCAAGTGTGTGTTCATGTTCAGTGTTTCCTGATTAATATTCTGTCCGGATGAGCTATACAGTGTTGAAAGTTGGGTATTGACGTTTCTTACCATTATTTAATTTCTGTACATTTTCAGCTTCATATGTGTTAATATTTTCTTTATATGTTTAGAGGCTCCAATGCTGGATACATACATATTTATAATTGTCATAATTGATTGATGAACTAATCCCTTTATCATTTATGATAACTGTCTTTTCTTTGAGAGGTTTGACCTAAAGTCTTTTTTGCCTGATAATAGACTAGTCAGGCAAGTATCATTTGCATGGAATATCTTTTTTTCCAATCATTCAGTTTTATCCTGTATATGGATTTAAAGTTAACATAAATATTTTGTACACAGTATATAATTGTACTTTTTAAAATCCACTCAGCCACCCTATGGATTATTTAAATTGAAGTTTAGTTGATTTATAATGTTACATTAGTCTCAGGGGAACAACATATGGATTTAATATTTTTATAGATCACACTCACTTAAAGTTATTACAAAATAATGGCTGTATTTCCCTGTATTGTATGATATATCCTTGTTTGTTTATTTTATACATGGGGTATTGGATTAAGAGAAACAAACTACTATCTCTCCCTCCCCCCTTCACTCTCGCCATTGGTAACCACTAATTTGTTCTCTGTGAGTATTTCTATTTTGTTATATATATATTCCTTTCTTGCATTTTTTAGATTCCACATAGAAGTGAAAACATAGAGTATTTGTCTTTCTCTAACTTATTTCACTAGGTATAAATATTGTAGGCCCACCCACATTGTTGCAAGTGGCAGAATTCTATTTTTGCTTTTTAAAGGCATCTCCATATTGTTCTCTATAGTGCCTCTTACCATTTTACATCCCACCAACAGCATAGGAGGGTTCCCTTTTCTCCACACCCTCTCCAGTATTTATTGTTTGTAGACTTTTTGATGATGGCCATTCTGACTGGAGATAGGTGATACCTCATAGTTTTGATTTGCATGTCTCAAATAATTTGAGATGTTGAGCATCTTTTCATGTTTTTTTTTTAAAGTGTGAAAAAAAGTTACAGTTGAAATTGGCTTTTTGAAAGCCTTACCATTTTGAATTTTTTTTTAATACCTACCACAGGACATTTTTTGAGGGCAGGTGTCATTTACACCCTAGCAGTCCTGGCGAATATTAAGTGCCCATAAGCACATGTTTTAAAGTTGCTGTTGTGGAAATGGCCACAGGCGGTAGGATTTATTCATGCTCTACTCTGGTTACTGGGGTAAACAGAGCCATTGTGGAAGTCGGGTTCCTGGGTTGTACATTAGTGTGCACTGTGCCAGAACAAACACCCAAAATCTTGTGTCTCATTACTTCTTGTTTTTTTGTTAATTTTTATTTTTTATTAGAGTAGAGCTGATTTACAACATTGTGCTTGTGGTAGGCATACAGAATCTTGTTCAGTTATATATATTCATATGTCTATTCACCTTCGGATTCTTTTTCCATATAGGTTATTAGAGAGTGTTGAGTAGACTTCCCTGTGTTATACAGTAGGTTCTTGTTGATTATCTATTTTATATATATTAGTGTGTATAGGTTTTTCCCAACATCCTAATTTGTCCCTTCCCCCGACCTCTCCCATTGGGTAACCATAAGTTTCTTTTCTAAGTCTGCGAGTCTGTTTCTCTCTCTCTCTCTTTTTTATTTGGCTTCACTGTGCGGCATGCAGGATATTAGTTCTCCCAACACGAGGGATCAAAGCTGCGCCCCCTGTAGTGGGAGCTCGGATTCTTAACCATTGGACCACCAGGAAAGTTCCTGTTTCTTTCTTGTAAATTAGTTCATTGGTATCAATTTTTAAATTCCACCTATAAGTGGTATCATGATATTTGTCTTTCTCCTTCTGACTTACTTCACTTAGTATGATCATCTCTAGGTCCATCTATATTGCTGCAAATGGCATTCTTTAATTCTTTTTTTTTTTTTTAATTTTTTTTTTTTATAGCTACTTTATTTATTTTATTTATTATTTAATTTTGGCTGTGTTGGGTCTTCGGTTCGTGCGAGGGCTTTTTCTAGTTGCGGCAAGCGGGGGCCACTCTTCATTGCGGTGCGCGGGTCTTTCACTATCGCAGCCCCTCCCGTTGCGGGGCACAGGCTCCAGACGCGCAGGCTCAGTACTTGTGGCTCACGGGCCCAGCTGCTCCGTGGCATGTGGGATCTTCCCAGACCAGGGCTCGAACCCGTGTCCCCTGCATTAACAGGCAGATTCTCAACCACTGCGCCACCAGGGAAGCCCCATTCTTTAATTCTTTTTCATTTCTGAGTAGTATTTCATTGTGAACGTGTACCTTTTCTTCTTTACCCATTCATCTCTCGATGGACATGTTGGTTGCTTCCAGGTCTTGGCGATGGTAAACGGTGCTGCAGTGCATGTTTAGTTGCGTGTATCTTTTCCAGTTCTGGTTTTCTCTTGATATATGCCCGGAGTGGGACTGCCATATCCTATAGTAGCTCTATTTTTATCTTTTAAAGTCACCTCCATACTGTTCTCTATAGAGGCTGTTACCACCTTAGATCCCACCAGAAGCACAGGAGGGTTCCCTTTTCTCTAAGCCCCCTCCAGCATTTGTGGTTTGTAAACTTTTTGATGATGGCTATTCTGACTGGTGCAGGTGATACCGCGTTGCAGTTTTGATTTACATGTCTCTAATATATCGTGATGGTGAGCATCATTTCATGTGCTTTTTCTTTTTTTAAAAACTCTGTGAGTAAAATTTACCTGTTGAGATTGGCTTCTGGAAAGTCTGCCCTGTTTTGACTTTTTTTGCTGTCACCTACCCCAGATCATTTATTGAGGTCAGGGGTCATTTACAACCCTGCAGTCTTTGTGAATATTCAGTGCCCTTAAGCACTGGTTTTAAAGTTGCTGTTGCGGAAAAGATCCACAAGGCAGCAGGATTTCTCATGCTCGACTCTGGTTACCTTGGTAACGAGAGCCTTAATGTAAGTCATGTTTCAGCGTTGTGTATTAGAGTGGAATGTGCCAGAACAAATACCCAAAAGCTTGTGTCTCATTACTTCTTGTTTTATTTTAAATTTAATGCTTATTTCTTATTGGACTAATGTTGGTTTACAATGTTGTGTTTGTTGTAGGTGTACAGAATCTTCTTGTTATACATATACATATATCTATTCATCTTCAGTTTCTTTTCAGATATAGGTTATTATAGAGTGTTTAGTACACCTCCCTTGCTATACAGTAGGTCAATGTTGATTATCTATTTTATATGTATTAGTGGGTGTATGTTCATCCCAACCTCCTAATTTATCCCGTCCACCCACCTTTCCCTTTTGGTAACTATAAGTTTGTTTTCCAAGTCTGTGCATCTGTTTCACTTCTATAATTTAGTTCATTAGTATCAATTTTTACATTCCTTCTGTAAGTGATATCGTATGATATTTGTCTTTCTCTTTCTGACTTAGTGCACTTACCATGATTATCTTTAGGTCCATTTATGTTGCTGCAAACAGCATTATTACATTCTTTTTCATGGCTGAGTAATATGCCATGGTGTACATGTATCACTTCTTTTTTATTCATTCATCTGTCTGTGGACATTTTAGATGCTTCCAGGTCATGGCTATTGTAAAGAGTGCTGCAGTGCATGCTTGGGTGCATGTATATTTTCAAATACTGGTTTTCTCCAGATATACTCTTAGGAGTGGGACTGCAGGATCATATGGTAGCTCTATTTTTACCTTTTAAAGGCACTTTCATACTGTTCTCTATAGTGGCTGTTACCATTTCCATCCCAAGAGCAGCATAGGAGGGTCCCCTTTTCTCCACCCCCACTCCAGCATTTATTGTTTGAGGATATTTTGATAATGGTTACTCTGACTGCTGCAAGGCTTTGATTTGCATGTCTCTAGTAATTCGCGATATTGAGTATCATTTCATGTGCTTTTTTAAAAAAACATTTTGAGTAGTATTTGCCTGTTGATACCATCTTCATGAAAATCTGCGATTTTTAGGGTTCTTTTTTTTTTTTTTTTTTTTAAGAATACTTATCCCCAGAAATGTTTTGAGGGCTGGTATCTTTCACAGCCCAACAGTGCTAAGTCCCCACAAGCAATAGTTTTAAAGTTGCTGTTGCGGGAAAGGGCCACAAGGCGGCAGCATTTCCTCCAAGACCAACTCTGGTTACCCAGGCAACCAGAGCCGTTGTGGAAGTCGGGTTCCTGGATTGTACATGAGTGTGGAATATGCCAGAACAAACACCCAAAAGCTCGTATCTGATCACTTCTTGTTTTTTTTTTTCTAATTTGAGTTTTATTTTTTCTTTGAGTAACAGCAATATACAATGTTCCGTGTTTTGTAGGTGTACAGAAGTTTTTCATTTATACATACAAATATATCTATTCATTTTTGGATTCTTTTCCCTTATAAGTTATTCCAGAGTGTTGAGCAGACCTACCTTGGTATACTTAGGTCCCTGCTGATTATCGAATTTATACGTAATAGTTTGTATTTGTTAATCCCAGCCTCCTAATTTATCCCTTTCCCACATCTTTCCCCTTTGGTAAGCATACGTTTTTGTTTTCTAAGTCTGTGAGACTTTTTCTATTTTGTCAATTAGTTCATTGGTGTGAATTTTCAGATTCCACCTATAAGTGATATTATATGGTATTTTTCTTTTTGATTCTAACTTACTTCACTTAGTATGATTATGTCTAGGTTTGTCTGTGTTCCTGCAACTGGCATTATTTCATTCATTGTCAGTCCGAGTAATATTCTGTTGTGTACTTGTACCACTTCTTTATCCATTCATCTGTTGATGGATATTTTGGTTGCTTCAAGGTCTTGGCTATTGTAAGTGGTGCTGAAGTTCACATTTGGGGGCAAGTTTTCTGTCAAATTCTAATTTTCTCTGGATATACTCTTAGGAGTGGGACTCCCAGATCATATGGTAGCTGTATTTTTACCTTTTAAAGGCACTTCCCTTTTGTTCCCTGTATTGGCTGTTACCATTTACATCCCACCTGAAACACAGGATGCTCCGCTTTTCGCCTCACCCACTCCAGCATTTATTGTTTGTAGATATTTTGAAAATGGCCATTATGACTGCTGCGAGGTGATACCTCCTTGTAGTTTTGATTTTCATGACTGTAATAATTCATGATATTGAGTATCATTTCATGTGCTTTTTGTTTTTTTAAACAGTGTGAGTAGTAATTACCTTTTGATAGCGTCTTCATGAAAGTCTTCCCTTCTTTAAAAACAATGTTTTTTGATTACTTACCCCTGGTATTTTTTTGAGGGCTGGTGTCTTTTACAGCCCTGCAGTCCTTGTGAGTATTAAGTCCGCATAAGCAATCATTCCAAAGTTGCTGTTTCAGGAAACGGCCACAAAGAGGCAGGATTTCTTCAGAGCCCAGTTACGGTCACTGGCAGGCAGAGCCTTAGTGGATGTGGCATTTTGGGGCTGCAAATTGGGGTGGAATGTGCCAGAACAAACACTGAAAGGCTTGTGTCTCATCACTTCTTGGTTTCTTTTCAATTCAGTTTTTATTTTTTATTGAAGTAACAGTGATACACAATGGTGTGTGTGTTGTAAGGGCAGAGAATGTTTTTAGTTTCTACATAAGCATATGTCTGTTCTTCATTGGAGTCCTTTCCCGTATAGGTTATTACAGAGTGTTGGGTGGACCTCCCTTGGTACACCTCAGTCCTTGTTGATCATCTGTTTTACATGTAATATGTAATCCCAACTATCTACGTTATGGCTTCCACACATCTGTCCCCTTTGGTAACCATAAGTTTGTTTTTGAAGTCTGTGAGATAGTTTTGTTTTGTCAATTAGTTCCTTGGTGTAAATTGTTAGATTCCACCTATAAGTGATGTCATATGACACTTGTCTTTCTAATTCTGACTTATGTCACTTAGTATGATTATCTCTAGGTTTATCTAGGTTCCTGCAATTGGCATTATTTCATTCATTTACATGGTTGATTCATATTCCATTCCCTACATGTACCACTTCTTTATCCATTCATGTCTCGATGGACATTTTGGTTGCTTCCAGGTCTTGGCTATTGTACATGGTGCTGCAGTGCACGTTTGGGTGCATGTTTTTTTTCCATTCTGGATTTTGGTGTATGTACTCTTAGGCACCGGACTGCTGGATCATATGATATCTCTAGTTTTACCTTGTAAAGACACCACCATACTATTCTCTATAGTGGCTTTTAACCATTTCCATCCCACCAGCACCATAGGAAGGTTCCCTTTTTCCATGCCTTCTCCACCATTTATATTTTGTAGACCTTTTGATGATGGCCATTCAGACTGGGACGAAGTGAAACCTCATTCTAGTTTTGATATGCATGTCTCTAGCAATTCAAAATATTGAGCATCTTTTCATGTGCTTTCTTTTTCTTTTAAACCGTCTGAGTAGTATTTACTAGTTGACAATGTCTTCTGGATAGTCTGCCCTGTTTTTAATTATTTTCGATTACTTAACCCTGGACATTTTTGGATGGCAGGTATCATTGAGAGCCCGGCAGTCCTGGTGAATATATGAAGTGCTCGTAAGCAATCGTCTTCAGGTTGCTATTTCGGGAAATGGCCACAAGGCGGCAGGATTACCTCCTGCCCATCTCTGGTTACCCAGGCAACCAGAGCCTAAGGGCATCTCCTGTTTGGCGGTTGTCAATTAGAGTGGAATGTGCCAGGACCAACACCCAACAGCTTGTGTCTCCTTATCTTTTTTAAATTCAATTAATTCTTATTTTTTATTGGAGTAACAGTGATATACAACGTTGCGTGTGCTGTAAGCGTCCAGAAGTTTTCAGTTATACGTGGACATATATCTATTCATCTTCGGAATCTTTCCCCACATAGGTTTTTACAGGTTGGCGATAGAATTTCTTGGTATACATAGGTCCTTGCTGATTATCTATTTTATACGTACTAGTTTGTATTAGTTAATCCCAACTTCCTAATTCAACCATTGCCCCCTTCTTACCCCTGTGGTAACCATAGGTTTGTTTCTTAAGTCTCTGAGTCTTTTATCTTTTCTCAATTAATACAGTGGTGTGTATTTTTAAATTCGACCTATTAGTGATATCATATGATATTTGTGTTTCTGATTCTGACTTACCTCACTTTGTAGGAGTCTCCCTAGATTTATTTATGTTCCTGCAAATGGCATTCTTTCATTCTTGTTCATGGCTGAGGCTTATTCCATTGTGTACATCTTCTCTATCCATTCATCTGTCCATGGACATTTTTTATGCTTCCATGTCTTGGCTATTGTGAATGATGCTGCAGTGCTCGGTGGGGTGCATGTGTCTTTTGGAAATCTGGATTTCTCCGCATATAGTCTTCAGAATGGGACTGCCGGATCATAGCGTAGCTGTGTTTTTACCTTTGAAAGGTACTTCCATACTCTGCTCCATAGTGGCTCTTGCCATTTACATCCCACAAGCACCATAAATGGGTTTCCTTTTCTCGGTGCCCTGTCCACAATTTATTCCTTGTAGACTTTTGACGATGGCCTTTCGGACTGGTGCAAGGTGAACCCTCGTTGCAGTGTTGACTTGCAGATCTCTAAAAATTCGCGATGTTGAGCCTGTTTTCATGGATAATTTTTTAAACAGTGTGAGTAGAATTTACTGGTTGAAATGGTCTTCTTGAAAGTCTGCCCTGTTTTTAATTATTTTCGAATCCTTACCCCTGGAGATTTTTTGAGGGCAGGTATCATTTACAGCCCAGCACTCCTTGTGAATATTAAGTGCCCCTAAGCAATAGTTTTAAGGTTGCTGTTTTGGGAAATGGCCACAAGGCGGCAGGATTTCTTCCTGCCCAGCACTTGTTACTTCGGTAACCAGAGCCTTAGGGCAAGAGGCTCCTGTTCCCTAGTTGTAAATCCGAGTGGAATATGTCAGAAGAAGGCACCCAAACTTGTGTCTCATTATTTATTTTTTAAAAAATTTTATTTATTTATTTTATTTTTGGCTGCGTTGGGTCTTCGTTGCTGCCCGCGGGCTTTCTCTAGTTATGGCGAGCGGGGGCTACTCTTCGTTGCGGCGCGCGGGCCTCTCATTGCGGTGGCTTCTCTTGTTGCTCAGCATGGGCTCTAGGCGCGCAGGCTCAGTAGTTGTGGCACGTGGGCTCAGTAGTTGTGGCACACGGGCTCTAGGGCGCAGGCTCAGTAGTTGTGGTGCACGGGCTTAGTTGCTCCACGGCATGTGGGATCTTCCCGGACCAAGGCTGGAACCCGTGTTCCCTGCACTGGCAGGCGGATTCTTAACCACTGCACCGCCAGGGAAGGGAAGCCCTTAGACCATTTACTTTTTAAGCTCTGTTTCTATGTCAACTCAGAAGTGTGTGAGAGGAGTTCTGGAGATACTGGGATTTGGTGCCAAAATTAGAGGAAAACTGGGGACAGATATTATATGTTTTCTGCTTTAAAGTACCCAATCTTATGGGAACTTCAAATATCACCCTGCAATTTTCTTCTTGGTAATTCCTTCAGAGTATCAAGGACCTTCCTAAAATGCAAAAGTGTAATCCTCAGTTTCACTTCAAAACTTCCATTTCCTTTGGACGAACTAACATTAGTCATTTTAAGTGTATTTTGCACCAATTCATTAATGGCAAAATAATTCATCTTTAACTCATATAACTTTACAATGAATACCCCAGGGGAGCTTAGACCCTTACCCACTCTATTTTCAAGCCTCAAATCTTATTTAATGTCTTGATAACTGTCATTTTATAAGTTTGTCTTATTTAAGATGAAGCTTCCTGGGACTCTGTCCTATATGTTTTCATTTTCTGATTAGTTCTATGTCAAAATCATCTATGATTTTAGATTCGAAAGATCTAATATAAGATGCTCAAATGAACACGTTTGGTAAGAATTAAATTAGCTAATTAGTAGGCATTGCATATTTGTAAATTGGTTATTAAATATAAGATTATTTCAATCAAAAAGTAATCATTTGACACAACTTTGTAAATCAACTATACTTAAATAAAATTTTAAAAGTAACCATTTGATTTTTCATCCATATTTCACAATGTGCATCTCAATCATGTTATAATTTAGACACAAATATTTATTTTATACATCAGTGATTCTCTGCATGTTTTACAACTTTCATCTTGTTCCTTTCTTTATAAAAAATTTTTTCTTTTTCTTCTAGATATGGATTATAGCGTGTGTGTCTTTTAAGTGCTTATATATGCAAATTTTTTATTAGAGCTTTTTATGAATGATTGTAATGCATTTTCTGTGAAATTCTCCTGCCTTGCAACAGATACCAGTGATTCAAAATGGTTATTTTTTATGGAAGCATGGTCACAGGTGAAAATTATTCTTATTTAGAAGGATTCTTTCTTAATAATACATACATTTTATACTCAGATTTGGGGGGATACTTTTTCTCTTAGTCTTGTGTAGTAATTCCGTGACAATTTGCTTCCTTTTTAATGATAGGTTTCTAAAAATTGCTTGATTGCATTTTTATTTTTACCTGTAGTTCATGAATGTAAATGACAATTTGCAACACAGTGCACTTAAGAAAATGTGTGGTTTAATTCAAATTTGAATCTCAAATATATGTACTGCCAATAAAACGATGTGTGTGTTAGGCTGTTTAATTATTACCCCTATGGAGTTCATGAATTTTCTACTTTAGTTTCAGTTTCTACACCTGAAACTAACACAACATTGTAAATCAGCTATACTTCAATCAAAAAATATATAAAAAATAAAAAAGTAAATTACATGAAACAGTTATATGAGTGCAAGGATAATGTGGAAAAGGAGTAAGTTTTCAGAGCAGAAGGTTTTTCTTTTACATTATACTTTCCTTTTTCTTTTACATTATACTTTCCTTTTTCTTTATTCTTTTTTTTTTGCCTGCGCCCCACGGCTTGCAGGATCTTAGTTCCCCGACCAGGGATCGAACCCATGCCCCCTGCAGTGGAAGCGTGGAGTCCTAACCACTGGACCGCCAGGGAAGTCCCAACAGTATACTTTCAATGATGATCTGTGTTGCAATGCATGATATGCTTCAGAATGTTATTGTTGATTTGTTGATAAATTATTTTTTTTTAAGTATAATATACCCCATAATTGACTGTTTGACCAGGCTGTACTTTGTCCTCCCGAACTTATTCACCCTGCATAACCAAATTTTTATACCATTTGAACAACATCCCCCGTCTCCCCTCCTGCAAGCTTCTGACAATCAAGATTCTGCTCTGTTTAATGGGTTGGACTTTAGTAGATTCCACATATAATTGAGATAATACAATATTTCTTTTCTGTGTTGCCTTATTCCACTTAGTATAATGTTCTTCATGTTCATTCATATTGTCCCAAAAGGAAGGATGTCCTTTTTGTAAGACTGAATAAATATTCATTCATGTATATCACATTTCTTTATCGATTTATGCTAGACACCAGGGAAACAATGGTGAGATGCCACCTCAAATTTCTAGATGCCTAAATTAAAAAAAAAATTATATATGTATATATATATATACATATATATATACACACACACACACACACACATACAAAAATTGGTAACACTGAATTTTAGTGAGGATAGGAAGGAATTTAAATTACCATATATTTCTGATGGAAGTATAAAAAATACATCCAGTCAGGAAAACTGATTGGCTTTTACTTGTAAAACTTTATCTAATCTGTTAGAAAAAAAGTAACAGTAACCAGCACACAATGAAAATTCTCTGAACTTCTAAGATACCCTTCCTTTCTGTATTCCTGCAGTCATCTATAGTTAGCTTCTATTGTATGCCAACATTTAAAAAAAATCAATGATAGGGAAACAGAAGGAGAGACAGAAAGGTGAGTCCCAGTATCTGCATCTTCATGGTTATTATGAGACTCCCACTGGCCAAATCCCAGGGTATTATGAGGGTTAACTCCAGTAATATCTGTGAGGTCCCCAAAACAGTGCACCATAACCGACTTGTAAACACATAGTAGATGCTCAATTATCCTTGCACTAATGACTGTATACATGTCGTTTTCCAAATAAAGACTCACTCAGATGTTACCAACTTTACCAGCCTTCCATAAACTTTAAAGTGTAAGCAAAACTTGAGATCCTTCAAGACCATGATGGTGGTCTTTAGTAGAACCAACAGTAGTCGTTTTGAGATAAGATGGTTGGGACAGGGGGCTGAGATGTGTTGTGCCTGCTTTCTGTGGTGTAGCGACACTAAAAATGGGTCTGGGGGGGCAGCACCAGCACAAAGCAGAAACTTGTTAAAGATGCCAGTTCATGGGGCCCTTCCAAAGCTGCAGAATCACAGTTTCTTCCATGGATCCTGGAAAGCTTTGTATGCATATTAAAATTTGAGAGGCAAGATTTACATAAGTACTTATCACTCTAGGCTCACAATAAAAATGACATGACTAGTTTTAATAACTACTATCACCTGTGACCTCCTTCACAGATTCTGCCTGAGAGCGCATTTTTTAAAAAATGAAGTGTAGTTGACGTACAATATTATATTTGACTCAAGTGTACAACATAGAACAAATAAGTAATTTACCAGATAAAGACTTCAAAACATTAGTAATAAGAAAGCTAACCGAATTAGAAAAAATAGATGAACGCTATATGAAATTTAACAAGGAAATAGGCTATATGAAAAACAGAACTGAAATATACAATCAGTAAAATGAAAAAAAAAACTAGAAAATATGAAAAAGAAACAGAACTGAAATATACAATCAGTAAAATGAAAAAAAACTGAAATATACAATCAGTAAAATGGAAAAAAAAAATTGTTCCTCTAAAATCCAGAACAATTCAAGAATGTCCACTCTTGCCACTTCTATTTAATGTATTATTGGAAGTCCTAGCTGCAGCAATCAGAGAAGAAAACGAAAAGGCACCCAAGTTGGAAGGGAAGTAGTAAAACTCACTATTTGCAGATGACATAATAGTATATATAGAAAATAAACCAGAAAACTATTTGAATAAATGCATTAATTTATTCAAAGTTGTAGAATGCAAGATTTATATGCAAAAATCTTTTGCTGTTGTAGACACTAATAATGTCCTATGAGAAAGAGAAAGCAATAAAAAAAATCCCATTTAAAATCACATCAAAAAGAATAAAATAAATAGGAATAAACTTAACCATGGAGGTGAAAGGCTTGTGCTCTGCAAACTATAATGCACTGAGGAAGGAAATGGAAGATGATACAAAGAAATAGAAAGGAGTGTGTGGGAGTGTATGCCTTGGGACCTTGGGCGCGAGCCAGGCTGCCGGGGTTGCTTCTTGGTTCTGCTGTTTGCTTGGTGCAGCTGTGGGCGAGTCACTTCTCTACGCCTCCGTTTTCTCATCTGTAAAATGGACTTAGTGATATTGTAGTGTAGTTGTAATAATTTAATTAGCTAATATATGTAATCAGGGGAACACATTGTAAACGTTGCAAAAATGTTTACAGTTGTGGTTTAATGAAATGGGGACAACTTCATGGGAGTCTTTTGGGAGAGAAATTACTCATGCCGTTCTTTCTAATGTAGCTATTTATTTACGTGCCTCTCAGCATTATGTGTCTGGAGCCCCTTGGAAGGGCTGGGAGGTGACCCGTTTTCTGACTGCATCTTCACAGCCCCTGGAATGGAACGCCTGCTGAGAATGTAAAGGGTGTGAGATGCACAGGGTCCAGGGATAGCCCTGTGGTCTCCTCCGTCCCCCAAACATAATGGACCCAACATTAAAAATGAGAAACGCTGTATTTGCCATGGAAATTCACTTCAAGGCACCCCCAGTGAATGTACCATCCTACAACAAGGGGAGGTAAATGTAGTTCGGACAGAATGACCCTTCTTAGAAATTCTGGAGCCACTACTGAAGGCCTTGAGGCAGAGGGTTAGTGCTTTGGATGTGGCTGGCAACGTGTCAGGGGCTCTGGGGATGGGCGGATGTCTAATGAGTCATTCTGAGTCGTCTAAAGTTAATAATGTCCTACTTTATTCTATTTGTTAGTGCAATTAAAATGATTTTCATATTAAGTAATTTAAGAATTGAGGCAGTTTTCTCTGGCATTTTAAATGGGCACGATCCCTGGAGAATTAGCCTAACATCTGTGGATTCCTGTGCTCTCTCCTCCCAGCATTTATTTTGTTGCCCACGTATGACCTGGAGGAGGGACACCCTGGGGTCCAGCTCTAGGGTGGAGAATGGCTTCTGCAGACAAGTCAGGTCTCCACTGAGAAGTCTCATTCCAGGAACCACCCTGGGCGAGCTCCACCTAATTCCTGGTCCTGACATCTTCTCAGTTGCCCATTTGCTGCTCTGGGTTTGATTTTGAGCTGCTTTCATGGCTTCTGTGTTCTGATTCCGCCAGGATTTCAGTCTCTCTCTCTCTCTTTTTTTAAAATTTTTATTGGAGTATAGTTGATTTACAACATTTGTTAGTTTCTGCTGTACAACAAAGTGATTCAGTTATACATTACATATACCCACTCTTTTTTAGATTCTTTCTTGAATAACAAGCCCTGGCCACATTCACAGGCTCTTCTCACATTCTTGAGTTGATGCTGGTGTTGACCCTGGTCGTCCCAGCTTAGATGGTTTGCTACGCCCAGTGGATTTCTGCCCTCACCCCCTCCCACCTCACCCCTTAACCTGAGCCTTTGTTGAAACCTCACCTCCACCCTGACTCTGGGGTAGAACTGGTGATACATTTTAACTGTGACCACGACCAAGAACACAAGATCTGGAATCAAACAAAATTGATTTTTCATTCCAGCTCTGATCCTAGTTCCACGATAGACTGTGAGTGTGTTGACAGATTATTCTGAGTATGTTTCCTCCTGCCTAAAATGAGCACGACAGTGATGGCTTACCTCGTGGCGCTCTTGTGAGGACTAAATGATGACCCGTGTAAGGACCCTATCACAGTAAGCGTTCAACGATCGTTACTTGCTATTGTTATTATTATGTCAGTCTTTCTATGATGACAGACACCGTGAAGGCTGGTCACTCCAAACCAAGCCTGCAGTGTACCCTCTCTTTCTACTAAGCATGGGAAGAGGAGATAAAGAATGGCGAAGCATTTCACCTTTTAGAAATAGGAAATAGAAATAGATGTATTTAGCTGTCCTTGCTACTTAGAAAACCTTTGCACACCACTGCTGGAGACTGAGTCAAAGAGAGAAACTCCTGAGCGGGATGGGGGAGCGGCACTCAGGTGGGTGTGGAGCCCTCCTGGGGCAGAGGCGGCCGGGAGGGCATAGCGGTCGTGGGTCATTGGTGTTGGAAGAGATCTCAGCGTTCGTCCAGTGCAAACTCCTCATCCACCAGTGGCGAGCTGTGATCCAGAGAGGTAGACACCGTGCCTCCGTTCACATAGCAGAGCTAAGGACAGAACCCTGGTTCTGAGGCCCCAGGGGAGTCTGGTGATGGCTCTTCCGCATCACAGGCTCTCGGATGTGGTCCCTTGGGCAGCGGCATCAGCATCGCTCGGCAGCTGGTTGGAAATGCAGATTCTCGGGTTTCAGCCCAGACCCACTGACCCAGGATCTCTTGGAGTCAGGACAGGAATCGGTGTTAAAACCAGGTGCCACCCAGGTGATCGGATTTGAGAAGCACTGCTCTTCATTATGTTGGTTTGTCATGTTCCTAACCTGATGATATATATTTCTGCAAAGCAAGGAAGGTATGTAAAAAAAACATAAATATAAGAAAACATACAGAAAGAAGAGAAAACCAGGAATCTTTTGCTATTAACCAAGGCAGACCAATATCTATCTATATCTATTTCTATATTTTTTTTTTTCAGAAAACAAATACATATTTATACTGTCATGTTTAGGTCCCACTATTAAGAGTGCTGCTCTCTTTGTGTGATTTATTACAGATGCAGGTACAGCCCCGGTTCCAGTGTTACTGGTTGGATGCAGTAACGGACTGTTAGCTCTTCCAAGCATGTGAACATAAATACACTAGAGAGGGAAGAAGGTGCATGTGTGTGTGCAAAATATTATTGTTTGATATAACTATTTCGTGGAAAACATGACAACATGAAAAACTAACGTAAAAGTGGCAAGAAATTTATGTTTCATGGCGAAGCCCACAGGCTCTGGGATACTTAAATCACATTACATGGAGTTGTCAATCCCTTCTTCCCTTGTTATTAGTGGGTGATGTATGAAAGCAAGTGTGTTTAACGTAATAGTGATTTTTCATGGGTCTGTCTGGACAGACCTTTCTCACTCGTCATCAAAACCTATAAAAGTGCATGGTGATGTTTTAACTCCTGGAGTGTTTGATTATTTAGGACAGAACTTTATGGTAAAAGCATTGAATCTAACTATCTCACAACAAAAGAACAAAGTAGTTGGATTATTTTTGGAAAAGTTTGAGATGAAATGGTTAAAGTCATTGATGGACCTGGAAGAATGTAAGCAAGTCGGATTATTGTCTTAGTTGAGTAGACTTGAGAGGGCTATGGTTTCTATGTGAATGTCTACAATTCTGTGTATGTGGGCTGATGTTTTAGCTTGAATTGGAGTCTTCGTCATAAAGGGGGACCACAGATGTGGATCATTGAATCGCGGGAAGGGTGGCTCCTGTCCGGAGCCTCTTCCATGTTCTGGGCCCTTGGTAGCGCTTACTCTTCTCCATGGTCATGACCATCGTCAGTGTCATCAGAGCTGACACCGAACATTAGCAACAGGTTAGGCTCTACGATGAGTCTTCACGTGCCAAGTCACATAATCCTCACTAGATCCTTAAGGGTAAGCGCTGCCATTGCCCACTGTACAAAGGAAGGAACTTAAATGAGAGGTGAAGTGATCAGCCCAGGACCACTCAGCTAGTAAGAGAGACTCAGAGAGAAATCCAGGTAACTTCTTTCCAAAGCCCACTGTCTCAACCTCCATATGATGCTGCCTTTCCATTTCATGTAATCCTGACATCGATGTTAAATTACATGTCTCATTTTTCCCTCTGTACGGTTGAGGATAATGGGGCTTGGGGAGAGGACAAAGCTGGTGAGGTCACGGGGCCAACCAGTGTCTGCATTGGTCTGTTTGCCCCTCCCCATGCTGCCCACCACACTTTCCGGTGTCTGGTGTCTTTGCGTTTTGCCTTTGGAGCTACTGTGCAGTGCTGTTCCCAACATTTGTCCGAGAACCAGACAGGACTCTGATATTCTGTCCTTTTTAAGTGAAAAAAATGGAGAATGTGGCTGAATGCCTAGACTCTGCTAACAAAGACAATGCAAAACTTCTGATTCTATCAAAAACTATTTTGTAGAATGTGAATGGTGCTCCAGAAAAATAAAAGGGTCAGTTCCAATCTGAATCCCTGAAGTTTATTTCTGTGTGATGGTAGGCTGGTCATCCAACCAATATTGGCTTGGATTTATACTGGCTGCTACCAGATGCACTTTTGATATTACTTTTTTAGTAATAAATAAGAAGACAAAGTGTTATCAATTAACCGATTCCCAAATTGGTACTGGATGACATAATGACCTTTGACCATTCACTTCAATCCTCTGAGCCTCGATTTCCTAATCTGCAGAAAGTGAGATGATCGTAACTCGCATGATGCTTAGGCACTGTTCCCGTGAAGTACTTACTTTATCAATTCTCAAGCCCAGCGGACGATCCACCACTCTTGCCCATCATGTGGATAACTGCGAAAGTGGCAGTTGTGTGCGTTTGACCCTCAAGTGCAGGTCTGATGCCCACAGGCTTGTTAGCTGAGTGTGTTACTATGTGGTTGGTTTGGTATAGATTTGGGGAAGAGACAGAGATAGACATGGAAAAAAATGGAGACGGAAAGCAGGGCTTTTTGTTTTGTCCTCTAAACTCTGAGGATCTGGGGAATATTTAGGACGCTTTTAGAAGGGAGTTTATTACTCAGTTTCCCCAGGGCTCCTGGACTTTTCCCAGGAGGTTTGGAAATGAAACCCACTTTTGTTCAATTTTTCTATACTTTCATTAACTCCATACCACTGAATATCCCTCTAAGCCAGTTTTCTCCAAAGTGGGGTGTACACTTACATTCCAGGGGGAGGTAAGATAATCCTATTGATCTTTTATATTGGAATTTCTTATTTTTTAAGCTAAAAAAAGAACTATTATTAATCTTTAATACCAGCACTTTCTCTCACAGCCTGTACGTTGGGAAGTTGGTCAAAAGCTGTCATTCCATTTGCTTTTGGTAAAAAGTGACTTACGGCAGTTTGCTTGGAACCAATCAAAGGGATCTTGAGACTTTAATGATAACAGTGCACAGATATAATTTGTCAATGAATAAGTCAATACCCCGAACTCCACAATTACTTCCCTTTCTTCCTCTGTCAAATTAATGCCTCTAATTTTCCCAATCTTGTTTCCCAAATCCTTCACATTGTAGCCAGTTTCATTGTTTTCAAACATAAATCACAATTGTCCTTCTCACACTTACCCCAGCTTAAAACTCTTCAGTTGCGCTTAAGACCAAATCCAAAATCTTCACTGAGGCCCTATGATCTGTCCCTTCAACCGTATCACGCTCTTCCTGCTTCCCGCGCTGTGGTCACCCTGGTGTCCCCTCCACCCCTAGGACAGGCCGTGCTGTTTCCTGCGTCAGGGTTGTTGCATCAGCTATTTTGTCCTCTAAGAATAGCTGACATCCCTTTATTCCTTTAGGCAAAGTACTGCGTCTCTTTTTTATTGTTTGTATAGTCAGTCTAAGTGCAGCAACTCTCTTGCACTTTAGAGGCTATAACCTATATGACCAAGATCACTCCATCCCTACCAGCTTCACTAAGGAGTCATGCTTCCGAATTTCGTGGGTTTTATCATTCTCATTCCGACACCAAGGCGTCTAGGCTACTTGGTATTTCCTGTTGCTGTTTACACGATTTAATCAACAACCTGGATTAGGTCAGCAGAGGAGAGCTGTCATGGCTTGGGGCCTGGTGGCCGGTAGGGTAGACGCTGTGTCCACCAGGTGCAGGTTGGTTAGGGCTGGAAAAGCATGTGCCGAGTCAGTCTCTGCGTCCCGTCTAGGTGGAGATGCACGACGTCTGTAATCACAGCTCCATCAAATTTATAGTAACTCAGAGTCAATCTGGACGTACCATTTGGCGTCACCATTTTGCATCTTTGATGTCTTTTATGGTAACACTAAACTCTGCTGTTTCTCTCACAAATGCTCTCAGTATTACTTTTGGTTTACCTACCATACCATAGTCAGGGGGTCATTGTGGGAATTATGCCAGTTCCGAGTATATTTATTCCAATTATTAATGCAGAAAATAGGGAAATAAGCACTGCATGGGTCTTCGAGATAAACTTAGACCGAGGTTATTTATCAAGTGTCCTTCTGTAAGCCCCACGCTAACCATTCAACCGGAGTGGCATCCGTGTCCCCTCGATTAGTGTCAATTTAGAGCCAACACCTGTAACCTTCTGAAGATCTGTCATCTCTTCTTCACACACTCATCCTTTTAAATGGCTGCAGGTTTCTCTGGGAAAGAGCAGAGGAAGCTTTACGGTGTGTACTTGGGCCATGTTTTAAGGTCCATTCCTAATGGTTCTCACTCCAGGGGTTCAGGATGTGTGAACTGCCCTAACGTCTAGTGTCTGGCTGTGGATTCATAGTGATTTCTGGATTATCTTAATCAAGGAATACTTTAGTCGGTCACCCGGCTATTAATAGGGAACCAGTAATAAACCTCTACAGATTTCGAAGTGTTGATAAACTCCACCATTGCATCTCTGTGGTGTATTATGCTAACTGGGTCAATTTGTCTCTGACAGTTAAGCCTCGTGACCGGGTCCCCACCACCCTGAGATTTCATTATTCTGACCCTATCCCTAACCCTAACCCAGTAAAATCAGAGCTTCCAAGTCAATGACACGATCTCACATCATCATTTCAGGGATACGTAGGACAGCCTCGCAGAATGGTTTGGGGATGCTGGAGCCCTCACCAATGTGTTTCTTTTTGCTTTGCCACGGGGTAAGGTTAGGAAGTGCCTACAGGGCTCGCACGTAAGAGGTCCACTCCCACATTCCATCTCCGTAGACCTCCTGTTTCCTCAGCTGCAATATTGTCAGCGAGGTTTCCACTTCTCAGTTCATTGCTTGTAGAGTCACTGGATCCAGGCTTCAACTGATCAAACCAACAAACTGCTAGACCACTTGCTGCTGAGTGAGCGAAGACAGTAAATCTCCCACAGTGTGCTCGTTGATCTAACACCTTTAAGATACACTCGATTGTGCCTTTTATTTATTTATTTTTTAAATTTAATTTTTATTTTATATTGGAGTAGGGTTGACTTACAGTGTTGTGTTAGTTTCAGGAGTACAGCAAAGTGATTCACTTATACATACACATACATCCATTCTTTTTCAGATTCTTTTCCCATATAGGTTATTACAGAGTATTGAGCAGAGTTCCCTGTGCTATACAGTAGGTCCTTGTTGGTTATCTATTTTATATATAGTAGTGTGTATTCCATCATGCTTTTATATTTATATTAGAATATATATTATGATACTTAGGTAAGATGTTAATAGAAGATAATTTAATATATCATAATAGTAATAATATGCAGTATAGTATATATTGTGTATTAGACTATACAGAAAAAAATATATATATAATTACATATAATATCTACTGATACACATTGGCAAGACCTTTCTCTTCCTGGAGGAGTGATTAGACACCCAAAGACTAACACTAGAATAAAACTATCAACAATCCCAGAGCAAGGGGACAAGGGGAATTGCTGTGAGAGCTGAAGCCTTGACCAAGGACCACTTAGAGGCACCTCCAGTTGTGAAGGGTCCTGGCTGCATCTAGAGAGCAGGACATTGCAGGGAATAAAGACCCTGTCCTCTCTCTCCTCTGTCTTCTGGCCTCTGGGTGGTCACTCAATGGCTGAAACCACCTGGAAACAAGCCAGCAAGGGGGCCGCACCCAGTGATGTCCTCTGTATGGGTTGCCTCCCAGGGCCCAGAGCAAGACAGAAAAGGTTGGACAGTGTTCTAGAAAATGGGTATGCAAATGGAGAATAACTAGCAATCCATAAAACTTCACAAAGTCAATATAAAACACCCCAAATTTAAATTTTAGGGGCTCATAAATGTTCATTCTCATTACTGAAACATGAAACTTTGGGGAATTTGTCAAAGTCTTGTAAAGTTGCTCTGTAAGCAAGGAAAATCTTTCTTGCTGCATGGTCGCAGCTGATGGCGGGATGAGTTATTCCCACAGCTGTAAACTGTCACAGTTTACCCACACTCCCGATACATTGGGAAAACGTTGATTTGGGAATTTTCATCCATTTCTGCTTCTGGTATGCTCGCTGCGATGGAGGGTAAAGAGAGACGCATCTGGGGAGTTTCCATCTCGTGCTTTATTTCTTTTTCTGCCTTTTAAATACTTGGAAATTTTAAAATTGAAGTCTAGTTAATTTACAATATTGTGTTAGTTTCAGGCGTACAGCATAATGATTCAGTATTTTTGATTATTATTTAGATTATATCCCATTACAGGTTATTACCATATAATGAGTATAATTCCCTGTGCTATACAGTAAATACTTGTTGTTGTCTATTTTACATTTAGTAGTTTGTATCTGTTAATACCATACCCTGATTTGTCCTTCCCCCTTCCCCTTTTTCTACCCTTCAATAACCATACCTGCTGGAAATCATATTCTTAGAAGTACCCAGTTTTGATCCTTAATTAAACTGTGGTTAAGAGGTATTTGCTTGTTAACGGTAATTGACAGTTGAAGTTTATTCGAGCCCTGTAATGGTCTTAAAGCACCACAGGCATCCTCCTTTTATTACCTTTGAGCATCTGAAGGTTGATCCAGAGAATCAGCATTAAAATCAGTGCCAAAAAAAGAATCTCCAGCTGGATCTTAGCTGTATTGTCTTGAATGAGCGAAAAGGAAAAACGACGTTTACCGCGTGCAATGCTACCCATTCCTTCGTGGGGAAAACTCTTTACCAAGGGGCGTAAGAGACGGGATGCTTGACCATGGAAGTGCATTATCGAGTTTTCTTAGATGCTTCCTCCAAGCCATCTGAGAGGAGGGCTTTTATCACAACTGACTTCCTTCTCTAAAAGGAGTAGCTTTGAGACAGTCTGTCTCTCTCTCTTTCTCTTTCTTCCCCCTCCTCCCCTCATCCCTCTGCTTCCTTCTCCTTTTTTCTGCCTCCCCCTCTCTCTCATTCTTCTCTCCCTCTTTATTCCTTCCTTTCTTTTTCTTATCCTATAGAAAATTAGGAAAATATAGAAAACCATAAAGTTAGAAATTATCAAAATCATCTAGAATCCCATTTCATGGGAAGAATGCTTAATGTTTGGAGTGAAAACGATTCAGAGTGAACATGTGTGTGTGCACAGTCATGCGTGCACGCGCGCACACAGGCAATGTGTAATTAATCAAAGTGGGAAGCCTTAACTTTTAGTGTCTTAAGAACAATTAAGCAGGTTATTCCTAACTAATAATTCTCTTGTAAGATATAGCCATGGGAAGTGCTCATGTCATTTACAAAAGGGGCTGATGCAATTCCTGAAAGTATATTTCCATAGAGCGGCACAGCCTCACTTCCGTTTTGAGTATTGTTTTGGGGGTGGGTGGGTAGGTTCTCAGAATTCCCTGTCAAAGGGTGGTTTGGTGTCTGTTCTGCTCTTCCTTCTCTTCTGCCTCTGCTGGACCGCAGGTGCCGCGGGTAGCTGTGGATAAGGCTCCAGTGAGGCCATTGGGAAACTTGCGTTTGGGGCAGAAGATGTTTAAAATGTGTTCAAGTGAAAAAGTTGGCTTGGAGACGTCACTTGAAAGCATGGAAAATGTCTTTAGGCACAAGGGCAGGCTCTGAGCACCACAGTACCCCAAATGAGGCTGTGTGAGGACTGAGAACATTCCACAATAAACAGCACCTCCTACATGAAGTGCTCTAGCTGCACAGTCTGCCTCTTCCCTCAGCCGAGGAAGCTGCAGGCTGCCCAGAAGCTGCGCTGTGGACGGGCCGTGCTCCTGGGTGGTCCTTGCTGTCTGCATGGAGAGCGGGGACGGGGCCAGGTGTGTACATGCAGCCTTACAGGTGAAAACGCAGCGGTTCTTACAGTGGCCTTGCTCCGGGCTCACTACAGTTCTGCCTACCTGGAAATAAGAGCAGGAGAGCAACTCCAGTGCCAGGACCCAAAGAGTGAAGTCACTTCTGAGCTCTTATTATCTTCTCTCCGTAGATGGCACTGTTTTGAATAAATAGGCTTTGGTTGAGTTACCTTGACAAAGTGGAATAGAGTAAGCTTTCTTTGACTAAAGAGGATTTCATTGTCATAAATTCCAAAGCTTTGTTATCAAAGATAGAAATTGTATAGTAGCAGAAGAATTTTAACTAAGTCTTGTAACAACACTATCCTACAGAGAGATAATGCGAGTCTACTTGGATCAAGAAGGGGGAGTTGGAGGACGGGGTGGAGGGCGGGAGATCCGCCCTGGAGACTGACAGACTCCTGTACAACCATGCCTGTAAGAAAGACACACATGGAATCAGACAGGAAGGGAAGAGAAGCCATCAGGTCGGGACCTGTGCCCGTGGGAGGGGACTCAGGAAAAGGGAGATGACATGCGGGGTTGGGGGGGAGTGGAGATCTGTCCTGGGGAGTGAGTGGTTTGAGCCACATATTGGGACCCCCAGCCTTGGGGTCTAACACAGGGAAGACGAGTCCCTTACTTACTCAGTGAAGTAAGTCAGACAGAGAAAGACAAATACTCTATGCTATCACTTATATGTGGATTCTAAAAAATAAAACGAATGTATATAACCAAACAGAAACAGACTCCTAGATACAGAGAATAAACTAGTGACTACCAGTGGGGAGAGGGCTGGGGGAAGGGGTGAGATGGGGTAGGGGATAAGAGATGCAAATTACTGTGTATAAAATAGATAACCAACAAGGATTATTTTATTATATGGAAATATAGCCATTATTTTGTAACAACTTTAACTGGAGTGTAATCTATAAAAATATTGAATCACTGTGTTGTACACCTGAAACTAAAATAATATTGTAAATCAACTATACTTCAATAAAAAAATAATTTGAGACAAAAAGAAATATAATGCAAGCCACATATGTACTTTTAAATTTTCTAGAAGCCATATTGAAAAAAGCAAAATGAAAAGTGAACTTAATTTTAATAAAATATTTTATTTAACCCAATATAAAAATATACTAAAATTCCAACATGTAATAAAAATAAATTCAGTGAAATGTTTTGCATTCTCATGGGCAGTATTTCACTTCCTCAATAACTTGTAATTAATGGCTGTTTTTTTCCCTTCTTTTCTTCCAGCAAGAGGGGGTGATTTTCCAGAACAACTGGCCCGAATAGAAGTTTCTTCACTTTGATTAGTCGAAATTGTGGTGTTGCATTTGATCCTTGCCAAAATAGAGTCTTTGTCCATGGGGGAAAAGAAAAAAAAATATATATATATACATATATATATATAAAATTTATTTACTAAAAGATGTATGTCTATATAAGTGTATATGTATATGTGTATATCTATACTGATACCACTTTTCTTCCTCTCTGGAAGACTACAATGCCAGCATCCAGGATAGCTACTAGAAAATACTCTGTCATCCACTAACCAAATACCTATTGAATCCCTACTATGCACCAGGCACCGTTCTAACAGATGAGTCCTCCCTGTATTTCTAAGAAGACTGGCATTAGTGAAATGTGTGTATAGACACAGTGTGA
Organism: Balaenoptera acutorostrata; assembly: GCF_949987535.1. Taxonomy (NCBI): domain Eukaryota; kingdom Metazoa; phylum Chordata; class Mammalia; order Artiodactyla; family Balaenopteridae; genus Balaenoptera; species Balaenoptera acutorostrata. Next base: position 1,329,534 of record NC_080075.1, read on the forward strand.
CTTGCACATTTTTCCATCCACTCTTTTCCATTCGGTTCATCTGAGAACATTTACTGAGTCCCTCACCTCCTCCAGGAAGTCTGCCAGGTGCTGAGGGTGCACACAGACCAGTGGGGGAGCAGACCTAGGATGGCATAAATGTTATGATTAAAAACATGAGAGTGTAGAAGAGGTTGTGAGAGTTAGAAGAGTGCAGGAGATGAGCCCACATCCAGACGAGGGTGCTTGTGCAGAAGAGAGGAAGTGGACTGTTTCTTGAAGGGTTTGCTGTCTGAGCTGAGACATACCAGGATGAGTGGCAGGGAGGAGTTGGAAGGCAGCATCCTCCCAGTGGAGCGAGGGCAGGAGGGAGCGGCATGAGCATTTGCTCGGAGGCGAGAGGGGGGTTTGGTGGGAGAGCTACAGTAGGGAAGGTTTCCTGGGCTGGGGGTGGAGGGCAGGGGATACAAGAGACGAATAACGCTCAGATCATCAAAGTGTCTCACTCAGCCTCCTTTTGTTACGGATGAGGAAACCGAAGCCTAGAGGGTAAGCAGGTGCCAATCACCTCTCTCATCTTGGTCCCTCCAGTGGCAGCTAAATATTCCAGACACAGGTCTAAGGGTGCTGAAATGAACATAGTCATTGGTGCAGCATTTATTTTAGTGAGCGCGTAATCCCAGCGGCTCTAAGTCTGTCTTTAGTGAATTTAGATGTTGAGATGGTCTAGGTCATGTGTGAGCAAATACAAAGCAAGGCGAGGATGGAGCGCTCCTAAGTCTGGGGGCGGGGGGGCACGAGGCCGTTGGCCACACGTCATGAACAGAGCGGGTGGAGGAGTGAACGTTCCTGGGCCTGTTGGTTCAGACCCAGCACCCAGGTACGTGAACGTGGATGCAAAAATGATGCACAGGTGTTCACACAGCCTGCACCGTTGAGGGGAAAGCTGCTTTCACTGAGGCCCTAACCCCTTGCTGCCAAGGCCCTGCCCACAGAAGGAAGCCCAGAGTGACCGTCCAATGTGGGGAGAGCCCCGTGAAGCTCCCCACCACCCGCACAGAGAGACAGCTGCCCCGTCGGCTTTGCTGCTGCGCAGCGTGGGCCCAGCCTGCTGTAAGCGGAGGGCAGAGGGGCACGTGTATTTATTGGCCTTGGATATCTAGAAGGAATTTTAAAAAATATCTCAGTATTTATGTTTAGTGTTTACACTTAAGGGGTCTTTGCTGACCACCTCTCACATTTTCCTTTTGAAGCTTACTCTTCTTTAAAGATCTAAAAATAATTGTATTATTTCTAATAAAATGACGATTCTATTTGGGGGCAGAAAGTCAGAACTTTCTATACATCTTTTTCTTTCTATCTGACTTTTAACAAAGCTGGTGCCCTCTTGAGACGTAAAATGGCCTTGTTGGTGTCTCTTAAATTCCCTGCTTTCCCTTCTCATTCTCTTTAATTCCAGAGCAGAAAGAAAACGATTAAGAGAGATATTCCTGCTGCCCTTTCCAATAAAAAAAAAAAATCGTTTTCCTAAACCCCCGAAAGCCAGAAATCCGGTATGATTTTTCTTGCTGGTTGGGTTGCACATTTAATCTACAGGTTGCTGAATTATTGATGCTGTATTTCTTTTTTCTTAATTTTGTAATACTTCCTGTAAACTCAACTTCACTCTGGGCTTTGATCCTGATTTCACATTTTATTTTAACCCTGGACAACTATTAATAATTTAACATCCAAAGTTACATGTTATCAATCTCCTTTGGTGATTTTCAAGGCAACGTTGGTTGAAATGAAATTCTCTCCGTATCCCTGGATGTTGATTGTGGAAGATGCAGCTGCGCTGTTTGTCTGAAGCATAAGCATGACCATGTATCCATGTGGTTACCCAGCGAGCACATATGTTAAGGTACAGGTTTGCTGGAGGCTGTGTTTTGTAATTGGGTTTAGTAAGTTTATTTTGATAAAGATGGCCAAAGGGATTAGTGAGGACGCTGACGGGGAGGGTTTCAGTACAACTGTGCAGGGCCAAGAAGTACACCCTCTGCAATCGAAAAGAGATTGGGTTAAGAGAATTATGTACATGAGCATCTCAAGAGGTGTGTATGGCTGACAGAAGTCATTGAACATCTGCATCTTTTCCAACGGCTGGAGTGGATGATGGATAGTGGGTGTGGGGAATTGGGAGTATTTTGTTTTTTTTTCTGCTGTGGTAGATTACAGGAAAAATATTTTTTCTTTTATTTTGGAAAGGGAATTAAAGTTTCTAAATTTGAGGTAGCTTAGCCTGATGGTTCTACAAGTAAAGAGCCTAAATTATTAAAATTTCCTATGCTGAATTTAGAGATGCCAAAGAGCCACTAATAATTCCTTCCTTCTCTTTAACATTTACTTACGTGGCCTCTATGTACTTCTGAAAATAATAAGAGAACCACAGGTGTCTGTGATTGTATTTTTTTTTTTTTTTTAATAGCTACTTTATTTATTTATTTATTTTATTTTTATTTTTGGCTGTGTTGGGTCTTCGGTTCGTGCGAGGGCTTTCTCTAGTTGCGGCAAGTGGGGGCCACTCTTCATCGCGGCGCGGGGACCGCTCTTCATCGCGGTGCGCGGGCCTTTCACTATCGCGGCCCCTCCCGTTGCGGGGCACAGGCTCCAGACGCGCAGGCTCAGTAGCTGTGGCTCACGGGCCCAGCTGCTCCGTGGCATATGGGATCTTCCCAGACCAGGGCTCGAACCCGTGTCTCCTGCATTAGCAGGCAGATTCTCAACCACTGCGCCACCAGGGAAGCCCTCTGTGATTGTATTTTAAGTGTAGTTGTGACACTGGAAGATTCTATTGCCAGAAAGCTAAGCTTACAGAACGGGGGAGGCTTGTTTTCTGTGGGAAAGCCTGCTGGGCACACTCACGAACGGTTCAGCCCATTTAGGACTGAGTACACGGCAAAGATAATTTTCATTGTTTTGCCCCTGAAGTACCATGAAGCACAAACTCAGAGCAGGGAGGAAGCGCCTTTCTACTCAGTGTTCCTCTTCGTTGGCAGTAATGTACATGTGTTTGCGTACGTGTCAGCCAGTAAAGGCCCCCTGTGTTGTGGGATCATCAGCATTTTGTCGAGGTGCTTGCACGAGTGGGGAGACATCATCAGGGAGCATCCCAGGGGCAGCACGCGTGCCTCTACTCCCATCGTGTTCCTGGACCATTCGCTGTACAGTGCTGGGCACAGAGTGAGCCCTGAATGCCGCACGGCGTTTAATGCATCAGCAAGTCCAGGACACTGAGAATTCCATGCCATGGTCTGATTGAAGCTGGAAACGGCTCACACTCGCTCCCCGTTGCACTGCAAGCGTTTCCTCCACGCTGGGTCTCGTAGTCTTTCATGACATAGACAATCTCTTACACCTTCCGTGTGTCTTATTTTGCTGATGAACTCTTTCCGAACCGTAGCCATGCTTCCTGAGCTCCCCGAAGCTGGAGGGAACCCAAACTGCCTCTCGCTGCCTACCTCTGTCTGTGTCCTTTGCTCCATCCTCCCCCAGACCCCCACCACACGTCTTTCCTCTGAAGGATTACAGCAGCTTGTGTCTTAGGGCCCCTCCTCCTCCTCTGCCTGCATTTTTTCTCTTCCTTCCTCTCTAGAATGATGAAGCCCCAGACTTTGGCCCTAGGAACTCCACCACGAGCTCTATGCTTCTGCATTTTAAAGACCCGTTGGTCTCAGAAGCATTGCACCTTGAGATGTTAGAACTGGAAGATGCCTTTGAGAAGCTCCTGCTGCATCTCTTTGGTGTTCAAATGACTGAAGTCACTCAGGAGGCAAAGAGCAGGGATGGGATGAAAGGTTCTTGTGACTCCCAGGCCCTGCGCCTCTCTGCTCGCCTGCGCGGCCTCCGGGCTCTTACCAGAATCCGTCAGGCGGGTGCAGGGGTAGCGCTTGGGCTGTCTCTTGGACCTGCATCCCAAGCACAATCTTAATTGCCCTGTGGGGGAAGGACTCAGGGGCTGAAAAGAGAAAGAGAAAAGGAAGACATGGAGGTGGGAGGAGGAGGAGAAAGAGACAGGAAGGTTCTGCGAAAAAGGAGGGAAGGCTTATCTCACGAAGCGTAACGTCCTCAAGGTTCATCCATGTTGCTGCATATAACAGGGCTTCCTTCTTTTTTAAGGCCTAGTAATATTACATTTTATGAATATATCACATTTTCTTTATCCATTCATCTGTTGATGGACATTTACATTGTTTCCACATCTTGCCTGTTGTGAATAGCGCACAGTGAACGTGGGAATGCTAACTCTTTGAAATCCTGATTTCAAGTATTGTGTGTAAATACCTAGAAGTGGGATTCCTGGGTCATATGGTAGTTCTGTTTTTGTTTTTTTTAAGAAACCCATACTGTTTTCCATAGCAGCTGCACCATTTTGCACTCCTACCAACCTTGTATAAACGTTCCAATTTCTGATTCTACTTTATGAAGTATCTAAAATAGTCAACCTCATAGAAGCAAAGAATAGAATGATGATTCCCAGGGGCTAGGGTAAGGGGGAAATGGGGAATTGCTAATCACTGTATGTAAAATTTAGTTATGCCAGATAAACACGTTCTAGAGATCTGATACAGAACACTGTGCCTACAGACGACAATGATGTACTGTACATTTAATGTCTGTTACGAGTGTAGATCTCATGTGAAGTAAGGTTTCTTACCAAAAAAAAAAAAAAAAGTCTAAAAGGACAGCTGCACACATTTTCACATTCAGGTTGCTAGTGTTTTCCGTCATGCGTGGTGCGATGATGTGCACGTGATGGTGAAATGGTCCCCAGGCTCCTGGCTCTGACTCCATTGTTATTGACCTTGAGCTGCCGAGGAAGTCTTGGGCGTGATTCCATACGATCTGTATCTAAATGCAGATATTTTCTTTCCTCCTTTTTTTTTAAATTTAAAAATACATTTAGTAGGGAGGTTATGGCTTCCACCAAGCTGGGATTTAGTATTTTGAAATGTGTGAAAGAGATTTTTAAACTAGATAAGAAGATCTATGCTTTTTCCTCTTTACATTTTGAGTCAATTATATATTTGAGTTTCCACTGCACAGTTGTGTAAATGTGCTTCTGAGTTTTTCCAGGCATCAACAGATAAAAAAGACATAACGAAAAGTAAATGCCTAGAAATAAGAGTACTTTTGGAACCTAGTTCTACTGCAGAAGATGCTGCTGGTTAATACCACCTGCCTCAAACTTTATATTCTAATATATTTTTTTTTGAAAAAAAAAAGAGGGCTTTATTCGCTCTAAGAAAACAATGCACAAGAAAGAAAATGAAACTATAGTACACTACATAGTTCTTCTACATGTTTACAGGATCATGATGTCGTAAACACTGTATGTGAGGAAGAGAGGGAAGTTGAATCTTCCCTAGTAGGAATTTTTTTTTTAACATCTTTATTGGAGTATAATTGCTTTACAATGGTGTGTTAGTTTCTGCTGTATCACAAAGTGAATCAGCTATACGTATACATATATCCCCATATTATTCTAATATTTTTAATCAAATAAATAAACATCTAATCAAAAGCATTTTTTCAGTTCTCCATATTTGCTTTTTCTAATCTAGGTATCCAGCATGTATTTAAGTCTGTCTTATTCATTAAGATCTTCCTTAAGATTTTGATTGTTTTTACGATATTGTCTCATGCATTTTGACACTGTGGTAACGCACTATATGCTTTTACAATGAAGTCTGTTTATTGCAGTCTCTGCCCATTCACAGGTCTTACGTACAAGATGATTTACCCTGTTTCTGAGCAGATGCTGCCATCAAGGAGAAAGAACTGTGCTTCAATAGTTAGGGTTACGCTGTAGACTTCAAAGTACCTTAATTGCATTTGAAAATCTGACTCTCAGAGCTCAGGAAAAACACACATTAGTCCCAATGTAAATTTAAAATTTTACCGAATGAAAGATGTTGAAATTCTTTTTTTAAAATTAATTAATTAATTTTTATTTTTGGCTGCCTTGGGTCTTTGTTGCTGCACGCGGGCTTTCTATAGTTGTGGCAGGCGGGGGCTACTCTTCGTAGCGGTACAGGGGCTTCTCATTGTGGTGGCTTCTCTTGTTGTGGACCACGGGCTCTAGGCACGTGGGCTCAGTAGTTGTGGCATGTGGGCTCTAAAGCGCAGGCTCAGTAGTTGTGGTGCACTGGCTTAGTTGCTCTGTGGCATGTGGGATCTTCCCAGACCAGGGCTCGAACCCGTGTCCCCTGTATTGACAGGCAGATTCTTAACCACTGCGCCACCAGGGAAGCCCTGAAATTCTTATTTACCAAGAACATTCTAGATATCCATCTGTATGGTATGAGTAATGTGAGGGTCCCTGATGACTAGTGTTGTGTTTTAGGGTCTGTTCTATGATTCTCTCTTATCTAAGGTCAAGAAATTCCTTTATTAAACATTTTTTGAAGGTTTAATTTTTTTCCACTTTTATCGAGATATAACTGACTTATAATGTCTAAGTTTGTGGTATACAGGGTAATGATTCGATATACATATATATTGTGAAGTGATGACCACAATAAGATTAGTGTACACATCCACCACCTCACATAGTTACCATCTTTTTGGTACCATCTGTATGTGTGTGGTGAGACCTTTTAAGATAAACTCTCTTAGCAACTTTCAAGTATACAATACAATGTTGATGACTGTAGTCACCAAGCTATACATTAAATCCCCAGACTTATTCATCTCATAACTGGAAATTTGTACCCTTTGACCACCTTCACTCATTTCCCACAGTGCCTCACCCTACTGCCCCTGGAAACCACCAATCTATTCACTGTTTCTATGAGTTCTAAAAAAATTTTTCTGTACATAAATGAGATCATACAGTGTTTGTCTTTCTCTGTCTGACTTATTTTACTAGGCCTAATGCCCTCAAGGTTCATCTATCTATCTTGTTGAAAATTGAAGGATTTCCTTCTTTTTTTATGTCTGAATAATGTTCCAAAATATAATATATATATAATATATATATCCAAAGGAAGTGAAATCACACTCTGAGATATCTCCACTTCCATGTTCATTGCAGTATAATTCACCTTTGGATATATACCTCAAGTGAGATTTTGGGATCATATGGTAGTTGTATTTTTAATTTCTTGAGGAACCTCCATGCTTTTTTCCGTAGTAGCTGCACCAATTTACATTCCTGCCAACACCATACAAATGTTCCTATTTCACAAGACCGTCACCAGCACTTGGTATCTATTGTCTTTTTGATAATAGCCATTCTAACAAGTGTGAGGTGATATCTCACTGTGGTTTTGATTTGCATTTCCTGATGATAAGTGATGTTGAGCACCTTTTCATGTACCTAGTAGCCATTTGTATATTTTTTTTTTTGAAAAATGACTCCTTACATCCTTTGCCTGTTTTCTAATTGGATTATTATTATTGTTATTTGCTATTGAGTTCTATGAGTTCCTTGTATGTTTTGGATATTATTCTCTTATCTGTTATATTGCAAATATTCTCTCCCATTCTATAGAATGTCTTTTCATTTTGTTGATTGTTTCTTTCACCGGGCAGAAGCTTTTATGTTTGATATGGTCTCACTTGTTGATTATTGCTTTTGTTGATTGTGCTTCTGATATTATATCCAAAACTTCACTGCCAAGGTCCCTGTCGAGAAGCTTATTCCCTGTGTCTTCTGCTGGCCGGGATCTCCACTCTGGCATGCACTACTGCAAGCAAGAACGCAGTCTGCTAAGATCTGAGCCCTGGTGGCTGTAAGCCCCGCCTCCCTTCTCTCTATCTGACCCCCAGTGGTCAGGCTCTGTAAGGTGAGGCCTGAGTGGACCTCCCGGGAAGCTTCCTGAAACAGTGGGGAAACTGGATGTCTGCCTTGGGTTCTCTCTTTTCCACTGGAGAAACCATAGGTCCGGGGGAGGGGATGGGCTTTCTCAGTGTGGTCCTGTGCTGGCCTGGGGGATGGGCTATGCGGTCAAAAGGAAGCTGCTCCTCTTCCCCTTCTAAGTGTCCTTCTTGATCTCTGCTGTCCAGTGGGTGCTTCAGCCTCACCCTTGGGTTCTGGGATGTTCCTCATGGTGTCTTGTCCATGGGTAGTTTCTAGTTGGCCTTCTTGTGAAGGGGACTAGAGTTGAGAATGACCTACATCGCTATCTTGATGAGGTCACCCCAGGTACTTTTTATTAAAAAATTAGGACTGTAGATCTAAGCACTAGAAGAAAATTAAGTTCTATCGTATAAGGTCATTCAAAAGCATGCCGGGAATATTGTCCGATTTCTTAGAACCCTTGCAGCTGATAAATGAAGGTATTTTTTCTCATCACCTCTCCCCCCAGGGTACGGGTAGTCTGAAGTCTTTTCCAGTTCTATACAGGCAGAGGCAATCAGAATTTGAAAAGAGTTGGCCCTAAAGAATATGTATGTATGCGGTATCGTTATGGAAAAGGGAGTTTGGGGTTGAGAGTGTGGCTTTATCCAGTACTGTTGAAATGCACTAGCTTGAGTTATGATGTATGATGAATAAAACAAACTGTAGTGGGGAATCAAAAATATAGTGGTAAATGGTATTGCATTTTGTTTTGCTTCAGGTTTTGTTATTTTAGCTCAAGCTGCTTATATTTCTTTCTGAAACTACTATTACTCAACCACTACACAAAGGGAAAGTTGCTTCTCTGCCCATGAATCTGTCATTGTGCTAATTACTTGGATGCTATATATTGAATTTATAGTGCAAGTTTTCAGTATGAATTCTGCGATACTCAAACAAATAAAATGAATAATTCATACCTCAAAAACAACAAAACAATATTCTTCGGTAATTATGGTTTCTGAATATTCAAGTCTTTGATAGAGATTTGACCCACGAAGAGTTGGTCAAATCTACGCATACATAAGCATATCTTTAAATTAAATTTTGATATGTTTTATAATACCAGAGTTGTCGCTCCATAAATGGATTATAACAAATTCAATGTACGTGTTGTCAAAACTAGTGGATTCTAGAATTTTAGTTAAATTACTCTTGGAAGATCCAAGAATCGCCAAATATAGCACAAAGAATTTGCAAGTGCTGATTAGAAAAATTCTAAAAACTTTAAATCCATATTAATTTTGAGTAAAATATGATTTTTTTCCTATCATCATCTGACACTTGTAAATTCCACAGTTTTTCTTATTTCTTTTTCTTGTCCAAGACATCAGTTTTTATTCCTTTTGAAAATCCTTTATTCATTGTGTAAATAATTATTGAAAAACTTTCTTTTGCTGTATGTGTGTGCACCCTCCCTCCCCCCCTCACATAACACAGATCAATTTATTTCTCAGCCACTGGAGGATAATTTACATAACTATGGCTCTGATCCCTAAATATTTCAGGGTATATTTCCTAAGAAAAGGATATTATCTTGTTTAAAAATCGTACAGTTATCAACCTCAGTCAATTTTACATTGCTATCCTTTATCAAACCCCTGGTTCTCAGCTCTACCTGCTCAGCTCTGGGAGCTCACCAGCTCCACCAGGTGCTCCTGGAAACCCACTCAGGGCTGTGAACCAGGACGACAATACAACTTACCTTGCTTGTTTCTCATGTATCAGGAACCACTGCCCTTTGCTGCTTGAGGAGTGTGTCTTGAAAACCTTTTCTTTCTCACATATTTTTCCTGCCGTATAAAAGTTATTTCAGGGGAATGTAAATTCATCCCCTGTTGCTCCGTCTTGCTTGGGAGCAGAAATATTTTCCCCTTAATTTTGAAAACTTCTCTGTAAATTAGGGAAATTAGTCTCTTATCTGTAATGTACATTGCTAATATTTTCTCTCAGTTTATCATGTCTTTTGATTATGACGTGCTTTACTATGCAATTTTTTCACCGTTAGGTAGTAAAACTTATCAATTTTTCTTTACTGAATCTGGAATTTTAGTCATCATTAGAGAGCCTTTCCTAAAAGTTCCTACTAGTGCCCTAGTATATTTCCAGTTTTTATAAATGTTTGATGCGCATTTGAAAAGAAATATTGTGCTTTCTTATCAGCATAAGGTGATTGATGTATATCTAAATGGTCGATCTTACTGATCGTATTGTTTAAATCTTTTATATCCTACATTAATTTTTGTCTACTTGTTTTGTCTCATGTTCAGAGTGATACGTTAAAATCTCCTATTGTTACTGTGTTTCTGTTTCTTTTTACATCACCTGTAATTTTTGTTTTGTGTATGTGGTTGCTGTGTAATTTAGTGCATACTTATTCATCACTACCAGATCTTTATGTGGAAGGTGCCTTTAAATATTACAGAATGTCCTTCTTTGACTCATTTGCCTTGAATTCTACTTTGTTTTGTATCAGGATTGCAGCCGCTGGCTTCTTATTGCTTCTTTGCCCAGGATGTATTTATTCAAGTCTTTACTTTTAGCGTTCTTGAATCACTGCATTATAAGTGTGCTTTGTATGTAGTAGAGAGCTGTATTTTGTTTTATGGGCCAATTTGAAAATCTTTTTCTTTTTATGGGCACATTAGTCCTAGTCACGATTATTGATTGACCACTCTACTGGTCCCAATTTTGTCTTATTATTTTATGCAGTAATTAATTTGCTTACTACTTTATTTATTTACTTATTTATTCATTTATATTCTCTCTAGCTGTGGTGGGCTGGCTCTAGAGCGTGCGGGCTCAGTAGTTGTGGCGTGCAGGCTTAGTTGCCCCGCAACATGCGGTATCTTAGTTCCCTGACCAGGGATCGAACCCGTGTCCCCTGCATTGGAAGGTGGATTCTTAACCACTGGATCACCAGGGAAGTCCCCCTATTATTTTATATTTACTGTGTCTATTTCTCTATTTGGTGTGGTTGCTTTAAATTTTTTCTTTTGATATTTAAGAAGGTATAAATGTTTATTTTAGTGGTTACCTTTGGATTAGTGCTTTTTATAGTGCCCTTAATCCATGTAAATCCTTATTTTAGTGGTTACCTCTGGATTAGTGCTTTTTATAGTGCCCTTAATACCGCCCTTGCAACCCGGCTCTTTAACTTGACTCTCTACCATCTGTCAGCCTCAGTGGTACCCGTTCACTCCCAATGACCACAGTCACTGATCTTATCCTACTTTCTCCCTTTTCTCTTCTGTCCCACCTTGTTTGCAGTTGCACTTCCCTCCTTCACTGGAACAAAATTTCATATTATACTTGAATTCATGACCCTGCCCTTTTATTGTTCTTAGCTCTTCAATTAAAAATATGAAATGTTCATTGTAAGTCCTTTTGCAAAGTCCCAAGGAGCCATCCTTCGGCTGGATAAAAAGCCATCTTCTGGTAGATTTGTCTGGAAGTACGTATTCCCTGAATTCTGGTAGAGGAAAAACTGCTTTTCTATAACTTTACTACCTTCAGGGAAGTTTGGCTGGATAAATATCCTTGGTTTTCATTCCTCAAGTTTCTTGAAAATTATACTCCCCTGTTGCCTTTCTTTGTATATTATTTTGAGAAATCTCAGTCTGATTCCTCTGCCTTTATAAATTTTCTTTCTTTTTTTCTCTTTCTTCTTCTGTCCTCCCTCCCTTTCCCCATCTTTCTTAACTGTATCTTTCTTTTTTTTGTCTGGAGACACAAAATATTTTTGTCTTTATTTTTAAAGTTTAATACCTTTACTAGAATATATGTTGGGTTACTTCTCTTTTATTTCTGGGATTTTTTTGATTTATAGTTTTAAATATTAGTTCTGTTCAATTGTTTTGGTTTTTCTCCTCAAGGACAACTATTATATATACATTCAGCCTTGTTCGATTGTCTTCCATTACTATCCACTTTCTTTCTGGTAGTTTAATTTCCTTTTAAAGTCTATTTTATCTGATATGAGTATAGCTACTCCAGCTTTCTTTTGATTTCCATTTGCATGGAATATCTTTTTCCATCCCCTCACTTTCAGTCTGTATGTGTCCCTAGGTCTGAAGTGGGTCTCTTGTAGACAGCATATATATGGGTCTTGTTTTTGTATCCATTCAGCCAGTCTATGTCTTTTGGTTGGGGCATTTAATCCATTCACGTTTAAGGTAATTATCGATATGTATGTTCCTATGACCATTTTCTTAATTGTCTTGGGTTTGTTTTTGTAGGTCCTTTTCTTCTCTTGTGTTTCCCACTTAGAGAAGTTCCTTTAGCATTTGTTGTAGAGCTGGTTTGGTGGTGCTGAATTCTCTTAGCTTTTGCTTGTCTGTAAAGCTTTTGATTTCTCCATCAAATCTAAATGAGATCCTTGCTGGGTAGAGTAATCTTGGTTGTAGGTTCTTCCCTTTCATCACTTTAAGTATTTCATGCCACTCCCTTCTGGCTTGCAGAGTTTCTGCTGAGAAATCAGCTGTTAACCTTATGGGAGTTCCCTTGTATGTTATTTGTCGTTTTTCCCTTGCTGCTTTCAGTAATTTTTCTTTGTCTTTAATTTTTGCCACTTTGATTACTATGTGTCTCGGCGTGTTTCTCCTTGGGTTTATTCTGTATGGGACTCTCTGCGCTTCCTGGACTTGGGTGGCTATTTCCTTTCCCATGTTAGGGAAGTTTTCGACTATAATCTCTTCAAATATTTTCTCTGGTCCTTTCTCTCTCTCTTCTCCTTCTGGGACCCCTATAATGCGAATGTTGTTGCGTTTAATGTTGTCCCAGAGGTCTCTTAGGCTGTCTTCATTTCTTTTCATTCTTTTTTCTTTAGTCTGTTCTGCAGCAGTGAATTCCACCATTCTGTCTTCCAGGTCACTTATCCGTTCTTCTGCCTCAGTTATTCTGCTATTGATTCCTTCTAGTGTAGTTTTCATTTCAGTTATTGTATTGGTCATCTCTGTTTGTTTGTTCTTTAATTCTTCTAGGTCTTTGTTAATCATTTCTTGCATCTTCTCAATCTTTGCCTCCATTCTTATTCCGAGGTCCTGGATCATCTTCACTATCATTATTCTGAATTCTTTTTCTGGAAGGTTGCCTATCTCCACTTCATTTAGTTGTTTTTCTGGGGTTTTTTCTTGTTCCTTCATCTGGTACATAGCCCTCTGCCTTTTCATCTTCTCTTTCTTTCTGTAACTGTGGTTTTTGGTCCACAGGCTGCAGGATTGTAGTTTTTCTTGCTTCTGTTGTCTGCCCTCTGGTGGTTGAGGCTATCTAAGAGGCTTGATGGGAGGCTCTGGTGGTGGGTAGAGCTGACTGTTGCTGTGGCGGTCAGAGCTCAGTAAAACCTTAATCCCTAATTTCCTTTTTAGCTCATATTTTTTGTCTTTTTTAAAAAATTTCTTAATGCCTCTATTAAGTTTTTATTTGAGTATGTCTTTATTGGGTACCTTGCAATTTAATCTTTATTTTGTATGCTTTTGCTTTATCTTTTATTCATTTCCTGAATCTAATCAACTCCCATTTCATTTCTTCCTGCTTTTCTATATATTTCTGTTCTTTGCTTTTGTATTTCTGATTAAAGACATTTTACCACATCCCTAGATTCTTGACTGAGGATATTTAATATAGTCCGAAGTTGTTTAGTACAGTTTTCTTCAATCTTGTGTTGAGTTTTTTGGTCAAGTCTTTTCATCAGCAGAAGAGGTTTTTTTAAATGTATGTATTTATTTATTTCCCAGACGTTGCGGTCATTTTACACCAAGGTGATCTGCTGTTCTTTATTCTACTCGTTTCGTGGACAGGATTCCTAGTCCGCCGGTGCCCCTCTGTGCCATCTGCTATGTGGATGGAGGTGGTGGTGGTGGGTAAGGAAGGGAAGAGTTGGCGTGTCTTTCATTTCTGAAACAGTCTCAATTTCTCCCTTTCATTTCCTCCTTTCTCACTGGGTCTTCTCCAAGGTGTATCCCCTCCATGTGCATCTAATTCTTTCTAAAAGCAATAGTTCCTCTAAGCTGCCTCTCTGGTCCCTTTCTCCATATAAGGCTATAAACTGTGAAGTCCTGGTCTGGGTTCCTTATTTGGGCATTTATTCTTGCAATTTCTCTTCTGAAGGTGGTCTTCTGCTGTTTTATACGAAGTCTTTTAAGCTTCTCTTCTCCACGCTTCACACCTAGAGGACTGCTATGGTAAGAACACCCGGTTTCCTTTCCTTTGTTTTTTTCTCTCTAATTACAGGTAATTTGATGATTGCATTTTCTCAGTTTTGTAGAAATGCTGAATTTGTTCTCCTTGTAGATGTCATGTGTTTTGGGGGAAGTAAGTGAGAGGGAGATGAAAAATAAGGCTTGCCATTATCCTGAAATGCCAGATCTGAAATTCCCCACATGTCTGTCATCTTTTATCTGATTCCTTTCCATGTTTCTTCTACCTTCCCTGCTATTATCTTAGGCTTCTCCTGAATCTCAGTAATTGGATTTGTAGCAAGTCTATTTATATCCTTGCTTATTCTAATACAACAATTAAATCTCTACTGGCCTTTTAATTTCAGCTTGCTTTCTTCACTCTAAGATTTTTTTTTTCTTTTCATCTTATTCTTTTGTTTGATCATCTAGATTTGGAATTCTTTGAGTTTCATTGAGTTTGTATTCTTAAGTTCTTCTATAGCTTAAAACGTTTGTAGGTTTTATCCCCTCCCCTGGGTAATGTTTTCTTCCAGAATGAGTTCTTCTTAGTTCCTCACTTTTCTTTTGTTATTTTTCTCCCTTCCTTCCTTCCTCCATTATCTTTCTTTCACTTGTTTACCTACTTGCCAGGCTTTGTATTATCATCTTGTTCATTTTATAATTGGCCGCTCTCTCTACACCTTTACCTTTCAATGATATAGTTTAGGCAAATACCTCCTGGGGTGGTTTGTCTTTCTTTCTGAGTTTGCTAGATGTTGTCCATTGATACTTAGAACCATCTCAAATCTTCTAAACTCTTAACTTGTGTCCCAATGGCTAGAAACCTGAAAACGATATTTTCCACATTCCTTTGACATTTCTGGCGTGCGTTTCACCAGTAAGAGTCACCTGAATGCTATTTGGAAGCTGGAAAAGAAAGGGAGACCATTACTGTCCTTTGGCAGCTGCTGGTGGACCCACAGGTGGATGGGGCATGAGGTTTGTAGTGACCTTCCAATGGGTTCCTGTGAATCAGCTTCTCTGACGTGGCAAGCAGCAAAAATAGTGGTTTCCATTTTCCTGACTGAACACTGACTGATACACTGAGCCTCATTTTGAGGGCTGATGTAGTTTTCTCCCCACTTTCACGAAGCCTATGATGTGAGAATGTGTATGGCGATGTCGGGTAATATTAAATGTATTATCTTTGCTGTGACTGGGCTCTCTCTTCAGAGAAGCCACCAACTCGAAGCCACCAACTCTTCTAAGCTTGAGGTCAGTCCCTTGAGATTAGTCCCTTTAGTGTGCACAGCTTCTGTGAACATCAGTTATGCCAATTTTTATTTCAGAGATAACTGTGTGGTAACTCCCAGGATTACTGTGTATAATGACAATGTAAAAATGTCCAAGATGACAGATTCGTAATTTGCTATGAATAAAAAGAGGGTCCTGTGTGGGCCTTCTCTGTGTCATCATTTATTTATTTATTTATTTGTTAAAATATTTATTTATTTATTTAGGCTGCACCGGGTCTTAGTTGAGGCACATGGGGTTGTGGACTTCTTAGTTGTGTCATGCGTGTGGGACCCAGTTTCCTGACCGGGGATTGAACCTGGGCCCCCTGCATTGGGAGCGCAGTCTTACCCACTGGACCACTGGGGAAGTCCCTGCGTTATCATTCAATTCTGAACATTTGACTGAGAATTGGATCAAATTTGGAAAATCCTCAGCCCTTCTGGCTGCCTCTCCCCTTGATTCCTGGGAAAATAAGGCAGGTTCAAAGTCAGTAGGAACACCAAGCTTACCTGGGATTTCTAAGTCAATTTCTGGGCTAACTTAAATCACAAAATGGAATGAATGTGGCTCATTTGGTCCCCAGATGTTGCCATGATGAAAGGAAAGCTGGTCAGCGGC
The DNA here is from genome assembly GCF_949987535.1 of Balaenoptera acutorostrata. Classification (NCBI taxonomy): domain Eukaryota; kingdom Metazoa; phylum Chordata; class Mammalia; order Artiodactyla; family Balaenopteridae; genus Balaenoptera; species Balaenoptera acutorostrata. The sequence goes on from NC_080075.1 coordinate 1,345,467, forward strand.
ATTGCAGTGAGTCGGGGTTCACTCTAGCTGGCAGCCGAGCTCAAGAAGAAGCAATAGGGATTGATCTCATACAGCATGCTCTTCGCCTTAGAGAGGTGTCCAACGCGGTCCACACGGCATTGCAGCCTCACACGGCTGGTGTTACCCCGGATCTTTCGTGCCCTCACTGGTGTGGGACGTGGGGACCAGCCGTCGATGACAGTGTGGGAGCCGCCTTATGTTTCCCACCGTTTTACATTGTTCTAGAACAGAGCTGTGACAACTCACAGCTCCCCAAATTCACGTGCCTCCCTGCAGAAAAAAAAATGTACACAGCAAACAAGACGGACACGACATTCCATACTTTTCTTAACTCCGTTTTCAAGTATTACCACGAGAAGATCAGCTCTGGCCTGATGTTAGCCTTTCCCCAGAGTTAGATTGGTTATTCCAAGAAGACGAGCCCAGGTTTCAACGTTAAGGTTGTCAGGACCCAACAAAGTTAGGCTGGAATACAGGATGCACGCTGCCCTCTGTGTCTTCTAGATATGGTCCTGTGGCTGTGGAGAGTCTAGGATGCTCCCGGGAAGAGCCGAGGCAGCACCATTTTGGGACAAGTTTTCCTTGATTCCATAGTTCTAGGCACGGGCTGCTACCCACCATCAGGTGAGTCTAGGTTTGCTCACACGCCAGTGACAGTAGTTTGGACTGGCTTTGTTTCCAAATTAGATGAAGTCCATTTACAATAGACAGAGTTAGGATTTTGCTTTGTTTCGTCTCTGGCCCCTCCTCAAAAAGAGCGAGATGACAAAATACTCTGCTTGACTTTTCCATACCACGTGCATCCGGTGGGTTAATCAGAAGAAGCGCTCTTGAGCCCTCTCTCTGCGGGTCTTTGTTCCACGCCTGACCAGGCTCCTTACCCAGCCTTCGTCAGTGCTGATGAGCCCAGGGTGGAGAGGCACTTCTCTCTGTTCCTGACGGAATCTCAGCTCGGGCGTCTCACTTTTAATCACCGCTAATAGCTATTTTGGCACATATTCAGAGCAGGCTCAGCGAGGGGCAGAGGAAATACTCTGCATTAACTGGATGATGTTAAGTTTCCAGCCACGCGCTGTTGCTTCAGGACAGAAAGGACGTTGCCCGGAAAGACAGCTTGGCTCACTCAGAGCCTGCGAGCGGGTGACTCCTGAGATGCGAAGCGGGAGAGTTCCCTGCTTCTCTGCACTGGACTCTGCTCGGGGGCTTTTCCTCCAGGCAGCGGAGGTGTGATGGTTACAGAGGCCGGAAAAAGGCAAAACCCATAGCAGTGTGATTTGGTGACTCCTTTCAGATGCTTCCGTGCTGGGTCCCCAGAGGTTTCCCCGCAGTCCATTCAGGAGTTCATCTTGTTGGTGAATATTGAAAAGACAGAATATATGCAGGTCGGGTTTGCAGCTTCCTACGTACCCCGATTGATTTGAGGGGCTTTCCTCCTCCCAGCGCCCAACACTGACTGAAATGGACACATCTGGGCTCGATAGGGACCTGGGGTCAGGCTGGTTCTGATTGGTTTGAAGGCATAGAGCACAAAAGGCATTCTTAAGTAACCCCAAAGACAGGTGCTCTGCCTAGAATCACTGTAAATTAATGGCCGAAAAGGTAGACCTTGGGGGTTTGGCTTTAAATCTTGGACCCGCTAGTTGTGTATATTTTGGCAAACGGATCAGCATTCCTGAGACTCAGTTTCATCAGTTAATACAATGGGGGAGATACTATCAATCTGATAGGGTTACTTTGAGGACTTAATGTGATCGTGCGTGTGTGTGTGTGTGTGTGTGCCCGCGAAGCACGGTGCCTGGCTTTAATTATTCAATAAATAACAGCTAATATTATTTATCAGGTTGGGACACTTTGTACAGTATTCCAGCTTCCTCCAGGGCTCCTTCAGTTTCACAGTAAATTTTTATCTTTCTTGCTGACAAAACACCTGATGAAAGCTGTCTTAGTCGGCTTGGGCTGGATAACAAAATACCATAGTCTGGATGGCTCAAAGAACAGAAATTTATCTTCTCCCTCTTCTGGAGGCTGAAGAGTCCAGGGTGGAGGTTCCAACAGGGTTCATCTCCTGGTGAGGGTGCTCTTCCTGCCTTGTTGCTGTGTTCTCTCACAGTGAAGAGAGATTTCTCTCTTCCTCTTTTTATCGGGCCACAGTGCTAGTGGATTAGGGCTTCGCCCTTATGACCTAATTTAACCTGAATTAACTCCTAAAGATCCTGCCTCCAAGGAAGGGTCATACTGGGGGTTAGGGTTTCAACATGTGCATTTTGAGGAGACACAATTCAGCCCATAGCAAAAGCCAAGCTCTCCTGAGAAAGGATATCCTTGACGAGGCAGCGGGTTGTCCCCAATTCACAGAGACCTTGGGTTCTGGCTTCTGGAGTGTCCCTTCCTAGTTATTATTTGAGTCATTGTCTTCTGATCAGGGAGAGAAAATCGAGTGTTAGGACCTTGCGCTCTTCATATAAAATCATGTTTATATGCATAACAGTAGAACTTGAATTAGTTTCTGTAATCAGATTCCCTCTCTGGGGCATGGGGAAATGGAATAGTAGAAGAAACCTGGGTGCTGGGGCCTCTCCAATGCTTCCTGAAGGCAGAGGGATAGAAAACCAGGGTGAGGGCTTCTGAAACCCTGTTCCCTAATGCGTGATGTTGCCCCTGGCCAGTCGAGTGGAACTTTGTGCACAGTCCCCACGGGAAACTGGCAGTTAGTCAGTGTTTGTGGGATGCATGAGTGAACATCCTTACAGATCTGCTTAGTGGAAATACAAATACCCGCTTCTACTGTTACTAAATCACAGGAAGTCTGGCCTGAAATGGTGCTCCTGGCTGACTTGTATGTGAAAAGAGAAGGTGGCCCACGTATATATAGTGTCTTATTGTGAAATCTTTGCTTGAGTTTATTATAATAGCTGTAAATAAGATGAAAAGTTTGAATTAGAACAAACATGACTGTAAATTGGCAATAATGATATAATAAAGTACCATTTTATCCTTCAAATATTTATTTCCAATAGTGTTGGAGATGTTACGGAAAAACCTGAATGAACTTTTTGGCCAACCCAATAAAATAAAATGTATCCTATACAAGATCCTTTAATCATGAGATAGTTTTGCCCTCAAACAATCCACTAAAAGTGATCTTACTTACGTGAGACCCAATGCCTGTCCATGGTTAATGAGCTCATGGACTTTGCTTCATAAAGAAAAGCCGTATTTAATGTGTCTGTATCGTTTTGAATGATGCCCTGATACTAGATGCGACCGGCAGCCAGTGTGACTAAATTGCTTGCAGGTTCCAGACCACTGAAGCGAAGCTCTTTTAACAAGACGATCTGTCATCCCATCAGTTTTTGTTTTGGCAGTTACAGACAGTGATAATGTCGAGTCTAGCATCGAAATGTTCTATTTTGATCCCAAAATAAACCCTCATAGTTGTTATCCGTGAGAAATGAGATGTATAAAAAGGCAACACTTCAATCAAAGTTTCCAAAGTGTGCAGCATAGCTGGGACCCGCTGAGATGGGTGGTGTATGTTGTCAAGACGTTTGCGTAAGAAGTAGCTTGGGACCTAGGTGATGGGTCAAAGCTGAAAATAGTTTTTTTTTTTTTTTGAGGAGGCAGGGGATGGAATGATAAATGCCTCACAATGTTTTCCTTTTAGAATATTAGGTTATATTTCATACTATGGAAACTATTCCAGCGGATTGCAACTCCTTGAGAAAAATTTATCATTCTGACTAAATGTGCAGAGCTTGTCATATTTAGCAAGAGGTAAATATTTTTAAATCTCTAAATGGAATTGTTGGCAGCCAAAGGCTCTTTTAATCTAACTTAGCCCATACACTGGCTTAGTTAAGGTCAATTTATCACAAAAGTGTTCTGCTCCAGGACCCAGACCAAGAGCTTTGGGGAAATTGAAGAAGAAAAGCAAAATAACGCTAAAACCCGTGAGACGCTGTGCTTCAGATCAGCTGCAGCATTCCCCGAATTCCAGGCTGGGGCAAAGAGCTTCCCAGCAAGGGGACGTGGCTTCGGGCAGGATGCACCAAGGAGCATTCGTCATAGCCGCCACCAAGGGTCCGTTTAAGTCCTGGAGGGACGGCTCTTACTCAGCTCTACAGGTGTGTGTGGAGGACTCACGGTGCACCCAGCAATTTCTCGTTCTCTGTCTGCACGCGGCAGCCAGAAGCAGTGCTTACACGATGCTAACCTGGGCAATTCACCAGGCATTTAGAAAACCACCGTCAGTTTTGTGGGCGATGGCACAGTCCTGGTTTTCTCTGGAAAAAAAAAATTGGGTCTTTCTTGCATTGGGTCACCAGAAGGTGGCTCGGTGGACAACAGAATCATTTTCATTAACTTGATTTTTAACTGATTCAACTTTTGTTGTAAGTCTTCACCAAAACTAAAAGCCATACATATTACCCATTATTACATTTGCTGTAAAAATGTTGCTGTGGACTTCCACACCAGAAACTTCTTTCAGAAGTTTGGTGTTCTTGGAAAATCTGTGTTCCTCACTTTCTGTGAAGAAGAAATGTATAACTGATTGCTTCCATTCAGGCTCAGGCTAACAGGAAGCACAGCAGGGAAGTGAGCAGTCGTTGAATTCCTCAAATTCTTCTCTTCTTTGAGCCTGACTTTCTAGCAATTTTTATATTTTAATACAGTTTAATAATATTTTTCCACAGTGGATATTTTTGGCAAACCCACTGTAGATTCTGATGACTAGTTTTGACCACACTGTATATGCATGTGGATGTTTTTATTGTGAATTATCTCTGAAACTTTTTGAAAATAAGTGGAACGCAAATATATAAATACACAAAATAAAACAAAATATTGGAAATGAGCAGTGTCAAGCAGGCCAAGACACCTGCAAGGGGCAGGATAAGAGCACAAGCAGAGGACCATGTGCCTAAATATTTAAAGTTATAAATCAAGCTGATGAATATATAGATGTATATGTATACACGTGCATATGTAGACACTCGTATAATCTTCTACCTTTACAAATCACAGCTTCAAAGCAAAAATATAAGTATATATAACTAAAAGTCTGCAAAATATCAAAGCAAACTGAGTTTAGCTGTTATGATTGTATTGGGTTGGCCAAAAAATTTTACATAACAGCTTATGGAAAAACCCAAACGAACTTTTTGGCCATCCCAATATAGGCCTGGGTGTTCTGTTCATGGGTCAGCAATGCTTCGATGGATAATAAAATAAAGCTATATATAATGCACACACTACTGTGTTTACAACACATTTATTTATTCAATAGAATGCAGTACTACTTTTTAAAAAAATAATAAATTTATTTATTTATTTATTTGTTTTTGGCTGCATTGGGTCTTCGTTGCTGCGCACGGGCTTTCTCTAGTTGCGGCGAGCAGGGGGTACTCTTCGTTGTGGTGCACGGACTTCTCATTGCGGTGGCTTCTCTTGTACAACACATTTATTTATTTATTTATTTTTAAATTTTTTTTCACATTTATTTTTAATCTTTATTTTAGCAAGATCACTATGTTATTCAGGATTTCATTTGACCTATTGAAAGTATTAGATTAAAAATTAAATGTAATGGGATTGAAAATATGTAAAACTTGAATATATGTTTATACAAATGTAAAAGTAAAAGTTAGAATTTTTGTATATTTTAAGTACTCAAAATGGTTATTAAAATTGAAAGGTAAAATATAAATTAGAATAACATCTACCAAAATTGTAAACAAAAATTATTTTAGAAAGATTATATATACTTAAAATTTTTAAATTAAATATTATTAGTTTATAAGATTTTTGTAAGAGTATATACATTTGTAAGAGTAAACTAACTGTAAGTTAGTTCAATGTCCATCTAGTTGCCCTTGCAAAGAATCAGTATTATTCTCCGCCTGATATGTCTAGAGCTACATATATACATATGTATGTAGTGAAATTTTTTTTTTTTTTTCATGGCCATGATTTATTACAGTGAAAGAAGGCAAAGCAAAATCAGCAAAGGAAACAGGCACGTGAGGGAAGGGGGAAACCAGGCACAAGCCTTCAGAGTCATCTCTCAAGGGAGTCCCACAGGATGCACTTCATGCCCCCAGCAGCAAGTTGTGACGACAGCGTGAACTGTTCCCAACCAAGAAAGCTCGTTAGAGACTAAGCTCCCGGGTTTTATTGGAGGCTCATCACATGGGCACCCTCAGTTTGGCGCACAGCCAAATTTCAGATGCCCAGAAGAAAATCAGGTGTTGGGCATAAACCATACAATTTGTAGAAATAGTTTGGGCTCAGCGAACCCCTCTTACCAGTTAACCATGGGAACTCTCCCCAAACTTAAGTTCCCAATTGCTAGCCAAGGGCCAGCCTTGTAAGCAGGCTTGTCAAAAGATGCTGTTCAGGCCTGTTATGTTACTTCTTTTCTGCACAGCCATGAAACAGTTAGGAGTCAAATACACAATAAAAGTAAAATTACACCAGCAACCTCCAGTCTGTTTTTGTGGTGACAGTGGAGAAGCCAGTCCATATCTCTTTTCAGGAAATAGCATTTTCTCTCCAGAGACCTGAGGATACAGTGTAGAACCCTCGTGTCACAGGTCAGACAGCCCTTTGACATCCACTTTCTGTGGACAAACACACTGCACTTCTTGTCCCTTTCTTCATTTTTCACATTTTTCTTCATCTTCCAAGAAAGTTTAGAAACAGTTTTCCCTATGACTATAGCAGTGCCCACTCAATGGCCCGATGTAAGGAAGGTCTTTCATGTACTGGCTGAAGGCCTTTAAAAAGAGATTGGATTTTGAGCTTCTCGGTCACTATTATAGTCTTCTCTTTGATAGTCACTTCCAAATCAGGTGACTTGTACAAAGAATGCAGGCTGAGGAGAAACCTAGCCAAGTACCTGCTCACTCAGAAGGGTGTAGTGAAATCTTTTTTTAAATTTTTTTAATTTAATAATGAGTCAGAGGTTTGCCATGGGCTTTCTTTTTTTTTTAATTAATTAATTAATTAATTAATTTATGGCTGTGTTGGGTCTTCGTTTCTGTGCGAGGACTTTGTCTGGTTGTGGCAAGCGGGGGCCACTCTTCATCGCGGTGCGCGGGCCTCTCACTATCACCTCTCTTGTTGCGGAGCACAGGCTCCAGACGCGCAGGCTCAGTAGCTGTGGCTCACGGGCCCAGCTGCTCCGCGGCATGTGGGATCTTCCCAGACCAGGGCTCGAACCCGCGTCCCCTGCATTGGCAGGCGGATTCCCAACCACTGCACCACCAGGGAAGCCCGGGTGTAGTGAAATCTTAAAGAACGATGTTTGCTATTCAATGTTGCAGAATGTTTCCAAGCCGTCATGCGGGGCTGTGCACACCGTGGTAATTTGTGAGTATTTCCAGGAGCGCGAAGAGAAGCAAGACAGGGGGTCCTCAGGCGACTGGAGGAGGGGGTTTGGTGGGTGTAACCTTCTCTCTTCCTGTGTCCGCCGTCCCCACCGTCCCTGGGCCGGATGTGGCGTCACCTCTGCAGATGGTGACACAGCCCTGGGACTAAGCGCACGGGCGCCTTTTGGACACAGAGCACACGAGGTAGGAGGTCCAGGCCCCCCTTACCTGGGCAGAACCCTGTCCTCCGTGATGCCACCACTGACCCCCTGGCGGCCTGTGGGATGTCGTGCAAACAGAACTACCCCGTCCCCCATTCCTCCAGCACGCCTCATGGAAACGGTTTCACGGACAAGGATGTTCACCGTATCAGTTGTAGTAGCAAAATGTTGGAAACAGCCTAAATTGATTCTGGGGGCGGGGGGGAGTCTTGGTTATAGGTCAATATAAAAAAATGCAGATAAAAGGATGAGGTCATCCTACACTTTATTGACCTGGACAAGCTTCCAAGATATACGTCTGTGTTAAAAAAGCAAGTTACATGTTCTAGTTCTGTGAAAAAATGCCATTGGTATTTTGATAGGGATGGCATTGAATCTGAAGATTGCCTTGGGTAGTATGGACATTTTAACAATGTTAATTCTTCCAATCCATGAACACAGTATATCTTTCCATTTGTTTGTGTCGTCTTCAATTTCTTTTTTTTTTTTTTAATTTATTTTATTTATTTATTTATTTATTTATTTATTTATGTTTGGCTGTGCTGGGTCTTCGGTTCGTGCGAGGGCTTTCTCTAGTTGCGGCAAGTGGGGGCCACTCTTCATCGCGGTGCGGGGACCGCTCTTCATCGCGGTGCGCGGGCCTTTCACTATCGCGGCCCCTCCCGTTGCGGGGCACAGGCTCCAGACGCGCAGGCTCAGCAGCTGTGGCTCACGGGCCCAGCTGCTCCGTAGCATGTGGGATCTTCCCAGACCAGGGCTCGAACCCGTGTCTCCTGCATTAGCAGGCAGATTCTCAACCACTGCGCCACCAGGGAAGCCCTCGTCTTCAATTTCTTTCATCAGTGTCTTATAGTTTTTGGAGTACAGGCCTTTTACCTCATTAGTTAGATCCATTCCTAGGTATTTTATTTTATTTTTTTGGATGCAATTGTAAATGGCATTGTTTTCTTAATTTCTCTTTCTGATTGTTGTTAGTGTATAGAAACTCAACAGATTTCTGTATATTAATTTTACATCCTGCAACTTTACTGAATTCATTGATACGTGTTACACATTAAAGTTGTTGACAGAGGAAACCCTAAGAGTTCTCATGGCATGAAAAAATGTTTTTCTGTTTCTTTAATTTTATCTCTGTATGAGATGGTGGATGTTCACTGCACTTACCGTGATAATTATTACATGATGTATGCAAGTCAGGCCATCACGCTGTGCACCTTAAACGTACACGGTGCCGTATGCCAGTTAGGTCTCAATAAAACCGCAAGAAAAAATAAATAAACTAAAAAAGCAAGTTACAAAACCACATGCCTAATAAAAAGCTAAATGATGTATCTGAATCATATAAATGCGTATAAATGCACAGCGAAGATCCTGGAAGAGTCCCAAGCCACCGCTTGTCTTTGATGGAGCAGAAGAGGGGTGACTTCCTCTGGGCAGTGGCAGCCTCATGCTGGGGCGCCCATTTCCGCATGTGGGCACAAGCTGGCTTTTGATTTCACTCCCCCCAGCCCCCAAGCATCTGAGGAGGCCTGGGGAGGTACTAACCTGATCACGAAGGTGACTCCTGAGGAGGTTCCTGGAATTTGAGGGAGGTCAGTTAAGGAGTACTTTTGCTTTAATACTGTTACTTCTATATTTTTATGAACTATTTCTGTAGTTTAGATAAAGTGAAATTAAACTATTGTGATTTTTCCCAAGGGCTATGGGAATCTATAGCCTATAGAATAGGCTTAAAAGTGGCTTGTAATCCCCAGGCTCTGTTTTCACTGTGACCACTGTTTCCATCCCTCCAGAAACTCGCCTGCTGCTCCTCTCCCTTCTCTCCCTGTCTCAGATGCTGGGCTTTCTCTCCCACGGTAGTGGCCTCCCTGCTTCAGGAAAGCCATTCTCCGTGGTCCCCTCCCTTTGTTTGCTGTTACTCAGAAGGTCTGAGGTGGTGGGATTGCGAACTCAGCAGAGTCCAGCATCCTGGCTCTGGTTTCACAGGTGTGTACCTAGAAAAGCCTGCAGATTAATTAGCTGGTATTGATTCATATTGTGTCCTGTCTCTGAGATGCTTCTAGAACTCAGGTGGGGCTAGGGTTGTCTTTTTTCTTTAACAGAATTAAACTAAATGAGTTCTGTGAGCCTGGAAAAATCCAAGACCCTCTCAAAACGTTTGACCTCTCATGACCCAGCAGGCTCTGGGTAAGTGGAGAGGAGAGCCCATTGTCCGTACAACTTGCACAGCAGCAGGGAATATAGGTCTCGGATTGTTGTAATCTGATTCCTTTATGTCAGCAAAGACACATGTCCACCAAAGCCGGGTATGCAATGAGAAGTGCAAAAGATTTTCTTGTGGCTAAAGCTCAGTATTCCCAGATAAATTTCACTAAACAGAACTCCTTTGTGTCATTCCGTTAAGAACACAGAACTCAAACCGTCCTTGATTGATGCGGGTAGTGTCTGGGTGAGGCACAGCAAAAGCTTCTCCCACCAAACAGACATTGTCTGGAGCAGGCTGTCCACTAGATTTATCACTCACACTCGGAGGAAACGACCGTTTCCTATAATACGCTCCTTTCAGAATGAAATCTATACCCCGTATTCCATCTAAGCGCCCAGCAGCTACTGCCCAGCATGGTCGTTTTTCCTGCAGCCAGGGCCAGAGGAGGACAAATTGCACATCTTCTAATCACTCTGGTCATGTTAGCTAGTATTTCATTTGTTAAAAATATATTTGCCAAGTGAAAAACTAACAACCCTGGTACCATGAGCGCAAGGCGCCTTCGTTGTGAGGACAAATCGACACCCCAAAATGACTCTGCAGACAGGAGCCTGCGATGCCTAGTTTGGATCCATCTCTAGTGAATACTCCTCCACTCTGTCCCATAATGTAATTAACGTTGCAGGTCTCATGGCTCTTTTTAAGAGAATTAGAAGCCATGAGTCATTTGGACATCATCGGAACAAGCTCCCCTAATGCAGAATGACTCAATCACAGAGATTGCTATCTGGCAGCATTCCGAGATAGCAAGATCCGAAAGCCAGCACTTAATCTGATTTAGGGCCTCTTAAAATATTCTTCAAACTTGACTAGACATTATTCTGGTAAAACAGATTGAGAATTATTTTAGGAACCAACCATGGTCTGAACTGTCTTAGCTGTGTTATTGATTCCTTTTAAGTAATTGCATTTAATTTGGAAACCTATGGACAAACAAGCTAATGAAGAAATATGACTATACTAAGTAGAATGAGACTGAATGTGTAGCACAAAGATCCTATAAACACAGGGGTCTTTGAATAGATGTACTATTGTTCTGCTTGGTGTTCCTAATGTCAGGACTTAGTCTATTAATCTAAGTAGGGACATTTTCATGGTGATTTTAGTAACATTGAAACTAAAATCTTAACGGCTATCACCATAGTGTTCTAAGAGGTTGTAAAAGTTAACCCATCAAAGTGGTAGCTTTTCAGAATAGAAAGTTGGTGTAGATGTATGGTATTACTTTAATACTTAAAATGTTTCCAGTGTGGTGCCTTATCCTATTGTTTTTGGGTCATATTACCCCTTTTTAACTTATTCCTTTGAAGAAATATAATGGGACAGCAGGATGGCTCATGATTAGTTTTGGTAGGGCAGGACATGGGGTACCTTTATAAAGCTCTCAAGCAGGGATGAAAATGAACAAAATGAATCAAGCTTCCAGGTTTCATTAGGAAATGATGACGCTCTTCCAGGGTTCTCAGCTGGCATTAACGGTGCTTTTCAATGCTCATCAAGATTCTTAGTAGAACTTGTCAACCAGTATCTTTGCACATCAAATTATGGTTTCAATTTGTAATTCTCCAGACATTTATTGAGGATTTACTATGTGCAAGTTCCCCAGCCATTCCCCCTGCAGACTCTTCCCCATGAGTTCCACAGAGTCAGCTTTGACTGCCCCTGTTCTCCACTGGGAACACCTTTGTCACCTGCAAGTAGAAACCACAGAAGGAGCTTGTGTTAGAAAGTGACTCAAAGCTCGGCAAAAATTTTCCTAGGGCATTCATGAGGAAGAGGTGCCGTAACATCTGTCCTCAAATGCCTTATCTGTTGCTACATATGATTTCTTTTTTTTTGAGAAAACAAGAACAGAGTTAGAATGCCAAACCAACAAGCTCTTCCTCATTGGCTTTTGGGCAATAGCCTCAGAGACCTAAACTGATGCCAACAGGGACATTTTGGGAGGAAGGGAGAGGGAGAGGAGAAGATGGGCACGTCAGAAGATGGGCAAGAGCACCATCGAGCATCAAGGTGTAAGATGAACACTTTTGGAAAACGTGATTGATATTTTTGTTTTGGCCAGTTCTATTTCTAATTGTGTCTGCTCTGTCCTTTTTTTTTTTTGCAGTTTAATCCTTAGGTTGAACACAAAATTTCCTTTCCTCCCTTTCTGTTTACAGAAGTTATTAAATGGGACTAGGTTTTCACTGTAGAAAACAGAAATATCTGTATTGAAAATTGTCATGATGAAAATTCACATTAAAATTGGAACATGAAACCAGGTACAGGACAAATGTTGCTGAACTCCAGTTGATGGTGGAATCATTTAAACCTGGAGTGTGATTAATTTTAGGTGATTTATTTGGTTACTGTAAAATAGACATACACACACAAACACCAATTTTCAGCTAGAAGGGAACTCAGAAATTTAATCTAAAACACCCTATTTCAAGAGATAGAGGCCCAAGGAATTAAGTGAGTTGACAAGGCCACATTGCTGTTTAGGACCAGTTCCAAGATGAAGACCCAAGACTTCTGTTCCCTGTCCGTTGTTCTTTGTCTGACATCCATTTCCTTTTACCGTAAGAGATAACAGTATGTGACCAGTAGCCATGTTTGGAATTAGAATCAACTAGAAGCTATTAACAAGTAACTGGGTAGAGTGATTTTCAGGTGTGGTTCTAAAAACATGCATGGCCCCCAGGAGTCAGTCTCAAAGTTCTGGCCTAAACTGGTCAAGGAGGCTCCCTGTAGCCTCTGTTTTTAAACAGTTAACATGAAGCTAAGATTGGGCACCTGTGGCCAGAGCGTGCAGAGTTACTAGGGTTCCAGCAAGTATGAAAACTGAGCTTTGTATGTGGGCTGTATGTACACATTTCTTTACCTAAAGCAAGTTATATGGCTAATGAGGTCACAGAGGTAATTCAGTTCTATTGAAAAGAAATAACACTGCACTCGAAAAGTGTGGAAGAGGCAAGTTAGAGTGATTTGTTACCTAGGTACTCAGCGTTCCTGCACTGCTGACGTGTTGCCTGAACAGGTCACTGTCGTAAGGATCCCTGAGTGTAGAAAGAGTTAAATGATACTTGAGAAGAATTTGAAGGGAAGGGGTAGGTGGCAGTCTTTGTAGATATCTTTCTTACATGGACTATGAGGACTGAGGAGCCTGGTCCCAGGGCAGAGCTGTCCGTGGTGGTGCTGAGGACGTCTACATTGACGTATTGTCTTCTCTCTGCCCACTCCCTTCACCGCCTTTCCCTCCAGAGCAGCACCTGGGGTAGGAGCCGCCGGTGCTGAGGCGGGAACAAGTAATAACATTAATTCCTGGCCCCAAATCACCAGGTGCTTGATTTTTATCCAGGAGCTATTTAGGAAGCCGTGGGGGGTCACCTTTCTGAGCTCTTATTTGCAGCAGGAATGGCTGGTAGTGTTGGCTGTAGAAAAGGAAAGAAGGTAGGATGTGTATGTCTGTCTTCATGTCGCATTTACTCCCATTTCAGTAGGAAGGGCCCTGAGAGGCCCCGTGGGCCGGAGAGAGGAGTCCCGCCGTCCTGAGAAACGGCCGGTGTGGTCGAGAGCTGTGACCTTCTCTGTAGAACATTTGAGCAACCTCTGGGTGGGTGATGGGAGCAGTGGCATCCCTGAGTAGCTCACAGCTCTGCAACTAGAGCAACAGACCTACAGTGTGGGTGCCTCTCTCCCTCCTCACTCTTCTCCTCATCTTTTCCCCCCTCCCACCTGCTCACCACCACCCCTCAGGCCTCTCAACTTGAGTGTAATTTAAAGAGCTTTCCAAGTTATCTCCTCTTTTTCCTTTGGTGCTTAGGATTTTCTTCAGAATAACAGGTATTCCTGATTCAGGGCCAGCACAAGCCCTTGTGGCCTCTACCCTACATCAGAGCCAGACAGATGCAGATGCCAGACACAAACGCTACTTCAATGTGTGCTTGGTGGGACCATGTCATCAGAAAAGGATAACATAACTGCAGGCATGAGCTCACCTTGGGTCTGGTTGGGGCATATTCTCCTTTTGGGAATCTTCGTAACGGTCCAAACCCAGAAAAGATTTCGAGTAAAATATGATTTTCAACCTGGTGGAGAATAACAAAATTTGATTGCCCACCTGTTGCCCCTGGGCTCTGCGACTGTTAGGTGGCTGCCTCAGCTCCTGGCAACAGATGCTTTTCTGAATGATTTGACGCAACTAGTTACTGCTTTTTCTTCCATGAAAATAATTGTCGGTGGGATGTATAATGGCTGTAAGATTATATCCAAAGGAAAGGTGGTGACTCCGAGATTGGCATGAGATGGCAGTCGCAATAAATGATGTCTTAAGAAGTTGTGGATTTATTTTCCTGCAGATGTCCTTAATCCAGAAGATTTTGAGCTAGGAAACAGAAACTCTAGTTGGTAGTACCAGAGATTTGTTTGCAAATAGAATAATTTCCCAAATGTTCACCCAGCAATTAATTTTTAACATACCACTACTTCTGATAACTGTTGGTCTCCGAGGGCAAAGAAACTAATGAAAATGATGAATCGGGAACTATTTTCATGGGAATGTTTTAATGAAATAGTTCAAGGTCTAAAGGATGGAAACAGATGGGACTGAATGTCTGCCTGTCCCAGGCAGAAGGCAGGGCATAGAAATGACCAGGTCTTTGGGTCATTTGCATGTGGAACTGGCCACACTCTGCATAGAATAACAGTGGTGGTCAAGGACTGTGTTTACACAACTCGCTTTACCCCAAGTCTGTCCCACATCCTATTAGTTCCAGGTTGCATTTATCAAGTGCTGGCTTGTTCCCAGCACAGATCTGTGAAGGGATGAAACAGAGTTACTGTAGGTAAGGAAGCTTTTTTTTTTAAATTTATTTATTTCATTTATGGCTGTGTTGGGTCTTCGTTTCTGTGTGAGGGCTTTCTCTAGTTGTGGCAAGCGGGGGCCACTCTTCATCACGGTGCGTGGGCCTCTCACTATCGCGGCCTCTCTTGTTGCGGAGCACAGGCTCCAGGCGCGCAGGCTCAGTAATTGTGGCTCACGGGCCCAGTCGCTCCGTGGCATGTGGGATCTTCCCAACCAGGGCTCGAACCTGTGTCCCCTGCATTAGCAGGCGGATTCCCAACCACTGCACCACCAGGGAAGCCCGGTAAGGAAGCTTTGTTCTCTTCTCTGATGCTTATTATTAGACGCCAAGCTAACATCGCTCTAAGATGTCTTCCCTTTGTTTGGGAATTGGATCTCTAGCCAAGAAGTGGTAATTACTCAGTTTCACTAAAAACCTAATGGTGTGTTTGAGCTCAGCACAGTGGTGCATAAAATTCAATTTGCACATCAGAGACCAAGAAAGTAAAACACTGAGCATTCATAAATCCTACCTTGCTCATTATAAAAAGTAAAGTTAGCAGCACTATTTCCTTACAGTCTACTATAGTGCTTTAGATTATATTTATGTAATCTAAAACTTTGTTTATTGAATTGCTTGCCAGATGCTATTCACTTTATGCCTGCACTAATATTAAACTCTATTGAGAATCATCAGAGATATAGCTGAAGTTTGGGAATTAGGGAAGCTTAAAAAAAACGGATGGCTAGTGGGAAGATGCTGCGTAACCCAGGGAGATCAGCTCGGTGCTCTGTGCCCACTTAGAGGGGTGGGCTAGGGAGGGTGGGAGGGAGCGAGATGCAAGAGGGAGGGGATATGGGGATATATGTATACATATAGCTGATTCACTTTGTTGTACAGCAGAAACTAACACACCATTGTAAAGCATTTATACTCCAATAAAGATGTGGAAAAAAAATTGTAGTAAAGTGACAACCATTTTCTGTAACACAGGCTTCTGTGACTGAGGCTATGTTGCTGCTCCCCGTATGTATTTAAAAATGAAAACAGAAGTTTGCCTCGTAAGTTCTTAGTCACCTTAAGGAAGGAAACCCCTTACCAAACTCTTACTAACTTTATTTTATTCATAGCACTAATTATATTTGACATAATTCTGTTTACTTGTTTATGGTGTATCTCTTCCCAGTGGAATTTAAGCTCCGTGAGGGAAGAGCCCTTGTCTATCTTTGGCATTTCAGTATCCTTCCAGTATCATTTGACTCCTACCACTATTGCCTATAACACTGTGTAGCAAATCATCCCCAGACTCAGTGGCTTAAGCTATAGCCATTTGGAGCAATGCAGGTATGACAGGGCAAGCAGAACACACAGGCCTCTTAAGACCTACGTTGAGAACAAATGGTTTGACCTCCACCCTTACCAAATCAAGTCACATGGACAAATATAAAGTCAAGGAGTGGGAAGTACAGTGTGCCCACGATGAGGCCATGGCAAGGGTGTGGGTGACAGGACGGAGAAGATTGCATAAACTCTCTCCATTGTGTACTCCTCTCTGTACCATAGCTCTGCAGTGTGATTTTGAATATTCTCTCACCCAGGGGTGGAGTGTGCTTATCTAGGTTTTGAGCCTAGGCTGGCTTTGTAACTTGCGTTGGCAAAAAGAAATACGTCAGAATGCAATGTGCCGGTTTCAAGCCTAGACCTCCATGGGCTTTGAGTGCTTTACTCTCTCTTGGAACCCTGCTACTGCCGTATCCATGGTCCTGAACCAACCTGCTGCACAGTGAAAGACCCATGGCTCCGTCACCACTAATGCCCCAGGTGGGCGATGGCCAGACCTGTGAGTGAGGCTGTCCCAGACCTGCCAGTTCCCAGACAAACCACCAGCTGTCCACGAATGCACGATCAAGCCCTTCTCTCATCAGCCAAGCCTGGTGCAGATCAATAGATGACCATAAACTCATGCGCAAAAATTAATTCTTACTGTTTTAAGCCAATAGGTTTGGGGAATTTTCTTTTACACAGAAATAGCACAGTCCCTATTGAATAAACAAGGCAACCTTCCAAGTTGCATATTATAGAAGTCATGAAAGATGAACATGTACACAAACACACAGAATATCGCATGTGATATCAGGGAAGTCTTAGACCACCTGGGCCTGCCTGTGGACTCCAGTGAATTCCCATGGCCTCGACCAAGCTATCTGATTGCCTGGATGACTTCTGTAAGATTTGACTCACAACCTGGAATCAATGTACAGACTTTACCTTTTAGATATTCCTGGATTCTTTCTGTAACTAAACACTGATAACAACTTCACTTATTTCTTCCCTTCTGGTGTGTCAAGCCCTGTCTGACACATCACAGAGTGTCTCTATCCAAAGCTTCCCTGTGATAAATGGTATAGATGCCCACAAGCTCCCCTATATTCTGTGGCTTTCCTGAGATACGAGAAATCCCTGGCAAGAAAAAGAAAACATATGTTTCTCTAAAACATAGACTCTAAACCACAGAGAATGACAGTTCTCAGGAAAAGTCCAGATAGCTTTCTCAAGTTATTGGCTGGTTGCTCACATTTGTTCTACATTAAGGGATAAAAGAATATTTATAACCTCAAAACATTAGCAGATGAGTGAGTAGAACTTTTCATCTGCAGGGCCCTTTTTTTCTTTCTTTCTCTCTTTTCTGCCTACAGAGAAAAGAAATAGTCTGTATCTAAAAATTTGAAGTTGTGCTTCTTTTGTTACAGGAATTTTTACTGTAACATTTGAGAAATTTCTTCCTTTTCAAGTGAAATCTCAATAGGTATTTTTAAAAGCTTGATAACGTGAATGCAAGCCAGTGCAAATATGTTTTGGTTTTATTGAATTGTATCTGATGTGGTCAGAAGCCCAATACATAAATCTTCAACTGAAGGATGCAAAAGTCCTAATTTTACCATAGTTCTACAAGGATGGCAGAGGAGAAATCTCAAGGCTCACTAGATAGGTAGCCAACAGAGAAACCTCAAATCCTTTGATTATCTCCCTTGACTTTTAAATCCCACTGATTGGAAGCATTTACCAAAAGTGCATGTCAATCTGTGGGATCTGGGATTTTTTTCCCCCTTGTATTTTTATTAGGCAGAGTCCATTTTGATACGTATTTTTCAGAATTTCATTTTTTTCTATCCCATTTCACAAACATCATGGTGGCCTTGAGTGCTCCTTTTTAAAGGGTTGATACACTGATACCTTCTGTTTTGACCTAAATATTTGATATTGTGTAACAAATATTTTAGGGACTATACTAAAAAAGAGTATTATAATATTAAGATAGGGTTCATCATCTAATCTTAAATTCTTAATTTGTCCTGTAAGAAAACAGTGTTCTAAGGTAAATTTTGTCTATTGAATTTAAGCGTTTCTCAAATGTGTTATTTATTTATTTTTTTTTCTGGACTTACAAGAAATGAAAAATACCCTGTTATTTTTACATATCTATACCTATCTATGCTTATAATGTGATTGATTTAAAATGCATAAGCAAGTTATATGAATGGTTGGTGTGAGTACTGATGAAAGACACAGTTCTGAAGCATCGCAGCACATTTTCTTGTGAAATGTTGGATGAGTTTTATTTCCACTGCGTCTCACGCATTGCAGCTAAAAACAAATGGAGAAACATTAGGTACCACAGAGAAGCTAATCAAGGCCACTTAGGAAAGATGAGACAAGACAGTCCAGGCAGACAAGAAACAGACTTCTTGCATGACAAATTTAACACTGTTCTAAGGTGAAACCTACAAATATCCCCATATCTGACACCCTCTTGACCCCTCTATCTGACGTTAGGTAGCTGTGCGGCCAGGATGCTTCTAAGTTTCCATTTGAAAAAAATCTGTAAAATGCTAAGTAAGGGGGTTGACTTACCGTATTAGCTGGCCATCGGGATTCTTACCAATTCTAAACATTTTGTGTATTTTTTCTCATCTGGGTCTGCTTAGGAACCAGGTTTATCTCCAGCATTAAAATATCAGAGTGGAGATCCACTTCCACTACAGCAGTGTGAAGAGCTTCATGGTCCGGGTCCCCAGTAAAATAAGCATAACTGCCAAAAATTACGTTTAAGAAAACAATCATTTAAATCTCCGGAAATTGTTCCAAGAGCATACAGCAAATGAAGAAGCTTTTGTTTTAAGAAAATCTATTAAAACTTGGTAAAAACAATGAGAGGGGGCTTCCCTGGTGGCGCAGTGGTTGAGAATCTGCCTGCCAATGCAGGGGACACGGGTTCGAGCCCTGGTCTGGGAAGATCCCACATGCCGCGGAGCAACTAGGCCCGTGAGCCACAACTACTGAGCCTGCGCGTCTGGAGCCTGTGCTCCACAACAAGAGAGGCCGCGATAGTGAGAGGCCCGCGCACCGCGATGAAGAGTGGCCCCCGCTTGCCGCAACTGGAGAAAGCCGTCGCACAGAAACGAAGACCCAACACAGCCAAAAATAAAAAAATAAAAAAATAAAGAATTAAAAAAAAAACAATGAGAATCTGGCATTTGACCCATGACCCACTTCCTCTCTCCGTCCTCATCACTCAACGTGATGGAAATTCCACCCTAGGTGTGTACGGCCAAGCGCACGGGGGTTTCTCGCTCCTCAGCTCCCAGCTGAGGCCATGCCATCTCCCTAGGAGGGGAAGGCCACCTGAATGTCTCATCGCACGAACCCCGCCCACCAGCTGTGTGTTGCAGAGCCTAAATTCTAGACAAGTGCTTCTCAGAGGTCAGGGCACCTGTTTTCCACCTAGCCCCTGCTTATAGAACAGTCACCCTTCCTCAGGTGTGGCAAACCAAGAATACTACGGCTCTGATCCCCTTGACCTAGTTTTCTTGTAGGGTGGAGTCTCCCTTGCTAAAGACAAAGGAGAAAAATCTTGAATATTATTCAACCATAAAAAGGAATGAGGTACTGATACAAACTGCAACATGACGAACTTCCAAAACACTACGCCATTTGAAAGAAGCCAGCCACAATAAGGTCACATCATATATGCATCGGTTATGTGACACGTACAACAAAGTCGTCAGCTAGAGACAACACAGATGGACGGTTGCCAGGGGAGGGAAGGAAGGGGAGGTGAGTAACTGCTCCAAGGGGATGGGCTTTATCTTGGGGTGAGGAAAACATTTGGGACAATACAGAGGTGGTGGTGTCACAATGCTATAAATGCACGAAACGCCACTGAATTGTTCCCGTTAAAGTGTATAGTTTTATGTTACGTGCATTTCACCTCAATTTAAAAAATAAAGGAACTGCCATCCAGAAAGAGGTAGATGGATATTTGGAAAAAGAAGACATATTCTAGAACTTAATTTTTTTAAATCCTAAGAATTTTTTCATCCTACAGAGTGGGAAATAGAGCAATGATTTACTAAACTAGTGTTTCTGTTTTTGAGAGCTAAACATTGTCATTTTGGGGTGAGAAATCTCATTTCTAAGTACTGTTTCTGGTTGTACATAATTGATTAGCTTCAGTATCCCTACCTGAAAAATGGAGATAGTAACAATCATACCTGCTCTGCGTACTTCCCTGAGTAGTTTTAAAGGTCAGACGAGATGTGTAGTGGGGGAAGTTGCTCTGTGATGTGTGGTCTGAACGCAGGATGTCACCAGTCCTGCCACGTGGTCCAGTTCCGGGGGTTGGCATCTCCTGAGGCTTCCGCTAACGCACACCTGCTCTTGTGCACTGCAGCCAGCATGACCATTGTTAAGTTGTATATGAGGCTTCACTTGAGCGTAGCTATAGATTTAGTCATAAGTAAAACTTATTTACTCTATTTTCATTTAGAAACTTTGAGGGCACTTCGGAAAAATAATTTTTTAAAAGGACAAACGTGAAGAGTTTTTCAGGCCAACATTCCCTGCCCCCCTCCATCCTGGGAGCTTATCCTAAAGGATTCAAAGCTGTTTTAGGACATAGTTTGGTGGCTTCTGCCTCAGCTTCTTTTATTTATTTTTTATTATTTTAAAAATATTTATTTATTTATTTTTGGCTGCGTTGGGTCTTCGTTGCTGTGTGCGGGCTTTCTCTAGTTGCGGCGAGCAGGGGCTACTCTTCGTTGCGGTGCGCAGGCTTCTCATTGTGGTGGCTTCTCTTGTGGAGTACGGGCTCTAGGTGCGCGGGCTTCAGTAGTTGCAGCACACGGGCTCAGTAGTTGTGGCACGTGGGCTCAGTAGTTGTGGCACGTGGGCTTAGTTGCTCCGCGGCATGTGGGATCTTCCCGGACCAGGACTCGAACCCGTGTCCCCTGCATTGGCAGGAAGATTCTTAACCACTGCGCCACCAGGGAAGCCCGGCTTCTTTTATTTTTATGGTTTCTACTACTTCTGCCACTCACAGGATGAAATATTCAGTAGATGTATTTCCTAGAATTACTCATCTTGATCTGTTTAATGCCCTTTCTCCTTTTTAAGAGTGAATCTAGGAGAGAAACAGCAGGCTCTTTGACCTCAGCTGTAAATTTGATCTTGCCGGTGATGGGGTTACATTTCATGGGTGGGTTCAAGTTGTATTTTACCGTTTTGAAAAGCTCATGCCTCACAGTTCTTCATTCCCAGAGCTGCTGCAGGGTCAGCTGGAGTTGGTGTAAGGCCCTCTGCATAGATGAATACCTGGTCCCTCTCAGCTTGTGTGCGGAGGTCCACAGGAAGATCATACTAAGCCTGCTAGGCCAGGGTTATTTATTGACAGCTTAGCAGTAGCGGTTTGTTGCTCAGAACAGCTTCCCCAGGAAGGTCTAATCTACACCAACAGCTCTTTAGTTTAAGCAGTTCTGCATTTGATGTGTATCGTGTCTTGTTGATTGCACACAGGGTCTGCTCGCTTAGGTTACTTTAAAAATCTGTTTGATTTCATTATAGAATTAATACATGTTCATTATGGAAAATAAGAAAATACACATAAACTAATAAGATAATAAGATGCTCTACCATTCAGAAGTAATCAGCAGCACGTTGGTGTACACGCATAGATATGCATACACTTATACTTAGACATTTCAAATTGGCACCATAACTGGGTTGTTTTGGAACATTCTTTTTTAATCCAAAATACATAATTGACACTTTTCCACTCAATAAATGTTTCCAGGGTATCTTTTTTTTAATTTATTTTTTATTGAAGCATAGTTGATATACAATGTTGTGTTAATTTCGGCTGTACAGCAAAGTGACTCAGTTATACACGTATATACATTCTTTTTTATATTCTTTTCCATTATGAATGGAAAAGAATATGGTTTATCCCAGCATATTGAATATAGTTCCCTGTGCTCTACAGTAGGATCTTGTTGTTTATCCAGCCTATGTATAAATAGTTTGCATCTGCTAATCCCAAACTCCCAATCCTTCCCTCCCCCACCCCCCTCCCCCTTGGCAGCCGCAAGTCTGTTCTCTATGTCTGAGTCTTTCCAGGGTATCATTTTTAATGACTATGCAACATTCTGTTTTATGGATGTGAACATTTACTCCACCAATCCCCTATTTTTATATAGTTCGGTTATCTTCTTGGACAGCTTTTGAAAATGCAAATATTTATTTCATTCCAGGAATGATTTTATGATCAAAACACGCTTTTTAAAGAATTAGTTGCCATGGATGACTTTAGTAGCTCTCTTCATTAAAAAATGGTGACACTTTACTTAAAGGGTTTTAAACTCCCTCTCAGAGGGCAGCTCTTCTTATAACCTCATTGTCCCTAACACATTCCCATTCTTTCTTTCCTGAGATTCATTTTTTGGCATAATCCCCCCCAAACTTGGTAATTATGTCTTGCTTTTTGTACCCATTCTGGGAAAATACCTCCTGAGCCTCCTGGTAAGAATTGGCTTTTAGAAGATTTAAAGACGTCTACTCAGTGGGTTCATGCTTGAGAAACTGCATTTTATGGACTCAGGTGTTTTTGGAAAATTCATACTGCAAAGTCCTTTTCCCAAGGATAATGAATGTGAATGGTTGCACCCACAATTTGTGGAGGGAATGGTTTGTTCACTTCCCTTTTATTACAAAGATGCTCAAACCAATTCCCAGGAAAGGTGATTTGTGTTTTTCTACTAGGACTTTCCTTGGAGGCATTAAAGCTTTACCTGTTCAGAAGCACACCGTCAGGTTAGTCTCCAAGCACGGGTAAAAAGAGCTGAAGGAGAAGTTGGGAGATCATGCCTTGGCTTTGGACACAATGATAGAAGATCCATAGCAGGTCAAGGGCTCATACACACTCAGGAGAATGGCAAAGACTGATAGTCGTCAAGGAAATCAAGCCCATGATGTATTAAAAGACTATTTCAAGGTCACATATACTAATTTTACCTAAATCAGAATCAGGGTTTTTATTTTCTGATTTCCAGGTTGTTTTTTTTTTTTTCCCATAAAATCCAATTGTAGACGACCATTCAATTCATATCACAGTAAAAGGTTGTTACATTTTCCAATTGCCTAGAAAGCCAAGGGAAGTTTCCAGAGGAAGTAAAGAATAATGGCCTTGGGCATTTATGTAATTGAGTGTGGACTCCAGAGCCATTAAGCTTTCAAATTCCAGAACCATCACTAGATAGTTATGTGACCTTGGTGTCCTAGCAGCTTCTCTGTATCTCTGTTTCTCCTGCTCAGTAAAATGGAAAAAATAATAACAGTAACGACAACAGTAATAAAAGCAATGCTTACCTCATAGGGTTGTGAGGACTCAGTGACTTCAAGCCCTGAAAAGTGTCTGGTCATTTATGTCAATGCCTGTCAGATGTGTCTGTGCCGCTGTTTCTTTGCCAAGATGGTAGAGGTTGAATGGTCTGGGCTCATATGGCCATGGGCTAGTAACCCTGCTCCTCAACTTAACTGACTGCGTGATCTGGGGTAACTCACCAACTTCTTTAAGCATCAAGTTTCTTCATCTACAAAATAAGCATAATAATATTGTCTATATCACAGAGTTAATATGAGGATTAAATGATATGCTCCATGTAAAGTGTTTACAAAGGTGTCTGTCAGAGAGTCATTTCTCACTAATTATTTCCCACCCAGCCTTTGATCACTTCTTATTGATTTTTAGCCTTAAATGTTACCATCTGGTTGCTTCTGGAATGACAGTTGAAGGCCATGCATATTTGCCATAAGAAAAGAAGGTGAAATTAGGCCATATGGTTGGCAGGTTATATTGGATTTCTCTCCAGATCACCTGCATGCCCACAGTGCTGCAAGCACTGAGTGCAGAGAGCTGTTTCCTTTTTGAGGATAGTGGTGCCTGTGATACTTCATGTTCATAGCCTTGCCGAGGCACTTCTGCATTTAGAGAAAACTTTAAACGGTGGATGAGTAGGTCCAAGGTTGTTCTAATTTTAACAAATAGTGGTATCCTGTCAGATGAATTCTGTAGCATAGAACAACAGTGGTCTTCTTATTGTTAACTAAATGGGGCTGAAGCAGTCAGTCGCTTTAATTTGGCATGGCTCCTATGCTCATGGCTTTCAGAGACGAAGCGTCATTTTTCTCGGGATTTGAAGGACAAGAGCTACAAATTGACAGGTTTTCTCCTCTGATTCTCAAGTTGCCCACTAGGACCTGTGGGGGAGTGGATAGCTTCTGTGCCCTCCCTCCTACCTAATCTGAAATGTTCAAACATCAAAGGGTGAACAAGATGCTTTAAGCATTTCTGGTCACGAAGAATATGTCTGCTTGAAGCCCACTGTTGAGGCAGTTTTATCACCAGAATAATTAATGTCTTAGCTGGGCTACTCACTCCATGTTGCTTCTGGCTGTGAATTTTGATTAGATGTTAAGAGGAGAGAATTTCATTAGCAGCTCACCAGAGATGTCGTTATTCGATTGCTAGGAAACCAAATAAGGTGCTTTGAGGCTGAACGTGTTTGTTTTTCCCCCCTTTTGACCCAGCTGGTTGGTTGCTAGTATAATAAAAAATGATGCCATTTGAGCTACTTTTAGTAACAGACACGGTTAGGCTGTGAAGGTTATAAGCTTACGTCATCAGATTTTCTTCTCGGCACTCTGCCTCTGACCCTGGAATTACTAATCACATTACTGGAAAAGGCTCTTCCCTTGATTTATCATTGCATGATGACTCCATCCCTTGGTTCCAAGAGAAGTTACCCATCACGGCTTGTTCTTTTTGTTTCCTTGAGCAAGGTCAAAAGAGGGTCCCAATAATGGCTGAGCAAGACTGAATTCTTGATCATCTTCCAGGTTATAACTTATTTCATTAAAACTATCAATTTTTAAAACTTTTCTATATTAAACCTTGGTTTATAACACTACTTCAGCACAAATGTAGAAAGTCCCCAGGGAGTGAAATTAGTTATTGTAAGCCCACACTCCACAAAAGTATATGCTCTATAAAGAAGTGGGGGTAATATATTGTCTAACCTGGGTCTCTCTTCAGAGAAAGCTGTGTATAAAGATGAATTAGTGGGCTGTACGTTCGTATCTGCAGGTATTTTATCTACATACATTTTGTTCATTGTCTAAATTTACTTGTGCATATAACAGTGTATTTAGGTTGAACTATCATAGCTCAAAAATGGTTTTAAGACTTTTTGTTTCTTAAGACTTTATGGTACTTCTGGTTTATGAGAGCCACATTTTGAGTTCAATTTTGTTTTTCTTGGAAGGTGAAGATAGACAAGAAATGTGACAGAGGATGACAGTTGATTTTTGTTATGATATTCATTTCTACCTATAAAGAAAGTCAGAGCAATGCATCTGCTTAGCCATGCCAATTAATCAGTGTGCTGTATATGACTAGCTCTAAAGTTCTGTGTCCAACTTGGTACATGAAAAGGCAAGATGAGTCTATCTATTCAGACTCAAGAGGAGCCTCAACTAATCTGGTGATCTAGAAGTTTCTATCAGCTTGATAAGAGAAAATACTGGAAGAAACAGATGGATAAAAAAGAACAGATGGAGAAAGCTGTAAAAGAACAGATGAAGAAAGCTGTAAATAAATAATGATAATAGTTAAGTTTTGTTACGTGCCTACTGTGTGCCTACATTTTATCAGATACGATGCTAAGCACTTAACCTGCATTTTGTCATCAGACCACACAATAAACTTTCAGACAGGTTCAGCTTTTACACCAGCACAATTGGACCACATTGAGGGGATAACTGGCTCGCTCCATTCTGACCAGTGAACGTGGTCTATCACGCCACTTGTTTAGATCTTCAATATCTCTGAGATGTTCTTTAGTTCTTCATGTAGAGAAGTTATAAAGATGCAGGGATTGGAAGGAGGTGGGAGCTGCCTATCTTAGACCAGTTCTTTAAGCCTTAGCTGCAAGTTACTTTCAGTTTATCACACATGTCTGTGTCTCAGGGATCAGCTAGAGACAGTCTGAGCTCACACACAGAATTAAGGGTTCCCCTTCCCCTCTATTTTGAGGTTTTCCTTTTGCTCTTTGGTGGACCTGGTTGTCCTGGCTCTTTGTCCTGGTCCTTCTGGTCTGAAACATGGTGAACTTTCTGTTGGGCTTGAGCTGCTTCACACCGACCCTGCTCCAGCAGTGGCTGCCCTCAGGGAACTTCCATGCCGGTTACTTAGTCCAAGTTTTGACTCCCTTCCACAATTTGTCTGCTTTTGTTCAATCTCCAGAGCTCTCAGGTAGTTGTGTTTGATTTTCTGCCCAGCATCTATTGCTGTTTTTTGTTGGAGGATTGGTTTGTGTGCTTTCTTCTCCAAGTAAGACACGGAACTCTTTAGCTTGGTTTTGAATTTCTTTTCTCCTGAGATTAAAGCATTCAACATAACTTAACGCTATTCACGTCTAAGGATTTGTCAGGTATCACCTGATGTGTGTGTATGTGCATATGTATATGTATGTCTGGTGCATGTGTGTGCGTGTGTGTGTGTGCGTGCATGTGTGTGGTGCATGTGTGTGCACGTGTGTGCATGTGTATGCATGCATATGTGTGTGTGCATATGTATATGGATGTCTGGTGCATGTGTGTGCATGTGTGTGTGCATGTGTGTGCGTGTGTGGTGCATGTGTGCATGCGTGTGTGCAGGTGTGTGCATGTGTATGTATGCATATGTGTGTATGTGCATATGTATATGTGTGTCTGGTACATGTGTGTGCGTGTGTATGTGTGCAGGTGTGTGCACTGCATGTGTGTGGTGCATGTGTGTGCACACATGTGTGCTCGTGTGGTGCATGTGTGCGTGTGTATGTGTGCAGGTGTGCATGTGCATGTGTGTGCATGTGTATGTGTGCAGGTGTGTGCACGTGCATGTGTGTGGTGCATGCGTGTGCACGTGTGTGTGCTCGTGTGGTGCATGTGTGTGCGTATGTGTGCAGGTGTGCATGTGCATGTGTGTGCATGTGTATGTGTGCAGGTGTGTGCACGTGCATGTGTGTGGTGCATGCATGTGCACATGTGTGTGCACATGCATATGTGTGTGCGTGCGTGCATGCGCTGTGTTCCGTTGTCTCCTTCCTACTCAGGTCCGCCTTTGCCTCAGCAGCTTTGCTCTAGTCCAGGGCCAGGAATGGGGCAACGTGGATGGTTCTCTGCTGTAGAAGGTGCCCTGTGAGGACAGCAGCTGGGTCTGGGGGGGGGAGGGAACAGGGGTGTGCAGGCCCCTCAGATGCTTTGTGTAGAACGTGAGCAGGTCGCACACTGCCAGTGTCTCACTGCTTCTTTCCTGTAAGATTCCCTTTAATTCGTTGGTATCAGCACTTATAGCCTGGGTACCATAACGTCCTTCTTAAGAATATTCTAAATACAGGAAGCACAGGGACAAAGGGTTACTACTTTCTCTGTGGGGGAAACGCTGCTGATAGCTTGAGTGAGCAAAGATGATGGAGCTCTTGATGGTTCCAAGGAATGAAATTCTCCTGTTGGAAACCCGAAGGGGCCAGGTTGATGTGAAGAATATCTCCCTTTCTCTGCCTCTCCCCATTCCCATTTGGCTTGTTGTCAATACAGAAAGCTTTGCCCCCTCTAATTATGTTGGCTAGATCAATAATTGAAATGAACGTGTTACTGCTTAAGTAATAAAGTTAATAACTGACTTAAATTATTCAGTATCGATTCTCAATTTCCAGATGTTTGACCATTTCCATATGAATGCTTGTTTCAGGAGAGTTAATATGGGCCCATAGCCAATTCTGAAATATAGCTTTTCGTACACACAGGTGCACGCATGTGGGCACACACACGTGTGTATGCATGTATGTGTGTATGCATGTGCATATGTATGTATATGTATGCTAAAACATGTGTGTTAGATATATTTATTTTTCTCTAATGTCTCCTCAAAGAAAGATCTGATTATGGGAGGACAATCATCTGGCTTTCCCTGCGTCGAGATGCTTGTCATATATGAGGGTACATGTTTCTGCACTTTTTTGAGCCAGAAGAATAATCACACTAGATTCTTATGATGGAAACTCAGTGACATGAATGGGCGACGTGAGAATGTTGATCGTTTCTGTGCTGATCTGACCACACACAAGGATTCCTGTAGTAAGTGATGCAAAGAGGGTGTGGATAGACTTGACGTGTCAGAGGAGAGTAACTGGACGAGAGACAAAGCCCAGTGCTCTGTCTCCAGGACTGCCGGGAACACGCCTGTGGTAGCAAGTTCAGTTACCAACTGCTGCAGCAAGACAGCTCACACACCAGGGGCACGCCAGCCAGAGGAAGGAAGGACGGGTGTACTGCAGGGGCTGGGCTTGTGCTGGGCGCTTATGGAGAGGGCTTAAAGAAACAAGCGTCGATTCTGGATTAGGTGATGCAGGAAGCAGATGCAATTGAATAATCGGGGTATCTCCCCCCTCCTTGAATTTTTAAAAAAGTTGTGCTGAGATATAACTCACATAACGCACAATTCACCCATGGGAAGTACACAATTAAATGGATTTTAGTATACTCACAGTGAGAGACTGAATATGCAAATAGACAATGGCCAGAAACCTATAAAACCTATAAAAAATCCACCCCAAATGGCCAGGGACTTGATTAATAACTGACAGCTTCCCTGAATTTTGTCCTTGCTTCCCACCTAGGACCAAGCAGACAAAGCCAAAAATGCATCCCTAACCAATCACACAGGACGCTTTCTTCCACTTAGCTTACCTACAGCTTCCTCACCCCAATAGCCTTCAATCAGGGCACACCTAAACCCTTCCCTTTTTTCTGTTGAAAAGCTTACTCACTCCTTTGACTACTTTTGAGTCTCTGCCAAACAGAAGTGACAGTGGCTGACCCCTTTGCTGTATCAAGCTCTGGGTGAGTAGACTTGGTCTGTTTTCATTCAGTTGATCTTCATTAACTCCCCCAACAGATGTGAGCATCCATCACCACAGTCGATTTTAGAATTATCACTATCCCCAAAAGAAGCCCTGTGCCCTTGGCTATGACCCCCAGACCCCAATCTCTTCCCAGGACCTTAGCAACCACTAATCTACTCTCTGTATCTATAAGTCTCCCAATTCTGGACTTTCTTACCATTGGAATCATATAGTATGTGGTCTTTTGTGTCTGGTTTCTTCCACGTATAACGTTTTCAAGGTTCATCCACATGGTAGCATGTATCAGTACCTCACTCCTTTTTGTGGCTGAATACGATTTCATTGTGTGGATAAACCACGTTTTGTTTACCCATTTGTCCTTAAATAGACATTTGGGTGGTTTATACCTCTTGGCTGTACGGATACTGCTGTTGTAAAGATCAGGGTATCTGAATTTTTATTTAGGATCCGGGTTGAATGAAGTGAGGCTAGAGCAGTCACTGATGAAGAAGCAGTAGTCACTCAGGTTAGCAGGGAGAGAGGAGTGTCTGATTACTTGTGGTGCTAGAGCATCCTTGTGTTTGTTTTATGTTCAGACATGAATACAGAGAGGTCTTGTTTTTGTCCTTCTTCGTCATGGTAACAGTGACCTGGTCTGTTTATTGTTGGATTGTTTGTGTTCATCGTGGAAGACTACAGCCTAGCTCCTAACGGTCAGCTTCCAGGGAGGTTTTCTACTTTCTTTCTTGTTCTCAGAGCAAAGTGGTCTCACAAGCATGATGTAAGGAATAGTTAAGGGGAATGTAGATGATATACTAGAAAGGATGTCAGTGAAAAATGAACACAGAACCTGCATTGTGACAAAGAAATGACACAGAGCCTGTTTGACTCTGAAATATGTAACTAGAACCAATAAGATGGAAGCTGCAGGCGGCCGACTTCAGTTCAGTACTTGGCCGTTCTTCTGATCAGCTTAACTCCTGGAAATGGAGTTGGCTGTCTAGGAAGCAAATGAATTCCTTACCTCTAGGTGTGTTGAAGTAGAACCTGGCTTTCCACTTGCTGGTGATTTTGCAAAGGGGTTTCGGGCAAATGGCAGAATCTTACCTCAAGTTCTCTTCAGAGGTTTCATTGAGATAAGTTCTCTGACGTTACTTCTCGGGAGTGCCACACATGGCTCTGTCGTCCCTCATCGTGGATGAAAAGCAGCCTTTGTGATGTCTTGCTGGTCCAGACCATGTGCATGTAAAGCCAAAAGGAATAGAACCACCCCTCATTTCTGTGCACGAGTAGATAATAGTTTTCTCAATATTTTCTGATGTGTTACAAGGTATTAAAGAAACACAGTGATAATGCACTAGAGAGAAGGTGAGCAAGCTCTGACCGTCCCTATCTGCTTGAAGACAGTTATTTTCTAGAGCAGCTCTGTAAGACAGACCACTTGGGTTGTCACTTCTTCTGGTTCTGTCATCTCACCTCTACTACCTTTGGCAACCTGGAGACACCTGTTCTGTTTTGTTTTTGTACAAAGGTTCTTCTAGACTCAGGTTAAGCAAAGGTAACTGTTTACTCATCTGTTCTTCTGTACGACTGAATGGATGGTTTGATCTACTTCATGGCATTATCTAGGTAAGCCTGCAGTATCCACAAAGATG
Organism: Balaenoptera acutorostrata; assembly: GCF_949987535.1. Taxonomy (NCBI): domain Eukaryota; kingdom Metazoa; phylum Chordata; class Mammalia; order Artiodactyla; family Balaenopteridae; genus Balaenoptera; species Balaenoptera acutorostrata. The sequence goes on from NC_080075.1 coordinate 1,376,105, forward strand.
TACAAGCAAGGCAAAAAGGATAGATTAAAAAACCAGATAATAGAATGCCAGTGGCAATTGTTTACTGATTTAGATCTTATAACTGGGTTCTCCTACAGCCACCCCTCCTCTGCCTTTTAACAAAAATTTTGTTTCTCCCTCAAATTGAGTTTTTGCTATATACATATTTAAAAATATTGTTGCACTTTTTTTTATTGTTACTATTATTTTAATCTTTTTTTTTTTTGTTTGTTTTTACTGCACCACTCGGCACACGGGATCTTAGTTCCCCAACCAGGGGTTGAACCTGTGCCCCCTTCAGTGGAAGCACAGAATCTTAACCACTGGACTGCCAGGGAAGTCCATACACTTCTTTTTAGATAGTGATTTTTGAGGCACAGTGACAATGGGTGCCCAGGAAAACCTCGAGTGGCTTCCTATTATCTTCAGAGTAAGAAGTTTTCCCTGGTCCAGCATTTTAGGTTCCCTATAATCTAATCCCAACTTGGCTTTTTACACTAATAATGATGATGATGATAACAAAATCTACTGAGTATTTTCCATGTTCCAGGGACTATTGAAACCCTTTACAAAGATTATCTCATCTGAGCTCCACAACACACCTATAAATTAGGGAAGTTCTATTATATCTATTTTACAGATGAGGCAATTGAGGCTTAGATACATTAAATAACAGTTTGCTCAAGAATACAGTTATTAAGTGGTGGATTTATATACACATCCAGATATGGCTTTAAAGTGTATTTATTTATTTATTTATTTGAATTCTGCCTTACTTACAACTTCTACCTTCTGGTGGTATTCTCCTCCAGTGCAAGACTGCTGTCCCCCCAAATACTGTAAGTTCCGTTCATAATCTGCCCATTTTCTCTTCTCCATTCCATTGAAAAGCTTCCCTTCCCATTAATCCACTAGGAAGACATCAGGGCAAATGTCATCAACAGGAAGGAGTCTCAACAATTGATTGGAACAATCCCTGAAACATAATTCATGGAAACCCACGTGGTTGAGACAGTGTAGGTGCAGAACATGAACAGAAGTAACTGAGCACAATAACAACTAAGGAAGAGAAGGCTTCCTGACAGCGGGTGGGAACTGATCTTTACCAGGTGCTCACCATGAGATAGATGACTTAGTGTTCACAGTAATCCCACACAGGAGGAGGACATTCCCACCAACTGGTATTTACACCCTTGTGCAATCCTGTCCTTGAGTTTGGGTGGGAACCTTGACTTGCTTCTAACCAACAGAATATGGCAAAAGTAACAGGATATCATTTCTGTGATTAAGGTACAAAGACTGTGACTTCTCTTTTGCTAGTTGACTCTGTCTATTGCCCTCATGGCTTGCATCTTTGGTGAGCAAACTGCCACACTGAAGAAGGCCATGTGTCGAGGAAGTGAGGGTGGTCTCTGGTCAGAAGTCAGCTAGGAGTGGAGACCCTCAGCTAACAGCTCTTGGAGAACTGGATTCTGCTAAGAACCACATGCACTTGGAGACAGATCCTTCCCCAGTCAAGCCTCCAGATGAGACCTCTTAGTTGTGATCTTACAAGAGTCCATGTTTCAGATGCAGGTATATGTTACTCCAGGTACTGTGGCTTTTTAAAACTACTCCATATTTCCTCCTATAAGCTTATAACAGATTTCTACTGAACACCTTAAGGTATTTAAAGAAACTCTTTATGTGTGAACTCATGATAACCATACATTCTGCTGCTCTGAAAGGCAGATGGGGTATATAAGGAGATATAAGGGTAGTATTTATTCCATAAGTATTTCCCTTCAACAAGTTAAATGTTACAAAGGAGTTGAAGAAACAAAAGACCAGACTAGGATGGTTTTGGAATTCTTTCCTTTAAAACAATTATCATTATCTCCTAGTCTCAGGTCACTAGATTTAATCCCCCAAGAAGATGTTTGCCAAACACATCAGCACAGATGCTTTTTTAAAAACCTTATATTTGGAGACAGCATAATAAATATTTATGAATGTAGGTCATTTGACAGACATTGAGTTCGGTCTTTTGCCCTCTGTTTACTGGTATTCACTGTTCTTTTTCTCTGACGCTTTACTTGATTGAGCCGAACAAGAAAACTATAAACAGTGTTTTTAACACTGGGCAGATTTCATCTTCACTGCCTTCCACAGGTTTTTTTGTCTTGCTGTGAGCTTGAGTAGAAGGAAATATTTCCATTTATCAAGTAGGATGGGACAAAGGCCTTTAATGATTACAGTCTCAGGGAAAAAAGTGCAAACTGTCATATGATTGGAAAACAGATGCCTCAAAATATTTTCCTACCTTGTGATTTCCTGCTAATTAAAATAAACATTAATATGTTGTAGTTCAATTATCAAAGTTCACTTTTGTACAGGTTTAATTGTGATGAATAGAAACATTTTTATCATGAAACTTAATATTGAATTTAAATATCATTAATCTCAGAGGGTGCTGAAGTGTGCCTTCTCTGCAGGCTTGATGCTTCCTATAAGTATGGAATTCTTATTAAATAATTTTCTTCCCTCCGCTCCGCCTTTATTCCATCCCAAGGACAGTTGCTATTGAAGCTGCGAGGTCCTGAGGCAGATTCACAAAGGAACATTTTGTTTCTGCCCTGACAGTTGCATTTCCTTTGAATGAACTGTTGTGCAGGGCACTCCACTTTGAAGGACCCCAGTTTGCAGCAGGTGTTAACACCCACTGGAATATTTCATTAGATAGGGTTGGAGAGTGAAGTCAGACTAGGCTAGTTGAACGTCCGAGGGAGAAAATGCAGAGAATTCAGGGAAGCCGTTTCCTTCCATCTCTGAGCATCGTTCTTTCAGTCTTGTCAACTGGAGTGGAATAAATAAATCCTGAATATTAGCCAGCAAAGTGAGGTATCTGCCTCAAAGTATTAAAGTAGTGGTAAGTGCAACAAGATATTTTCCTGAGAACTTGTGCGGGTTACTTTCCACAGGTGTATGAATATTACTCAAGTGTATTTTATAAACATGATTTACCTGAAAACACAAACATTTCACTATGATCATTCACTTTCTACTGCATTTTCTGAGTCCAATTTTGCTTGGCTTTCTCTCAGCCTTGCCTTTCACCACGTTAGCAAACTGAAGACTTGGAAGCCAAGTCTCCTGGCATCTGGAGAACAGTGATGGATCACGGAACGCTTGTGACACTCAGCCAGGGAAGTGTCTATGGTGTGTCTTATTTTCCAAGGAAACATTAACTTGCCAGTTGATCTATACTTTCCTTTGGGGAGGGAGGATTTGTTTGTTTGGTTAATGTCTGTAGATTCAGAGGACTGCATTTCTTACAGCTACATTTGTCACTCAGGATTTGAATTAACGCTTTAATTTTGTTTGTTTGTCTTCCGTTATTAGGCTAAAACCTCAGTGCCTTCAGGACCCCCCCTCTGCGTATCCCACTGTTACTTGAATGTTGATGAAGAGGTCATCACATCTCATTGATTTTCGTTCTCCCTGGCTTCCTCCACATGAGAAAATAGCACAGATGGGAGTCTTCAACTCATTAGAGGCAGCACTTTAAGTGACCTCATCAATCTAGTCTGTTTTTATGTTAGAGACACTGTAAGAATTTCTACCCCAGAGAGCTTACCTTTATAGTTTTCCGATTGTGTGTGCACCCAGGTGAGAAGTTTCTGAGCTAGTGAGGCAGAACTGGGAAGTAGACCCGTCTTTGTGGGATGAATAGGAAGGTTTGAGGCACCACTGAGGATCGGAAGGCAGGTTTATGACCTGCCTACAGTTATTTAAAAATACACACACAGCGCAGACAGCTCGATATTCTTGAAATGCAACCTGCTCAGTGTTTTCCCTGCTAAAAAAGGAGGCCAGATTGACGGAGAGCCGTTGCTTCCAATGTAATCACCTCAAGGCAATTAAAGCAGTTTTGTGTTTTCTACTTTAGTGCTCCCCTGAACCGACAGCATCTGGACAATTTTAATTACTGCTTCAATTCGGTAAAATGTACAAAAATGGCGGGTTTGGGGACTCAGAGTGACTCTCTTCCCTACTGTTTTTCTGATTTCTCGACTGTGGGGTTTTTGCTTATTTTCTGTTCATGCTGGGGGATGTGACTGCACGTTTGAGGCTGGGAATGTGGTCACGAGGACCCCGAGGGAAGGTCACCATGAAGAAGCTGGAACGATGGGCGTTCAGGTGTTGGACGGACTCAGTGTTGTCCTTGGATTCTCTCTCTGACGTGATTCTAATCCCCTGCTCGTGTTCACTCGGAATTCACTGTAGGAAAGTAGTCCTGGGACGCAGCTAGACCTCGGTCGAGACTAAGTGCCTGACACTGGGCATCAAGTGACAGGATCACCAGGTGATGCTACTCACCTGTCATAAGGTTGGGTGAGCACAGCAGCAATCCGTCACGTGTTGGAAATGGCATGTGATTGATCACGTGTAAGCAGGTCCAGGGGCGCCAGTGCGTTACAGGAATAGACCCGCTCCACCTGTGTCTCCGTCAGCGCACACCTGTGGTCCCTTGGAAGCTTCCCTATGACCAGCTGATAGAGGATTAACAATTTCATGTTTAGTTCATGAATAAATTAGTCTGATAAATTGATGCGAGCAAAACTGGATTGTTGCTACATTCCATCCCACATACTAGAGCAGCTCTGAGAGACCGTGGATGGGGTACCTCCTCGCAATGGGCAGAACTCGGAGCGATAAACCCGGTCAGAAACTTGACATGGAGAGAGATCTGTCTGACGTAAGGACTTAACAAGGCCTTCCGGGTACAGCTAATGACGTGACTTGTTGCTCTGGTGACCAGAAGAGACAGTACTGGAGGGGCGCAGATCAGGGAAACTGGGGAGACGCTGGTGAATGAGTCCCTGGGAGTGGTTCAAAGTGTGCACCTGTTTGGGTTTCCTGTCAGTCAGTACCTGCTGGAGAGCATCCACCTCAGAGGGGCGCTAAGCAACTGAGGAGACAGATGCCTTGTCCAAAGGATGAACTCCAACCTCTGGAATTGGGCACCTCCCTCCTGGCCCAGTGCAGCTGTGCATGCAGCTCTGCCACCAGGGCAGACGTGGCGGCCGCATGGGCTCTGCCTTCCCCAGGTCAGTCTAGCTGTTCCCACCGTTGAATTTATGAGCTGTCAGCAGAGATTAAAACTGAGACCTCAAGATGGTACCATCCCTCCATCCTTGAAGGAAATCAATGAGCTACTTGGCGGCAGGTTGATTTCTGTTTTGGAGAAAGTGGTTATTTGTTCATGCTGGGACTGATGTATGTACTAGATCTGGGTTTCCCTCCTCTCCCACAGTGCCTCAGCTTATACTATTTGAGGGTTCATAGGCTTTATGATTTATCAGCCTGAGGTCCCACAGAACCCCAGGTGCATGGTTACAGGACCATTTATTGGTACAGGTTGTACCATGTATTGCATTACCTGGAGCTGTTGGCCTGATAGAGCATTAGGATTACCTCCTTAGGGCTAAGGTGTCACTTTGGAGATGGTGCTGTTTTGCTTTGGGCCCTGTCCTTTAGCCATAGTCTACACTTCGAACCAATAACCGTTATACAGCATCGTGTCCGTGGTGGGTGGAGAACCTGTATTCAGGGACAGAGGAATGGAAGGAGTATTCCTCTTAACCGTCACTCGAAATCGACGATGGGGAATTTATGTTTCCTGTAGCTGTTGCTTTAATCTATGTGGTATTTAGAAACCCTTGTTCCAGGTTTGAGTGGGGATGCTTCTACCAGGGACTATAGTAAGGGTTCCACTGAACCCAAAGCTATGGGTCATCATTTTGGGCTTCTTACACCAATGGACCAGCAGGCAATGAAAGAAGTCATACTGTCAGGGGAAATGAGCCTTTATAATCATGATCATATAAGCTTGCTGCTACTTAATGTGGGTGGAATATGAAGGAACATGGGTGATTCTGTGGGGCACTTCTTGGTGCTTCCCTTCCCAGGAAAAACCACAAATGGGCACTTGCCCCAATCCTAGCCTGACAAAGACATGGCAAGATGGATGGTGAAAGAGGGGAACAAGGAATATAAATTATCGTCCAGGGAGCAATTGTAGTAGCAGGGACGAGAATTCAGGGCAATTACCCCTTTGTGGTATGTCATGCAAAACTTTCTTTGTTATCAGAAACTGTAACTGCCCACTATATTGAAGAGTCAGGGACAGGACAAAATGACCTTAACATGGAACATGGGTGGACCTGGGCAGTATGGAGGTATACAGTGTGGACAGGTTTGATGCCCCGCCAGAATCCCTTCAGCATTTCCATTCCCATGGAAACTTTCTTCCTGCAAGCACATCAAATTTCCTGACAAATATTCTTTGGTGAAAGGAACGTATTTGACCTATACACAAGGCAGGTCAGAATTAAAGGAGTTAATATTCTCAGATGCATCCTTTAATCAATGACAAAAAGGAGTAGGTGTAAGAATGCTCTGGGTGTCTGCATTTTCAAAAGGCCATCTCTTGGAGTGTTCTATGCTGTGTTCCAGACGTTTTCCATGGGACTTACCTCTAGATGCAGTAACCTGCTCAGTAATGATTCCTGTATTTCTTTCCCCATTTCCTTTCATATTGCCCTATTAGTGCTTTTTGGGATCATGTTTCAAACAATGACTTACACTCAAATTCTTGCCTCAACGTGTGTTACTAAGGGAACCCAACCGGAGGCCATCACTGTGCCTCTTCCTGCCCCGGCTTTCGGCTGTCAGGTCCAGTGCTCCCTGCGCTGATGGAGGAGTGTACATGTTAATAGGAGCTGGTGATGGTCCAGCACGTCACCGAATTCTGCCTTATTCTCTGAATTTCTGTGTTGCCAAGCTCACCCGTCTTCAGCCCAAGTTCCAAACCCTCCTACCTCACCAGGCTTCATTCCAGGCTCTAGAACTGCTTCCTGCCCTCCTTCAGCTCCACAGTTGCCCTGACGAGCGGTCCCCTCTTCTCTGAGACTGGAGTTCTTCTGTCTGTTTGCGCTGCTATAACAAAGTACATAGCCTGAGTGGCTTATCGACAACAGAAGTTTATTTCTCACAGTTCTGGAGGCTGAGAGTCCGAGATCAGGGTGCCAGTGTGGTTGGGCTCTGGTGAGGACTCTCTTTTGAGTTACAGACCACTGACCTCTCGCTGTCTCCTCATGCGGTAGAAAGATACTGATCTCTGGCCTTTTCTAAGGGCACCTGTCAAAATCATGTACATCTGTGAGGATTTCCCTTGGTGTTATAATCAGAACAGCCCATCTGATCGTTCTCCATATCAGTGCTGCACTTTACTCAGATGGTCTGTGATCTGTCTCTGGACCCCTTGACCACACCCAGAGCCACCATGTCTCATCCAGGAAGGTCTCCTTGACTGGAAGCATCCTCAGCCCTTCACAGGGGAAAGCTGGCAGAGATGAGTGGTCACGGTCGTCTGATTTTTCGAAAGCTGCTGTGTCCTGGACTCCACCTTCGTTACTGTGTTTGAGAATATGATCCCCTGCATCCATATACTTTTTAAAAAAAAATTAATTAATTAATTTATTTTTGGCTGTGTGGGGTCTTCGTTTCTGTGCGAGGGCTTTCTCTAGTTGCAGCGAGCGGGGGCCACTCTTCATCGTGGTGCGCGGGCCTCTCACTATCGCGGCCTCTCTTGTTGCGGAGCACAGGCTCCAGATGCGCAGGCTCAGTAGTTGTGGCTCACGGGCCTAGCTGCTCCGCGGCATGTGGGATCTTCCCAGACCAGGGCTCGAACCCGTGTCCCCTGCGTTGGCAGGCAGACTCTCAACCACTGCGCCACCAGGGAAGCCCCATATACATTTTCATACTGAAGCAAATCCATTTTCTCTCATGCTTCTGACTTGAGTCTTTCCAAAACACTATTATTCATTATTTTTTTCAGAATGAGTAATGACAACTTTAAGGTACCACTGTTGGTGTCTTTCTAACCATGATGAAATGGCTGTACCTAAACTCACTGCTCTCTGAATACTCCCGAGATTGCTTTCTCTCTGTAAATTTGAACCATTTTACTCTAGAAAGCTGCTATAAGTAACAGTGGAACAAAGTAATGGAGAAAATACTTAAAACTTATTTCATTTGCCTTTTCTCAGTTTGTGAGCTGTGTAATGAGAGACTATAAAAGTCATTTCATCAGTGGTACTGAATTAGACATAGTGAATTATCAGGTATTTATAAGTCCAGCAAATGTGGTGAACTGGAGTTAATTAACTGAACAATGGAATTCTCAGCAGTGTCTGTAGTTTTCAGAGTGGAGGTTTTTAAGCCTTTCATTCGGTGTTTTTCTAGACACCATTACAATGGAATTTGAAAATAGAATTGGTTGTTGCTAATAGAATATATTACAATTAGTTTCTCTTTATTAACTTCGTATTCTGTGTCCTGCTAAATTTACTACTAGTTTCTTTAAGTGTTGTATTGATTTCTGAAGATTTTCTATGTAAACAAACGTGATTTACAGAGAGATACAGCATTATATCTTATTTTGCAGTCTTGATGATTTTTTTTCTTGTCTTATTGTATTGGCTTGGAGTTTAGTGCAATGCTGAATAAAAATGTGGACAGTGGCCATTCCTAACTTGTTCCCAATCATAAGGGGCAAATGTTCAATATTTCAACATTACATATGATGAGACTAAAGACATTTTTTTTTTTGTATATGCTCTTTAGCAGATTAAGTTCCCTTCTATTCCTGTTTTTCTGAGGGGAGGAAAATTCATATTTACATGTGAATGGATGATTGAATTTGGTCACACTTTCTCTGTATGTAGATTATTGTGTATTTTTCTCCTTTATTCCTGTTAATATGCTGAATTTATTAACATTTGAATACTCAATCTTTCATTCCAAGTATAAACCCTACTTCATCATGATATTTTATCCTTTATAAATATTTATGGATTTATTTTGATATGTTTGTTAAGAATTTTTATGATATGTTCATGAAGAGTATTAATCTCTAGTTTTGTCCCTTTAAATTGTAACATTTGTTTGCTTAAAATTGTTGATCATTTTTTTCCTGTTCTTTTAATGTCTCTAGTAACTGTAGTGATCACTGATCTTTCATTTCTAATATTGGCAATTTGTGTTTTCTCCCTGTCTTATTTTCTTCATCAATCTAGATAGGTTGTCAATTTTGTCAGTCTTCTCAGAGAATCAGATTTTGGCTCTGTTAATTTTCTTTGCTGTTTGATTTTCTTTTTACTTGATTTTAGCTCTTACTCTTATTAATTACTTTCTTCCAGAGGTACCTGAGGCTCTGAGGTTTTTTTAACATCATTTTTTTTCCCTCTCTCTTATTTAGATTGGATAGTTTTTATTGATCTATCTTCACGTTTATTGATTTTCCCTCTGTTCTTCTACTAAACACATTCAGCGAACTTTTTTCAGCTATTGTAGTCTTATGTTCTAAAACTCCCTCTGGCTCTTTTTAAAATGGTTTTATTTCCCTTTTGAAAACATATACAATATATACATGCTATAAAATATATATGTGCTATACACGCATATATACGTGTATGTGTATGTGTGTGTACATAGCTATGTGTAGTTTTTACCTCATCAAGCATAGATATAATAGCTGCTTTAAAGTCTTTGTCTCATACACAGATGTAGAGAACAGACGTATGAATACCGGGGTTGGGGGGAAGGGGGGGGTGGGATAAACTGGGAGATAGGGATTGACATATATACACTACTATGTATAAAACAAATAACTAACGAGAACCTACTGTATAGTACAGGGAACTCTACTCATTGCTCTGTGGTGACCTAAATGGGAAGGAAATCCAAAAAAGAGGGGATATATGGATACGTAGAGCTGATTCACTTTGCTATATAGCAGAAACTAACATAACATTGTAAAGCAACAGTACTCCAATAAAAATTAATTTAAAAAGGTTAAAAATTCAAAAATAAAGTCTTTGTCTCATAATTAAAACAGCCGATTGATCTAGAGTTGGTATTAATTAGCTGGCTTTTCTTATAAAGTTGGTTTATAATTTTCCATTATAAAATTATATTCACATACCAAGTCCTTCCAGATTGTATTCTTGATGGTGTAAATACTATGCTATGGAAATTCTGTATTTTCTCACTGCTGTGAAGAATTTTGCCGTTTTGTTACGCAAGGGAACTAACTCAGATGCAAACTGCACCTTGCACAGCTGTTCTGGGCTGCCCCTCAGCTCTCAGTTCAGTCTTCCTGCCTTAGCTGCACATCACTTTCAGTTTTCCTACACATGCACAGTTAGCAATCTTGGAGGTTTGGGCTGAGTTTAAAACACATTTGGGCTTGACTTTCCCCCGCTTCTCTCTGTTCTGAGGTTGCCATGTAAGACAGTGGCTTCTGTATTGTCAGACATCATTATGCTGCCCACGGTGACCGTGTTGCCCTAAGGGCACAGCTGCAAAAAAATCAGGGGCTTGCTCCAAATTTAGACAGCCTCCAAATCTGCCTTTTTAAAAAATCGAAGTCCAGAGTCCTCAGGTAGTTGCTTTTCTGTATTCTGCTTGGAGGTTGAGCTGTTACTTGCAGAAGGACCAGTGAGACAGGCTTCCACGGGATGAGGTTTCTACCAACTCGGATCCTCCTTCTTAGTGTCTCCTCCCAACAGGAGCTTCTCTGCCCTCTGTGCCTTTCGCTGTGCCCTTGCCTGGAGCACTGTTCTGTCTCCACCGCTGCCTGCCTGCCTGCCAGCCAACCACCTTGCTGCAGGGATTCAGAGCCATTTGCATTTTCTAGAAAGAATGTACTCAGCCCTAATGAGAAGTATAGAATGTAATAAAACAATCTGAAGATTTTACAGGTGAAATTGGGGGGTGTAAATATCATCAGTTGCTTATTAAACAGAACATCCCTCCCCTGATGTGCTTTCCCTCCCGACTCCCTGCCATTCCCCCCGCCTTCCGACTTTTCTCATTCCAATCTTTCCCACTCAGAGCTCTGTCTTCTAGCTTCTGAATGTTACTTTTGCCTCTCAACACTTGCCTATTTCTAATGGAAAATATTCAGTATATACAAAAGTAGAGAGAATACTGCAAGGAAATCCATGTAAGCATCTTCCAGTGTCAACAGTTATTGTTCATGGCCAGTCTTGTTTAACTTACAACCGCAATTACTTCCCTGCTTAGTTTGAGCAAAGTCAAGACATCATATCATTTTATTAGTAAAAATTTCAGTATGTTTCTTTAAATAATTTTTATAAAAAAATGACTGCAATACCATTCACAGCACAAAAGACAGACAATAATTCCTTTTTATCATCAAATACCCATTACTCGCTTTTGAAAGTCCCATTAATACTGAAAGTTCATCTTAAGATCTAAATAAGGTCTATAGATTGCAATTAATTAATATGTTTACTATTTTGTTTTGCTATTTGAAGTAGTTTGTATTTTCATTCCAGTGTTTACCTCTATGTTAATATCTCCATTGAAACCATTGTCTTCTTCCTTTGCATGTACAGTCTATGGGTTTCATACTAAAATCAATACTGATATTAACTCAAAACCTCATTTCTTCTCTTTTCCTGCCTCTTCTCCACCCTCCTCACACAAATTCTTCCAAGCCCCCCTTCGGCACTGGCTGTCTCTCCCGGCAATGCCCGATCAATAGAACCTTACTGAAGTGTCTAATTCCAGTCCTGTTGAAATGTACAACTTCTGTGTACTGCTCCTTTCTGGTCCTGTATTCTAATTTCCAAGCCCATCTGTCAGAGGACAAAGTTATGACTCTAAAAACAGTGTTTAATATTGGCATTCAGTCCAGTAATCCTCCACTGTAACAGCTCCTTTACTTTGCAGTGAAAATTGATTTGTATATTCTTTGCCTCTGAGTCCTTGTGGGATTTTTTCTTTTTATTATTCAAACACAAAGTCACAAAAATTATAATCATCCTCATCAGTCGTCAGTTTATTTATGTCTTGTAAAAATAAAATACAGTGTGTGTGTGTGTGTGTGTGTGTGTGAAAAAAAATAAAAATAAAAACAGTGTTTAAAGATAGCATCTTAATCCAGTACTTCTTAAACTGGAATCTGGCCACTTAATGCAGGGTAAGTCATGGGATAAATATAGTCCTTCTTCATGAAGTGCTAAGATTACTTTGTGATGAGTAATTTTTAAAATGACATTACATTTTTATAGATTTATTGTATATTTATGGCTATGGTATAGAGCATCAGCTTCAATTCATATTAAATCTTAAGGTTAATCATGAAACCAAGAAGGAATTTATGCTAGTAGTGGGCATTCTTTTCTGCCCCTAGTTGTGCTATTGTGGAGAATTTTGTCTTATTTATTTTTATTTCGTTCCAGCTTTGCTGAGATGCAATTGACATATAACAAAGTGCACAGTGTGATGATTTAATATACATATATATTGTGAAATGATTATCAATCATGTATTAGTTAACACATCCATCACCTCACAAAATTACAATATTTTGTGGCGAGAACATTTAAGATCTACTGTCTTAGCAAATTTCAAGTATGTGATACATACAGTATTGTTAATTATGGTCACCATACTGTACATTAGATACCAGAACTTACTCATCTTATAATGAAGTTTGTACCCTTTGACCAGCATCTTCCCATTTTCCTCACTTTCCTGCCCCTGGAAACCACCATTCTAGTGTCTGTTTCTATGCATTTGGCTTTTTAAAAAATATTCCACATATAAGTGAGCTCATACTGTGTCTTTCTCTGTTTCACTTAAGAGAAGTTTGTCTTAAAGGGTGACTGAGTATAAGAATTTCTCTCTCAGTGATGGGCTAGCATGAAGAACTTTTGGCACACAGGGCTTTGTGGTGACTTTCAAATCACAGGGGATATATACTCTGTTTCTTTTGTATGTTATTAAACTCGAACTATTGGTCAACCACATCCAACACGACTGACAAAGATGTATGTACTTATGCGACAGTAAATTCAAACCTTTAAATTCCTAACAATATTTAACTAAAGAATGCAAACTATCTGATGGTATATTCCCTGTGGCCATTTTATAACTTTATGTACACATCGAAATTGCTGATATTCATTAAAAATTAATGAGATTCTGACTAGATAAAAGGCATGTTATTCTTGGCTCTTTGACATTTAAGAACCTTCGTTTAAATTCAGGAAGTACTTTTCCTTCCTTTGAAGTCTCATCATCTGTGAATAGCTTTCTACATTCTGTTTTCCAGCCATACATGACTATGTATCATTCATTTTTATTTCTGTATGCCTCTTCTGATGTCTCTGTCTTGAATTCCTACACATTTTCAAGCATGTGGAAAATTTCAAATCTGGAACAAAAGTCACTTTCTCTGCACGGCCTTCCTTAGTTTCCCCCCAGGGAATGAGCTGCTTGTGTTCTGTGCAGAAGCTGTTCATCCTGTTGGCCTAACAGTGTAGCACATGTGCTCTGGAATCATGCCCATGAATCTCTGTGTTATCCCTCACTAGCCCTTTGATACTGGTCCAATTGCAAAACCTTTCTAAGTCTTTGTTTCCTCATATGTGACATGGAGATAATGATTTTATATCTAATGTTTTATAGGGTTGTCGTGAGGCTTAAATGAGATAACGTATGCAGATTGCTTATTCCAGCTCTTGACACAATATATAATATTTGGTATGTGCTGGCTGTCGTTGTTATTATTACGTTGGAATATGGTTAATGATGCGTTTCTTCAGTATCCTCCCCAGATTATGAATTCTTTGGGAAGGGGACCATTTCTTATTCAATTGATCATAATCTTCTACAACATGCAGTCCTGCACAAAGTTGGATAGTAGGTATTCAGTCAGTTTTTGCCAAATAAATTATTTAATAAACAACTCCATTGCCAGTTATCACTGTTTTATTCAACTTAGACCATTATTTTATTAAAGTAATTTTCTTAGCAACCATTGGCGATATCACAGAAATTATTTGGGTTTAATATACATATTTTATTCATGAATACCATTCTGACAGTTTAGGATTGCTATGAAACTGGAAAATAATTACATGGATTTGATTTTTTAAATGCTTAAAAAGACTTAAATAAGAAAAAAAACAGTCACAGGTGATTATAATTTCAACAAGAAAATGGACAGTGAGATTCAGTGTTCATGTCCTTATCCCAAATGTGTAGCATTTTTTTTTTTAAATTTATTTTATTTATTTATTTATGGCTGTGTTGGGTCCTCGTTTCTATGTGAGGGCTTTCTCTAGTTGTGGCAAGCGGGGGCCACTCTTCATCGCGGCGCGTGGGCCTCTCACTATCGCGGTCTCTCTTGTTGCGGAGCACAGGCTCCAGACACGCAGGCTCAGTAACTGTGGCTCATGGGCCCAGCTGCTCTGCGGCATGTGGGATCTTCCCAGACCAGGGCTCGAACCCGTGTCCCCTGCATTGGCAGGCAGGCTCTCAACCACTGCGCCACCAGGGAAGCCCCCAAATGTGTAGCATTTTGAGAGCAGAGGGTAACTAAACATCATCAATTCATGTCAAGTTTTTCTACTGTTTCTAGAATTCATCTCCTCATTGTCACAACACCAAACCCCTAGTTCAAATGATCATCCGCCTGGACCTCTGTGGAAGTCTTTTAACTTGTGTATGTGCATCTACTCTGCGTACACACATGTGCTAGAGTGAATTTTTCAATATGAAAATCTTATCACCTCACTTTTATGTTTAAAATAATCTGTTAATATATTTCCATTAAAAAATAAAATAAAAAAATTTTGGATTGTAAAATTAACCCAAGATACTAAAAACATGTACAAAATTAAAAAGAATAAAAATTTATAGCAAAAAGGTCCATTGCTAAAGCTGTAGTATATACATTTTCAGATGTTTTTCTATGTATACACTAACATATGCATATATTTCCAAATTAGGTGATTAGTTAACATACTCCTTGGGAAAGTCAACCTATTTTTTAAACTTAATAATTTAGTATGGATATTTTCTATGTCAGTAACTAATAGGATTGATATTACAATGTTTGATGGCTGTGTACATCATCCTGTCAGATCATAGGGTCATCTGCATTTTTTGTCACTTTAAACGATACTTTGAGTAGTGTGTGTAAATGTGCAGAGTGATGAATGAACACTGCGTCGAGGAATTGTTGGTAATGTGTCGGTAATTTTATTATGTTTTATGGAAGATAGGATTAATATTGCTAAAACTAGAAAAATAATGGGATTCATCCCAAGGATACATGGATGGTTCAATACCTGCAGAACAGTCAGTGTCATACTCCTCATTAATAAATCGAAGAATAAAAATCATATGATCATCAATAGATGGAGAAAAAGATTTTGACAAAACTCAACATCTATTTATGATAAAAACTCTCAACAAAGTGGATATAGAGAGATCCTACCTCAGCATAATAAGAGCCATATATGAAAATGGCCATATATGAAAAGCACACATCTAACATCATCCACAACAGTGAAAAGTTGAAAGCATTTCATCTAAAATAAGGATCAAGACAAGGATGCCCACCACCTCCCTCTCACCACAGCCTGTTCTTCTTCCCGGGAAGCTGTTGTATTCCCAAGCTGAAATCCACACTCTAGCCTCTTGTAACAGTCTCTTCTTTGACAGAGCATTTCAGAGTTGAAACTTTACATTGATTTATAAATTATTATTTTATTAGTACCTATCTCCTCCACAAGACTCTGTGACAGCAGAAAGCCAGTTTATTTTGCTCATAATTTTGTCTCTAGAAGCTGGTACAGTGCTTGGTACGTAATAAGTTCTCAATAGATACTTGCGGAGTAAATAAATAAAGGAAGGTAACAGTTGTGATCCTTCAGTCCTCAGATTACACCAACTACTCCAATTTTGTTTAAATCTGGTCAGTAAACCAGAACAGTCTACGATAAAAGAGGAAGTCTAGATGAGTAAGTTGGCCTCTATTATTCAAGTCATTCTTAGAATTATTATAAAACACGTTATCTGTTCCACTTGGGAGAAGAGGGAGTAATGAGTTCTTGGTATTATTCACTGAGTTATTAGGTATGTTACAGTTACTCTTATGGGAAATTTAAATGCCTATAATATGCTGAGCATTAGACATAGCATATAGAAGACAATTTGATAGTACGTTAAGCGCTCAGTTTTCTCTCCACACCTTCTCTTACCAAAGCCCTTATGAACTATTATCAGTGCTAAAATAAAGGGGTTGCTTATTTGGACTACTTCGAAACTGAAAAATTCTTGAATTTTATCTTTGTGCCACAGAATAAAAAGATATTAGAACTAGGAAGAACTTTACAGATAATCTAATACTCCTTCTTTAATTTACAACTGAGAAGGTTGAAGCTTAGACTGATTCATGATTAACTGAAGTCACGGAGCTGGGAACTTAAGCCCAAATTTCTAAAACCCATAAGAGACCTTATTCAATTATAACGTGTTGCTGCCATGGCATCTCTCAATGAATTCAACGTGTACTTATAAGAAGCTTATTTTCATGATGTTAAAAGTAATGCTGGTGCTTCTGGTTTGCACCATGCTTGAGTGATGGATAGCAGATGTATCTTCCCACTGCAGACAGCTTTGAAACCACTGTGTTTAGGGATCGGATGAGATAGAGCATAACGCTGTGGTCCCGGGGGAAGGGACTCTCATGAGATGAGCTTCACACGCGCCCTGGTTTTCTTGCTGGGGGTACATTCCAGCCGTGCCATAGGGTAATGGAGCCCAGGTCCAGCGGCAATGCTGGGTGGGAGAAGCACAGAATAAAGTTCAGGGCCACTCAGGCTGCGGGAATGCGAGGAATAGGGTGTAAGAGAAGAAGGCCCACAGAGGAGGAGCCCTGTATAGGAGTTCCCTGGAGTGTTTGGCCAAATACTAAGTTCTACAGACACAGGATGAAACTCCCTGAAGGCCGGCAAAGAGCAGCTACTAGGGGCTGTCGGGGTCACACAATGTTGAGAGATGCTGGTGATCTGAGAAGCCATCGTGGGTACCGCAGGCATCCGACTGAGATCCCCCCAGCAAGGTCAGAGCACGGGGTGCGCTAGCCCTCGAGTATGGGAGCTTAAAGCTGCCTAACAAAGCCTAAAAATAAGCACAAACAGAATAAAGCTAATTGGCCAGTAAATGAATAAAATAAAGCTCAGTATTCTTCTAAGGAAGTTAACATAAATCAGACTCTGCAACATCTACAATTTTCAGAAATCCATAAAAAATGAAAACCCCAAGGGATGCTGGACTTGTAAGATAAGGGCTTGAATACAGCAGTGATAATTATGTTCAGGGACTTAAGGGGAAAGGGCACAAAAAGGATGACAAGATGGGGACTCCATACAGAAATTAATTCTTTAGAAAAAGAACCAAATGAACATTCTGCATCTGCCAAACACAGTATCTGAATTGGAAATTTTATCTGATAGGCTCAACAGCAGGTTAAGAGAAGAAAGTTCAGTGGGTTTTAAGATAGGGTGATGGGAACGGAAATGCAGAGAGAGAAATGACTGGAAAAGATAACAGAGCCTCTGGGCATGTGGTCTAATGCACATGTGATTGAAGTACCAGAAAAGGAAGAGAGGGACATTGGGCTAGAGCTACATACTTGAGGAGATAATGGCTGAAAATGTTCAGATTTCATGAAAAATATCAACCTACAGATTTAAAAAGCAGGACAGACACAGAGCAAACTGCATCATTTTGGACTGATGCAAACCAAAGAGAAAGAGAAAATCTTAAAAGCAGTCAGAGGAGAAGAAGAACGATGATAAACAAAATCAGTGCTGAACGTTCATCAGAAATGAAGCCATCCAGAAGAAAGCAGAAAGATACCTTTAAAAAGCTGAAAGAGAAAAGGAATTATGAACCTAGACTTCACTATCTGGTGAAAATAACGTTCAAAAATAAAGGCAAAAATAAGAACGTTTTAGATAAACAAAAGCTGAGATCATTTGTCTTTGGGAGCCTCCACTACGAGAAATCTAAAAAGACGTTTGCGGGTGAGGAAAGGCCCCAGGGGCTGGAGGACCAGTTTCAGGCTCCCGGCTCCCAGTTCTGCGTGATATTACATTATTATTCTGGTTGTGTGGGCTCTTTCTGCCCCACTGGTTTTGCAACATTAGCGCCCTGGTCCCTGCTGCGTGAGAGGCAGCGATGAGATATTTATGAGGTGAGTTATCCTTGCTAGACCCAGTGGTGAGGCACCTAATTTGTATTTGACCAGTGAAAGTTTAAAATACGAAACTCAGTTAAGTGCCAGTGCTATTACATGGGGAAACTTCTGGAGCAGAGGTCCCAGAGGAAGGTACCTGTGAGCAGAGGTGTCCGGGCTTCTCCAGCCACGTTTGTTGGTAGACCTTCCATCCGCTCATAAAGCAGTCCTGACCCTGCTCGTCTAAACGTGGGGTCTTTACATTTGAGGCTGACACCCTTGCATTTCTACTCTTCCGTGTGGGTGCGAGGTGGCGGGGCCCAGAGGTGAGGGTGCACCACCAGGACCTCAGAGCCCCAGGGTCCTCACGTGCTTGGCCCCGATTACATGCCCCTTCATCACAAGGGCGCAAGAGTTCAACCCCAGAAGCATTTAGTGGGAAGTATAAGCAGTGTCTCTTGGGGTGGCCCTGACCCTCACGATTCATCATGAAAATTGCATCTGGGAGAGGATGCGCCCGGCTACCCGAACACTATAAATGAGCCGTAAACTGCGGTGCGGTCCTACAGAAGAATGACGGTGGCAGCACTTCAGATGGAAATAGAAAGTACAGCTGCATGAAATGAAATATCAAGAAGACAAAGCAATCCCACTGGAGTCACATAGAGAAAACGTTAGACCCGGAGTCTGAAGACCTGAGCTTGACTCCTTGGCTGACTTGTGATGGGTTGCTTCCTCTTTTTCATCCTCACTTCCTTCATCTGCAAAGCAAGACGTTGGTCTAGACAACGTTTAAGCACTCCTTCAGTCTGTGTGGGAATGATTCAATGGAAGAGATCATTTGACTTGTAAATTAATAATTAAAGCTCAGCTCTATTTGACAACGGACAAAACAGTCTCATTAGGTGATGGTGGGAGGCCTGGGATGTGAGGGAAGTTTCCTCTGTTTACTCATAAGTTGGATTTAACACCTTAAAAGTGAGGGAATACATTTCCAATTATGTTCCTATCCAGGCAGTGTTTAGATTTTCTTTCTAACAAACGTAAAGGATGTAGTCTTTTTCTCTACCCCTGAAAAAAATTCAGAAGGAGGGAAGGAGGGAGGAGGTTATTTTGCAAACCTTGAAACCCCGACTTCGGTTTTGGCGTTGTGGGAATTTCTCCAGCCTGGGATGAGAATTGTTCAATGTGCGTAAGTCTCAGGTCACATTCCAGTACATGTGGCCGTGTCTCAGGAGCCTAACTGTACCCGGTCTCAGAGCTGCGTTGGGAGGAACCTCAGGTTCGTCCCCTCCTATGGGAAGACCCACGATTAGACGCCTGGGGCTGGGCAGGCTTCCCAGCTTTGCACAGCTGCTGTGCAACTTCAGGGCAGTTGCTTGCGTGCTCTGGAGCTTCTCCGACCCTGCGGCCCTGGGTGCCCTTTGGCTTTTATGCGTGTGCAGCTGTGGGGTCACCATGGACTCCCTGACTAACGGGTGGCATGTACTGATGGACAGGTTTCCCCTTTCTTACCCCGGGGAAGGCAACCCGACACATGTTTCAAACAGTCCCGCGGGACGGAGCAGCCCATAGCAGGAGCCAACTCCTGTGTGCGTCCCAGTATTACTGGCTTTGCCCCTTTCATATTTCAATCCCCTGTTCTTTATTCCTGCTCCCTGTGAATCACTTTCCTGAATAATTTACATTTACAAAAGCCTTCCTCTTGGCCTCTGCCTGTGTGGGAAATCAGCTGAGACAAACCTCAGTGTTATTAAAAATCTAAACTGTCAGTGACCCAGGCACATTTGTCCAAGTATTCTCGCTGTTGATCTAGAATTTTTGTTTTTACTTTGGCCTGGATATTGACAAATAGTGAAGCCCGTAGTCAACTGAGACAGTGGCATTTTGTGGTGGTCCTGGGGTGGGGCAGGCCTTCGTGATGCAGGGAGGTGGGTGGGGTGCTGAAGGGTCACCTCAAATGGAAAATAGAAACAGCTCGTGAGATGCAGAGCCAGGATTGAGGCAGGGCTTGGAGTTAACCCACATTTACTTTTGCAGTTTTCTCCACTGGGGCGAACAGCATGATTGGTCACTGGAAGATCTGAAAAGGTTCTGGAAACAATATTTTCAAATTGCAGAAAAGAGCGCCCTTCCCCCTTCAGTTCTCCTGTATCATCTTTATTCCCATGTTCATGTACTTGCTAATTTAGTAGTTTCTTTCTTTTGTTATCTGAATGGATAAAATATCTTCCATTCAAATTCCTTTGCTTGATTTTCCATCTTTTAATGCAATTAAGTGATGGTCACTGTCTTAGTCATAAACTAACTGGAGATTGGAATGGAGACCTTCCTGAGGTCTTGCTACGCCTTCTTTTCAGATTGTGAAGCTTGAATGTCCCTATAGGTAAGAAGCAAACAAATTCCACTGTGGAAAATAAAGGCTAAATGCTGTTCATACTCAACCAAAATTAACAAATATTTCTATTTTGTCATGTTCTCCTAGATATTTAAGTAAAAGATAAAATATTGTAATTAAAAAAACATAATAGAATGATACAAATGTTATTAACTTATATAAATTTTGAGACTAAAAGACATTATAAATTATGTATTATATGGAGATATATATGTATATATGTGTGTATATATATATATATTTAAGTCATGGTCTTTTAAAACAAGATAGATCAAACCAAAAGATTCTGTTATTTTTCCCAAATAAATTTTCCCAAAATAAATGATAATTTTCTGCAATTGTCTCAGCTATATCTTATCTGTTATGGAACACTGGAATCCCTTTTCAGTGAATTCAGTAATTTAAAGAAAATCTTCATTTTGGTGGAGATATTGCGGTCCTAGATAAAAACTATTCAGTTATCTCAGCAAAAAATTTATATAAATATTATACATATTTATGTGTGTGTGTGTGTGTGTGTGTATGTTGTGTAATAGGAACTGTGGGTCAAATCCAGCCTGCTGCCTGTTTTTGTACAATCCACAAAATAAGAATGGATTTTACAGAAGTACATTTGCAATCAATATGATAATATAGAAAATTAACTTTGAACTCCAATTAAATTAGCTATCTCCCCACCCTCCAAAACATTCCTTTCATTGGTAGACAAAAAAACTGCTCTATTTATATATATTTGTGGAAATTTGTTTTCTCTCTTGTTCTAAAATAAACTCTACATACAGCCTTAATTTTGTCTTTTGGCTTTCAAAGTCTAAAACATTTACTTCCAGCCCTTTATTGAAACAGTTTGCCAATCCCTAGTGTAATACATCTTTTAAGATGAAGCATTTTCTGTATATTTGTGAAAAAAAAATCACTGTACTGTTTGCAGTACTTTCAGTTAATATCTTTTGCACAATCAAAATACATTGAGTAGAAACCTTATTTCCTCACCTTTGGATGTTACCTCCACCAAGATCTGGCCCGTGTAGCACCAACCTCACTTATAATTCCAGGGAAATAAGCGCTTTGCTTCCATACAAATAAAACTTTCAAAGAAACTCCTGAATTCTATGCTGGATTTACTGAAATGAGTGTGTATATTTTTGTCCCCTTATAGATGTAACCTACTATTTTTGAGGATCCAAATGGTTCATGTGTGCCAAGAATTGACAATGTTAACTAATACTTGAAAGAAAAAATAGTAATTTCATCTACGAAAGTAAAAATAGTTTCACCAATGACTTGCATCTTGTGAAATTCGGTGGTGGTTTTGGGGATCCCTTAACACCGATTTCTCGTCTTTCCTGAAAGCCATTTGTTCCTTGGATTCCATGATGACCTGTCCTCCTGTATTTCTCCGACTTCTCTGGCAATCCATTCTCAGCCTTCTTTCTTGGATTATCTGCTTTTACTAAATTTCCAAATGTTGGAGGCTCAGTCATTAGACCCCTTTCTCACTACACATTCTCCTTAGTTTATTTCAGTAACTTCCAGAGACTTCAACTTCTATTTGATAACTGCCAGATAAATATCTCCTCTCTAGGTTTTTCCCTCTCACATCCAGATACTTAGAAGCTTTTCTGAAGCTTCAACTGCTTAGTAGATGCCGCTCTCAGGAAGACACACAGGTCCTTCCGAACCTAACTCCTGACTTCGTGTTCCAAACCCATGTCCTCTTTCTGATTCTGACTCAGTGGAACGCGCCATTGGTCACAGACTTGGGGACCACCCCGCACACGCACAGAGCGCAGCTCCACGGAGCGTCTCCCAGGAGCGCGGTGCGCGATGTGCGGTGGACGGAGCACAGCCTGCCTTTTCCGGCGCTGTGACTGACAGGCGAGTCTACACCACGACTGTATTATCCTCCTAGTTTACATCGCAGGCTCACTCTTAGGATTCTTTAATCCTTTCCTCCACAAGCGGCTACGCAATTTTAAAAAATCACCTAAAACAAATCTGACCATGCCGTTTCCATTACTCCGAAGTGTGGGGAACCAGCGGGCCTGGTGTGCCCAAGAGGAAGGGGATTCCTACAGGTGACTCTTTCAGTTTTAAAATCGGGACAGTCTTGGGGGAATTGTCCCTGTTTGCTTGGGACAGAGGTGTTTTCTGGGATGCAGAACTCTCAGTGCTGAAACCAGGAAAATCTAAGGCAAACTGGGGTGAGTTGGTCGCTCGAGTTTTAGGACAGATTTGCTGAAGTCCCTGAATGCCCTGCTCCTCTTTCCTTCGTTCTCCAAGCTCCAGCCACATGGCGTCCTTTCCGCTCCATAAGCATGTCCTTCCACTTCCTGCCCCAGGGCCTTTGTATGTGCTCCTTCTGCTGCTCTGCTTTCTCTTTGAAACTGTCTCTTCCCACCCATCAGACTTTAGCGAAATATCATTTCCTCAGAGAAATTCCCCAACTCCCCAGACCAGGGCAGGTCTCCCTGAATATTCTTTCTTATTATTCCGCACTCCTTTTAGCACTTACAGGAACAGTAGTTATGTTATTTAATGTCTGTCTCTTCCTGGGATGTGAGCCCAGGAGGGCAGGACCCCCTGAGAGTTCTCAAGGGCCTTCCAAAGCATAGGACGGCGCCTGCCACAGAGCCAGTGTGAGTGAACACTTGTTCTTTTATCAGCCTCTTTATAATATCTATTTCCGTGGTCAAAATATTTCCACAGCAAAATATTCAGCTGGCCCTATTTTCTGTAACTTACGTATTTAATCAAATCATGTTGTAAGTGCCTTCCCTTTGTTGGCAGTAAGATCATCTTTCAACAGATGGAACTGGCTGGATGATACAGTCCGATCTCCCGAGGGTTACGTTCAAGGGAAACTGGGGGCACAAATTGTCTGCACCCTCAGGGTCCGGTGCCCCTCAGGCAGCCCCCATCTTTACCCTGATGCCATGGAGATGGGCGGAGGAGCAGAGGCACCTGCAAACCAGGAAGCAGGGACCCCGTGGGTGATTCCGAGAGACGGCTCCCTGCTCCTCTAGGTGTCCCTTTGCACCCCTCCTGCTGCTGGCGGTGGCCTCTCAAATATTCCTTTGTCGTCCAGGACAACTCAGTATCCTCCCCTGGCCTGTGTAATTCCAACTACAAAGCAAAACCCCACCGTGGGCCAAGGAGCCGGCCTCCTGTTCCCCAACCACAGCCTCGGAAGGGTTCTTGTCATTTCCGTCCCGCATCTCTGGAAACTCACCTTTTCCATGGACAATACATAAGCCCACAAGGAGTCTTAAGGCAGTAATTACACAATTAGGGAAGACAACAAGCATCTACTAAGGAAAGAGGGTAGAGAATTTGGGTTGTTATTTTCATCATAATTTTAAAAAATCATTTATACCATTTTTTTTAGATTGCACATAGAAGCAATAGCATATGATATTTTTCTTTCTGCCGGACTCATTAGTATGATAAGCTCTAGGTCCATGCATGTTGCTGTAAATGGCATTATTTCATTCTTTTTTGTGGCTGTGTAGTATTCCATCGTATATGTGTACCACATCTTCTTTCTCCAGTCATCTGTCCATGGACATACAGGTTGCTTCCATGTCCTGGCTATTGTGAATAGTGCTTCTATGAGCATTGGGGTGTATGTATCTTTTTGAATTATGGTTTTCTCCAGATTTTACTTACAAAACAGAAATAGAGTCACGGATGTAGAAAACAAACTTATGGTTACCAGAGGCAAAAGGGGGGGAGGGATAAATTAGGAGATTGGAATTAACATAGACACAATACTATATATATAAAATAGATAACTAATAAGGACCTACTGTATAGCACAGGGAACTCTGCTCAATATTCTGTAATGACCTACATGGGAAGAGAATCTTAAAAAGAGTGGATATATGTATATACGTAACTAATTCACTTTGCTGTTCACCTGGAGCTAACACAAAATTGTAAATCAACCATACTCCAATAAAAAAAAATTTTTTTTAATGCCAAAGAAAAAAAAAAATTCAAGGGAAATTGTGCTGGAGTTTCGGCACTAAGATGCCAGTAGCAATTTCTCCGCTGAATGAGAGGCACGGTGACTTACCACCTGCCGCTGGGCGGAACCTCGCATCCCTGCGCGGAGGGGCGGTGCCAGCCGGTTGGTCTCCCTTCCGTCCTCCTCTCTGCTGGCAGTTGTGCTTCAGGGGCTTCAGCTGGAGAGGGTGGGCTGCCTGGGGGGTGGGTGGGGGGGGTCCCGAGGCCCAGCTGAGCTAACGGGGCAAAGAGGGAGAGGAGCTGCTGAGGATGCAAGGAAGCTGCGCACACGCACAGAGCGCAGCTCCGCGGAGCGTCGCCCAGGAGCGCGGTGCGCGGTGGACGGAGCACAGCCTGCCTTTTCCGGCACTGTGACTGACAGACAACAGCCCATGTTGGGAGAATCCTAGGACCTGATGGCGTGCGAGCTGCCAGGGAGCTGAGAATCGTCTGCTCCCCTTCCCCCCCGCCCCCATGATGGAACTCAGGCCTCCAGGGGCTTATGCGACTCGCTGACGGTCTCTGGGTTATTTGCAGATAATGAAAACCCCTGGTTTCTACTTGACTGGGACCCAATCTTGAATGCACTCATTCAGGAATCTCCCCTAATGTACGTGAATTTGTAGTCTGGAAAAGCAACATGGTCGATGGTGTCCATTTTTAAGAACAAAAATCAGGGCTAAGTGACTTTTAAAATGGAAGGTTGATTAAAAATACACTTAGTGGAAATACTTGTGTTTATCATTCTGCCGTTAATGGCTTGGAACTGCAAAGTGATTTTTAATCATTTATCTCTTTAATCACCAGCGGGTTTTCATCAGAGGAGTGAGAGGGGCGATCTCCCTCCTGAGCACACAGCAGTGACTCTCCTTGGGTCTCGTAGCCGCACAGCCAGCCTGGGTCTCCGGTCCTCATGCTCTGAGAGCATCCTCTACATACATCCCTGTTGACATCCATGCTTGAGATCATAATTCAGCTTTGGAAAGTCAAATTTGAAGTCTGGGGCATCCCTTTGAAAGTGTGAGGGAGCAGGTTGATCCCAGGACATCCCACATCCCAGGCCTCTGATCTCTCCCGCTCTGTTGAAATCGGTCCACACCCCGGCGGCTGTGCAGGAGCAGGCAAGGAGCCGGGCGATGGGTCTGCCCCATTCAGGGTGGGAGGGTGGTTTATGCGAAGCAGATGTTCTCGCAGAGCAGGACCGTTTCTTCCTTCAAGGATCTCAATGGCCTGTAACATTCTGCTGGCCGTGGACTACTGGATCCCAGGCTACACCTCAGCGTGCTTCAGGGTTTACGTGGATTCCCTCATTTCATCTTGGTAACGGCACTGCTGTGTCCTCACATGTGTAAATGCAGAGGGTTTAAGTGTCTGAGCCAAGGCCTAGGGCTTCATACAGGGATGGTGATCTGCGTTACCATCATGAACCAGTCAAAAAGGGAAGCAGTTGGGGGTCTTCCTTTGTATTTACGGCATAGGAGTTAGCAGGTAAAATTGTTTGGTTATTGGCAGAAACTGAGAAAGACCATCTATGCTGGTTCATATTTTCTTTTTTTCTCAGAGACATGAGTGTCTCTGGGGACGGCAGCCTCACCAGTGACTCTGTCCCGGCATCTGTCCCAGCTCAGCTTGGGAACCTGGGGTCAGGGTTCTAGGTTCTCCAGTGTGATGTCAGGAAACTAAGACTGATTTTCCAAACAAGCGACTGGCCTTCATATCTCTAAAGATTTCTTCAGCTTCCGTCTTGTGACCCCTTGATACTCTTTTTCCTTTGGCTCCTGGCCTCAGACACCTGGCTCACCTGCTGGACGCCAGGAAGAAGAACCAGGTCTTTCAGCTTCAGGGACTGTGCTGTTTCAAAATCCTACAGTGCGTGTGCTGGAGTCTAATAATAATAATTGAGATTGAATAATAATAATAATAATAATAATTGAGATTGAATCTAGGTTCGAAGCAAGCTCTGCCACATACCAGCTGTGTAAATAGAGGCAAGTAACTTATCTTCTCTGTTTCCATTTTTTCATACTTAAAATTCTAAATAAGGTTGTTGAGAGAATTAAATGAGAAATGTGAAAAATGGTGTGTACACACAGAAAAATGATAAATGTTAGCCGTGGTAGCTATTAATGCAATTGCTGGTATTGCTATTCCTGGTTTACACTCAGCAGAAGAGGGGGCCCATGGCTGAAATTCCCGAAACCCCGCTGTACGGTAAACAGAAAGCTGATGGAAAGTGCCAAGTTCATCCTCCCTAACAGAGGTGGACAGAAATCAATTCATCATCAGCTTTCTCCCTCAGCCCTGATCAGTGTCACCAGCAAATGAAGTCAGTCAGAGGTGGAGTGAATGTGGGCTGGGCTGGTGGTCGTTTGGGTGGACCATCCTCTGCTGGGGGCCTGGAGGAGTCGGCCACTGGGGAAGGAGAGCATCTCCTGGGCAGGTGACCTGAGCTTCCTGATGTGAAGATGAGGACAGGAGACGATCATAGGGCTTACTTGGAGAGAGGGAGGGAGGGAGGAGGAGGGAGAGAGACAGAGAGAGAGAGAGAGAGAGAGGGAGAGCGAGCCCAGCACGGGGTCCGGCGCAGCCTGACCCTCCAGATCAAGTCCGCAGACGTTTGCATCCCGCCCTGTGTGGAGGCTGACCTCAGTGCATTACGTCAACCTGGCTTCCTTGCTCAGCGCAAACAAAAGTGGTGACCAGCGAGCCTGCGTACGGGGCACTCGCTGGGGAAACTCAGGGGTGGGATCATTAGGACCAGTGTGGGTTCCTTGTTCCGCTTTCATTCTAGAACAGTGCGCGGAGGTCTAGTGGGCGTGGCTGCGGTTAGGAAGGCCGCGGCTGTGGCCTCGGAGCTGTGTGATTCGGGAAGCGCGGATCCCTCCAGCTGCGACTAGGGCTGAGCGAGGGTGTGTGGGGAGGGCCAGCTTTGGGGGCCAAGCCTGGAGGTCATTCAGGGTCCGTGGCCTTAAGAACAGGGCTGTAGCTGGTTTCCATGGAGCTCTGGAGGAGGTCGGCTCTTTTTCTTGAAGATCAGCCTGCAGGGATCAATCTACCTCTTCCTTGTCAACTTCTGGTTGCGTTTGGGCAATGAGGGGCATCAGCAAGAGACTGGAGAGAGGACAGGTAGAGGCGAGGGGGCGCCGCTTCCACCGCCGCCCCCCATCCTGACTGCGGCCAGGCCACGCCCCTTCCCTGCAGCCCCATCTTACAGCATCCTGCAGCATCCTACAGCATCCTGCAGCAAAGCCTGTTCCCGGGCAGCCCCTCTCCCTCACCCCTGCGAGGGGGCTTCACCTCCCGCTCCTTAGGCCTGACCGAGCCCACACTTTTGTGAGCTGTCCTGACATTGACCTTTCTTCCGTCAGCCCCTTGAGGGGACCATCTGCTTCCTGCTGCAACCCTGCCTGGTGCAACATGGAAAGATATGTAATTTGTTTAAGATCTGAATGTTGCTCGTTTTAGGCATTTAGATCTATATGGGCGTCTATAAAACGTCACATTTTCTCAATATGTTCAAACTTATGATCTAAAGAGGAGAATATAAGAAAGAATTTGAATGGCTGTTAGACAAATGATTGAAAATACTCTCCTTTCTTCCCTTCTGTTTTAATATCCTAAGAGTGATTTTTTAAAAACCTCAGTGTTATTGAATTCCATAGCTTTGCCGGGTAATCAAGACAAATGTGGAAAGAGGAAAGTTCCACTATTAGAGAAAAATCTCTCAAAGGTTTCATTCCAAAAATGACTCATTTTAGACTTGTCACAGATCTTTGTTTTGTACAACGCTCTAAGCAAGTACAAATAAAAATAGCCAAGGAAGAAGCTTATGGATAAGCTCTGGTCTTAGGGTTTTTCCACGGGAAATTGATTTATTCTTCACAAGTCTATGAATTCAATTACCTCCTTGAGTTCCTGTATTGATACAAATGCCGTGGATCCAGCGAAGGCTTAGGCAGACATGTCTGGTAAACACTGCCCATTTTTCTTTCTCAATTAGATGAGCTGAAATTGCATTACAGACTACTCTGCTCCGAGAGCCCATACATATATCGAAAGCCACTGTCTGGAAAAACGTGAGCCTGTGCAGGCAGCTGCCCTTCTGACCTGCCGCGTGGTGTCCTGGCATCTGTCAGCGAAGCCCCTTTTGTCCCCGTAGTCACTGTTGGCTGAGATCTGAAGAGACTGCCCTGGGTGTCTGTTTTCTGTGGATTAAGAAGTGGTTTAGGGACTTCTTTGGTGGCCCAGTGGTTGAGACTTCGCCGTCCAGTGCAGGGAGTGTGGGTTCGATCCCTGGTCAGGGAGCTGGGATCCCACATGCCTTGCGGCCAAAAAACTAAAACATAAAACAGAGGCAGTGTTGTACCAAATTCAATAAAGACTTTAAAAAAATGGTCCACATCAAAAAAAATCTTAAAAAAAAAAAAAGAAGTGGTTTATTTTTTATGCCCACTCACACTTTAAGAGTTTGGAGTGTGAATCTGAATAATAAAGCTTCCACTTGGTTCAGCAGGCTTGGGGTAGCTGGGTTTGCAAGCTGCTTTTGGAGAAATCATTCATTCACTGTCAGTACTTGTGAACTTGTGTCTCCCCTTCATGTGCCTGCAAAGGAAAGTAGAAAAGACGAGGTCGGGATGTATAATCCACTCCTAAACACTGAGAACATGCCGAACATTGTACCCTGAGCTCTGCTGAGAAATGAGCGGTTCAGAAAGAAGCGAGGGCCACGTCTCCATCTGGAGGGGTTGGTATCCCGCGGGAGAGCGAAAGCTGAGAAAAATAATAAAATGCCACTCATCAAAATTTTGGCTTTTCCCAGCAGACATATGAAATAATTGTTAGTGAATTTATTATTTGAAATGTCATTATGTTCCCTCTGGTCAACTGGAGAATTTCTAGAATTCCTGGTATTGCTAGTGAGCCCCCAGGCAGCTCCCCCCTCAGTCTTCCTGTGACGTGACCGTCATCTGACTCTACCTGGTGACAAGAGCTTGTCCTCCATGGGGTTGCCAACAGGGTCTCACTGCAGCTCCTGAGGGGCCCCGTCCAAGGGGGTCTTTGAGAGGAGACAGGAGAACACAGCCCCTAAGAGCGCAGGTTCTAGGGCCAGGCTGTAACCGAGCAGGACCCTCTGGGGCCCTCCCCATATATCCTCCGCGTTAGCTCCTCTCTGAAGTACCTGGATAACAGTAGTCGATGCACACTCCTGAGTTGTTTTGCAGATGTGAACTGCCCCCCCCCCCCAGACAAATGGATGAACTTACTTGATGATCATGAGCGCGCAGCCCCAGGCCTCCTGGAGCCTCAGGACTGATACTGTGACCCCTGTGACATCACCCTGCTGCCTCACCATCAGCCAATCAGAGGATCGTGCACGAGCGGATCACGTACCCTGCGACCGCCCCACCCCCAACTCCTGGCCTTTAAAAAGGCTTTGCTGAAACCCTTCGGGGAGCTCGAGGCTTTTTAGGGCAAGAGCCACCCATCTCCTTGAGTGGCCCTGCAATAAACCCTTCTCTGCTCCACACTCCGACTTTTCAGTGCGTTTGGCCTCTCTGTGCGCTGTGCGCCCGGGGCACGGACTTGCGCGAACAGGGCATCCTGGGTGTGGGGCAACGTCCATCACGTGGTAATCGTGTGGCCCTTGGCAAGTTACTTACCTTTTCTCAGATTCAGTTTCTTCACGTGGAAAATGTGAATAGTAGCAGGTCCGATGCCTTAGCACGTGGAGCACTTAATGCGGCCCCAGCAAGTGGTCGCGGCATCTCAGCTGTGACTGTTTTTCCTAACACTCCTGAGGCTGCAGGACCCTGAAGCCTGGCCCGGGTCTAATCAGGCCCCTGGTAAACCTGCGAGGGGCCGGAACATCCGGTGCTGCTGCCGAGTTCTTCGCTTTATTTGCAAGGAGACGTCTCAACAAAGTGTCAGGAACACTTACTTAAGATAAGAATATATTTGTCTCTGTATAATCGAGAAGAAAAAACACAGTGCAGTGAAACTGTTTTATTTTCCCCCAAGTAGTCTGTCAGTGGAGAGGACAAGAGAGACAGTGGTCTGGAGTGGGCAACTGGAAAGGAGCGTGCATGGGACCTGACATGAGGGGGCTCAGGCAGGAGCGGTGTGAGGGCTCTTGTCCTGCCCCATAACAAGACTTCAGCACGGAAAGCCCCACGTCCCAGGAAACCCGTCAGCAGCAGGCCAGCTGGGACTGTTGTTCACCCCGCGAGTCGCAGCACTGCGGCCTCAGTCTCCTTTCTGGAAGCTCCTGTGGCTAGACTAGTCTTTGTTAGTGGAGAGAGCAGGTGATGTGCAGCTTCCCAGGTGGGCACGGGCAAGCCCCCCAGCCTGGCTCTTGTACTGGTGTCCGGTTTAAGCTGCATCTCACAAGCCTGCTCTCTGTTCTAACAAAAACAAGAATTTATTCTGTTTTCATTTCCGATTCATGCATTATTTTATGTATACTATTATACAGTCAAAACAAACTGTTATAAAATAGATGCTGGATCAGGGCCCCAAAATTTAACAGTTCATCTTTTTGTGGAGATCTAAATATAGAACAATTACTGGTGGGATTTTACTAGAACTCTGAGATCTGGTGTAATCTAAACAAACTGACCAATGAATAAAGCCAGACTGCAAGTAATTCCAATTAATATTATGCAGTCAAATCCCAGAGTTACCCTCTAGCTGAATTCACAAAGCATATTGCTGTGAAGAAAGACCACACGCATGGTATCCTGAGGTACTTCAGACCTTCAGTGTGTTAGGGAAGCTTACCATCCCTAAACTGCGCGATTCCAGAAAGGTCTCCAACCTGACCCCAAAGCTGCAGGCACAGCCCCGGGGGCCTCTTCTGCAGACTGATGTTAATGAAGCTGCGGGCGGCCTCTGTAGGAAGCCCCAGGGAAATCAGCGTAAACAAGAAGAGCTTCATCTGTTTAGATCATAATTTTACCTACTTAATGGGCTCTGACAATCCCTGTGCTTTCATAAACCAACTGAACTACCCTCTTAATCCAATTTGCCTCGAAAAATGTTAGATCACACAAGAAATTAGAACAAAACAATAAAAAATTCCCAAAGATGTTATGCTGAGAACCCTGTTGGGAAACAGATCAGTCCTGCAAACTCGACCTCCTTTGTTTCGGGATTGCTGAGCTGCGGAGGGGACGGCTGGGCAGTAGACGGTCCTCAGCCTCAGACCAGCCTCGCTGCCGACGGAGAGGCTTTGCCAAGTTTCTGGAAAAACTACTTATGCAGCTCTGGAATTACATTTCCCCATTATAATCACATGCTCTAAATTCTGAGGCCACCTTAATTGGGAGCCAATGTGATCGGCGTGTCTGAGAGCGCTGTGGGTTTTGAGCCGGGAATGCAGCATCTGGAGACAGCTTCTGGGTGAAGCAGCTGAATCTACACCCCGCCTCACCCCCCATCCCCCCGAGCCTGGCTTCCTGGATTCGCTGATGCCGGACCACCTAATGCAGATGTTTTCACTGGAACGCTGCCCGTTGCCCGTCCTGTTCCTTACAGATTCAGGCTCACAGGTCTCATGGGGCAGATCCCCACATTTTCTGGGCCCGTGCTAGTCCTGGACCAGTGATGCATGGCCCTCCCCCTCCCCGACCTTGACCTGTGCAGCCCTTGCTAACACCGCACTCGGAATGGCCTCCGAGTCTACAGCAGTGGAACCCCGCCTCCACCCTCCCAAGCTCCCCTGTGCCCCCCTGTCCTGAATCCAGCACAGCCCTGGTCCTTCTCCCTCCTCGTTGTTGCCTGGGATGCGGTTGCCCCTGAGGCTCTAGAGTTAGACAACAAACAGAGAGAGAGAGGGGAATAGCGGGAGGCTGGGAGCCTAGGTCCTGATGTAGTTGAGACCAGACTCTAAGGATTTACACGGGCACCGGGTGTAAAAGGACTGAAATAGCAAGTACCCTTCGCAGCCTCTTCTCTGGTTGGCTGCGCTCAGAGTCAGCAAGAAACAACTCCTCCAGGCACTGACCACAGCTGGGTGGGCTCGTCCAGGTCCGGGAGAAGATACAGGCGTTGGCATCGCTAAGTCAGCCTGGGGTAGGGGGGTTGGGGGCTAGGACGGCACCTGTTCTCACGTCCCAGTGGTTACGAAGGAGCCGGAGAAGACAAGACAGAACCATGAAAAGCACATGACATTTGGGGGAAAATCTGTGAACTGCTCAGTTGTGGTTCAATTTGATTTTTGAAAGGATTTTTTAATATCACAAAAATGCATTAAGACAGAAAGAGCCACCACGAAGCACAGACAGTTTGGTGTGACTCGGCCGAGCCCTCGCCCTGCAGTCACGGCCCCCAGGGCCTTCTCGCTTCTGATGTGAGCCTGCAGCTCCCCTCAAGTCAGGCTTGCACAGCACTGCTCCACCTGCCCCCCCCCCCAAATATGCGTTCGTAAATGTCCTTTGACCTTGGAACACATCTGCTGTGGTGGACGGCGGCTTCTTTCTCCGATGCTCCTCCCGGGCTCTCACGTCTCTCATCACACCTCCTCCTCTCCTTCTTCTCTCCTTCTCCCTCTTACGCTGGCATCTCACCTGGCTTAGGTTCCTCTGTAAGGGTTTGGACAGAGCAGCCCTGTCCTGGCACGCAGAGAAGGGTCAGGACGAAAGTAGAAGTACCTGGATCTCCTTGTTGGAGATCTTGTGTCCTCCTTACCTCATGCCCCACCCCCCCAGTGATCCTACCCCAAATATTCTGCCCAAATTGATGCCAAAAGCTCAGCTTCTCTGTGCGCCGGTGCCAAATTGAATCTCAGAGACAGAGTTTTGGGCGAAGTAGAAAAGAACAGCCTTATTGCTTTGTCAGGCAAAGGGGGCCATAGTGGGCTAATGCCCTCAAAACTGTGTATCCCCACCTGGAGGGGATCGTGAGGAGTCTTACAGGAATGATTCAAAGAGGGCGTGGTCAGCTCATGGACACTCTTCTGATTGGCTGGTGGTGAGGTAATCGGGAGTCGGCATCATCAACCTTCTGGTTCCAACCGGTCTGGGGTCTCCGTGCTTGTGAGCAGCAGACAGTTAACTTCTCCCACCTGGAGGGGGTTTCAGTGTCTGAAAAACAGCTCAAAGATATTGTTGTGTGCATCCCTTGAGGGGAACCAGGACCCTGGCCCAAGGCTGCACTATTGTTTCTCTTGACTGTTTGTTTCTAACCTTGCATCCCCTCCCTTCCCTATTTACCAACTGCTTGAACCTGCCCATTGGAACTCAGGGAAGGTCCTGGAGTCTGAATGAAGGCTATTTCTTGTAATCAAAGAAATGGGGGACAGGGAAAGACTTTGTGCCCAGGAGCCCCACAGGGCCCTGCTCGGTATCAAAACCACCCTGGAACGCTGGGTGAGCACAAAGTTTCCAGCAGAGGTGGTGGGGGAGGAGGGGTGCTTCAGAGCACCTTCACTCTGGCAAGGCCGGAAGGATGCTTCCTTTCTGATACTCTTTTATTAACCTTGCTGGAAGCCATACACGTTGCCCCGAGGATT
Source organism: Balaenoptera acutorostrata (assembly GCF_949987535.1). Lineage (NCBI taxonomy): Eukaryota > Metazoa > Chordata > Mammalia > Artiodactyla > Balaenopteridae > Balaenoptera > Balaenoptera acutorostrata. Next base: position 1,410,131 of record NC_080075.1, read on the forward strand.
TAAGATGTGAGGATTTAAGTCTGAAAGTTTAGCAGAGGATCTGCCTCAAGTCTGCGGGTGCTTCCAGGCATCAGGAGGCTCAGACATTTGGAGGCCTTTTCACAAAGCTGTGGGGTGAGACTAGGTGTAGACTCAGCTGAACCACAGTTCTGCTTAGGGCCGACCCACAGTATGATTGGTGGAGACTTCCTGGCTGTTTCCTCACTTGGCGCTCCAGGAAGGATATTTTGATGGCTTAAAAGGCCGTAGAAAATTCCAGCCAGCACGAATCCAGAGCTTCCCCTTTCCTCCCACTGCCTGCGCTCCACCTTCTGTCCAGAGGGGGACCAGCCGACCCCTCAGGCTCTCCTTCCCCACCCCACCCCCAGGCTTCTAGAACATCCCAGGGCCACTGGGCAGCTTCTTTCTGAAGTACCTGCCACCTGCTGTGTCCAAGGGGCAGGAAAACACAAGGGAGAGACAGCCCCTATCACCTGGCCCAGCCACCTCCTGGGACATCCCTTCTCTTCAGTTTCAGGGCCGGCAAAGGTGGAGAAGCGGCCGAGAGTGGGACTCAGTCTCCCTGGGACTGAACACAAGCCTCCCCCACTTATCTGCCTTTATAGGATGTTTCACGGTGGGGCCCACCCGGGCTCATCTAGAAACCTGATGTCCCCTCTTGGTGCCGCTCTCCCACTTCGGACTAATCTCTGGCTGGACTGAGGCCTGACCTTTGGTTTTATTTATGGAGTTTTCCTCTTGGGATCACCCTGGTTCCCTCCTACCAGCTGGGGACCGCTGGCCCGACTTCGGCTTTTCCCGCGTGTGTGAGGTTTGGGGGCAGTTCGGTGGCCCCTCCTGACGCTTGGCCCGTGTGAGGAGTGATGGGAACACTTAGCGTGTTGCCACGGCTGCGGGTGCACAGACTGTGTCTGGACGGGTCCCGCCTCCCCTCTCAGCTCCAATGACCGTTTATCGCAGGAGGCTGGTCTACCCTGTGTGGGCGTGAGAGTCTATTTAAATAGTGTCTCAGGCTTTGGAGAAGTCATTTCCCACTTGTCTGATTAAATTCTATTTGGATTCCCAAATTTATTGAGAAAACATTTAATTTTCATCATTAAGTCTGATGTAAAGTTTTTTTTTTGAAACTTACTTTTGTCAAATTGAGGAACTTTTCTTCTGTTCCTAGTTTGCTGAGAAGTTTTATCATGAAAGGTATTGAATGTTGTCAGATACTTTTTCTGTGTCTATATGATCTGAGGTCATAAAAGTTTTTTTTCAACTCTATTCTGTTTGAGGCAAGACATAGATGGGCCCCAAGCTAGGCATTTACAACTGGCCTCCTGTTTACATTTCATGGGGCAGGAAAAAGTGGGCTTCAGGCCAGACACTTAAAACTAGCACTTACAAAATGCACTCCTGTTTGCATTAGGAGATAGATGGGCTCCAGGTTAGACATTTAAAATCAGCCTCCTGTTTGTTCTCCGAAATGGAAGTAACAACAGAAACAGGGTAAGTAGCCAGGCTTTGTCTCTTGAGGACACCTAAGATAACAGTCATGGCAGGGACAGAGAGGGGCTAAACCCTGTTAAAAGATCAAGAGGTCACATATTTCCCATCCTTGGGGCAAGGGAAACATTGCACATGCACAGAAAGGCTCCTTGGGGGTCAAGAAGGAGGGGGCACCACCCCATAATAGGTGATGCTAAGGCCGTCCCATAGGCCTCTGGGCTGTAATCCATCTTGGAAAAAAGTTGCACATCATGTTGGGGAGGGTGCTAGGGCAGGGCAGGTGCGGAGAAAGAAACCAGATAATTGGCCAGAGGTAAACAGAGACCCGGAAGAGCTGCCCTATATGCATGACCTAACCGCCCCTTTACTGCGCTCCTCCTCATTGGGGGGACGCCCACACCCTTCCTCTCCGGGTGTGCATCTCTGCCTTGCTTCTGTCTTAACTAAACAGACTGTTTCTCTGTGTGCTCTCCCACTTGTTGTTGTGCTATGTCTCTAATAATAAACTTTGTATCTGTTTTTAGAGTTTTGCCTCCTTGAGAAATGCATTTTTCACGGCGGGCAAGAGCCAGGGGGTGTGGTGGCTGGGATTCCTGGTTTTCATCCAGGCTCCCCAGGTTCAATTCCTGGGCAGGGAAGTAAGATCTCGCTTCACGCCACCACTCACTGCTGCCTCTCCGAGATCATGTTGACATGGTACACTTGGCCATGTGTACATTATCATGATTACTTTTTGATGGATTTGATTTCCCAATGTTTTGTTGAATATTCTTATGTCTGTATTTTTGTGAGGGATATTAACAATACATTTCTCTTTCTATAATGACCTTGTCTGGTTTTCGTATCACATTGGTGGTATCTTTCCCTGAAATATTTGTTAAAACCTACCAGTGAAACACTCTTCCGCCTGACGTTTCTTCACCGGAATGTTGTTTACTCATTAGATTTCTTTAACAGATAGTGCTGTTAAGGTTTTCTATTTCTTTTTCTGTCAATTTTGGTTAATTGTGTCTTTCAAAGAATTTATCTTATCTAACTTTAAACATTTATTTGCGTAAAGTTTTCGTAATATTTTCTTGTTTTCCATTTAATATATATAGAATTTTTGTGATGTCTCCTTTTTTATTCTGATGGTAATAATTTGCTTCTCTTTTTCTTGGTCAGTTTTTCTAGAGGTTTATTAACTTTATTGATTTTTTGAAGAACTGAAACAACCAACTTTAGATTTCATTTATTTTCTTTATTGTTTGTCTCTATTCTATTTTCTTTATTTCCACTCATTTTTAGTATTCCCTGTCTTTTGCTTTTTTGGGCTTAATTTCTCTTCTTTCCCTAATTTATTAAGGTAGAATCACAGATTACTGATTTAAATTTTTCTTTTTTATTATATCCATTTAAAGCCATCAACTTATATTTAAACACTATTTTTTCCTGCATCCCACAAATGTTAATATGTTGTATATCCATTATCATTCAGTTAAAAACAGTTTCTAATTTACTTATAATTTGTTCTTTGACCCATGGATTGCTTGAAAATCTGTTGCACAATTTCTAAATGGGACTTTTCTGATACCTCTTTTTATTTTAATTCAGCCGTGGTCAGAGAATGGACTCTGTACTATTTTAATCTTTTGGGATTTACTGGTACCAGTTTAGTAACTATTGATACTTTTTAAAAGATTCCAGATGATTCTTTTTTTTTTTTAATTTTATTTATTTATTTATTTATTGGCTGTGTTGGGTCTTCGTTTCTGTGCGAGGGCTTTCTCTAGTTGCACGAGCGGGGGGCCACTCTTCATCGCGGTGCGTGGGCCCCTCACTGTCACGGCCTCTCTTGTTGCGGAGCACAAGCTCCAGACGCGCAGGCTCAGTAGTTGTGGCTCGTGGGCCTAGTTGCTCCGTGGCATGTGGGATCTTCCCAGACCGGGGCTTGAACCCGTGTCCCCTGCATTGGCAGGCAGATTCTCAACCAAAGCGCCACCAGGGAAGCCCCAGATGATTCTTATTTACGGTAACAGTTGAGGACCACTGGGCTAGATGATCTTTGGGGGCCTTCCTAATCTAATAATCTATGACTCTTTGCTTTCTTTTGTTAGAGAGAAGTTCTTAAATAATAGTTTTGCGGCTGACTTACGTGTGGGTGGGCTCTGCTCCACGGGAACTCGCCTTGGACGCCTGTTTTCCCGGGAGCCGGTGAGGCAGTGCATCGGCTTCCCCCAGGCCAGGCGGAGTCGTCTGTTCCAGGCTTATGGACGGGCTGCACTTATCTTGATTCATATCCTTTCTGTATGACGTGCTCCCACAAGAGCCAGAAACCAGTTCTGCTAACAGCTTTTCTGCAGAGACGCGACTTGTGCTATTAATGAAAGAAGAGCACTTAGTGAGTTTGATTCATTTAGCAGCTTTGCAGGGTGACAGATCATCTGCAGAACATATTAATTGGGTGTATCGAGTAGTCTGGGATGAATACCGATGTTATTAGGGACCTTGTGTCAAAATGACTTCCACTGCCAAGTCATAAAGCTAAGGCATAGGAGGGAGATGTTATGAGTATAGATTGAACCCATCTCAGGCATTGCAATGTACGTTTCCTCCTTACTTTCATTATTTTGGAGTTAACTCTGCTGAAGCATCTATTTCAGCAGAAAAGCCATGGGCAGTCCTGGTGTGGCCCTTCTTTGACACTGCTAGTCAGAGCCAGAGAATGTGGGGAGGGAGATCTCACTGGAGTTTCTAATTCTAGCCAGATGACTCCTTAGGTCCTGTTCCATGGGAGGCTCTGTGATTCCTAAAATGACTTGCAAGTTATTTTCAAGGTGCCGATTTGCTTGTGCAAAATCTCAGTGGCCAGGCTCTTTGTCCTTCCCTTACTTTCCTGATTCACTGTCTAATGAACCCGTTCTATCACAAGGCCTTAGGTGCCCGCAGGTACAGCCTGCAGAAGATGGAAAGGTGACGGGCAGCAGAGGTGCTGGTTGAAAGAAACAGTTTTCTTTTTCTTTTATTCTTCCAGGCACAGTTCAACATTTTCTTATATTTCCTTTCCTTTGCTCTGGACGTACACCCTGAACAATTGATATTATGATACACACTTTTACAGATGAGGAAACCAAGGCTCAAAGAAATCAAACTGCCCACAGTCATGCTGCAAGGTTTATCTGATGCTGAGCCCTGTGTTTCCCCTTATGACTTTTAAAATCACACATATGACTCTTGGGAACTTTTGATTTCTTAGTGGCCCTGGGGGACGGCTCATCTGAAGATTCTCCCCAGCCCCCTTTTAGACTTTGTGTCACCTTGAATTTTCAAATTCTAGTTCTGGGACTGCTTCCAGAGAAAATATTGTCTAAAGTTCCATTCTCTCTAGGTAATACCTGACCTGTTACACAATGATTTCACTTGAGTTAAGATTTTAGTGGCTGCCTTTCCCACACACAGTGACCCACAGTGGCAGAGAAATTGCTCAGTGAATTCACAGAGATTGAGAGGTAATTAAGTTGGATACAGAAAAATATAGGAATACACATAAATCATGAGAGGAAGACATATAATTTTAATAATTATATTCTTAGAGAAATACAATTTTTTGAAATTGAGTTTCTAATAATGCTGGTTTTAATTTTATTTGGAGCTAATTTTAAATGGTTTGTTCTAGAAATATCTGTTGATTCAGGAATGGTAGAAATGAGTGGGATGGCATTTCAGATAAAGAATGGTGCCTCTATTTAGTCTTGACAAAATTAAACAAAGCAAAAACACAAACAGGCAAAAAATTTTATAGGCTGAAAATGGCTTAATAGGTTATATTCCTTGATAACATTTTCAGGTTAACAGGGAGATTCAGTATCTCCAAACAAAGTAGTTAGCAATGTGAAAATCTCAGACGGCCAGGCGTGACTTGCAAGGGAGATATATTTGGACAAAGATAGGCTTGGGCACAAGATGCTTTGAAATGCCAGCATTAGGGGCAGGCTGAGGAGGAGAGCAAATCAAGTCTGAACAGGACAGGCCTTGGGGAGTTCACGTCAAATCTAGCTCTCCCACCAAAGCCCCTGGGCACATGCCGACTCTATAGAGATGTTCCCACAAATGGGCACCCCTTCAAGACAGGGATAGGTAAATGTTTCACCTAATTTCATAGAGACAGAGAAAATTAAACAAAATGAGAACAGAGGAATATGTTTCAAATGAAACGACAAGAAAAAAAACCTGAAAAAACAACTAATGAAATGGAGATAAATAAATCACCAGGTAAAGAAAGAGTTTAAAGTATTAGTAATAAAAATGCTAATTGAACTTGGGAAAAGAATAGATAAACTCAGAGTTTTCACAAGGGACTAAAAAAAAAATAAAATAAAAAAAAACCCAGTCAGAGCTGAAAAATACAACTAAAATGAAAAACACACTAGAAAGAATTAACATCAGACTGGGTGATATAGAAGAATGCTTAAGCAATCTGGAAGATAGAATAATGGAAATCATGAATCAAAACAGCAAAAAGAAAGACAAACATCAAGTATACCAATATTTGCATCATAGGAATCCTAGAAGGAGAAAAGAGAGACTATAGGATTGAAAATACATTTGATGAAATTATGAATGGAAACTTCCTGAAGCTGAAGAAAGAAACAGATTTCCAGGTACATGAAGCAAAGCGACTCCCAAACAAGATGAGCCCAAAGAGACTCACACCAAGACATTTCATAATTAAAATGGCAAAAATTAGAGAATTTTAAAGACAGAAGAGAAAGAAAGAGTTGCATACAAGGGAAGCCCCATAAGGTTGTCAGCTGATTTTCTGCAGAAACTCTGCAGGCAAAAGGGAGTGGCAGGATATATTTAAAGTGCTGAAAGGAAAAAACCTGCAACCTAGGATACACTACCAGCAAGTTTATCATTCAGAATTGAAGGAGAGATAAAGAACTTCTCAGACAAGCAAAAACTAAAAGAATTCATCAATATTACACCAACCCCACAAGAAGTGTTAAAGGGTCTTCTCTAAGTGGAAAAGAAAAGGCTATAGCAAGAAATAAGTATCTATAGGAAAGGAAAAATCCTACTAGTAAAGGCAAATATATAGTAAAGGCTGAGGATCAACTTAAATAAGGTGCTACAAAGATTTAAAGATGAAGAATTGTAAAATCAAGTATAACTGCAGTAAGGGATATACATGAAGATGTATAATATGACATCAAAAACACAAAGTGTAGGGGAAGGGAGTAAAAAAATGTAGATCTTCTAGAATATGTTTGACCTTAAAGGACTAGCTACTTGAAACAAATAGATATAGTTACAGGTCAACATATATGAACCTCACGGTAACATAAATCAAAAACCTACAATAGAAACACAAAAACAAGAAAGAAAGGAACACAGACATACCACTAAAAAAATCATCAAATCACAGGGGAAGAAACTAAAAGAAGAAAAAGGAACAGGGAATAATGACAAAAACAACTGGAAAACACATAATAAAATGGCAATAAGTACATACCTACCAATAATCACTTTAAATATCAATGGACTAAATGCTTCAATCAAAAGACATAAGGTGGTTGATTAGATTAAAAAACCAAAACAAAACAAGACCCATCTATATGATGCCTACAAAAGACTCACTTCAGAGCTAAAGACACACACATACTGAAAATAAGGGGATGGAAAAAGATATTTTATGCAAACTGAAGTGAAAAAAAATTGGGGTAGCAATATTCAAAACAGACAAAGTAGGCTTTAAAACAAAGTCTATAACAAAAGACAAAGGGGACATGGTATAATGATAAAGGGATCAATACAAGAAGAGGATATAACATTAATTAACATATATGTACCTAATATAGGAACACCTAAATATATAAAGCAGATATATAGGGAGAAATGAACAATAATACAATAATAGTAGGGGACTTTAACACCCCAGTTCCATCAATGGATAGATCATCCAGACAGAAAATCAATAAAGAAACAGTGGCCTTAAATGGTGCATTAGATCAGTTGGAATTAATAGATATCTACAGGACATTGCACCCCAAAACAGCAGAATACACATTCTTTTCAAGACCACATGGAGTGTTCTCCTGGATAGATCACATGCCAGGCCACAAAACAAGTCTCAACAAATTTAAGAGGCTAGAAATTATATCCAGCATTTTTTTTTTTTCTGACCACAATTGTATGAAACTAGAAATCAATTACAGGAAGAAAAGTGGGAAAATACAAACATGTGGAGACTAAACAACATGCTTATAAAAAACCAATGGGTCAATGAAGAAATCAAAGAGGAAATCAGAAAATACCTCGAGACAAATGAAAATGGAAATACAACTTCCCAAAACCTATGGAATGCAGCAAAAGCAGTTCTAAGATGAAAGTTTATAGTGATACAGGCCTTCCTCTAGAAACAAGGAAAATCTCAAATAAACAACCTAACATACCATCTAAAGGAATTATAAAAAGAACAAACAAAGCCCAAAGTCAGCAGAAGGAAGGAAATAATAAAGATTACAGAGAAAATAAAATAGAGACCAAAAAAAAAAAAATTAGAAAAGGTCAATGAACCTAAGAGCTGTTTTTTTAAAAAGGTAAAATTGATAAGGCTTTAGTCATGCTCATTAAGAAAAAAAGAGAGACTCAAATGAATCAAATATGAAATTAAAGAGGAGAAATTACAACTGATATCACAGAGATATAAAAAATCATAAGAGAATACTATGAACAGTTATATGTCAACAAATTAAACAACCTGGAACAAATGGATAAATTTCTAGAAACTAACAATCTTCCAAGACTGAATCTGGAAGAAATAGGGAATCTAAACAGATTACTCATTAGTAGTGAAATTGAATTAGTAATCAAAAAATTCTCAGCAAACAGAAGTCCAGGACTGGATGGCTTCACATAGGAATTCTACCCAACACATAAAGAAGAGCAAATACCTATTCTCTAACTATTTCAAAAAAATTGCAGGGGAGTGAGCACTCCCAAATTCATTCTATAAGGATATCATTACCCTGATACCAGAACTAGACAAAGACACTACAAAGAAGACATTTATAGGCCAACATCTCTGATGAATATCAATGCAAAATTCCTCAACAAAATATTAGCAAACCGAATTTAGCAATATGCTAAAAAAATTTAGCATACACCATGATCAAATGGGATTTATTCTAGGGATGCAAGAATGGTTCAACATCAACAAGTCAATTAATGTGATACACTACATTAACAAAAGGAAGGATAAAAATGACATGATCATTTCAATATATGCAGAAAAATTATTTTACAAAATTTAACTCTCATAAAAGTTTGTATAGAGAGAACATATCTCAACATAATAAAGTCCATTTAGGACAAACCAACAGCTAACTTTATGCATGATGGTGAAAAGCTAAAAGCTTTTTCTTTAAAATCAGGAACAAATCAAGTATGCCAACTCTTGCCACTTCTATTTAACACAGTATTGGAAGTCTTAGTCACAGCAATCACACAAGAAAAAGAAATAAAATGCATCCAGATTGGAAGGGAAGAAGCAATACTGTCATTATTTGCAGATTACATGATACTATATATAGAAAACCCTAAAGTCTCCACCCAAAAACTATTAGAACTAATAAATGAATTCAGTAAAGTTGCAGGATACAAGATTAATACACAGAAATCTATTGCTTTTCTTTAATAATAAACTATCAAAAAGAGAAAGCAAGAAAACAATCCCATTTAAAATTACATCAGAGGAATAAAATACCTAGGAATAAACTTAACTAAATAGGTGAAAGACCTATTCTCTGAAAACCATAAAGGAAAACCATGAAGGAAATTGAAGATGATACAAAGAAATGGAAAGATACTCCATGTTCATGGATTAGAAGAATTAATATCATTAAAATACACATACCATCCATAGGAATCTACAGACTTAATGCAGTCCCTATCAAAATATGTGTGATATTTTTCACAGAACTAGAACAAATTATGCTAAAGTTTATATGAAACCACAAAATACCCCAAATTGCCAAAGCAATGGAGGAAAAAGGACAAAGCTACAGGTATCATGCTCCCTGACTTCAGACTATACTACTAGAAAGCTACAGTAATAAAAACAGCATGGTACTGGCACAAAAACAGACACTTAGATCAATGAAACAGAGGAGAGAGCCCAGAAATATAGCCACACACATATGGTCAATTAATCTGTGACGAAGCAGGCAAGAATGTACAATGGAGGGGCTTCCCTGGTGGCGCAGTGGTTGAGAATCTGCCTGCCAATGCAGGGGACACGGGTTTGAGCCCTGGTCTGGGAAGATCCCACATGCCACGGAGCAACTGGGCCCGTGAGCCACAATTACTGAGCCTGCGCGTCTGAAGCCTGTGCTCCGCAACAGGAGAGGCCACGATGGTGAGAGGCCCGCGCACCGCGATGAAGAGTGGTCCCCACTTGCCGCAACTAGAGAAAGCCCTCGCACAGAAACGAAGACTCAACACAGTCATAAAAAAATAAATAAATTAAAAAAAAAAAAAAAAGAATGTACAATGGAGAAAAGACAGTCTGTTCGGTAAGTTGTAGCAGGAAAACTGGACGGCTACATATAACAGAATAAAATTAGAACATTTTCTCACACCATATACAAACATAAACTCAAAGTGGATTAAAGACCTAAATGTAAGACTGGAAACCATAAAACTCCTAGAAAAGAACATAGGCAGAACACTCTGACATAAATCATAGCAATATTTTTTGGGTATGTATCCTAAGTAAAAGAAATAAAAGTAAAAATAAACAAATGAGACCTAATTAAATTTAAAAGCTTTCCACTGCAGAGGAAACAATTGACAAAACAAAAAGACAACCATGGAATGGGAGAAAATATTTGCAAATGATACAACTGATTAGGGCTTAATATCCAAAATACATCTCAGACAACGATATCAAAAAAATCTGATTGAAAATGGGCAGAAGACCTGAATAGACATTTTTCCAAAGAAGAAATACGGATGACCAACACCTCACACCTGTCAGAATGGTTATTGTCAAAAAGACCACAAATATCAAATGTTGGTGAGGATGTAGAGAAAAGTGAACCCTAGTACACTGTTGGTGGGAATATAAATTGGTGAAGTCGCTGTGTAAAACAGTATGGATGTTCCTCAAAAAACTAAAAATAGAACTACCATGTGATCCAGCAATTCCACTCCTGAGTATATATCCAGAAAATATGAAAACACTAATTTGAAAAGATACACACACCCAGGTGTTCATAGCAGCATTATTTACAATATCCAAGATATGGCAGCAACGTAAGTGTCCGTCAACAGATGACTGAACAAAGAAGAAATTATATATATATATATAAATAAAACTATATTGTGTGTATATATATATAGAACAATATGTATACATACAATGGAATATTAGTCATAAAAAAGAATGAAAAATTGTCATTTGCAATAACATGGATGGATCTGGAGGGTATTATGCTTAGTGAAATAAGTCAGACATAGAAAGGCAATACTGTGTTACCACTTATATGTGGAATCTAAAAAAAAAAACAAACAAATGAATAAAATAAAACTGAAACAGACTCACAGACATAGAGAATAGACTAGTGGTTACCAGGCGGGGAGAGAGAAGGGGGGAGACACAAGATAGGGGTGGAGAATTAAGAGGTACAAACTACTAGGTATAAAATACATAAGTAACAAGGATATATTGTACGGCACAGGGAAATACAGCCGTTATTTTATAATAACTTTAAATGGAGTATAAATATAAAAATATTGAATCACTATGTTATCCACCTGAAACTAACATAACATTATAAATCAATTATACTTCAATATAGAAAGAAAGAAAGGAAGGAGGGAAGGAAGAAAGAAAGAAAGAGGTAGCTTCTTGGACTTCCTCTGTTATAAAGTTATGCATTTTATTATTAAGTTCTGATTATTAAGGTATGTAATTGTTGTCCCACTTTAGATAGATGGCTGGCCCTTTCGTAAACAACAGGGGTGGATGATTAATTGTTAACTCTCTGAAACACGCAGTGCTATTAGCAAAAGCCTTCCCCACTCCTGGCTGCCTGCATTTATGACAGTCTCTTCTAGATAGGAGTAATCACAAGTAATATATGACCAATGTTAATTAAAGTTATATTTGTAATTTAGGACGGGCAGCAGTACATCCAAGCACAAGTAATTACCTCTATTAATTCCACTGAGTGGCATCAGCTAGGGTAGGGGAACTGGTCACAAATAGCCCCCTGGGTCCCCTCCAGTCTGTTTGCTTCCCTGTCACTATTCACCCTTCTGTACCGGTCTGCTCTGACGACCACAACAAAGTACCACAGACTGGGTGGCTTAAACAACAGAAAGTTATCACAGTTCTGGAGGCTGGGAGGTCCAGGATCACGGTGTGGCAAGGCAGGTTTCACTCTGTGGCCACTCTCCTTGGCATGTAAGTGGCCACCCTCTCCCTGGGTGCCCACACGGCAGAGACAGAGAGAGAGCAAGCTCTTGGGAGTCTTTTCTTACAAAGGCACTAATCCCATCGTGCGGGTCTCATCATCATGGCCTAATCACCCTTACCCAAAGACCATCACATCGTGGGCGAGGGCTTCAGCATATGGATTCTGGGGGCAGAAACATTCAGTCCACGGCACTAGCTGAGTGATCTGAATCATCACAGCATCAAAGACTCATGCACTTGGACAAGGTGGGGAAAACAGCCAGCCTGAGTCAGCGTAAAGTCCAAGTTCTAGAAACTTTAAGGAATGCAGTTTAACATGCAATAACCAGCGTTACGCCCATCAGGAAACACCAGCTGGAGTGAGGCAGGTCTCTGTGTATTCCATGGCCTTGGAGTCACCCTGTCTTATTAAACAGGTGAGACGTTTTTCATGCATCTCAACTATGTTATCTATCTGTTCAGTCACTCTAGTCATTCCTGGATACAACCATCACCTACTTCCTAACCATGGAATCAGAATAAGTATATTTCATCACTATCCTGTATTTCTACTTTCTGAGTGTATTCCCTCTTCTGCGACATTTAACTTGCCCTCATGCTATAGATTATAAATATCAAATAACAAAATAAGAATGAGTTAGTAGATGACAAACATTCTGTGGTCTCTCCAGTTAGACACATAAGGGCTTCTTGGTAGTTGGTCAGAGTATAATTCAAAATTTGACTTTGGCCCAGAAGCTCTTTTTAGTTTCAGTCTGGTTACTAAGGCTTACGTGCTATGTGATGCGTTCTCACCAAGTGAAGACTTACTGTACATTTTTGGAACTTGTCCAAAATGCTACTTAGCCTTGAATTTAAGTATGCCGTTGATAAAGGCAGCTTCAAAAGCTCTTAAGCATTAGTGCTTAAGCACTAGGTCAGCTGTTGTTCATTGGGCAAATCATACTCTAACTTGGTTGTTTGAGGGCACGTTTCTAGTAGTCGATCATATATGAATGTAATATGTGCAAAAAGTACCCATCTTCTCTTCTAGGAAACTCCACAGCTTGTTATTTAGAAAACATAAGCAGATATGTATGTTTTTGATGACGTGACATAAGGAATCATGTTTCTAGTATTGTGACTCTGACAGGACAGGAGAGGGAAGCTATTACTTATTGAAAACTTGCTATCTGCCCATTATCGTGCTGGGCTCCTTCACAAACAACTCTTCCAGTTTTTAGGGACAAGAAAATTGAGGTTTGGAGAAATGATTAAATTACCCCAAATCATAGCACAGGTAAGAGCAGACACAGATTTGAAACCCAGGTGCTTTGAACCCAAACTGGGAGAGCTTTCCACTGCACAGTGGTTCTCAACCTGGCTCACGTTGGAAATACCAGGGTGGGAGGAGCCTCTAGAAAGGTGACCAGCGCCGGGCTCCACCCTCAGCAATTTTGATTTATTTGGCTTGGAGTGGGGCCAGGACACTGTCATTTTAACAAAACGCCTCCCATCCAGGTGGTTCTGCTGTGCATCTGGTGCAGATCCACCGCCCTCTCCCACTGCTGCTTCAGAACGAATAGTATTATTTAACACCATAAGCGGGTGAAACTTTCAAAAGGAAATGATGTCTAGCAATTTGAAAATGGGCTGGCGGCAAACGATCGGAACGCCTCTGTCCTTGTGTCCAGACCACCAGATACGTAACTGGAGTCCCAGGTCACCCCAGAAGTGACCTGCTGTGTCGCAGGTGCCAGAGAGCAAAGGTGGAGCCACTCTGGCTTTAAACCTCCGCGGAAGCAGGTCACGTGGAAGACGCATGCTCAGAATCTGCGTCATGAAGGGGAAATTCTGTGTTTGGTTTCTGGACAAGACTGGAGCATACACGTGGATTATAAAACAGGTTCACGCAGTTATTCTGAAGATAAGTGAAATAACAGGCGTGAATGGACGTTGTGAACCACAGGGCGCTCTACAATAATTGTTAATTTCATAAATCACAAAATATTAATGAAAGTAAGTTCATTTTTCCACGACATTCACTGATTTGTCTCAATCCTGTTATTAATGTCACCTGCAAATTGGCACTTGCCATCTACCTCTGCAAGGATTGAATCCTGAGCCGCTGCAGCGGCTGACCTTCAACACCCCCTGAAAGGAGTTCAGGGTGGAGATCAGGAATGAGGCCCTCTGTGCTCTGGGAAAAACTGGCAGAACAGGTCCTCAGATAGTTAGATATTTTCAGGGGAAGATTTTATGAGCCCAGTTCTTGCATCTCCTCGTATCTAGAAAAGCACTAAGACCCTTCATGGTGACGTCTGCTCCTCGTGATTAGCGGTAACCTTCACGAGACTAGCGGCAACCTTCTGCCAAAATGTGTGCTTGATTGCATGGACTCTCCCTTCACCAAAATCACACGTATCCTGACCTTCCCCCTGACCTCTTTGGAGCAGTTTCTCAGAGCTATCTGCAATGCTGTCTCCCGGGCTACAGTCCTCATTTTGCTCCAAATAAAACTTAACTCACAACTCTCACCTTGTGCATTGTTTTTCAGTCGACATTAACTATTGTTTTTTAGGAAAGGAACGCAGTGCTTGGGGAGCAGCATGTTTGAATCTTGGAGGGGGGAAACAAGGAGGAGGGAGATCTGGTTCCAGGGAAGCCGGGTCAGTCAGCTTTCGCTGCGTCCTCTAAACCTTCCAGCTTCAACTTAGAATGAAGATATTGCAATGAATGACCTGAAAAATGCGTCTTTTACCCTTAACAATTTGCTATATTTCAGACATGAAAGATAATTATTCTAATCAGCTAATGATCAAATCAACTGAGAAATGGAATATTTCCTGCCGTATCAGTAAACAAAGGACGTCACAGTCGCTGGAGATTGCAGCCACCTCTGATGGTGAGTTGGTGAGCCCTGAGGGGACTCAGGAAGGAAAAGAATACTTGCCACCTAGCAGCCATCAGACTGCAGCCACTCCCTAAGGTGAGCCCTGGGGAAACTCAGGATGTGAAACCCTGAGGGAACTCAGGATGTGAAAGCACAGGATACTGGCCCCAGATGGCTGAGGTGCACATCAAAGGAGGGATTTCAGTGAGCCCAGACTCTTGCATCTTCCCATACAAAGAAAAGCGCTACATTCCTTAACTTGAGATACCTGGTTTTCTTTAATTAACAATAATCTTTTGATGTTCTGACTACCTGACTTTTGTTGCAAAACTTCTATATAACCTGGGTCCCCCCCACCTCGCTTCCTCAGAGCAGTTCTCTAAGGGTTACTTGAGATGTTGATGCCCGGGCTTGAAGTCCTAAAAACTCCCGCCGAATAAAGCATAACTCTCAACTTTTAGGTTGTGCATTTAATTTTTCAGTCGATACAACTAAGAAACCCAAGTATACCAGATTTTTGAAGCCAAAGAAAAAAGGAAAATATTAAAAGCAAAAATCTGGAAAATAAGGCAAAATTAATGCTAATTTATTTGAATTAGCTAACTTTTTATCTCAGATATGAAGGCAGTAGTCCTAGATTTAAATATCTTTTAAATGAGATATTCAGAAGCAGAAAGAAATCCCATAAACTGGCTGAAGCAGTGAGTGTGACGTATGACATCAAGGGTGAGACGAAGCAAGTTAAGGTCAAAACTGACCTGGAAGAAAGTCATCTTATTAAATGGAGTCGGTGGCACCCCTCTACTTCGGCAGTAGGTCAAAATGTTTCCGTCGCCCAGTGCTAATTTTTCTCCTGGCAATGTAATCCCGACAATAAAGAATTGGCGATAGAACTATGGATTCCAGGCTGAATGTGCTGATTTCATAGTATGTTTAGGAAGGGAGCAGAGCGGAAGATTTATTTTCAAATTAGTTTTATAAAATAACTCAGGTTATCTTAGACAGTCCCTAGTACCTTTTCCCGCAGGAACATTCTTTGAAATTCCCTGAAATGTAACTCTATTCGTTGCCTCTTTCAGAGAAGCTGTCCGTATGGTCTTCCCCTCATGCAACAGACTCAAACCCTTTTATCACCACAGGCAAACTCATGGGGAGTTTGCTTCTCGGATGACTGGAATACATTTGAAAAAACAAAACCAAAAAAGCTTCCCGTCTGGGCACTTGCAGGAGATGTTCGCATTTTAGAAAGTTTTACAGAGTACACGGCTGTGTGTTTGCTGCGTCAGCTGGTAGCCTCCCTGCCACCTGGAGCTCCAGGTGGGGGATGAAGTAGGAAGGAAACCGGCTGCGGCATGAACTCCCAGGGCAGCCGGCTTGCAGGGAGCTCCAGTCACCACAGCGGAGTTTTATTGCAGTCATCGTCTTCCCTGATTTAGTTTGAAATGAGCAGAAAGGGGAAAGAAAAGAATCCTCATGAAAGTTTTCCAAAATCTGGGGACTGAGAATTATCCTAGCAGGCGGTATTGGGGGCGAAGGGGTCAGAAATCAAAATGACAAGCGTGCTTTTGGGTAGTACAAGCCACGGTCATCTTTCGCGCAGATCGCCACGGGAAACAAGTTGAAAGCTTTGTTCATGTGCAGGGAAAGGAAACAACTGCAGGGTTGTAGACATTTTTCTAAGTCGTGTTGAGCCAACGAAATTGTTTGAGGGAGAAACAGTTCTCAAATGAAAGCTGGGGAAGGACCAAATTTCCAAGGCATTGCAGACTAATACTTTTTGTAAAACACAATAAAAAGAACTATTAGAAAAGAACAAACAAAAAGCCATAAAATATAAGCCTACTGATCTCATGCTTGGATGTCAGGGTTGTTCGAATTGCTAGAAAAGCTTCTGAATGCCTACTCTCTGTTTTGTACTTTTCTCACCATGATAACTACAGCGATTGGCATGGGGGGGGGGTCCTTGTCTTGAGGGGCACTGGCTTAACTTCTCCGCAGCTTCTTCTCTTCCTTTAGGTCTCAGTTGAGATGTCCCTGCCCCAGAAGCCTTCCTCAGTGTCCCCAAGACTGGCCTGGTTCCTCTCCTGTGTGCTTCCCTGGCAGGCTGTGCTTTTCCTAAGCCTACAGGGATTATGTTTTGTTTACCTTCCTATTTCCACGGCTGTTGAAACCTGGTGCACAGCTGATGCTTAATAAATATCGTGTGGATGCATTTCTTTCAAGTCAGGAGCGAATTAAGGTGCATATTGTTCAATGCCATTATTACCTGAACTTGGGGTAGGATCATTCCTGGCATTAACTAGACTTATTGCTCTGTTGAGAAGAATGCTTCCTTGGCAAGAAAACGAAACGAATAAACAGCAGTATATTTAGACTCTGGGCAAGTCATATTCATAGAACTTACTCATCGAGTGGATTTTATTCACGAGCTTCAGAAGAGAGATTGAAGGTTTAATCTGTGTCCCTTTCTTAGAAGTGGATGTATATATCTTTGGAAGCTTTTCCTATCTTTCAAATGTATTGCGTTAGAAGATTTGTCTTTGACAAATCATGATTCTTTTGACTCACAGGCTTGCTCAGAGTATAAATTGATGTGTGCAACAGTTTCCCCTAAGGGTTAAGGAAATGCCTCACCAAAGGAATAGATAAGATTTTTCCCTTCCTTCCTTCTTTCCCTTAAGGATAAAGGGGAAATGTGATAATATGGTTTCTATTTTATAACTGGAGGTTTTGCACTTCCTTGGGGAGAAGAAAGGCTCACCCCCCCACCCCCACCCCCCCACTTAACAGAACAGGTCATTGTTTGGATAATCAAAGGAAAGAAAACACAGTTCACTTGAAAGATGATCCAATTGTTTTTCTCCCCTTGGTGGGGAGGGGTCAGTTATTCCACAGCAATTCTGACCAAATCAACATTAAAGAAGCACCCATGCGCCCTGCCCAGAGTGCACTATCTCGGCTCTGCTCTGGGGGTGGAAGTGGCCGTCCTGTTCTCTCCAGGATGTCCTCACCACGGACATGGACCCTCAGCTGGCCCCACGAGCCTCTTGCAAAGCCCCTGTCTTCCTTTGTCTGCAAGGGAGGGGAGAGCACTGAGGTGTCTTCGTGATGCCGAGCATCTGGGGATAAAGCAGGAGTCTCCTGTACCAGTGGGAAATTAGTCCAGTCTAACCACATGGACCCGGGGAGCTGGAGACCTGGGAGCGGGAACCCTGGGGCCGTGGACAACGTGAAGCCGGGCGTCTGCCCCCGAAGTGTGCACCTTGCACAACCTGGAGACCGAACACACAGCTTTTCTTCCCATATGCGGAGCGATCTCTAAATGTGCAGAGATTGTTATGCTTAATAATTTAAACATCTTAAAAAGAATTATTGAATACATCTCAAAAATTTTCACCATTAAGGTTTTCTTTCAATCAACAGACGATGAAAATGCCACTGCTGCGATCACGTGTGAGTCTGTGAAAAATGTGGAGATTGCGAAGGGCCCCTGAGTGTCTGGGATTGGAAGCTGAGATGTGCATGCCCTGGCTTCTTCTCTGCACCTGCACAGGTGCGTGCAGGGCAGGGAGGGAGGGGCGGTCAGGTCACAGCAGGATCCAGGCATCCCTGGGTCTCCCCATCGAGATGCCATCACCGCCCCTCCCTGATGACCATCCCAGCCGTAACGCCTACCGTGGAGGAGAGTCCGCATCCGAGAAAAGGAAGGGAGAGCGGCCGAGAGCGGGACGGACCTTTCCCACCAGTGCTTGGAGGGGCCCCCAGGGAGGAGCTTCAGCCGCCCCGTCCATCCTGCCGGAATAAAAGTATAAGGGGGAGAAACAGAAGGAGAAGAAGAAGAGGCCTCACCACTTAACGTTTTCAAGGTTAAGCCCGATTCACAACTGACCCTCGCAGGCCACGCTTCCTCTTCCTGTGGCTGGATTCTTGCTAAGAGGTCGGGGAGGGTGACAGCTCGAGGGTCGGGGCTCGTGGGGCAGAGACCTGGCCAGTCTTGTTCAGCTCTCCTATCCCAAGAGCTGAACCCTGATCCTGACATAAGGGCGGCCCAGAGTTAATATTTGTTGCAATTTTGAATGAATGAATGCCCTCTTTCTCCTAAAGGCTGATGGAGACCTCTGACCACAGATTTATTTACTTGAGTTTTGCCTAAATGGCTTTCATTCACCCTGACTTGACTCCTTCGGTTCGCAGCACAAGTAAGGTTATTCATTCGTATTAAACACAAGAAAATTACAAAGCTGAAGATCAGGATCTCTGGAGAGATTCTAAACGATTCTAAAGATTCTAAACACAATGGGAGTCTCTCTGCCCTGTATACGTAAGCAGATCCATTGATACAGTTCCCAGGCTGCTAGCAGGCATCAAGTCCGATGTCACACACACACACTTTTCCCTACAGGGGGTGTTTGCACAACAGTACCTGAAAGCAGAGGAAAAAGCACATTTATTGTGTGACATGAAAGGTCCACTTCATATTCATCATTGCGTGTGCGTGCGCGAGCGTGTGTGTGGGTGCGTGCGTGCGCGTGCGTGTGCAGGTCGTCCACCCCACAAAGGTCTTGGTGAACAGCGTCATCTTGGGCCCCAGTCACGGGTACTGTGTTCCTGCCCCATTTACAGGGGTCACTTCCCCTCTCCTTTCACTTATTTTTCTCTCTTTGCTTCTCATTTTCATGTTCCCTCTCTTCCTTTCACTTTAATTGTTCTTTCTCCTTTTTTCTATTCTGTTTCCCTTTCTTTTTCCTTTCAGGTCTGGTCTGGAATTCCGTGTTTGCCCCCCTCTTCTGTAAACCCGCACAGAGCTCAGCCGTGAGGGGGACTCTCTGCTGTGCTTTGGTTTGAGCCTGTGTGAGACGCCCACTTCCCGTGGAGGGGCAGGGATGTCCTCCCTGACGTCAGGCCGAGATGGAGCTATTTGCTTATCGTCGGTTCTTCCCACTGGCATTAGAAGCTACGCGGGAGCACTTTCTTGAGTTGCGCCTAATACGTGTAGAAACTGAAGAGGATTTGTGGAATAAATGAATAGACACCGGACGTCTGTGTAGGTAGACAGGGTGCGTTTCACAACTTGATGTAAACAGATGCGGCCTGTCTGCACTCGCGCCAACTGAAATGAGGACGCCGGTGGCTTTGCAAAGACCGGCTGAATCTCCTGAAAGCAAAAGCCTTACATTCCTTTCCACTCTACCCCCAGGGACTTGCTGGGATTTCTCCAAATCCACAATGTGTTGTTGTGCCAGGCCCTGACTATTTATCTCTGTGATGAATACTTAATGCAAATGGCAAGCCATCCCAAGGGCGGCTGGCATCCATACCCACGGAGAAGGCCGGCAGTAGAGTGTGAAACACTGATGTCAGAGGCCATTAACGCAAATGAGACTGAACACTGTTCATCAAGGTCTGATGGTTTGTCTCCAGGTGGGCCAGCCACCGTGCCACCTGTTTACAGAAACACGCTGCTAATCAGCCAGTAAAAGCCTGCAAATATCTGTGTTTCTCCATTAGATTAGTCTCAATTAGTAAAGCTAAAGTGTGCAGAAATATTGAACATTTTATTTTAATGGAAAGCATCCTGCTGGGTGAGAAGTATGGTTTCTATCTGGAGCCCCTTTCTTTAGCACAAGCTGTTGGTTCCCTGTCTTGAAAGGTTAATCACAGGTTTATTGCAATCAAAACACTGATGTCTACTTTTTTTTTTTTTTTGCATTTCTTACGAATCATTAAAAACCTTGATATTCATTTCCTCAGTGATGAAGCTCCATCAGGAAGGTGATGACCTAATTTGTGAGTTTGAATTTTATCTTGTCTTCTGTTGAAGCAACAGAAGGGAAGTTGCTTTCTCACGAATGTTTTCTATTGTGTGAATAGTTTCCATACAAATAAAACAGAAAATACCACCAGGCAGCAGTGGTGATGGCTTCATACACCCTGCTCTCTCGTTCCTGTAGAGTTGGCTCTGTTTTATTATTGTGCCTGCGGCCTGATTTCCGGGGGGGAGGCCCTGTGTAATGGAATGCCAGTCGAATTCCAGCTCCCTGTGATTTAGCGGGCAGCTTTGTTCTCGAAAATAAAGTGAGAGAACTAGACACAGGTAATGAGAAAATACATTTTATTTACTGGCTGGTGTTTCTATGTTGATTTTTACAGGGGTTTAGGTTTTCAGCCATCACTAAATTTCTCAGAACTGGTGACAGATAACTTCAGATCTTCCCAAGGGTCATCACAGTGAGAGGCAGACAGGCGGGATATGACAGGTAGAAATACACGTCAAGTATATGGCCATCAAAAGAGAATATCTCAGTAATCAAGGTCAAGATAAAATTAAATTTAAAAAATCGAGATAAAATCAAATGTCATAAATCAAAGATAACCTTTTATTCTCATCCATCATATTATGAAAATAATAATGATTCCTGGTTGTGTTTATCAAAAAAAGATGTAAAGAGTGAAAAAAAGTAGTCTGATGCTGGAGCTCAGGAGGGCGTGGAAGAGAAAAGGGGTGGGGTGAGCCGCTGGGCTCAGGGCTCCTGGGCGTATTAGACCCCGACCCACTGCCCTTTGTGGATGGACTCACACTTCAGTTGTGGATTTGACTCCCTGACCTGTAAGCATCTCTATTCATCGACATACTACAGGGGACGCAGTGGGCAGCAAAGGATGTGTGACAATGGGTCTCAACCGTGATTCTCTGGTTCTTACCAAGGTCCCCAGACTCATATGTTGAGACTATAATGGCCAGTGTGGTGGTGCTGGGAGCTGTGGCCTTCGAGAGGCGACTAGGTCACGAGGGAGGAGCTCTCCTGTTGGGATCAGTGCCCTTGCAAGGAGGAGAGAGCTGGTTTTCTGCCTCTCTGGTCTCTGCCATGCGAGGGCACAGAGAGAAGAGGGCTGTGTGCAAGCCGGGGAGAGACCTCTCCCCTGGAACCCAGTCGACTAGCACCTGGATCTTGAACTTGCAGCCTCCGGATCTGTCCTACAGCATTTGTTATAGCAGCCCTAGCTGACTGTGGGCTCCCACACCCCAGAAGCACCTGGCCTGGTAGAATCCTGCATGGCCCACAGCGGGTTCAGTTATGGGAGAGTTGGGGGTGAGTTTGCACACTTAACCCGTGTGGTAAATGCTCTGTACGAGTGGAAAACACATGGTGTTATTTCCACCATGGACCCAGAGGTGGGAATGGTCCCTCTCACTATCCTAGCTGTTACCCCACCGGAAGAATGTTCAATTCCTTCCCACACCTTGGACTTGTGTGTGTGTGTGTGTGTGTGTGTGTGTGTGTGTGTGTGTGTATGTAGGATCTGATCCCTAGGGAGGAATCCGTCCACCCAGGGATATGACCATCCTTTCCTTGAGCTGGAAGCTGAGACCATCTCCTGGCCATTCTTGCTTCTTCGGCTATTGAACCAACAGAGAAGAGGGTGTGGCTGTGATGACTGCGGGGTCGATCTCAGTTACTGAAGGACATTTAGGTTTCTGTTACACAGTTTACACGAGGAGGACCACGCCTGGGTCAGAGCTTTACTGGGGAGCCTCTTATTACTGTCTCGTCGAAAAGTGCTGGTCTGTGAAAACCTGCAGCCAACCCAAAAATCAGACCTGCAAGAATTCACGTATCAAAAGAATAAAGGTTTGATGCATCTTGCTGGGCAAACAGTCCCACACAGCTACAGTGCAGGAAAAGACAGGGAGCAAAGACTGGGTGTGAGACTATGGAGCTATGCACCAACTTATGCTTCATGAGCAGCTGTAGAATTGGGGCTCCCAGAGCTTTGTTTCCTGTTAATTAACTTTATTCCCCCCCTCTGTCCCCCTGCTACTAGTAGTGACTTTTAGATTTCAAATGTAAGTATGACAGAATCAACATTACCTCGAGAAACCCCTGTCAGCGTTGCTAGCTACCCCCAGGGACTTCGCTGTTCCTCAGGGTTTCCCTGCACCCTACCCACATCCTTTAAATATTCGCTTACCTGTGCTCTCCTAAAATTACCCAGTTTGAGTGTGTTGCATCTTTCCTGCTTGGATTTTAATTAATATACCCTTTAAATAAATAATTCAAGATGCTTTAAAAATGTTTTTCTGATGCATGTTTTATCATAATTATATTCAGTACTTATATAGTGCTTTTTTACTACACAAAATATTTTATGCACATTACCTCATGTGTA
This sequence comes from Balaenoptera acutorostrata, assembly GCF_949987535.1. Lineage (NCBI taxonomy): Eukaryota > Metazoa > Chordata > Mammalia > Artiodactyla > Balaenopteridae > Balaenoptera > Balaenoptera acutorostrata. The sequence continues at coordinate 1,433,125 of NC_080075.1, forward strand.
ACACTCACACCAACATTTTGAGAAAGGTATTAATGTTACTACTTCTTAGATTAAAAAAAGGAGGGTAGAACTATCAAAATAGTCACACTCACAAACTTGAAGAAGCAGAGCTGGGGTTGAATATTTTCCTTCTGGATCCTTTCCATTATGCAATTACTGTTTCACAGACAACAGTGCAAATGCTTTTTAAAAACTTATGTACAGTAAAATTTACTTCCTCTTGGTGTACAGTTACATGAGTTTTAATACATGCATAGAACCATGTGACTTCCACTGCAATAAGGATAAGAAAATTTCCATCATTTCCCCAAATTCTCTTGTATTTCTTCGTCGTCAATCTGTCCACCATTGTTCATTTCTTAAAAAAATTATCTTTCTCCATTAAATTGCCTTTTCAAATTTGTCAGAAAACAATTGATCATCTTACCATGAATCTATCTTTGGACTCTGTTCTGTGTCTATATTTTTGCTAATACCACACTCTGGTACTAGAATGGGAAAGGGGTGGGGGGAGGGGGAGGGTAGTGAGGGAATTGGGCGGGGCGTGTGACAGAAGCGCGTGGTACGTGAGCCAGGTGGGAGGGCGGGAGCACAGGGGTGGAAGAAACTGGGAGAGAGCGCGACTGAATATGAGCGAGCGAGCGAGGGAGTACAGAGCTCCAGCTGCCTGCCTGCGGGACGCATCCAGTCCAGGGGCATCCCACGCCCAGATGCGGCCCCGCCCATATCACGTGCTGATTGCTGGTGCTGTAAGCCCTCCAACTTTATTCTTCTTTGAAAAATTTCTTTGGCTATTCTATTTCCTTTTCTTTTCCATATCATTTTAGAGTCAGCTTATGTATATTTAAAAAACGCTGCTTGGATTTTGATTGTATCTGAGCTAACCTATGTATAACTTTGGGGAGAATCGATATATCATCTATATTATAATTTTTCTAACCCATGAACACAGCATATCTCCCCAATTATTTAGGTCTTCTTTGATTTCTGTTATCAGTATTTCGTAGTTTTTAGCATGTAAATCTTGTACATATGTTGTTTTATGTATTTCTAAGTATTTCCTTTTGGCGTTATTGTAAATGGTACTGTTTTACTAATTTTAGTTTACTGTTGCTCAATTTATAATTGTTCAAGTGTATAGAAATATGGTTAAGTATTGTATGTTGGCTTTGTATCCTGCAGCCATGCTAAATTCATTTATTAGTTCTTGGAGATTTTTGTAGATTCCTTGAGAATTTCTACATAAACAGTTATGTTTCTGTGAATATGAACAGTTGTATTTCTTTTTTTTTCATTCTGTATGTCCTTTCTTCTTTTCTTTCCTTTTCTTTCCTTCCTTCCTTCCTTCCTTTTCTTTCTTTCTTTCTTTCTTTCTTTCTTCTTTCCTCTCTCTCTCTCTCTCTTTCTTTTTTCTATCTCCCTCCCACCCTCCCTCCCTCCCTTCCTTGCTTCGCCAGAAATAACTATGTTGAATAGAAGCAACAAAAGTGCACAGTCTTCCCTCTTTCCTGAACTTAGGGGAAAAGCATAAGTATGTTTTAAGCTGTAGGATTTTTGTAGATTTTCTTTATCAGATTAAAGCAGTTTCCTTCTATTCCTGGTCTGCTGGGGAATTTTTATTGTGAAAGAATATTTAATTTTCTCAAAAATTTTTTCTGTGATGATTGAGATGATCATGTGCTTTTTCTTTTCAGTCTGTTAATATGGCGGGTAACATAGATTTATTTTCTTAGTGAATTGACCCTTTTAACATTATGTCTCTTGTTTTCCCTAGCACTTTTCCTAGTTCTGAAGTCTATGTTTTTTTGTTTTAATATTGCTATTCTAGTTTTTTTTAATTAGTATTTTCATTGCTTTTTTTTTTTTTTTTTTTAGTTTTTCTTTTATTTCAACATATCTATATCAATGACATTCCAAGTGGATTTCTAATAGTGTTTCTGGCATATAGTTGCATGTTTTCTTGGTTTTTTAAATTCAGTACGATTGATATTTTTAGAACATTTACACTTAGTGTAATTATGAACATGGTTGAATATAGTTCTACAATTTCATTATTTATCTTGTTTGAACCCTTTGTTTTTCCTTTATCTTCTTTGTCATGGTATCTTTTCTATTATTTGAATATTACTTAGTATTCCATTTGCATTTATCTATTGGCCATTTGTATCTTTTTGAACAATATGTTTAGTGGTTGAGCGAGGGATTACAATATGCAACTTAACTTTTAGCAGTCTACTTAGAACTACTATTTACTGCTTCAAGTGCAAGCAGAAAACTTGCACCCATATGTGCCCATTCCTCCTCCTCCCTTATGTTATAATTTACACATTTATTGTATCCACATGCATCGAAAATTCTCAGACAATTGTATAACTTCTGCTTTCAACTGACATACATATTTTACAGAACTTAGGTGAAAATCATCTTCTTTTGTTATATTTACCCAGATATTTGCCATTTCTTTTGCTCTTCCTTTGTTCCTAAAGTATTAGATTCCTCTGATATCATTTCCATTTTGCCTAAAGAGCTTCTTTTACTAGTTGTTTTGGTGCATGTGACTGACAACAGTTCCTTTTAGTTTTATTTTATTGAGAATACCTTTATTTTGCATACATTCATGACGAATATTTTCATAGGGTATAGAGTTCTGGGTTGACCTTTGTGTTTGTCCTAGTCTACTGATAGGGATGCTTTTGGCTAGCAATGCGTGGTATACTCACCAGGGCAGTAATTCTCCAAGCGAGCCTCTACAGGCATTCTCCCCATCAGGGCCAGTTTTGTGCCTGGACCAGCCCTTGGTGTTCTTATTATGAATGCACAACACAATTCAGCAAAAATCATTAGGGAACGTTGAGGATTAAATTTTATTACTCACAGGTCCTGAAGGGTACTTATTCTCAAGATTTGGAGCTTTTGGACGGTTTGATCTGATGAGTGAGTGACATAATCAGATCCGAATTTCTGAAAGCTGTCTCTGGTAAGAGCCCAGGGTATAGATCTGAGAAAGTTGAGGCTGGAGAGAGTGTCCCAGGTGCGTGATGATGTGAAGTGGAAGTAAGTCAGTGGCGGGGATGGAGAAGCAGGGACAGGGGAGGAACCCAGGGCAGAAAGACTGAAGGGGCTTGGTGACTGCACGGTGAGTGGTGACCCAAGGCTCTGACTGGGGGCTTGGGTGGGTGTGGCTGCCATACATTAGGAAAGACTATCCAGGGAGAAGTAACTCAATGAGCTCTGCTTTGAACAGGAAGTATCTGAGATGTCTGCGGAAGTTTTCAGTAGGAATAGAACTGAGAAATCTGGATTAAAAATCAGGATTTGAGGAATATTGTGGTGTAGGTGGTTGTTAAAACCAAAAAGGTGGATGCAGTGACCTAGTGAGGATATTTATGAGGAAAAAGGGCAAAAGCAGAATCCGGTATTTCGGAAGCTCTGGGCGGGGAAGGGGCTTTCAAAGGAGGCCCCACCGCACAGGGTGTAGGATGGACACAAAACTAGCAAGAGAGCCAGGAAACGGTGCTGTCAGGGAGCGCGAAGGGGCGAGGGGCCGCGGGAACTGGGGCGGGCGCGGGTGGGCAACAAAATGCAGTCCCTGAGGAGGCGAAGTCCCCAGGAAGGCAAAGCCTGAAAAGTATGATCAGATTTGGTTGAAAGGAGGCTGCTGGTGACCCCAGCGAGAGGCGTTCGCATGGCGTGTTGGGGCAAAAATGAGATTCTAACAGATCCAGGGCGGAGAGTTAGAGAAGCAGAGCCAGGGCTGTGCGAGCCTTTGGGGCTTCAGAGCGGAGGCGGAGGCGAGGAGGGAGCTGGACTCTCCCTCCCCCTGACCCCCAGCTGAGCAGGTACTCAGCAACCTCGCCCCTCCCTCCTCCCCCCCCCCCCCCCCCCCCCCCCCCCCCCCAGTCCAGCCTGCAGGACAGCGTCACGTTGCTCTTTCTGAAACATCTTCCTTAGGTTTGCCGGTGCGGTCCTGGGGCCTTTCTTTAACCTCTCTGGCCCTCAGATTCTCATCTCTAACAGGAATGTCTGGGGAGTATTTAATAAATTAAAAATATGTGAAGGGTGTAGCCCAGAATCTGGCATAGGGTGATGGCTTAATAAATAGTAGTTATTTTCTTAATGGGTGTTTTTGTTATTTTTTATAAGGAATAAATACTAGCTACTATTGGCTATTGTGGTCAGTGGATTATTATCTTGCTTCATGAAGTAAAACCCTAAACCTCCGAGCTTGCCGGAGGAAGGAGACTCCCTGGAGGAAGGGACAGTTAAGTGAAGCCCACTTTTCGTGTCCCCTGAGCTCACCTCCAGCACCACTTGGCCCCCCGGCAGGAGAAGATTAAGGGATATCGCTTGTACCTTTAACACTTGCTCCAGGAGTGGATGCAGAAGTTCCCGATTCCTTTAGTCGAGACGGTATAACCTATGAAAACCTTTTCACCAGAAGAGTAACAGAGGGGAAATTATGAGAATTCCCCCTTAAGGGAAATTCTCCTTCCCCTAGGACTTCATGCTTCCTCCGCCAGGATCCTTCGATTAGTTTCTAGGCATCTTAAAGTCCTTTTATTTTCCATCGTAATCCACTGAAACCTTTACACCTTCCGAAAATGCTTCCTCTGTTGGTCCCTGGTTCTCCTTGAAGACTTTCTTTGTGGTTTTCTAGATTGGAACTTCACTATGAACCCGCAGAGCCCAGCTTCTTTGAAAACCTTGCTCTCCCTCTTCCAGACTTTTTATTTGAAGCCAAAACCTTCCTGTCATCATTCCTCTTCTTGTTGGATAATCAATAGTGGACAGAACTTTCTGCAGCTCCCTCACTCCCTGAGGACTTAGCCCAGGGACTCCCAGCCTTCCTCTGCTGCCCCACCTCAGGCCTCCCGCTTCCAGAGCCACGTTCTGGATGTTTAACAGCCCAGAACTTTGGCACGACTTTTTAGCCTTGGCATTTACATTGAAACAGTGCACGGCCCAGTTGTTTTTCCAAACGTCAGCCTTTCCTGCCATCTGTCTGGACACCATTCTTCTACTTGGAGACTGCAAACACTGTGCAAACTTAAATGAACTAAAATCACATCTCCAAAATAAACTTCCATATTATATCTGGAGATGTACATAATCTTTTCTCATAAGCAAAATAGGCTTATTTTTACAGATAGCTCCCAGAGAAACCCATCCCTACAGCCTGGTGCTAACACCTAGGTGTCATAGTATTGCTTCCTGTTTTTTCTACTAGTTTTATAATCTGTAGAGTAGAAAATGAAAACAAGAACAGCAACACAACCAAATACCTTTCCTCTCAGTCTGCCTATTACATTTGGGATCAGCAGGTATCAAAGATAATTAATACAGGCTGAAAGGTGATCGTCTGCACCTGCAAATTTTGAAAGCGACTTGAAGCAGTTTGCACAGGATAGGTATTCATGCTCACCAAAAGCTTTCCTCTGGAGAGTGTGTGTCTGTAGACTGTCTTTAAAAAACACACCCTGCAGAAGAAACCCCCTTTTGAAGAGAGTCCTTTTTTTTGCTGCTCTGGAAGAGCAGAGTTCAAAATGTATCCCAGTGAAGCAGGGGGCTCCTTCCCCGAGCAGCTTGGCTTCTCTGCTCTGGGCTCCCTGGAGCTAAGATGCTGCTCTGGGCTAATGCAGCCCTAGTTTCTCTCCGTCCTGCTCCACTGCCCTCCTGTGGGCAGCTCTCACCCAGGGGTTTTGGCCTCCGTCCTGGGAAGTTCTAGAGGAGGACAAAGAAGTCCATGTGACGGCGCTGCCATTTAAGTGTCTGTCCCCAGGCAGGTGATGAACTTATTAAGGGTTGGCTCTTTGAAAGGCCCCCCAGGGACAGCTCTCTGTCTCTCTGGCTTCTGTGCTCAGAATGTAACAGTCAAGCAGCCCCTGATCGGCCAAGTTTCTGGTTGTGCTCAGCGTGTCCTTTGTTTCCGCCTGCACACCAGGTCTGCTGGGTGAAGTCTTAGGGATGGAGACTGCTGCTCTGGCATCTATTCAGGCAGGTCCTTCTTCCCGGGACTGGCTGACTTCAGGGTGAGCAGAAGAAAATCACCTTCAAGAAACTGTAAAGCAATGCAGTTCGGTGAAATGCTTAGAAGTAGAGACATTAACCGTACCAACTCGAGTTAGAGTTTGGGGCTCTTTGGGGATTTTTGGTTAATATCCCGTCTCCTCCAGTGTCACTGCTTAGTGCTGTGGTAGATTTCTAGCAGTCACAGTGGGTATATTATTGTGAGAACCTCACGAAGCCATAAGCATATGAGTTCCAGCAGAAATACTGCTTCACATTTTTTGAAATGAGTCAAGTGTCAAAAAATACATCCAGTATCATCATAATGGCAAAACTGGCCACAGAAGCAGCTAAATCCCTAATATTCTCTCCTTTTAGATTAATGTTTCAATTTTTCAGTAAATTACCCTTGTGGAAGAAAACATAGTGTCTCCATCCATGTTTTCGTTTACTGTCAATAAGATGATAGTCTAAGACTTACAAATAACTATAGGCTTTATCTTTATAGCTTTATCCTTATAGCTTTATCTTTTTGCATTACTTAGAAAATAAGAAAATACAACAGGTTCATTGTACACATTGAAGTATTCATATATTTATAGTTATATATTATATATTTCTATGGTTTCTAGCTGAGATTACAGTAGTAAAGGCTTTTGTGTATGATTCTTATAGCAAATTACATTTAACAAAAGAGTGGGATTTTAATATAGTAGAAAATTAATAGAGGACTAAAAATTAAGACTAGTCACAACCAAAGTTGCTGACGGAATTAAAAAGAAACTTGCAACTTCTATTTGTCAAATGGTAATTGACCATGTAATCTTTTTTTTTCTCATGATAATTTTATTTTTTTCTTTTATTTATTTTTTTAATTGAAATATGGTTGATTTACAATGTTGTGTTAGTTTCAGGTATACAACAAAGTGATTCAGTTATATATCTTTACCTATGTCTATATATAATTTTTCAGATCATTTTCCATTATAGGTTATTACAGGTATTGAATATAGTTCCCTGTGCTAGACATTGGGTCCTTGTTATTTATCTATTTTATATTTAGTAGTGTGTATCTGCTAATCCTAAAATCCTAACTATACTTCCCTGCCTTTTTCCTTTGGTAACCCTAAGTTTGTTTTCTAAGTCTGTGAGTCTATTTCTGTTTTGTAAATAAGTTCATTTGTATCATTTTTTTTAGATTCCACATAAAAGTGATATCATGTTATATTTGTCTTTCTCTGTCTGACTTACTTCACTAAGTATAATAATCTCTAGGTCCATCCATGTTGCTGCAAATGGCATTATTTCATTCTTTTTATGGCTGAGTAATATTCCATTGTATAATGTACCACCTCTTCTCTATCCATTCATCTGTCAATGGACACTTAGGTTGCTTCCATGTCTTGGCTATTTTAATTAGTGCTGCTATAAACGTTGGGGTGCATGTATCTTTTCTAATTACGGTTTTGTTTTCAATCAAAACTGTGGGAAAGGGAGCTTAACTTTGCAGTTTGTTACAGAGATCAAGTTTAAGGGAAATGCAGATTTTGCCCAACAAGATGAATGTTTGTTGAATGGTAGGGAATTTCTAATATTTGAGTAGGCGGACTCAGGAGTTGGTGAGGATCCTTCACTGGTATCTTTCAATGCGCTCTGAAGGACCACTTGGAAGGAGGGAGTAGGCAAGCATTCTTGAGGGGTCCAGAAGTTTTAAGTGAGTCTTTCAGGATTCCAGTGGATCTCTTGTCCTGGGGGAAACTTGGGAGAGGAAAGCAAATGGTACCAACTACAGCCCCACCACCGCACGTGGTTTCAGGGTCACAGCTAATGCTCATGGTCCCCCTTCTCTGCCAGCCGTTCTAAATCCCATTCACCCAAATCAAGATACAGAACAGATCCATCACCACAAGTACTCTTCCATTTCCATAATTCTTCAGTTCCCAGAAAACACTGAATTTGAGATATTGGAAAGCAAATTTGAGTAGTTCTAGGATGAGTAATGAAGTACGTCTGGACTGATATGGAGTGGAGCTGTAGACTCATGTAGTTGTTAAATTCCATGCCAGAGAGATGCCCTGAAGATCATCATTTATAGAAAGTGACTTGGGGCCAAGACAGGTCAATTAGCTCATTGAAGATCAAACAGGAGCAAAACCAGGAGTGAAGGGCTGTGTCTCCTAACTCCTTGGTTCAGGAGGTGGTAAAGGCTAGAAAGTACAAGCCCTAATTCGTTTTCAACGAATGTTGAAAACTTGCTTTTACTTCAGACGTCATTGTTTAAAAGTCTCGAATTTTTTTCGTAAATTAGAAGATAGAGTAAACTAAAGTGAATTTTAAAGTTTTTTTTAGCCATCTTTCTAAATAACTGTGATCTCAGAATTGTTTTGTAGATACTAGGTGTAAAAGGAATAGAAGACTGAATCAAATGTGCGTGAAGCAGACACACACATAGATGTTTTTATTTTATACTATGTTTTAAAATCTCTAGTTCTTTCTGAAAAATGAAATGTGGGAAATACTTACTAAACGTAGCATCATTTAATAGAAATTTTACTCTAAAAACTAAAGTATATGAAAACAAAGTTGTTGTAAAATGGAAGCCCATGTAGGTCAGATTTTTTCCGAAGGCTAAATTTCAACTTACTGTTGATTAGCAGAAAATAGAGGCTGCAGCATCCATTGTATTTCTTCAAGCTCCGAGAACACAAGCAAACGTGGTGCGACTGTGATTGCCTTGCATGGATTCAACCCAGATTGTTCCCTGCACTTAAGTCATAGCTTATATTTTATGCCCTTGGCCATCTAGGCCTGGGACATTTTAACCTACATAGAGTAATATGGTTTGCAATACTTTCTTGACCTTGATGTCTTTAAATTTCATGTTAATTTTTATTGGTTTCCATCAGCATCCTTTCCCACTCACACCCAGGCATATACATTTATGGACTTTAAAGTTCAGCTTTGGGTGGTATTTGAAGAACAAAATTTGCTTTTTCAATCTATAATTTTTATTACCTTGTAAAGAATTGTTTGAATCATGATGCTTTTTAATGGAATGATCAGAAATATACAGAGCAACTAAATTAAAGAATTTTAAAAGGACTTTTCCAAACCTGCACACCTCCCGTAGACTTTCTATTCCTTATTCTCAGTACAAAGTACTCTTGGGAGGTGGTATTGCCTGAAAATCCCAGTATGAATAGAGGTCAGCTTTCCATAGACTTCAGTGCTCCTAGTTCAGCCATATTCATACGTGATCCACAATTTGTTGCATTCAGAGCAGCACTAAAATTCTGTTAAACTAGGTCCTTGAAAAGCCCAATAGAGCAAATATGATCTCTAGCTCAATATACTTTAAAACATGACTCTCCTTTCTTCATCCCTAACTTAGAATCCATGCTTAAAACTAGTTGACTATGACAAGATTCAAAGTCAGAATGGTTTCCCAAGTAGCTAGATATGCTTTGTCACAATTTTCTCAGTTGGAGACTTTTGTTTATAGTTCTACATCTTTGCATTTTTAAGGTGTGTTCTACCATGTAGTCTCTTACGTATCCTATAATTTCAGCCTAATGACAGGTAACTGTGACCCTCATTTGGGAAACTGAGGCCCCAGAGGTTCAGAGATTCGGCCTGATCGCACAGCTGTTGAGACCTTCAGTCTGAGGCAGAGCTGCTATCAAAGCCACATGTGTCCTACTCTGTGGTCTCCCTCCTGTCTGCTGACCCCAGGTTATGCTGTGGTCCCTACCCGGGTTTCCAAATTAGGGTGTCGTCAAAATTTAGAGATTTAAGAGACCTTAAAGATGATCTGAATCAGAAGCCTTAAAAGGACAAAACAGAGCCTGAGAGAGTTCAGTAATTCTCCCAGCTGCATCCATGTTCAGGCCAGAAGCCAGGCGTCTGATTCCTGGAGCCCTTCTTGTGCTCTGGCCCACTTCAGCCGCATTCACAGCACTCCTAGGGGGATATTTCCAATTACTCCTTTCATTCTTTCATTAAAACCCACTACTCTGTCATTAGGCCTTTAGTCCTAACTAGTTTTTAACTACTTCTAGATGAAAAATTACTAAACCAACAGAGTATTTTGGCTTCAAAATACATAATGCAGTACTTCTTTTAAATAGGTAACCATAGTTTTCCAACTAAAAATCAACATAAAATTTCCATACACTCTTTGACTTCAGGGAATATGAGTAATATGACATGACTGTTTTCACTATTTTGGAGTTTTTCTTTAGATGATTGTATAAAAAAGGAAGAAATAATCATTTTTCATTACCCTGTAGCTTCCTGGATTTCTCTCACAATATCTGTCTTAGGAGAATGCTGATGGTCAAATTAAACTCTCTTAATACAATAGTCAAAATGAAGAAGGCAGATACAGGCTCTAATATCATATTCTAAATTCTCTTTTCTAGCTCTTAATAATTTCCCCTATAGTATAGATTTGTGATAAAGCAAATATACATGCTCTCCAAAATGTGTCCATATGGCAGACTAAACTGATGTTATCTCAGTTGGTTAACAGTTTCCTGCCCAAACTATTTTTCTTTTCTTCATTCATCCTTTAGGTTACTCGTGGCCCCTACTCCCTGTATACATCTGTAGGCACAAATGCTTATGACTAAGTTGTAAGGGGCAAAGGTTCTTCTGCGAGTTTATATAATTATACTTTTAAAGACCCCTGAGGGAGTTAGATAAGATATATGAAGTATATACTTGGAGCACAAAAAGAACCAGTTCATCGCCTAACGATTGGCTGCATATCCTAAATCAACAATTATCAGTTACTATGGTTTTTAAAAAGCAGATCTTCTTGATATTAACGATATAGATATAATGTCTGTTGATTTCTTTGATTTAAAGAGAGGCCTGGGTACAGTGATAGAACTTCTTTTCCAAGCAAAATAATTCACATTTTTTGGAGCTATGATATCATATATTGCCCCAAGATTTATGTGAGGTGCAGCATTTCAATTTAGCATTTTCATATGTTCCGGTAATGAGATGGTTTACTTCAATTCCGGTGCATTACTGTCTTGCAGCACTATTTATATTCCTTATAAGAGAGGGCCCCAAAAAGCCAAACCTAGACAATAATATCCTGAATTGCACCAGCACAATTTAATACAGTACCATTACATTTAAAGCATTTACACAGACAGTTGCAAATCTACTTATTTTAAGCACAATTTATATAATACTTTGACAGACAAAAATATATGTTTAGAACTATTATATGTATCTGTCTGTTCAGTAGCAAACTTACAATAAATTGTACATTATACCAGAGTAAATTTTCTTAAAGACTAAAAAGAAAAAGTCACATTTATGTTTAAAATACAGTGCTAGTTCATTATTTCCAAATAAAAAAAGCTAACAGCCATTACATTAGATTCACTTATTTCAAGCTTACAGTCATTTGATAGTCACATCAAATTCATTACTTGTAAGTGTAGCAATGAAGTTGGATGTTAACATGGAGTGTTTGAAAGTTTGTTCCTAACACTTCAGTCCAGCTACAAGCTTGATATTTTGAAAAGCCTGTGTAAAAAGAAACACTAAAATGACATAAGGAACATGTTACACTTATTGTAAAAGTATGAAAATAAAATATGTATTTTATTCTAACGCTTTATCCACAGGTATTGCCTCCAAAGGTTAATACACCCAGTGTCTGAGATGTTGCTCTTTTATTTTCATTGAGAACGGGTTTTTGAAAATTAGGCCCACGGAGGAAAGACAGAAGCCTACAAAGCCGTGCGCATTACCCATGATGTCGAGACAGAGCAAATGATGGGCATAAAGCATTGTCTACCATGTTTCACAATTTTGTTCCTTCCTTAGAAACTGGGGGATTTGTGTGTAAATGATCCTAAATAAAGACCCTACGACTGTTGTTTCATTCCTTTTGATCCTCAACTTTTTTTTTGTCCTTTTAAAAGAATCATCTTGCTAATATTTAGCCATTTACTGGTGCATTTTACCCTAACCTAGTTTTTTTTTGTATATCTAGTTTGAGAGTAGGAAAGAAAGAATAAGTTAAATAAACACAGAACATTATTTATTAGCTTAAATTATTTAAGTTTTCTAGTTTTTAATATCTTGGACAAGGTAAATGCTTTTCCCCCTTTATCTTTCTACTATTACAAAATGAATGGAATGGAAGAAATTTTCACTATTAGTATTAATTCTTTTTCACTGGATTTAAATATGGTCATTTGGACAACTGTTGCCCAACAAAATTGTAAAATATAATTTCGGTAGAGACCATACTTCCCTGTTTCACTCTACTAACATGGGTGAAGTGTTTCTATGGAAGCATGTGCCTAAAGGGGTTGAAGCAAAAATTTATGATGATGGAGTGGGTGAAAATAATTATTCAGGTAGAGTGCTGGAAAGAGGCACATATGAAGTATCACTTTGCCAGGAGCTGCAGTCCCCATCAATTAATTACCTTTACCTGTCAAAAATTTCCACCTTTGTAGTTTTTAAAAAATGTGTTTCCTGCCCCTGTTTCTTCTCTCAACCCATGTCCGAGAAACTTGGGACTCCCACACTTGCTCGTTCCAAAACTGTGCTCCTTTCCAAGCACTCCATTCTGAGCAAAGAGATGGGTACAAAAAAATTCCCTTTTCATTTAGGTTACAGACGATGTTTTGTAAAGATTCTGAATGCAATGTCACATTCACCACCAAGCTTGGATAAAGCATTAAAAATATGGGAATGACAACATATAAAATTATTTAATTTCACATTTTAAAAATTACCCTGTAAATTTAATTCATGTTTAATAACAAAGGAGAGTATTATTTGATGCTTTTGGACAATTGCAGTAAAAAAAGGAATTCTAGCTTCCCAAACACAACTTTTATACTTAATGTCAAACACTGAATTTTCACTTTGTCTATGAATCACAAAAAAAGAAATATTTTTTGGAAAAAGTGCTTTAGTTTAAATAATTCAGGCTGCCTTTCTTTAACTGGATCAAATGCGTAGATAATTTTTCCGCTGATCAGCTCACTCTGCTTTTGTAGACGCAGCTCCAGTTATTTCTATGATGTGACTGATGGGAAAGCATTTAAAATTCGAAAATGGATACAAACCATTACATATAAATATACACATATTTTTTTTAACTCCAGAAAAGGAGCAAAATAATATTTAATGACCAACCTCATGAAAGTTATGTAGACACCAAATGTTAAAATTAAGTCCTTCTTCCCTTTAGGATTAATTTTACTTTCTCCTTTCTTCTGCATTTTAAAATTCACTATATATGATTTGTAGTGGTGATCTGTCCAGTACCTAAGACTGGTTTTTGCAAAAAAGGGCCACAGAGTAGCTCTCTTGACACTAAATCATCCTCTTTAACTAACATTCAAAATCGAGTGGTTTCGTTTTTCTAATTTTACTACTATCAGGAGGTGTGGTTTGCCTCTCACTAAGCTTAATTGGTGTGTAGCTATCTCACCTTACAAATGGCTCAATTTCACTTCCAATACTAATACATAGCAAGTCAACAGATTACTTCTTTTCTCATGAAGCAAAATTTTCTAAACTTCAGATGAAGGTAAAAGTTCACTGTTGTTCCTGTCACTTTCTACTTAGTGGCCTTCTTGATTTATTGCTGTAAGGTTGCCTAATAATCACGCCTTTCTCACCGTAGGTACTTTCCCCAACGCATATGGTAGTTGTATGGTAGTTTTAGACACACCCAAAGGAACCAGGGATCCGCTATCAGGACGGAATCTACTTTCCTATCATCTTGCATGTCAAGAAATGCCACTACACAATATTTTTTTGTGTGTCTGCTTTGCCTGCACTCAGAATAATTCATACCACTACTAAAAGAAAAACAAATTGCATATTCAGCGAATGTTATAATTAAGAACATGAAAGAAGGAATTATTCATCACATCAGGGAAATCAGCTGATTAATTCGCTGCACCATTCCCTGGAGTGATGGGGATTTATTCTCATAACTTCAGTGTGAGAGTTAAACTAGACTCACAGGGCATTCGCGAACAAGGTCGGGATCAAGACTACCCAGTCTCCTTGGCTTTCTCACATCTACTTCCTTTTTCCATAATAAAGGTGAACACTCTTTTTGGCTCTCCATTCTTTGAGTGGGGTTTTATTCATGTTTGAATACTTAACACAACTACTGAGAGTCGAAATCAAATGAGGATGAGATGCGTCCACGAGGGAGAGAGAGATGCTGCTTCAGGGGCGCTTCCTTCTGGCTTGTCTTGGATGTGTGCAATTGCACTATTATATGGATTTTTGTCCTCCTGAACGTTATTTTTAAAATATATTTTATATGCCGCAAACCACCCTTCTGGGACTAGCCTGCTATAGCGCTCCGTCTAGGAAAGCAGTGAGGATGGGTTTATTGTAAATTATCTTCAGTCCCAGACCCCTCTGGACTGGAATCCATGTTGAGGAGGGCCTCCTGATTGGTGAAAGTCGAGCTGAGAGTTATGCTCTGCCGAGGCTTCACAGGTGCAAGTTCATCTAGCTTAATATTTTCATTTCTGACCAGAATTGTCCTATCCATGTTTTCTTCACTGTGCCTTGCAACGACAGCATCAAATACATCTAATTTTGGTGGCAAGGTTCCACTTTCAAATAGGTATTTGGCTAAATAAGAGATGCAAATGTTGGATAAGAATGAGGTCACCATGGCAAGGGTTTTAAATGGGAATCTCTGATTATATATGCCACTTTTATCAATGTAATAACCAGGGTAAAAGATCAAGGGCTGCAGGTTCAGGTACGGCTCCCCGCCGGTCACTCTCAGGAAAAGGCCAGAAATGTAACCTGCCACGGCCCCATACGTGTTGGTCCCCTTGATGAAGAGCACGCAGAGCAGCTGCGGGAAGATGATGATGTATACGAGGTCTGAGCTGAGGTACCAGAGCCCGTACACCGTCTTCGTCAGCAAGGCCATGGTCATTGCAGCAGCTCCGAACACGAACACCGTGATGCGCATGACCCAGACGAGCTCCTTGTCGGAAGCCTGCAAGAAATCGCCATCGAGTCAGTTTTTCTCAGGACGTGCTGGCTCCTCTAGGAGGAGAATGAGATGCCTCCCTGTGTTTTAAAGCTGCTCTAAAGAATCCCCCTGGTTCAAAAGGCTCAGTCTATGGGTAAAACCAGCCGAAACCACAGCATGTGAAGAGAGCAATCTAGGCAGCCTCCCTGGGCGACCTTGGGAGAGGCTTCAGTGACCCGTATGCAGGAAGCAGAGCCCACTCGCGCTCTTCGCTGAATGTTAGAAGGAGACATGAGATGCGCGCTGGGTCCTTGTAGGGGAATGATAATGCAAGGGAGGATTGCTTTACTTTCCACGTTAAGGAATAGTTTTTCATGTGGCAGTGAGAGGTTGTGGCCTGTCTTCCTCTCTTCCTGGAGGGTAACCGCCTTAGAAAACAAGTGGGACCATTTTGTTAACTATGACCTAGAAAACCTAGAGAAAGGCAAGCCTGAGTCAAGGAAGAAGGTGGAGGGGGGCTCTGGGCCCCTCAGCACGATCGTGCTGCTCTGCGCCCTTGCATTCAATGAGGAAAATCAAATTGAGAGGCTGTTTTCTGACAAAGAAGGACTTGGGGTTCAAGTGAAGAGCAGGACAGGTGGGAGACCAAAACCCATGAAATAATTACTCATTATCTTCTGCCTCTGCCAGGGTTCCTGAATTTCTTATCGTATTTAGTTAAACTCAAAGTTTTTCGAAGTTATTTGAGGTTTCATTGCTTTTTCATTAGAAAGAGAAGACGTTGATTTTTTGAAATTATTGCAATATGACTGTACCTCTTGGGAAATAGTTATATTGATTAGTGCCCTTCAGTATTAGCGTGAATGACAACATGCATTAAAAACCTCATATACAGCATAAATAAAGTGCTGAATCAAAGTAGGGTCAGGTTTTCATGCAGACTATTAATAAGCATAGAGAAACACCTACACAGTAAGTGCAAGGAGGAGAAAAAGAGCAATAACGTTATGTTGAAAAAACTGTTCTTACATTTTGTCTGAAGGAAAGCTGGTAGATGTTGCGAGCAAACATCGAACTTGCTGACAAGATGGAAGAATCTGCCGATGACATGACAGCAGCAGAAACGGCTCCAAGACCAAAGTAAGAAACGTACACAGGGCAGAGATACTTCAGGACAATCGGCAAGATCATGTCTGCCTGTTGGTTGTCCTTGGGGTCGAGAGGCCCGTATCCAGTCTGGCTCCAGTCTGTGGATAGAAACAACAAACACAACAACCAAAGAGCCATCCATTCATCCATCCATCCATCCATCCATCCATCTGGGGTCATCCTATTTACTAGGTAGCTTTCGAAATAAAGTTGGAACCTATAAACTAGTCTAATCAGTGGGAAATCTAATTAGTCTAACAGGGCATGTTAGTTTAATTAGGTGGGAAGTCCATGTACTGGTCCAGTGAAATTGTCTCATATATTCCAGCTTCTAATGGGTTACAGTTAGTCTTATGCACAAGACCTGAACAGAATATGGTGGTGTGAAATATATATATATATATATATATATATATATATATATATATATATATATATATAATTAAATATATATTTAATATATATTTCTCATCTTCAGTGTTACAATGGTGTTACATTGTGCACACTCATAGAAAATAAGTGTTCTTAAGCTGAAGCATAGAGCGTTCCTCCAGCCACGCAGAGATGTGAGAGAACTCATACTGTTTCATTCCTCAGGTACACACATTAAGTGGATAAAGATGACAGTGGGGCTATTCTCACCCATCCTCTTCCTGGATAGTCTTGTTATTGGAGCTTCCTCAGCATTATTCGTCTCTCAATTCTTTCTTGCATCGAATTCCACTTACTAGAAATAGGCATGATGGACCAAGGACAGTCCCCTTTTATTGAATAAAAAGTGCAAGTATGGGGCTGAAATTTTCAGGCAGTTTTTAGACTCTGTAGTAAAAGGACTTGAAACATAACTTTATCTTTGCATATGTATCTTCTTTACTGTTGAGTTTTACTAGCATGTGCTGAAGAATACAACAGAAGCTTTAAATGTCCTTTAGTATATAGTTCCTTTTTTATTCGTTGAACTTTAATGTCATGATTTCAGGACCAAATAGGAGTGGTTTCCCTTGGATCCTACCATTTTTCCTTCCTCCATTTTCTATTACAATTGTTCAAAGCCGTGCTTTGATGTGGCCAATTTTATAGCATTAACTGAGATGTTATGGTACCAGAAATAACAACCAAGAATTTGTATCTCATCCAAGAAAAAATAGGCTTTATAATTTTTTTTTTTAGTCTGTTTTCCAACAACACACACACACTAATGGCCAGACCTGTTTTCTGATTGTGACGTAAATGCCATCTTTTATTCTAAGGCATCAGTCACCTTTGTCAGCCACCTTTTTGAGTGTCCATCACATCATGGATGAACAACTGGAAGAGAGCATGTACACTATGAACCACGGTGGTTCTCTTCAAAATTAAATAGTCCAATCAACATCTCTATTAATTGAAAGTCAAAGTAGCCACTGAGCTTCATCCTGGGTCATCTTTACAAAACACAACAGAGCGAAAGGTAAACTTCCTTAATCTCTTTTAATTACCTCTACCTAGAGGGCACCTTTGATTTTCGGTTAATGTGATGTACTTTCATGAAATGCTCTTGAAAGTTGTATATCACGGGAACATAAGGGTCAGGAGTAATTAATAAGTGGAATCAAATTAAGGATGTGATTTAAAAAATGTTCTGGATAAAATGTAAGATAGATAGCTAGTGGGAAGCAGCTGCATCGCATGGGGAGATCAGCTCGGTGCTTTGTGACCACCTAGAGGGGTGGAATAGGGAGGGTGGAGGGAGACGCAAGAGGGAGGGGATATGGGGATATATGTATACATATAGCTGATTTACCTGTTTAAAAAAACAACAAAAACAAAGAAAAAAACCAAAAAAACAAAAACAGAAACAAAATGTTCTGGATAGAGGCTAACTGGGAGATAAGTATCTCGTAAAGGTCTTTTTTTTTTTCTTTTTTTTTTTTTACCAATTTTGAGCAAGATATTCTCTAAGCACCTTAGTGCCTTAGTTTATCTTTACCTACAAACTTACTGATTGGTTTCTCCAAGAAAGGAAACCTTTAATTAACAAACTATTGAAAACGTAAACAGAAGCCTCAAGTTCAGAGTGGTCCTTAGGTGGTCATGGTGATGGCAGGTCAACTTCTGAGTCAGTGGTTATCAAATTTGACTCACCAAGAGGACGTTTATTATTTATTTATTTATTATTTATTAATTTAATTAATTTTTTTGGCTGCGTCAGGTCTTAGTTGCAGCACATGGGATCTTTCGTTGTGGCGCGTGGGCTTCTCTCTAGCTGTGGCACATGGGCTCCGTAGTTGTGGTGCGTGGGCTTAGTTGCCCCGCGGCATGTGGGAATCTTAGTTCCCCAACCAGGGATCGAACCCACGTCCCCTACATTGGAAGGTGGATTCTTAACCACTGGACCACCAGGAAGTCCCTACCAAGAGGACTTTTAGAAACACCAGTCTCTGGCTCTATCTTAGCTTATTAAAATAAAATCCCCGTGGGGTAGGATAGAAATGAGTCCCTCCGCCTCCCCAGATGACGACAGTGTGCACCTTGGCTGGGAACCACTGCTGACAGGATCACAAATACACAGTTGAGAAATATACCAACACTACGGGGGGGCGGTGCTCAAAAATGTCTTATTGGTGAGGTGTGCAATCAAACAATGTCTGCACTATAAGACGATTTGTTGACATATTACAAAGGTAGATATATGAACATGATGAGAAACCAATTGTGTGCGGGGAAGAGGGAAAGTGGGGGAGGGAGGGCAGCTGAGTGGTAACTGGTGACTTGGATGAAGCCTGAGTGAGTCAATTAGTGAAGCTGTAAGAGATTTACCTGTTGATGCGCCAATGGCTCCAATGAGTATGGCTGGCAGAGCCATCACTATGCACCCGAAAGCTGCCAGGAAGGACAGCACTTGAGCGTAGGTGGCTGAGGATGAAGACAGGACCCTCTGGAAGTAGGCTTGCCACGGGATTCCACCCAGCATCTGCGTGGGAACCACGGGGACTCAAAATGAATTGGAGGCAAATAGCATCTATTAGGTATTTTTAAAATGAGATTTTTTTTTTTTTTTAACAATCACATTCAGAATAGTCACATGTATGGCTCTGAAGGGTAGAAAATGGTCCTACATGCCGCTTGTCTCCACTGCTGTCACTAAGTCATTGTCATAGGTTCAGTTGTGTAGAATTTCTCAAGTTCTTTTCTCTCATAATTATGTAGCACAATATTTTCTTTTGCTTAATTTACCTACTTTAAGCTGCATTATATACAACTACCCAGAAACCTTCAGTTTGTTCTTTTCTGGAAGTTCTAACAACCACAAAATTATCTCAAAAAATTAAGATTCTGAAACCATGAAGTTTAATTTGATTCAAAACACCCAATGGATATTTCTGGATTCCAATCATGTGCCAGGCAACGTAACGGTTGTCAGAGCCCAAAGATGAGTGAAAAGTGGTTTCTGCTCTTGAGGTCACTGTCCGCTGGGAGAGTCAGGGCATTATGGTGTTTTCTAGACTGGGCTGTGCAGAGGCTCTAGACAATATAGGGCATCAAGAAGATGCTAGAATTTCTCTTTATATTCGTTTCTACCTCATACCTAAATGTTATATTGTTGTTTTATTAAACGATTTACACAACGTGCTAGTACAGTACATATAAGCAGTTTATAATTCCTTTCCCTACCTTGGGGGTGTGCTTAACATTCTTATGGAGGATATACAATAAAAAAGTTTGGAGACACTGAACTAGCGTGTAATTTGTTGATGCTATAAAGAGGTACATATGGGAACAATAATGAGAAACAATCAATCATCTGGGGGTAACAGAGGGAGGGGAAAGGTGGGAGGAAGACAGAGGCACGATAACCTACAGAAACAGCATTTGAGTCCCCTTAAGCATCAAGAGGGTGTCACTAGGTGGAGATGGAGAGGGAGGAGAGTTCTTGGGAAAGAACCCAATATGAAAAAGAAGAAGAAAAAAACAAAGAGGCAGCCATTAGACCACCGTGTGTTTGGTATGGGTAGAGGTCAGGGTGTGTGTGGGTGGTGAGAGAGGAGGCTGGAGAATCCTCTCACTGGCATAGAGTCAGTGTTCAGTAAATATTTATCATGTGAGTGAGTGAATTGAGGAGGGAACTTCCCACATCACAATGTACTGAAGTTGCTTCTTTGATTGTCTGTCTCTCTCACTGGCTCCGAGTTCTGGGACATCTGTCTTGTTTATTATTGTCACATCTGTGCCAATCACAGATTGGCTCCAGAACAATTTCCTTCTTATAAAAGCCATACAAGCTCAAAAGCAAAACAAACAAAACAAAACAAAGGCAAAAGAAGAAATTCTAAAATTCATAATCCCATGCCTCAAATCTGTATGCTTCCAAAACTTTTCCTTTTGTTTTGCAACCTGTAAATCAGTATATCATTGACATCTTCCATGTCGAATATTTTGTCCATAATTTCAATGACTATGTGAATTGATATATCATAATTTACATACCTGTGTCTATGGACATTTAGGTCATCCAGGTTTGTAAGTCAGGTAAAATCTGGCCTCCACTGACAAACAGGAGCTCTGATGGGAAGGTAGAAATGGGCTTGGAGGAGTGGGACGTGGGTGGGCTGCCAGCGGGGACACCAGTGAGGGGCTGTCACAATAGGGCCAGGTGATCCAGGAGCTTGGTCTAGTGCTAATATAGGGACGGGGGAAGTTTAGGGTGGGACGGGGAGATGCCTCTAGGGTACCATGAGCAGGACTTGACAAGTCATTTCCATGGCAACTGGAAGATCAGAGACCATTGGTGAAACGTTTCAAGGCTCGCATCTACAGTTTATTTATTCACTCAGTCATTCTGCATCTATTATTTCATTTCAACTTATCTTACAATTTGAAGGATGAACATGACTTAGTCATACAATTTTTTGAGATGGGAGAAATTGTAGCAATCATTGGATATAATGCCTTATCTTGAAGATGAGTAAATCCGAGGACTAAAGTGTGGTGTAGGAGAAAGGACTTTGGGGTCTTGGTTCTCTGTTTCAATCTGTCACTCAGACAATGGTGTGACTGATAATCAAAAAATTGCCTAGTTTTTCTAAGTCTCATCATCTCTCCCATATAACCATAAATACACCAGCCATGAAGGTAAAATTACACATACATATAATATTTAATCGCCTTCTCCATTCAATTCATAATTGTAAACCATGCCAGAAAAATTTCAGCCAATGCATTTCTTAACAATCGTTGGGGAAAAAGCCCTCCTCCCCACCACTGGAAACATTAGTTTACATGTTTTCCTGTCTTCTTACCAGTAAGTTCTTCACGGGGACAGACACACCTACTTTCAGTGTTAAAATTTAACAAAGTGCCACAGACACATAATGAAATCACAAAATATTGTGAATCTTCTAAAAAGGGAACAAACATAAACAATTTCCCCTTAATTTTGATAACAATTAATCTATTGCTTACTTTGAAATCAAATACATTGTTTTTTTAAAATACATAACCCCTCTAGCAAAATCACAAAATCACAGAATCTCTGAGGGAGAGGTTCTCTGGTACTCCCTCTCCCTCAGTCTGTGATCTGCCTTGATTTCTTCCATGCCCACCCCTCAGTGCCACCACCTTCGCCCACAGGTTCTGCACATTCCCAGCTGCCTGACCTCCCGGCCTTCTTTCTTGGCATCTGTCCTGGGTGACACCTCCCTTCCCTACGTATCTCATGCACTTAAGGCCTTATGACACCACAAATTTAATTAGAGACTGAATGAGTTACTTATTTCAGAATAAGTTGGATTTTAATGCCTTAATCCAAGACACAAAATAGAATTTTTAGATGGTGTGGCTCTCAGATTGGGGGAGGTATCCAGCAGTAGGGCGTGGTGTTCACAAGTGTGGACACACCACACATAACCCCAGGGAAGTGATCGCTTTGACACTTGTCAGTGGCCCCATCCTTCTTCCAGTAGGAAGCAGTCAACCCAGAAACGGACAGGAGCGTGCATTTTAGTGTTACATATAAACACTAAAATCTTGGAAGTGCGTCTGATTTTAGGACAAGTGAGAGGGCCTTCCTCGGGTAAGAGCATCACTTACCAACAACAGAAAGCTATCGAGCCACGTGTAGACTTCAAACGGTTCAATGGTCCCCAGCCAGGGCTTCTGGTACTTGGTGTGCACGGCCGTGAACCCGATGTCAGCAACTGCAGCATGTGACAGCGCGAAGGGGACGCTGACCCACTGCAACCAGAGCGCGGGAGAGCGTTAGGCCGTGCGACTGTCTGGGACATGCAGGATTTAGTTTATTATTTTTTTCTCATAGACGGCACAGCTCAGTGTTCCTCTTGTTCAGGGAAGGGCCTGGAAGCATATTCTCTGTGGGACACCGTGAAACACTGACTTAGGAGAGTTAGAGCAGCACATAGTCAGCTTTTGTGCGAATGATGCCATTTCACATTAACTACACAGCAGCCAGCAAAGACCTTGGGGAAGAAAACGTTGAATTTGAGAACTTTACATATGTTTATATGTAAACTTTTTGTGTTTTCTTAGAATTAGAAGAAGATATCCATTCCTTAAAGTGACCGAGAAGATTTGATTGCAAATAATTTCTATGTCCCATGAGCAGTTTCATGGATTAACCAAAACTAATAGAAGGAAAGGTTAAGAGACAAATACAGATTAGTGTCAAGATTTAAATTTTAACTCGGAGGGAAGTTATTCAAGGACGATCCCACATGTGTTTCCATCAAATGGAGGCATGAAGGAGAGGAAGCCCTAGACCTTACTAAGACTTAACTGAGGGCACTTTTCTGTCAAAATCTCACAACGTGGCTAGAGGTTTTTCATCCAATTAATCCACAGAGAAATGAAAAATTTCCAATAGTATACGACTTACTGTATATTACTCATGATGGGAAAATAGCATTTCTGTTCATTTTTGCTGAGTTAGTATAAAATAACCACATTATCTTTCACAAAAGGAGAAAGGAAGGAAAGAAGGAAGAAAAGAAGGGAGAGAGAAGGAAAGGAAGAAGGGAAGGAAGGGAGGGAGGGAGGGAGGAAGGAAGGAAGCAAGGAAAGAAGGAAGGAAGAAAAGAAGGAAGGATGGAAGAGAGAAGGAAAGGAAGAAGGGAAGGAAGGGAGGGAGGGAGGAAGGAAGGAAGCAAGGAAAGAAGGAAGGAAGAAAAGAAGGAAGGATGGAAGAGAGAAGGAAAGGAAGAAGGGAAGGAAGGAAGAAAGTCTGTGAATGGCCCCACTTACCAGTCCCACGAAAATGCAGAAGAGCTGAACGACATCTGTGTAGGCCACGGAGTAGAGCCCGCCCACCAGGGTGTACAGCGTGGCGATAAGGGCGGAGACGATGACGGACACGCGCACATCGGTGCTAATGATCACGCTGATAGTGGCTCCTGGAAGGATTGGATGAGAACAGCCCAGGTGAAGTCTCACATTCAAATTCTTCCGTCTCAGTAAACTGAATATGCACATTCATGTCTGCATTTATATACATATATATACATATATATATATATATATACACACACACATATGTTTAAAAATCTTTCTTTCTGAAATTAGTGCTTTGCTCACTTATTTATGTGTGGACACCTGAAATTCACGATTTGTTTACAGATCCATGGCATATACTACACTGAATACTACTATAAGATGTTGCAGTAATGCCACCAACTACCTGAAACTCTGACTTTGTTGAACATATGCAGTATATTTACTCACATCCATGAGAAAACTAAGCCTTTATGATAAGCATAACCACCCATCTCCACATTTTACAATCAGCATTCATTTGCTCTTTTGCATTAACTCTGACCTCAGCCAGCTTTTATTGGATGACACATGGTATAAGGTACCAAGGTTTGAAACAAATGCGTAGGAGAAAAGAATAAAATTGGTAACTTGTTCCTTCCAACTTTTTCAGCTTTGTGAAAGACTGCTTTTATTTTATTTGTTTGCTGGAGCATTGCAGTCTTGCCCCTGGGACACCAGTGCACCGAAGAGCCGTAGATTTTAGCATCATGTTTTAAAGTAATTTTCATCATCAAAATTGTAAACCTGCCTTAGAAGTCGATCTATGCTTTTCTGACTTTCTGACTTTGTTTACTGTGTTTGTTGGTGTCTGGATTTCCAATAGAATGTTATGGTATGCACAGCTGGACCACTGCAGTTCTTGGACTACCAGTTCAGAATTCACTTGCTGCTCTACACACCCTTTCCCTGTTCTTCTCAAAAGTGGTATAGTTTATATTTCGTATCGTTAAACGCAGCAATGATATTCCTGCCACGTTAACATACATGCAACAAATCTGTGATTTCTTTGAATCATTACTTGCAATCTTACATTCTACTATCGCTTCTCAATGGCGTGCTAATAGCATAGGCAACCCACCCAAGATGAAAAATCCATTATCTAAAGAGCAGTATATTTTGATCTAAGATAACAATACAAAATATTTTTCAAGAAATTTTTCCTTAGTGCTTTGGCTTTGGTATCAAAATTGAATTACTTTCTTGCATAAAAACCAGTTGAGAAAAAGGAAATGCCTAGTAAGGAATTAGGAGAAGGGAAAGAGGTCAATTATTTACAGGTGACTTTGGATAACTGACTGAATTATTGTTGTATGGATGTTTAACAAGTTATTATTTTTTTTCTCCTGAGATTATTTACTCCATGCTGAAACTTTAGTCGCAATTCTTTGTCATTCATCTTTGGCCTAGTTCTCTACTTTAAGAACAACGTTTTAGAGTCATACCCCGTGAATTATGAAAAGTCCAATTATTACCCAACCTCTTTTGAATACTGTTTAATTTCCCACCCTTTTGTGAAATTTCTATTAATCCTACACATCCAAAAGGTAGGGAGGCTGTATGTTATAGAAGAAAGATCACTAGACGGGGAGCCTAAAGATTTAGGGTCCTAGTAAATGCTGCCATTTGGATGTAACTCAGTGGTTTTAAAGAAGTCACCTACTTTGTACCACTGTTAAGGTTGGGATAAATTTTTTCTCTAAATATTTTCTAAATCACCCCATCATTTGTAGTGAGTAAAATCAAAGTTATACTTCCAGATCTGTTGTGAAATATTAATTTACTCATGCAGCCGTAAAACTAAATATACTGCAAATAAAGTTATAAAAGTTATCTGAATTGAGCCGTTAAAAGTGTAAATATACATTTCTTTAAGAAGCTGTAAGGGTGTTGTCTGTTTATACCAAGAAGATAGTTTAAGATACTCCTAAGCTTTGGTGGTGAGCTCTGCTCATTCATACATATTCATAGTAAGGTGGTAAAAGATCTTGTCCCAAGTTATTTCTAATAAACACTAACTTTGAATTATGTCCAACTATTATTTTTGAAGAAAATAGAGGTGTTAATTTAAAATTCACACACATTCTTTTTACCAGAGCATATATTTCAAGAACAGCAGTAATATTTTCATAAATGTTGTTTGATATGTGTGTGTGTAGAGAGACATTAATATATTTTACATATATGTTGACATGCACCCACAGATGTAGACACATATATTTACAAAAATAACTAATTGCAGCAAAGTTGAGTTTAGCTATTAAATTTCCAAAATACTTTAGAAATAATAGATTATTCATTCTGTTCTCCCTTCAGGGGTCTGTTATATAAATTGATCTTTGTTCAGTGAGAGTGAACATTTTGTATTCTGTTAGATATTCAGCCCACTCCTTTTTTGATATCTCAGCAGGCAGTTTGTTCTCAAAGCCAACATTTTCTGGCGTTGAAACCAGTGACAAATAAACTACCGTTGCTTCTTAGCTAATGAGAGCAAGGTGGGAAGGGAGCTGTGCTTTTATATAAAATTTCATTAGGATATGGCAGTGGTGATTGTGCAGTATGATTACTTAGTGCCAGGAAAGTGCAACATTTTCACTGAGTTATTACAGCTTTTTTAAAACTATCAAGTTCTCTTCTTTTCTACACCAAGTCATTCCTTCATTTTACAGTTGGAGACCAGGAAAATAAGATAGGATTATACAAGAGTCTAGAGAGACAGGAATGAAGAGTGGTGTAAACTAATATCTGATATTACAGAGACCAGATCTGATGATTATACTGAGACCAGAAGACTAGCTTTTAGTCTAATATGCAACAGAGAAGGAAATTCATCTTATCTGACTTTTGTTTTGTCCACTTAAAGTCTGACTGTAGACATAAGCCCATTGTTTCCATTTGTAAGAGGAGATGGAGAGTAACACAGCGTGTCCTGGGTGTCACACATGCACATTGCTCATTGAGGAAGGACAGGGAACGTCCAGCTCTGCTGGTCTTCAGGAAGGAACTCAACACTCAGTAGGATGGTGTAGATTTCTCCTTGATGAGCAGGGAGGGTACTGAGCCTGAAGGTCTCCCACTGAAATCTCTCAATTTCTAGGTCGTATCAGTGGGCTGAGAATCCAAGCACCAAAGACAGGCTGTCCTCAGCACTGATGGATCTTGATAGTAAGTTAGACCCCAAAGAGTCTAAGTCCATTTTCCAAATCCCTGAATATGTCTACAACCCAACAGTCTAGGATGCAATGGGATTACACTGAGAAAGGAAGGACTGTTGTTTTCCTTTTTCTCTTTTGAAGAACATGTAGCTATAGGTGATTCATTCATTCATTCATTTGTGATAGGACTGTAAGTGTTAATAAGACACAGGTCCAGCCTTCAAGAAATTGATAGTTCCTTTTGTGAGGCTGGAAACTGGGAAATAGATAAATAGGCACATAATCATACAAAGTGATAAATCCAATGGAAACAGAATTCCTGGTGCCTCAGGAAGCCCATAGGAAAGGCATCCAGCAGGTTCAAGATGACTGCCCTGAGGAAGTGACATCTCTAGCAGATCTGAAGACACTACCTGGTTGGCTAGAAAGGAGAGAGGGGCGTGAGTCCTAAGCAGAGGGCAGTGTGCTTGCAAAGTGTCAGAACTGCCATTCTGGAGGAAGGGAGAAGGAAGAGCCCAAGTCATAAGAAGCCTTCCTAGCCTGGTTCAAAGGTCCGGTTTTAAGCAGGAAAGGGACGTGATCAGATTCGATCTTATGGGAGAAAAGCAGGGGGGGGGGGTGGCATTAATCCAGGTGCTGGAGGTTGGGGATGGCCTGGCCTGTGGCTGAAGAAAGTAAAGCTGTGTATCTGATGCTCATTCAACCAGAGATGCGCGCAGAACGACGTTCTTTGGTCCTTACCTAAGGCAGAGAAAATGGCCGCAGCCCAGAACATTTCCCCCATCAGTGCGGGAATGAACAGGAGCCCTCCCATGCGCTTTCCATAGATCTGCTGAAAGGGGTCTAACATGGTCACGTATCCCTTGGAACGCATGGGTTTGGCAAAGAACAGACCACCTAAAAGAAATGAAAGCAAGCGTTAATGAGAAAATGGAAAATCCCTAATACAATAGTCTTTGCCAGCCTTTTACTATATATAATTTCTGAAGGGAAATGAATTTTTTAGAACACTTATACATGTTGAGGAGCCTGTCTGCAAAATCCAGTGAGTACAGGACCAAGAAATATTTAGCAACAAAGTGGAAATTTCTTAATACAATTGTCGTTGCTTGCATCCAAGGCCATACATGGCATGGAAGAGGCGTGTGGATTGAAAAACATGCACCAGCACTGCACTCCGTAAAATGTCTTCATGTATTTGTGTCACCCAGCAGGGCATTCAGATATTTGATTAAGCACAAGATCCAACAAAAGTATTCTAAGTGCAAAAGAAATTTAGGAACTCTCTATTATATAATATTCTTGACCTTTTATTCGTCTGATTTACAAAATGAAATGCAGGTACAATTCAAGTTGATTCATTTTTAAGGACATGTCCGCACTATTTTGGAAAGGAAAAAACATCATTATGTTAAGAAATTCACTGTTTTCATAGCAAAACAATCAAGGGAATTTTTTAAAAACATATTCCATAATCAAGAGATCCAATCACCTAGACATTAGTGTTACCACTTTCTGATAACAGCTACTTAGGGATTTCTGGTAGCATTTCCCACAATAGTTATTCACATCGTTTGACTTATTTCACTTGTTATTTATGTTCCTGATCTTTATGCTTTACTGACTGAGTCACTCAGGTGTAAACTTTTGCTTACCTAAAACCAGACTAAGGGAATATCCAATTGGTGCCTGAGCCCACGCTAGACCGTAATCTGGAACATACACGGCTTCGGCTGTCCCATTGATGTAACCTCCTCCGACCCAGGTGGCTGAAACAGAATGAGAAGCGAGGGGAAGACGTGTCATACCTGTCATCCCTGAGACCTGCTCCGCCCCACACGGCGGCCCTGAGCATCAGGTGGCTGGTGAAGCAGCCACCGGAGACGTGTGGCTTGTCTGAAGTGTTGGAAGAATGCAAAAGGCACGTTGGATTTCAAAGACGTAGCGTGGAAAAATAAATGTAAGCGTTCTCATTTTTTTTTTTTTTGTAATGGTTACATGGCAAAAGTAAAACATTTTCAATGTACTGCGTTAAGCAATTCTATTATTTACATTAATTCACCTACTTTTTCATGTTTTTTAAAGTGATATGTAGAAGATTTCAGATCATATTTGTGGCTTACATCATATTTCCATTGAACAGTGTTGCCCCAGATATTTTCTAAATCCACTATCATCAGCATTTTAAAATGATATTATTATATCATAAAGTCTGAGATCATATACAATATATAATACTATATGACTACTTCTCAATAATACTACGACTTTTCCCCCAGCCTCCATAACATGGGGTCAAGGGTCTTCATTTCAAAGGCCTTTTGTTTTAATTGTATTGATCTTTTCTCATTGATCATGACTGTTTTCTTCAAGGAGTGGGAGGGGTGTGTGTGTGTGCGTGTGCCTGCGTGGTTGTGTGTGTATGTGCTTTTCACCAATAGAGTCACTCTGTAAGCATGCTGGGTGCATAGGATGTTGGCAAATCTATTCTGAGTTATAAGGAAGTTGTACTCACTCCCTTACACTGTTAAGGGAATGGAGGGAGGTGGGTGCCAGGTGCCCTAAAGTGAGCTTAAATTACCTTTTCCTTCTCTGTCTTCCCAAGCACCCGACCTACACTTAGGGCTAGATCAGCCTTCAGGAGAATTTACAACATTGGCTGCATGCCCATTTGCAATTCTTTGTTCTGCTCCGGGTCTTTCAGTGAGATGCTTGATATTTCATAAAGAATAATAAGAAATATGTCTTCTTCAGATGTTATTTAATAACATTTCTGTAGCATAATAGGTGAAGAAGGGCTATGGAACCAACGAAAAGACATTTTGATTAAACAAGTTTGGGCCAAGAATGCTCTATAAACTCTATCATTTTCTCTGAGAAGACACTAGACTAGTTGATTCTTGCTGAAAAGCCAAAGTTAGTGGAACACTCAGATCTTTGCAGTTTATATCTTTTTAAGAGTATAGTCAAAATATTTAAAATAATCCCTAGGTAGAATTTGTGTAAAATTATGAGGAACATAGGCTGGCATGAAGCTTATCAAATATGAGACTGAATTCTGGGCTGTATCATGCAATGGGGAATAAAATTTGACTCTGAAAAATTCCCTGAAATTTCACGGTTAGAATGTAAGTAAAATAAATAATATGTACATGAAACTGCCAAAGACAAGTGTTTCTATTATGTTTCTTGCCAAAATTTATCTGGCGTTTAATCCAAATCCAAAGCAAAGAAGAGAGAACGTTCAAGGGTTAATCCTATTTTTAAAAGTCAACGTGAAAAGACCTTCCTGCAAAGGAATTTTAAGTACATTTAAATGGAGAGTTTATATACAAAATCCTCAAGTGGACAAATGCGTATTTAGCAGCCGTCCCATCTTCACGGTAGCTTTTCCATGGTGTTGATAAATAACAAATGCTATGATGTGCTTTTCTCATCCTAAACCCTGCTGAAATTTTAAAGACTCCCCCACCCCGCCCCTCACTGGGCGAGTAACCAGGACCTGGAGCAACGGATTCTCACAGGCACAGCCCCTGAGACCTCACCTTCCGCCTGGCACCTGGGACCCTTGACTCCACACCAGCAATGTATTGCTGCATTAAGTAAATATCTGATGGTCTTACAAGCACAACACTTATTAGTGATCATTTTTCATCGTGTAGGTCTCCTCTCCATTTCCAGAAAGAAAACTGGCGCCTGAATGATTGCAAATATTATAATATAGAAGGGCAGACTTGGTTACTTATTATGACTAAAGCCCCTCCATTTTTATCCATCTGGTCCTTTGCATGTTTGTATATTTCATGTCAGATTCATGAGTGAGAACAAGAATTCTTTTACATTATATGCATTTTTATTTTCAATCTTTATTCTTTATCGAATAATACAATCAATGAATCTGACAAGGTTTAGATAATATGGTTCAGATTTTAATTGAATTATGATATTGATCAAGGCTCTTTTCAGTTCTGAGAGATTTAAAAAAAGTCTTTAAAAGCTGAGCTCGAGCATGACACTTTATAAGAAATATCATAATTCAAATTTTTTCTATACATTTTAATAGCCTATTAGATTAAAAATCACTCTAAATGATAAAAGATAAATTCTGAAATATTATCTTTATGGACATAATAAATGTACTACTAAATTATAGTAATAGAACATTATCATAATTTACAATGAACAAAATACTTTGGTATATACAACAGCTCATTTATTCTTTTCAACAGTTTGAGTGAAATCAAAAACTTCTGTCCTTCTATTTTGCTTTTCTTCTTATTTTCTTTGTCATAGGAGAAATCTGAAGGAAATATAATTACAATGCTTTAATGCAGTTCAGATACGGTATCATATGTGGATCTTTAGAGGAAAGAAGAAATGTTTGTGCTCTAATGAAAACTGAAAATGAAGGTATGAATGTGTGTATCGATCAGCAGTTGGATACTAAGAGAAAAAACAGGAAAATCTACATGAACGTTTCAGTAAACATCTGCAGGTGGTAGGTAAGCGGGTGATTTTTATTCTTCATGTTTCTGTATTTTTCTAACTTTTTATGTTGTGCATCACAGAAAATATTTTGCAAAACACATTTTTTTCCTGCATATGTGTGTATGTAGAAAAAACTAGAAACACAGGGTAAAAAAGAGCTCTTTTCACCCTGGGTACCTTCATGAAGAAGTGGGGAGAGACCTGTGGAGGGCTGGGTGTGGTCACTGCAGGGGCCCTGGCATGGCTCCCAGACCTGGGTGTGGACCTGGCCCTGGTCCTTACTAACCACGGGAGTCTGGGTCCTGACGTAACCAGAGCCCTTCCATAGTGATGTCATGAAGATTGAACGAAGCCATGTACAGCTGGCGAAGAGTTAAACAAACAAAATGTGAAT
This sequence comes from Balaenoptera acutorostrata, assembly GCF_949987535.1. Taxonomy (NCBI): domain Eukaryota; kingdom Metazoa; phylum Chordata; class Mammalia; order Artiodactyla; family Balaenopteridae; genus Balaenoptera; species Balaenoptera acutorostrata. Next base: position 1,464,620 of record NC_080075.1, read on the forward strand.
ATCTGAAAGGTAGAATCGACCGTCCATCAGTTATTCTACAACATTATAGGTTTCAGATGGCCAAACAGGGATGCAGTCTTCCCAGACTGGTTTGGAAAACTTTGTGATAAACAGGGTGAATCAATTTTAACTAGCACTTCAGGAATGAAATTTGACATCATTTCGATATGATTTGCAATGGGATATTTTTCCACTGAGTACTCCACTCATATTAATCCACTGAGAATTCCTGTTAGTATGGATTATGTCGCTAACATTGAAGAACTTACTAAGAGTCTAAAATGAAATGTGTGTTGTTAGTGGATACGTATCAGGTGATATTACAGATATAATTTTAAATTGTTGTTTTTCAATATTATTTTTAACAACCGAGAAGAACACAAAAGAAAAACAAGCCACCACTTAATCAGAACCACCTCTGAGCAAAGGAGGAAACACTGCTCCTAGCATAGAGAGGCTTGAATGGGCAAGAGCTGCAGCTGGGAACCGAGGGATTCCTACGAGGACACACCCTGGCTTTTTTCGTTTCATATCAATGTTCCTGGGAATGTTTTTCTCAGAGCCGTGGATTCATAACACGTGATCGTCTTCCTGTGAGTAAATTATTTCATTACATGGGAGAATAAGGTTTCAAAACAGGACATCCATCAATTTGGAATTGGGTTGCCCCCATGTTGATTTATTCAGTTTTAACTAGTTAGTTAAAATCACTAGTTAGTGTCCGTTGACTAGTTAGTATTCATTAAGACAACTCAAAGTCACAACTTCATGCCTGTCTTCATGAACAGGAGGGGATGCTGCTTGTATCACATGAATGAACAGAAACACAACTTGTAAGGCTAAGGCACTTCTGCACATTCCTCCACCTCTTTGTTTTTACTGCTTCCACCCGCTCAACAGCCCAGGTAGCCAGATTTGTTTCACTGATATTCTGTCCAGTAATTGATTATAAAATCATTAGTTCCAGCGCTACTGAGTTGAAACCATTTTAGTTTTGTTCTAAATAAATGTAAAAACTTATTTTTTAAATATATAAGTAGTGAACACAGAGAATCCCCCAAGGACAAAGAACAAGATTTGCTTTGTCCCTGGAGCAGCAAGGGTGGGATGGCTGCAGGGGTGGGCGCGGCGGAACCCACCTGTCATGGTGAATCCGCCCACCAGCAGCCCGATGTCGCGGCCACCCACAATGATGGCCTCGCTGCGCTCCCCCGAGCTGCCGCTGTTCTTGGTTCTCCACGCAGCCCATATTCCAACCAGCAATATGAGGAGGTAGAACGCCACGATGGCTATCAGCCCTTCCACCTGGAAAGTGCTGGCTCCTGACATCCTGCGCCACTTAAAGAAGAAGTACATTGAAATCGCAAGTTCACCTGTGGTTGCCAACAAGTGTCCTTTCCATCACTCTATTTCTATTCAACAACTGAACCTTGTTTTGGGTTTTCAAGAAACAGAAGAAATTGGAGATGCTGTTTAAGGAATAATCGTTTTGTGTTAAATAAATTCTTGCAATGTAAAATTAACCTTGTCTTGTGTTTTAACTCAGTAACAGTCAAGAAATCACTTACAGTGTGTCTGTATTTGCTTTTTGGAACTATGTACTTATTCAATCTAGAATTTCTCAGTAGTGTAAGTGTATCATAAAAGATTACTCTGAGAATTGACCCATATTCATTCATTCATTATCCTACCCCTCCTTTCAAACAACTTCAGGGAGTTGTTCCAGAAGTAATGTGACATGCAAATATCTGGGGGGAAAAAAACAACTTTAGGGAAATCCATTTCAAAACCACACGGCCTCCAATTTTCAACAAGTGAAGTGCCCGAGGTTTAAGTTACTGCAGCCACTGAAGAGTTGCGTTGTTTAAAGGGTCTCCCTCCCGATCAACTGTCCCCATCCACTGTCTTCCGCTCCTTCGAGCTGTCCTCCACCCCCTTGACGGCACATACAAGAAAACGATTTACAGTACAGAAACGCCTAAAACATAATGGAGCGTCAGAGGCACTAAAACCAAGACGCTTGGAAGAGACATGCCAAGTTCTAACGCCTTTACTTTCTGGAATTCTCTTGTTCTCTCTTATTTCCCCGCGTGACCGCGTCTATTCATGCTCCCGAATTTACACAAACAAGTTTCTGGGGGAAAACTCAGATATCTGCGCACGCAGGTGAGTGACAGACCTTGGGCGAAAGAACCAGCCCCCCTGGGGTTCTGGGGAGGCGAAGGGAGCCCCGGCGGCGGGTGGGGAGGTGGGGTGGGTTTTGCCTTTGTAGCCAGAGCAGGGAAGGGCCGCTGCCCCTCCCGCGCCCCCGGTGTCCCTCCTGCGCCCCCGCTGCCCCTCCCACGCCCCCCGTGTTCCTCCTGCGCCCCGGTGTCCCTCCTGCGCCCCGCTGCCCCTCCTGCGCCCCAGTGTCCCTCCTGCGCCCCCGGTGTCCCCGCGTCTCCGGCGCCCCTACTGCGCCCCGACTTCACAGCCGCTCGCACCCCACCCGAGGACCCCGACTGCGGGACCCGCCCCGCCGGGCGTGCCCGCGGGAGGCCCAGAGCCGCGTCGGAGGGCTCGCCCGACGCGCTCCTACCTGGAGAGGTCGCCGCGCAGGGAAGCGCTCCGCGGGTCCGGGCTCCTCTCGGGAACCGCGGAGGCCGAGGCTGCACGGGACACGGGAGGGGTGGTCAGGGGCGCAGGGCGGCAGGGCCAGGAGGGTCAGGCTCCGGGGACTCCGCACCCCGGGTCTCCCGGAACGCGGCGCGCGCGGAGCTGACAGGTGTGGGCGCGGCGAAGTGGCGATCGATCCAGTATTGGCCACAGACCCCTTTATAAGGGCGGCAGGCGGGCGATCGTCAGAGCCGGGGAGGCGGACGTCAGAGGAAAGTGCCCCGCGAGCCGGCGGGCAGGGGACGCGCGGGAGCCACCAGGCCGGGCTGGGCTCTGGGCTCCCGGCCAGCGGCCCGGCGGGGTCCCGGCCTGACGCCACGGGCGCGGCGCTGCCACTCCCGCTCCCCTCCTCCTGGAAGCAGGGCGTGATTCCCCGGGGTCACTTCCAATGCCTACTTCCCACGACTCTGGTTGGAAGCAGGGACTGGGGAGACGGGGAGGGTCTCAGGAAGTTGTTTTCAGGTGCAGCCGCTGGAGGTGCAGCAGAGAGGAGGGGCCGAGGGGTTTTGTTTCCCCAGGCTTTTGCGGGAATGGTTTCTTGAGGGGCCTCTCACCGGTGCTCAGGGACTGCCTCCCTCCCCGGCCTGTGGTGGAGGCTGATTCTGGCTTCCCTGCAAGGTGTCCTCTGGAGGAGATATCTTGGGAAGGTTTCGAGAGTCATTTTTAAATTCATACCCTTTCCTCTTAAAAATGGGATCAAAATGAAAGACTGTAGGAGTCGTCCAAAACAGCAATGAAGGTAGCAGGTAAGCCAGACAAGGTTGAGCCAACAAGGTTGCTTGCCCACCAAAGTACGCTATACCAGTGCTGCAAAATTTTGCTATATACGTTTTAAATATCTATCTACACCTAGACATCTATATCGGACACCTACCTTATATATCCATGGGTATAGTTGCATATCTGTAGCTATATTTACATCTAGCTATATTTGTGTATCTATATAGATAGATACAGATATCTGTGTGTATTTCTGTAAGTGTGTGAGTGTAGGGGATGGAGAGAGAGAGAGAGAGAGAGTGTGAGCATGCCATAGAGCCACAGCCCCTCTGGCCGCTCTCTCACTCGGTCCCATATTCCACCAGCTGTGTCAGTGAATTAAACAGTGATATATGAAAATCTAGTAAAAGATCGAATAAATAAGTGTTCCTTTACTACTGTCCACCTCTCTCTGTGCAAGATTTCAGATCGTCCCCCATTTTCTTACACTGGATTTGGAAATGAACCTTCACACTTATCTCGTTTTCTTTGTTCTCTGTATATACAATGACAGCATCCAACCACCTTGGCTGAGATAAAGCCTACGGAGGCCAAACAATTCAGATAGAGGAGAAGGGCCTGTGTGTGATTATTTTGTCTGGTTTGTATGATTAGCTCACAGCTTTTCTGGAAAACAGTTGCATAGCCTGTCAATATAACTCCATTTTTACATTTTTACATTTACATTAATTTAAGCAATTTTAAGAAACTGATAGAGGGAAGACAGAGGTGGAATTTCATATAATTACTCAAGTGTTTTTAGCAGAGATTCATTCATTCACTCATTCATTCATTTTGTTTTTGACAGTTATAACTCAGTTTCTGCTTCTGGACATTGGCCACAGGTTAACTTCGGTCTTTCCTACCAGAATATACTTCAGGTGATGACGGCAGAAAGCGTGTGACTGTAGCAGGCCTGGCATGGGCAATGGCGGTGTGTGAAGTAGTGTCCACTGCTAAGGTCAGGAGGTAGACTCAGATCCAGGGAGGGACGAAATAGGAGGCTGTCCTCAGAGAAATAGCACCAGGGCTTTAAGGTATAAGCGTCGGAATGCAGCCAGGATGTGGGCTGTCCGTGGGGCCCACCTAATCCACTTTAAGAAGCCAGACTGGCCAGAGTCCAGATTCAGCGCCAGATCCGGGAGGTACAGTGACCTTGAAGGCGGCCAAACAAATTCTGACCTGGCAGAGGGGCTGTCCTTTATGACAAAGAGCACCAGTTGAAAATAACAACAGCTGACGTACTGAGTCTACTTTTGGGGAGACATTTGCTCATTTGCCGCGTCCTTTGGGCTCCTCCGCCTGATCTCAGGATGACGCTGCTTGTGAATTGCTGCTGCGGGACGTGCTCTCCCTGACACCCATTCCTCTTTTGTCTTCACTATGCATCTCTCTGTCCATGCTCCAGAGAATGCGTGATCACGCATGCAGTTAGAGAAATTCATGTCAGTGGAAGATCAGTTGCAGCTCTGGTGGATAGAAAAGCAGGGATTGCCTTTCCAAATCATTCATTTACTTCGTAGACGTTTCCTAAGTGTCTTTTATGTTCCAAGCCCTGTCCTGAGTACAGAGAAACATGCAGACTGTTATATAGCCTCTGCTCTTAGGCAATTTATCATTAGTGAAAGGAAAGAAGGAAACAAGCGAAAGCTGTCCTCCAGTATATTCTTATAAACACTGGGAAAGATGTATCATCTATACACACGGATTTCAGGGAAAACACAAACAAAAGGCCTTAAACAGAATAGGGTATTCTCCCTGGAGGAGGGGAGCATTCATTCCACAAACACATGGTGAGCACCCACTATGCACCAGGAATTCCGATCCCTGGTAGGTATATAGTCAAGTGACTTGAAGGAAGAGAGCCCTGTCCTCAACGGGCTTACAGTCTGCAGCCTTGCTACTCAAAGTGTGGTCCTCAAAGCAATGTCACCAGCATCACCTTTTCTTTTTTAATAACATTGGTAATTTGAGAAGGACATCACTTGGCTTATACATACTGAACCTGACTCAGATAGGAATGAAAATGCACAGTGAGATTTTTGGGCATCCATTTTCCTTAAGTCATTGTCCTTCATCATGTCTTAGTTTCCTCATACAATTTCTACTTGAACTTTTCACAGTTTTTAGTGGATTGCATTCAGCTTCAATTGCAATTTTGGCCTGTCATTTCCAAACCGGGATGATGATCAGAATCACAGAGCTTTAAAAATTTCAGACCCTAGGACCCCACCACAAGAATTCTGGTTCAGGAAATCTTGGGTAAGAGTTGAAATCTTTTTTTAATAGGCTTTCTCTCTTTTTTTCTTTTCTTCTCTTTTTTTAGAAGTAGTTTTCGTTTCACAGCAAAATTGAAGAAGAAAGTATTTCTGAAATACTCCCTCTGCCCCGACACAGGCACAGCCCCCGCCGTCATCAACACCCCACCGGATGGTACACTTGTTGCAGAGGATGAACCTACACGGGCACAGCGTCAGCCAGAGCCCGTTGTTCACCTCAGGGTTCACTCTTGGTGTTGTACAATCTGTGGGTTTGGACACAGGTATAAGGACATGTGTCCACTATTATTGTGTCGTACAGAGTGGTTTCACTGTCCTAAAAATCCTCTGTGCTGCACTGAGTCATCCCTGCTTCCCCACTAACCTGTGGCTGCCGATGATCTTTTTACTGTCTCCATATTGCCTTTTCCAGAATGTACAGTAGTCTCCCCTTATCCACGGTTTCATTTCCCATGGTTTCAGTAACCCCAATCTGAAAATATAAAATGGAAAATGCCAGAAATAAACAATTTATAAGTTTCAGATTGTGTGCTGTTCTGATTAGCGTGAAGAAACCTTGCTTCATCCCACTCTGGATGTGAATCATCCCTGTGTCCAGCAGATCTGCCCATTAACCACTTAGTAGCCATCTGGGTTATCAGATTGACTGTCAAGGTATTGAGGGGCTTGGGCTCAAGTGACCCTTAGTTTCCTTAATAATGGCCTCAAAGCGTAAGAGTAGCGATGCTGGCAATTCGGATACCCCAGAGAGAAGCTGTAAAGTGCTTCCTTTAAGTGAGATGAAAGTTCTCGACTTACTAAGGAAAGAAAAAAATAGTATGCTGAGGTTGCTAAGATCTATGGTAAGAATTAATTTTCTATCTATGAAACTGTGAAGAAAGAAGAAGACATTTGTTCTGGGTTTGCTGTTGCACCTCAAACTGCAAAAGTTACAGCCACAGTGCATGACAACTGCTTAGTTAAGATGGAAAAGGCATTGAATTTGTACCATAAGATATTGAGAGATAGAGAGAGGAACTACATTCATATAACTTTAATTACAATATATTGTTATAATTGTTCTATTTTATTATGTTATTGTTAATCTCCTACTAATTTATAAATTAAACTTTATCATATGTATGTATGTATAGGATAGAACATAGTATACTTAGGATTCTGTACTATCCTCAGTTTCAGGCATCCACTAGGGGTCTTGAACTTATCCCCTTCAGGTAAGGGGGAACCACTGTAATTGGAATCAAAAAGTATGCAGACTTTTCAGATCGGCTTTGTTCCTTTAGTCATATGCATTTAAGGCTCCTCCATGACTGTTCATGGCTTGATAGCTCATTTCTTTTCAGTGCTGAGTGATATTCCGTTGTGCAGATGTGTCAGTTCATTTATCTATTCACCTACGGAAGGACATCCTGGTTTCTTGGTTGCTTTCAAGTTTGGGGGATCATGAATAAAAGTGCTATAAAATCCATGTAGATGTTTCTGTGTGGATATAAGTTTTCAACTCTTTGGGGTAAATGCCAAGGAGCATGATTGCAGGATGGTATGGTAAGAGTATGTTTAGTTTGGTAGGAAACTGTCGAACTATCTTTCAAACTATCTTCCAGTGGTGTCTGCACTACTTTTCATTCCCACCAGCTGTAAATGAGAATTCCCATTGCTCCACATCCTTACCAGCACTTGGTGTTGGCAGTGCTCTGAAATTTGGCCATTCTAATAGGTGTGCAGTGGCATCACATTTTAATTTTCATTTGCATTTCCTTGATGACATGATGTATAGCATCCTTTCATATGCTTACATACGGGGATGTTGCAGCCTCCAGTGACAGGTAATTACACGACTAGTGTGATGGATAAAGGTCCCTGCTACTGCATGTCAACCGTCTACAGGCCACACGTCGATTTCTTTATCAGCCTGTGAACTCTGGGAAGGGGAAGGTCACACCCCGTTCTTTATATTCTCAGCACCCAGCACTATGCCTGGAGTACTTCTCGTCAAAAACTTAGTTGAACTGAACTGCCTTATTATTTTACATAAGGAAAGAATTAAGACTCAAAATGAATGAAGGGCTGAGCACATTGGAATAGACCTCCATGTCCTGACAGTAACGATAATACTGGAATTAATCGCTTGGATACAGATCAATTAGACTCAAAGGCAATTGCCCAGCAAATGCCAAGTTTTTTCTTCTGTCCTTTTGATAAATGGCACATGATGACTAAATCTTCATACTTTTCAGATAAGAAGATATATGGGGGTTCTGCAACTGTATTCCCTAATCCTGGTTAAAAAAAAGTATAACAGTGATGAATAATGTATTTTAGGGTCAAAGATTTTGCTCTGTGGGTGGTATCAGAATCATTCTGTGTAACCACTGCTAGAGTTCTTGGGAGCAGCAGAAGACATTTTTCCTTCTGGTTATTTTTCTAACATTTTCTTATGAAAATATTCAAGTAAATATCAAAGTTGAAGCATGTATCAAAGTTGAAACATGTATCAAAGTTAACACTTGTATAGCCACCATTTAGATGGAGTTACATTGTTTAAATCTCATATATATGTTTGTCCATCTTCTATCCATTCATCAATTCACCTTATTTATTTAATGTATTTCAAAGAAAATGGCATAAGTACAACTCTCCCTGAGTAAGCATACCATTAACTAGAGTTCAGTAATTGTTTGCAGGTATTTTTTTTCTCTTGCGTTAAGATTTACATGCAATGAAACGCATGAATCTTGAGAGTGTATTAGCTGAGTTTTGATAAATGTAAGTACCACTGTAACCCAAACCCTGATCAAGATGTAAAATATTCCTTTTGCCCTCAGAAAGTCCCTTATACCCCCTTATGAGTGAATGCTTGTCATTGTCCTAAAAGGTAAGTGATGTTCTGATTTTTCTTCTACCGTAGATTAATTTTGCCTACTTTAGAACTTCAAATAAATGGAATCATACAGTATGTATCAATACTCAGCGTACTATTTTTGAGATTCATCCATGTTGCTGCATGGATAAGGGATGTGTCCCTTTTTCACTATCATTTTCCATTGTGTGAAAATCCTACAGTTAACTCTGCTTTTATTGATAGGCACCTAGACTGTGGCCAATTTCGACTATTATGGATACAGATGCTCTGAACAAGTACTTTTGCGGACACAGGTTTTTATTTCTCTTGGGTAAATACCTAAAAGTGATATTTCCGGGTCACAGCAAAAGTATATGTTTAGATTTTTAAAATGCCAATCTTTTCCCAGAGTGGTGGTACCATTTTATACTCCTGCCAACAATGTGTAAGATTTTGCTTCATATTCTTGCCAGCGTTCGGTGTAATCAGTCCTGTTTTAAAATAATTCTAGTGTATTTTCACTTTAATTTTGACTGTTCTGGTTGTTATGTAGAGATATGTCATTGCAGGTTTAATTGGCATTTTCCTAATGGCTAATTGTGTTGAGCACTTTCTCATGTGCTTAATGATTAATATCATGGCTTCTTTTGTGAAGTGTGTATCCAGTGTTTCTTCCCATTTGTGATGGGTTACTTCTTTATTATTGAGTTGTAGACATTCTTTCTATATCTATTTTTTTAAATGAGGATCAGAAGTTTTCAATTTTGACCAAATCTAATTTATTTATTTTTTTTAGTTTTAGTTTCAGTGTCCACTCTAAGGCTTTTCTTATCCCAAGTCAAAAGATATTCTCTAACGTTTCCTTTGAAAAGCTTTATAATTTTACCTTTTACATTTAGTTTTGTGAGCTACCTCAAATTCATTTTTGTGTAATGTATAAGGAGATTTTACATCATCCTTTAAAAAATTTTTTTCTGCCCCATTCTCTCTTTTCTCCTCCTCTGTGTCCCCAAATATATATATATATATATATATATATATATATATATATATATATATATATAGCCTTTTGAATTTGTTCCACAGATTATTAAGGTTCTATTTATATTTTCAGCCTTTTTTTCTTAGTTTTCCTTCAGGATATTGATGTGAGACATTTCTTCCTTTTTAATGTAAACATTTATAGCTATATTTCCCTCTGAGCACTACTTTTACTGTATCTCACAAATTTTGGTATGTTTTCTTTCATGTTCACTCATCTCAAATTATTTCTAATTCCTTTCTTTTTTTTTTAAATTCTGGAACTTGTAGTATTTTTATTAGGGCATTGCTCAATTTCCACATATTTCTGTTCTTCTGATATGCATTTTTAGTTTCATTCTTTTGTGATTGCAAAAAAATACTTTGTATGATGTAAGTCTTTTTAACCTTATTAAGACATGTTTTGTGGCCTAAAATATGTCCTATCCTGGAGAATATTCCATGTGCACTTGAGAGAAATGTATATTCTGTTGTTGTTGAGGGAAGTGCTCAGCATATGTCTGTTAGGTTCAATTGGTTTTTAGTGTTGTTCAAGTCCTCTGTTTCCTTATTGATCTTCTGTCTGGTTATTCTATCAGTTATTGAGAGTGTAGTACTAAAGTCTCCAACTACTATTTTAGAACTGTCTATTTTGCTATTTGCTTTGTGTCTGTCTTATAGCTTTTTGTCCCTTATTTCCTCCATTATTGCCTTTTTTTTTTGTTTAGTGCATTTTTGTAGTGACATGTTTGATTCCCTCCTGTTATTCATTAAATTGTGTCTCTCAAAAGTTCACATAGTGAAGCCTTAACGTCTGTATTTGGAGATGGAGTGTTTACAGAGATAATTAAGGTTAAGTGAGAGCATAAGGGTGTAGCCTATAGAAAACAAATAGCTAAATGAAAGCTGTAAATTCTATGTTATCAATGATGACTGGAGTTGTAAAGAGTTAACACTTCAAACAAATGCTGAGATTGGCAGAATGGATTATAAAAACCATGATCCAGCTATACTCTGGATCTACAAGAAACACACATTAAACCCAAAGCAATCAGTAGGTTGAAGGTAAAGGATATATCAAGTAAATAGTAACCAAAAGAGAGCTTGAATGAATATAGTAATTTCAGGCAAAAAATATTTTAAAATCAATAATTTTACTAGATATGAAATAGAAGTTTTGTGACGATAAAAGTGTCAATCCATCAAGGATATATAACAATTATAAACATATAATTGTTGCATACCTAGTAACAGAGCCCCAAAATACATGAAGCAAAAACTGATACAATTTAAGAGAGAAATTGACTGACAGTTCAACTATAATAATTGCAGACTTCAATATTTGTTTCTCAATAATGGGAGGAACAACTAGACAGAAAATCAGAAAGGAAATAGAAAACTGGAAAAACACTATAAACCAATTAGAGTTAACAGATGTTTATAGAACACTCCTCCTAGCAGCAGCAGAATAAACATTCTTCTCTAGTATACATGGAACAATTTTCATAATACACAACATGCTGGACATAAAAGAAGTCTCAATAAATTAAAAGAAAATTGAAATCATATGAAGTATGTTCTGTAAATGCAATAGATGAAATTAGAAATTAATGACAAAAGGAAATTTTGGAGATTAACAAATATGTGGAAATTAAACACAATCAGTCAAAGAAGAAATCACAAGATAAATTAGCAAATACTTTGAGAGCATGAAAACAAAAACACAACCTACCAAAACTTATGGGATACAACAAATGTAGTGCTTAGAGAATTAATTTTAGTGGCTCAAATCAATAATCTAACTTTCTAGTTTCAGAAACAATAAAAAGAATAGCAACTTGATAAAGAACTTCTACCAAAAAAACTGCAGCTGACATGAAACTTAATAGAGAAAAACTATAATTTCCTGCTAAGATAAAGAACAAGACAAACGCAAAAATCAGACAAAAATGTCTGATTCATCATTTATTTTTGAACATAGTTCTAAAAGTTCTAGCCACTGCAATAAAGCAAAAAATAAAATAAAATAAAATAAAATAAAAGCATACATATTGGAAAGAATAAAACTGTCCCTATTTTCAGATGACATAATTTTCTAAGTAGAAAATTCTGAGGATTCTACCAAAACACTCTAAGAACCAATAAATGAGTTCAGCAAGGTCACAGAATACAAGATAAATACTCAGAAATCAATTATATTTCTACATATGTACAATAAATGTGGGGAAACCAAAATTTAACAAGCAGTATCATTTACTATTATCACAAACAACATCAGTACTGAAGTATAACTTAACAAAACATGTACAGAATTTACATGCTGAAAATCACAAAATACCAATGGAAAAACTCAAAGACCTGATGGAGAGATGTACCATGTTTATAGGCTAGAAGACTCAACAGACTAAATATGTAAATTCTCCCCAAAGTGCTAGTGCAATTCTTTTCAAAATCACAGAAAAACTATTTTTTAATAAACTTATACAAGCTTATTCTAAAATTTATATGGAAAACACAAGCCTTAGAATATTTAAAACAATCTTTATAAAAATAAGGTGGGCTAAATTACTTTACTTGATATTAACACTTAACTGTATAGCTACTGTGATCAAGAGTATGTGGTATTGCAGCTGGATAGACACAGATCAATGGCTCAGAATAGAGAACCCAGAAATAGACCCACACAAAAATGCTCAACTGATTTTTAATAAAGTTGCAGGAGCAAGTCAATGGAGGAAGAATAGCCTTTTCAATGGACGTTGCTGAAACCACTGGCCAGCTATAGACAACAGAAACAAAGACAAAAAACTCTATACAGTTTTTTCAATTTATCAGTAAATTTGAACATTCTTATAATAAAATGTTGGGGGAAAAGAACCCAACAGGTATCGCTTCCAATAATACTATTTGGTAAAGTTTTTAAGCCAATTATATTTGAGACCAACTTATTCCTTGATATATTTGGTCAACGTAGGAATCTTCCCATTTTTATTGAGAAAGAGCCACTTTAAATTTCTACGCAATCCTTGATAGCACCCTGAGTTCTGCGCAGTGCTCTTGTTTCAGTCTTTAGAAGCAGAGTTAGTATTGCTACTCCACATCTTTATTTCTAGCTGGGGTTTCAAATAAACCATGGAAACAAAGATGGCTGTGGAACCAGCAAACGGCCGGAGGTCTACCAGGTAAAATTCCAAAATCTTCTCACTGATCCTAGTTTTCTGCTTCAGGGACCCTGGTTTATAGAACTGAATTGAAGACAAATGGGATATCTGGAATAAACATTTTTGGGACAATTATTTAATGCCTTAATTTTCTTTAAAAATCATAGCCCAGTACAAAAAGATTTATTAAGGTAACTGGCTGTAATATAAAGAAAAACAAGTGAGTTAGCCAAAATTGTATGCTTGCATTTCATAATGTGTAAACACCTGATGCTTTCTTTCATAGACCTTTTCTAGTCTTCTTTCCAGAAATTTAATTTTAATAAGTTTCAATGCTGCTTACTGTTAGCAAGTTATAATTACATTCCATTTCTCCCCTTTATATTTGCTTGATCTTTTGATATATGAGTGTGCTTTTTTCTTTGTCAGTTAAACTATTAAACAGTTAGAAAATAAAGACTTCTGTTATACTTAATAATAATATTGATTTCTTTTTCTCTGGGTACAAGTGGAACTATATGACTGTACTATATGTTACTTTAAAGATAGAGAGACTTTATTTTTCAAAACTAGAGTAACATTTTTCTTGCATCCTTTTAAGAACTTTCTCCATTAACTTTAAATTATGCTCTTTTGAGAAAATAGTTTTACATGTGCATTTGTACTGATTGCAAAAGCTTCTTGCAGAGAACATAGGAATATGATACGTAATGGATGGGCTCCCTGAGAACATCCAGCCTGGACAGGTTTGTGATAGCAGTAGTAACACAGGCACACCTTGTTTTATTGGCCTTTGCAGATATTCCAATTTTTTTAAAAAAACAAATTACATGTTTGTGGCAAGTCTGTATCAAACAAGTCTATTGGGCCAATTTTAGCATTTGCTCACTTCATGTCTCTGAGTCACATTTTGGTAATTCTTACAGTATTTCAAACTTTAAAATTATTATTACATGTGCTATGGAGGTCTGTGATCAGTGACCTTTGATGTTACTACCTCAACTTGCTGAAGCCTCAGATGATGGTTAGCATGTTTTAGCAATAAAGTATTTTTCATAAGGTATCTATATTGTTTTTTAGATGCTTAGTTGGTTTTTTGCACACCTAATAGATTACAGTATGGAGTAAACATAACTTTTATATGCCCTGGGAAACTCCAAAAATTGTGTGACTGGCTTTACTGCAATATTCGCTTTATTGAGGTGGTCTGGACCCAAACCTGCAGTATCTCTGAGATGTGCTGGTACTGGATTTTGACATTGATAACTAACACATTTCTTATTGTTGTAAATATAATTAAAAGCGTAATAGAGATTCACTGTCTATATCCTAGGTATCGTCAGTAAGGATTTGGGAAATGGCTGGCAGCACGGGCCAGTTTTCAGCACTGCAGTCAGTAAGAGGTTGTAAATGTCAACAACATGGAGAGGAAGCAAGCTCTCATGTAGGAGAACACCAAACAAAAAAATCTACAGTTACAATTATTCCAATACGGGAAAAATCAACGTCATATATTTTTTCGATGAATTTTTATTTTAGAATATTTTTAAATGATAGGAAACTTGTGAATAGATAAAAGAGTTCCCGTATATCCCACATTGTTTCCCCTATTGTTGATATTTTACATTAGTGTGGTACGGTTGTCACTCTGAACTAAAATACATTCTTGCTAACTAAAACCCATGCTTTATTCAGATACCCTTAGTCTTTACCCTTTCTGTCCAGGATACCGTATGACATCGAGTCCCCCACATTTCCTTAGATTCCTCTAGGCTGTGACAGTGTCTCAGGCTTTTTCCTGTTTTTGATGACCTCAACCATCTGAAAGGGTACTGATCAGGTAGCTTATACGATGTGCTTCAGTTGCGTTTGTTTGAGGTTTTTCTCATGATCAGATTGTGATTACAGGTTTGGGGGAGGAAGATCACAGAGGTAAAATACCATTCTTCTCGTATCGTATCAAGAATACATGCTGTCAACCCACTGCTGATGTTGACCTTAATTACGCGGCTGAGGTCGTGTTGTCACGTTATCTCCACTGAAAAGTTTCTCTCCCCTCCCCTCCTCTCCCCCTTTCCACACTATATTCTTTGGAAGATTTGCTATAGAAACCTACGTTTAAGGGGTGAGGTGTTGTACTCTACCTCTTTTGGGGGGGAATAGCTGCATACATTACTTGGAATTCTTCTGCATGGAAGATTTGTCTATTTTACCCTATATATATATATATTAGTATTATCTCAACTGAATTATTTATTTTGTTGCTTAAATTGTTCCAGCTTTAGAATTAGGAGTTTTACAGTTGTCTACTGTGCCCCTTTGATGTCCCCCATTGTGTGTGTGTGTGTCTGTTAGCATTTCTTTACCTTCTACAACGACACGATGTTCCAAGTTCGTTTTGTATATCTCCCACCTCTGCTGTAGAATGAGCCCTTTTGCCAAAGAACTCTAGTTTGTTTTATGGACAATGGTCGTGGGTGAGCTCATGGTTTCTGGAATATCATTTCTTCTAGCTCCTTTCAGATAAAAGAGTTTGGAAATATGTATGAATACTAACCTCTGTTTATGAACATATCTGTAAATAGTCTACATAGGTCCATCTGTATCGGTACATCCATCTGTATGTGTTTTGAAGCAACAGTTCATACTGATGTCCCCCAATCTAGTCAAGCTCGCGAGGGGTCATTTGAGTCTCTTCCCCTCACTTTTCTGCAGCCTCCAACTCCAACAGTGAGATACCTGATTTCCATCATCTTCCATCACTTGCTTAGTTGTTCACTTCCAGTACATGTGTATAAAGGTTTCAGAATTTCAACATCATAGTTTAATGACAAAACAAAATTGTGTTAGCCCAGGAGACTCTTGAACTCTGTATATTTTTCTTTCATAACATAAAGGATTCTGTACTAAGTACTCACAATAAATATTATATGCATTTAAGGAAATTAAAACCCAGTTAAGATGAATAATTGAGAATGGACTTTAGTTTTCCACCTGCTATTCACATGAATTATTATTAGTACTAATATTATTAGTATTATTAGTATTACTTAGAAGTGAAGAGGAAAATAGATAAGCCAATTCTTCAGCCATCACTCTTGTTGCCAGAGAGAAATCATGCTCTCCTGTTAGGAGAAATTTGATATTGCAGTGAAGAGCCCAGCTTTAATCCAGCAGACATGAAGACCTACTCCTTAACCATGGAAGACAGTTTCTTTTTTAAAAAAAATTTTATTGAAATACTGTTGATTTACAATGTTGTATAAGACAATTTCTTTTATTCCCAGTATCACCAAGCAGGCCTGATGTCATCTAAGATACATATGCTATCTTTTGGAGACTATTATGTTTAAAATTGTGGAATCCTAGATTTTTAGGGGATAAATATCATAAAAACTAGAAACTAAAGATAGGTCTGTTTGCTAGTTTTTTTCTAACAATTATCTTGCTATTTTAGAGATGAATAACTCTGTAAGCATTTAATTCAATTTTACAGTGAGTCTGTGAATGTGAGTGTAATGGGCCATTTGGTGCATCTTCTCTGATTCATAGCAGTGAGACATTAATCATTCCTTAGTCACAGTGAGAATCGTCTGGATTGGGTGTCATGTTCTGCACGTTGTAACTGATGATTTTGATCGTTTACTCTGTTCATGTTGAATGTAAACACATTCTGTAAGTAAGCGCTTCTGACATTACTGCTCAGTAAGGAAGAAAACAGAAATGAACATTATCTTTACCACTATCCAACCCATGATTCAACAACTTAATAGATGTGGATGTTCAGAAGATATTTGATATAAAAATGAACAGAAATTAACACTGTAATTATTTATATTACTGATTAACTCCTTAAAATAAATAAACAAATAGATTTCCAAATTTTATTAAGGATAAACATTTTACCTATACTCGTAATGTAAAATAGTTTTAGAGACACCCTGGATTATTAAAAGAAGATTTATTCCGTATGCAAAGAGTTCACCTTTGGTCCAAATAATAGTAAAGCAATTTAACCTGTAATTTCTATGTATTTCTTTATTGTATATATTTTTATGTTTATATTCAGATTGAATTTTATTAACTGCAATAAGTCTATAATTAATGGCTTTTAGATTGTTACATAAGCAGACCCAGTGGTATGTTCCTGTTAATTTTAGTTATAAATGTCTAAGACCCATATATGCTCTTGTGCTGAACATGGTAAGAAAACAATCCATTCTTTCAACAAATATATATTGATCACCAACTATATGCCAGGCTTATGTGCATAATAACTTTTTTTTAAGAGTAACATTTTTTTAAGAATATTTTATTTTTATATTTTTATTTTTTAAATATTTGTTTATTTATTCATTTGGTTGTGCTGGACATTAGTTGCGGCTTGCTGGCTCATTAGCTGTGGCTTGTGAGCTCTTAGTTGTAGTATGCATGTGGGATCTAGTTCCTTGACCAGGGATCGAACACGGGCCCCCTGCATTGGGAGCACAGAGTCTTAACCACTGTGCCACCAGGGCAGTCCCCGTAATAGCTTTTTAATCTTTTTTTTTTTTTTTTTTTTTTGCATGCCATGAAAGTTGAGTCATAAAAGTCAAATTTTATTTAAAGATACATGTAATTATGCACTTGTGATCCTCTCGGAATAAGCACTGGTTCACACTGTGCTGGTATTGTGAGTAAGCAAGACAAGATATGTATTATTGTTCATCTCTCTCTTTCCTTGCTGACCCAGAGCTCCCTACGTACTCTTTTAGGTACTATAGCGCATAGACTACAGAAAGTCCTGTTAACCATGCTTTCCTAATCCTTGGCCTAATCCTTGTAATTCCACTCTTCCATTTATTTTTCTACTTAAGTATTTCAAATAAAAATAAATGTGGCATTATTATAGAAAGAATAGTATTTTATTTAAAAAAGTAAACAATTCAGTAACTTGATTCTTTTTTTTTTTTAAACATCTTTATTGAAGTATAATTGCCTTACAATGGTGTGTTAGCTTCTGCTTTATAACAAAGTGAATCAGTTATACATGTACAATATGTTCCCATATCTCTTCCCTCTTGCATCTCCCTCCCTCCCACCCTCCCCATCCCACCCCTCTAGGTGGTCACAAAGCACCGTGCTGATCTCCCTGTGCTATGCGGCTGCTTCCCACTAGCTATCTATTTTACATTTGGTAGTGTATATATGTCCATGATACTCTCTCACCCTGTCACATCTCACCCCACCCCCTCCCCATATCCTCAAGTCCATTCTCTAGTAGGTCTGTGTCTTTATTCCCGTCTTGCCACTAGGTTCTTCATGGCCTTTTTTTTTTTTTCCTTAGATTCCGTATATATGTGTTAGCATACTGTATTTGTTTTTCTCTTTCTGACTTACTTCACTCTGTATGACAGACTCTAACTCCATCCACCTCATTACAAATACCTCCATTTCATTTCTTTTTATGGCTGAGTAATATTCCATTGTATATATGTGCCACATATTCTTTATCCATTCATCTGTCGATGGACACTTACGTTGCTTCCATGTCCTGGCTATTGTAAATAGAGCTGCAATGAACATTTTGGTACATGACTCTTTTTGAACTATGGTTTTCTCAGGGTATATGCCCAGTAGTGGGATTGCTGGGTCGTATGGTAGTTCTATTTGTAGTTTTTAAAGGAACCTCCATACTGTTCTCCATAGTGGCTGTATCAATTTACATTCCCACCAACAGTGCAAGAGTGTTCCCTTTCCTCCACACCCTCTCCAGCATTTATTGTTTCTAGATTTTTTGATGATGGCCATTCTTACTGGTGTGAGATGATATCTCATTGTAGTTTTGATTTGCATTTCTCTAATGATTAATGATGTTGAGCATTCTTTCATGTGTCTGTTGGCAATCTGTATATCTTCTTTGGAGAAATGTCTATTTAGGTCTTCTGCCCATTTTTGGATTGGGTTGTTCGTTTTTTTGTTATTGAGCTGCATGAGCTGCTTGTAAATCTTGGAGATTAATCCTTTGTCAGTTGCTTCATTTGCAAATATTTTCTCCCATTCTGATGGTTGTCTTTTGGTCTTGTTTATGGTTTCCTTTGCTGTGCAAAAGCTTTTAAGTTTCATTAGGTCCCATTTGTTTATTTGTGTTCTTATTTCCATTTCTCTGGGAGCTGGGTCAAAAAGAATCTTGCTGTGATGTATGTCATAAAGTGTTCTGCCTATGTTTTCCTCTAAGAGTTTGATAGTGTCTGGCCTTACACTTAGGTCTTTAATCCATTTTGAGTTTATTTTTGTGCATGGTGTCAGGGAGTGTTCTAATTTCATACTTTTACATGTATCTGTCCAATTTTCCCAGCACCACTTATTGAAGAGGCTGTCTTTTCTCCACTGTATATGCTTGCCTCCTTTATCAAAGATAAGGTGACCATATGTGCGTGGATTTATCTCTGGGCTTTCTATCCTGTTCCATTGATCTATATTTCTGTTTTTGTGCCAGTACCAAACTGTCTTGATTACTGTAGCTTTGTAATATAGTCTGAAGTCAGGGAGCCTGATTCCCCCAGCTCCATTTTTCGTTCTCAAGATTGCTTTGGCTATTCGGGGTCTTTTGTGTTTCCATACAAATTGTGAAATTTTTTGTTCCAGTTCTGTGAAAAATGCCAGTGGTAGTTTGATAGGGATTGCATTGAATCTGTAGATTGCTTTGGGTAGTAGAGTCATTTTCACAATGTTGATTCTTCCAATCCAGGAACATGGTATATCTCTCCATCTATTTGTATCATCTTTAATTTCTTTCATCAGTGTCTTATAATTTTCTGCATACAGGTCTTTTGTCTCCTTAGGTAGGTTTATTCCTAGATATTTTATTCTTTTTGTTGCAATGGTAAACGGGAGTGTTTTCTTAATTTCACTTTCAGATTTTTCGTCATTAGTGTATAGAAATGCAAGAGATTTCTGTGCATTAATTTTGTATCCTGCTACTTTACCAAATTCATTGATTAGCTCTAGGAGTTTTCTGGTAGCATCTTTAGGATTCTCTATGTATAGTATCATGTCATCTGCAAACAGTGACAGCTTTACTTCTTCTTTTCCGATTTGGATTCCTTTTATTTCTTTGTCATCTCTGATTGCTGTGGCTAACACTTCCAAAACTATGTTGAATAATAGTGGTGAGAGTGGGCAACCTTGTCTTGTTCCTGATCTTAGTGGAAATGGTTTCAGTTTTTCACCATTGAGGACAATGTTGGCTGTGGGTTTGTCATATATGGCCTTTATTATGTTGAGGAAAGTTCCCTCTATGCCTACTTTCTGCAGGGCTTTTATCATAAATGGGTGTTGAATTTTGTCGAAAGCTTTCTCTGCATCTATTGAGATGATCATATGGTTTTTCTCCTTCAGTTGGTTAATATGGTGTATCACGTTGATTGATTTGCGTATATTGAAGAATCCTTGCGTTCCTGGGATAAACCCCACTTGATCATGGTGTATGATCCTTTTAATGTGCTGTTGGATTCTGTTTGCTAGTATTTTGTTGAGGATTTTTGCATCTATGTTCATCAGTGATATTGGCCTGTAGTTTTCTTTCTTTGTGACATCTTTGTCTGGTATCAGGGTGATGGTGGCCTTGTAGAATGAGTTTGGGAGTGTTCCTCCCTCTGCAATATTTTGGAAGAGTTTGAGAAGGATAGGTGTTAGCTCTTCTCTAAATGTTTGATAGAATTCGCCTGTGAAGCCATCTGGTCCTGGGCTTTTGTTTGTTGGAAGGTTTTTAATCACAGTTTCAATTTCAGTGCTTGTGATTGGTCTGTTCATATTTTCTATTTCTTCCTGGTTCAGTCTCAGCAGTTTGTGCAATTCTAAGAATCTGTCCATTTCTTCCAGGTTGTCCATTTTATTGGCATAGAGTTGCTTGTAGTAATCTCTCATGATCGTTTGTATTTCTGCAGTGTCAGTGGTTACTTCTCCTTTTTCATTTCTAATTCTATTGATTTGAGTCTTCTCCCTTTTTCTCTTGATGAGTCTGGCTAATGGTTTATCAATTTAGTTTATCTTCTCAAAGAACCAGCTTTTAGTTTCATTGATTTTTGCTATTGTTTCCTTCATTTCTTTTTCATTTATTTCTGACCTGATCTTTATGATTTCTTTCCTTCTGCTAGCTTTGGGGTTTTTTTGTTCTTCTTTCTCTAATTGCTTTAGGTGCAAGGTTAGGTTGTTTATTCGAGATGTTTCCTCTTTCTTGAGGTAGGCTTGTATTGCTAGAAACTTCCCTCTTAGCACTGCTTTTGCTGCGTCCCATAGGTTTTGGGTCGTCGTATCTCCATTGTCATTTGTTTCTAGGTATTTTTTGATTTCCCCTTTGATTTCTTCAGTGATCACTTCGTTATTAAATAATGTATTGTGTAGCCTCCATGTGTTTGTATTTTTTACAGATCTTTTCCTGTAATTGATATCTAGTCTCATAGCATTGTGGTTGGAAAAGATACTTGATACGATTTCAATTTTCTTAAATTTACCAAGGCTTGATTTGTGACCCAAGATATGATCTATCCTGGAGAATGTTCCATGAGCACTTGAGAAAAATGTGTATTCTGTTGTTTTTGGGTGGAATGTCCTATAAATATCAATTAAGTCCATCTTGTTTAATGTATCATTTAAAGCTTGTGTTTCCTTATTTATTTTCATTTTGGATGGTCTGTCCATTGGTGAAAGTGGAGTGTTAAAGTCCCCTACTATGATTGTGTTGCTGTTGATTTCCCCTTTTATGGCTGTTAGTATTTGCCTTATGTATTGAGGTGCTCCTATGTTGGGTGCATAAATATTTACAATTGTTATACCTTCCTCTTGGATCAATCCCTTGATCATTATATAGTGTCCTTCCTTGTCTCTTGTAATAGTCTTTATTTTAAAGTCTATTTTGTCTGATATGAGAATTGCTACTCCAGCTTTCTTTTGATTTCCATTTGCATGGAATATCTTTTTCCATCTCCTCACTTTCAGTCTGTATGTGTCTCTAGGTCTGAAGTGGGTCTCTTGTAGACAGCATATATATGGGTCTTGTTTTTGTATCCATTCAGCCAGCCTGTGTCTTTTGGTGGGAGCATTTAATCCATTTACATTCAAGGTAATTATCGATATGTATGTTCCTATTCCCATTTTCTTAAATGTTTTGGGTTTGTTACTGTAGGTGTTTTCCTTCTCTTGTGTTTCTTGCCTAGAGAAGTTCCTTTAGCATTTGTTGTAAAGCTGGTTTGGTGGTGCTGAACTCTCTCAGCTTTTGCTTGTCTGTAAAGGTTTTAATTTCTCCATCAAATCTGAATGAGATCCTTGCTGGGTAGAGTAATCTTGGCTGTAGGTTTTTCTCCTTCATCACTTTAAGTATATCCTGCCACTCCCTTCTGGCTTGCAGAGTTTCTGCTGAAAGATCAGATGTTAACCTTATGGGGATTCCCTTGTGTGTTATTTGTTGTTTTTCCCTTGCTGCTTTTAATATGTTTTCTTTATATTTAATTTTTGACAGTTTGATTAATATGTGTCTTGGCGTGTTTCTCCTTGGGTTTATCCTGTATGGGACTCTCTGTGCTTCTAGGACTTGATTAACTATTTCCTTTCCCATATTAGGGAAGTTTTCAACTATAATCTCTTCAAATATTTTCTCAGTCCCTTTCTTTTTCTCTTCTTCTTCTGGGACCCCTATAATTCAAATGTTGGTGTGTTTAATGTTGTCCCAGAGGTCTCTGAGACTGTCCTCAGTTCTTTTCATTCTTTTTTCTTTATCCTGCTCTGCAGTAGTTATTTCCACCATTTTATCTTCCAGGTCACTTATCCTTTCTTCTGCCTCAGTTATTCTGCTATTGATCCCATCTAGAGTATTTTTAATTTCATTTATTGTGGTTTTCATCGTTGCTTGGTTCCTCTTTAGTTCCTCTACGTCCTTGTTAAATGTTTCCTGCATTTTGTCTATTCTGTTTCCAAGATTTTGGATCATCCTTACTATCATTATTCTGAATTCTTTTTCAGATAGACTACCTATTTCCTCTTCATTTGTTAGGTCTGGTGTGTTTTGACCCTGCTCCTTCATCTGCTGTGTGTTTTTCTGTCATCTCATTTTGCTTATCTTACTGTGTTTGGGGTCTCCTTTTCACAGGCTGCAGGTTCGTAGTTCCCGTTGTTTTTGGTATCTGTCCCCAGTGGCTAAGGTTGGTTCAGTGGGTTGTGTAGGCTTCCTGGTGGAGGGGACTAGTGCCTGAGTTCTGGTGGATGAGGCTGGATCTTGTCTTTCTGGTGGGCACATCCACGTCTGGTGGTGTATTTTGGGGTGTCTGTGGCCTTATTATGATTTTAGGCAGCCTCTCTGCTAATGGATGGGGCTGTGTTCCTGTCTTGCTAGTTGTTTGGCATAGGGTGTCCAGCACTGTAGCTTACTGGTCGTTGAGTGAAGCTGGGTCTTGATGTTGAGATGGAGATCTCTGAGAGATTTTTGCCGTTTGGTATTACATGGAGCTGGGAGGTCTCTTGTGGACCAGTGTCCTGAAGTTGGCTCTCCCACCTCAGAGGCACGGCCCTGATGCCTGGCTGGAGCACCAAGAGCCTTTCATCCACACGGCTCAGAGTAAAAGGGAGAAAAAATAGAAAGAAAGAAAGAAAGAGGCTATAATATAGTGAAGTAAAATAAAGCTATTATAAAGCAAAGCTATACAGACAAAATCTCACCCAGAAGCATATACATATACACTCACAAAAAAAGGAAAAGGGGAAAAATTAATATCTCCTGCTCCCAGAGTCCACCTCCTGAATTTGGGATGATTCGTTGTCTATTCAGGTATTCAACAGATGCAGGTACATCAAGTTGATTGTGGAGATTTAATCCGCTGCTTCTGAGGCCGCTGGGAGAGATTTCCCTTTCTCTTCTCTGTTTGCACAGCTCCTGGGGTTCAGCTTTGGATTTGGACCCGCCTCTGCGTGTAGGTCGCCTGAGGCATCTGTTCCCCGCCCAGACAGGACGGGGTTAAAGGAGCAGCTGCTTCGGGGGCTCTGGCTCACCCAGGCCGCGGGGAGGGCGCGGTACGGAGGAGGCGGGGCGAGCCTGCGGCGTCAGAGGCCGGCGTGACGTTGCAGCAGCCCGAGGCGCGCCGTGCGTTCTCCCGGGGATGTTGTCCCCGGATCCCGGGACCCTGGCTGTGACGGGCTGCACAGGCTCCCGGGAGGGGCGGTGTGGAGAGTGACCTGTGCTCACACACAGGCTTTTTGGAGGCGGCAGCAGCAGCCCCAGCGTCTCACGCCCGTCTCTGGGGTCCGCGCTGATCGCCGCGGCTCGCGCCCTTCTCTGGAGCTCGTTTAGGCGGCGCTCTGAATCCCCTCTCCTCGCGCACCAGGAAACAAAGAGGGAAGAAAAAGTCTCTTGCCTCTTCGGCAGCTGCAGACTTTTTCCCGGTCTCCCTCCCGGCTAGCTGTGGTGCGCTAACCCCTTCAGGCTGTGTTCACGCCGCCAGCCCCAGGCCTCTCCCTGCGATCCGACCGCAGCCCGAGCCTCAGCTCCCAGCCCCGCCCGCCCCGGCGGGGGAGCAGACAAGCCTCTCGGGCTGGTGAGTGCTGCTCGGCGCCGAGCCTCCGTGCGGGAATCTCTCCGCTTTGCCCTCCGCACCCCTGTGGCTGCGCTCTCCTCCGTGGCCCCGAAGCTTCTCCCCTCCGCCACCCGCAGTCTCCGCCCGCGAAGGGGCTCCTAGTGTGTGGACACCTTTCCTCCCTCACGGCTCCCTCCCACTGGTGCAGGTCCCGTCCCTATTCTTTGTCTCTGTTTTTTCTTTTTTCTTTTGCCCTCCCCAGATATGTGGGGAGTTTCTTGCCTTTTGGGAGGTCTGAGGTCTTCTGCCAGCGTTCAGTGGGTGTTCTGTAGGAGCAGTTCCACGTGTAGATGTATTTCTACTGTATCTGTGGGAAGGAAGGTGATCTCCGCGTCTTACTCCTCCGCCATCTTCTCCCTCGATCAGTAACTTGATTCTTTTGCTTATTAAATGCTGTTGGGCTGTGGCTAAGGAGGTGAGAGCCTGAATTTCGGCCCATTTGTCTGTTCTTTTCTTTTCTCCACCTCGCCAAAGTAGGTCATTATATCTGGGGAATAAAATCTTGGGCAGGTGGATAGGATCTTTTTCTCTTTCCATCCCAATAATTTATACTAGTCATGTGCACCTAAACCTGTATTACTAGTAGAAACATAATGGTTTATTGTTACGATCGTTACTGGGATTGGTGATGTGTTTTTACTGAGCTTTCAGCTCTTACTTAGCTCTCTGGCTCTCCCAGGAGCAGGGAGATGTTGCATGAGCTGGGTTCAGTCTGCAGGTCTGCTGTGTTTTAGTCACAGAATTCTGACATATATGAACGCCTTAAAACCAGATTTCCCCAAAAATTCAGATTTCTCCTGAGAGCTGACAAGCTGGCCTGGCTCTGTGGGTTTCCGCAGGGAATGACATGACAGGCCAGGTAGAATGGTCGTTGCTCCCTTTTAGTGTGGAGCTACGGGCCTCACTGACTGCTCTTGCTTTCCTGAGACCAAGGGCAAGTGTCACTTTGCATTTAATTCTACATCTTTACTTTGCATTTTAGAGTAAGAGTGAGGGTTTGGAGAAAAACGCACTGTTTATTGAATTAATGTCTACCAAAAGTAGGAAAATAAAAGATGGACAGAGAGGGTCAATTGTTTCACTCTTTCCCTCTGACTAATTGTACTATCTGCATATTTCAGTGGTGACCTCCACTGTACCTGAACATTATTTTGAATGAATATGCACTTGCGTATGTATGTGTGCTGTGGGTTTCATTAGCTGAATTCAGTGCAGTAGACATTGAATTAATGAGAGCTCATGCACTCCGTTAAGACCTGAGGACACAGAAATGAATGAGACGTGATATTTTTATAAAGGAGTTCATGGTCCAGGCAACGACAGTGGAAATCCTTAATAATTGTTTCCTCATTCATCTTTCATCCTTTAAAAGGTACCTCTTTTTGTTGTGTGTTGCATGATAATCCCCTGAACTCGTGCTGAATTCCCCGTGTCATTAATTGTTAGTCCAAATATATACTAATCTTTAGATGATGGCTAAAATCTAAACTCACTTATTCAAAGGTACTCTTCATTTAAGTCTGCAAATAAATTTTCCAAAACTTATTGACAGTGTATGTGAAAAAAAACCGGTAACTGATTTATTGAGGAGGTTAAGATTATTTCTATTGAGTAAAAAGTAATTCCTGGCAAGAATTATAATACCCAGGGAAAAGGAAAAACTCCATCAGAGAAAAAATTGATCAATTCATCTGTCATTACTTGAACATCAGTCAAATCCATGAATGGATTTATCATATTGTTTGGGAAAGAAAGTGAAAAAACTGTAAACATCTATAATTCCAGGCAGGCTTTACCGTCACTAACTTTCAACACTTTCATTATACACCCTGGGGATTCACAGAATGACGGGTTTCTATTTCTTAATCCTTCCACCTGGAAGAGCTCACAGGAGAGAAATCAGTTCGTAAGACACAGTGGCAGTGGATTCAGCCGATGCTCTTACAATTAAAGCCCTAAGTGATTGCTCTGTTGAGAGCATGGTCATCTCGACACTGAGGTTGAGGGGGTTGAAGGTGAGGCTAGAGATGCTCCAAGATGAAGAAACATAGTGGGGATCAAGAGAAATCCCACAGCTTGGTTCTGAGACTAGCTGCTAGGTAACGATGGTGGAAGTTAGGCAAATTCTCAGGGAAGCCATCAGAAATTTGCCTTCCCTACAACACAGCTGTATTCTTGTTTCCTTTCTTCTCTTAAAACTATTCCTGTTTGTAATTTATCCCTCCCCACTTCCGCTTTGGTAACCATTAAATTTGTTTCCTATGTCTGTGGGTCTATTTCTGTTTTGTATATAAGTTCATTAGTGATTAGGAGTTTGCGATTAACATATACACCTACTATACATAAAATAGATAACCAACAGGGACCCACTGTATAGCACAGGGAACTGTACTCGATATATATATATATTTAAACAAGAAGAAAGACTTTCTTTTTATTTATTTATTTATTTATTTTTTGGCTGTGTTGGGTCTTCGTTTCTGTGCGAGGGCTTTCTCTAGTTGCGGCGAGCGGGGGCCACTCTTCACCGCGGTGCGCGGGCCTCTCACTGTCGCGGCCTCTCTTGTTGCGGAGCACAGGCTCCAGACGCACAGGCTCAGTAGTTGTGGCTCACGGGCCCAGTTGCTCCGCGGCATGTGGGATCTTCCCAGACCAGGGCTCGAACCCGTGTCCCCTGCGTTGGCAGGCAGACTCTCAACCACTGCGCCACCAGGGAAGCCCTCTCTTAAACTTATCTCACTTCTCTGATTGTGTCAGTTAGGATGTTTTGGTTATGGGTAAGAGACTCTGCTTCTAACTTAGGTCAAAAAAAAAAAAAGATTTAAGGTAGGTCATAGAATCAGTGGAAAGGAAGAGCCGGGCTGGATAGCTAGTGAATAAGAATAAAATGTGAGCATCTGCAGGGCGCTCCTTGGGGATACTCAAGGCCAATCGTTTTCTGAACTTGTGTCCATTCATTAAAATTTAAAACCTTTGGAGAGAGTGTGTGATTGAACTGGCTGAGAGCCAACCCCTCACCTTGGGTGTCAAGGGCGGGTCTCGTGGTGGGTGGCTCAGCATGAGTAGGGGTCCCACCAAAGCAATGGGAATGAGGAAAGCAGGGTGTTTGGTTAACAAAACAAAGGGGAAGGAATGCTGGATTGTAGGAAACAGAAGATAGTCACTACACTTTTGTACTCGATTACTTTTGACCTCTTATTATAGATATATTGGTAAGTCTTACCTTCAGCATTTTATTAATTTTTGGATCCTCTTCACACCCACCACATATCACTCACACACACACACACACACACACATTTATATTTGTTCAATAAATATAAACATACATAGATAAGACTTCTTATTTTAAGACAAAAACTAAAAGAATGTCTTAAACAACGTACATAGTAAGTGTTAAATGAGTTCCTCACCTTCATGTACATTCATATTACTCCCTTCTTAGGGTACTTCCTTCTTCTTTTTAAAATCTTTACCTTTATTATATTCATACTTTGTAGTTCCTGGGTACTTTACTGTCTGTTCTCAAAACATTTCCTTCTGTAGAACTTACTCGAGGTTAAAGGAGGAGCTGAGTCCTTCCCTAGCGGACGCGTCTCCTCCTCCTTTTCCTGATGTCTGTGATGAATGAGAAAAAATTGGGAGAAGAGATTTATAAACTTTTGTTTAGATTGCGAATTTGGTTACTGGGGCCCTATGGACAACTTGTAGCTTATTCATTTGAAGATTTTCATTGTTCCGTGATTAAAAATGTTGCTAGCCTCTCCTGTTAGAAACTGAGGCACTCAAGTGGAGGACGGAGTCCCTGCGTGAGCGAGCTTGCCGTCTGCGGGAGCGCGGGCGGGCCGGGCAGGGGCTGCTGTGTGCCGCCGTGATGGGGCAGGCGCGAGGCGCAGGGTAAACGGGCAGGCACGTCTATGCCTACTGGGGATGTGCAGCAAAGACAGTGTCCTGGAGCTGGAGGATCGAGTCCTGAAGGTCACAGAGGAATCCGGGGACAGAAAATTTCAGGAAGAAGATGCAGGAGCAAACGCATGGGGCACGCAGGGCATGATATATTTAGGAAGTTGCACGTATTCAAGTTTTGATTTTATTTTATTAATTCATATAGAACTTAGTGTATGCCAGGCCCTGTTCTAAGAGTTTTATACGTTTTAATTCATTTAAGGTCCTTTAATGATGATTAGAATTAGGGTTGGCAAATTAACAACCTGCAAGCCACATCCAGCTCAGTATCCACGTTGGTAAACACAGTTTAATCACAAACACTCGTGCTCATCTATTTATGTACCATCTATATAACTGCTTTCATATACAGATAGGAATAGTGAGAACCTGCTAGAGAGATCGCATAGACCCCGAGGCCTCAGATATTTGCTATTGGGTCCTTTATTTTAAACGTTTGCCAGCCCCTAGTGTAACTTGAGAGAGGACACATAGGCTAGAGAGAAGGGGAGAGGTCACAGAGGATATTCGCTTAAGGAAGGAGATTCATTTATAACATAGCAGGGGTGTAACTGTACCCAAAACAGGCATAATTAGCAGCAGCCCTCAAAGACTGCTCAGGGAGAGCAGCTAAGGTACCTGCCAGACTACAGCAATATCTCGCGGTCTGTGGTCTACCCAGTTTTGCATCAAGTGGGAAACTTCATGAAAGCTGTGTGTTTGCACCTGCTCCTGAGACTTTGGTTGTCTCCTGAGCTGCAGCAAAACATTTCCGTATTCACAGCCTAATAGTGTAATAGACAAAATAATGCCTGGATTGTAGATGAGCATCGTTCTAGTAAAAAGACAGATCTTAAGTATGTTTTTCAGCAACAATGATATTTAATATCTCATGCAAAGACCCTATTCATACCTAGAACCTCATACATAGGTCCTTACATACATAAGAGCTCATTCACAGGTCCATACTAATTCCTTGATAAATTATGTGACTTCTTTGAACCCCATTTCCTTCACCTTGCATCAAATAATGTTTTGAGGATTCAATGAGGTAATAAATGTATAGCCCTTAGTATAGAGCTTGGTACATAATGGGAGCTCAGTAAATAAAGTTTATTATTATAGAAACCACAGAGCTTTAGAGACCTCTCTATATATCTCTTTAAAGCTGTTTTCTTGCAACCCATTTTTTTGGGAAGAAAAGCTTACAGTTGGAAGTCAACAAAATCTACATCTCCTAAAACCTCAACTGAGTAAACAGCTGGAACACAGCTATGTACACAGAATAACACAATAACACAATAAAAGCACAAACAGATAACGATTATTGGATTTTTTTTTTTCAAAATTAACCTGAGCACAAGGCAGAAATCATCTTTCCTGAGAAGAGGTCTGATTTCAGTGAAGTCTGGAAATATTATCAGAGGAAATCGATATAGTGTTTTGGTTTTCAATTTTCCAGACTCAGTAAAGATGGAGAAGAATGGGAGTGTGTGTGTTAACTGTGATGCTGAGAAAGATGAGAAATGATGGAATTCAGTCACCATGAAACACTCCCCCTACTGGGAAAGCAAACCCATCCTCCATCTGAGTTCTGGATCTGCCCAGAAAGCAGCTCAGTTTCCAGGTCTCCGAGCTTACGTACTTCCTGCCCATCAGTCAGGTGTTGTTAGAACAGCAGGGATTAGCCCTGGAGACCACAGCGTTAGAATCAGAGGACGGGATGTTAAAGTTTCCACTCTTGATAATTAACAATCTAGAATATTAAACTGACAGAGAGAGGAAAAGAAGGAGGAGAGCGAGAAAAAGCAGGGCATACAGTCACAGGCTCCTGGTATCCACAGGTCCTGACCCAAATGTTTTTGATAGGGACAGAGTAAAGGGACAAAGGAGGTGATTAGATAGTTAATCCCACTAGGGGATTGTAAGTAAAGAAAAATGCATGGGAGACCCCTGTAAGTTAATGATCAGTCAAGAAAGCAGGTTTGCTTAACCACAAAACCAAGCAGGCTGGCTTGGCAACAAAACCATGCAACAGAAGCATGAAACATGCCCCCAAACAATAAAACAATGGTGGCAGGAGACCCACGCCCTGCCCAGTGAGCTCAGTAAGTTAATGACCCCTAGGACGTGCTCCTCTGGGCACGTTAAAAACAAAAGTATAAGGCAAGGATGACATTATACTGAACCTGAGATGATTTACCATTTTTAGTATATGTTACCACCCTTTTTCTATTTCCATTGCGCCATGACATTCCCGGCTTGACCACGGAGGGACAAGAAAATTCTCCCACCCAGCCTGGGGGAGGAGCTGATGATGGAAGCATGACGTCTACTCAAGAATGAGGAAGAAAGTCATCTTCACCCCTTCCCTGCTTTTCCTTTGATTATAAAACTGTAGCCGGCTAAGTTCTTGGGGTGCGACACCTTCTCACCTGCCCCTTGTAAGCCTCACAAGCGTCCTATTCTAATAAATCACTTCTTATTGTTCACCGCCTCTCACTGAACTCTTTCTGCGCTGAGACATAAGAACCGGAGCTCCTTGGAGCCCCCGAAACACCACCTAGCAGTTTCATTTCAGCAGAAGACTTTCCCATTGAACAGTCTGGGGAAGTCTTGGGAAAGGTTTTTCTCCTTGTTGAAACAAGCTCCTGGAGAATCCCAAGAGATCCACAGTTTACGTGCCCCACAGGCATGGAGTCCAGGAAATGGCCGTGTCATGTCTTTTTAACTGAGAAATATGAACTCAAAGGTTGATTCCTTGGAGTTTTCCTGCAGATTTGTTTCCCCCTTGAACAGTACCTGGTCGGATCTCTTTCTGTGGGTTCAAGAGCAGTCTGCAGTGGTGTTGTTCCCAGGTCTCTGAGCTGAAGTTCATGCAAGGGTTCCTGTCATTTATCTACGGGAGAAGCTGCCTGTACCTGCTGGTTATAAACGTGGGTGTCCTGCAGAAAGCAGTACGGCAAGTCTCAGGATAGCTTTGCAGTTTATTTGTGGTGCTATTTGTTCATTCAGTTTCCTCTGACGACCGAGGATGAGAGCAGTGGAGTTCCTGGTGATGGGCAGGGTCTTTCAAAGCCCTCTCATTACTTCCTCTGTCGAATTTGCCACTATACAAACAGGAGGATAATCCCCACGTGAGAAATACAAAGTCTAGACAACACAGTTGACTTTTGACAGAGAAAAGCATCTAGCCATTCAGAAAATAGACAGTAGTAAGAAGATACTGAATGAAGAATATCCATTCGAATGAAGCAACTGTATAAAATCCATCTGCAAATGTTCAAATAAACCTTAAAGCTCTAGTTTTTTCCTATATCCCACCTTTACAGTTTTGCCAGGATTATGAGTTTGGCTGGTGAAAGGTGCCAGAAACTTCCTCAGCAATTTTGAATAAAATTGTTCTTTCAATATTGGCTTCATATTGTAGCCATTTTTCCCGCTCTGCTGTAGTGATAAAATTGAACAATACTGGCTAATGAATTATGTTATCCATCATTATCAGAATGGAAGAGACTAGAATTCTTGCTTGAGGAATAACAAACAATTAATTGTTTACAATTAATTGTAAAGATGTAATCAATGGTTATTCTTATAAATGGTGAGACCATCAAAAAATTTATAAATGGTGAGAACATCAAAAAATTTCCAAGGTCTTTTAGTTTATATCCTGAATTTTATGATATTGTTCCAGATTGATAAGCATACTGAAACTTACAAATAATTATCAACTTGTACCAGTTCTTATGCTTGAACAAGAATGTTTCTTTAAACCTGAGGAGTATGAAATCATTGAAAGTATTTATTTTAATACATGTTATACCACAAATGATGAAGAATGAATTTCTCTCTTGATCTTTCAGGATTTTTTTCCTTTTATCTTAATTTTGGTAAACAAAGAGTTTACCAAAACTTCAATATTTTGTGTGTATGTGTAACAAATGGAATTCTTTCTGTAACTGAGCTTTATTTCTACTTTAAGCCCCCAGTCGGCTGCAGTGACAATAATCTTATCAGTGGAGGCCGGCCCCCTTCTCAGGACTGTGTCTGGTTAGGGAATTTGTTAAGTGCCAGAGATGAGGAGAAGTGGGAGAGGTCAGGTCCTCGCATCCCTGGTCCCCACATAGATTCTGAGATGCTCTTTGGCCACTCTGGGGTTTGGTTTTCAGTCTTTTGGTTTTGGAGCTGACAGGCCTGGCCCCTCTAATCATGGTAACTGCCTGGCTTGAGGGTCGGGATGCCTGTAGCTTCCTTGCTTCGATGTGGCAGGAATCTCTGTGAGGCGGCCCTTCTGCCTGGACACATTTGAAACATCACCTTAGAACTTGTTAGAAACGCAAATTCTAGCTGCATCCCCCTGTCCCTGAGTAACCTCCGAAGTCAGAAACCCTGACTAAAAGAGTCAGCAGACTGCAAATTCTCCGGACTTCCACTCTCCAAGGCTCTGCCCAGGATGGAGCAGGGCCGGGCGTTACCAAAGAGTTTCTCCTCCCCCTGGAGTGGGAAGGGAGATTAGATCCTTATTCTACTCCCTTCTCTCTCTCTTCTTTAAGACTGTCAATAGACTTTATTTTTTAGAGCAGATTAGCTCTGTAGAAAAACTACCCCTCTTCCCATCACTCAGTTTTCCCTATTGTTATCTGCCTTTATTGTGGTATATTTGTTAGAACCAATAAACCAACATTTACGTGCTATTATTAACTGAAGTCCAAAATTCACATGGGGGCTCACTCTTTCTGTTGTACGGTTCTGTGGGTTTTGTCATGTATCCTTCTACACAGTATCAGACAGAACACAAAACTTAAGTTTAGGTAAATTAACATTTGCAGACCACAGGGTTTTCCTAGGGAAAATGAGTTAGGTAAGTAAAGTCCTTATTCATCATTAAATGCCTTGAGAAACAAAAACCAGTATAGGAAATAAGGTAGTTTATGGATTTAGAATAGTTTACCGCCAAAAGAGACATGGTGAAAACACTCTGCATTTATAAAGTTCAAACTGACTAATTAAAAGTAGGCTGGAAGAAAATAACATGATTTAACTGATTAACCTAGACTAGAAATCAAGCAAAGTAATAGCCTTGGGTTCTCCAACTTGATTGAAGACTAAATTCTCAGCTAACTTAGCCTGCGAAGAAATCAGACCCTTTACAAAAAGCAAGCATTTTGATGTTAATCCTGAAACATCATTTGCAAGAATTTCATATTAAATAATGTTTGTCAAGTCAGGCTAGGTGTTCCTTGGAATAGCTACAAACTACCTTCCACCCCTTAGCGTGTCCTGCGTGACACACAGCCTGTCTTCGAATCTAGAAGGATACACGCATATGTTCTGTGACCTTATAAGCACCTCTGATTGCTTTTAAGGATGATAAATGATCTATATTATGTAATCGAGTGGATTCTGATTTTTCTGGCCACTTGTTCAAATTGTTTTGTTTGCAGGGGGAGAAGAAAAATGGTATCAGGGCGCCCTCTGCTGGTGAGCCCACATAAGAAATAAAACCGAGTCCAGATTTTGGAAGGATAAAATGACATATTTGGGGGGCTCTCCACCCTCCCCACCCAGTCCTGTTAAAGCATTACAGGATCGGGACTCAGAGACATGAGGGCCTGCACTTTGGGTCTGAAGGGTAGAACACAGAACTGGGTGGGAGAACGCAGCTGTTAAATACAGTGAGGTTGATAGCTGGGTTGTTTTTCAGCTTTATTGAGGCATAATAGACAATATTATAGTGTGTTTAAAGTATACAATGTGATTATTTAATATACTTATACACTGTGAATGGATTTCCACCAGCAAGTTATTACCATATATCCATCACCTCATATACTTACCTTTTTAATGTATTGGTGAGAACATTTAAGTTCTACTCTCAGCAAGTTTCAGTTATACAATATGGTGTTATCAACTATAGTCACCGTGTTATACGTTAGATCCTCAGACCTTATTCATCTTATAACTGAAAGTTTGTGCCCTTTCACTAGCCTCTTCCTATTTCCCTCACCCCCAAGCCCCTGGCAACCACCATTTTACTCTCTGTTTCTATGAGTTCAACTTTTTTTTTTTTTTTTTTAAGATTCCACATGGAAGTGATACTGTACAGTATCAAACATTTTCTGTCTGGCTTATTTCACTTAGCATAATGCCCTCCAGTTGCATCCCTGTTATCACAAAGGTTGACAGGATTTTTTTTTTTCCTTTTTAAGGCTGAATAGTGTTCCATTGTATGTATATATCACATTTTCCTTATCCATTCATCTGTCAGTGGACACTTAGGTTGTTTACATACCTTGGATATTGTGAATAATGCTGAAATGAACATGGTAATACAGATATCTCTTTGAGATAATGATTTCATTTCCTTTGCATATAAATCCAGAAGTGGGGTTGCTGGATCATATGGTAGCTCTATTTTTAATTTCTTGAGGAACCACCATACTGCTTTCCATAGAGGCTCTGCAGTTTACATTACCACCAATAGTGCCCAAGGGTTCTCTTTCTCCACATTCTCAACAGCATTTATCTCTTACCTCTTTGATAAAAGACATTCTAACAGGTATGAGGTGACGTCTCACTGTGGTTTTGACTTGCATTTCCGTGATGATTAGTGATGTTGAGCACTTTTTCATGTACCTGTTGACCATTTGTATGCCCTCTTTGGAAAAATGTCTATGCAGGTCTTTTGCCCATTTTTTAATTGGATTGTTTGATTTTTTGCTATTGGGTAGTAGGGGTTCCTTATTTTTTGGCTATTAACCCCTTATCAGATATGTGGTTTGCAAATATTTTCTCCATTCCACAGATTGCTTTTTCATTTGTTGATTGCTTCTTTTGCTGTGCAGAAGCTTTTTCTTTTGATGCAGTTCCACATGTTTATTTTTGCCTTTGCTTTGCCTGTCAGATCCAAGAATTCACTGCCACTCGTTGAATTTAACTGGCATGTAGTTCAGCTTCCTCTCCTCCCGTGGCTTTGTTTTCATAGGTTCCCTTGGGTTCCGAGGAGCTTGGTAGAAAGGAGGGGATGTGATTATGTAGCTGGTCATTTAGATGGTGTAGACGACAGCCCATCTCTGTTCTGACACACCCACCTGGGTTCTTGAAACACGTGTTATCTGTGTGTGAACTGCCTAGTTCTTGCCTCATAAAGCTTCCCGAGTCTTGATATCCTGGATCAGAGACGTTCTACCAGCACAGACGGACTTGGTAAAATTTCTAATTTCCTCTACATTACTTTTAAAGATCTGATTATTTGTATTCGGAAACAGTCTCCACCAAAATAGAATTAATGCCCAAACTGAAACACATATGAGCTTAAATTGCAAGATACTTTGACCTTTGGCATACAAACCCTGGGGGCTCATTGTTTTCACTTTTTCCCCCAATTTAAAGTTTTAACAGAAGGAGTTGCTTGTGTTCCTTCTGTTTTGTTGCTGTTGATTCACTAGAGGGGGGTAGAGGAAAAGGTTTCAAAGAAGCTTGGCCAGAAATCCCACAGAAAACCCAGTACCCATTTACGTTAGTGTTCTGCAGCTCTCTAAACACAACTCGGGTCCAAATGTCAGATCCAATGGGGAAGCAAATTAAGGCATCGTGCCCTCACCTTGAGGATAAACTTATGATGCGTAATTCAGTCGGTGCATTCTTTGGCTAGGAGTTGATTACTGATTGGATTTGATGTCTTCTGTTTCTATGTCAATTAAAAGCATTCACAAATAACATATATATTTTTCTTCAGCTCTCTCTTCCCTTGATTTTCACTGGAAACAGCCTAATGAAATCATTTCCCTACTAGTCCTCCAAATTTCTCTTGCTTGTAGATGATGGCATTTTAAAAGTTTTGACGTTGGTACTCGGCCATGAAGATTGTTAGGAATCAAAACATAAATACAGTTTCGGGGCACTCACTATGTCTAATGATATGGCAACCTGCCGGTTACATGTCTCCTGTTATCCGTTCCGGGGACTCGATTGTTTTAGAGGTTTTGCACGTGGTGGGATCTTTCTGGATAACACATGTGTTTTTACCCAGAGGGCTAAAACTTTGCTGATGACATTTTGGGTGCTGGGGCAAAACCACGGAGGAAGGTTCTCTGAGTCAATTTTCTGAGACTGCTCCTGTGTGTCTATTTGCTCTGTATCCAAACTCAGGTGAGGTTCATTATTTTAACGTGTCTCACTGTGGGATCACAGACGTGAGTCGTTCTTGGTGAAATGATCTCTTCTTTTCTTCCCACCCCCAGGCACTGGCAAACCCTTACTAGCTTGGCCAAAACCGTCTATACAGAAGAAACCAAAATTGGCCCTTGGAGAGAGAAGTCACGTGGGCTTCTTGTATGCTCTCCCTGGGGTCGTGAGGCAAACATACCTGGGGGTGAACTTTAAATAGCCTCCGACAGGTAGGTTTAAAGACAATTGTGGGAAAGTGAACACAGTGCCTGCCCCCTGCCCTGCAGATTTAAAAGGAGAAGGAAAGAATTGTGGCCTCTCCCTGGGGTGAGGGTCCCTGCCAGGAAGCTGAGTATTAAACACAAATTGCAGCGGTGGTGTCACCACCCTCCTCCTGTTAATTACAGAGCAACTGCACTTCATTGCATTCTGAATGGAATACTGTTCCTATTTCATTAAATACGTATGTTCCATAAAATATGGATTAGTGCTGGGCTTTGCTGGTGATCAGTGCGTTGCAGACTTTCCAATCTGACCTAAATTATTCGCGTTGGTTTTATGACCTGGAAAGCAAATGTATGCATTCCAAAGACTCTTGCTAAGATGCTTTAAATTATTCCATTGTAATATGGAACAAATCCTTACATGTCATCGCTGAAAAAAAAGCAAGCCCGTTACACTGCAGAAATGAGTTAGCCGTTAATTCAGGTAAGAGCCTGTGGCCCGATCACACAACTGCCCATCATTTATTCAATGTTGTCTTCTCCTCCTGGTTTGAATCCTGTTCTCTCAGGCACTGTGGCTTGTTGAAGGTTGGATGGCTTGATATATTGTTACCTTTCCTAAACAGATGAGCTGGGGTGTGTTTAAAATACAAGTAAACTAATTGGTTCTGTGCAGAAATGATACCTGGAAACTTGAAAACGTATGGCTTTCAGTGAGGAAAAAAAGGCATGCAAAGAGATAATAAATGATAATTCATATCGTCATAAACTGTTGTTAAATCTAGCACTGTGAGTTAATTTTAAAAACTAGTCAATGTAATCAGTATGTTATTTTTTTGCTCTCATAGGAGAAAATGTGTTTCCTTTGCTAGAAGGTTTCTAGTTTTACTGGCTATGTCTAGGTTTATCAAAATGTAAAACATATTGGAAAGAGCCCACTTTCCCCACCTCTTGATAAACTAAAATTAAAATGTAAAATGCTGCTGAAGATTAAAAACACCATCTGCTATATGGAATTGTACCAAATCAAAAGTCGTGCATCATTTCTTGGGGCACTGACTGAAAGGGATCCTAGGGCATAATTTTTATGGCTTTTATTAAACAAATGAATTTTTTATTCCTGAATAGCATACAGAGGGAGTTCGCGTTCATGTAGGGTACATTATTCTCTACAGATGTATTTAGCTTATTCATATTTAGAGACATTCTTCTCTTTATAACTTCCTTTAATGTTTATGTGTAATTAACATTTACATAAAGCCTTGCATTTACAAGACGGTTTCAAAATACATGATCTATTTCATCTTCATAATGACTTTGGAGGTAGGAGTCATAGCCCTGTTTTACAGGTGGGGGCGCAGTGACTTGCAGAGATGACATCTCTTCCCCAGACTCGCGTGGAGTAAGGGGCAACGTGGGACACGAATCGCAAATTCAAGTCCCTGGTTTCAAGTCTTAACCGCCCCAAGTGTCAGCTGACATTTAGACCCTTCCTGTCCGGAGCACCACGTGGTGACCTTGGCGTCTGCCCTTCGGCTCAAGGGCTATTGGCAAATTTACAGGAAGCCCATGCATTCTGACTTTTTTCCTACTTCTGCATCTAGATAAAGTTACCTACTTGCTATTGAGGTGAAATATAGAATTAGTACAATATTTCCATTTTGAAATCTTAACCAGCTAGGTCCACGCCTGGCCCGCACTCAGCTCCGGTGGCTTTTAGCGCTCACTGACGTCGCTGTGCGCTCACTGGGCTCCTTCGCTAGAAGATAAACTCCTTGGCGGACACTCTTTGCTGTCACAACCTTTCCCAGGCTTAGCCTAGGGGCTTCGTATATAGTTGACGCTCAAAAAATGTTGCTCAATGATAATGCCTAAAAGGCGAAGGTAAAGATCATCTTCCCTGGATGCTAAACTCTATCTCAGTGAGTCTAAAATTTTATAGCAAATATACAAGAAATTTGAAATTAATGAAACTATATCATGGAACATAGATTCCTTTTACTGTATCTTACATTTATTATACAATTTATATGCTGATGAAATTACAGCTGAAGACAGTTTTGAAGATGTGTTTTGCTTATCTTTTCCCCTGGGATCATTAGAATTTGGCATGTCTGTGTTTCCCTGAGGTTCTGCTAAGCAATGATTACTAACCAACACACCTGCTGATGACATCAGAGCCCACGCTCAGCATACCTCAAGGCATTTTCTGAGAGTGAACTCTCTGGAGGTTACCTTTGCAAAGCTTGGATAGGAGATCTCAATTTAAAATGTATTCTGTGTCCAAGAAAACTGGTATCTAGGTTTGAATTGTTACATAGCAGTAATTGATGATTTGAACACTTCATGTAAAATGTTTTCTATAATTATTAAGCTGAAAAACGGCTGTCTTCTCCAGTAGTTTTCATCAACTATTTCTTCTGTCTCCTAAATCTCTAATCTCTGTTTTTCTGCTGAGTCCACAAATCTATGGCCCGTTCTAAAAACTCTTCCCTCAGTCCTATTGCCACGTCAAGCAACTGTTCTGATTCCACCATTTCTACACTCTAAACTTTCTGTAGGAATAACTATTCTTCTTGGTTACTTACTCCACAGCCAAATCCCTTCATCCTGACATGCTTGCCTCCCACTCATGTGGAAAGAATTTTAATAAGGTAGCTAATGTCTTTGAATCACCCAATCTAATCAGCAGTTTGATTTTTTACCTTACATTTCTATTAAATTTTAATAATGACATTTTACATATTTCTATATACATAGAAAGTATAGGAAGTACACAAAAATAATATAACACTTCCGCCAAAGTACTATGTAGATTTTGTCTTATGTTAGTACTTTCTCATATATTCTTCAATAGTCCCCCTTTAAGAAATAAAATAGTTCAGTACATTTAAATACTCACCTCATCTTTTCAGTACTTCTCTGTCCACTTTTCTGCAGAACTGACCATGTGGACAATCCTTTCTTTCTAATGTCTTCCCGCCGGTACTGGTCCCGTCTGGATACTCCCCCTAACACTGCGTCTGTTAACTTTCCTCGGTGCTCCCCACTCTTCCTTCTCTACCTGCCCCGTACTTGTTGGAATTCCCACGTCTTGCATCTTGGTTCTGCCTTGTGTCCCCAGATCTGTGTTTCCAGCCGTGACTCTTTTGTGTTCCCGGGAACACAAGACACGGATTTCTGGGTGTGGTGCACACCCACCCCTGCTGGTCCTTCATGTGTCCACAAGCTCCCTCCCATGACGCAGCCCCATGTGTCCTCCCAGCCCCATCCCTTCTCATCCATTATGATCACCAAACATGGTAAGCAACCTCAGGAAGTTTCCCTAAATTTGGTCTCCTACCCATTGTGACTAGCACTGCATCGATGCTCTTCCTTATCACGTTATCTCAGCTTCTCACTCCAACCTTCACCTTCTAAGTGGCTCACCTCGCTAGACGTTTATACTCCATCAATTAGCTTACACACTGTCAGAGTTTGCTTCTAAAAAAGTGTCTGGTCATGCACTGCCAACGCTTAAAAATTTCCACTGACCTCTGGCCCTATGAGGGAAGAAAAGGCGTGGGTTTATTTTTGTGCCACGTGACGCCCTTGGCACCTACCTGTTCCTTGTCTGCCTCACTGCTTCAGGCCTGTGCAGCCCTGCCTTGCGCACCTGGTCTCTATGTGCCGGGGGTGCACTCTTCCCCACATGCAAGCAGAGCACTGGGTCCAGATGGCAGACGAGACTGATGTGCGACGCTGCCTCTTACCTTCATTCTAAACACAGACAGCAACTAAGTCACAGCCATAGCAAAAATAATACAAAATAAAGGAAAATGCATAGCTGAGCTTAAAGGTAAGAAAGGGAAACCTCTAGGTGCCTGAGAAGGAGTGGGCCGTCCATTAACCCCAAAGGACTGGAATTTGGTCTACATCTCCAGGAAGGGTTTTCACATCCGTTCTACAGAGGCATTAGGGCTGCATTCCCTGTGCTCCGTGTGAAGTAGAACCAGGGTCCTTGAATAAGGGAGCTGAAAAGAGGTATTTATAAAGGAACGGAAACAAAAATAAAATTGTGTTCTCCACCCCAGAGATGTCCTGTACAGCACGCCATCTGCCTCGGACCACGGGCGTGGAAAGAGTCTCCAGCAGCAAGAACGCAAGCTACCCAAATGTGTGCTCTGCCTAAGTTTGGGATCCAATCTTGAATTTTTTACATGGTGAGAAAATCATGAGCTAAGAAATCAGCCATAAATACTTGATTTGTGAAACTGATGCCACTCACAGTGCCTGGCGAGAGGCAAAACTGCCCCCCCGCGCTGATGGCTCCTTCACCAGCCCCTAGCCAAACTCCT
Organism: Balaenoptera acutorostrata; assembly: GCF_949987535.1. NCBI lineage: Eukaryota > Metazoa > Chordata > Mammalia > Artiodactyla > Balaenopteridae > Balaenoptera > Balaenoptera acutorostrata. Next base: position 1,505,614 of record NC_080075.1, read on the forward strand.
GCAGAAAACGCGGCGCCTTGGGCATAAGTTCGGAGTCCAAAGTAAGAGCAAAAATTAGACACAGAGAATTCACAGACGATGCGCTATAAGTTCAGAGTAATCGGAAAACAATTTACAAGAAGTGTGCTTCAATTATTCAAAATGCACGAGGTAGGACTTGAATCCGCAAAGAAACTATGAAACATTAGGAAAGAAATGTTGCAGCTAGATTCAGAAGGGAACTTAAATATGTGAGGACCCCCTTTCTGGCTCTGGGGGTGGGGTGTCCCTTGAGAGAAGGGAGACGGTAAGTATCCACACAGACCTGGGGGAAAAAGTGGTCAGTTTTTCTCAGGAAGGAAAAGGGCAGAGCAGAGGGGCCCCCGCTCTGCTGCACCTCTGTCACCTGTACCTGCCCCCGAACCCAACTGCTGCAGCCCTGCTTGGAATCACACTGCTCCTCCCAGGAAGTCAAAACAGCAGCGTGGACAGCCCTACTGGGTGTTGCCTGGGAGACCCCAGTTCTCCCCCCACCCCGGGGTGAAGGCCCCCACGGGAGACACTGAGCCAAGTCGGGAGACACGCTGGATCGTCACACGGAGAGGGTGAGTGGCAGCGTCTGGTGGACAGAGGCCAGGAATGCCCTCCAGGGACCACACAGACCCTACAACAAGGATGCTGTGATCCGCGTGTCAGTCGTGCTGAGGTGGAGAAGCCCTGCTGTGGACGAAGCGAGACCTTAAATATCAATCATCAACGTCACACTGGCTTGGTGCCCTGTACTGACCGATGGGCCGGAGGTGAAGGAGCTGGATACGGGGGGGAGGGGGGCAGAGGTACTGTGAACACATTTCTATCTTACTGTGTGGAGAAGTGAAGGATTCTGCCCCAATTTAAGAAAAGTCCAACGGCTAAAACTCTTAGTTTTAGAAGATCAAATTATATGGAGATCAGAAAAATAGAATATAAAATAATATAATATTTTTACAATAATGGAATAATATATAAATACTATAAAAATCGTGAGAAGGTGTGGGGAGGGAGGTGGTCGAGGTGAGCTGAGCTACTTAATCTATAGCACAGGTGTTAATTCACATTTGATGTATCAGGAAACAGAAACATATTCCACGGCTGTATAGTGTTAATCAGCAGATGTGCTGAATGCAGAATTTATTGAAATACTGGGGCTGTTTGAATTTCTTAACGATGTGAACACACTGTTTCTAAATTTAAAATAACACAATTTTAAAACCAAGCGTTAGCAAGAGTGGGATTGTGAATATAAAAGGAACCATCTTTCTGGAGGGCATTTTGGCAAATATGTATCAAAAGCCGTACAACATTTCAGATCGTCCTACCCAGTAATTCTGCTTTGAAGTATTTATCCTAAGGAAATAATTAGAGATGCAAAGATAGATTTATATGCAAGAATATTAATTGAAGTTATTTTTTATACAGAATTGTTAAAATTGTAATATTTGAAGTACCAGAGTAGAAATCTGCCAAATGAAATATGGAACATCCAGACCAAGGAATACAAGGTTCGAGTAAAATTGATGCTGTTAAATATTATCCAGAGACACATACAAAAATGAGCATAATATAATGATACATGTCCGGGGGGGCGTATTTCAAGAGTGTGCTCCCAATTATATTAAATATATACTATTATCAAAGGGGCACCTCTGCACCTTTTCACACCCAACTTACTTTGTCCTAAGGGCAGAATGGGCTTAACGATCAGATTATCTGATATAAATTTTGCTCAGGAAGAATTAACATAAACACTACGTTGATTCTCCCAAAGGCCTTCACAGAATAATGTTAAATAAAGAAAATGTACAGGGGCTTCCCTGGTGGCGCAGTGGTTGGGAGTCTGCCTGCCAATGCAGGGGACACGGGTTCGAGCCCTGGTCTGGGAGGATCCCACATGCCGCGGAGCGACTAGGCCCGTGAGCCACAACTACTGAGCCTGCGCGTCTGGAGCCTGTGCTCTGCAACAAGAGAGGCCGCGATAGTGAGAGGCCCGCACACCGCGATGAAGAGTGGCCCCTGCTTGCCACAACTAGAGAAAGCCCTCGCACAGAAACGGAGACCCAACACAGCCCAAAAAAAAAAATAAATAATAATAATAATAATAATAATAAATTAAAAAAAAGAAAATGTACATTTTCCAAGAACGTATGGATTTTGATTATAAGTTTGTAAAAAAAAAAAAAAAAAAAAGTCCGTTGGTTAAAAATAGAACAGATGAGGTTATGTGGAGAAAAAAAATAGGTATCTGTAAAAAAATACTTCAAAATATTAATGGAATATGCTTCTGGGTACTGGAGCAGTGGGTACTGTTAGATTTCCTCTTAATTTGTGTTCCAAATTCTCCAAAGAAGGGGAAAAAATGTTTTTTTTGTGAGCATCTGTTTTATTTCCCACAAAAAGGCATTTGCTCTTTCTGTTAACCGAGCCTTCCTTTTCCCATGGAAAGGTACCTGGTCCTCCACTCACAGACCGTGTGGCTTTAGCGAAGCGTCTTAGCCAAGATCTAAGGGTGGAGCGCGGGACCCTGGACGCTGCAGTCCCCTGACCACAGGGACTCGTGTGGGGAGAGGTACGTGAGCCAGACATAAGTAAGACGTAGAGATTTCTGAAAAGGACTCTTTCCTGCGTTGGATGTGAACTTGGGAGGATGTAGGGTCTAGAGCTTCTATCTCAGAATCTGCAGCAACCAGAGGAGAAACTGAGCCGACCCCAGAGAAGAGGGGAGAGTTGGACTTTGCCCTGACGTCCCCTCCGGACTTTGCGGTTACGTGCATGAGCTGATCCTGCCTTTATGCCTGAGAAATCTGGGCTGTGGTCTTCAGTCATTTGCAACCAAAATGACCCTGGTAAATTTTTATAGGATTTTTAATTTGTTTTTATTCATATCTTTGATGTGGAGTTTATCTTAGAAGTTGTGTCCCTGCGGTCATAAATCTCTGAAAAGAATCATAAAAATTCATTTTGGAGAATGTTTTATTGTATTGGAGCTGTTTTTCTCCTTCAATTGTATAGAAATCAAGGTGCTCATTCATTCTCATTAAATGCAATACTTCAGTTTGTGGTGAGTCATTATATCTCTGTAATATCCCCCAAATATACCTTAACTGAGAAAACAAAGGTAATGTAAGCAAATTTTCTCTCTCAGTTAATCCAGGTCTTCTCTCTCGCACAGCAGTAAGAGAGTGATGCAATTTTCAATCAACTCAGGCAGAAAAATGGGTAAAGGCACTTTTGATCAGAAGTGTCTCTCCCCTTGATACTCTATGACAAGAATGATGAAATAAGCCAGGGAAACCTCTAGAAAGACCATGTCAAAAATTGGCTTCCAGCATTATTTTCAGGAAACAATGAAGATCCCCTCCACTTCAGAACTCTTCCCTTTATTCGGCACTTGCTCGGGTGCAGAACAGACCCTGGCTGAGTCAACGCAAGCCTGGCAACCGTGTTCACTCAGTCCAGTCGGGGTCAGCATTGACATTGTGCACCAATAAATGAGCCATCTTAGCCTGAATTCTGAGCCCTCTGTCGGGTATAAGCGTGTGGGGTTAACCAATGAGAAAAGATATGAATGGACCAGTTCAAAATATTACAGAGCTATCAACTCTGGTATTTACCTAGTTTTGGCAATCCCAGAGGGTAATGTCCTGATGTCTGTTGGTGTGAGTTTTACTTTTCACACTTTTAATCAAAGAGATTTTGGTCCCCTGGAAACTTTGTCTTCTGGCTGAAAACCACCAGAATTTTCTAATATTTCCTAGAAAAGTCATGTGGCCCAGATTCCATCTTCCCTGTGCACATGCCCAGGGAGGCTCAGGGCTTTTGAAATCACCGAGCGTTTCAGGCACAGGAGTGTAAATGGGGGTGCCCAGGGATGTGTAAGAATTAGGCCTACTGGGTTTTTCTTGATTGGGCTGAGCTACAATCCGAATCTGATTTTAAAATGACGTTAGTCCTTTAAGAACCTAATGATCTTCCTTTTCATGTCTGAATAATGCAGCTTGAGGGTTGGCTCCCTGGTGTGACAGGAAAGTAAGGACAGGCTTGTCCTGATTCCCAGCGTGGTTCTACCTGATTTTTACTTCATGCCACACATCTTTCCTGTTGCTGACGGAACTCTATTTCTCTCTGTCTCTCTGTTCAGTTTTAACTACACTGCATATGATAATGCTAATTAACAAGCACCCATTTCAAAACAATCTGGGACATGATATTTGTGAATCAATAAAAATTAAGCCAAACGGAGAATTCCCTGGCAGGTCAGTGGTTAGGGCTCTGCGCTTTCACTGACGAGGGCCTGGGCTCGATCCCTGGTCGGGAAAGTAAGATCTCGCAAGCCACGCAGCATGGCCAAAAAAATAAATAAAATAAAATGCACGTCTTTATGTAAAAAAAAATTAAGCCAAACGGAACTCAGTGCCCAGAAAAATCAGGTACAATCACTTGTAAACAACTGAGTATATATATATATATATATATATATACACATACTATAAATTCAGAAAAATATAATATATAAATTCAGAAAAATATAAATTAATTAAAATATAAAACAGTTCAATTAATATGTGGAATATTGTGTAATTAAAAACAATTAAAATGTCCCTTGGCCATATGGAGTCTTGCGCCTTTATGACAATGTCAGGGGCAGGGTGTGTAGACAGTCCCTAGTGTGGGTCTGGCTGTGGCAGCTTTCAGCCTTGGATGTCCTGATGGGGGGATAACAGTAGTGGTGATGACAGTAGTGACGATCGTTCCCGTTGAATTTTCTCTTCACTCGTCACATCCCAAGTCATCCCTTCATCACTTTTGTTCCTACCACGAGCCGTCCTGTGTGCTTCAGTGGACTGCTTCCCTGTCCAGTGACCCTAAATGAATCAGCCAAACTTTTAGGATAATGTCAACCTTTTTAAGGCTTTTTGCAAATATAAGTTGCTTGGGAGTGTATTTTTCCCCAGCTGGTTATGAGAGTAAAAAACTTAGACGTATCAGAGCATCAGGTCATTTGAACATGAATACTTAAGTGTTTAAAAGCCAGAGAAATGCCGATGAGAGTAGATATGATCTAAATTTTTTTCTGGACGCTGAGTACCTTTTACGCTTCAACTGGGCATCCAGAATTGCTGATAACTTAGCAGCCACGGCTAATGGTGTTTGAACCAGTGTGTGAGGTGGCTCAGAGGTACGAGGGTGCTGATTGGAAGCTGCCTTCTGCTTCACGACTTAAGCAGCAGAGTAAAGGGCAGGTAGACGCTTTGTTGGGAATAATGTAGGCTACTAATCTGCAAGGAAAATACTACGAAAAATAATAGAAACAAATGAGAAATTTGCTTTAATTGAGAGCTAATGAGCTCAGGAGACTAGAAAACCTTTTCTAAATAGTAATTAAACAATGTAACTGGGCAGATTTTGCCTTTTTGTAGGATTTGACTTAGAAATGAGGAGACAGGGCTTCCCTGGTGGCGCAGTGGTTGAGAATCTGCCTGCTAATGCAGGGGACACGGGTTCGAGCCCTGGTCTGGGAAGATCCCACATGCCACGGAGCAGCTGGGCCCGTGAGCCACAATTGCTGAGCCTGCGCGTCTGGAGCCTGTGCCCCGCGACGGGAGGGGCCGCGATAGAGAAAGGCCCGCGCACCGCGATGAAGAGCGGTCCCCGCACCGCGATGAAGAGTGGCCCCCGCTTGCCGCAACTGGAGAAAGCCCTCGCACGAACCGAAGACCCAACACAGCCAAAAATAAATAAATAAATAAATAAATAAGAAAATCCTTTAAAAAAAAAGAAATGAGGAGACAGAGGCCAGTAAGACATCATCAAAATTTGCCTTGATCCCTACCATGAATGGGAGAGTGCAAAGGGAAAACGCTTACGCTGACACAGTGAGACCCTGCGTTAATGCTTGCCTTGCGAATCCCTGGCTTCTCCCACTAGGTACGGTAACTGTCGTTACTGAAGGAAACATCTCAAAGCATCTTTAGTTGCAACAAGCAGTAAACATTTACAGAGTTGGCTACTTGTAAAATGTATTTTATATTGAAGAAGCAGTACGATATAATTCAGAAATAATCATTGCAAGCAAGACACCTTGATTAACCAATAAAGAATAAATAATCCAATTTTAATTGAATATGTAGTATGTCTATGTACTGCCCCACAAAACTGAAGATACAGTTATCTTGAGACAGAAGTCATCCCTGCCTTCCAATTGTTAACGGTCCAGCAGGAAGGACACACATGGGACAGATAATTACAAGTGCGATGAGTCTTAACAAAATAGGGGGACAGTGTGGGTAAAAGAGCTTATAGCAGGGGAGTGTAACTCTCACCAAGGGCACAGGAAAGGCTCTATTAAGGGAATAACATTTAGGTAGAGATCTACAGGTGAGTAAATATTATGTGGTCAAAGACGTAAGGAGAGTAATCCAGGCCGAGAAAACAACACATGAAAGGCGTTTTGGAATGAGAGTGCATTTGAGGCATAGAAGATAAATACTCCTTCTGGCCAGACATAGAGAATTCAGGAAAGTGTTGAGTAAAATGAGGTTGGAGAGGTTGGCCATGGATTTGGAATTTTAGCAGATTAACAGGTAACCACTGAAGGATTTTAAGCAAGGTTAGCGTTAAACACGGTTAGGTTAGCTTTTTATTTTTTTATTTTTATTTTTAAAAAATAAATAAAATTTATTTATTTTAAAAATTTTATTGGAGTTTAGTTGACTTACAGTGTTGTGTTAGTTTCAGGTGTTCAGCAAAGCGAATAAGTTATACATGTACATATATCCCCTCTTTTTTAGATTCTTTTCCCCTATAGGTCATTAGAGAGTACTGAGTAGAGTTCCCTGTGCTATGTGGTAGGTCCTTAATAGTTACCGATTTTATATACAGTAGTGTGTATATGTCAATCCCAATCTCCCAATTTATCCCTCCTACCCCCTAACCCCCTGGTAACCTAAGTTTGTTTTCTACATCTGTGTAGCTTAGTTTTTAAAAAGAACCTAGTTTTATCCTCGCCGTGCAACAAGGAACCTCTCTGTACTTCAGTGCGGTCCATCGGGGCAAAGAGGCTGGACATGCTGTTTGCAGACCCCTGCTGCTCTGAGTCAAGTGCAAATAAGGCAGACACAGAGGAACAAAATTGCTAACAGGGAGGGGGGAGGCGTGAATGTCCCGTCTTGACTAACCGGCCATTCGTGCGTGCATGTGCCTGCGTGTGCACGTGTGTGTGTCTGTGTGTGTTTTCTACGGGGGGTGGTGAAGGTCACTTATTATTCTGGTGCATGACTGAGTGAAAAGTGTCTGCTATTTTCTTCAATCAGCCCAGGCACAGGTGCCATATTATTGCTGAAATTATTTACATATTGGCTTTTAATGACACATTGAAAAATACTCATCCCATTTCCTGACTCAGGCAGACAACTTACTTTTGCAAGTGTGGGCCAGTGTCATGGTTATTCCCAAGCTCCCGTTTATTTAAAGCACATCACCCCGGTTTTTATGCTTCCCCCACAGGAGAGAAAAGAGAATTCTGGTTCTTTGAATACTGACTCCACAGAACACCAAAACAAGATGAATGACAAAAAAAAAAATGCATAATAAGAGAGCCACTTCATTTTATCAACAAGGCAAGAAATAAAATAAGCTGATTTTCAGGTTGTATGCCTTGTGCTACTTTGTCCTAAAAGTTCTTACATTTATCAGTCCTTAGGGTAGGTTAAGGTTTTTATTTATTTATTTTTGGCTGTGTTGGGTCCTTGTTGCTGCGTGTGGGCTTTCTCTAGTTGCGGCGAGCGGGGGCTACTCTTTGTTGCGGTGCACGGGCTTCTCACTGCGGTGGCTTCTCTTGTGGCGGAGCACGGGCTCTAGGTGTGTGGGCTCAGTAGTTGTGGCACGTGGGCTCAGTAGTTGTGGCTCACAGGCTCTAGAGTGCGGGCTCAGTAGTTGTGGTACACCGGCTTAGTTGCTCTGCGGCCTGTGGGATCTTCCCGGACCAGGGATCAAACCTGTGTCCAGGGATCGAGCCTGTGTCCCCTTCATTGGCAGGTGGATTCTTAACCACTGCGCCACCAGGGAAGCCCTATTATGATTATTTTTAAGGTCTCTTATCTAAAACCGAGCATGGATAGTGAAGTAGATGTTACGTTGGATGTGAACAGCATATAAGATGAAGATATTATGTTCCTTCCCAATAGTCACTGGGGAATGTACCCATTGGCATCTGGTCACCTACATTTTCTAGTCAAAAAGTGGGTCGTGAGATGGCATAGTGGCAGACTTCAGGCTGTAGAGACTTTCCGCTGGCCTGGAGGCAGCTATGATACCTGAGGAGTTGGAGTATGTAATTCAGGCTTAATTCCAAATTTAAATAAATTTAAAGAAGAGTACAGATTGGTATTAGTAGTGGCTATTACCTTTCCAACTTTCAGAAAATGGTGGTGTTGATATTAAACTTTTAATCTTTGAGAACGGTTTGGAGAAGAAAATGCAAATGAAAATGCATTTAGGAATTTGATTTTAAAAATTATATATCTTCTCTATATGTAACAGCACTTATTCTATGTTATTTTTATAAAATACGTCTTGTAATTATTTTAGTGAGGCTTCTGCCCTGAATCCTATTCACAGTTTGTTATCATAGAATAATAGGAATATCATATGATCATATGAGTTATAGAATCATAGGAATATCATAGAATCACTGATTAGTTGCATCATATGGGGTTATACTTTGCTTATGCAACATTTGTTTTTTTCATTATGCTAATAGCATATGTATTCTACCCACATTTCAAATTAGGACCTTTAATTGGAATTTACCGTGTCTGTTTTATTTTATTTTATTTATTTTTATTTACTTTATAACATCTTTGTTGAGGTATAATTGCTTTACAATGCTGTGTTAGTTTCTGCTGTATAACAAAGTGAATCAGCTATATGTATACATATATCCCCATATCCCCTCCCTCTTGCATCTCCCCGCTACCCTCCTTATCCTACCGCTCTAGGTGGTCACAAAGCACCGAGCTGATCTCCCTGTGCTATGCAGCTGCTTCCCACTAGCTATCTAGTTTACATTTGGTAGTGTATATATGTCCATGCCACTTTCTCACTTTGTCCCAGCTTACCCTTCCCCCTCCCCGTGTCCTCAAGTCCATTCTCTACACCTGCATCTTTATTTCTGTCCTGCCCCTAGGTTGCCGTGTTTGTTTTAAATGAAAATTGGACCTGTTGAATTGAGGCTAGAGACGCAGGGTAGGGCTTGCCCACAGGGAGTGATGGAGCCTGTGGCCCCGTCACTGAGTAGCTCCTGCTGCCTGAGATCGGACGGGGACAGGACTTCTGAGACTGGAGCTGAGAATGCCCCAACCAATAGCACTCCAGGGAGAAGTGGAGATCAATAACCAGGAAGGTGATAAAGCTAATGTAGCAACCCAATGACCTCTTCAGAGGCTGCTCGCATTGGGCAGGGCAGGACGGAATGTTACGGTACCCGAGTAGGCTGGAGTGTCAGGGACAGGGCTTGACTCTTCCTGCAGACACTACAGGGCAAGTCTGCATACTTATCCCCACATGCAGAGGTAAGCACTGGCCCAGATTCCGGATACAGACAACTGCAGAGTAAGTGCAGACACTTGTGGTCAGTGAGGGTGTGGGTAGCTTTGTGGATTGGGGCTGTGTGGATATTTAGAGAGACTTAAAGTATTGTAGAATTTGTGGTCCTTGGTAGTGCCAGCTATTCTGCATCCATTCTGGAGCTGTAGGGACCCCACTCCCACCCTCCAACATTGCCAACCTCACCACGAACAAAGAGACTTAATAATCATTTGCACCAAGCTATTCAAAGGCTCTTTTGAACAAGCAGAGATCTAAGGATACTTTGAGTTTTGACCTTCCTTGTATCCAGAGGGTTGCTCCTTTGTGCTTTCTCCAAGAACAACTCAGAAAAGAGACACCGCTCCTGGCCTTTGGCTGCTCTTGGCAACGAGAATCAGGAGAAGCATCTAAATTTCCTGGGATCTAAAAACCGGAAGGTTGTCAGAACAAGCTCCCGGGCAAGTAGGTGTCTACATAACTCAAAGTGTCACATTGTATAATGTAGGGAAATACAGCCCACACTGATCAGATTTGGGAGAATTCCCAGTGACACAAACTCTAAGAATCCCTGAAGATATCTTGGTAAGATAGTCACTAACAACATGGAGTGAAAGAGCACAAAAAGGAAAGAAAAGGAATAAATATCAAAGGATTATTTTAAGTCAAAACAAACAAACAAACAAACATTGCAAGATTCTCTCCTTGGACAGGTACAAAAATCATGTTTCCATGATGACTTAAATGGAGTGTTTGAGACTCTTTGTTTAAGTGTTGATAAAAGAGATTAGATATATTCAGCTCTAGCATTTACCCATTTGTGACACTGAAGCTAGATTTCCCAGCTGGCAAATATCTATTTTCAGAACATGAGAGCTAACAAAATGTGAACATAAAATATTGGACTGAACCTTTGCAGATATCTGAGTAATTTAAGATTGAGGCCTAAAATTGACTTCGTCGCAGCAAAGCAAGGTACAGCTTGGAGAGAAAATAGAATACCAGACATAACAGGTGTTTAATCTCATCCAAAAGAACATAGGTTTTCACATTACTCCTGAATAGTCTTCTATGGATATTCATTACAAAGAAACAGAAACCTCTCATCCAGATAATTGTTTTAAAGCACAAAGTCAAGTTTTTTATAGAACGACATATGGTAAAGTGAATGTAGTGTTTCTAAGAGGAAATCTCCTCCTAGTATTTCTCAGGAAATTCATGTTTTTTTCAGAATCCCAAGTTCTGGGAAAAAAAAATTCAAGAAATTGGGGAAGTGGGAGAGAGTAGTATAACTCTTCTATGAGAATTAAAAGTTAACCATCAACACAGGGGCTAATTAATTAGTTGGTCTAAAGAATCCACTGACACAAAGTCAGCAGCTGAGGTGGGGTTGAAGGTTAAGGTCCATATTTCAGGAACAGGGGCAAACACACTCTGATCTGTGCGGATTGCTTGTGAGTGTTGACACGTGCAAAGCCCGGTCTGCCGCTAGTGGCAACTCGTTCTTACAAACAAAACAAGTAGTAATAAGTTTATATGCAGAGTATGTTTTATACTATGAGTGATATTCCAAGAATTGAGTATCGAAAGCAAAATGAGTTCTTAAATTGGCATTTTCAGCTCCTGAATCTGTACTGCTAACTTTGCTAGGGGACCAGATGTTGTATTATTCAAATGCAACCCAAGTTTACTGGTATTTTCCAGCACTAGACTATCTGGAAAGGCTTTTGTTCTTTAACAGAGAGAAAAGGTGGGACTGATGAGGAATACCGCAATGTGACAACAGAAACTGATCTAAAATCTGAATTAGCAGCGCAATGTCAATTCCAATGGCAAACCCAAATGAGGGCAAGTAGACAAAAATATCTTCATCTTTAAAAATAAATAAATAAAACAAAAGAAAAGCTTTTTTTTTCTTCTGGAATATTTGTCATGCAACAAGGTCAAAGCTACAGAACAATTAGTTTTTTTTTTTTTGTCTGTTTTAAGAATAACTTTAAAATAGTGAATATTTGTGGTATTATCTTTTAATTTTAAATGATTTTTATTAACATTCATTTTATGTTAATATTCTTTTCCTTTAATGTTTCATATTATCAAATGTCCAAATCAGATAGAGATTTTTTACATATTACTGAAATATATAATTTTGTCATATTATATTATATTTTATATATTATTTGTTATATCTTTTTAATTGAAAACCTCTAAAACTTTTACTTCCTTAGTTAAATTTATTCCTAGGTATTTTATTCTTTTGGATGCAATTGTAAATGGGATTGTTTCCTTCATTTCTCTTTTACCGTAGTTTGTTGTTAGTGTAGAGAAATGCAAGATTTCTGTATATTAATTTTTCACCTTTGAGTGTAACATCGGCTGTAGGTTTGTCATATGTGGCCTTTATAATGTTGAAGTATGTTCCCTCTATATATTGTACCTCCTTTGTTGAGAGTTTTTATCATAAGTGGATGTTGGGTTTTTTCAAATGCTTTTTGAGATGAGCATATAATTTTTATCTTTCATTTTGTTAATGTGGTGACATATATTGATTGCTTTGCAGATACTGAACCATTCTTGAACCTGGGATAAATCTCACTTGATCATGGTATATGATTCTTTTAATGTATTGTTGATTTCAGTTGTTTTGTTTTTCATTTTTGAATTTATGTTTACTGAGGATATTGATCTCTAATTTTCTTTTTCGTAGTGTCTTTATCTGGTTTTGGTATCAAGATAATACTGGCCTCATAGACCAAATCTGAATGATCATTCCTCTTCGATCTTTTGAAATAATTTGAGGAGACCAGGTATTAGCTCTTCTTTGAAGATTTGATAGATTCACCTGTGAAGCTGTCTGGTCCTGGACTTTTTTTTTTGCTGGGGTTTTTTGATTCCTGATTCAATTTCAATACTAGTAATTGGTCTGTTCTGATTTTGTTTCTTCCTGATTCAGACTTGGGAGATTGTACATTTCTAGGAATTTACCCATTTCTTCTAGGTTGTCCAATTTATGGGTGTATAATTGTTATCAGTGATCTCTTATGATCCTTTGTATTTCTGTGGTGTTGCTTGTAACTTCTCCTTTTTCATTTCTGATTATATTTATTTGAGTGCTGTCTCCTTTTTTCTTAATGAATCTGGCTAAAGACTTATCAATTTTATTTATCTTTTTAAAGAACCAGCTCTTAGTTTCATTGATTTTTTCTCTTGCTTTTTAGATCTGTATTTCATTTATTTTTGCTCTTATCTTCATAATTTCCTACCTTCTACTAAGTTTGGGCTTTTTTTCTAGTTCCTTTAGGTGTAAGGTTAGATTGCTTATTTGAAATTTTTCTTGTTTCCTGAGGTAGGCTTGTATCAATATAAACTTCCTTCTTAGAACTGCTTTTGCTGAAGTCTGTAGATTTTGGAATGTTGTGTTTCCATTTTCACTTGTCTCAAGGTATTTTTTGATTTTCCTTTTGATTTCTTCAGTGATCAATTGGTTATTTAGTAGCATATTGTTTAGACATCCTGTGTTTGTATTATCTTCAGTCTTCTTCTTGTAATTGACTTCTAGTTTCATACAGTTGTGGTTAGAAAAGATGGTTGATATGATTTCAATTTTCTTACATTTACTGAGACTTGTTTTGTTACCTAGCGTGTACTCTATCCTGGAGAATGTTTCATGTGTTCATCCATTCTTTTCCTGAAGCAAGTAAGCACCTTTATGATTATTATCTTAAATTATTTATTGGGTAGATTGCTAATCTCCTTTTCATCTAGTTCTTTTTCTGAGGTTTGGTTGTTCTTCCATTTGGAACATATTCCCATGTGTCCTCATCTTGCCTAATTCTCTGTGTTTATTTCTGTTTATTTGGTAGGTCTGTATGTCTCCCGATCTTGGAGAAGTGACCTTACGTAGGAGAGGTTCTCTGGGGTCCAGCAGCATGCCTCCCTTTGGCCACCAGAGCTGGATGCTCCAGGGTGTTCCCACCGGGGCTGCATCCTCCCTTCTGTTGTGGTGGGGTCACTGCTGCAGGCACACTGGTGGGGGTGGATCCTGGCTTGGCTGTCTCAGAAGCCCTCCCTCGTCTGGTTGCTATGGGAATGCTGGTGGGTGGGGCCAGCCCCTGTGTCAACACTGTAGATTGAGATCCTGAAAATGGCTGCAGTGGGTGTCTATGACCTTGAGGGGGAGTCCCAGCCCCCTCTTTTTTTTTTTTTTTTTTTTTTATACTTTATCTATTTATTTTATTTATTTATTTATGACTGTGTTGGGTCTCTTAGTTTTCGTGCGAGGGCTTTCTCTAGTTGCGGCAAGCGGGGGCCACTCTTCATCGCGGTGCGGGGGCCGCTCTTCATCGCGGTGCGCGGGCCTGTCACCATCGCGGCCCCTCCCGTTGCGGGGCACAGGCTCCAGACGCGCAGGCTCAGCAGTTGTGGCTCACGGGCCCAGTTGCTCCGTGGCATGTGGGATCCTCCCAGACCAGGGCTCGAACCCGTGTCTCCCGCATTGGCAGGCAGACTCCCAGCCACTGCGCCACCAGGGAAGCCCACCCCCCTCTTGCCTCTCCAGGTGGTTCCCCAAGATCAGTAAGTGGGTCTGACACAGGCACCTTTCAAACTGCTGCCTCTGGGCTGGGACGCAGAGTGTGTGAGATTTTGTGCACCGCCTTTAAGAGTGGAGTCTTCATTTCCTACAGCCTCTCAGATCTCCTGCACATAAATTCTGCTGTTTTAAAATCCTGACATTCTGGGGGTTCACCTTCCTGGTGCAGGGGAGCCTGATGTGGGGTTTAGACCCCTCGTTCCTTGGGGAAAAACTCTGTGGTTGTGATATACCTCCTGCTTGTGAGTTGCCGTGCTGGGGGTGTGGGTCCTGACTCCACTGCATTTCCACTCCTCCTACCCACCTCGTTGTGGCTCCTTCTTTGTATCTTTAGTCGTGGACAATGTTCTCTGCTCGTGTTCAGGTCGTTCTCAGAGATAGTTGCTCTGTACGTAGTTGCAATTTTGGCATGCCCATGGGAGGGGGTGAGCTCAGGGTCTTCCTGCTCTGCCATCGGGATCCCAGCTCCAGTGCATGTCATTTAATTGTAGCACAGTTGTGTCCTGAGAGAACTTGGATGGTAGAAAATGTCCCTAATAAAACGGGTGGATCTGGCTACGGTGGTCTCCAGGCAGGATGTTGGAAAGATCGGTTAAGTTCTTCTAGTCGCATGTGATATGTTAACTGCATGAAAGAGACACACTAAGAGGAAATTTTTCAGCTTGCAAAGAAGATTTAGAGGAAATACAGTGTCTCTAATACTTGCTGAATTGGAAAATGATGAAAACTGTTTTTCATCCCCAGTTTCTCTAGTCTGCAAATGATTCTCATTGTAAGAAGTGGTCTCTGGATAAGGATCAAGGCAAAGGTATGGCTGTAAGACCCTTATGTACAACAGTGGGTCTCGAACTTTACCATGCATCAAAATTGTCTGGAGGGCTTGTGAAAATACAGGGTCCCTCCTCTCTCTTGAGGATTCTGAATTAGTCATTTAAAGGTGGGGTCCAAACATTGCATTTCCAGCAAGTTCTAAGTGATGCGGCTGGTCAGGAGACCCTACTTTGTGAAGCACTGTCTTACACAGATTTAAGTCTGTGACAGTCAGGCCTGCTAAGCTAGACAAACGGCTTCTAAGAATCTTAAAGTTGCCATCCTGCAATAGTCCCAAATAGGGCTATTTGGCCTGCCCCAAATAGGAGAGATTAGTCTTGAAAAGAATTATGGATGTGGTCTTTGGGGCATAGAGTCAATCCCAATAAGATTCAAAAGAAACTCAGAAAAAATGAAGAGAAATGTATTGGTGAAAGTTCTAATTGCTTGAACTAAATGGACAGAAGCACTTACAAATGAAAAGAGGTCTCCAGAGACTGGAATTTCTGTGGGCAGGAAGTGACTGAGAAAACACTGCAGATGCGAACATAGATTATTATTATTATTATTTTTTAGGCAAGGAGGACATCTCAGAGGCTGAAGCCCAAGAACACAGGAGAACAGTGGATTAGGGAGCCCCTCCCAGGGAGCAGGACCGGGAATGTTCAAGGATCATTCCCTGCCCCAGAGAAGTGGGCCCTGGGCACCTGTCTGGGCTGCACTTCAGGACTTCCACAGGCTAACGACAGCTCTGGGCCGCTTTCCCCCCCACTTTGACTGGGAGTGTCTGCTCGAGTTTCCCTCTCCCCGACTCCCCCTTGTACATGTGTGGAGAGCCGACGACACGTCTTTTCGGTTCACGGTCTCTGGATCACTATGGGATATATCCAAGGAGCTGCCCTGGGGAGCTTCACACACGTGTGAGCCTGAGGCAGGATGGAGATCCCCACCTTAGTTGAATGCTGCAGTTGGGACGGGACTTATTGGGTCTCTGGGCCGATGTGAACATTGTGCAGACAGACGTAACAGAAATACTTCAGGACAGATGGCAGACAGTCATAGATTGCCAAGTGTGAGCAGAACTTCCTCTGATCTCTGCGCACCACGTCCCATTCGAGAGAGAGTCTGTTTCTCCACCTCCTTGGATCTGAGCTGAGCCTGTGTCTTGCTGGGACCCACAGAATGAGCAGAGGAGGGTCTGTGAGGCTTCTAAGCTGAAGCCTCCAGAGGTCCTGTCCTCGTCGTCTTCACGGAAGGTAGATGCCACGAGACAGGACTGAGCTGGCTGTGGAGGAGCCTCAGGGGACGATCCAGGCAATTGAATTGTTTTTGAAGACTAGAAAAAAGGGGACCCACGTTATGCTGGTGCAGAACAAACTCTCTCCTGGTGCGATTAGATGATAGAAATTTAAATTGTACAATACTTTGGTACATACTTCTACGGAACATGCCAAGTCTATGTGCATGATTAATAAAAGGTACAGAAATTCCAAGGCCAGAGTAATTCCCATCACACGCAGTATTCATAGTTTTCTTTGGAGAATAGAGCCTAGATTTTAAAAGCCAACAGAATTTCATCAAAAATAAAGTGGCCACGCCCAGAAGACAGATGGTGTGTTGCCAGTGGTACCAGGTAGGCATAGTGTCAGTACCCACATCTGACTACACTTCCAATTTGGTGTAAGTGTAAACGAAGAAAAAAGGAGGTGGCTTTTCCAGTTTTCATTCACTTCAGCAAGTATCTGTTGACAACCTACTATGTGCAAAATGCTGTACTAGATGCTGTGGGAAAGGCAGTAAACCAAGCAAACAGAAGTGCCTTCTGAAAGGAACTTAGACTTGTGGTGGGGGAGAAAGACGATGCATAAAACAAGTGAAATAAGGGTATGTGGGAAAGCAGTGAGTGCAGAGGAGAAAATATAAACTAGAGATGGCAGGTCGGACGTATCTTTGAGAGAGAGTGGGCGAAGCTTAGGTTGGTGCTTACGTTCAAGAGGGCCTCCCTTGAAGCTGATTTTCATGTAAATACCTAAAAGGAAGGAATGGAGGGCCATGAGGATATTATTTTAATTGGAGTATAGCTGATTTACAGTGTTGTGTTAGTTTCAGGTGTACAGCAAAGTGATTCAGTGTGGGCAGTTTAAACAACGGGGATCGAGGTTCTCGTAATTCTGGAGGCTAGAAGCCTAATATCAAGGTGTCGGCAGAGGTGGGTTCTTCTAGGGTCTCTCTTCTTGTCGTGCAGATGGCTGTCTTGTCCCTGTGTCTTCACATGGTCCTCCTCTATGCCTGTACACTTGGGACCTCATTTTAGCTAAATGACCTCTTTAAAGACCTCCCGTCTGCATTCTGAGGTACTAGGGGTTAGAACTTCAATACATGAAGTCTGGGAGGACACAATTCAGCCCGTGACATTAGCATATGTGGTATTTAAACACGAGACTGGACGAGACCATGCAGGATGGGTTTAGATAGAAGATAGAAAATGTGCCAGGATGAGACTTGAAGTCCGACAGTATTTGGAGGCTGCAGAGATGAGACAGAACCAGCGACGGAGATGGGCCTTGTTAAACTGATCCTTTACCAAAGATGTGAAGTGCTTCATAGTTTGCCAATATGAAGAGATATTTCCTGAGACCCTCTGTCACTCCAGAAAAGCCTCCAAAACACCAGCCTCTTCTGGAATACACATATGGGTTAGGTCCCCCCTTCGGTGACTTGGGATAGGAAACTGGGAAGATTGCCTAATGGGAACTCTTCATTTGAAAATGAATTAAAACTCTGTGACTTCCAGCTGCGGCCATGAAATCCGGGCTTCTGTGCCTGAAACAGGAATGTGAGAAAAATCAGGTTGCGTCCAAGTTTGATATTTATTTGAGTTGACACTGTCTGCCACCGGTGCTAATTTTGAGCCTTTCTGAGTGTTCATTGCTGCTTCTCCTTTCAAGCCTCAAGTAGACAGTACACCCGTGAAAGCAAGTGTTGATGGACCTAAAACTCAGCATCGTAACCCTCCCTTCTCATACCGGCCTTCATTTGGCCTCCTCTCCAGGAAATATCCATTTTTCCTTTCCTTTTCTTTTGTGGTCAGTCTTCATGGAAGCAGCACTGTGCCACTGTTACTGCTTTTAAATTAGTTTCACCACCGTCATCAGCTTTGAGATTAGATCTGCTTCTTGAACACCTGGTCTGACTTCAGAAATTATTTGCCATCTGGTCAAATACTGAGTAATTATAACAACTTGACGGCAGGAGAAAACACAGTTTGTTAAGAGACTTGATAGTCTTTTCAGAGTTAGGGAGCATTAAATTAAGCTCTGCCATTAACTTAATAGATGTGCTCCCTTTACTGACGGTAAAGATGCTACTTTTCAGGGCGTCCTGTAGGGGTTTCCTTGGTGTTAGCCCTCCAGACATCGTGCTAGCGAGAGCTCGGGCGGGCAGGGGCATTCCCTTCTCAGATCCACTGACATCACACTTACTCAACACTTTCCATCCCATATTAAGTCAAGAAGCAGTCCATGGCTTCGGGCTGACAAGTGCAGACCTGAGACCACACTCAGTCCGCACTTTATCGTTAGGATCTTCAACTCACCCGAAACCCCAAGTCTGTTCAGGGCTGTGCGCCTCGTGCACAAGCAGCGCCACCGTGTGAGGCCCTGGTCTTCCGAGGACACCCTGGAAGGCAGGGTGCATTCAAAGCCGGGCACATTTTGACGTTGGAAGCCGTTCGGGTGATTGGACGGGAGAGGCGTCCTTGTGTCACGCTTAAGGACGTGCAGTCTGGAGCCTCCCTTCCTGAGGGGACACTGTTCTGCCACTTACTACCCCGGGTTCTTGGCCAAGATGTTATTCATATCTGTCCTCTCATCTGTAAAGCAGGGACGATAGCAGTAATTACCTGAGGGTTATGGGAAAGAATGCACACAGTAGCGTCTATTAAGTGCTCAAAACAGTGCCTGGCATGTAAGAAGTGTTGTGTCAGTGTTATTAAATAAATGTGACTATAGAAAACCGTACATATGTAAAACACAAAAAAGCAAATAGCCATTCTTGTTAAGAATTAGATGAGATTGTATAAGACTTGGATAGATAAGGCTCTCGGTCTAGGACAAAAAGAAAAAGACACGCATCTCACAGGTCCCTAATCGCCTGAACTGCCGAGATGAACCTTTCCTTCAATGTTCAGATGGATTCCACTGCGTTTCCACCCATACACAACATGTACAGATTCAGGGCGTTTAAGCTACGTGGAATTATCACTTGTATTGTCTAGCCGGCAACCTCACTGTGCTCTTATTCTAGTTTTGGCTTTTTGCTGACCTGTTTCTTTCTTTTATTATTATTTTATTTTATTTATTTATTTTTTAAATATTTATTTTATATTGGAGCACAGTTGATTAACAATGTTGTGTTAGTTTCAGGTGTACAGCGAAGTGACTCAGTTCTACATATACATGTATCTTTTCTTTTTCAAATTCTTTTCCCATTTAG
This sequence comes from Balaenoptera acutorostrata, assembly GCF_949987535.1. Lineage (NCBI taxonomy): Eukaryota > Metazoa > Chordata > Mammalia > Artiodactyla > Balaenopteridae > Balaenoptera > Balaenoptera acutorostrata. The sequence goes on from NC_080075.1 coordinate 1,525,109, forward strand.
GTTATTATAGAATATTGAGCAGAGTTCCCTGTGCTATACAGTAGGTCCTCGTTGGTTATCCATTTTAGATATAGCAGTGTGTACATGTCAATCCCAAACTCCCAATCTATCCTCCGCCACCCTTTCCCTCCTGGTAACCGTAAGTTGGTTCTCTAAGTCTGTGAGGCGGTTTCTGTTTTGTAAATGAGTCCATTTGTATCATTTTTTTAGATTCTGTATATAAGTGATATTATATAATATTTGTTTTTCTCTGTCTGACTTACTTCACTTGGTATGATAATCTCTAGGTCCATCCATGTTGCTGCAAACGGCATTATTTCATTCTTTTTAATAGCTGAGTAATATTCCATTGTATATATGCACCACATCTTCTTTATCCATTCCTCTGTTGATGGACATTTAGGTTGCTTCCATATCTTGGCTATTGTAAACAGTGCTGCTGTGAACATTGGGGTGCATGTATCCTTTTGAACCATGTTTTTCTCCGGATATATGTCCACCAGCAGGATTGCTGGGTCACATGGTGGCTCAGGGATGCTGGGACAGGAGATGTGGGGAGAAAACCTGATAAAGGCCAGGACCAGCTGAGGCCCCTGGTGAGGATTGGGGGGCGGAGACGAAGTTACGGGAGTGGCGGGTTCTGCCCTGCTCCCTGGGGGCTGACACGCCCCCTCCTCCTTCTCCCTCAGCACCTCTACCCCAAGGCTGTCACGCTAATGGATTCTTTCAAGAATCCATGGTCATGGAAAGCCGTGACTCCTGTCCTGGAAAGGTTTCCACTCTCCCCTCGGTCCTTGGTTCCCCGAGTTACCGAACCATCTCCTTCCCGCACCTGTCTCTGCATCACACGCACGTACCTGTTACCTTCTCATGCAAAGAGGCTTAACTCTCTCCCCTCCAGCCCCAGGCAGGTTCTGGGCTTACTTTGCACTTTTAAAAATATAAGTCTTCTGCTAAATAAGGAGTTGTCTACTTGTAGCAATATAAAAAAATGGAGGTTTTGAAATTACAATTTTTTCATTCTTACACATAGCCAGCACCAAACTGTTCTAACCCCACTCCTGCAAGCAGAATACAAGACTTCCCCATTATTTAGAATGGACATCCAGGGGACATGCTTTTTTGTTCGTTTGCTCTCCTTTTGGATCTGTATCTAAAGCTGGCTGTGTAAGGTATGGTTTTACTTGTAGCTGATTAAACAAATCCTTATCTTTAAACTTCCCCCAATAAAGCTCCGTAAGGATTAGACTCCTCCATAGGAGACAAAACTTCCAGCAGGTATCATCTCTTCCTTCCACCTTTCCATCTCAGAACAGCATCGGACCACAAGCCATCCTTCTTCCTTCTCCCTTCTTCCCATGCTCACAGTCTGCTTCAAGAAGGAAGCTGCTCGGCATCCTTACAGACAGACAAGAACCACAGTGAGAGACACCAGCGTTGGTGGCCTGGGACACTAGGAGTCCCGACGTGTGCGAGCTACTCAGAGCTTTGGGGGCTCCTCCTTTCTGACCTAAACTTCACAGAGGAAGAAAACGTTTCCTGTGATCGGGCTGCATGTGAAGGCAGCATTCCTGGGGGAGGGGATGTAGCTGCCATGGTGACGACATGGCCCAACCACTCTGCTTGGCCTTCCAGTTTGCATGGGAAGCTTCCAGATGCCAGTTCCATGGCCCCGGTGACGGCTCAGGCCCAGGAGCAGCCCTGATCCCAGAGCACGGGCAACAGCCGCAGCATCCCAGATGGCTGCTGGTGCGCCTTCCCTCACACAGACCTCCCTCCTGCCGTTGCCCTCAGCTGTGCTCACACCATCAACGTCATTTCCGCAGGCCAGTTGTCTCTGTGCAGGGGCTTTGCTGTGAGCCCAGGGAGTCTGTCCCTGAGCTAAGGCTTTGGAGGCTTCTCCTAGAAGCCAGCAAAATGCCCAGCTCACTCTGCATGTCTGTGTGTCAAGTACTGATGTTTCATATTGGAGTCTAAGTGCCAGGAACCCTGGCGAACACACAATTATTTATGTGTTATGTGTAAACCGAAGGCTTATTATTTCAGGAAGCTGCAAGCTGGAAGTTTTTTTTTTTAAGTAACACATACTAACAAACTACATCCTCACATGTGCCTCTTGGAAGGGGTTAACGGCCGTCAGGATGAGTGATCCCCATCCCAGACTTGCCTGGCTTTATCAAGAATGTGGGTGAGGACTGTGTCGTCTGTATCTGGGAAATGATACGACTGACATTTGTATCATTTGATACAATGATACAACATTAAGAAGGGAAATGGCTCTGAATGACTAACTCAGCCAGCCTGTGACCCACTTTCTTCACAAGGACCCGTCTCAGTAGTGAACTTGGAACTATGCATTGGAACGTAAGGCAGGCTCCTGCTCTGACTAAAGTGAATGACATGCTGCCTATGACAGCGGCTGAAACAAGTGACCTGTAATTAACACACTGGAAAGGAGTGTCCATAAGTCAGCACACAGCTAGGTTTGAATACCACATCCATCTTCAGCTGTGTGGCTGGTCTGTGACCCAGCAGCGGGGTCTGACGGGCTGTAGCTGCTTTGGGTGGGACCACGCGATGGATCCGTGGTCCCAGTCCTGAAGCCTATGCAGATTTTCTGCTGAGCTGCAGCGAATGAATGGATCCGATTCCGTTCTATGGCCAAGTTGGTGTGTAATGGAATCCTCTCTATTATCTTAAACTCACTTGGAGGCTGTTAATACCAAGTGAATAGAGCCCTTGACTACAGATTTCTGTATTTAAAGAAAACACATGCTGTATTTGCCGAATTTCCACATTAGCATATGCTTTCCATGTGAGCTTTACATTAATTATCATGGGACCAGTATTTCATCTTTTTGACCTCCTTCCGTTTTGATAAGGCAAACTCAGGACTGGCGTGGGCGGTCAGGCCAGAGTGAATTCTTAGTGGTGAGGACGAAAGCAAACAGTTAATAAAGCACTGCTGCTAGAAGAGAAATCATGACTTGATGATATAAACACAAATTTAGATGGATTGTTAAAAAAAATTACCCGGCAGGCATGACTGCTGATGAAATTCCTCCATGGTCGTGTCCAGCTTCTTTATGAGATGTAAACTCATTAGGGTTTTCTCCAGAGAGTGTCAGGGAGTTATGATTTATGTTCATCCTTATCAGACTTCACAGAGGTTTCAGAATATTCACGAAAACCGAAGAATATGTTCCAGTAACTTCCCAGAGCAAACCGCAAATCAAACTTCTCGATGAAGATGCACTAAACTTTTAAATGACTGTCTGACCGTCCTTGGGCAACGGAGGGGATCTGCTGACATCTGGCTCCTGGTGGGGATGGTGTCTGCAGTTTTCGGTTGCAGGGTCTGTCAGGGCAGCTGCTGAGAACGCCCCGAATTTAATATCTTTAGTGACAGACATGCTGTATCCCTGGTGTACACAGCTCATCGGGAAAGTGAAATCTCTGAACAAGTGTTACATAAAAGTACCTTGTTACGGACAAAATGTGTCCCCCAACAAATCCGTATGTTGAAACCCTAACCTCCAGTGTGATGGTGTTTGGAGAGGTGAGGGGCTTTGAGAGGTGATGAGGGTGAGATGAGGTCCTGGGGGTGGTGCCCATGTTGGGATTAGTGCCCTTGTAAGAACAGACACCAGGGAGTTCATTCTGTCTCTCTCTCTTCCTCTGTCTCTCTCTCTCTCCCCCTCTGTCTCTCTCCTTTCACTACATGTGGCCACAGAAAGAGGACAACCATCTCCAAGCCGTGAAAAGGGTCTCACCAGGGACCAAGTCAACAGGCACCTGGATCTTGGACTCCAGCCTCCAGAACTGTGAGAAATAAGTGTCTGTTGTTTGAGCCCCCAGGTCTGTGGAGTTTTCTGACAGCAGCCCGAGCAGACTGACAGCCATGCTTTGTGCAGAATATCATGGTCTGTGATGTTGTTTGTAATGAAAACCAAGTCTGTCTTCACAGGCAGCGTGTGGCCCTTTGGAAGTAGCACTAGCCAGATGGACAGAGCTCAGCCTTTGTCCTTGTGGACTGACTTCAGGGAGCTGACCTTGAATCCCCATCTGTCCCTGTTCTGGCTGCTAGAATATCAATGGACAGATTCCCTGTGTGGGTTCACCTTCCACTGTTTTTTTTTTTCATTATGGACGCCTGCCCATCACAGAGAATATAATCAGTGAAATAAAGCAACTTAAATATGAAGAGAATTAGCTTGTAGGTGGCAAAGGAAGCCTGAGGGTTTCCTTAAGGGTCTTAATATTATTAACTGAGACAGTGGACCAGTGGTTAAGGAGGAGGGTTTCAGAGCCATGTGGATTCAAGTCCTGGTTCTGCTATTTATAAGATGTGAAACTGATGATTTTCTTACCTCTCTGTGCTCTTGTTTCCTTATTTGGAAAGTGAGGACGGTAATAGTACTTCCCTCTAAGGTGGTTGTGATCTTTGGCAGAGGTAAGATATATAAAGCACGGTGCTTGGAACATAGTAAGTGCTCAATAAACATAAGCCTTTATTACCTCCTTATATTTTATCTGTGTTTTATCATGGCCTGGATGGGAAAATAATTGTGCTGGAGAAAGCGTGCTGCCATGGTGAGATATGGCCACTTGTAATTAGCTCTTGAATATGCCACCAACGTTTGGAGGCCCACTTAGCACAGATCACAGATGGGCTGCACTTATATATAACAGTGCGTGAAATAGAGCAGGAAGAATATTTGCTGGTGATAATGATGGCAATTAAAATTGCAGTGATGTACTAACCAGTGCAGTATTTGTTAGAGCTGCCCAAACAGAGAAAAAAGACAGGGAGGAAGACGGATGCTTTGCAGTAAACAGAGAAGAAATACTGAAAAAAGAAAATTCCGTTTAAGTCTTGGCAGTGGAGACTTGCCAAGGGCAAATTCCCAAGGCTTGCCCTTTCCCCCGAAGCTGAATCCGGCCTGTGTACCCTGACACAGAATTAAATCTCGGAGACAGAGTTGTGGGTGAAGTAGAAAAGAACAGCCTTATTGCTTTGCCAGGCAAAGGGGGCCACAGGGGGCTAATGCCCTCAAAACTGTGTGTCCCCACCTGGAGGGGGTCGTGAGGAGTTTCATAGTAATGGTTCAAAGAGGGCGTGGTCGGCTCGTGGACGCTCTTCTGATTGGCTGGTGGTGAGGTAATCGGGAGTCGGCATCACCAACCTTCTGGTTCCAACTGGTCTGGGGTCTCCGTGCTTGTGAGCAGCAGACAGTTAACGTCTCCCACCTGGAGGGGGTTTCAGTGTCTGCAAAACAGCTCAATGATATTGTTGTGTGCATCCCTTGAGGGGAACCAGGACCCTGGCCCAAGGCTGCACTATTGTTTCCTGACTGTTCCTCCCTTGTCTCTGCATCCCCTCCCTTCCCTGATTAGTAACTGTTTGAACCTGCCCATTGGAACTCAGGGAAGGTCCTGGAGGCTGAATGAAGCCCATTTCCTGTAATCAAGAAGTGGGGGACACAGAAAGGCTTTCGTGCCCAGGAGCCCACAGGGTCCTGCTCAGTATCACCCCTCCCACCCAGCCCTCCAACATCACCTACTTTGCTAATAACTTATGAAGAATTTTCACCACCGTAAAAAGATAACAGGAATTAGAAAATGTAACAATTATGAGTCAAAACCATTGCATAGAAAGAGGTAGGTTTCAGTCAGGAACATACCACTTACCACGACTTAACTTTGGGCAACTTGGTCTGACACTTACCAGCTTATTGTGAACGTTTGACTTCGGTTTGTCCTGTGTACTAAAGGCTCTGGCTGGCCTTTGTCCTCTGTTCCTGGGCCCCTAAGTCCTTGACATTTCTTGAGTGACAGGAGCATCTTTGTTATTCATAATGGGCCTGAAGGTTTACAAGATGAGGAGCAGACTCAGGACAGGCCACGTGTGCTGGGAGGACAGGTGAGCAGAGGGTGGGGGTGATAGCAGCCCAGCCTCAGGGGAAGGGAAGGGGTTCAGTCAATCACGCTGATGCAGTGAGCCCTGGAAACCCCTGGGACTCGAAGCTCGGTGAGCTTCCTGGGTAACAGCCCTCTGCACGTTGTGACACATGGATGTGCTGGGAGATGGCGTGTCCTGATTCCACGGGATGAGGACCCTCCAGACCACACTCTAAGCACCTCTTTTTGTGGATGGTCCTGGTTTATATCCTTCTCTCTCTAATAAAACCGTGATCACAAGGACTGCACTTTCCTGAGATCCATGGGCCAGCCTAGAGCCTTACTGAACATAAAGGGGTAATGAGACCCCCAGATTTGTATCCCAGGTTGGCCTTGGGAACCCTGAGTTGTGGCTGGAGCCTGAAGTAGGGGCATCTTGTGGCGACTGTGACCCAACCCTGTGCAGTGCTTAGTGTCAGAAGACATTTCAGCTGGGAGCTTCCTCACTCTAGAATCCAAGACACACGGCGGGAATCCCATCATCAGTGTCGTCTAGTCGCACAGTGGTTCTCAAAGTGTGGTTCCTGAGAAGCATGTCGGGATCCTCGGGAGGCTGGTAGAAACCAGAATCTTGGGCGCCATCCAGGCCCGCTGGTCAGAGGCTCTGGAGGGGCCCAGCGCTCTGCTTTGAGAAGCCCTGCTGGTGTCTCTGATCCACTCGTAACCGTGAGGACAACGCTCCAGCAGTTAGAGGTAGAGCTCGGGTTGGGTCGCCTGGTTTGAAACCCCGTCGCACCGTAGATTATCTCTGTAACCCTGGGGAGGTTGCTTAACCTCTCTGGGCCTTGGTTTCTCACCTATAAAGGTGGAGATGGTGATAGAATTCCCCCACAGGGATGTCGAGAGGGATAAATGAGTTACCACACATAAAGCATTTCGCACTGGACGTGAAACTTCGAGGGCTTTTCCAAACGTTTGTCATCATCATGGATAAAACAAGAACACTGCTGCTTGTCCCGGGGTGGCGCCGAGAGCAGGTAAAGTACATCACATAATTCTTGATGCAAATGACAACGATCCTTGATGATCGTTGTTTTTATTACCTACAACTTCAACTCATTTAGGCATGGAGCAAATACCACCATTATTTTCCTGAAGAGCAAGTGGAAATTATAATTAAGCTGCTTGGGATTTCCTCAGAAGGACAGACTGTCCCATTCCTGACTCTTCACCAAGCCAAGGGCGTGTCCACAATCTATTAGAAATTGGTGATTGTATTAGAAACGCCCCCCCTCCCTGCCAGGGGCTGACTTCAAGCTAACACTGAGGAGAAAACAGCAATTTGTTCCTCCTCAAAGCTCAACTGGTTGTTCTAGATGGAGACCATCAAACTACTGATGGTTGTTCAATGGTTTCATCACCACTTAACGATTTTCTTTGTGGCATCTCATGATTATTTTAGGGCAAGATGTGCTCTGCTTAATTTATTGATTTTTTTTAATAAAAAGAGATATTTCAGTTTAATTTTCTGCACGTAGAAATGCAATGTTTCTTAAAGACTATTCCAGAGATGTACGTGCATCGAAATTGCCTGGGGAGCTTACGGTGAAAATAATTACACAAAAAACCCGAATTAAAACCTCAGTCCTGGACATTGAAGTTTGAGAACCACTGTTTTCAGAAATAATAGGATAGTAGGAAATGAATCAAAATAAAAAAACCCCTAAAGCGTCAAGAGGAGTTTAAGAGACTTAGAGGGGTCACGATGAAGAAGACCTCAGATCAGGAGAGAGACAGGAAGGGACGTGAGGACCAGGGGGAGTCAGGATGGAAGCCCATCAGAGCATCTCAGACACCTGGACCCGTCCCTGCGGGGGTGGCACAGGCGGCCTTTTGTCGCCTGGGTGACGGAACCACGTCCATTCAGCTCTTGATTGAGCCGTGGTGAGTGTTGTCTGTCCTGCAGCACAAACCCCAATCCCTCTAATTCTCTCTGGGTAGAGCAGGGCCCCGTAGGGCCAGAGCTCGCCACTCCTGAGGGAAATATTAATCTTTTAATGGTGTGTTCTAAGAGCAACCACCTGCCGTGTGCCCTGCCTGCCAATTTTTTTTTCCTTCGGTCATTTAGAAAGAGCATACAAAGGAATCTTCTTGTTTCTGCACATCTCCTAAATGCCAGGCATGTCTCTGCAATCCGGGGCCAACAGCTGCTCTTCCTCCCCTTCATGCCCCCAAAGCAAAGATAATCTGCTTGCTATTCCAATGGATCCAATGATGAGACACTTTTTCTTCTTGGACAGGTGCAGTGAACAAAACATCCTTAGAGAGACACACACAATGAGAGACTTATCTACGTGAAAGGGACTTAGTGATTTCTAAGTAAGTCATAGCTAAAAATAGGGAAACCAGATGACTCGATCCTCAGATTGTTCACGAAACTCCTGTTAGAGTTCTGCTAACATGAAATCTTTTTACTGATGCTGTTAAAATGGGACTTGCCAATGCTTGTCTAATTCCCTTCCCCGCTGTTCCTCTGGAGGAGATGTCAGCGAGCTATAAAGTAGGAATATACACAGAAGAGGGAACTGTCCAAACAAGGCATGAGATGGATGATTGGTCCCTGGATAAATGGAGATTATTTCTGGGATAGCTTGCCATCAGAAAACACAGAGTCAAAATGCAACAGTATGGGCCAGTTGTGTGTGTTTGTCTGTCTGAATGGTAGGACTACTGTATGTAGCAAGTTGGCCCATTAGGTTATCTGAAACGTTCCTGCTACCAAGACACCTAGAAATGCTGGATAAAGTTTAGCAAGTATACTTTTAAGTGCAGAGGTGAATTTGTAAGAAAGTAAGAGAAATTGCCCCAGGCTGAAAGCAAGGAGAAAACTACAACTAACAGTGGTCGGTGGGTACTGAAACAAGTTGCCTTGGGGATTTCACCAATCTCAATAACCAGGAAGCATGCATTTTATGGCCACAAAAAGTAAATCATGTACCTGATAAAGATGGGGGATTGGAACTGAGAATCCTGCATTTGGTCCAGGCCTTGAAAGGGAAAGCCTCTAGTGGAAGCCGTAAATACAGATGAATTGCTCATTGATGAGGGAGGAAGTGTGGAAGCTTGTTTATCATGATTAGAGTTTGGTGTGAAAAAATCCATAATCTCCCTGAGAGTTTGTAATCACTAGTGCCCCATAGAGGTGGGTTTAAAGTTTGAATTTATATTAATTTATAATCCCAAATCTCCCAAATGAAAAATAACAGAGACCGGAAACATCGCTGAGGTGCCTACAAAGTCAAATGTATAATTTATTTGGAGTAATACCTTCTTAATGCAGGTGGCATACTATTTCCGCACACGTAATCCTACTGAAAATGTATTCACAATCTAAAATTACAATGCATAGGAGGACACAGAGAGAATGGGCAAGAATCAACGCAAACAACAAATATCGAGACACTGGGACTTCCCTGGTGGTCTAGTTGTTAAGACTCTGCCTTCCAATGCAGGTGACATGGATTTGATCCCTGGTCGGGGAGCTAAGATCCCACATGCCTCGGGGCCAAAAAACCAAAACATAAAACAGAATCAATATTGCAACAAATTTAATAAAGCCTTTAAAAAAATGGTCCACATCAAAAAAAAAAACTTAAAAAAAAAAAGACAGTGCCCCCAGAGTTTCAAAAGTCATATAGACAGAAACTACAAAATACATATGTTTAAAAATAACAAATATAAAATAAATAACAACATGAGAAATAAACAACAAGTTACTATCATCCAAGATGAGACACAGTTGAGAAGAAAAGAATGTTGAGGCCGGCAAATTGATTCTGAAATTCTTCCACCATACCTTGGTGTCTTTGACTAAGTCAATTAATCTATTTTTAGTCTAAACCGACTGATCTGTAAGACGTCCTCTTGATTTTCCCGGCTAGATAGAGACTAGGCTCCCTTCTTATTAGTTTGAGAGATCAATGATGCTTTGGCTCTTGGTACCCACCTCTCTTGGATAGATAACTGACCAAGAAGGCAGCTGTGACAGCTGGGGGAATTTGGAGCCAACTGGCTACATCCTTGTCTTTGATCATCATCAGCCTGTAGACTAACGGGCCACCGGGCATTCTCATGTGCATCCCAACAACAAAAGGACCCACATCAGCTTCCTAGTTTATTATCCTCTTTTGTACAGATATTTCCACTTTCAGCATGTGCATTTCATTTGTACAGATCAAAGTTCTTTGCTAAATATAGGATTAAAAATTTGCACAGGGCTTCCCTGGTGGCGCAGTGGTTGAGAGTCTGCCTGCCAATGCAGGGGACACGGGTTCGAGCCCTGGTCTGGGAAGATCCCACATGCCGCGGAGCAACTAGGCCCGTGAGCCACAGTTACTGAGCCTGCGCGTCTGGAGCCTGTGCTCCGCAACAGGAGAGGCCGCGACAGTGAGAGGCCCGCGCACCGCGATGAAGAGTGGTCCCCACTTGCCGCAACTAGAGAAAGCCCTCGCACAGAAAACAAAGACCCAACACAGCCATAAATAAATGAATGAATGAATGAATGAATGAATAAAATAAACCCAAAGTTTAAAAAAAAAAAAAATTTGCACAATTATGGGATTGAAATCTGTTTATCATAAAGCATGATTTCGGTGCAGATTAGGGTCAGAGTGGGGGCCAGTAGTGGTGGCAGGCAGAGTCCGCTGGCAGACTGATCACTGACTACACCTACAGCCCTATGGATGATGCCTGTGTCTGCAGGTTCTTCCCTCCGGGCGTTTACCTGAAGGAAGTTATTGGAAATCAAAGCAAATCCAAGTAACTTCCATATGGGTGGAAATTAACCAGCAGTGACCCTGCAGACGTACACTTCTTTCAGGACATCTTATTGTACCAATCATTCTGGGAAAAGGAAACAAGAAAATCATGTCCTTTCACCACCTGTCTGTAATTAAACCATTTAGTCCCATGCTTGGGGACCAGCCACTATTAGCAGATTTCAAAAGAAAGGCTGTGAAATCACATCTCAGATAGGAAGTTCGTGTTGGATGACAGGATACCTTTTTCTCGCCTGAGAAAATGACACTTCTCAGAAATGTGTAAAGACATGAATTGTCACAGGGAGTTACTTCCCGAGTAATTGCTGTCTGTAAGAGGTCAGCCTGAGCAACTTTGAACAGACTCCGCCGTGATGGAAGAAGACGGAGCGTAGAGGATTCAGATGAAATCAATGCAGTATTTTATGAAGCGTGTTTGTTTTGGGCTTTTCAACAGTGAATTGCTGATTTGCATTAGCTGAGTTCCAAATAAAAGTGTGTGATGAGAGGACATAGTGGATAAGGCGGGGAAAAAAAATGTCATCTTCTTCCTTCGTATGGATGTCAGTGGACGCCCTTTGGAAGAGTGTCGCTATTTTTTTAAGATGCTGTATCTATATGTGGAATCTAAAAAAAATGATACAAATGAACTTAATTACAAAATAGAAACAGGCTCACAGATTTAGAGAACGAATTTATGGTTACCAGGGGGGGAAGGGTGGGGAGGGAGAGGGATAGATGGGGAGTCTGGGATTGACATGTACACACTGCTATATTTAAAATAGATAACCAACAAGGACCTACTGTACAGCACAGGGAACTCTGCTCAATGCCCTGTAATGACCTATATGGGAAAAGAATGTGAAAAAGAATAGACACATGTATATGTAGACCTGAATCACTTTGCTGTACACCTGACACTAACACAACATAGTTAATCAACTCTACTCCAATATACAAAAAATTAAAAGAAGCTGCATGACTTAAAAAAAAATCCCAGTTATCTGTCCCTCAATTTTGGATTTTATGTAGCTTTCAGCCTGTCTTACAATGACCCAGACGAGAAAGTAAGTCTTGAAAAAATAATCCTTGCAATAAAGACATCAGCCCTTTCCTGCCTTTGGACTCCAGCTGAAACATCAGTTCTTCTTGAGTCTTGATCCTAAGGCCCTTAAGACTGGAACTTACACCAAGGGCTCTCCTGGGTCTAATTGTGTAATAGCGTGAGCCAATTCCTTATAATGAATCTCTTTAGATATATATGTATCTTGCTGGTTCTGTTTCTCTGGAGAAGCCTGACTAACACAAGACTGACTTCTGCCATCTTGTTATTTGTTTCCTATTTGTCTTACATCTTTTTGTTCTTCAATTTCTTCATCACTGTCCTCTTTTGTGTTAAATCGATTTTTTTTTTCTAGTGTGCCATTTTGATCCCCTTCTCATTTCCTTCCCTGTATATTTAAAATTTATTTTCTTGGTGCCTATCCTGGAGATTATAACACACATTCTAAATTTCTAATAATGTAGCCTGAATCCATACCCACTTAACTTTGGAAGCATACGCAACGTGGCTTCTTGTTGAAGCGTTTTTGTTATAGTTGCTTTAAAATCCTTCTCATCCTCTGATTCATCATCACATCAGTTGATCATCTTTTCTCATTCATGTAATTTTCCTGGTTTTTGTTAAGATGAGTGGATTTGCAATGTGTTTGCATTCTTTGATTGTTGGCTTTTGAGAGTTCTTTATGTATTCTAGATACTAGTCCTTGTCACACAAGTAATTTGAACACACTGGATGTTACATTAAGAGAATCCTGATCCTCTGTGACACTCTTTTTCAGCTGGCGACCCCCTTGCTCAGGTGCAGTGGGCGTGTGTGTTTGGCTTCCTCTGGGTCTGGCCGACACTGCCCTGCAGAAGGAGGGCTGCACGCCCCCTGCAGTGGAAGTGAGGAGCCTTAACCACTGGACAGCCAGGGAAGTCCCTAGAACAGTGCCTTTTGGATGGTAATGGTAAATCTTTGATTAACACTTTAATTTCCTCTACTTTTATTAATCTATTTGGGTCCTTATTGCCTAAAGTTTTTCAAATTAACTTAATATTTAAAATTTATGGTTAAGTTGTACATAGACTTCTCTTGTTAATTCTTAAATCCCTATTATATTTGAAGCTGTGCCCCACTTCCTGATATTTTCTTTATTTATATCTTTTTATTTTTCATTTTCCTGATCACACTTGCCAAAGTTTCTACTTTATTAATTTTTTTTACTAGCTCTGTGATCTTGGGCAACTCATTTTAACTCCATATGCCTTGGTTTCCTCATTTTTAAGAAAGTTATAAAAATGGCATTTATTTTGTAGGGCTGTTAAGAGATTAATTCTGTTAATAAATATAATGCTGAGAATAGTGCCTGGGAAAGCCCTGTATAAATGGTAACAATTGTTATTTATTTCAAAGGATCAACTTTTGCTTTGAATACCTATTTCTGCTTTTAAGAAAACTGCTATTTCTTTAAGTATCTACTCTTATTTTTTAAAATTATTATTATTATTATTATTTTTTTTTTTATAGCTACTTTATTTATTTATTTCTTTATTTTTGGCTGTGTTGGGTCTTCGGTTCGTGCGAGGGCTTTCTCTGGTTACGGCAAGTGGGGGCCACTCTTCATCGCGGTGCAGGGACCGCTCTTCATCGCGGTGCGCGGGCCTCTCACTATCGCGGCCCCTCCCGTTGCGGGGCACAGGCTCCAGACGCGCAGGCTCAGTAGTTGTGGCTCACGGGCCCAGCTGCTCCGTGGCATGTGGGATCTTCCCAGACCAGGGCTCGAACCCGTGTCCCCTGCATTAGCAGGCAGATTCTCAACCACTGCGCCACCAGGGAAGCCCCTAAAATTATTTTTTCTACTTGATTTAAAGTTGTTTTCTCCTAAATTTTCAAGTTTAAACTTTTGTTCAATTCTAATTCAACCTCACTTATTTCCTAATAAATCAATATAAGGCTCGATATTTTCCTCAAAGTTACCTCTTTGCCATGTAGCCAATGTTAACGCATTGTGGTCATATTGTTTTTAGGTCTAAAAGGTCTGTACTGTCTGTATCGTTTCCTCACATCGCCCTCATTCTTTCTCCTCTTTTCTTGCACAAGTCAGCTGAGAAGCCCGCCTGGCTGGCTCCATCTCCTCCAGGCATCTCGCGTCTGCATCGTCACTCCACCTTCCGGTCGCCGCTTTCCTTCCGTCGCCGCTTTCCTTCTGGTCGCTGCTTTCCTTCCGGTCGCCGCTTTCCTTCCGTCGCTGCTTTCCTTCCGGTCGCTGCTTTCCTTCCCGCCGGCACTGTCTCTTTCTCTGGAGGATCCCACGGGCCTTTTAAAGTCTACCCTCCTCCAGTTTCTTCCCTTCCTCTTCATCATCCATGCAGCTGCCGTGGTGACCATTATAAAAATGAAAATTTGACCATATAATTCATCAGCTTCCCATCAGCCACAGAAACGTGCTTATGCATCGCACCCAAAGGTTTTCATTACCGACTGCTTATCCAGCTTATTATTATTATCCTAATCTTCATCATCATCCTTTGGCACTTTCCTCTATAAGTCCACTATATTTTGGTTGGACTATCTTATTTGCTGGTCCCGGGAATAAAGCATGTGCTTTCACATCTATATATCTTTGCACATACTTTTTTCTTTTTCTGGAAAGTTCAAGTTATACCGTAAGTCTCAGGTCAAGGACTGTCCTTCAGTGATGTTCCTGTGACCCTTCCTTTCCTCATTTAGAGTTAGGTGTCCCTTCATGCCCTCTGTTCATTAATTATAACACATCATATTATGGTAGGATTTATTCTTCATATGTTTTCTCCTTGTGGGTAGAGACTGGATCTGATTATTTTTGTAGCTCCAGCACCTAGTACAACAGCCAGGTACATAGTGGGTGCTCAATAAATGTTTGTTGAAAAATTATCAAAGAGGAACAAATGTCCGTATGTTTTTTTTTTTTCTGTAAAAATTTCAGGTAATGCCAAATGTGAAATTGAGAGCTAGTGGGAAGCAGTGGCATCGCACAGGGAGATCAGCTCGGTGCTTTGTGTCCACCTAGAGGGGTGGGATAGGGAAGGTAGGAGGGAGACGCAAGAGGGAGGGGATATGGGGATGTATGTGTATGTATAGCTGATTCACTTTGTTATACAGCAACTAACACAGCATTGTAAAGCAATTATACGCCAATAATGATGTTAAAAAAGGAATTTCAGGTAATGAATTTGATACTTTGGCTGACTGAAGCTGGATTTACTGTAGCTAGGGAGTCAAGTCCTCATTGATAAAGAAAACTGACTGAATTGTGCCTTGGATAGATCATTGCATTATTAGGTAAGTCACATGGGTGTGTTTATAAAGATGAGTTTGTTTGACCTAGTCCATTTACCAAGAAAGTAATTCACAGCTTTTCCAATATCCCTTTATTAATAATATTTTCCTCATTATCTCTGATGATAATGAGACAATTTATTAAATGCAGGGATGGGGGGAGGTGACAGGTTTGGATATTCTTCTGCTTTTGTCTCACTGCTAGTGGTCAGGGTTTAAAAAAATTATATAAGCTTCACTCTTGGTGTGTCCATGGTCAGTAGAAGATCTTTCATTTAGTGTCACCCAATCCTTAGATTTGCTCATTCATACACCTCACTCTTTGTTCTGATGGCGTCCACCTGCTCTGAACCACCCCTTTGATGGAGTGAAAAATACATTTCATACCTGTATTTTTCCTGTTTTTGGCATTTCCCTTGAATAGCTTTACATTCAGGGAACTGCCTGAAATCCATGTCGTTTTGACTTTGTTAGCATTTGTGAAGAGGAGTACAGGGTGCTGGACGGGGAGCCTGGTTCAACAGCACAAGAGAAGTTGAAACAGAGAAGCTTATGACTCACAGGTCCTGGGTGAAGCACAAGGAACATCTCAGGGGGCCCAAAGGAAGGTCCAGAGGGAGCAGAGAGAGAGAGAGAGAGAGAGAGAGAGGGAGAGAGGAGCACGACCAGGGTACCTGCCTTTATTAGGGACAGTGATGGAGCGTTTTGTGGTTCCTGGGCTAAGGCCAGATGGGTCAATTCAAGCCAAAAGGGCAGGATTTTGGTAAGACCCATAGGGGTCTCATCTAAGGGGCACGTAAGGGGAAGACCCTGAGAGGCAGGGAGACCACTCATCACAAGGGCGGCTGGGAGTCATGTCAGGAACGTGCACCTGCTCGTGACCCTGTGGGCTGCCATCTAGGGCACGTGCTGGCACCAGAGGCTGGTGTCCGTCTAAGGCCCCCCAGGCCCCTGCTTGGCCATGCAGAACGGATGCTGAGGCAGCAGCACCATGGAGCAGCTGAGCTAAGCTCTGGACACGCATCCATTGAAACCAAGCCAAAAGCATGTTGACCTAGCAGAAAAAGTTCCACTCTATGTCTTTTCCCTCAGTGGTATGTTGTCCATGCATTTTTTTTTTTTTTTTTTTTTTTACTGTATATATAGGTCACCTACTGTTTTTCCAAGAGGACCCCAGAATAGAAGACTTTTGTCATATTTTCTTAATGACAGTGTCTTGTGAGGATGGGCTTTCTCCTTCTTCCCTTCCTTGGTCAAATTACTTGAGTCTTCTTCTCAAGAGACAGCAGGATAGTAAAATGGAGCGCATTCCAATAAGTTGGATTGCTACCTGGGTTCAAAGTCATTCATAAGAAAACCTCTGCCTGGTTACAAGAATTCAAAGCCTCAGGGAAAAAATGTGGACTTGTAACTGAGCAGGACCCTCTGGGGCCTTCCCGGGACAGGCCCTCCCCATATCCTCTGCGTTAGCTCCTCTCTGAAGTACCTGGATAACAGTAGTCGATGCACACTCCTGAGTTGTTTTGCAGATGGGAACTGCACCCCCCCCCAGACAAATGGATGAACTTACTTGATGATCATGAGCGCGCAGCCCCAGGCCTCCTGGAGCCTCAGGACTGATACTGTGACCTCTGTGACATCACCCTGCTGCCTCACCATCAGCCAATCAGAGAATCGTGCGCGAGCGGATCGCGTACCCTGCAACCCCCCACCCCCCCAACTCCTGGCCTTTAAAAAGGCTTTGCTGAAACCCTTCGGGGAGCTCAAGGCTTTTTCAGGGCAAGAGCCACCTCGTCTCCTTGCGTGGCCCTGCAATAAACCCTTCTCTGCTCCACACTCCAAAGTTTTGGTTTGTTTGGCTTCACTGTGCGTCTGGCACGTGAACTTGTGCGAACAGTAATGCAGCTTCTAGCCACTGCCTGGTACCTAGTAGGAATTTAATATTATTTTAGAATCATATGGCTAAATTAAAGACACAATCACTTAACTTGAATCAAAAAAGCTCTCTCAAAATTTTGTTGTTTATTTTCTGTAGGAATAAATGAGTCTTAAAAAATTGAAAAAAAAAAAAAAAAAGACCCCTCAGTAACAAGAGTCCTGTTTCTTGTTCCCTGACTCCTCATATGTGTGACATTTCTGTGGTCAAGGCTGATGGTGGGGTGACAGATCTGCAGCCAGACTGGAGGTTGAAAGGTCTCCCTCTCGGCTGTTATAAAATGTCAGAATTGACACATCTCCAGAGGAAAATCTGAAGCAAATGCAAAAAACCTGTTTTTCTGTAGGGCTTAAAAAATGTGTGGACTCTTGCATTCATACGGTTTTATAATTTTGAGATCCAAAATGGTTCATCATAAAATGTGATTTAGAATACTATTTGTTCGGTCAGAATATTTCCCCTCAGTCTTCAAACTCTTACACAGGAGGATGAATGCATACCCTCTGGGGGAATAAGAGAAGTAGCTCAAAGAGACCCTCTTCAAGTCAGAGATTATTTGGCAGTCTCATTTTTCATCTTAAAAATTCAGTTGAATGTAGTATTCTTTTCCCTAAAATACCCCATGTCTGTTTTAGTAGTAATGTTTTAAATTACTTGTCATCAAATAAAATTGGGATCTTAAAAATGTCAGGTTTCTCCTGTGGTACCCTCTGGGCAGATGCTCACCCCAGAGTAATAAGCAGAAAAGAGCATAGAGAGAAGACTAGTGGAAGGACCGAGCTGTTTTGTAAAGTCCAGATGACTCTGCGTTTCTACGAAGCTGACCTCTCGACCTCCCCCTGTGTCTGATGGCTTTGCCCAGGGTGCTCAGAAGTGAAGACCTGTCTTCAGAGTGTGCACAGACCCCCTCCATCTCATCCCTCTGCCTCCCCCCACACCCCCAGCCTGCAGACCGTCTGCTGTGTAACCACCTGTCATTCTCTCCGGGTGAAGAGGAGAGAGGGTTGGATTTGGAGTCTGCGACGGCTCAGACCTTGTTCTGCCACCACCTCAGAGTAAAGCCTTGAGGGAACCACTTGCTTCCTCAGAGTCTACTTTTCTCTTTAGTAAAATTAGAGGATGGGTTGGGATGAACATATAAGAACCCCTTCCATGCCGAACTTTCTGTGATTTCCTCTCTCTGGCTAATGACACTGTAGCCTTAGACACTTCTGCAAACAAGTGCAAGCAGCTGGGACTCTCATGTAGGCAAAGGGAAAAACTGAACTTACTAAACATAAGGACAGAGAACTGACTTAGTGGGCATTTAGCAGATTTACAAACAGAATGGAAACTAACAATATAGATACAGGAAAGAATACCCTCTCTGGAAGGCAAAGTCTGAAAACATGTTTTCTAGCAACACCATTTTTATTTCCACTTTGGCATATAGAGTAATTTCAGATAGACAGCTTAAAATGTATCCAGGACAAATTTGAAGGAAAAGGAATTCACTTGATCAGTGAACCAAAGTATTTTTCTAGGGACTCTGGAAAATGCTAGTTGGAATATTTGGCAAAAGACGCCAGTGCAGGTGTTTGAAAAATGTGCATGTCACGTTCCTCTAAAGAGATCAGAGGAAGGGAGACAGGGGCAAAAGGAGTGATGACATTCCAGAAGCCAGTGTCATTATATTCTCTCTCGGGGGCTTGGTGGTGTTTAGCTTGGTGGCATGATGTGATCTCAAATTATATCGAATTACTGTTAATTATTTATAAGAGAAATGATATAAAAACGAACATGGCATTTCTTAATTTGCCACAGATTTGTGACTGAAGTCAAAAGGTGCTGAATACCCCCCCATCCATCACATCTCCCATGTGGGAGGTCTCGGGAAGGATGAGAAGAAAGGAAATAAATTCTCTCCTGCCTTCTTGTCCTCTGCCTTAGGTCTTACTGATCCTCACTGAATCTGTTTTCTTTCCAATTCCTATTCATCCTCGAAACCGAGCAGGAACGGGCAGGGTCTTCCCAGATACAAGCCCCTCTGGGTCCCCTGCTTATTGTTTGTAGAAAAAGCTTCATCTCCTAGACTTTGCCCAAGTTCCAAAGAGCAGACTCAAACAGTGAATAATTAAAGAAGTGAGAAGGTGCAGAAACAAAAGAAAAGCAGTCAAGAGAGAAAATTAATAACCGCTTGAGCAATAGTTCATCGATAAAACAGTCACAGGACTCCTAGATCCTCCTGAAGGGATACAGATAACAATCTGATGCATATCCTTTGGTTTTATAGAAACCAGGACTCCACCAGATAGAAACTGCTGACCGCAAGCACGAAGACCCCAGACTGCTTGGAATGAGAAGGTTGAGCATTGAGATTCCCATAATATCTCCCAGTTATGTCACCACCAACCAATCATATGAATGTTCATGAGCTGATCACACACCCTGCGACCCTCATCCCTAAAGTTGCCTTTAAAAATCCTTTGCCTGATAGCCACTGGGGGTTCGGGTCTTTTGAGTATTAGTTGCCCATTCTCCTTGCTTGGTGCCCTGCAAATATACGCTGCACTTTCCTCCACCACAACTGGCATCAGTAGACTGGCTTTGCTGCCTGTCGGGTGAGCGGAACCAAGGTTTGTTTGGTACCAAACTTACCTTGAACTCACTGACCCTATTGTTCTGTAGATACTTTTGCAGTCGCTCTTCCTTGGAACTCCAATCCACCCCGTCCTTGCTGATCCCACTTACCCGTAGATCCATCTCATCTTTCAGGTCTCAGCTCACAGGTCTTGTCCTCAGAGGGACCCTTGGCAACCCAGTGAATGTAGCCCCTGTGTTGCTTTCCATCACACTTCAGAGGGCAGACTTGAATACACCTGGACCCTAATTTAGGGTTAAGAGTCTCCGAAAACTGTATATATATATTTTTTTAATTTTATTTATTTATTTATGTATTTTTGGCTGTGTTGGGTCTTCGTTTCTGTGCGAGGGCTCTCTGTAGTTGCGGCGAGTGGGGGCCATTCTTCATCGCGGTGCGCGGGCCTCTCACTATCGCGGCCTCTCTTGTTGCGGAGCACAGGCTCCAGACGCGCAGGCTCAGTAGTTGTGGCTCACGGACCTAGTTGCTCCGCGGCATGTGGGATCTTCCCAGATCAGGGCTCGAACCAGTGTCCCCTGCATTGGCAGGCAGATTCTCAACCACTGCGCCACCAGGGAAGCCCTGAAAACTGTATATTAAGACTCTACTATAAATGCATCTCTGTCTGGACTGACCCCTGACCTGGCCCTGATGTTTGCTTGTTGGGCAGGTCTCTGCCCGGCCAGCCGTCTGCACTGACCCCACCCGTCTCTGACCTCTCCTAAGCCAGCCTGGCTCTCCTGGGCTCTCCCCACACCTGGCCATGCCTCCGTCTGGCTCCTGGGCCCTGACTACCTGGCATTCCGCACACGCCTCCTTCACTTATGCTGAGCTCACCTGCTCAGAGGCCTGGCCACACCCAGGAGGTACATGACTCAGGCTTCATCAGGCAGATTTGTTCTGCTTCCCCAGGCAGTGGGTGTCACGATGACTTCTGAACTTGCTGTGAATAGGACAACCTGCTACTCGGTTTTCTCCTTCTTTAATCATGATCATATTATAAGTGACCTCAGAAGAGAACCAGAGCTGAGAAGTTGATGAAAACTCTTCCCCCGGCCCATGAGGGTTTGGGTGGGGCAGAGTGGCTCCCCTCCTAGGCAGTGGGTTCAAAGGCTGTTCTGTTTTAGCCAGAAAGTATTGCGGAATTATAAGACTTCCTGACGGTTAATTAATCATTGTTTCATCCACAGCTCTCAAAACAGTGGAGCCCATAGAGTGCCTGGCTTCCTCTCAGTGAAAAACAGCCCGTGACATTTATTACGTACATTAACAGTAATTCACCCTTGATTAATCAGAGCAGTCAGCTACAGTACTTTTCAATCATGCATAATACTTACTTTACTAGTTGGCTGGAATATTTTATTCATCCATTAGTCTCAGAGGCTCTGCAAACAGCTTGTAAATTTAGACAGGGCCCCAGATCCTGAAAGTGTAGTGCCCTTTTTATGGCTAATTTATGGCCCATGTTTATATTTGTGCCAAGACTCGGGATTTCTCACTGATCAAGGTTTGAAATATGCAGTCGTAAACTCTACTTTTGTATTGGTCCATCAGATGGAAGGTATGTGTCCTGTTGTCCCCAGCTCTGCTCTTTATGGAGTTCTTATTCACAGCTGGCTGCTGGTGATCACATCTAAAAAGTATCAACACTAACCTGCCTGGAATCAGTCATTCAATTTAATATACTACAAGGAGACATCGTCTCTGTTTAGCTTATTTGTTCATTGAATTCCTATTGAAAAAATAAAAGGGGCATTTGTGAAGAAGGTGAAGACATCTTTAATGCCTTGGCGTCATTTATGCACAGAAATTCATTTTCTTCATAAATTCATGTCCTCATGCATATATTTTTATGGGCTTATCTGGTTTAACAACCAAATAACCAACAGTTAAAAAATCTATACTGAGAGCAGTATGTATACAATCACTGAGGAAATACTATATACACTTTTGTAGAGATGTTGGCTTTGGAACTTGTGCCTAAAAGAGTTGCATTTATTGTCACCATTTTATATTCTGAACGTGCATATTTGTTCATTTCGTCTACTTTAGATTTTCTGTCTTATAGAGTTTGAAACTGCTCTGGGTCCCAGCCAGTCACCCTAATGCATATTAAGTTCTATTTCAGTGAAATCTCATGTGGTAAAACCAAAATGGTTTATTTCAGTTTCTTTCAGTTCTGTTGCCTCTCCCCGATTGGTTCATTTGGATTCTCCACTTTTCTGTGCAGAATTCAAATCAAGATAGAGCCTTGAATCCAAGAAAATTTCAAGAGCCCGCGAGGATCAGTGATATAACCTGTGCTAACGCAGAAGAATCAAGAAAGTCTTTCTTATTTAAAAATCCTCTATGATCCCCTAAGTTCATTTGCAATAGCATCACTCATTAGTTTTAGTAAAATGGCACTGGGCAGGGGAGGACGCTTACTTTTTTTTTTGCTAAATAAACAATGTGAGGCATCCTGGAGATTAGCGGCATGCAATGTGCATATAATATGTAGGGGAAATCACACATGCAGGGAAATTCCTCTAAGAGTGCAAAATTCACATTAATATATGAATCTTAGAGGGTGTTTGCCAACAAATCTTTGTCTTTCTCTCTCTCTTTCTCCCCTTCTTTCCTTCCTTCCTTCCATGATGCATACCTCACGAGGGAAGCAATCGCTTCACAGAACTTTCTTTTGGGAAATGCCAACTTGCGTAAAAGTTTAAGAAAATCTTTTGCTCTTTTGGATGAGAATTTGACCACCGGTTAACTCCCTATCTTGTTCTCCCAGCAACCAGATGCAATTGGATCATGCATTACAAGCAACATTTCTTGTGGTCCAAATGACCCACGACTGGCAAATTGCACTTGGACTATAAATACCTTATGGGAAATCAGTGTTGGGCTTCCCTCACTGTACGCTCGTAACTGGGCACATTTCTTGCAGAGACCCTGGAGGTTATGCCTATGGAATTGTTACAAAAGTGTTGGCTCCTGTGCAGCTTGAGTCTTCTAGGCTGGAATGCCCTGTGCTCGGTCAATGTGAGGTCAGTCCCGCTTTCTGACAGGTGAGCCATCACCTGGAGAGCCGGGGAGAGCAGATTCCAGAGGGTTAAGTGGGCTGCTGTGACGACTGCCCCACAGAAGAGGGTGCCTGGGGGGCTGGGCTTCCTGTCCTGTGTCCCTCCGAATAGACAGGTTCCTCGTGTGGTCAGTCAGAGTCTTGGGAGTCAAACTAGGAAGGCGCCGAGTGGGGCGTGGCACCAGGTCTAAGGACCTCAAAGTCTTAACCACTGTGAAGAAATGGGTTTCAACCCATATAGCAAAGGATTTTTCAATGAAGATATTTTCCAAATCATGTTTGACAATTTTTTAGACTCTTTGTAGCGATGTGTCTGCGATCAGCACGTCTTTTTACAGAGATGGTAGGCAAGATTGTTCCCATGTCCTGGAGATGTCATTGAACCTCCAGTGACCTTCTTTGTTTTGCTGCACTTTTCTGTTCTTTTGGCTACATCCTGGATTCATAAAAATGGCCTGTAATAGTGAACAGGTTTGTTTTATTATGGTATGAAATATGCAGAGTCGGTTCTTTGACATATCCTGCAATTTTATGAGTAAATGCAACAGCTAAAGCATGAAAAATGAAAATTTACTTGGGATTTGTTAGGAAAGAGGCGATTTTAGCTCTTTGTTCATAACTTGGAAAATGGAAACTGTTTCTTAATGAATCCAGAACCTTCAGGAGAGGTGTCCCCTAGGTCATGGGTAGAAGTACCAGGAATTTTGAGGCCTGACCTTGAAGGGCTACTATCTTATCTCTCCAGAAAATACAGTCTTAAACCCTCACCAACGTTTGATATTGCTTTTTGACAAAGTAGAGATGTAATTTTAAGTGGTTTAAGACAAAAAGCTATAAACAGGGGTTTGGAAGAGACATAGAGACACGAGGCAAAGAGGATAAATCATGAAACAAGATACAAAATGTTTCATAAAAGAGCAGTCTGGTTCAGTGAGATTGTTTCCATTCCCCTAGATGCCTCACAGCCTTTTTGACGGGTTTATTTAAGAAAGAGTTGAGAAAATCATAATTC
This sequence comes from Balaenoptera acutorostrata, assembly GCF_949987535.1. Taxonomy (NCBI): domain Eukaryota; kingdom Metazoa; phylum Chordata; class Mammalia; order Artiodactyla; family Balaenopteridae; genus Balaenoptera; species Balaenoptera acutorostrata. The sequence continues at coordinate 1,548,825 of NC_080075.1, forward strand.
AAAAAGACATGGGGGCTTCCCTGGTGGCGCAGTGGTTGAGAATCTGCCTGCTAATGCAGGGGACACGGGTTCGAGCCCTGGTCTGGGAAGATCCCACATGCCACGGAGCAGCTGGGCCCGTGAGCCACAATTGCTGAGCCTGCGCGTCTGGAGCCTGTGCCCCGCGACGGGAGGGGCCGCGATAGAGAAAGGCCCACGCACCGCGATGAAGAGCGGTCCCCGCACCGCGATGAAGAGTGGCCCCCGCTTGCCGCAACTGGAGAAAGCCCTCGCACGAACCGAAGACCCAACACAGCCAAAAATAAATAAATAAATAAATAAATAAATAAATAAATAAGAAAATCCTTTAAAAAAAAAAAAAAAGACATGTACCACAGGGTTCATTGCAGCACTATTTACAATAGTCAGGACATGGAAGCAACCTAAGTGTCCATTGACAGATGAATGGATAAAGAAGATGTGGTACATATATACAATGGAATGTTGCTCAGCCATAAAAAGAAACGAAATTGAGTTATTTGCAGTGAGGTGGATGAACCTAGAGTCTGTCATACAGAGTGAAGTAAGTCAGAAAGAGAAAAACAAATACCGTTTGCTAATGCATATATATGGAATCTAAAAAAAAAAAAAATGGTACTGATGAACCTAGTTGCAGGGCAGGAATAAAGAGGTAGACATAGAGAATGGACTTGAGGACACGGGGTGGGGGAAGGGTAAGTGAGAGTAGCATCGACATATATACACTATCAAATGTAGACTAGATAGCTAGTGGGAAGCAGCCGCATAGCACAGGGAGATCAGCTTGGTGCTTTGTGACCACCTAGAAGGGTGGCGTAGGGAGGGTGTGAGGGAGACGCAAGACGGAGGGGATATGGGGACATGTGTATGCATATGGCTGATTCACTTTGTTGTGCAACAGAAACTAACAGGGTATTATGAAGCAATTATACTCCAACAAAGATCTATTAAAAAATAAATAAAGTAAAAAATTTTTAAAAAAGAATGAAATATTGCCATTTGCAGCAACATGGATGGACCTAGAGAATATCATACTAAGTGAAGTAAGTCAGATGGAGAAAGACGACTATTATGTGATATCACTTATATGTGGAATCTAAAAAAATAATACAAATGAATTTATTTACGAAACAGAAACAGACTCACAGACATAGAAAACAAACTTATGGTTACCAAGGGGGAAAGAGGAAGGGAGGGATAAATTAGGAGTATGGGATTAAGAGATACACACTATTATATATAAAACAGATAAACAACAAGGATTTACTGTATAGCACAGGGAACTATATTCAATATCTTGTAATAACCTATAATGGAAAAGAATCTGAAAAAAAATATAACTGAATCACTGGGTTGTATACCTGAAACTAGCACAACATTGTAAATCAAGTATACTTCAAAAAAAAAGAAAGAAAGAAAGAGTTGAGTGTGTAAAAGTGGAGTACGGATGAAGAAGTTACCTGTAATAAGGTTCCGTGATACCCTCAGTTTTACTATCAGGCACTTTATTGATATTTACTCTTTGTGCTTCTCCAAAATAATTTTTACTTAACATCCCCAGAACAACTGTCTGACAGCCACAGAGATGGATTTTGGATTCCTTGGATTTTGCTTCGTTTGTGATTTTCCTGTCTGTCCCCTAACTTATTAAAGCACACACACGCAACATCCTTAGCATTTTGGTCTGGCTTACTAAACTGACATCTTTCAGAGCTTGCTGGATGATAAGACCTTCTACGAGCTCTGATGCAAGTAAATTAATCTCATTGTTAACCCCAGACCTCAGGTCAGCTCAGGTTTCCTGCATTTGTAAGTGAAACTGGAGCACGTGACTCAACCGATTTTGACAACACAGCTTCCTAAAGAACAAGAACAAAAGCAAAACTATGGTAGTGATATATTAATAACTGCAGGATGACTTTGTACTTATATTGATAGTTTTTCAAAAAATATACAAAATATATTTTTATAAGACAGATTATTTTTTGGATACAATTTCAGAATATCCTGATTCTGCTTCGCATCAGGCATGCATCATGTTACAGAAGCATAATGTTATCCCCAAGGGTTTAACATTCTTTCTTTTTGCCGTAAGCAGTAATACTTCTTAAACAAAGAAACCAAACTCTGCAAAAAAAAAAAAAAAAAAGGGAGAAATAGGAATCCTTAGAATTCCAATATTAATCTGTCTTCTACATTCTTTAGAAAAGGCTCTAATTTAATATTTTTGTTACTTCTATTAATTATGCTGATACATTTTATTTTCTCCCAATTCATTATAATCTATATTCAGCAGTGTTTCTGAGTCTGTGGAAGGAAAGATATTTTTATTGCAAAGATGAATTAGTCATTATTTTAAAAAGCTGAAAAATAAGCCTATTTTGCTCTCAATCTGCTTATTCTTTGCTTTTTAGAATATGAACTCATATGTTTCAAAGTCTTAGAAATAAAGCAGGATATACGATAACATCCTTTGCCATAGTCCATCAGCCTCCTTCCTAAACTTCCTGAAATGTAGTTCACTGGCAATTATGCTTACATGTGTTATAATTGTGACTATGTTTCATTGTTTCAACAACACCAGCCTTAACTCTATTCAGTATTTTTCCTTTGACAGAATCGTCAAGTTCTCGCCCCATTCTCCAGGATGCTAACACTTGCCCTGTCCCGTCCCGGGACTCCCGGGGTGGCTTTCTGTCCTCTTCCTTCCCCTCCACAATTTTCCTTTCTCAATTTCCACACTCAGTGTATTATTGCACCTAGTGACAGTATAAATCATGGTTTCTGCCCAAGAGCTTTTACTTGTCCTTTCCTTGAGCCCTGAATAAATGCCTTCATCACTTTTTCAGGATTCGTGAACTGAAACATCAATCAATCATCAAATATTTATTGAATTTTATTATGAGCTCAGCACCTTGTTGGAATTTTATAAGGATATAATAGTATTTCATCTTACCTCTTCTATTCATTTTATATCTCTGGGTGCTATTTGTTATTTTTGTCTGATATTATAAGTGCCTACATTTCACGGGTCGAGTACTAAATACAGTGGAATAGACTTTCCCCTCAACCCTAAGTTTCATAGCTTCTAAATCTTCCTGGTTTTCCTTTCTACGTTTGCAGTCACTGCTCTTACACCGTTCCCGTTTTCTCTTGTGTTTTCTGGCCACAGGTGAGGTTTCAGGTGCTCTCATCTCCACTGGAATATGACTTTTGGTCTTCGGACATTAATCATCTTCTGTCTTGAGTTTCTAAAACGCTCCTTTTTTGACAAGGCTACTCTTTCAGAATTTTATTCCATGTCCAACTATGCTTTTCTAATTTTTCCTATGATTCTACTGCTGTCGTACTTGGAATGGAATTGGAAGAATTAGGCAAGGAACAAAATGTGTGTTTGTGTGTGTGTGAGAGAGAGAGAGACAGAGAGAGACAGAAACAGAGAGACAGAGAGTCAGAGAGAGACAAAGAGAGAGAGAGGAGAGAGAGCGAGACAGAGAGAGGAAAGGGAGGGAAGGAGGAGGGAGGGAACCAGATGACAGCATGAGCTGACTTGACTTGTATTCGCTGCTCCTTAGAGACTCAAAATGGGTGTATCTGTAGCTTAGTCAATACTTTTGCATTTATGTGTTATTTGATCCAACAGTTACTTACTGAGAACATGTTATATGTTAGGAGCTGTATTAGGCACGCCCCCCCCAGGACGCACATGTAGATCCTTGCACTGGGGAGTAATAGGGACCCACTGTAGGGACTGGGGCGAAGGTAGGTAAAAATGGCGCTAAGCTTTCCTACCATTTTTGTATTTTTCTTGGTTGCTGCAAACGGTGCTGTTTCCTGGAGTTCTGAAAAGTTGTTTCTGACAATTTCTTTTTGTCTTTTGATGCTTCCTGGGGATAAGAGCTTGGAGCTGCCACTTTGCTAATTTACTGAATCACTTCTCTCACATACATTGAAGAAAGCCATTGATGTTTGCAGGGCAAGTTTACCATACAAAGAGAATTTATTAAAATTGCATTTTGTGGTTATAAAAACTTCAAGGGAGTTTTTATGTGTGAGGAAATGTCAGGTAAATCAAAATAAACTGCAGCGTGACGCAGCCTAAGAGAGAGGGCTCTGCTGACACCAGTGGGAATAACAGAGAAAGATGCAGAGGAAACTGAACTCCAGAAGTGCAGTGTCTCCTGAAGGGATGCAGGTAGCCCTAGGACACAGGCAGGTAAGTCCTGCATTACTCGCGGTAACTACCATCATCATCACACCCCTAAATATGCACCACCTCTCTTGTAGAGCCCTGTGTTAGGTGCTGGTGATAAAGAGGAGGAAAAGATAAAGAATACATCTGCAGTGCTCAATTTTAACTGTACATTAGATGCATCCTGCTTGTATCTTTTTGATATTGAAATATAGACATTGTCCCTAGAAAATTAGATTACACAGGTTTAAACATTAAGGTGGGCGAAAGTGCTGTAACCAATAGGCCCCCAATTTTGTGGCTTAATAAAGTTTATTTCATTCATATGGCAGCTCAAAGGTCTAGATCAGCTTGGGCGGGCAGAGGGGGGGTCACTCCACATGGAGATCCATGGATCCAGGCTCTTTATCACGCGGCTAATCCACCTCCTTGAGCAATGCTGCTCAGAGAACTTTCTACAGAGGTGGAAAGATTCTGTATTCATGTTCTCCAGTTATGGCGGCCACTCACCTTAGTGCTTGAACTATGGCTAGTGTGACAGAAGAGCCAAATGGTTAATTTGATTTAATCTTTAATTTTAATTTAGTTCATTTACATTTAGATAGCCGCATGTGGCTAGGAGTTACTGTTTCGGACGGAAGCTTCTTTAATCACCTGCATGATCAAGGCTAGATGTCTATGTCCAGGTACTGGTCAGCCAAAGAAAAGATAGCTTAGATGAGGCACAGTGCATGAAGGGACCAATTTGACACACCCATATGGCAATGTTAATAGCATACCCGATGCTGCATAGCGAGTGAATACTTTGTAAATGCTGAGTAACTTAGATGACATGAAGCTCATAGCTCATGTCAATCAGACGCACACGAATCAGAGCTCTTACCCAGTGTCAAGCTGCGCTAATAATATTAAGAACTCAAGTTAATGCAAATCACAGATGAAGTATGGAGAGTCTGGGACTTTCAGAGCACCTTCTATTACTGTTTTATTTTTGCAGAGTTATATCCTGCTCTGACTCAGACTGACATATGAGGTCTCCAAGGGATGTGTGAATTCACGTCACTCACACATAATACATGTTTATGTTATGCTGAAGTCTTTTCAGACAGCTGCATAGCTAGTTATATTCAGGGATATTCAGAGAGTTACATTTTAAAGGGAGCTATGTTTCCTAAACTCAGAGTTCCTTACCATGAGTGATCCTACACAGCCTGATGAAAGCACCCAATAGACAAGGACTCTCCAGCTAGCAAACAGTTAATTCATTTGTTGGAAGATCCGTCATGAGCCTTGTCCCAGGAAATTTGATGAGGTCACCTTCTTTCCTTCCTGCTGGTGTTGCTTCCATGTCAACAGGAGAGAATGAATCACAAACATTTAGTTCCCCACGCAGCTCAAGATTTCCCACGCTCTCATTCCGCAATTCATCCAAAACGTGGATTGAGCCTTTCCCACATGTAGGGCTTAAGCCATGTGGTGGCTTGTGTTCAAAGCCCAGTGACTCCACACTTGCCATGAGAGTTTTGAGCCTTTGCTTATTATCTGTTAAATAGGGATAATTACACCTGCTTCATAAGGTGGTTACAAGGAATTGCCCTAAAATAAGCCACATTGTAAACTTGTAGCAACTATTCTATAAGTTTTAGCTGTTGATTTATCATTGTTTTGCTAGTGACTATAATTTCTGAAGGAAGGAGCGCAGGTTCTCCTATTTCTCTGCTAGACATTAATATTCTTAAAGAAAAGAAATAACATTTTTTTCTAGATGCTATATGATGTGAAAATTTCCTTCACATATTCTGATCTCCCTACCCATTTTTACTTTTTTTAATTCTCCAATTAATAAAAAAAAAAAAACACTCACAGAATTCTACTGTATCTAAATATTGAGAAAACCAGAAACTCCAAGATCTGGGAATACCGACATAACTAAGATAAGACTTTCCCTGTAAGTGATATCACGCTGCAGAATGGTAGTGCTCTGTGTAAGGTATGTGCAAAGGACTGTGCGTGGAAAAGGCTGGGAAGAAAGCAGTTCTTTTCTGGCACATTTGAGTAGGATCCAGGTTGGTGACTACATTTTCCAGGCAGAGAAATGGGAAGACTTTGAAATCCTATGGCTCTCAGCAGAGTAACCTGCCCTGCTTATAGCAGAGGCTGAAAGTTGTCTCTTGATAATTTGTGAAGAGATTGCAGAGTCTCCCACATAACAAGTTATTACAAACACACCTGATCCCTAGTCAGACTTTCAAAAAAAACCTGAGGCACTAGCACAGCTCTGTTTTGGCACTTCTGAATATCCCCTCTCAGCAGTTTCCAGATATGTCTGCCTCTGTTGGGATGCTGAAAAAATGTCACCTCTCGGCTGAATGAACTCACTGCTAGCTGGAGTGGAAGACCCCTAGTTTACGCCTGTAGACTGGCAACAGTGAATGACAAATGGTAGAACAGAATTCTGGAATCAGAATGACATTAAAGGCTCTGTCTTAGATGGTTTACCTTATTTGCCACCAGCCAAATAACTCAATCCAGTTGAGTGATAGTTTCTAAAGCCTGTTGGAATGATGACCTGGTTAGGGTTGCAGTAGAGAGCAACTCATTAAGACTTACAGAAACCAATTGTCTTCACTAGAGCTTTCTTCTTTTCACTTTTTGCTCTCTAACCACTAAAAGAAAATTTAAGAATGGATATTAGTGAGTTTTACTTTCTGAAAGCATCTCTTCTTGTCAAAGAAAAAATTACACCTTCTAGCTTTTGTTGCACTGGGGCTTTTGTTTTGTTTTGCTTTTGTTGTTATCTTAAAAAAATTTTTGTTTGTTTGTTTTGGCCGTGCTGTGCAGCTTGCGGGGATCTTAGTTCCTGGACCAGGGATTGAACCTGGGCCCATGGCAGTGAAAGTGCCGAGTCCTAACCGCTGGACCGCCAGGGAATTCCCTGTTATCGTTTAAGATTTTGTTTTTCCACTTCAGAGATTTAATATATATATCACCCTAACCAACATCTTAACAGTTTACCATTACATACACACACACTGTATATGTATATGTGTATGTATGTATATGTGTATATATTCATAATTCAGCGAGACCAAGAATTGTATGTTGGGGATGGTTTAAATGAAGAGCACGTGGTCCAGGCCAGCAGCAATGCACATATACACACACACACATACATATATATGTGTCTTGTGAGAAATGCATTTTGTTTGGGGAGCCGCCGCATCCTTAAAGACCTCTGTGCTTGCTCTTCTCTGATCCCATTGGTTCTGTTTTAATGGAGAATCTTGATGAAAAGAGCATGTGATGAAATTTTAGTCCCAGTTAGAAAGAACTCAGAGACAGAGGTTTGGGTTTGGAGCCCAGCTTTGCCCCTGACCATGTGGCCCTCAGCCAGTCCTCCTTGGTAAGCCTCAGCGATCTCACCTGCGTTTCGGGGTGAGATCACCAGCTAGTGAGTCTGTGAGGGTCAAGTGGGAGGATGTGCTACAGAATCTGGGAAACGTTCTTCAAGGATGTAACCAAGCTCGGAGACATGGTCGGTTTTACTTGACTGTAATCTGACTTCTTTTTTTAAAAATTTTATTGACGTACAGTTGATTTACATTGTTGTGTTAATTTCTTCTGTACAGCAAAGTGACTCAGTTATATATATATATATATATATAATATATAATATTATATATATGTATATGTATATATATTTTCTCCCATTCCGTAAGTTGTCTTTTCATTTTGTTTATGGTTTCCTTTGCTGTGCAACCAAACCATGATGGAAAAGAATATATATATGTATATATACATACATATATGTGTGTATATATATATATTCTATATATATATACATAAATATATGTGTATATATACATAAATATATATACATATATGTGTATATATATACTCTCTATATATGCATATATACATAAATATATATGTATATATGTATATATACATAAATATATATATGTATATATACATATATATATGTGTGTATATATATATTCTTTTCCATCATGGTTTGGTTGCACAGCAAAGGAAACCATAAACAAAATGAAAAGACAACTTACGGAATGGGAGAAAATATTTGCAAATGATGCGACCGACAAGGACTTAATTTCCAAAATATACAAACAGCTCACGAATCTGATTTCTATTTCTCATTTCATGATGTTCATTTCTGGCCATTCCAATGGGTTTTTGAGGCACTTCATGAATTCATAATTCCGTAAGACCAAGAATTGCCTGTTGAGGATAGTTTCAACGAACAGCATGTGGTCCAGGCCAGCAGAAATATAACGTGAGCCACATTAAGACAGCAAGAAGAAATAGGTAAAATTAATTTAAAAAAATATGTTTTATGTAACCCAATACATCCCAAATATTATAATTCCAAGGGTAATAATACAAAAAAGAATTAATGAGATATTTTACTGGGTTTTTTTCATACCACGTCTTCAAAGTCTAGTGTGCATTTTGTATTCACAGTAGATCTCCTTTTGGACTGGCCACCCTTCACGTGCTCAGCTGCCATGTTGGGGGAAAGACCATTGGACGGAAGAGGTCTGGGCTTCCCCAAAGGCAAATCCCATTGTCCTTCACTTTGCACTAAGCACTACACCATCTTCATTTGTGTATAATAAGGTGTAAACTTGTTTTAAAATTCCATGTCAAATGACTAATTGTTTTTCCTACCATGAGAGGCAACCAGGGGGATGGGAGGGTCATACTCAAATATTACTGCTGCTTTGAACACTTCTGAGTTAGAAGGAAAGAGAGGCAATTTTTCTTCTTTTCTTTTTTCCCCCAAATTACATACTGGATTTATTAATCCTCTCCATCACTCTGCCTAAATAATTGTGTCACTCCTTTTTAAAAATACTGTAATTACTATGAAATTGTTGATTAAACTGTAATTTGATTTTGGATTTAACACACAGCCCAGAGTATAATTCTTGTGTAATGGCCCTCTTTCCTGGTCATGTGCTTTCATTTACAAAGAACAGCTATGCAACGTCTGTGTCATCACACATAAGTGACTATAATTGCTGCTGATGGGTGTGCTGAAGTTGAGCAAGTGGAAAAGTAATTTTTCATGTTCCATTTTAGCAAAGGCCATTTCTGGGGAGTCATGCACTATGAGGGCAGCGCAGGGACCACCAATAACTAGAAGTGCCCCCCAGACCTCGACAGCTGAAGCGAGGAGGCTGTAAGTGTCCTCACTCCGTTTTCCAGCTTAGCTCAAGGTCATATTCAAAGAAATTCTAAGCACAGCATTTCTTGGCTTTATGGATACAAGTGACCTGGCACCAAGGTGTCCAGAGCAGTAAACAGGGCTAAGACTTAGTTAGAAAGAGCCAAAGGGGAAACCAATCATTTTCTAATTCACTGGTTTACTTAACAAGAGTTTTCATAAACATTTACTACGTGTGAGCCAGCATTCTACAAAGCGACAGTGGAAGTCTGATATCATATCATCGTCCACAGAACCTGAAATCACCTAAGAGAAAAGAAATCGACCCAAATAACTATAGTGCAGAGCAATATGAGAAATGTGTGAATAAGAACCAGGTTGTTCAGAGGAAGGAGAAAGCGTTGCTTGCTTAGTAATCAGGGGGGGCTTCCAGGAGGAGGGGGCATGAGGAATGGAGGATTTGGATGGACAAAAAATGGAAAATGGAAATTCCACTTTGGTTTGGCGATAGGGTTTAGCTAGAAGGATAGGTTTGTAACAGGTTAAAGGACGGGATGGGATGGTTGGGTACCAGACTCGGAGATTTGAGCCTCGTCTGGCAGAACGAGGACCCTGAGGCCGCAGCAGGTAGTTGTCTTGTGCCGTGATTGGAATGGTGATCGAGGGATGTTTTATCCAGCAGTGGTGTCCACTAGGAGGAGGGATGTCCGCAGCAGGGTTGGGGAGAGTTTACTGCAATGGGCCAAGAATGCAGAAGCAGGGCCTGCACTAAGTTGGTAGCAGTGGGAGCAGGGGCTGTAGCAGGAAGGTGTGATTGTGGGTCTGGACGTGAGCATCGCGCAGAAGAAGGGGAGGGGGAGGAGAGGCTGACCCAGGTCTCAAGCTGGGAGACAGAAAGGCCTCATAGAAGTACTGTCTTCACAAGATGAGACTGTAGTGAAATTGGTCATGTGCGTTGAACTTGGGACGCTCAAAACTGCCCTCAGGGAAGGCTGGCAAAACAGCCCAAAGATGTCCACGTCCTAATCCCTAGAACCTGTAAATGTTACTTTATATGGTTTAATAAAAAGATTTGCAGATGTTATTAAGTTTGAGATCTGGAGATCTGGGGTTCATCCCCAGTGGTCAGGGTGGGCTGTTATGGGTCCTTGTAAGACAGAGCAAAGGGAGAAGGGACACACAGAAGAGAGACGGCAGTGAGGCCAACGCAGCGGAGGGAGACGTAAAGATGCTGAGCTGTGGGCACCTGCGGCGGAGGAGGGGCCCCCAATACGGGGAGTGCAGCTCTGCATCTGGAAAGGCGAGGAGACAGATCCCCCAGGGAGTCTCGGGAGGGAGCTGTGACCCAGGGAGACCGACTTCAGACCTCTAGTCCCCAGCACTGCAAGAGAGCAAATTGGCATTCTTTTAGACCACCACGTTTGTGGTCATTTGTTATAGCAGCCCTAGGAAACTATGACAGAAGACATCTCCAGAACATGGGAAAGGTGGGGGTGAAGCAAAGAAGACCAAGGCCAGAGGCCAAGAAGCAGGGAGGGTCTGCGGACGTGGGGTGGAGGGGTGAAAGGGGGGAAGGGAGGGGAGAGCTTTGGGTCGTCCACATTGGGGTCAGTGGTGGGGAAAAGGGATCTGGCCATGACACGAGAAGCAGTTGTTGAAGATCTAAGAGGAAAGTAAGGTGGCCGAGATACTCACTCAGGATAAGATGATCTAGGTTTGAAAACAAGACAAAACAAAACAAAGGGGGAAAACTCTTTAAAGAATTTCAGAGGTGGAGAACGTAGCAGGTGGAGACGCTAATGGACGTTCCTGGAGGGAATTCCCACGAGGCCCTTTCAGACCAGCTAAGGCTGACAGAGCATCCCTGTGACTGGAGAAGGAGAGCCGGTCCAGGGTCGCTACAGCCGTGATGCTTCAGAAAAAGCTCCAAGAGCTGAAGCACACAGTTCTTTTTAGCTGTAAAACACTGGATACAGACACAATAAAAGGAGAGACATTTTTAAAATTCAAAGTGAATTTTTAAGTAAAATTCATGCTTTTCAGGAATCAAGTGTTAGTGAATTCGAGCCCACGTTAAGATTTTCAAAGTAGAATTTGGCAAGTAAACTGATTCACTAACCCTAAACATTTTCCCTCATTTCTTCCCTACTTCAGATTAAAATTTTCACCCTATTTATTTTAGAACATGTGATGGCCAACTTTATATCTAGTGGGAGGTGATTCCAAAACATCATTTGCTTTGAACCAGAAACTTATTTTTCTCCAGAGAAATATTATTGTGAATAATGCCTGGGGAACCCAGACCAGCACCCTCAAATCTCAGCACACGCAATAAGATGAAGGAGTGTTGATGTGAGCCCCAAGCTGGAGCTCCTGTGCGCTCTGAGCTCCCTTGAGCTGCAGGCCTGAATTTCTCCTCATCCTGATGGAAATTCCACACTGTCTGAGCTCTAAGCTCTGTCCCCTAAACCCTAGAGGACAAAGGAGTTGATTCAGGGCCTTGCAAACTCCCCTCGCCACAAAATAGCATGCTGAAAAACAGAATCTTATAAAAAAAAAAAAGCAATACCTGGGGACTCCCCTGGACTCCGGCTGCAGGACCACTGCACAGCTGGTGGGACCAGGAGGTGGTGACCGTCACATACGTGGTCCCCAGGCCAGGCTGCACACGCAGTGCCTCCTGCGCTTGCCATCAGAGGAATTCTCTTGGTGCTTGACTTCAAGCCCAGACTGAGATCTGGGCCCAGGATCACAGGAAAGGGGTTGGAAGAAAAGAAAAAGGATTCCAGTACACAGGAGAGCATCCGTTGTGACCCAGGTGGCCAGGATTTGTGGCCGAGCAGTAATAGCTGAGAGGGGAGACATCTGGGCCGGTAATTCTGTCTACCTCCACCTCTGTGTGCCCCTCACTCCACCCTCCCTGCTCTGTGTCCTGGCGGCTGACCCGGCCTGGGTAGTCCTGCCAGCTGGCCACCGGGAAGCAAGGGCCCGAGAACGGGGGCAGCTCCCTCCCCTTCACATCTCTTTGCACCGAGCCTGTGTCTCTGCCAGCAGCTCGGTCTTTCCTTGGTTACCTCTCCTGCCAGGCAGCCCTCACTCCCCGCTCCAGGGAGGGTAACAGCTAGTTCCCGGGTGCCCCAATATCCCTTGTTTTTCCTTGAACCTACTCACATGCCCCTGTTTAGTATCTGGTCGTTTTATTAGGGTCTCTATGTTTGAACCATTTGGGCTGAATTAAGTTTCCTGCTGGGATACTCGTCACCTAAAGGTCAGAGAATGGTGTTCAGTCTTCCGTCCCCCACTAGTCCACCCCACCAAGGGGACCCTGAAGTGTCACCCCGTGCTCCTTCTCCCCCCACCTCCTAAATGGGAGATACCCTTTCATGCCTAACACAAGTTACTCGGAGCCACGTGACTAAGGAATAGAGAGAAAGGGAGTAGGTTGGAAAGAGAGAGAAAAGAAGTGCTGCTGGGAGCTTAATTTGTAAAGCGAAGTAATGTCACAGTGTGGGAGGAGAGGGTGGGAAAATAAAGGACAATTTGGGGCTTTCTGTAGACTCTGAAACTACATACCCTTCATGGGTTTTTAGAAAATCATACATGGATCTTCACTTATTTTGGTTGTTGATCTGTTTCTGTTTTTACTGACATGTAATTGACACATAATATTATATTAGTTTCAGGTGTACAACATGATGATCTGGTATTTGTATATACTGTAAAATGATCACCGCAGTAAGTCCAGCTAACATCCATCACCGCACATAGTTACAGTTTTTATTCTTGCAAGGAGAACTTTTAAGATTTACTCTCTTGGCAATTTTCAGATGTAGAGTATTATTAACTATAGTCATCATGCTGTGCATTACATACCCAGGACTTATTTAACTGGAAGTTTGTACCTTTTGACCACCTTCACACATTTCACCAGTATGGAGATTCCTCAAAAAGATCAGAGTAGAACTACCCTATCATCCATCAATTCCACTACTGGTTATTTATCTGAAGGAAACGAAGACACTAATTGGAAAAGATATCTGCACCCCCATGTTCATTGCAGGATTATTTACAAAAGCCAAGACATGGAAATGGCCCAGGTGTCCATCAGTGGATGAACAGATAAAGAAAATGTAGATATATAGTCATAGCTATAGATATATACAATGGAATGTTATTCCTCCATAAACAGAAAGGAAATCTTGCCATTTGCTACAACATGGATGGACCTTGAAGGCATTATGCTAAATGAAATAAGTCAAACAGAGAAAGAGAAATACTGTAGGATCTGTTTTTTTGTCTAAATTTTTGATCTGTGGTTAAATCATGCAGGTTCTGGATGTATCAGGGTTTCATTTTTGGATAACGACATTTTTCTCCCTCTATAGAAGTGGAGCTCTTTTCTGAACAAAATTAGGTATCTTGAAGCCCCCTCCGCACATCCAATCCACTATCCCACATCCTTCCCAGAATGCTTTCTGAATGGATGGGGGTGGGTGCAGCAGGTCTGTTTTTTCCAGCCTAGTTCGTGGGCTTAAATGCCGGGCTTGCACTACCTATTTAGCAAGGATGCCGTGGCATTTCCCTGACAAAAACTGGAGACATTCACATCATTAGTCATCTTTTCCACCATTACATTGGGTTTAATTTCAGGCTCGCCCATTACCCAATGCTTTTTTCATTGCTTGATTTTTGACATCCATCAGGAAGGATCTTATTCATTCACTCCCCGAGGCAGTTATTTCCTGAGCTTTCACCGTTATGGACTCTTCTAGGACTCCGGATGGCATCCTATAATTATCAACATCTGATGACTTAAGTATTTTTTGCTATTTCTTAATGTTTCTATAGCCTTTTTTTGCATGCATTTCTCTTATTGCCATTTAATTTATGTTACAAGTATAACTTTGGAGCTGAAAATAGCATTAAAGCTCATTTACTAACCCATCCACCCACCCCCTCAATTAGCATCAGAAAATCAGACTCTCAGACTAGTTAAATGATTTTCACAGGGCAAGACGGCTAATTACCGAAAAATCAAAAGCTGGAACCGAGTCTTCCTATGTCTCAGGCCAAGATAACAACACTTTACTAATGTTGGATATTTTTTCATTTCTTTCAGAGTCTGATTTATTATACCTTCATTTATTCCTAAACAATACAAACAACAAGACGAAATCTGGATATTAAACCTCTGGGAGTTTGATTTGTATTCAGGGCATGTTCTTGGATCTGTTCATTTCCTACAGACTAGATTTAGAGTAAAGATAAACAGGTTGATACACTGTCTTGCCCACCTCAGATAGAAGTCAGAGATCACGTAAGTGATGGATTTGGGAACCCAAACTGACAGGATATCTTAAATGTGTATGGAGAGTTTTGGTAAGCAAGTCGGCCTGTAGTTATCTGTTGGCATCTTTGAGAGAGCAGCTCTGTGTAATGAGTGCAAAAGTGCTCTGTCGCTGGTGGTATAGGTGGGAGAGGTTTGCTATGGTTTCGTCTCCTAGGAGCTTAGAGTCTAAAATAACACCAAACGCTTATTATATCGTTTTGATACCCAAAAGGGCAGAAAAGCACACACACACAAACAGCCTAAACATGTAATAAATGTGAATAAATATATGTGAGGGATGATCATTTATTTCTTCAGGACAGTAAGCTGTTCTACTTCAATGATATCATAAAGAGAGAGCAAAGGGAAACAAAGATAGAATATTTAATAAATCTAGCTGTAGAAGTATTACGGATATGTGGGTAGAGATATAAATGTACACCCACAATAATTGACATCTTCTTTTTGACCTTGTTTTGACCTAGACCTGGGCCCTAATCAGTCTGCAATTCACACTGCCTCATTAGAACTTAATGAGTCAGGTTCAGATCCCTAGTTTTGTCCCTGGCTGCAGACAGCACCAAATTAATTTCCAAGTGGCGACCTGAATTTTTTTTGAACGGGTCTTAGTAAATCATAGAGAGAGATATTGAAGAGGTTTCTCTTAATACGATTATCTATTATACACTGTTATCTGAGTGTAATTCCACCCAAAACTCAGGCGGTGGCAGGGACTCCGAAGGACCGAGCCCTGATCTCTCCCACACATCCTGTCACCTCCTGCTCAATCCTCAATGCTGTCCATTTGCAAGTCTGCCTCTACACTATACTTGCAAAGCCCCTTTTTTTTAGCCTCTGCAGACCCGCCTGCCACCCACTGGCCCTCCCTGTCACTCTAGAAGGCTCACTGGCTGCACCACATCCCTGGGCTCCCTTCCAGGTTCTAGCTGATCCAACCTATGGAGAGTCAGCAGATCAGAGGATAAAGAGAGTCAGGACAGGACGCCTATTTCCCCAGGTCCATCCCTGCAGGGTTGCCTGGGGCTGACGCGGCCTTCGACGGAGGTCCCTGCCTCTCTCAAGATGGGACTCTCTGAAAACTCTCTCCACATGCTCATCTGATTTCCAGTAAGTTCTCCCTCCTCTCAGCCCTTTGAGATGAGGCTGTGGTTACAACTCCATGGTTACTAGTTTCAAGCTCCTGCACGTCTCTAGAGCTATACCTGCATCCTGCTCCCACCATTGCAAATAGTTTCTTATTCGACCTACCTCGAATCATCCTAATTTGAGTATGTTACCTGTTTCCCGCTCTGGCCCTGGCTAATACACCTCTCTTAAAGTATTGTAGCCCTCTGACAAAAAGTCATTGTTTCCCTTATTTTGTACTTTTGACAAATCCTTGGAAAGTTTAGAGAAAAATCTTTATGCTGGATGGCGTTAGATGAGAAGTATTGAATGTCTTTTCTGTTGTCCGTTCTCCTACTGGAGAATAACTCGAGGTGACCGCCATGGAGACACCACGAAGTCACTGTCACTCCAGACATCTGAGGGCAGAAAAATGGTGACCCAGTTTTAGAAAGCACTAAATCTTGTACTAAAAGGGTGAAGTGAGTAGATACAGGTGAACAAACAAACAAACAAACACCATTAAGAATATGTTCTCATTCTCTTTAAGCCTTTAGCTGGTTCAAGAGTTTAAAGGCAAGTCTTTAGAAATCACTCCGTTAGTAAGTCAACAGGACTATATGGTGGACAAACACGGAATGACAACTTGAGTAATGAGAAACCTATCAAGGCTGACCGGTCCTCTCTTCTGCAGCATGCTTGCGGGAGTTCTGAGCAGTCTGTGTGGTCCTGTCATCTTGGCTATTTTCTTGGAGGTGACAGGGCAGGATGGCAGTGGAACTTAACCACAGGTCCCTTAAAATGAGCTGCAGTCAATAAAGACCCACTGTTGGGAAAGATGAAGTCCGGTGAATCTCATTTCAATGAACTGGTACAAAACCATGATTGTTGCTGCTGAACTTCGAGATAGACTTGGTAACACCTTGAAAAGGAGTCTATCAAAGTCGGAGATGTTTATCCCCGGAAAGAATCCTGAAAAACATCAATGTGGAGTCTCGGTTAAGTTTTCCTGATTATTTGTCTTGAAGGAAATGATGACGGATTATGCCAGTTAACTGGGTATATAGTACAATTTCTGAAATGTTTCCAAATCTAGAATTAATTTTAGTACACCAGAAATGTTGATTATCCATAGAATTCATGGAAGGAATTTGGGCAGGGCTGTATGGCAACTATCTTCTGAAATAATAGCACTTTAGAAATAAAATAAGGCATTTTTTGCAGGTAAATACTGCTGACCTTTGAGTGGCTTGAATGTCAGATGCCTCTTCCACAAGAAGTATAAAATATGTAAGTGTGAAAATCTGTATTTATGTGAAAATCCACACCATTTAATTTGATTATATAAAGAAGCAGATCAAGGAGTTCTTCCAAATCAAAGTTTGCAGTGTGGGATTTGCATAGGCAAACAGTGCCATGTATCAGCATTTCTTCCTTCCCTCCTTCCCTCCCTTCCTTCCCTCCCTCCCTCCCTCCCTCCTTCCCTCCCTTCCTTCCCTCCTTCCTTTCCTTCCTTCCCTCCTTCCCTCCCTTCCTTCCCTCCTTCCCTCCCTCCCTTCCCTCCCTTCCCTCCTTCCCTCCTTCCCTCCTTCCCTCCTTCCCTCCTTCCTTCCACCTGTAGTGCCCCATAATACAGAGCTGTGTTCCTGGGATCTATCTGCTCCTTTGTAACCCACTAGGGCAGAGCCCAGGAGAGCTCAGCTGGGCTGCGTGCAGCTTTGATCTTGGCTCTGAGCCCTCCTCCCTCTGAAGCTGGTTAACTTCTTTCCCACGGGGGTTAATGCTACTAGTTAGAGGTGACTCTATTCCAATGATGGAATAACTCTGGCCTTCAAATGAGTCTCAGATTCAATGTGAAGCCCTGAAGATGACTAGCCTTGCTGGTTTTTAATTCCTTGTATCTTTGCTGTTGCACTGAGGAGATTAGAGAGACCTCTGTTTTCCAGGGTTTCACTGATATTTGCCTGTAATCTTACTCACCACTTTAGTCCAGTTCTCCCTGGATTGGGGACTATTAGTGCAATTTCTCGAGATTTTTGTCATATCCGCTTCTTTCCTCATTCTGCTTGTGTCAGGGAGCGTCGGAGGAAAGTGGAGAGCTTCTAGGCTGTCCAGAGACATTGCATGCTGGAATCTTGCTTCTTTCTTTGGATACGATTTTTTTAAAGTGATAGTATGAGGTTATATCTAACTTCCTTGCTTGTTGCTGCTAATGAATTTTTGTTTTTGTTGGATACCTTACTGTTTTACTTTCCTCCTTTTTTTCTCCTTTGATTTAATTAATTAATTAATTAATTAATTAATTTTTGGCTGTGTTGGGTCTTCATTGCAGTGAGCGGGCTTCTCATCATGGTGGCTTCTCTTGTTGCAGAGCACGGGCTCTAGGCACGTGGGCTTCCGTAGTTGCAGCACGTGGGTTCAGTAGTTGCGGCACGTGGGCCCTAGCGTGCGCGGGCTTCAGTAGTTGTAGCGCGTGGGCTTCAGTAGTTGTGGCGCACAGGCTTAGTTGCTCCACGGCATGTGGGATCTTCCCAGACCAGAGCTCGAACCCATGTCCCCTGCATTGGCAGGCAGATTCTTAACCACTGTGCCACCAGGGAAGCCCCCTCCTTCTTCTTATTGTTTATCCCATTAGACGTTAAAGAGAGATCATTTGGCATCCAGGCTTACCCCATCATATTATTTATATGCCTACTAGCCTTTAGCAGGACTAAACCCTCTAGGTATATTATATATGTTATATATATTATATATTATACATTTTACATATTATATATGTTCCAGGACAGTTTACCTGATGAGAAGTTCAGGAATTTTTAGCTGTTTTCGATTACAGAAGTTGGTTACTTTCTAGGTTTGGAGTGACTTATTTCAATACCTATCTACAAATAAAATTACAAGGGCTCATCTTTTAAAGTTGTTTCTAATTTGGCCAGTACCTCATAAATCTCTTTATATCCTCTTTCTGTTGGAGTGATCACCTGAGATAAACATCTAGAGCTGTGATTATGAGTGTTATGAATTGGGTCTTCCTCTGAGAGGCTTTGGGGTCCCCCTTTGCTGTAGAAAGTAAAGCATTTCTGATGAAAGACCCATACACCAAATTTATTCCATGAAGGGCCAAGCATGGTTTGAAACCCCGAAGACTGCAGACTCGAGAGCTTTGATAGGGTCTCAGCAGAGGTGGCCTGAGGTCTCGTGAGGCCTGAAGTTATCACATTTAGGGTCCCTTTTATGGAAAAGAATACATTATACATTGAAAAATAAGTACAGGGCCTTGGAAGTAACTGGTGTAACTGAGCTGCCTGAAGCCTGAACTTCACTGATTTCTTTATAAATTCATCTCTGGATCTATGGAAAGATTCTCCCAAGAAACCCAGCCCCAGGCATGCCTGTTGGCTGTACTTGCAAAGGGGGACAGTGTTTGAGAATACTTGGACCAGCTCACATGTGGGCTCTGAGCGTAACTGGGTGACCTGCACTCAGGTCCTGATGTGTCCCTGCAGGACAATGTACAGCCTTCTTCCAATGGCCCTGCTTTGTCAGTGCCACTTCTTCTTGGTGTCCTGATTAATCTCTCATTTATCTCTGGATTTGGAGCCCAATCTTGGCTCAACTTATGTGGCTAAGATCTAGAAACTGTACTTGGCTCTTGTGTCTCTCACTTTATATGGGAAACACCAGCCTGGACCATGACACTGACATTGAACACGACCACATGTAGAAGTCCTTCCCACAGCCTGCTGCTGTCATGCACCAGACCTCAATCCTCTGGATACAGATTCTGGTTCAGATTGAGAGTCTTGGGTTGCCTTTCCTTCTTTGCACAGAGTGATGTGGGCTTTTGGCTTGAAGTCAAGTTCTATTGTTGAAATCGTATCTCTAGGTAGGATTCTACCTATTCCATACTTCTTATCCTTCTTTGCAAGTTCAGTACGGTTGCACTTGCCTTGAGAAAAAGCCCATTGACGCAGGAGATCTATCTTCCTGACACAACCATCAGTGAATTTTTATATAAATAATGTAGCATTTTGACATATCTTATGCTGGGACTTCTGAATATGATAACAATTCCTGGGGTTTCCTGCCATGTATAATCAAGAATACCTAATGCAGGATGATAAGAAAAGCTGTGACATTTCTGAGTCTTATTATGATCAATTTGAGATTGACAGAGTGTTCTCAAGTTATTCTTCATCTTATAGAATCTGAAGAGCAGAGAATTGGTGTGACTGTCCGAAACAGTGGGAGCTGACCTGCTCAAATCAATCTGTGAATACAGAGAGGTACAGTTTTCCAGGCTGGCAAAAACTCTCCACCTACCTACGATAGAAGGTGGTTGTATTAAAATCCATTTGTTTCATTTCTGTGAAGTGCAATGATGCAAGGGCAAAGTTTTACGCTAGAAATGGTGGTTCCAAGAACAGAAGAGGGGTGTTGAGCGTCTCAGGTAGTCAAGCTTTTCAACTCTGTGGCGAGGCATTGGAGCACCAGGTGACGATGTGTCCATTTTACTTTCAGGAGTAATGCATCCTCTTTGTGCATCATAATGGGCCATTAAAGAGTCCAGAAGTGCTAACACAACTCAGAGGGGATGCACAGTTGGGGTGTCAGAACCCCTTCCTTTAGACGGCTCTCGAGACAGGTAAAGGAATTTGGCTTTGCAAGTTTTTGGGGATATTTCAGCCATGCAATGAAAACTGCCTCGTGAATCTTTGTCCTCCCCCTTTGTAAATTAAAATATACAAACTAGGATACAATTTGAATAATGTCTACCAATAATTTGCCTAATGGCAACTCTGTTTTATACTCCTTTAAAGGAGGCTGGCAAAAATACAAATCAGTAATGAGAAAGTATAAAAAACAAAAGTAACTCATCCAGAACTAACAGAATAAATCACTTAAGGGAACATTAAGTCCTAATTGTAGAAATAACACACATTAATCACCCCTGGGGTGCCACAGGGGACGGGGTTGCTGATAGGCATTCCACAGCCTGGCACAAGGGAGAGAAAATACAGATGCAGCCGAAAGATCTAAGTTTCAGTGCAAAGGTGTACATTCAGAAGCCTAGGTGGGCGTATGGTTACATCATTTTGAACTTTATAATGGAGAGAAAACCCTGGCAACACAACATTAGTGTTGCCAATGCAGGTGCCCGTAAAGGAGGCCATTCACCTTGGAATGTCACCGAGCTTTCTTCTGGCTTCAGCTAAAGGCATTCGACATAAGGCAAAGCTCAACTAGGAACTGTTAAATGTTTCCATTTACCTTCAGGTTGGGAGGCAAAAAATTTCAAATGATGGCCACTACCAACTTCTCAACTGAGCGGAATTGGCCAGTTATGACCACTGGTTCTCACTGTAGAAGCAACTTCAGCTTCTAAACTAAATTAAACAGCTTGAGCAATGAGAACCCATGACGGGTCTGAGGTCTGGAGTCAGACAGACCTGTGTTTCTGTTCCGCTTCTACTGCGCACTGGATGGAAGGGGTCTCCATGCCCTGCCTCTCAAACGGGGACGCTAATAGCCACAGGCAGGGTCGGTGTACGGATTTCTGGTAATGTACATGGAGATTCTAATATAATACATGGCTCCAGAAGAAAATAAGTGACAGGAATACCGTAGCCTCTGAGAACAATCCGCTGGTGCCTATGGGGGAGGGGAAGCTGGTGACTACAGGGAAATAGCTCCCAATCAAGTCTAATTCATTGGCAGTCTCCTAAGCATTTTTGTGTGGCCCATCCATCCCTGGACAATTTTCTTATGTACAAGCTCCCAGAAGCAAGAAGGAGATAAAATGCAAAGTGAAATGTAGAACTCCAAGTGAATTAAAGCATCTGTCAGCATGATCAGTTCTAAATCGAAAAGTAAACTTAATTAAAAAGAAAAGAAAACTCTTGTTGCTGCCATAATGAAGTTCAGGGTTTTGAGGCTGACAAAGAGGAAGATGTGCGGAAAGGTTCATAATTAAATGATGGGGTAAAATTATCACAGGATGTTTACTCTGCAATCTATGCTCAAATTTATTTATTTTCTTGCCTTCCAAAAATAAAGGCTATAAAATTGAGCGCACAATTAAATTATACCTGTAGCGCCCCCAATTAACCAAATCCTGGAACATTTCAATTTGTGTGATCCAGCTGTGTGCATCCAAAATTGCACATTAGGAGCTGGGAAATGTCTCCTTTAAGCTTGTTTCCTGGCACAGGATTTAAAAACCTGGCTGGTTAATAGCCCTCTGCACTCCTTCTAGCCGGGTCTTGCTGGCCCTGAAGGTCAAGCAAGAGGCTGCAAGGTCAATTCGCAAATGAAGTGTGAAATATAGACCTTGGATTTTGGTGAGGAGAGAGATGGCGCTGGGGCTGAGGCGAGCTTCTCTGATGGGATTAGAGGATCCGCTGTGGTTAAAATGGTCAGCATTCAGACGGCAGCAGAGTTTTCTCATTAGTGAATTGTTTTAAACATGCTTAGCTATCCACCACTCAGATCAAACACATGCCAGCATTCTGGCATATTTTGTTTAGTTTAGATACATGTATATGTAGAACTGAATCCCTTTGCTGTACACCTGAAACTAACACAACATTGTTAATCCACTATACTCCAATATAAAATAAAACTTTAAAAATAAATAAATGAGATATAATTAAAAATTTTTAGTTTAGGCTCCCACTTTACCTCCTTCCTTTATTCCTCCCTTTCTACTCAAAGTGCTATTAGTATATGAGGTTACCATGCATTTATAATATTTTAAGTACATATGTATGCGTTCATACCCATTCTGTAGTGTTTTCTTGCATATAAATTCATTTCAATAAACAAAATGTTCCTGTATGGGCACACAGAGCCATATAAAGGATGCTCATTGCAGCCTTGCTTATAATAGCTAAAAAATTGAAAATAACCATATTCTCACCTATAAAGGATTATTTATTCATTAGTTTATTCATACCACGAAATACATTATAACAGTTTAAATGAATGAACCAGATCTCTCTGTGTTAATATAAATATCTCTAAAATATAATTTTGAATGAAAAAAGTTGCATGTGAGATTTTGAGTGAATAACGTCAGGACGAGAAGCGTGGATGGGAAAACCCCCAGGGTCCATGTGTGTGAGATGCAGGAAGAAGCTCAGCAAATGGGGCTCTTAGATGATGCTTCCCAGGCGTTCCCACAGCCAGGTGGGCCGAGTGACAGTTCTGGTCAGTGTCACGTTGGAGAGGTCCGGTTCACCTTTCCCGGGCCTGACCCGTTCAGGCGTCTCCCAGGAACCTTTCCCACTGCTGCCCGGATGCAGACGACCCCGTGGAGATGCTCAGCCCCGGGGGATGGCGGAGCCGGGAGCCTCGCCGGTAACACAGGCTGTGCTATGACATGGCCGAGAGGCCCAGCTTCCCTGTGTCAGGACACTGACATTTGTGACTGTGGCTTCTCCTGACATGCTCGCGTCTCCAGGAGCCTTTGTGACGCTGGCCGTCAGTGAGTAGTTTGCAGGGCAAGAGCAGGAACGGCTGCGGACGGACCAGCCCCGCGTCTCCTCCACGTGGCTCAGCTCTGCTCCCACCATCCATCCGCCGTGGCTACAACCGAAGTGGGCGCCTGGCTTCCTGGGCCCCCGCCACAGCACCCCTGGCCCTGCTGCTGGTGAGAAGTTAGAGCAGAATTTCACGTAATCACAGGCTTTTTAGTGCAGAGCCATCCTTTGTCTGGAGAGCATTTCTCTAAAAAACGTAGAAGGTACCCAGTATATTTGCCTTCTTCCCTATGCTAACAGCCGCATCGGAATTCATACACACACATCTTCTTTCGTGATTTCCTGTTTCCCCGTACCTTACTCTCAATTCTTTGTGAAGGTTCCCTTAAGAATGCACATGGGCTTGCCTGGGAAAGCCAAAGGCTTAATCTAGTATTTGCCCTGGGTTACTTTAGCTGAGATTGTTCAATGGGCCATTTTCACGCAAATTGTTTGTTTTAAGTAAAATCTTTGAAAATGATCATTTTAGAATTACAGAAATGTTGGAAAAATAGTGAAGAGTTTCCATACAACCTTCACCCAGTTTTCCCCTATGCTAATGTCTTATCTAACCATAGCACAAGTATGGAAACTAGAAATGAACTTGGCCCTAATCTACAGAACCTTCTATGAAGTTCATCAGTCGTCCCACTAGTGCCCTTTTTTCTGGGCTGGGGTCCAGTCTGGGATCGTACGTTACATGCAGGCACCTGGTCCCCTTGATCTGAACAAATCTGTGTTCTTCACGTTTTTTTTTTGAATGACCTTCCACTTTTGAAGAGTGAGTTCAACTACTCTGTAGAATGTCACCCAATTTGGATATGTCTGATGTTTCCTCACGATTAGATTCAAGTCATATCTTTTTGGCAGGAATACATCAGAAACAATGTGCCCGCCCCAACGCATTTCCAAGGGGCGTGGAATGTAGGCCCAGCGTCTCACTGCCGATGATGTTAATGCTCAGCTTCATTGCTCTGTTAGGGTGGTATCTTCAGGCTTTCTCCACTGTAAAGTCACCATCTTTCCCTTCGTAATGAATCAGTATTTTGGAGGAGATAGTTTGAGGCTAGGCAGCTACTCTATTTCTCATTGTAGTTTCACTCACTAGTGTTAGTATTTATTGATGATTTTTGTCTGCAGTAATCTCTGCTGCAGTATTGACGTCACGGGGATACTTCTACTCTTCCCAGTCCTTCTACATTTATTAATTGAAATTCTGCTGGGAGGAGTTGTCCTTTCTTCCTCAAATATTTATTTATGTCAGTACTGAATCTGCATATTTACTCCATCTGAGGATTATAATCGAATCCTCTGACTATTTACTTTGCTGCTCAGATTGTCCCAGCATTGGACACTGAGGGTTCCTTCAAGTTGTTTCTGTGTCCTTTCAACATGTCCTTGTTATTTGCTGAGCATTTCCTTACTTTCAGAAACCACAAGATGTTTGGGCTCATTTTGTATTTTCCTTGTCCAGAACCAGACATTTCTCCAAGGAGCCCTGGTTTCCTTTATGTGAGAATCTTATTTAGAAACCAAGATCTGGGTTCTGGGTACATTCCCTGCTTCTGGGGTGTCACTGCCTTTAGGTGTCCCCAGGGCACACAACTAGGAGGTGTATGTAGTTTTTGTAACACACACATATACAGTCATCTCTCGGTATCCGTGGGGGATTTGTTCCAGTCCCTTATGCAAATGGTGTAGTACAATAAATACAGTCAGCCCTCTGTATTCCTGGGTTTTGCATCTGTAGCTGTGGATACAAAGGGTTGTGGTATAGGTTTCCTCTGTTATCCGAAAGTAGAACATTCCTAAGGAAACTTTTGTAAGCCGAAAAGGCACAAAGTAAAGAAGCAATTAAAGAAGCAATTACTTGTTTTCATAAAAGTGATATCCTCTTCTTTCCCTTAGTGAAAACAGGTACTAGTGTACGTCTTTCGTGAAAGCAAAGCGGCGTAAAGTGAACTTTTGAAAAGCTGGGGATCCCTGTACACATATGTCAATCTATTCCAGTTTTGATATCTCTGCACATGTATTAAAACCATAAATTCATACCGGTACCTCTGATTCTAACCCAACACCACACTGTCGTTATATAGTCTCCCCCCTTTCAGCGATTGTAACTTCTTTATATTTTAGTATTTCAGTACTGTGACTTCTTTCTGCAACAGCGAGATACCTGGTTTTCTTTTCCATATTTTCATAGTTCAGTACTAGTATGCATGTAAAGCTAACCCTTTGAGAAATACGTTTATTAACTAGAATAAAATATTTGTGTATATTCCTTTTTGTCATAAATCTTAGAGTATACAATCAAAATGGTGTTTTCCATAGTTACTTAGGCTAGTTTCTTTTCTACGCCCTACATTGCGATTATGTAATTAAGCAATCTTTTTCTAAAATAGATTCATTTTTTACAGCTGGTATTAAATTTGAGTTCCATTCACATCCTAGTTAATTTTAATTTATTATTTTGAGTGTATATGAAGCTTTACCATTGTGCTAAAAGTCAGAGCTACTAAGAAAAGAAGCTGTATTAAGAGAAATGTCACTGCCCCATCATTCCTATTATCCTATGGCCTTTTCCTCCCTGTGCAGGTAACCAGTCTCACTAATTTCTGTTTATCCTTCCTGTAACTCTTTTGCACACAATGAGGAGACACATATAAGTTTTTGTATACCCCATCTCTCTTACGTGAAAGGTGGCACAATACAGATACTCTTTTGGACTTTTCCTTTTTGCATTTATCAACATATCAAAGAAATCTCTATCACTGCGTAGATCTTCCACATTTCTTTACAGTTGCATGGTACTGGTACTCTGTTTTGTGAATGTGCCAGAGTTTATTTAATCATTCTTCAATGTACGGGCATCTAGTCTCTTTCAAATATTTTGCAAGTACAAACACTGCCACAATGAATAACTTTGTGCATGTTTATTTTCATATTGTTGAAGATGTATCTTCAGTGTACATTCCTAGAAGTCATATTGCTGGGTCTAAATGTAAGTATATTTATAGTTTTACTAAATATTGCCAAATTCCTCTCCCCAAGGGTTGTGCTTGTTTGCATTTCTACCCAGCGATGTACAGAAGGTGTAATTCTTCACAGCCACACCCACAGGATGTATTGTCAGACTTTTTCATGTTCTCCAATCATCATTTCAAGGTGTCTGTGTTGTATTATTTTGCATTTATCTAATTGTGATTAACTTTGAGTAGTTTTCAAGTGCTAAGAACCATATGTATATATATGTATATGTGTATGTGCAAATTTTTTCACTCAATTTTTTAAGCAAACACAATAATAGTAGTACACTTTATTGACGCATTTGACACATTATTAGTTGGCAGCTACAGTGGTGAGATAATAGAAAGGAAGACAGTTATTCATGGAGTTTTAGTTTAGTGGGGGAGACCAGTTATGAAGCACTTTACTTTTTTTAATCACATTTTTTATTTTGAGAAAACTGTAGATTCACATGCAATTATAAGATATAGAGAGATCAAGCTTTACACAGCTTCCCTGAATGCAAGCTGCAGTAATGGCTAAAAAAAAATAGAACAGCAAATGCTGGTGAACATATGGATAAACTCAATCACTCACAGGCTGCTGGCAGGAATATAAAATGGTGGAATCGCTCTGGAAGTCAGTTCGGCAGTACTTCACAACTGCAGTACAATATACCACCGGGATACTGACGTTGATGTACTCGAGACACAGAATAGTCCCATCGTCATGGGCTCTCTCTTGTGCTTTTACAGCCACACCTGCTTTCCTTCTGTCCCTACTCCTTCCCTCACCCCTAAGTGACCACTGTTCTGTTCTCCGTTCCTATCATTTTGCCATTCCAGGAATGTTTTATAAATGGAATCACATAGTCTGCAACTTTTGGGGACTGGCTTTTCCTCTTATAATAGTGTTCTGGAGATTCATTCAGGTTCTTGCATATATCAATAGTTATTTCTTTTGATTGCTGGGTAGTATTCTATGGTAGGAATATTTTGCTATCAACAGTTTATCTAACCATTCACCCCTTGAAGGACATCACACTTGTTCTCAGCTTTTGGCTATTACAAATAAAGCTGCTGTGAACAGTGGTGCAGAGGTTTTTGCATCAGCTTGTTTTCATTTCTTTGGGATAAATGCCCAGGAGTGCAATTCTGGGTCATATGGTAGCTGCATGTTTAATTTTTGAAGACACTGCCGAACTGACTTCCAGAGTGATTCACCATTTTATATTCCTGCCAGCAGTCTGTGAGCGATTGAGTTTATCTACATGTTCACCAGCATTTGCTGTTCTATTTTTGTTTTAGCCATTCCAATAGGTGTGTAAGAATATCTTGCTGCATTTATCTAATGGCTAAGGGTGTTAAGTATCTTCTTTTCTTTTTTTAAACATCTTTATTGAAGTATAATTGCCTTACAATGGTGTGTTAGTTTCTGCTTTATAACAAAGTGAATCAGTTATACATATACATATGTTCCCATATCTCTTCCCTCTTGCATCTCCCTCCCTCCCACCCTCCCCATCCCACCCCTCTAGGTGGTCACAAAGCACCGAGCTGATCTCCCTGTGCTATGTGGTTGCTTCCCACTAGCTATCTATTTTACATTTGGTAGTGTATATATGTCCATGCCACTCTCTCACCCTGTCACTTCTTACCCCTCCCCCTCCCCATATTCTCAAGTCCATTCTCTAGTAGGTCTGTGTCTTTATTCCTGTCTTGCCACTAGGTTCTTCATGGCCTTTTTTTTTTCCCCTTAGATTCCATATATATGTGTTAGCATACGGTATTTGTTTTTCTCTTTCTGACTTACTTCACTCTGTATGACAGACTCTAACTCCATCCACCTCATTACAAATACCTCCATTTCATTTCTTTTTATGGCTGAGTAATATTCCATTGTATATATGTGCCACATCTTCTTTATCCATTCATCCGATGATGGACACTTAGGTTGCTTCCATGTCCTGGCTATTGTAAATAGAGCTGCAATGAACATTTTGGTACATGACTCTTTTTGAACTATGGTTTTCTCAGGGTATATGCCCAGTAGTGGGATTGCTGGGTTGTATGGTAGTTCTATTTGTAGATTTTAAGGAACCTCCATACTGTTCTCCATAGTGGCTGTATCAATTTACATTCCCACCAACAGTGCAAGAGTGTTCCCTTTCCTCCACACCCTCTCCAGCATTTATTGTTTCTAGATTTTTTGATGATGGCCATTCTGACCGGTGTGAGGTGATATCTCATTGTAGTTTTGATTTGCATTTCTCTAATGATTAATGATGTTGAGCATTCTTTCATGTGTCTGTTGGCAATCTGTATATCTTCTTTGGAGAAATGTCTATTTAGGTCTTCTGCCCATTTTTGGATTGGGTTGTTCGTTTTATTGTTATTGAGCTGCATGAGCTGTTTGTAAATCTTGGAGATTAATCCTTTGTCAGTTGCTTCATTTGCAAATATTTTCTCCCATTCTGAGGGTTGTCTTTTGGTCTTGTTTATGGTTTCCTTTGCTGTGCAAAAGCTTTTAAGTTTCATTAGGTCCCATTTGTTTATTTGTGTTCTTATTTCCATTTCTCTGGGAGCTGGGTCAAAAAGAATCTTGCTGTGATGTATGTCATAGAGTGTTCTGCCTATGTTTTCCTCTAAGAGTTTGATAGTGTCTGGCCTTACACTTAGGTCTTTAATCCATTTTGAGTTTATTTTTGTGCATGGTGTCAGGGAGTGTTCTAATTTCATACTTTTACATGTATCTGTCCAATTTTCCCAGCACCACTTATTGAAGAGGCTGTCTTTTCTCCACTGTATATGCTTGCCTCCTTTATCAAAGATAAGGTGACCATATGTGCGTGGATTTATCTCTGGGCTTTCTATCCTGTTCCATTGATCTATATTTCTGTTTTTGTGCCAGTACCAAACTGTCTTGATTACTGTAGCTTTGTAATATAGTCTGAAGTCAGGGAGCCTGATTCCCCCAGCTCCATTTTTCGTTCTCAAGATTGCTTTGGCTATTCGGGGTCTTTTGTGTTTCCATACAAATTGTGAAATTTTTTGTTCCAGTTCTGTGAAAAATGCCAGTGGTAGTTTGATAGGGATTGCATTGAATCTGTAGATTGCTTTGGGTAGTAGAGTCATTTTCACAATGTTGATTCTTCCAATCCAGGAACATGGTATATCTCTCCATCTATTTGTATCATCTTTAATTTCTTTCATCAGTGTCTTATAATTTTCTGCATACAGGTCTTTTGTCTCCTTAAGTAGGTTTATTCCTAGATATTTTAATCTTTTTGTTGCAATGGTAAACGGGAGTGTTTTCTTAATTTCACTTTCAGATTTTTCGTCATTAGTGTATAGAAATGCAAGAGATTTCTGTGCATTAATTTTGTATCCTGCTACTTTACCAAATTCATTGATTAGCTCTAGTAATTTTCTGGTAGCATCTTTAGGATTCTCTATGTATAGTATCATGTCATCTGCAAACAGTGACAGCTTTACTTCTTTTCCGATTTGGATTCCTTTTATTTCTTTGTCTTCTCTGATTGCTGTGGCTAACACTTCCAAAACTATGTTGAATAATAGTGGTGAGAGTGGGCAACCTTGTCTTGTTCCTGATCTTAGTGGAAATGGTTTCAGTTTTTCACCATTGAGGACAATGTTGGCTGTGGGTTTGTCATATATGGCCTTTATTATGTTGAGGAAAGTTCCCTCTATGCCTACTTTCTGCAGGGCTTTTATCATAAATGGGTGTTGAATTTTGTCGAAAGCTTTCTCTGCATCTATTGAGATGATCATATGTTTTTCTCCTTCAGTTGGTTAATATGGTGTATCACGTTGATTGATTTGCGTATAATAGTTGCGTATTGATTTGCGATTTGAAGAATCCTTGCATTCCTGGGATAAACCCCACTTGATCATGGTGTATGATCCTTTTAATGTGCTGTTGGATTCTGTTTGCTAGTATTTTGTTGAGGATTTTTGCATCTATGTTCATCAGTGATATTGGCCTGTAGTTTTCTTTCTTTGTGACATCTTTGTCTGGTTTTGGTATCAGGGTGATGGTGGCCTCGTAGAATGAGTTTGGGAGTGTTCCTCCCTCTGCAATATTTTGGAAGAGTTTGAGAAGGATAGGTGTTAGCTCTTCTCTAAATGTTTGATAGAATTCACCTGTGAAGCCATCTGGTCCTGGGCTTTTGTTTGTTGGAAGATTTTTTTTTTTTTTTTTTTTAAATTTTTATTTATTTATTTATTTATTTATTTATTTATTTTTGGCTGTGTTGGGTCTTCGGTTCGTGCGAGGGCTTTCTCCAGTTGCGGCAAGCGGGGGCCACTCTTCATCGCGGTGCGGGGACCGCTCTTCATCACGGTGCGCGGGCCTTTCTCTATCGCGGCCCCTCCCGTTGCGGGGCACAGGCTCCAGACGTGCAGGCTCAGCAATTGTGGCTCACGGGCCCAGCTGCTCCGTGGCATGTGGGATCTTCCCAGACCAGGGCTCGAACCCGTGTCCCCTGCATTAGCAGGCAGATTCTCACCCACTGCGCCACCAGGGAAGCCCTGTTGGAAGATTTTTAATCACAGTTTCAATTTCAGTGCTTGTGATTGGTCTGTTCATATTTTCTATTTCTTCCTGGTTCAGTCTCGGCAGGTTGTGCATTTCTAAGAATCTGTCCATTTCTTCCAGGTTGTCCATTTTATTGGCATAGAGTTGCTTGTAGTAATCTCTCATGATCGTTTGTATTTCTGCAGTGTCAGTGGTTACTTCTCCTTTTTCATTTCTAATTCTATTGATTTGAGTCTTCTCCCTTTTTCTCTTGATGAGTCTGGCTAATGGTTTATCAATTTAGTTTATCTTCTCAAAGAACCAGCTTTTAGTTTCATTGATTTTTGCTATTGTTTCCTTCATTTCTTTTTCATTTATTTCTGATCTGATCTTTATGATATCTTTCCTTCTGCTAGCTTTGGGGTTTTTTTGTGCTTCTTTCTCTAATTGCTTCAGATGCAATGTTAGGTTGTTTATTCGAGATGTTTCCTGTTTCTTGAGGTAGGCTTGTATTGCTAGAAACTTCCCTCTTAGCACTGCTTTTGCTGCGTCCCATAGGTTTTGGGTCGTTGTGTCTCCATTGTCATTTGTTTCTAGGTATTTTTTGATTTCCCCTTTGATTTCTTCAGTGATCACTTCGTTATTAAGTAGTGTATTGTGTAGCCTCCATGTGTTTGTATTTTTTACAGATCTTTTCCTGTAATTGATACCTAGTCTTATAGTGTTGTGGTCGGAAAAGATACTTGATACGACTTCAATTTTCTTAAATTTACCAAGGCTTGATTTGTGACCCAAGATATGATCTATCCTGGAGAATGTTTCATGAGCACTTGAGAAAAATGTGTATTCTGTTGTTTTTGGGTGGAATGTCCTATAAATATCCATTAAGTCCATCTTGTTTAATGTACCATTTAAAGCTTGTGTTTCCTTATTTATTTTCATTTTGGATGATTTGTCCATTGGTGAAAGTGGGGTGTTAAAGTCCCCTACTATGATTGTCTTGCTGTCGATTTCCCCTTTTATGGCTGTTAGTATTTGCCTTATGTATTGAGGTGCTCCTATGTTGGGTGCATAAATATTTACAATTGTTATACCTTCCTCTTGGATCGATCCCTTGATCATTATATAGTGTCCTTCTTTGTCTCTTGTAATTGTCTTTATATTAAAGTCTATTTTGTCTGATATGAGAATTGCTACTCCAGCTTTCTTTTGATTTCCATTTGCATGGAATATCTTTTTCCATCTCCTCACTTTCAGTCTGTATGTGTCTCTAGGTCCGAAGCAGGTCTCTTGTAGACAGCATATATATGGATCTTGTTTTTGTATCCATTCAGCCAGTCTGTGTCTTTTGGTGGTAGCATTTAATCCATTTACATTCAAGGTAATTATCGATATGTATGTTCCTATTCCCATTTTCTTAAATGTTTTGGGTTTGTTATTGTAGGTGTTTTCCTTCTCTTGTGTTTCTTGCCAGAAAAGTTCCTTTATCATTTGTTGTAAAGCTGGTTTGGTGGTGCTGAACTCTCTCAGCTTTTGCTTGTCTGTAAAGGTTTTAATTTCTCCATCAAATCTGAATGAGATCCTTGCTGGGTAGAGTAATCTTGGTTGTAGGTTTTTCTCCTTCATCACTTTAAGTATATCCTGCCACTCCCTTCTGGCTTGCAGAGTTTCTGCTGAAAGATCAGATGTTAACCTTATGGGGATTCCCTTGTGTGTTATTTGTTGTTTTTCCCTTGCTGCCTTTAATATGTTTTCTTTATATTTGACAGTTTGATTAATATGTGTCTTGGCATGTTTCTCCTTGGATTTATCCTGTATGAGACTCTCTGTGCTTCCAGGCTTGATTAACTATTTCCTTTCCCATATTAGGGACATTTTCAACTATAATCTCTTCAAATATTTTCTCAGTCCCTTTCTTTTTCTCTTCTTCTTCTGGGACCCCTATAATTCGAATGTTGGTGCATTTAATGTTGTCCCAGAGGTCTCTGAGACTGTCCTCAGTTCTTTTCATTCTTTTTTCTTTATCCTGCTCTGCAGTAGTTATTTCCACCATTTTATCTTCCAGGTCACTTATCCGTTCTTCTGCCTCAGTTATTCTGCTATTGATCCCATCTAGAGTATTTTTAATTTCATTTATTGTGGTTTTCATTGTTGCTTGGTTCCTCTTTAGTTCTTCTACGTCCTTGTTAAATGTTTCTTGCATTTTGTCTATTCTATTTCCAAGGTTTTGGATCATCCTTACTATCATTATTCTGAATTCTTTTTCGGGTAGACTACCTACTTCCTCTTCATTTGTTAGGTCTGGTGTGTTTTGACCCTGCTCCTTCATCTGCTGTGTGTTTTTCTGTTGTCTCATTTTGCCTATCTTACTGTGTTTGGGGTCTCCTTTTCACAGGCTGCAGGTTCGTAGTTCCCGTTGTTTTTGGTATCTGTCCCCAGTGGCTAAGGTTGGTTCAGTGGGTTGTGTAGGCTTCCTGGTGGAGGGAACTAGTGCCTGAGTTCTGGTGGATGAGGCTGGATCTTGTCTTTCTGGTGGGCACGTCCACGTCTAGTTGTGTATTTTGGGGTGTCTGTGGCCTTATTATGATTTTAGGCAGCCTCTCTGCTAATGGATGGGGTTGTGTTCCTGTCTAGCTAGTTGTTTGGCATAGGGTGTCCAGCACTGTAGCTTGCTGGTCGTTGAGTGAAGCTGGGTCTTGATGTTGAGATGGAGATCTCTGAGAGATTTTTGCCGTTTGGTATTACGTGGAGCTGGGAGGTCTCTTGTGGACCAGTGTCCTGAAGTTGGCTCTCCCACCTCAGAGGCACGGCCCTGATGCCTGGCTGGAGCACCAAGAGCCTTTCATCCAAACGGCTCAGAGTAAAAGGGAGAAAAAATAGAAAGAAAGAAAGAGGCTATAATATAGTGAAGTAAAATAAAGCTATTATAAAGCAAAGCTATACAGACAAAATCTCACCCAGAAGCATATACATATACACTCACAAAAAAAAGGAAAAGGGGAAAAATTAATATATCCTGCTCCCAGAGTCCACCTCCTCAATTTGGGATGATTCGTTGTCTATTCAGGTATTCCACAGATGCAGGTACATCAAGTTGTTTGTGGAGTTTTAATCCGCTGCTTCTGAGGCTGCTGGGAGAGATTTCCCTTTCTCTTCTTTGTTTGCACAGCTCCCGGGGTTCAGCTTTGGATTTGGACCCGCCTCTGCATGTAGGTCGCCTGAGGGCGTCTGTTCCCGCCCAGACAGGACGGGGTTAAAGGAGCAGCTGCTTCGGGGGCTCTGGCTCACCCAGGCCGCGGGGAGGGAGGGGTACGGAGGAGGCGGGGCGAGCCTGCGGCGTCAGAGGCGTTGTGACGTTGCAGCAGCCTGAGGCGCGCCGTGCGTTCTCCCGGGGAAGTTGTCCCCGGGTCACGGGAGCCTGGCCGTGGCGGGCTGCACCGGCTCCCGGGAGGGGCGGTGTGGAGAGTGACCTGTGCTCACACACAGGCTTCTTGGCGGTGGCAGCAGCAGCCTTAGCGTCTCCTGCTTGTCTCTGGGGTCCGTGCTGATCGCCGCGGCTCGCGCCAGTCTCTGGAGTTCGTTTAGGCGGCGCTCTGAATCCCCTCTCCTCGCGCACCAGGAAACAAAGAGGGAAGAAAAAGTCTCTTGTCTCTTCGGCAGCTGCAGACTTTTCCCCGGACTCCCTCCCGGCTCGCCGTGGCGCACTAACCCCTTCAGGCTGTGTTCACGCCGCCAGCCCCAGTCCTCTCCCTGCGATCCGACCGAAGCCCGAGCCTCAGCTCCCAGCCCCGCCCGCCCCGGCGGCTGAGCAGACGAGCCTCTCGGGCTGGTGAGTGCTGCTCGGCGCCGAGCCTCTGTGCGGGAACCTCTCCGCTTTGCCCTCCGCACCTCTGTGGCTGCGCTCTCCTCCGCGGCTCCGAAGCTTCCCCTCCGCCACCCGCAGTCCCCGCCCGCGAAGGGGCTCCTAGTGTGTGGACACCTTTCCTCCTTCACGGCTCCCTCCCACTGGTGCAGGTCCCGTCCCTATTCTTTTGTCTCTGTTGTTTCTTTTTTCTTTTGCCCCACCCAAGTACGTGGGGAGTTTCTTGCCTTGTGGGAGGTCTGACGTCTTCTGCCAGCGTTCAGTGGGTGTTCTGTAGGAGCAGTTCCCCGTGTAGATGTATTTCTACTGTATCTGTGGGAAGGAAGGTGATCTCCGCGTCTTACTCTTCTGCCATCTTGCCCTATCCCCCTACGTATCTTTTAAGAGCTTAGTCGACATCTGTATATCCTTTTCACTGAAATGTCTTTTCATGGATGTTGCCCATGTTTTAACTGGATTGCTTGTTTTTCAACTGCTCTGTTTTGAGATATGTACATGTTTACCTGTATCTATAGATACAGATATTCTAGATACCAGTCCTTTGATATGTAGCTGGGGAATATTTTCTCCACTTGATAGCTTGTCTCTTCATTTTCTTCATAGTATCTTTTACAACGTGAGATTTTCAATTTTGATGAGGTCCATTTTATCAAATTGTCCTTTGATCGATGATGGCTTTAATGTCAGGTCTAAGAATTCTTCACCTACTCCTAGTTTTCAAAGAGTTTCTTCTACGTTGTTTTCTAAAAGTTTTATAGTTTTTTGTTTTACCTTTAAGTCCATGATTTATTTGTGCACTTTGGGTTAATTATTGGATAAAGTGTGAGTCATAGGTCAAGATTCTTTTTAAAATTTTTGTCCGATTGCTCCAGCCCCATTTGTTGAAAAGTCTGTATTCTTCTGTTAAATGGCTTTTGCACTTTTTTGGAAAATCTTTTGGATCTATTTGTGTGGACCTATTTCTGGGTTCTCTGTTCTATCCCATTAATCTATGTGTCTATAACTCTGCCAATTCCATAGATATTATTATAACCATGTAATAAGTCTTAAAACCAGGTAGACTGAATGCTTCCACTTTATTCTTCTTTTTCAAAATTATGTTAGCCATTCTAGCTCCTTTACTTCTTCATAGAGATTTTAGAACAATTTTGCCTATATCTACACAAAATCTTTCTGGGATTTTGATAAGAATTATGTTAAGTTTGTACATCAGTTTGTCAAGAAGTGACTTCTTCACTATGTTGAATCTTCCAATTTTTGAACATGGTATATCCCTCAATTTATTTGGTTCTTCTTGGACTTCTTTCATCAGTGTGGTTTTTAGCACATAAGTTCTATACATGTTTGTTAGGTTTACATGTAAATAATTCATTTATTGATATTTTGAGTGGTTATAGTGTTTTTAAAAGTTTGGTGCCCACGTGTTTATTGCTAATACATATATATGTAATATAAATATACAATATATGTAATATATATATTATATATACATATTATTAATTCATATATAATATGTCATATAAACATGTATATGTATTACATATATAACAATTTATAATTATAAACGTTATATTATATATAAATTATATACACACAACACAATTGATTTTTAAATGTTGATCTTGTATCCTGTGAACTTACTGAGCTCACTTATTAGCTCTGAGAGTATTTTTTTTCTTTTGTAAATTCTTTGGGATTTTCTATGTAGACAACCATGTCATTACCAAATAAGGATGTTTTATTTCTTCCTTTCCAATCTCTATGTCTTTCTTTTCCTTATCTTGCCTTATTATACTGGCTACAACTTCCAGCATTATGCTAAATCAGAGTGGTTTTCTATTTTCTGGAAGAGATTCTGCACATTTCCTGTTAGTTTTTTATACATTAGGTAGACTTCTCCAGTGAAACCATCTGGGCCTGAAATTTTCTTTCTTGGGGAGTATTTATAAATTCAGTTTCCTTAATATTTATAGGGCTATTCAAATGATCTATTTCATCTTGGGGGAATTGTGGTTTATATTTTCCTGGCTCAAAGGGGTCTGGTACCTCCCCTTCAAGAGGCAGTAAAGCATGGCTAGATCATGACCTTTTCAAAGGGAGGTAACTAGAGTGAGGACCCTCTGGGGCCAGAAACATACAAAGCAGGAAAGGGACCCAGAGAAAATCATGGAGGAAAACTGTCCCCCAAATGAACACTTTTCTTCTTTCCCAGGTCAAATGCAGCTTCTTCCACAACCCGTCCATCCTACCCTACCTTGCTTTGAACCCTCCATGTTGCTACAGTCTTAATTCTGGTTCTGGCCTTTGTGAGCTGTGTGACTGTAGGAAAGTTATCTGCCTACTCCGTGCCTCGGTTTCCTCTCTGTAACAATGGAGATAGTCATAATATTTTCCTCATATGATTGTGTGAGAATTCAAGCGAGTTCGTAAACATAAAATGTTTACATGGTGCTACTGGCTATCTTCTTTTTCCAGGACCATTTATTGAGAAGGCTTTCTTTTTCTCATTGAATTACTTTGACACCTTTTTTTGTTCTCAGAATAACCTACAACACATGTGAGTTTATTTCTAGATTCTTCTCATTTCCGCTGATCTATTTGTATATACTTCTGCAAATAGCACATGATATTTGTTACTGTTGCTTTAGAGTTAACCTTGAAGTCAGGGAGTGCAAATGCTCTAATTTTGTTTAACTTCATGATTGTCTTGCTACTTGAGGTCATTTGTATTCCCATGTAAATTCTGAAATTAACTTGCCAATTTCTAGTTTTTAAAAAAGACTGATATAATTTTTTTGGAGTTGCATTGAACCTCTAGATCATTCTGGAAGAGAACTGACATTTTAACAATATAGAGCTTTTCAATGCACCAACGTGATTTATAGCTCCATTTATTTGGGCCTTTTAAAATTTCTTTCAGCAATGTTTTCTAGAAGTGTTGCCCATCTTTTGTTAAATGTGTTCCTAGGGGTTCTTTATAATGCTACTAACAATTCTGAGGTTTTAAACCTCATTCTCTAATTGTTTATTGCTGGTAGAAATATAATTAATATTTTATATATTGATCTTTTAACCTGAGACCTTGCTAAATTCATCTGTTCTGGTATTTGTATGTTCCCTCAGATTTTCTACATACAAAATCATGTAACCTGCACATACAAAAGCTTTACTTTTTTTTTTTTTTTTTAATGAAAGCTTCTTTATTTATTTATTTTTGGCTGTGTTGGGTCTTCGTTTCTGTGCGAGGGCTTTCTCTAGTTGCGGTGAGTGGGGGCCACTCTTCATCGCGGTGCGCGGGCCTCTCACTATCGCGGCCTCTCTTGTTGCGGGGCACAGGCTCCAGACGCGCAGGCTCAGTAGCTGTGGCTCACGGGCCCAGTTGCTCCGCGGCATGTGGGATCTTCCCAGACCAGGGCTCGAACCCGTGTCCCCTGCATTGGCAGGCAGACTCTCAACCACTGCGCCACCAGGGAAGCCTCTATACATATTATTTTATCTGCTTTGAAATTTGGCTACAAGGGATCTTTATTTTCTTGGAACCTTTGAATATCAACTCGGGCTGTCATAACAAAACACTACAGACTGGTGGCTTAAACGGCAGAAGTTATTTCTCACAGTCCTGGAGGCTGGAAGTCTGAGGTCAAGGTGCCAGCGTGGCCGGGTTCTGGTGAGGACTCTGTTTCTACCCTGTAGACGGCCACCTTTTCCCTGTGGGCTCCCATGGCAGAGTGAGCAAGCTCTCTCCACACTTGTATTAGTGTAATAAAGACACTAATTCCATCATGAGGGCCCCTCCCTCACGGCCTCATCTAACCCTAATCATCCCCCAGAGGCCCCATCCCCAAGTACCATCACCTTGGGAGTCCAGGCTTCAACACGGGAATCTCGGGAGGACACAATTCAGTCCATGGAAACCTCTTATCTGTAATTATCCTCTTTCTCTACTAATGCTTTTGTTTGTTTTCTGGCTAAAGTATGTGTTTTGTCTGAAGGTCCTTTTGGTGGTGAGTACTTATCCCTCGGTAGTAGTGTAGTATAATAATATAATATACAGCTGGAGATTAAAAAATATAACAATGACTTTTAATGAGAGTTTACCCACTTTCATTTACTGTGATTACTCATATATTTGGAATTAGGTTTTTTTGAATATTATACTCTTAATCAATCTTTTTCTTTTTTGTTGGGAGGGGTGCTTCATTGAGGTTTTATTGCTGCACTGTACTTTCCACTCCTGGTTTGAAATTTATATGGGCTATTTCTATTATCTCAGTGGTCACTTTTTAAATGTAAATTGCATACCAGTCGAGTACAAAGTTAGCTAAGTGCTCTGCCATCACCCTGAAACATGTAAATACCTTCAGTTTTTAAATTAGTTAGTGCCTTTCCAACTTGCATGCTATTATTAACCAGTATTTTGAGTACTTTGTTTTGCTTATCCTGAAATTTGGTAACCCTATTTCTTATGTAACCAGCATTCATTAAGATCTACCCGCGTGCTGAATAGTTTCTTGCTCACTATTCCTTTGTGTGTTTCAGGTATTTCTTCTGGACTTATTACGTTCCTTCTCCTATCCTTCCTTTTGACTTTCTTTTATGGGATATTTCTTAGTAAACTTCAGTTTTTGCCTGAAAATAGAATGCACTGTCTTTCTTGAGTAACTGTCCTAAGTGTTTCATACTTTGGGTTGGTAAATATTTTCTTTCCAGGTATTGAATGAGTTATTCCACCATGTTCTGGCTTCTATTAATCTACTGAGAAGTCAGCTCTCAATCTCATTGTTTTTATTTTGTAGTTATAAGTCTTAACTCAGAGGCAGCTTGAGCTTTCTTTTTCTTTGTTGTTCTATAGTTTTATTGTCATATTTTTAATATTTTTCCTTAATTTATTGCCCTATGACTGTGGTTCTTACTAAATCTAAGATTACATGACTTGCTTCAAATATGGAAATGTCTCACCAATATCTCCTTGACTACTTTCTCTTCTACATTTAATTTCTTCTCTTCTGAAAATTATGTTCTGTCTTCCCATTCTATCCAACATGCCTCTTAGCCTCTCCATATTTTTTCATTTCTCTCTCAAATGCATATTTTATATCTTTCAAGACCATTGCTATTTTTCCCTTCAGCAGTGTCTAGTCTGCCTTTTAATCTATCCATAGAATTTTTTAACATATTTATGACACGTTTTTCATCTCTAGAAGTTATATGTGGGTAGATTCTAAACCTGCTTGCCTTTCTAAGATAGTAAGTTTTGGGGGGTCATGTTATCAATTCTCTGGTTTGTTCCTTTAAAAAATCTTATTCATGTTTATTTTTATTCTGTATGCAAGGACCCTAACATATGATGTCGTCTGGACTCTCTTTGCTCCTTAATCTTTTGGTCATTTATTGCTCATGTGTTTCATAATTTCAGATTGGAGTTTATGCTGCCCTGAACGCCATAGACACTTTGCTTTTGCATCTGCTGGTCGCCATATCTCTTTGAGCCACTTACTTACTGTAATTTTGCAAATCTGTGTTTCCTGGACTGGGCAGAAAGTATAAATTCAAACCTCAAATGCTCGTGAAGGCAGAACCGTGACCACAAATCCCAGACCAAGACAGACAAGTCTCTTTTCCGTGCAGTCGGTTGAATTTTTGTTTTGTGTTATTCTATCATTGAGGCGTCAGCTCTCTGAGGGTCCCAATTACACGTAGGTTTCTCAGTTCTCAATCCTCCACTTTCTTGGGCCCAGGCCCATGTCTCTTATCCCTCTTGTGATTGGGAACATTCAGTACTTGAATTTACTAAAATTGGCAAAAAGGTTTGGGGGCACTTGTGGCTTTAGTGCACTCTTAAAAATTGTGTTTTCTGCACTTTCTTTGTTTTGGGCACCTAGAAATTTTTCTTAATTCCTTGTTGGTTCAGTTTAGGGTTTAAAGTTTTTATTTTGCTTTGTGTTTATCTTTACATTTTCCAGCATTTTATGTGTTGTATAGACAGATAAGTTTTCAAGATATCATGTTTTCCTGTTGCCAAAAGTGAAATTTAATTCAATATGTTTGTTTATTCAAAACCTATGATATATAGGATTACATCACAGTGTCTGCATTGAGGCAGTTGCAGAAAAAGCTCTGGTATTGGTTATGAAGTAAGGTATTGTTAGGATAATCAGTCAGGATTTAGGCAAAGTAAGCTCACCCTGTTGATGGGCCAACACATAGTTTGGAAGAGAGCTGAGACTCTCAGCTGACAGGACCAACTGGTGGAGGCCAATTGGTGGTAATTCCTCAAGGTATTGAGTATACTTTCTCTTCTGAGAGAGAGAGAGAGAAAGAGAGAGAGAGGGAGAAAGAGAGAGAGAGAGAGAGGAAGTTTAACCATTGGAAACCATTGGAAGACACCGATAAAATATTATGAAGAGTTCAGGCAGACTGGGGACAGACTCCCTAGATTTGAATCATGGCTCCTACCATCACTACGTATGTGACCCCAGAAAACCTCTACTTAAACTTTCTGTGCTTCAGTTTCTTCACCTGTGAAATTGGGAAAATAGCGTGCCTGTTTCAAAGGGCTGTTATAAAGAATAGGTGAGTCAATACTTAGAACGGTGTCTGGCATATAATGTTCAGTGCATCTTAGCTCTTCTTATTTTAAACTATTTTCTGAGGTCTGTACTATGCAAAACGCTGTGGATGCAGTAATGAATGATGGTCCCTGCTCTCTGAGGGCTCAGTCTGCTGACTGTCTTGGCAGATACTAATAGGCCACTGTACCCTACATTACTTGTAGGTAAAAGGTGATCATCGAGGCATCCGTACACTAAACTAGGTATAGAAGTAGCTCAGAGGATGAGTTGATGAATTCCTCCTCAAGGGGTGAAATGAGGTAGAAAAGAGGAGGACCGCATTCGGGAAGAACATGATAAATATACTTTGTTGTCATGATAAATGTAACAGCCTCTTGGAGATGACCGGCAGGCAGTTAGGAAGAAAGGTCTTGAGTTACTGAAGACAGCTGGAGTTCTTTGTGGGCTCCGGGTTTCTGATTCAAATGTGTTTCCAGTCTTGGGTTTCTTTGACACTTCTCTTATTGTGCAGAATTAATCACCAGGTGTTTGAGAAGGCTGATGAATGCTAGACGGAGCATAATGCTTGCTTCAAGACCCCGACAGATCGCCTTGAAAGGACAGTCCTTGCTTCTCTTATTTCCCTCCTATTTCCTATTCACCCCAATCCCAATGAGGGTGGAAAACGACTAATGTGTTTTTGTCCTCTGTTGAATACAGAGGACATGCGAATTTCTGTGAACATTAACTTTCTACTTCATAGAACTGAAGGCTTTGTGCTCAGGACCCGCTCAGGCTTGTCCTTTTAATGAAACACTTGGTCTGAACACTTTTATCATTAAAAAAGTAATAATGAATCTGTTACGAGGCCACAGAAGGAGGGTGGAAAGTTAATGCATGTTATAGAACAGAAAACAATTCAGCCACCACAGCCAGTGAATACAAATTCCCTTTATTCTCCTTGAAGTCATCCACTAAATTTTTTAACACTTTTCTCTTCTCTTCCTGACTCAGTTTTTACTCTGTCTTAAATGAGCAGAGAAAAAACTGACCCCTCAACCAGAAATCATTATTACCGCACAGCTACAGGAATGATGATGAATGCTTCCAGCACTGACCCCAAAGTCTGTGAGATCTTGTTGAATCATCAAAGATTAAATTTCACTCAGTAGCATGTCTTTTATCCTATTCTGCTTCTTTGAAATCTGAAAATCAATTGCAATTATAAAGTGAAAAGGCAAATTCCACCAACCACTCACACAAATCCGTTTCATCACTGGATAGTCACATCTGACTTGTTATTGCTCTCCATTAATTAGAACACTTGATCGACTAAAATAATTTCATATCCTGGACAGGCTCAATAATGACATTTAATTTATATAGGAACTATTAATATGGGTTTCCTAATTGCAGCCCTCAATTCCTTAATATGAGTGGAACCACGGAATCAGAAAATATATCCGGCTTGCCACCTAAGGGGTAGTAAGGTGCACCTGCTAATCTTATGGGACGGACAGATCCTGGGAAATATTGTGAAGTTATGGGCTTCCTCCAGGAGACAGGTTCTGTAAAGCTGCTTTTGGAGGACTTCCAATCTATTTCACCTACAGACACACCCTAGCTCAGTGGCAAGTCATAGATTTCTTGATTTATCTTGATTCTTGATTTATCAACTTTAGATAGTACCTACTGGCTCTCCATTATGAAAGATGATAAATTTTCCCTTGAAATTTATTCTTTTGGAAGCCCTTTTTTTTTGCTTTATGATTTGTGCATTTGGAGCTTCATTTAGGAAGTCCTACTTACATAGCCAAGACATGGAAGCAACCTAAATGTCCACTGACAGAGAATGGATAAAGAAGATGTGGTACATATATACACAGTGGAATATTACTCAGCCATAAAAAAGAATGAAATAATGTCATTTGCAGCAACCTAGATGGACCTATAGATTGTTGTATTGAGTGAAGTAAGTCAGGCAGAGAAGGACGACTATCATATGATATTGCTTATATGTGGAATCTAAAAAAATGGTAAAAATGAACTTATTTACAAACCAGAAATAGAGTCACAGATGTAGAAAACAAACTTTTGGTGACCAGGGGTGTAAGCGAGGGGAGGGATAAATTGGGAGATTGGGATTTACATATACATACTATTATATATAAAACAGATAATCAACAAGGACTTACTGTATAGCACAGGGAACTCTACTCAGTACTCTGTAATGACCTATATGGGAATAGAATCTGAAAAAGAGTGGATATATGTATATGTATAACTGATTCACGTGACTCTACACCTGAAACTAACACAACATT
The DNA here is from genome assembly GCF_949987535.1 of Balaenoptera acutorostrata. Taxonomy (NCBI): domain Eukaryota; kingdom Metazoa; phylum Chordata; class Mammalia; order Artiodactyla; family Balaenopteridae; genus Balaenoptera; species Balaenoptera acutorostrata. Next base: position 1,592,476 of record NC_080075.1, read on the forward strand.
GTACATCAACTGTACTCCCCCCAATTTTTTTTAAAATGCAATTATTTCCCGTACCTGCCCCCACCCAAAGTACACATCCACATGCTTACAACATTTGACATAAAATTTCAAGGGAATTGTTTGAATTTCTGAAGTTCGTACAATGACCTCATGTTGAGAATTGTTGATACCTAACTGAGTGCATTCTATATGCCAGAATACATGGGGGGTACAAATTGAATAGCGAGTGTTTTCTGCCTTCAAGGAACTTACAATCAGAGGAGGCACGCAGAGAATAAAAGATGCAACAGGAATTCACTGCAAGGATACTTAGAATTATCCTGGGAGAGGGTTGAGAGAGTCGTCCCAGAGGCAGAATGCCTTACTAACAGCTACATGAAGAATGGGTAGAAATTAGCCAAGCAAAATTGGTGAAGAAGTAGATGGAAAAGGATGTGCAGTGGTGCATTTGAGGCAAGAATGTACACAGAAGTGTTCAAAGAAATGAAAGTACCTAAAATAAGTAGAGTGTGATGCAGGATGGTCAAGGGATCAGGCTAGAGGATGGAGCTACCCTTTGTGCCTTATTAAGGAATTTGAATTTTCACCCTGAGGGCAAGAGAAAATGGTTTTAGTGTTCTAGGCTTAGGTGAAAAATACTTGGAAGGGATAAGTTACAGTGAGGTGTAAGAAAGAGCACAGACTCTACTGCCGGGTCCCCTGGACTTAGTCCTGGTTTCACCACTAAGCACTTAAATATTTAACATTGTGCTCCGGTTTTCTCACCTGGAAAGCGGAGAAAATTACACACCTACCCAGCCGAGCCATTGTGAGGACTGAACGAGTTTGTATGTGGAAAGTACTTGGCATGTACGAGCCACATAAGTTCTGCTCTTCCCCTGTCATCACCATCATCATGATCTGCAGCATCTTCAAGGTGCAGATGTCACCGTGTTTAAGGAAGTTTGTGGCTGTAAAAATAGACGGAAGTGTACTGATTGGGCAGGTGCAGTTGACAGAATATGGTGATTGGTTAGATGTGGGTGAGGAGGTGAATCTGGGTGGATTCCTGGGTTTCTACGTTTAAGAATTAGATGAAGTGTGTGGTCATCACCATGCAGACTGAGGAGTAGAAGGACAATTGAAATGGATATAAAATTTCCCATTTTTAGATGTAGAACTCTATGCATCTCTAGCAGATGCTAAATCAAGGTTTCTAATGGTATAGTTCAAATCTCCTGTGCCTCACCAAGTTTTTGTCTGAGAAAACCTTCATGTACTTATGTAAATGCATGAACATCTTCTGTTCAAATGGTGGATATAACAGTCTTGTAGCTATGTCAACGCTTATGTATATATTAATTTTTATCATCCTAGTGATTCGAAAATTCTATCAGAACATATTTTCTTAAATTATTATTTTGAAAATCTATTTTATCTGATGTTAGTGTAGACAACATCTTTCTTCTGATTACTTTTTTTACTTGATTTGACTATTTCCATCCTTTTATTATGCTGGAATGTTAAACTTCACATCTAATTATCTTTATATTATAATGGACACATTTTGTCAAAGAATATCTAATGTGGTTTATAAGATATATAGATTAAATTTCTGTAATAGTATGGGTGGTTTCTTTTTCTCTCTTTTAATATCATCTCTATGATTTCTCATCTCTGGCATACTTTTAGGACTGCATCATTTTATTCACATTTCTTTTCCCTTTGTCACTTTGGAAGTTGTATTCCTTGTTTCTATTCTTTTGGGAGTTGCTTTATAAATTTTAATAATTTTAACAGTGTCTCTGCCCAACTGAAAAATATCTATTCTCAAGATGATTAGATCCTTCTCTCTGTCCGCACTGCTACTGATATCTGGTATTGTACTTCAGCTGTTTTTATCCCCACTCTTTGAACACGGTTATTGTTTTATGGTCAGTTTATATCAAATTTACCCATGTGTTTAACACTTTAACGTTTCTTTGCTTTTTATTCCTTTCTATATCTCAGACCTTCCATCTAATGTCATTTTCATTCTTCCTGAGGCATATCCTTTAGATGTTTCTTTAATGAGCTTCTTTCATATTTAATATCCCTCATTCTTTTGCTAATTAGTATATGTTTTTGAGTCATATTAATTCATGCATGATAGTTTTTCTATATATGTAATTCCAGGTTGACAGTTAATTTCTCTCATTACTTCATATGTATTATTTCATTGTCTCCTGGCATTCACTGCTGCATTGAGAAGTCAGTGGCCATATGAATAGTTTCCTCTTCTTTTTGTATGTTGCATTTAGGAATGGATTTCTGTTTGTTTGTGTTTGTTTGCATGAGGGACTTTCTAAACCTGTGAACTGGAGTCTCTTATCAGTTTTGAAAAATTCTCACCCATTATTTATTTTGCCCTATTCTCTCCTTCCTCACTTGTAGAATCCTATTCTAGTAGGATTACAATGTTAGACCCATCCACCGAACCCCCATATCTGCTTGTCTCTCTCATATTTTTATATTTCCATTTTTAGTCTCTCTGCATTGCATTCTGCAATATTCCTTCAGATACATATTACAGCTCACTAATTTTCTTTTTTGCCATTTACAAAGCGTTGTATTTTTTTCCCATTGCATTTACTTATTAGAATTTTTATTTCTAAAATCTCTAATTGATTCTTCCTCAAATCTTCCTAGCCACATCCTGTTATATTTTTGACAAATATGATTAAACATACTAAACACTAATATTTTTTAATCTGTTGATTCTAATATCTGCAAAATATTTTATTCTAACTCTGTGTAAGGTATTTTCCTGATGTTTGCTCATTATGTCTTAGTTCCTCAAGTGTTTTGTGATTTTTTTCCGTACACGGATTTTCTTACATGTGCCATTTGTGGGAATTATTTTGGACCCAGGTTCAGGGAGTGTCTTCTCAGAAATGGTTCGTTTCTGTCAGCCACTTAGCCACCTAGAGGTACTGCAAACCTAACTTAACTTAAATTTGTGGCTAGAGTTATTTAGAGCCTCGTAGGCAGTATTTATTCCAGCCTTATAGCCTATGAGGCCGAGCTTGTTGTCAGGAATTGCCAGAGAGGGCATTTTTCTCTCTCTCTCTTCCTCTCCTCTATCCAGAGTGGAGCTCAGGAAAGGAACATCTTTTATAATCTTATTCTGGAAGTAGAGTATATTTCTCTCCATCTACCGGCAGGACAAAGAGCCTTGCAGGGGTCTCAGTTGTAAGAGGAGGTCTCTGATATGAACCCTCTCCCTGTGAAAACCCCTAGCTTTGTCTTCTGCCTCTCTCCTTAAACCTAACCAGGGCTAGCAGAGATTTTATTTCTCTGTTCCAAACCTAAGGGAAGTGGGTAGATAAATGGAATGTCTATTCAGTATAATATTTGCATTTTAATGGGGCTACACAGTAAGTCTGGGTCTCTCTTCACCTCAATGTACTGATTTTTGGCAGTTGTTTTCTGTGATCATAGGCTTATCTCTTTGGTGGAATTTATTGCTTTCCACATTCACTAGGTATTGCTATCGATGGATGAGTATTATTAAGTCATTTTTTCTGTTTATTTATAACATTTAACTTAATCTTGAAGTTGTATAGAGCATTGTCAGCTCACTGAAAAGCCATCCAGAGATGACAGTTGAGGACAGGATGGTATTATGAGAGATAAATATACTGTTGTGTACAGTTACCATTGCCATTTTCCACTGGCACACAGATGAATGAAAGTTGAACATGAATTTTACATTGTAAGCCTGTTGGTATTAAGAGCAAAGTAATAAATGAACATGAAACTTTATTTTCTCATCATGGTGTTATTACTAATCTGGAATTATTAATCATTAAGAATTAAAAATATTATTCACTGGCTAAAGGTTTGGGTGTTTTAAAATGTCTTTATAAGTTAGAGGGGTTTTTTTGTTGTTTTAATCAAACCTGAGAATTAAAAAAAATCAATTAAAAGCCTACATGGACTACGTATTAGTTTGCTAGGGTTTCCATAACACAATATCACAGACTGGGCAGCTTAAACAACAGAAATTAATTTTCTCGCAGTTCTGGAGAGTGGAGGTCCAAGATCAAGGTGCTAGCAGGGTTGGTTTCTCCTGAGGCCTCCCTCTTTGGCCTGCGATGATTGCCTTTTGCTGTGTCCTCCTGTGGCCTTTTCTCTGTGTCCTTTTCTTATGAGGACAGCTATCTTATGAGATTAGGGCCCCATCCTTATGACTTCATTTAATTTTAATTACCTCTGTCGGAGCCCAATGTTCAAAGATTAGGGCTTCAACACATGAATTTTGTGAGGACACAATTCCATCTATAACTGACTGAGATAATCGAAATAAATTTTACAAATATTTTGGTCTAAATTTTAAGGGGATGTGAATATACTACAGGATTGTTATCAGACGTCTGAAGCTTGGCTACCCGAAGCTTTCTGTCTGTCTAGCAATCTCTTCTCTTCTGTAGTAGATACTGGATTTATATTATATATTCAGAAATAGTCAATCACGTGAGTGATACCTGCTGTGCCTTTTCCATCAGAGATTAAGGTCATTCATTGCCCAGTGGGAACACTAAGTCAGAGAAAACACATTTCCAAGACAACAAGGAATGACCTGCGGGTAACAGTAACCCCGCCTCTCAGAACCTGATGAGGGGTGAGTACTGTTTTGAGTGTGTGTGGAGAGAGGAGAGTGAATCATCTTTTTACAGACTACAGTCTGTAACCGCGTTTGCAAATCAAAGGAGTTCTGGACAGGGGCGAGGGTCTCTTACTTGCAGCTTTTTAAAAAGGTATGAATAATAGCAAAGCAAGTCCATAGTGGACGTGGACATGAGATAGAGGTTTCGTCACTGACTGAGCTTGTCTTAGGCATGGTACCATCGGTTTTGTTTATTAAGAAATTAAACTTATAAGCACCTGTTTGAAACTCACGTGCATCACCCGCAATAATGAATGCAGTTATAGTTTTTGAGATGCTCTGGGGAAGAAATGAAAATCGGCACAGACTGAAGGATTGCAGGAGCAGAGGTGCAGTGGAGCTTACAAGCCAGCATCTGTCCGAGGCACTCATATCTGTCCCTGCATCTGGAGGCTGCAGAATCCAAGCAGGCACGCGTGTTGCTAAAAACCTCAAGCCTCAAGTGGAGACACACTGTGTGGTCTCCTTCTCCTCATTTGTTATTGTCACAAAACCACCCTGCAGTTGAGCATCATTCACTGCAGCTGGTGGTCCTCAGGAAGGGCCAGGAACAGGAATAGCAAGGGTTATGGGCGATGGTAGCATATTGAGGATGTATAATGTTAGTTTGGAGTCCAGTCAAACTGTTTGGAAATATATCAGCTTTTAAACGTACACCTTACCTTCTCTGCCTGGATTCCGATAATATCCAATTTTTTCCTGAAGTATGGTTGATGTACAACACAATAAAGTTACAGGTGTGCAATACAGCGATGCACAATTTTTAAAAGTTATATTTCAACAATATCCAACTTTTAAAACTCAGGGAGTTAATTTCTTCACAGATCTACATGTATTCTTATGCATCGTGCAGTGGAAATGGTAGACAAAACAGAGGACTCTTAAAGGGGGACCAGATCACCATCACAGAGACGAGTCCTCGAATCACAGCGATATGCCAGGGTTCATTGGAACCACTTATTCCCTTAGTGTTGTGGTTTAGAGAAGCTAATTACCTTGAATTCATGGGCGGGAAGGAGAAGAAGGAACATAGCCACAGAAAAGCACCGCCAGCCTCACCTGGTTTCAGGATTGAAGGATGTTTCCAGAACGGGACTGTTGATGAGGGACCCAGACTCTGGGAAGTCTTGCCTTTTTTAGTGGGTTAAATCCTGTCTGTAACCCTGATGAACTCAGAATCCCAGAATTTCTGAGTTGCAATTTCTTGCTGTTTATAATTTTGTAAACACTTAAAATTTATATAGCAAATTACCTCTTAGTAAAATAGCTGGAACCAATCTGTTCTGAAAGGGTTAACCAAACTCCAAAACAGCAACAATTCTTTCCATATTTATATAGAGGACTATACTCTTTACCACAGTATTACTATTCATTACTCCCGGAGGTCTAGTCTGGTCCTGGACCACCCCAGAATATCTTAATGATGAATACAATGAATAAATGCACAGCAGGTCCCAGAGACGTCCACATGAGTTTTGCTTTAAGAACAGCTGACCTGGAAATTCATTTAACCTCTGTTAGGTTGGACAAAAATTCTGAGCAACTGATCTTCTAAGAGCCTCCTTTGAATTGTGTTTGAAAACAATTGAGAGATGCCTCCCAGAAATCAGAAACCTGGAAATGTGTTAGGATACAGCTTCAAAACAAAGTTCTTCCTGGATATATATCTATTATTCAGAGTGATATATATATATATATATATATATATATATATATATATATATATATACACACATATATATATACATACATATATATATCTCTCAACTGTTATATATATATGTTTTTTTATATAACATATATATATATATATAACTTATATATATAAAACTTAACTGTTGAACATGAAGGGAATCAGAATGTACCATCCCAAAATATGCCACCACTTTGGCGTGAAGATTATTTTGAGCTGAAGATAACTGAGAATCATCAGATGCAGGAAGAGTTCTCTGCCCGCCCTCATCTGCCCAATGCAGGGCATAAATTTCCCTTGATGAAGATGCTTGTTTATATAAACAGATCTTACTAAAATAATTTGTATCCTTCATCAGTTCTCCATATATTTCCTAGTCACTTCCATATGATCTATCATCCCTTAAAGCCCAATCCCCCCCCCCTTTTTTTTTGTCAAAATGGTATATAAGACCCTGAGTACAGCCACTTCTTTGAGTTTCACTTCTTTTCTGTGAACTCCCAGGCATGTAAATATTAATAACTGTGTGCCTTTTCTCCTGTTAAGTTCTTTTCTTAGTTTAATTTGCAGGCTCCCAAACAATAACCCAAGAGTGTGGAGGAAAAGTTTTTCCTTCCCGACAACAGCCTCTGGTAAATCGGAGTCTAGGGAACCTGCCTACAAGATCCCAGGCCTAGGTTGACATTTGCGATGACACCCTCAGAGTGTTTCACTGACCGAAATTTTCCAAGAAGACAGGAAAACCAGCTAACATTTTTTTGAATGCCCACTTCTTGTCAATCACTGTGTTCCTAAATGTACCAAAGCCTTCACAATAGGTCTCATTTTACAAAGTAGGTCACACTTTCTTAGTTTACAAATGAGGAGATTGAAGTTTAGAGAGTCTAAAGAAATTGCTGAAGCATACCCAGGCTTCCCTTTCTGCTTAGCTCTGGCTCTTTCTATGGCCCCTCTTGTCCCTGTGACATACAAATATTGTCTTAAATTATACTATTAAAACTAAAACACTCCCAAGCCAAGTTCCCGCAGAATCTTCTCTTGGTTTGCATTTTGGCACCACGAGTTTTTAATGCAACAGAAAAGTCTTCCATCTGCTTTCATTTAAGAAGCTGACTATCTTGTACTATGAATTTACATATCTGTTCCCTCTGTGATTTCATAACTTCCTAGTGAATAATGCATTAAGCTTGTGCAGTCTCCTATGACTGCCAGATGAAACTCGTGATGCTGCCTTCATGTCCATTTTTCCTGTGATAGTGAGGAATATCCTATCCTCCATTCCCCCTCCAGAACAAATTTCTGACTGGTAAAATTAAAAAAAAAAAGAACACTCTTAAAAATTCACAGTACTTTCACACTGTTTGTCACAGCCGACAGACACCTGTCTGCCTGTCTATTAACTTTCTGCCACGGAATAACAGTTCCATATATCCAGTTCTTTCTTGAATTATTTTTCCCCTGGGATAATGTTTCTTTATAATAGCTGAAGACATAAGGACACACGAATCTTAGGTGCACTTGTGTGCATTGATTTCTCTGCTAATCAGTCCCATTTCCGGCATTTCACCATACAGCATATGCTTCTGTCTCAGAAATCTCTAGAATTAAGGGGAACATATTTCTTCAAGAAGACATGACACATAAAACCTCACTTACTTAAATTTTATCCACATAGCCAAAATATATTTTGGTTTAATTAGAGTTCCTTTGAAGGGTAGTAATAGATGTTAATTTAGCTGTATTTTTAGCTGTGGGTCATCATTAAATGTAACAGAATTTGGGAGAAAGAACTAACCAGCTTCAAGGAAAGAGTTTGGCATTGAAATGGTTCAGAGTTTTTATTGCATCAAGGTTGAGTATTCATGGCAGGTGGCGTGAGGCTGCGGATGAACTGAGACCCAAGCAAGGGCCAAGATCTGTGGGAACAGGTGCTGAGAGACAGGCCTAGCTAAAAGCACATGTTCAATGGGACGGCAAAGGCTTGGATTCTCCGCTGTGAGGCTCAGTTACAGCCCAGGCCATGGATTCTCCAAAATCAGACTGCGGAGGATACTGACCAATCAGTAGAACAGAAGGACATCAGAAAAAATACAACCACACGCCTGTGTTCAGGGTCTATCACTGTAGATGAAAAGCACGTGGGGTGTGTATGTGTGTGTGTGACGTGTAGCGTGTGCTGTGTGCATGTGCATATGTGGAGGTGGTTTGGATATATGCACACATAGTGTGTGGTGTGCACCTGTTTGTGAGGGAGTCGTGTGTGATGTGTGCATATGTGTGTGGGGTGGTGGTGTGTGTGTAGTGTGTGGCGTGTAGTGTGGTGTGCATGAGTGTGTGTGTGGTATGTTGTGTGGCATATATGTGTGTGAGTGTGGGGTATGCGTGGTGTGTGTGTGTGTGAGAGAGAGAGAGAGAGAGAGAAAACACCACCTTTAGAACTGGGCAAGTGAAGTGCCTGTATTGTAGAGCACCTTCATTAAAATGTCTAAGTCACTGAAGTGTCTGGGACAAGCTATGGCTGGCAGTGCCACTGGGCTAAGGCATTTCAAATTTGAAAAGAGACCTTGTCCCCATTTCTCCCCCTTGGGAGACTGTCTACCTCTTGCATGGGGTGAGCCAGATGCCCTCTGGGACTACACTTACGAGGTCATCTCAGGACCTTGTATCCAGCTTCTGATTCTAGGAGGTGGCCTGGTAAACAGATTATTGTCACTGGTCAGGCAACGTTTCTTTCACGGGATTGCATGATATTGGGCTGTTAAAATGGTGCTGACATGCCAACTTTGGGTGAGCCCAGTGGTCTCCATGTCCAGAAACCCCATCAAAAGAGGTTGCCAGGGGCCCTTCACTTTAGTGGCAGCCCCGGTGTGTGAGATTTTCAAAGGTTGAAAGGGAAGACCTATGGGATGGGGATATTTGAGTAAGATCAGGAGGAAGCGATGGAGTAGATTATTCCAGTATCTTGGGCAGAATGTCCAGGCAGAAGATAAGAACAGTGCAAAGGTCCTGAGGCAGGAGGATACTTGGTGTATCTGAGTAAAAGCAGAGGCCAGCACAGCTGAGCAGAATGAAGGAGGGACATGGCAGCAGAGGGGACAGAGAGGTGGAGGAGGGGCCAGATCATTCAGGTCATTGTAAGGATTTTACCTCTTACTCTGAAGGAGCTGGGGAGGAATTTGGGGGCTTTGAGCAGAGGATTAATTTAATGTGTCAACATTTAAAGGGTGTTTTGAGGCTTATGGTTGTAAGAGATCTAAGGTGGCAACAGAGAAGATCTATTACAATAATTCATGTAAGAAAGGGTAATGGCCCAGAGCTGGGTGATAGTGTAGGGTATGATGAGACATTGTCAGATTCTGGATGTTCGTGACAGCAAAGCCAATTGATTGGGTTTCGATGGACGGGAGACGGACAGGAAAGGTTTTGCTGCTCCAGAAACGTATTTATTAGGCAAGCCACTGCATTTCCTCATTAGTCAGATGCGGGCTACGTTAGGACTGTTCCCCGCTGGCTTAGTGGTTCTGTAAATTCAGGCTTGCTTTTTATTAAGCATTCATATATCAAGCAATAATTAAGTGCTTATTGTGTGACAGGAAGTGTCCACATGCTGGGGCTCTAGAATAAAACAAGGCAGGAGAATTCTCAGGAAAGAGCAGTTTGGTGGAAGAACCAAGAACAATAAGAGAATATAAGACCGAGGTGTAAACAGTTGCCGTCGAACCGACTGGGGCAGCAGTGAACAGGCTCAGGGGCCCTTGGCGCATGCGCACCACGGCGCCTGGACCACGCCCCCTCCCTCACGCTCCGGCCCCGCCCACGAAGCTGCGAGAGGCGATACGATTCCAGGGCCTGGATTTAAGCATGATGATGTAAGGGAAAATCACTATTTAAAACGAAAACAGAGAATTTACAGCCCGTTTTCACAGGGAGTAGGATGTCTGCCTGCTTTGGAAGTTGCCAGATATAGGTCACCGACCCTGTCAATTCTACCATATCAACAAGATCCTATTCAACCTGAAATCTGGAGCTAATTTATACATTTGGGATGGAGAAAATATCCTTATATGTACTAGAATAACTCCTCAGTAAGATAACGTCACTGCAAATGTTTCCAGAGGAGAAAATTAAGACCAGAAGCCCGGTTCTTGTCTTCCTGGCAGTTCATCAGACTTTGTTACCACAGGACTGGCTCAGGGCTAGTTAATTAGTGAGGAGTATTTGGAGAGATGGGTACACTCAAGTCCCACGTGGCGCAACTGCTATCTCCCCCGGCACCTCTGAGCTTCTATTCGCTGAGACAAGAGTGGGCACCTCACGTGAAGGCTGACTATGGCAGGAGGAGGAACCGGGTCTCACAGGGCAGCTGAGTGTCCCCTCTGGACACTATTGCCGTGTCCCAGAGCTTCCCAGGACCACCAGGAGGACCAAAGTCTCTGGGGCCTGTTACTTAGACAATCACAGCTGCTCTCACGGACCGGTGTCAGAGGGGCTTTTGAAAGGAACATTGGATCAGAAAAAGGGAAAACAGCGACTTCCTAATGGACTAAATGCTGGAGCCGAGGGCAAATGCTCTCTGATGCTGCATCACTTCCATCGCCTCCATCCTCACGAGGTCAATGCTGCATGTCATGTTTCTTAATGAGGGGCTCGAACCGGCTCTGCTTCTGCTAGCTCAGCCGGAGCCCCCCACCCAGCCCCTGGGACCCCATCGTGTGCCGGTCACTGGGCATGCTCAGAAGACAGGACATTAGGGCAAATTAGGGCACGCTGCCTGGAGAAAGCCCAGACCTCCAAGGCAGGGTATGTGTTTTCACTGCATCGCGCTGTGCTGCTGGACTAGTGAAATTGCACATCCGCTTGCCCTTGCCTGCTCCGTGGGGAGACGCAGCGGATGTCTCCACAAAACAGACCTAGAAGCAATACGCATGAAATAAAAAGAGCGAGCGCGACGGATTTGCCCGAGGCTAGAACGGAACAGACACGCTCGGTGAAGGTGTCTGCTTCTGCATCGGGCAGCTGTTTGTTCAGCACCAAGTAATCACCTGACGTTTTTATGCTGTGGTCACTTATGCCCGTGTGCTCGTCGGGGTTTCCTGAAAGAGCCAGGGAAGGCAGGAGGTAAGAGAAACGAAAACAAGGGGCAGGAAAAGTGAAACAATCTGAGGAAACTACAGCAGGGACATCCAGGAGCGAGATGTTCAAGATGGGGAAGTCATGTTAAAGTAGAAGTTTTCTCTTTCTGCCCTGACCGCAGAGCTCCTGGCTTCCCCTGTGTGCCTGCGTGCACGCACACACACACACACACACACACACACACACAGCAAAACGACATGCCAGGTTAACCCCATTCAGTTGTCTGCAGCACTCGTACATTTTAATGGAGGGCACTTGCCTGTCTGTAAGTTCAAGAACGTTGATTAGCATAATCAAGCTCTCATGCACAGACAGCCTGAAAAAAGATAATAAAAACAGCACCTATTTCTTAATTGGAGAAGATAGTGCTGTGAGGGCAAAAAATAAACACTGCCTGTGATGGGTTTTGTGGGGCAGGAGGAAGGATGAGTTAGCTGTGAAAGTTTCTCTAGACCTTGGAAGTCACGGGTGGGCAGTTCAAGTCAAGTATTAGCTCTCTGAACATGGGAGACGTCTATTTTGTCATGTTTCCAAGACAGAGATGTGAACATTTTCAGTGCTTGACTGTTGTTTGTCGTGTGTGTGTGTGTGTGTGTCCTTTATCAACATTTATTAGTATTTTAGGGGAAGAGGGGCAAACGGTGTTCAATATGGCACTTTGACTCTACTTCACTTAGAAATCTGGAACTGTTTTTCTCAAATAGATTTTGTTTTCTTCAATGAATCTTTTCTTATCATCAGTTCCATTTTAGAGCTTCACTGGAAAGCCTTCACAGAAAAGGAAGCAGCAACACACCAGGACTGTTGCGTGGTCTTCTCTGTTGAGTGATGGCCGAGTGACTTAAGGTTGAGAGTCAGGGTCTCCATCTTACCCTCCTTATTCTGCCCTTCAGAATGGAAAGTGGCAGTTATGAGTTCTGTGTGCAATGCACATGTCTGCCTTTGTATCTGTGGGCCCAGCCTTACCTACATCCACCCACCTCCTTCTTCAGGGGGTAAATCCACCAAACAGTGGCTTCTCAGGCCCATTTTCTAATGTTCCCCAACTCAGGAAATAGGAAGAGAGGGTGACACATTTTCCAGTCAGAGAGCTAAGGCTTCTGTTCTACCAACACCAATCACCAAAGTTCCTCTTGAAATTCACGTCATGGGCTAGGCGTTTTCTACCTTTCATATTTACAGCATTGGTGATACGAGTCTAAACATGAGCAGTGATTCTCAGTGAGAAGGTGGGCAAGACTTCACCCCCATGGTCAAGAGCTTTCAAAACCATCTGGATAGCATTTACTAAATTCCACATCCTTTTACTGAAATGTTTATGTGTTTCCTTGAGGGTACATCTCACCCCTCCCCTCCCCAGGAAACAGTCACTGTCTTCTTGGGAGCTATGGTTACTGGTGACGAGTGGTCCCCCTCAGATAATAGACCCATGAGCAGTGAATACACACAAATGTCTCTAGAGTAACAACCCCTGTGATTACATACAAGGAATTTAATGCTATAAATATGATATAAACAACTTGTTTTCTTCATCAATAATGTGGGAATAATGATGTGTAACTTACAGGATTACTGCATTAAGTGATACACTGAATATAGTGTGTTTGGCATGTAATTGGTCAATACCCATTAGCTATTATTATTATTATTTTTAGGAGAAAAGATGGAAACCCACAAATGTAAAAGAGCATTGGGGTATATCATCTAGTTCAGTTCAGCAGATATTTACCAAGTAAGTGCCATGTACTAGGGATACAGAGGTAAGATTTTGCTCACTTTCTCAAGGTCCTTGCGTTCCGTGGGAGAGACCCTTGCACGGAAACGTGGTCATAACTGAGTGTTACGTGGCACACGGGCTGCTAGAGGTATGCATAGGGTGCCAAGGAGCAAGAGGAGATGGGAATAATTCAGCTGGGGTGGAACTGTGGGTTTAGGAAAGATTTCTAGGTAGAGATAACATTTACTTCTGGTGTTAAAGCAGGTTGGAGGCTGAGTATTAAGGGGAGAGAGTTTGAACATCACATTGAAAGGAGACAAAACAGGCAGGCACACACTAGTATTGTACTCTTTTTAAAAAGAATTTATTGGAGTAGAGTTGATTTACAATATTGTGTTACTTTCAGGTGTACAGAAAAGTGATTCAGTTATATATATATATATATATATATATATATATATATATATATATATTCATTCTTCTTCATATTCTTTACCCATATTTATTACAGAATACTGAGTAGAGTTCCCTGTGCTGTATAGTAGGTCCTTGTTGGCTATCGATTTTATATACAGTAGTGTGTGTATGTTAATCCCAAGCTCCTAATTTATCCCTCCCCCGGCGTTTCCCCTTTGGTAACCATACGTTTGTTTTTGAAATCTGTGAATGTGTTTCTGTTTTGTAAATAAGTTCATTTGTATCATATTTTAAAAATCAGATTCCACATATGAGTGATATCATATGATATTTGTCTTTCTCTGTCTGACTTACTTCACTTAGTATGAGCATCTCCAGGTCCATCCATGTTGCTGCAAATGGTATTATTTTGTTCTTTTTTATGGCTGAGTAATATCCTATTGTATATATGCACCACATCTTCTTTATCCATTCCTCTGTCGATGGACATTTTTTTTTGTTTTGATCTGTGTTTTGAAGACTCAGGAGGCCAGCGTTTGTGAAGGGCATAGAAGACCTTGTGGAGAGGAACTATTTTAACTGGAGAACCAGGAATCTGCATGTTGAGAACAAAGTGTGAAGGCTTTGTTAGCCTTTTTTTTTGCATTTAGCGCCTTAACATCGTCATATTTTCTCTGACATCAAGTTGTCATCCTCAGTAATTTGGGGGAAACTCCTTTGGGAAAGCACCTTAAATGTCATCACCTTTGGAGTCTTTTGGAACTACTCCATATTCCCATTCTGAATTTCCACAATCTCTTCTCTGACTTCATCTTTCACTTTCCTACTCTGCACGTCTGTGTCTCAGTCTTCCCCATTTCAATTCCGTGTACCCCAGCCAGGTAACCCCTGTCCAGATTTCATTTGCCTCTCCTCCTCCTCCTCTGGATTGTAGATGAGCCCTGTACTCATTGCCAGAGTAACATTGTTGATTTTCTCATCACTTCTCCACAGTTTCCTACTGTTTGTTCCTTGCCAACCATCAACCCTATATAATGTACACAGCCTACTTTCTTTGATGCTAGAATTCAAGGCACTGGTGGTTGAAGGCACTAAACTATCCATTGGATTTGCCACAGATGTACCATGTGGTCCATTATTCTGCAGATATTTAACGCTGTGCATGATAAAATTTTACTTTTCTACTAATCTTATTTGACTGAAGATCTTTGTTTTTATCACTAGCTGAAAACCCAGCAAAATATTTCTTAGTGGAAGCCGACAAAATCCTCGTACATCTGTTCACTGTCTTAACTTTAAGCCTATGTTAAATACATCTGCTCCCAATTTGCTAAGAACCTTCATCCGTTCCAGTGGATTCTTCCCTCTTTGTTGACCCCTGTCCTTTGCTACTTCCCACATACATATATAAGTATGTCCAAATGTCTTTTATCTTAAATACACACACTTCCCTGTACCCCGATCATGCTCAAGCCATCCCAAACTATGTGTAATCTTCCAGCCTTTGCTCATGTGTCTCCCTTTGCCTGAAATGCCATCCTCTTCGTCATCTGGATATTACATCATCAGTCTCTCTCTCTCTCTCTCTTTGAACACTTTCTTACTTTTTGAAACCTCAAACTGTTAGAAGCTCACTGGAATATTTCTAACCTCAGTTCAGGAATCAGCCATTTCTCCAGGGAACCCTGTTTCCTTTTATTGGATAATGGTGTTAGAAACCAAGGATGGTGCACTGGGTGTGCTCATTAGTACTGGGGTGCCACTGTCAATGAACTATCTCAGCTGACAGAGCAAGGAAATATACGTGCACATACTAACCCCTGGTACACGTATTTATAAATAATTCTCTATATAACTATTTGTGATTAGAGTAAGCTCTAGTCCATTTCCATGTGGGTCATTCTAGGCTCCCCCCTTGCTTATCTGTGACCTCTCCCTCCAACAGTGAGAAAAGGGGCTCATACCATCCACGAATCATTTACATAATTTTTTTTCATTCCAATGTACATGTATAGCAGTATCAGAATTCTTAAACTTACTCCTGAGGGATACAACTTTATCAACTGGAGTGCAGGTCTTGTGGACAATTTCTTTTGTCTTTAATTTTGCAGACTCTTCTCATTTTCGAAGTTACTTAGATCATCACCTTTTCTCCCCATCCCTTTAGTGAGATTGTTTCATATATTTAGAATACAAATTGTTGTCAAATTCTGCCTTCCATTCTATGACTCAACCAATTTGTTAAAAAAGTTTTTTAAAAATATGCATGCATTCGTTAAGTTTCACTCTTTGTGCTGCAAAGTTCAGTGGGTTTTGACAAATGCATAGGGTCTATGTCTAAAATAACAGTGTCCCACAGAACAGTACACCCCCAAAACAGTCCCCTGTGCTACCCCTATTTCATCCTCCTTGAACATCAGGCAGTCCCTGATCTTTTTACAGTCTCTGCCTTTTCCAAGATATCACATAATTGGAATCATACAGTATGTAGCATTTAAAGAAATTTTTTATTGGGGTATAGGTGATTTACAATGTTGTGTTAGTTTCAGGTGTACAGCAAAGTGAATCAGTTATGCGTATACCTATATCCACTCCTTTTTAGATTGTTTTCCCATGGGATTGACATATACACACTACTATATATAAAATAGATAACTAATAAGGACCTACTGCATAGCACAGGGAACTCTACTCAATACTCTGTAATGGCCTATATGGAATTGAGAGCTGGTATTTCTTCCCTAAGTTTGTAGGGTGCACCAGTGAAGGCATCTGAGCCTGACGTTTTCTTTGTTGGAAGGTTATTCATGATTCCACTTCTTTAACAGATACAGGCCTATTCAGATTATCTTATTTCTCCTTGTGGGAGTCTTGGTAGCTTGTATCTTTCAAGGAAGTCATCACATTTCTGGGCATAGAGTTCTTCATAGTATTTCTTTTTTTTTTTTTCACTTTTACCATTTTTAAAAATTGTATCATTATGTTTTTTACATCTTTATTGGTAAAGGACCTACTGGTCCTTTATTGGAGTATAATTGCTTTACAACGTTGTGTTAGTTTCTGCTTTATAACAAAGTGAATCAGCTACATGTATACATATATTCCCATATCCCTTCCCTCTTGCGTCTCCCTCCCACCCTCCCTATCCCACCCCTCTAGGTGGTCACAAAGCACAGAGCTGATCTCCCTGTGCTATGCGGCTGCTTCCCACTAGCTATCTATTTTACATTTGGTAGTGTAATGAGGTATCACCTCATACCGGTCAGAGTGGCCATCATCAAAAAATCCACAAACAATAAATGCTGGAGAGGGTGTGGAGAAAAGGGAACCCTCTTGCACTGTTGGTGGGAATGTAAATTGATACAGCCACTATGGAGAACAGTATGGAGGTTCCTTAAAAAACTAAAAATAGAACTACCATATGACCCAGCAATCCCACTACTGGGCATATACCCTGAGAAAACCATAATTCAAAAAGAGTCATGTGGGCTTCCCTGGTGGCGCAGTGGTTGAGAATCTGCCTGCCAATGCAGAGGACACGGGTTCGAGCCCTGGTCTGGGAAGATCCCACATGCCACGGAGCAACTAAGCCCGTGCGCCACAACTACTGAGCCTGCGCGTCTGGAGCCTGTGCTCCGCAACAAGAGAGGCCGCGATAGTGAGAGGCCCGCGCACCGCAATGAAGAGTGGTCCCCACTTGCCGCAACTAGAGAAAGCCCTCGCACAGAAACGAAGACTCAACACAGTCATAAATAAATAAATAAAATAAATAAAAGAACATGAATTTCTAAAAAAAAAAAAAAGTGAGCATTCCTGGGGTCAGTAATGATGAAACCACATTCATTTCTGATATTCAATTGTGCCTTCCCTCCTTTGTGGTGAGATTAGCCTTGTTATAGGTTTATCAATTTTATTAATCTTTTTAAAGAGACTGCTTTGGGTTTACCTATCTCTCTGGTTTTCCTGTTTTCTGATTTCATTGATTTCTGTTCTATTTTTATTGTTTTCTTTCTTCTGTATGCTTTAGGCTTAAATTTCCCTTTTTTCTATAAATTCTTAAAGTGAAAGCTTAGATTATTGATTTTAGAACTTTATTTTTTTAAATGTATGCATTTTGTGCTATAAATTTCTCACCAACCATGGTTTTCAGTGTAGCTCACAATTTTTTTGATAAGTTATATTTTAGTTTTCACACAAAACAATACCACGTGACATGTGCTAGACCTGGGTTCCTCTACTGGGGATTATTGATATTTGGGTCAGGCAATCCTTTTTTGTGACAGGCTGCTCTGTGCATTGCAGGATGTTTAGCAGGATTCCTATCCTCTACTTACTAGATGTCAATGGATATAACAACCAAAATTTCACAAAATATCCCCTGAGGGACCCTGACACCAGTTGATAATCACTATACTAAATTTCAAATACTAATATCAAATATCAAATATCAAATTTCAAATATACTAATATCAAAATACTCTAGGAGCTGAAAATGGATGGACCTAAATGTAGAATGCAAAACTATAAAAACCTCTGGAAAATAGCATAGAAAAAAATCTCAGTGACCTTGGGTTTGGTGATGATTTTTTGGATATGACACCAAAAACATGATCGACGAAAGAAAAAGTTGATAAGTTGGATTTCATTAAAATTAAAAACTTCTGCTCTGAGAAAAACACTGTTAAGGGAATGAAGAGACAAGTCACAGACCAAGAGAAAATATTTGAAAACACATATTGGTAAATGACTTGTATCCAAAATATGCAAAGAACCCTTAAAACTCAACATTAAGAAAACAAACAACCCAGTTAAAAAAACGGGCAAAAATCTGAATAGATTCTTCACCAGGGAAGACAGAGAGATGTCAAATGAACATACAAAAAGATGCTCAACTTCACATGTCCTTAGAAAATTGCAAATTGAAACAATGAGATACCAGTACATGTCTATTAGAATGGCTAGAAGCCAAAAAACCCTGACAACCCAAGGCTGGTGAAGATGTGGAACAACAGGAAG
Source organism: Balaenoptera acutorostrata (assembly GCF_949987535.1). Lineage (NCBI taxonomy): Eukaryota > Metazoa > Chordata > Mammalia > Artiodactyla > Balaenopteridae > Balaenoptera > Balaenoptera acutorostrata. The sequence goes on from NC_080075.1 coordinate 1,611,139, forward strand.
TCTTATTTGTTGCCACAGGGAATGCAAAGTGGGGCAGTGACTTTGGAAGGCCGTTCGCTGATTTCTTACAAAAGGAAGGGCACTCTTACTATGCGAGTCAGCTATTGACTCAAATGAGTCAAGAACTTCTGTCCACACAAAACACCTGCACTTAAATGTTTATTGTGGTTTTATTAATAATTGTTCAAAACTGAAAGTAACTGATATGCCCTTCAGTAGGTAAATGGATGAACAAAGCGTGGTACATCCATATAATGGAATATAATTCAGCAATGAAAAGAAGCTATCAAGGCAGGAAAAGACTCAAAAGAAACTTAAATGCAAATTTCTTAGTGAAAGAAGCCAGTCTGAAAAAGCTGTAGTGTACGATTCCAACTATATGACACTCTGGAAAGGACAAAGCTATGGAAACAGTAAAATGTTCAGTGGTTGCCAGGGTTTGGGGAATGGGGGTGGGAGGGGTATATAGATAGAGCACAGGGTATTTTTAGCACAGTGAAGTTATTCTGTATGATCCGGTAATGGCAGATACCTGATATTATGCAGTTGTCAAAACCCATAGAACATACGGCACAAAGAGTGAACCCTAGTGTAGACTCTGGACTTTGTTTAATAATAATGTATCAATGTTACTCATCAGTTGTAACAACTGTACCCCACTAATGGAAGAGATTACAAATAAGGGAACTGTGTGCAGGTGCATGAGTATAAATGAAAGTAATTTTTTACTTTCATAAATAAAAGAAATGCTACAGCAGGCTTGTCCTAGCTTGAATGACTGTGAAAGTGTGAAATAACCCATAGGTCTTTGTTTACTGATTAAGAAAACTAGTGTGTCCATGTGAAGATTTTATTTTATTTTGTTTTCTAACTTTTTATTTCATATTGGAGTATAGTTGATTAACAATGTTGTGTTAGTTTCAGGTGTACAACAAAGTGATTCAGTTATACATATACATGTATCTATTCTTTTTCAAATTCATTTCCCAATTAGATTGTTACAGAATATTGAGCAGAGTTCCCTGTGCTATCCAGTAGGTCCTTGTTGGTTATCTATTTTAAATATAGCAGTGTGTATATGTCAATTTAAATTGTTGTTATTCGGTTTTCTTTTCTGAAAATGTTGGAAAGTAATGACATTTTCTCTTCAAAAGGGCGTCTTAGTTAAAAAAAATACTCTGGAGGACATGAACGATGACAACTGTTTTTGCCTAGGATATCAAAGAATATCCATTCTGGGGGCACTTAGGAGAGATCAGAAGACCCCCCTGATGTTTTCCTTTCCCTTCTGCTAGCTGGATGCAGAGGACCAATAGCCATTTCAGATGGATGTCCCCAACTTACAGTGTTTTGACTTTACAATTTTTTAACCTTACAATGGTGTGAAAGCGATATGCATTTAGTAGAAACTGTCCTTTGAATTTTGAATTTTGATCTTTTCCCAGACTAGTGATACATGGTACAATCCTCTCTCGTGATGCTGGGAAGCCCTGCAGTCACAAGGGTGAACGACAGATGTGTACCAAGGCTACCACTCTGCTTTTCACTGTCAGTACAGTAGTCAATAAATTGCATGAGATACGCAACACTGTATTATAAAATAGCCTTTGTGTTAGATGATTTTGCCCAACTGTAGGCTAAGGCTAGTGCTCTGAGCACGTTGAAGGTAAGTGAGGCTAAGCTGTGATGTTTGGTAGGTCAGGTGTATTAAATGCATTTCGCCTTGGGATATTTTCAACTTACGTCGGGCTCATTGTGACATAGCGCCATCAGTCGAGGGAGATCTGTATGTGGGGGTGACCTGAATACCTGGAAGAGAAACAGCTGCCCACCAGGGTCAGCAGCCTATGGGGGTTAGATAATGGGAAAATAAAATTCTATCGTGTTTGAGCCGTTTGCATTTTGAGTCTGTTTATTAGAACCGTCTAGCCTCTATTAACAAATACAAGTGACCTGGGGGCATCCAGTTTGCATTACTGGAGGAAGGGAGAGTGCGTCATGGGGAAGAGCGATGAACATTTTAAACCCACTGAGTTGGGAACCAATTTTAACCACTGGATATTTTTCCAGGACTTCTGATCCTGTCACATTTGAAAAAGTTTCTGTCTAGCAAAAGCTTGTGTCTGGACTTTAAAATTAAAAAAAACACAAAAGTTCCTAACCAGTCTACTGCAGTGAATGCTGCTCTGAGACGCACCTGTTCCCAAACTCGGCTTCAGCCTTCAATTATCCCTGCCACACAGAAGTTTCCTTTCTCCGCCTTTGCCCAAACTTGCCATCAAAGAACCCTTGCCTTACTTCAATATTTCTAATTAACCTTATCGCAGAGTTTCCCTGGGTGGCTTCATCTGTTGCTCAAATGTTCTTCTTACAGAAATACGGTTAACCTGTGGCTGCACAGCCATGTCACTGAGCAGCCGTCGCCTGGCCTGAGAACCTGAGGCGAGACTTGTCTGGAACGGAACTCAGACGGAAGACCGCTTGTCTGGATGGTTTGCATAAACACTTTGCTCCCAGAGGTATGTGGACTGATATTTTCTTATACTCTTTCCTTTGCTCGCAATACAGGAATTTAATGCCCGTCCTGATGCAGGTTTGTTTACCATCTCTCATAGGTTTAGACATTTAGATCAACAAGAAAAAAATGATACAGATAGCTTACTGCTTTTTTCAAAATCGAATAAACTGAATAACATTTTTATTCAAATAGTTAAAATGTTCCAGTGCATACACAGCAGAAAATGTGGCGCTTTAACTTTTGATAGAAATGAATTCACGCCGAGCTATTAAGACGTGTTTCCAAAATAACCAATGTGCCGCAGTAACTTCATGAACACACAGCTTCTAATGATCTCCTGTAGAATAAGACTATGTATTCTTTTACTACTATGAGTTTTATTTAGGTGATGAGAGTAATTATTCTGGCTATCATTAGATATGATCATCACATGTATTCTGGTATTCTTTGTTACTTTACTGAAATATCAAAAAAATTCTCCAGAAATGATCCAGAGAAGGGTAATAGCATCTTTGATGTAGGTCTACCCATTAGTCAACAACTATGTATTGAGAGCTTATCATGAGATAAACAGGATGAAGATGTTTGAAGACCTCTGGGATGGATAATATATACCACTTAGAGGTTCAGGCAGAAACAGATTGAATACATAAATTAGATGCTTGTAAAATAGTTGAGATGATGAAGGCTCCAGACTGAGCCTCCAGAATTTTACTACTAGAAAAATTCCCCAGACTGCCTTGCCAGTGGAGCCTCTGCCTCTGCCACAAGCAGGGATCGGGGCGGGGCGGGGGGGCGTGCAACTGCTCCGGAGGCCTCCGGGATGATACAGCCTTACCTGCGTCCCAGGTGTGTCTCCAGGGCCAGCTGTGCAGCTGGTGATGCCCACAGTGGGCGCCTCATGTCCCAGCACTCACCTTCCCACTGCTCTGAACTGTGGTCCCTGTGCAGGTGCATCCAACTGGGGAACCTAAACGTATCCAAAAAACCTGGCCACAAGGAAGTGTGAGAAGTGTAGATTTTAGCTTTCAAGCCTTTGCATAACAGGAAGGCACACTGACAAAAGGTGAAACGCATGTGACCAGCCAAGTTACAAATCTATTGTATGGGAATAAAGGTAAGTTAACTGTCAACTGAAATATAACATAATATAGGAAATACAGATGCTATGAAAACACATAAGGGCAGCATCAAAACCAGACTTGGAAGGATGGCTGGTGAAGATTTCGTCTTAGAAGTGATAGCTAAGCTAAGCCCTGACCAAAGAGAAAACTGAGTTTGCCAGGTGAATGGATCTTTAGCTGGTCCCATTCACTCACCGGTTAAGGGGCTCAGGCAGGAACCTCGAAAAGAGTTAGTTAAGCAGAAGCCAGATTGCATTGGTCTTTGTAAGCCAAGTTAAGGAGTTTGCTCTTTTTGATAATAGAATGAAGCATTAAAGAATTTAAGCAAGGGAATGACATATGCAGATTTCCATTTAAAAAAGTCCACGTTGACAGTGAAATTTTCCAAACGGATTGGAGAGAGGCAGCCCTGGAGTTAGGAATACAGGTTGGTTGCAGAGGCTGGAAGTAGGTTCACAGAATTGATGATGGAAAGAGTGGACAGGTTTGAGAGCTGTTAATAACCAATGTTTGGTATTTGGTTTTAGGTTAGTTGAGAGAATAAGAGAGAGCATTTCTATCTATTTATCTATATAAAATATGTTATACTATAACTATAAAATTGTAACACATTACACTATCATAAAATTGTATACTGTATTATACATAAATAATACTGTAATATATAGTAATGTATATTGTAATAAGTCATGCTACAGTATACTTTTTTGGCAAGACAGTGCATGGCAGTGCCATTTACTGAAAAAGGAAGCACCAGACATGACATTTATTTGGGTACAATGACTTTATAGTGCTTATGGGGCATCCAAGGAGATATCCAAGGAGAAGTGGAATAGAAACTCAGGAGAACATTCTCGAGTGGCCGCAGAGATTCAGGAATTACTGTCGTATCGATGGCAGTTGCAGCAATAGGAGTGAATGGGTTGTGTAGGAAAGGCGGCAGAATAAGAAGAGAAGAGAGACTAGGATAGAACCCAGAAGAATAGAAATAGTAAAAGGACTGGAAAAAAGTAGACATTCCTTTCAAAAATGAGATGCAGGTAACCGAAAAAGGAAGAGGAAAAACTGCAATTGTGGTAATGGACATTATGGGAAGAAAACGTTTTAATGAGAGAGAAATAATGATTCAAATCTCCTGAGAGATTAAAAAACATGGTCCTCTGAGTTATCAACAAGGCAGCTCTTGGCAAGTTTGACGGGATAATGAGAGCAGAAATGGGTGTGCAGAGGGCTGAGGTGTGAGTGAAGAGAGGTGGCGACAGGAATTTTTGACAATTATTTCAAGAGGTTTGACAGAAAAGGGGAGAAAAGAATGAAGTAATTGGGGAGGTTAGGAGATGAAGGGGTTGTGTGTCATTTTATTTTGAGTTGAAAGAGACTTGAGAACATTTAAGTTTTATTGCAAAGTAGCCAATCGAGAACAATATATTGAAATTAAAAAAAGATGTCCTGCTGCAGTTCTGACATATGGAGAGCTTAGAAGTTGTCACTCCTACCCTTACAATAAGAAAAAATGAAACGAATTAGAAAGCAATGACTTTCTTGGATCCAACAAGAATTGAGATCTCAGGGCAGACCCCACCACCCCCCCCCCCGCCCCCTGCCCCAAGTCTGTAGAGATGGTTGAATCCAGAGTCACAGCCAAGATCTACTTACCTGGAAGAGAAGCTGTTGGACCCATAAAGTGGTAGGAACACCTCCACGGTTGTTTTGCTGAATTGCCGAGCCTGCATGTGGACTTGGGGAGTGAGAAGCTCACGGGCCTCCATCTCGGGGGCTCCCACACTTACGTGAGTCTTACCTCCAGGAACTTATCAGATTTTCATGGTGAAGAGCTGAGTAAGCGCCCCTCCAGGCTTTGGCAGGAGGAGGAAGACTTCTCCATAACAAGGACCTACTTTGGGGAAAAAGACCTCACTGGAGGCTTATCTGCCCGGGGGAACGGCACTTCTCAGACTCCAGACCTCTCTTCCTTCCCTTTCTCATCTCGGGGGGAGGGTGAGAGACACTTGCGAAGGTCACGGGACCAATTAAAAGCTGAGATTCATTCATAATAGTATAGAGCAATTCCCCTCCCCACCCATTATCACCCCATCCGCAATTCTCCAATATAAGAGTGGATTACAGCTGAAAAAGCTGCAAGATGCAGACTCAGCTAAGGAGGCATTCTTACAGAAGCCCCCAAACAACACAGGAGATGAAAACAAGATGCTTAAGTAATTTGAAGACTCTGGCACCTACAACTAAAAATACATTAAGTGCAGCCCAACTCTTATCCAGATTAACATAAAACCTCACAACAGAGGACTGTTCTTCTCAGTTTCTATCTGGCTTTTCACAACAACAGCAACAAAAGGAGAAGGCATGATAAAATGCAAGAAAAAGCAGACTAAAGAGACAAAACAAGCATCAGAACCAGACTCAGACATGAAACAAATTTTGAAATTATCATACAGGGAATTTTAGAATAACTATGATTAATATATTAAGGACTCTAATGGAAAAATTAGACAACATGTAAGAACAGATGTATAACATTAAGCAGAGAGATAGAAATCCTAAGAAACAATCAAAAGGAAATGCTAGAAATTAATGAGAAAAAAAATGCTTGAAGATAGGTCAATAGGAATGTCCCCAAATGAGATGGAAAGGGGAAAAGGAATGAATAAAAATGGAACAAAGCATTCAAGAACTGTGGGGTACTTTCAAAAAGTATAACAAATATATAATTGTAATACCAGAAAGAGATGAAAGCAAGTGTGGAAGAAAAGAGATATTTGCAGTAGTAATGGCCAAGAATTTTCCAAAATCAATGACAGACACCAAACCAGAGATCCAGGAATCATAAATAACATCAAACAGGATAAATACCAAGAAGGGACGGAGAGTAGATAGAGTGATTTCTGGACATGGCAGTGGGTGTGAACCAGATTACAGGGGAGGTCCTAGACATGAGCATAAGTGTCAGTTCCCATTTTATTGGGGTTGGAGGACAAGACCATATGGATCCAGGAGTCTTGCTTAGGGTTGAAAAGTCCAGGTGATATCATTCTGAGGCTGGGGTTCCCCCCCCCGCTGCTCCCCTTCTTCCTCTTCCTCCTTCTTTGGTAGCAGAAATAATTCTGACCGTGTGGTCAGGCTTAGGAGAGAGAGAGGGAGTTTTCTAGTTCAAGAATTATGGTGAAGTTGTATTGAGTATTGAGGCTCCCTTTGAAGGAGAACACTTTATATTCATCATTCTGTGATTGCTGTTGCTGGATCTCCGAAGTCTGTCTACAGTTGGATGGAGACACAGGACTTAAGCATTGATCAAGGGAGTTCTAGTCAGTCAAACAGCCCAGGTAGTGGCAGAAATTCTGTGTGAAACTGTCTCTTCACTTCCCACCCCCATCTGCCCTGACCCCAGCCTTGTCCTCCTGGACCTTAGCAAGAGTGTTCCTTCCTTTCATCCCTCGTAGTATTTATTCATTCTTCTCATGCAACACAGTTTACAGGATCCAGTTGCTTCTCATATCCTTTTTGAGAACAAAATATGGTGTAAAAATAAATATACAAATAAATCAATAATATGCATTATATACAATAACACTTGCATGACTTACATGCCTTCTCTCTCCTGTACTGTAAATGTGGTGGTGCGTATAAAGCAATCATCTGTGGACGGCTGTGGGAGTGTTATTTTATTTGCTGTCCTTGCCCCTCATCATGAAGCCAGTCTTCTCACATTTGGTAGCCAGCTGAAAAGGGACCAATGTAATAAAGATCTAAGAAAAAAGACTTGCTTTGATACTTAGTGTCTAAGTTCAAACTAGGACTTACAGTGGGTGAGAATAGACTGGAAACACAATGCAAATGTGTAGGACAGACACCCCACAGGTCACACACACACACACACACACACACACACACACACACACAGAGAGAGAGAAAACCAAGTCCACCACTGAATAATCCATCCAGGGGTGGAGGAGAGCATTTTGGGGAGAAGAATGCAGTTGGAAGCAGTAGGGGTAGGTATCCTCCTTTGCTCATATCTTGAGATGAGAGAGCTGAACAGCAAAATGGAATGCTCCTCAGTTCTCCGGAGAACCTAGGAGCGCAGGGGACTTGCCATCCACTCTGCAGACAGCAGGCTCACATGTGTGATCGTCTAGCCACCAAGGTACAGAGCAGCCACCAAAGCCCCAGAGCTTCCCTGGCTTCTTGGGAAGCCAGGGATGGAAGACAATCTGTAAATTTCCCTGGGGCCTCAGCAGAGCCCTGAGTCAACGGAGAGACAGAAATGTCTTACCAGGAGCTAAGACAAGGTCACCAAGTAGGAACATGAGAAAATGCATCAAAAAATGTGGCGTGAATGGCCTGTCAGGGATACAGGAGAAAAACTCATTGCAACTTGAAGTATAAGCAATGCTGCCCGCCAGGGAAACAAGGCAGGTGTGGCGGGGGTCAGACAGCCTGCAGAGCCGCCTGGAAGGAGCCCGCCTGCCCCCTGAGCGCAGAGTTCAGGCTGGCGGAGGAAGCCCCTCAGGGCACCAGGGAGGAAAGGGTGAACGGGAGATTTCTCTCTCTTTCCTTTCCCCTCCCTCCCTCCCTCCCCTTCCTCCCTCCCTCCCTCCTCTCCCTCCCCTCCCCTCCCTCCCTCTCTTCCTTCCCTCCCTCCCTCCCCTCCCCTTCCTCCCTCTCTCCCTCCCTCTCTCCTTCCCTCCCTCCCTTCCTTCCCTCCCTCCCTCCCTCTCCTCCCTCCTCTCCCTCCCTCCCCTCCCCTCCCCTCCCCTTCCTCCCTCCCTCCCTCTCTTCTCCCCTCCCTCCCTCCCTCTCTCCTTTCCCTCCCTCCCTCTCTCCTTTCCCTCCCTCCCTCCCTCCCTCCCTTCCTTCCTTCCTTCCTTTCTTATTTTTATTTATTTATTTGTAAACAGGCAAGTGTCTAAATTATAGGTTTGAACTGACTGAGGAATCACTGGCTTGAATTGAGAACAAACACAAACACAGAGTTGATTAAGTTTTCTGCTTAGGCTGGGACTTGGAGCCAAACCCTAAATTGAGTTAAAGACATAAAATCACAGCTTTGCACACCTATGTTTTGGGAGCTTGTTGTGACTGTATAATTCATGCTCACTAAAGAGGCTTCTGGACAGTAAGCACCGTGTAGAATTTTATTTCTTCATGACACTCTATTATGAAAAATTTCAGACATCTACAATAAAGCTGAAAAAATTTTGCAGTGAAGATGCACATGTTGACTCCCTAGGTTCCACTATTAATATTTTAATGTAATTAATTTATCGTGTATCTGTGTATTTATTCACTCCTATATCCATCCATAAATGTCTTATTTTTTTGAAGCACTTCAAAGTAAATCGCAGTCATCAATGTAATTTCTCTAAGTATTTCTTTCAACATCCTTGTTATTAACTAGAGTTTAACATTTGTTTGGAGGTTTCAGTTTTTATCTTTTTATGTAAAATATACGTAAAATGAAATGCCAGGCTGTCAAGGGTCCATCTTCTGAGTTTTGAAAGTGCAAACACCTGAGTAACTCAAGCCCATATCATGATAGAACAGGAGTAGCCATCCTTTTCCTGTAGAAGTCTGTCAGATATGTACACTATTTTAAGTTTTATAGGCCACATACAGACTTTGTTCCATATTCTTTTTTTATTTTATTTTTTGTGTACAACCTTTAAAAAGTGTAAAAACCATTCTTAGCTAGTGAGCCACACAGACTATGTGCTCTGGGGCTCAGTTTCTCATCTGGGACTATATCTGATCATCTTCATGTCCTATCTCTAAAGACCCCCTCAATGTCATGAGGACATTACCTACAGCTCTTTTTGTCCTTCTGTCATATTTGATTGAAAATATACTCTTCCTACACTCTATTCTTTGTTTCTGGATTGTTTCACATTGACCAATTCTAATTTGAAAAATGAATAAACCAGCTACGTCAGGTGACAGAAGATAATTAGATGAAATGTAAATGTAATTCGATTACATGTAGGGTTATTTACCAAGGAGTCATAGTGCTGTTAACTCTATTTTTACATAAACATATTGATTTCCCTAATACAAACTATAGTAAAAATAAATAGAATTACATAATTTTTTGGTTGCGCACTTGCTATTTGTGTTATTTATCTACTGCTGTAACAGATCACCACAACTTAGTAGCTTAAAAACATGCCCAGCCATCTCACCATTTCTGTGGGTCAGGGTCTGGGGGTAGTTTAGTTGAGTTCTCTGCTGTAGGACCTCTCCTGAGACTGTAAGCTGTAACCAAGGTGATGGTCGGGGCTGGGGTCTCCCATGAGGGCTCAGCAGGGCCAGGATCCATTTCCAAACTCGCTTGCACGATTGCTGGAAGCATTCAGTCCCTTTTAAACTGCTGGGCCGGGTCCTAGCTAACTGTCAGCCAACAGCCACCCTCCGTTACTGGCCACAGGGACCTCCCAAACATGGCAGCTTGCTTCATCAGAACCGACAGGGGACAACCCACTAGCAAGAAGGAAGTCAGGCTCTGGTGATCTAATCATGGAAGGAATATCCCCTAAACACCGAGGTAGTGTATGAGTGAGAAGTCAGGCGCTCAGAGGAGGGGGCTACATGGGGCAGGGCCTGCAGCAGGAGGGTTCATTGGTTCCGTCTCAGGAGCTGCAGGCCACAGCCTTTCGTTCTGTACTTCAGCTGGATCTAAGGTGAGTTTGTAAATCACTGCATCATAAAATAAAAGCTGATGATCTAATTAATTGTTTTTATACACTGGCGAGAGCATAACCATATGCTATAGAAAGGCTTTCTTTTATGTAGAAACAGGTAACTGTCATTCTCAGGAATTACCAATATTGAGTGTCTTTTTTCTATCTTTCCTGCTGGCTTAGCACAGTCCTTGGAGCCGATCACGCTTCTGTCAGGATGCTTCAAGAAACAGCTAAACATGGATAGAGCTAGAGATTGTCATACTGAGTGACGTAAGTCAGACAGAGATAGACAAATATCATACGATATCACTTATATGTGGAATCTAAAAAAGGGTACAAGTGAACTTATCTACAAAACAGAAAGAGAGTCACAGATGTAGAAAACAAACTTATGGTGACCAGGGTGTAACCAGAGGGAGGGATAAATTGAGAGATTGGGACTGACATACACACACTGCCATATATAAAAAGATAACTAATAAGGAGCTACTGTACAACACAGGGAACTCTACTCAATACTCTGTAATGACCTGTATGGGAAAAGAATCTAGAGAAGAGTGGATATATGTATATGCATAACTGATTCACTTTGCTGTACCCCTGAAGCTAACACAACATTGTAAATCAACTAGAAGATTCCAGTAAAAATTAAAAAAAACAGTGAAACGACACAGCAAAAACCTTGCTTTCCTTTTCTTAAATAGGCAACTCCTTCTCAGGACAGCATTTCAGAATTTCATAGCTCTTAAGTTTTCCTCAGTCTTCCTTTAACTGAGCTGATTCTTCACTTCTGCCTTTATGCAGTCAGGTTCACATCTGCCCGCAGTGTGATGATTAATGGCTGCATAAAAGCACAACCTGAGTGGGAATTTGCCTGAAAGTATTGTTTTGAAGTGGCTGCAAAACAAATCAGAATTGCCTTCAGGATTCTTAGAGGGAGGATGGATTAGGCCTCAGCAATGTTACCATCACTGACCAGGTAAAAACCCCTTTATTTCAGGAAACTTGACTCTCATTAATTCTTTAATTCTCTCCTCTCTCCCTTTCTTCCATTCACTCTTGCAGCTTTTGCTTTATTGGAAAAATGCCTCTCTTCATTTGCTTATATCTTCTGGTCCTAGGAGCATAGTAGGTACATGCATATTTGCTGTATGAATAAATGATGAATCTACCCATCCTTGATGACAGAGTCTTCTAATAATTTGTTACATCTACAGAGACATTTGAAGCTTAGTCTAAAGGCAAACATAGCTCGTTAATAAAGATAATATCTGCCAGCACAGAAATATTATTAAATTAAAAATAAGCTTAGAATGATGTTTTGTGATGAGTCACATTATCGAAATTAGAATGCGTTTTGTAACTTCTCCTTTTCAACTACTTGAGCACTTTTGCTGAGTACTTCTAGTTCTGTTGAGTTTCGTTGTTGCAGATTGTTCTTTAGAGAGTTTTTAATTAGTTTTAATTTGGAAAAAGAACATTTTTGTGTTCTGTGATTAAAACTGTCAAAATAATATGAATAAAGAATATACTTCTTTTGTACGCACATGGAAATTCATGATTACACTCATCTAATCTGTAAATAATTTTTCCCCTATGTCACTTTCTAATTATTTTGCACAAAGTTTTACTCATATTGGTAATGATTATGACAGGTCACTTGCAAGTTTATTTGGCATCTTTACTGCATGTTTTGCAATGGACTTTCCTTCCAATCATATTAATTAATTTGGCATAACAAAAACATGTGGATGATCCCACCATCTTGTAACTTTGTGCTAGTTGGGAGATTATTATGTAATGTACATTATGAAAAATAATAACCTAATAATGTCTTAGGAGTTACTGCCGAAGATCAGGGCACACTTTTGACAAAGGGGAACCTGTGACAGGAGATGGAACTTCTTTTCTCTTCCTGCTCTACTGACTTTCCTGCAATGCTGAAATTCATAAGGTGTCTTACAAGACTGTCCCACGAGATTAGCAATCAGTTATTCTTGGTGTCAAGCAATGATCAGCCGGGAGCGTTGCCTTATATTTGCTCTCCCTCCTTCTCTGTCTCAGTCATCTTTGCTGTCCTTCTGCTTCCCCATAATTTCATTTCATGATATATTAGTAGCATATAAGCTTTTGTGCTTATATATTTACAGAATTTTAAGAATAAATTTTCTAAATTGGTTCTGGGGTTTCTGGAATCTGATTGGATTTAAAGACACTAATGACCCTATTTCCAGTAGTAATGAGAGAACCGATAGCTCATGGCATGGTCTGGCAACAGAGATACAAAGTATCACTGTTGGAGACTCCTAGTCAAAGAGCTACAGGAAATGAGAATGTCAGTGAACAAGTATATGACACTTTTGAACATTTTTACCAAATTAACAAGTATAATGAGGTTGGCTAGTTACTCCTAAGGTCACTGGACAAAGTGGGGAAAGAAAGGGGTGGGGTGAGGTATTTGAATACCCAGCTCAAGTACCACAAAAATGACCTGAAAGCTTCTGTGACTATCCTGAAAGACACCTTCGTCTCCTGTAGCTGCTGGGCTGGGATTATGGAAAATCAGACTCAGAATCTCATGCTGCAAAAGGCTGAATTACACTGCTAGTTGAGAAACCCCTGCATTCTCTCTCTAGCCTCCAGGGCAGGCACAGAATTCAGCAAGCATCCCTTGAACAAAATGAAATACGTATTTGAGGTTATTCAAGTTTCCCTTTTTTCCCTCCAGTCCCATTTGGCTGCTTCAGGTTTTGTTTGTTTCCTTTCCCCCCGACCTGGGGCTTTTCGGGACCTGCCTGATTCATACAGCTCGTGTCTACAGCTGGCAGATGGCCCCGGATGGGAGGAGGAGCATGGTACCCACAGCTCCCCTGGGAAGGCTTCTCCTCTCTGGGATTGTATTTCATCTAGTTTTCTTCAATCCCATAACTATCCCAAGCCTTTAAAATTAGACAATTTCTGTAAATTATCTGTTTTTTCCCTAAAGTTTGCAGAGGTGACCCTGCCTTGTGCAACCCACTCTGTGCTACCTAGAACCGTGGAATCCTTCACAAACACTTTTTCTTAAGGTTTAACTAGAGCAGGTCTCTGAATGCTGACTAGGAAAATAACTTCGGGGTACTATTAGCCTAGTTCTGAAAGTTTTCCTCTAAATATAACTTTCTTTTAAGTATTAAGGGCATGTATTAATAATCTATTTCTTCATTACCAAAATTATTAATTAGGTTTAGCCTCACAGATCCTTCTTTTTTTCTTTCTCTCCTGCTTTCTGCTGCTTCCATGCCAGTTTGGGCCTTTTATCATGGAAAACATATATGAAATAACTTCCCAACAACCCTTCTAGCTGTTAACTTATGTCCCTTGTCGCCATGAGTTTTCAAACACAGCTTTATATTTAGTTCAGCTAAAGACAGAAAGATTCATTAGGACGCATTGGAGAAAAGAAAGATTTTTAGCCAAAAGAAAAGATGTTTCAAAGTCGTATATTTTCCAACATTTCAAGAAATGTTCTTGGAAGCTGTTGTACTTCTGAGGGCAAAATTTGGGGACCAATTGAAGGTAATCATGAGAAATAAAATTTCTGGTAATAATAATAATAATAGAGCTCTTAGGAGAAAGGAAACCTCCCAAAGAAGACTTCACAAGATGCTGATTCTGCCACGAAATGAAGCTTTGCACTCCTTGTTACCAGAATTGCTCCCTGATGGTTAAACTGTCCATGTCACGTATGTGGCTTTGACTAGAGAGTTACACCAGTTAATCCCTAGGAATTTTTCCCATCTAATATTTTATGACTTAATTAGACACAGGGTAGTGCTAAAGAAAGACAAGGGATTGGACCAGTTGGTGGTGGGAAAGAAGGGAGCAGGGAGAAAGAGAAGCCTCTTCAAAAATGCAGAGGTTTGTTGAATATGTAATACTTACATTTATAAATATATATTTCATGTTTATTTAATATATACAAATATGTGTGAATGCAGGTATATGTATGTGTGCATATATATGAGCATGTATATAAACATACATATATATAACTGTACATATATACATACCTTATATTTTACTTTTATATGTAAAAGAGCTCGGGGTTTATACATTATTATGTAACCTGCTTTTCCCACTCAATACATAGTGTTTCCACGTCATTACATATTTTTCCATAACCTGATTTTAGTGACCATGAAATACTTTATTGTATTGAATTGGCCATAATTTATTAGACAAGCTTCCCTTAATTGGACATTTGGTTTATGTCTAATTTTTACTTTTTAAGGAAAGGTAAAAATTGATGGACTTTATAGAGATCTTTATCCATCCAGAAAGTTTGCTATTATAGTACAGAGTGTCATGTTCAAACAGCATTGCCTAAGTGGATAATAATGGAGTGTTTTTCACACCTCACTAGTAATTTTTTAAACAGATTATTTGAAAAAGGAGTAATTCTTTTGAATAACATGTAAATGGCAGGCCCTGTGAGATCCGGTTCCCTCGAGACACACCAGATTGTACACACAGTTGAGTGATTAGAGAACAACAGCAGAGCATGCCATGCGGTGAGGCAATAGCCTATATGTTCCCTTTGGGAGGAAATGATACTCAGGGATGAAAAGTTTATGCTATTATTCTACTTACTTAGCATTTACAAAAGCACTTGCTCTACGAAAAGATTTCTAAACATAAATTATTTTACCTCATTCTCATGAAACTATATTATCACCAATGAAAACAGAGTTTCCTACAAACTTATTCCCCTGGTTTAACATGGCATGGAAGTTCTGATGAGTGAATAGCTAAAACTGTTAACTTTTTTGATTTGGTGCTTCCCTAGTACCTGCCTGATCTTCAGCATTTTTGTTATATTACAGATTCGATCACATAACCCTCCCTAAGACTGATTAGCAGAGCTAAGACCATTCTACAGAAATTAAGAATTGAAACATAACTACAGTGCAGAAACCCACTGTCTTACTTCCCATTTCCTACAAACAGCCGAGGCAGGAATTCTTGAGTGAGCAATTTTGGACAGGGGGAGTGAGAGAAGCAAGAGAGGAAGAATAAATGTTAGGAGAATATGCTGTTAGCTGGAGACAAGCCTCCCACTTAGCCTCCGGAAGGCTGTGCAGAGTTGGTCCAACCTTGAGTCAAGGTCAAGCATTGGCAAGTGGCTTCTTTAGGGATGAGGGAGGGGACAGGAGCGTCACCAGTGAGGTGGCCCCTAGTCGGCAGAAGAGGGCTTCTCAGAGCTATTAGCAGCAGCCAGCCCCCAAAGCTCACCTGGATGGGGTACCGACAGCACCTACTATGGTCCAAAACTTGCATCACTTTGACCCACTTCCATCTGACACTGAGTTTGTGTCATCCAGATCCTGCCTCTTTAGGACTCTGGTTTGTCATGACTTTTGGAAAACTCAAACGAAGAGGACTGCTGGGACCATTACTGCACTCCTGAGGCCGTAATGCATATTCTTTATCAAATTCCTCTGCCACCTGCTCTGGATTCCCTTCTCTGGCTAGTTGATCAGTGTGTCCTGCCTCGTGGACCCAAGCTTTCACTCCTGAGAGGTCTGAGTCTGGATATCCGTGCCCTCAGCAGTCCTTGTTCTTGTATTTGCCCGTTTACAGTTATAACAGGATATAGAAATAACCACGTGAGCGATTCTATCATCTCCATGTTACCGGGAAACCCAGCTCTGTCACAGCTTCTCCTCCCATCACCGTGTCCTATGGGGACAGCTACCCTTGAGCTCGCAGTGGACGGGGTTGGTGACTCACTCACCTGCACGTGTCTTGTTGCCTCTGGGAACTATTTAGGAAAAAAGTCACCTGGTAGGTGTCCTGAACTTACACCGTAGATCCGTTACAGCGTGCCTACTTTTTGGAGCATTTTGACTCCTTCTTCCACAGTTTTCCATGGTCTCTACTGAATATGGGCTCTTGCTTCTTCCCCTACTGAGCCACCCAGGAGTGTATGAGACCCTCTTCCCGGGGAACTTGCCAGGGCGTTAAGCCCTATGCCACGGTACAGGTCTCCACAGCGACACTCTTGTACTTACCTAGACGTCCACTCAGCCTGCTCTGGAACAGCCCCTCAGCTCCACACCCAGGCCTTCTCCCCTGCTTCCTTCCGGAACGTGTTTTCCAGGGATCGCAGTGTTTTCGGTGCACGATTGCTCTCCCCCGTCAGTAAACAGGCCAAACATTTTAAAAGATTAGTTTTATTGAGTATAATTGACATAAAAATCGCATATTTTTAAAGAGGACAGTTGAATAAGTTTTTTAAGGTAAGAAGCAGATTTAATAATATCACCTGTAAAGAGGTTGCAGGGAAATGGGTTGTGAGAGGACGGTCACCTCCCAGGTCTCTGCGGTTCCTGGGTGGGGCTGCCAAGGGAGGGTCCTTGGCTGCGTGCAGGAAAGAATGAAGCCACAGTAAAATGAAAGCAGAGAAGCACATTCCATGGGCAGAATGTGGTCCATCTCAGAAGGGGAGAGCCCAGTTTAATAAGTTTTGACACATAGATAAACCTGAGAAACTATCAGCACAGTCAAGATAGTGAACATATCAACCACACTGAGAGGTATCCCCTCTCCCGACTGTGACGCCTGCCCCACATACTACCCGGCTCCTAGGTCACCACTGTCTGCTTTCTCTGACTGTAGTTTGTATGTTCTACAGTTTTCCATAAACAGAACCATGTAACCTGTACTTCTTTTTGTCCGGCTTCTCTCACTCAGCGTAATTAGTTTAAGAATCATTTGTGTTGCCACGTGTATCAGAAGTTCATACCTTTTTATTGTTGACTATTTAAGTATTCTATTCAATGTATAACCACTGTTTACACATGCAGAATTGGTGATATTTGTCCCCAAACTACCTTGTTCCTGTAATACAGGTTACCATTTGTATGTATCAATAACCTCATTAGATATTACATAAACAGATGAAATTTAACAAAATAGAAGAATTTTTTACTCTGAAAACAAATTATAACACCTTGGAAAGAATAGATGAAAGAAAGTTGCCTTAAAATATTGCTTCTAAATTAGGAACGGGCAGAGGAACATAGCATGCAGGGAACACAGTGTAGGTTTTAGGGTCTCCTCTGCACAGTTTCCTTGCAAGTCTGGGGGAGGCCCAACCAATGTGTTTTTGTAAAATTTGTGAAAGTAAAATATTTCAATTTCAGTTGATGAAGACCTGTGTGTTCCTCTCCACTTTACCTTCAATGATGCTTCACCTGTAACTGCGAGGTGTTGGGATGGGCAGATACCAAGTTGTAGCTAAGGGGTTGTTGAGTGAGTTGGGGGGTGCATTCACTTGGGTTTCATGCAGTATATTTGTGTGGTTTGAAGTCAGATTTCTTTTGTTATTGCGAAGTATCCTGCTGTAAGAATGACTTCCCCGAAGAGCAATACAGTTGTTATATGGACTCACCAGCCAGGAGCTGATCTGTAGAAAGTCTTCCAAATCCTTGGACCTGGCAAAACTCAGAAAACCCCACAATAACAAGAGCATACCAAAAATCTGGATAATGTGTGTTGTCAATTCAGAGAGTATTAAGATTAATCACTATTCCAGAAAACTCAAACAATCCATCTGAATTTGATAGCAAACCTAAAATGTTTATGTCATTACCAGTAATGAATTGTAAAGCTAAAAGCTCAATAATAAAAACAAAGTTTCCATCAATAATTCTAGAGGAAAGATAAAGTGATCTTTCTGTTCTCTTTGTAATCAGTGACATTACAATAGTTTTGTCATAAAGAAAAGCAATCAAAATTAGGCAGCCTAAAAGGGAACCGAAAATAGAGTTATGTCAAACAGTTGATTATTAAAAAATTCTATTTGGACAATTTTGTGGTAGTTATTAGTTCTTTGAAAAATTTTATTTTGTTGTGATTACTTTTCTCCTTCTAAATAAATATGCACTTTCTTACCTAACTTTATCTTCACAAATTTGTATTGTTTTTCATAAATAGATCACACAATTATATCATTTTCAGAACCCCAAAACTTACATTCACTCTGTGAACAAGACAGCAGTAAATGTTTGGAGAGAAAAATTATAACATTTTGAAGGCACCTGTATTTAGTGAACAGGTCTTTAAAATTCTCATTCCACTTTAGGTTTATACCATTTTGATCAGCAGTGACACTTAAAGAATAAGCTTTGACACCACAACGTAAGATTGGAAATGAATGTGAAGTAGTATCTTGTCATAAAACAAAATGTCTAAAGTTGTGAGTATATCATTTTTAAAGATTCCCTGCTTTAATTAATATTAATTTATTGATTCAACTGATGATCAATATCACCTTAGATAAGAGCACATCTACTACAATACAATCATGGAGTATTTACCATGTGATCCTTCCCGGCCATTTGACATTCCCCTCCCCCTCAGTCTCCATCCATCTCAACAAACTCCCTAAGTAATCTAGGTAACTGTAATCTAAACACACACACACACAGAGTTCACGTCAAGTGTGGAGCTTATGAATTGTCCTTCTTACGCTTCTGCTATATAGAAATTTGGAAACTTCCATGGATTTCGTTCCATTCCATTTTTATACAACTTACCCAAACTCAGGGTAGGTGGAAAACAGATGAGCTGGAATTCAATTCCAGGGCTGTCTGACCCAAACCCCATTCTACTCCTGAGGGTCTCCAGCCTTCTCCTAGTAACGTCCATCACTCACTCACCTTTCAGCATCCTTCTAACCTGTTCACCGTGACTAGGTTTCATTCTTAAACATGCCATGAGTTTGGTGATTCTAGATAAGCTGTGTTTTAGTCAGTTGGGGCTGCCATAACAAAGTACCATAGACTCAGTGGCTTATCAACAACAGACATTCATTTCTCACAGTTCTGGAGGCTGGAAGTCTGATGTCAGGGTACCAGCATGGTTGGGCTCTGATGGGGACCCTTTTCTGGGTTTACACTGCTGGCATCTTGTACCCTCACAGGCAGAGAGCAGAGAGAGGGGTCCCAAGTATCCTTTTTTTTTATAAAGGCACTAATCCCATTCATAAGGGCTCCATCCTTATGACCTAATTACCTCCCAAAGACCTCACCTCCAAATACCATCACAATGAGGATTAGGCTTCAAAATACTAATTTTTAGGGACAAAAACTTCAGTCCATATCAAGCCTTAACACCAAAATACATAATGTAATTGATAATCTACCGATGACCATCCTCTGCTAGGTAAATGAGCTGTTGAGTTTTAGGGAGGAACTTGTGTTTCAATGGAAAACTATGTAGGTTATCTTGATTCTAGCCTTTTTATTGCCTTTGCACTATTTTACAGCTCTGTAAGTTGTAGGTGACTGATAGCAATGCAACCTCTTGTCCGTAAACATACAGATTCATTCTTCTTCTTTCCCCATCATGAAGAGGCTCCTTTTGTATCTACCAAATTTATTTCAACATCCCTTTACTCCATTTTCTCTTATTCCTTATGATCCTTTGAACTGGATGCAACATATTATCAATCCCTTCATTATTGAATTAAATAAAACATGTAATATGTGTTCATTTTATATGAATCATGACGTCACTTCTTTTTGAAAATTATCCTTTAACAAAATATAAGCTAACCTGTGTGTCTTAAAACGAAATTTTATAAAGTCTTCTTTCTGACCTCCGAGTTCTCTCACGTCCTTCCACCAGTCTGTATAATTTCTGTGTCTAAATGCAGCCTTATTTTTCTCCCAGTTCTAACTCTTGGATTGCACTGTCTCTCCTTTCTGTCAAAGTCCATGACTTTGTGACATTTCTCGTTCCTGTTTGGAGAGGAGAACTTTTCAAATTTACTTTGCGGTAAACAGCTGGACTGTGTTATGCACTATTTAGTTGTACGTAAATATATGTAATTACTCACATCTTGCATATTGAAAATTTCATGTTGTTCTTTGAGATAAGAGCCACATAGAATATTTAAAAACCTTGGGGAATTCTGTTAGATCCAGGAATATGCTGTGTGTGGTTTGAGTGACAGCTTGCTGCCTGACTAACAATGGGAACAGTAAGATAGGTGTCAGACAGGAAGCAGTGAGAACAGTGGCAAAATTAAGTGTTTGATTTAAGGAAATATAATGTGTCTTTGTTAACAGACTGGTAGTTATTTAAACCGATTTCCTTCAAAGGCTGACTAACCAACTGAAACAGAGAATGAAAACTGCACAAAGTGTCCTTTCTATAGAAGGGCTAAAGGTAGCTGAGAATGAAAGGAGTTCCAGTTCCCCCATATACACGCTTATTTTTGTTAATGGCCAGGGAAGAGCCTCTAAATGTATTATATTAGCAAGAGCTACAGGGTTTTTTTTTTTTTCCTGGCCAATTCCTGCTGCTTTTAAGGGGGTGTCAGTGTTCCCCCTTTTGCTCCTTCTCCGTTGTGCAGGCTGTCCCCACCTTGTCCACACCCTATCACTGCTTCAACGAAAAAGGTTACCCAGGGTTTTTAAAAAAAATGATGTTGTCGAAAAGGTTTTTAATGAAGCAAGCTCTCTAACAGAAATAGACTTTAATACCTTGAGGCTTTGAGCCAAGAAGAAATGGTGAGATGTATTTTCATGGCTGGTTGGTTCCGTGTTCTTTTCTTTTCTTTTTTTCAGCCAGATGTGCTGGTAGGAAATTTGAAGTGTTCCTCTTGATGTAAAAGCCTGTAGCATAAGAAGCTATTCCTACTTTGTGTGCAAGCCATTTCTTTTTCTGAGAAGTCCATAAAATCAGGCTGATAATTCACTAAGTGCTCTGTTTAAATTGAAGTCTTCTGCTTCAAAGAACATCATGTCCCGGACATTAGTCTTACTTTCTCTGAGTTCAGTGACAACCCCTCTTTTATCTCTGGTGTTTGTTAAATAACAAAAATTCAACTGAGTAAATTTTAAAGATCTAACTGGCTTTTTGGAACAATTCATGACTCGGGCATCATCCCATGTAGCAAGTAGAGAGGAGCTCACAGAGCTGTAGCTTGTGTAGGCAGGAGGGGAGGGAAAAAGAGAGAGGGTTTACCTCCCTGGCTCTGGGGGAAGGGAGGGGCCACGTGGCCTATCACCTCACTGGTGCTGACCAGAAACTTCTGAACTGATGGTTAAGACTGTATTCCTGGGGGAGGTTTAAACTGCAATTAGCTTAGGTATTGAGTTTCAGTTGTGATGTGGGCTTAGCACAAGTGACTCCATTTTGGACCCGTTGTCTCTTTTTTTAACCTGTATTTGTAAAGAACTCTGAGGTTGGTGTCCAAAATGTCTAGCCAGATATCTGAGAATTTGACTTTTCCCCTATGGAGGTGAGAAATGGCTCATTGATTGGGTGCAGGTGAGAAAATAGCTTTTGAAAGAGAAGAAGGGAAGCTGCAGGTGGAGGGAGAGATGGGTCTGGTTCAGTGAGAGGAAGGAAGCTCAAAGGAAACAGGCCCACCTGTACGCTACATCATCAGTGTAAACAGTCAGGAAGTCAACCTCCGTTTTCCCTTACCGAAAGCACCGAAAGGTGACTTTTGTCCATTTCTGTGTCATCAAAAGCATCAAGAAATTTGATTTTTCAAAGGAAGCTAAAACAAGCTACTAAAGTCTATGACCACATTTCATGAATATAATTTGATTTGTTCTATTTTAAAAATAATTTGTAATACACAAACCAGTTTTTGCAAAATGAAAGAAAAATCAACTCTTTGTTGTGAACAGGCTGTTTAACAGAGTAAATACATTAAGGTACCTCACTATAGACCACTGTTCCCCTGGAAAAATTAAGTGATACCGATATGAAGAAGTTCTCCATTAGAAAATGACATGTTACATAGATATGGATAAAATTCCAGAAGCAAAGGACAATAGAGCAATTTAGGAAAGGATGCTTATAATGCCCTGCAGGAAATGTTAACTGCCTCAATAGTGGACTTTAGTCTTAGCTCATCAGATGTACTCTTCCTGGGCTTCCCTGGTGGCACAGTGGTTGAGACTCTTCCTGCCAATGCAGGGGACACGGGTTCGAGCCCTGGTCCGGGAAGATCCCACATGCCATGGAGCAACTAAGCCCGTGCGCCACAACCACTGAGCCTGTGCTCTAGAGCCCGTGTGCCACAACTACTGAGCCCACGAGCCACAACTACTGAGCCCGTGTGCCACAACTACTGAGCCCGTGTGCCACAACTACTGAGCCCGTGTGCCACAACTACTGAGCCTGTGCTCTAGAGCCCGTGTGCCACAACTACTGAAGCCCGCGTGCCTAGAGCCAGTGCTCCGCAACAAGAGAAGCCACGGCAATGAGAAGCCCGCGCACCGCAATGAAGAGTAGCCCCCACTCACTGCAAGTAGAGAAAGCCTGCGCGCAGCAATGAAGACCCAACACAGACAAAAAAAAAAAAAAAAAGATTTACTCTTCCTTGCTTTTTCATTTTGCATCTGAACAGAACTTCAAGGGAAGTTAAAAAGCAGACACTTTTCACTGCATGTGATTTGCTGTCCTCTGTATACAACAGTAGAGCTAAGACCTTTCTTTGCCTCTATTTTTTCCCAAAGAAGTGAGTATTTTTTCCTTTGTCACTGGAGCTCATAAACTGAGTCAGCCGTCTGCTTTAGAGAATGGGAAGTAAGACAGTGTTAAAATGTGAGCATTTTCTCCTATTTTCTACTCAGCCACGTAGTGTTAGCTTGGAAATAGGGCTGCACCCAGAGGGGCTTCTGAGACTGTCTCCTAATTGTAATTGCTTGTGGATGTTGGCTGTGTGTGTCACTAACCAACTCTGTGTTTAGAAACTGGAATTTGCAGCTTGAAATTGGCCGCAGTGAAAGTATTTATGCCATAGACATTGACAAATGCTGCAAATCAGAGATTACCCTCCCTGCAGTGGCTTCCCAACATACTATGGGCTGCAACCAGCTTTCTCTTTTAACTCAAGACCTATCTCAGGTGGAAATAGTCTATTTTATGCAAATAGGTTTCTATAAACCATAGTAATTCTTTTTATAAAATTCTCTCATTCCCTTTATTCAGAGGCATTACTTCTCAATTTCTTTTTGGCCCTTCCCAATTTTAGTCAGTTGGCTGTCTTTTCTTTTTGTTTACTTTAATCTCCAATAATCTTGCCTGTTCAGACTTTAGCCATATGTTCCCATTTCAAAGAAAGTTAAAAACAAGGTTTCACACAAGTGGGAAACCAAGATGTCCTTCTCAGAAGCTGGGAAGTTTTTTATTTGGCATATGAAAATTGATTACTATTGTGCTTTCACCATCAAAAACTTATGATCTTGGTCTTTCCTGTTGCCTTTGGATAAGGCCAAAAGAGAGACATTGGCTACTTTGGCAACCTTAAAGCAGACTCCAGGAATGTCACCAACAGCATGACCTCTGTGACCAAATCCAGCAACAAGATTGGAACAATTTGAAACAATTCTCTATCATTCTTAGCTACTTCTGCCCCAGTTGTGTAGAGAGAGAGATTTTAAGAACTGAGTTATGCAATTGTGAGGGCTAACAGATACAAAATCTAAAAAAGACCTTCCCAGGGACTTCTCGACTGGTGTTTGACAACATATCTGGGTGCCATGGCCAAGCTGACACTTGTAATTAACCATCACAGCAGCTACTGTTAGACTATGAAGAAATATGTTTTGTATTTTAAATTTTCATTCTTCTCTTCAATACATGGAAAACAATCTTACTGCTGTGGGAAAGGAATGATAAGCTGTTTGTCCTTTAGAGAAGGTGCTCTGGGACCCAGAGTCGTCCAGTTCAGGTCTTTCCTGACTTATGTGGACTTTGCAGGGATCACTTAACTTTCCTGTGCCTGAGCTTGCTGGTCACCCAAGGGGACCTCGCTGAATGTGGTCTGGGGAAAAGAGAAAAACTGCTACTCGGTGTTAACGGAGTCCATGATGTCTCTTCACACTCCTTTGAAGAAAGGGGCTATGAGAACACAAATGTGATTATGATGAGAGATTTAACACTTCCGTTAAGATAGGAACAGATATTTCTGAATTTCTTCTGAGGGCATTCAAATTAAAAGCATCTCTGAGCTACCTGAAGTGCTGTGTTGGGAATAATTACTGAAGTTTTTCTTTAGCCAGCCATTATACACTCTCATAATTACTGTCATTTTTCTGGCAAAAATTCACAATCAGATACTGAAAAAACATACAGGACAAGATTTTTGATTAAGAAATAATAAACTTGACAAATGTTACAACTAAATGTCTCCTTTTGTTTCTGATCCAATTTTTTTTTTAAAACGTGCTTTTTTTTTTCAGACATGGAAGAATGATTAGGGGAAAAATGTTGAATCTTAAAATTTCGTATGTTTGTGTTACTGACCATAGAAAATATAGTATTTGAGGCTTATTGTCATGGTGAACCTATCTAGTGACATTATTCATTTTATTATATACAGAATCCTGTGTTGCTTCATACCAGGAAAAGTGGCTAAAATAATTGTCTGAATAATTCTATAAAAACAGATACCTATTTTTTTTTTCAAATTTCCCCAAGTATCTAGGGAGGTGGGGGAACTTGAGTTTAGAACCCACATTTTCAACGTGATTACTCTAATTATTCATGTAGACATAACTTAGTTTCTTCTTATGGCTAACAAATGTAGATATAGACTTTTATTTCCCTGTGGTGAGAGATTTTAAATCTCATTCTTAAACAAGCTCTCATAAGAGCTTGTATTTATCTGACAGCCACTTCTGTTTCGTTCTATGGAGGAGACTGTGGAAAGTTAATTTCTCACTGCCATTAAGTACCAACATTAATTTGGTCTTAATTATACCTAATTTTGTATAGACGTTGAGAGATTTGATGATCAGTTTATAAAATGAAAAATATCCTTCCATTCTTACAAATACAAAGAAATGTGTAAAGTCTCCTCACTAATAAAATTCGAAGTACCTTTGATGATTTTGTTTACTCCAGGCTCACATAAATGATGATTGCTTTCAGTCTTGTCAAACTAATTCTCCTTACAGACTATGAAGTATATTCCAGACTGTAAGCGAATAATACATCTTGCTCCGTGGGCCTTTTACAACTTCTCCTCCTGCACTTATTCTCATTATTTTCTAACTTCTCACGCTAACATCCTGTATTACTTCACTCTACCGATTCTTACAATGGCTGACCTGAGACCTTTAACATTCTTTTTCAGGATTTAGAAATAATTTTTAATGGAAATAAAAATTACCATAAAATTCACTCAGAATATGGAAATTAAAGCTATGGAAAGAATGTTACAGATATTTAACTCCATTATTTTAGAGTTAAAGGAACTGAGATCAGGAAATTTGTTAAAGATTTCTCCAAGGACACATATTTAATGTCTCATTTATTTGGACCCATGTTCCAGTGCTCTTTCTACTATCCCACCGGGGCAATAAGTAGATAGCTATTTATCAGTTACTAATCAATAATAGCTTACCACATTATAATCTATTCTGTGCAACAATCTATTCTTAAGTTCAGTTGGAAAGTGAGTGTTTAAGAGAAAATGTTAGGGAGTGTTTGGGGAGAAAAATATTAGAGGAATGAGATATTTAGTGTAGAAATTTGAATCTTGTGATTGAATAAATATATTTTATAAATAAATCAGACCAGGGATCAAATTCCAGCCTGACAGTGTGATGTGCTTTGCTGACTAACTCTCCAGTAAAATTGGTGAAAATTAGTTATTAGAAAGTCAGACTCTGGAACTGGTTCTAAATGCAAACAGAAAGTGAAGCAAAATTTATTCAAATATATCTATGAAAATTTGTTAAGAAAGGCAAGAGTCTGCTGTGTTTGACCCAAGATTGCTCCCACCCTGTCATCTCTCCTCACCTCAGTGATACAGAGACTCCATTCCAGACTGCTGTAGTCAGGAACGCAGGCTTCTCTCTCCTCCCAGATCCAGTTTGGAGGGCTTTCTTCCCGGAAGGAGTAGAACTTTAACTCTTCTCATCCCGTCCCCAGCCACCTGTTGCCGAACCTCAGTTCAGGGAAAGTGCAGTTGAGGGATAAGGGTATCCTTCCTCTGCCCTGCCCCACTCACTGGACAGGGGCTCTACCTTGAGTGCAGCTGAGATCCTGGGGCCAAGCTGCACTTTCGCTGGCTTATGAGGTGGTGTTTACATTCCAGGAGACAAGATGAGAGGATCTCAAGCTGCGGCCCCCTCCCACTCTCGGCCACTGAACTGCAGCTCCCAAAACAGGGGCGTCACTCAGAGAGAAGTTTGCCATCGTCCTCACACCAGCTCCAGACTCTTGGCTCAGACTTTATGCTAAGGGGGCCAGGGAGAATCAGCCCATAAAACAAATAGAATCTTTTCCCATCAGAATTGATCTCATTTACAACAGAGTGTGGAGAAGTTAGAACCTAAAGCACTGTCAAGAATGCTGGAGGCTGTGGTGAAAGACAAATGAGGGGTTGTTTGTAGACTGAAGATGGTACAACCTAGATTGTGTACCGGCTACTTCGGAGGATAGAACTAGGGAATAAAGAGCCCTCCTAGAGTCAGAGCAAATATAAAAAATGGACCTTAGAAGTTAATCCGCAAATTGCGGACCTTAGAAGATGCTGCAATTTGACTGGATTAGCTTGTAGAGCAGTTTAGGTCTCAGAGAATTTCTGAAAACAGTAAAACAACCAGCAACAATTAGTGGAGTTCAGAAGACCTCATGCTATACTTAGAACCTCCACCTTGTCCTGGTCTGTTAGGTGACCACTAATTTAAAAACAAAACTGACCTTAATCAGCCTTCCCTCCCTCCACATGACCCTCTCCAGAGGGCTTCCAGCACTGATACCAGTAGACCCCAATGATGAAAACACGGAGGCCCTTCAGGGGAGTAAGAGAGTTCTTACAGATGAAGGGTCAAGGGCTTCCTGTAAGTCATTCTGTTCTGACAGTAAGTGGAGTACCCTGTGTCATTAACGAATTTTTGAGATAAAAATAATGGGTCACTGCTTTATAAATGAGAACCAAAAATGTATTTCCAATGTCAGCTATCTTCTCCTTAGCAGGGCATTTTTTTCCTTCAAAAAAATTGCAGTTTTACCTGAGTATTTAGGGCAACTGCAGGTGGGTCTTCTGCTAGTGTTGTTTATTGGTGCACATCGGTGAAAAGGAGCAAAAATAACAGAACACTGAAATGTAGCGACATGAGTGGCAGACACTGAGCAATCCTTGTGCAACGTAGGAAGAGTTTTTGCTGCTGATTTTATTTTATTTTTTTAATTTTTCTTTTTTTTCTTTTCTTAACATCTTTATTGGAGTATAATTGCTTTACAGTGGTGTGTTAGCTTCTGCTGTATAACAAAGTGAATCAGCTATACATATACATATATCCCCGTATCCCCTCCCTCTTGCGTCTCCCTCCCACCCCCCCTATCCCACCCCTCTAGGTGGTCACACAGCACCGAGCTGATCTCCCTGTGCTGTGCGGTTGCTTCCCACTAGCTATCTATTTTACGTTTGGTAGTGTATATACGTCCATGCCACTCTCTCACTTCGTCCCAGCTTACCCTTCTCCCTCCCCGTGTCCTCAAGTTCATTCTCTACATCTGCGTCTTTATTCCTGTCCTGCCCCTAGGTTCTTCAGAACCATTTTTTTTTTAAGATTCCATATATATGTGTTAGCATACGGTATTTGTTTTTCTCTTTCTGACTTACTTCACTCTGTAGGACTGTCTCTAGGTCCATCCACCTCACTACGAATAACTCAATTTTGTTTCTTTTTATGGCTGAGTAATATTCCATTGTATATATGCACCACATCTTCTTTATCCATTCATCTGTCGATGGACACTTAGGTTGCTTCCATGTCCTGGCTATTGTAAATAGAGCTGCAATGAACATTTTGGTACATGACTCTTTTTGAATTATGGTTTTCTCAGGGTATATGCCCAGTAGTGGGATTGCTGGGTCGTATGGTAGTTCTATTTTTAGTTTTTTAAGGAACCTCCATACTGTTCTCCATAGTGGCTGTATCAATTTACATTCCCACCAACAGTGCAAGAGGGTTCCCTTTTTGCACACCCTCTCCAGCATTTACAGTTTGTAGATTTTTTGATGATGGCCATTCTGACTGGTGTGAGATGATATCTCATTATAGTTTTGATTTGCATTTCTCTAATAATTAGTGATGTTGAGCATCCTTTCATGTGTTTGTTGGCAATCTGTATATCTTCTTTGGAGAAATGTCTATTTAGGACTTCTGCCCATTTTTGGATTGGGTTTTTTGTTTTTTTGATATTGAGCTGCATGAGCTGCTTGTATATTTTGGAGATCAATCCTTTGTCAGTTGCTTTGTTTGCAAATACTTTCTCCCATTCTGAGGGTTTTCTTTCGTCTTGTTTATGGTTTCCTTTGCTGTGCAAAAGCTTTTAAGTTTCATTAGGTCCCATTTGTTTATTTTTGTTTTTATTTCCACTTCTCTAGGAGGTGGGTCAAAATGGATCTTGCTGTGATTTATGTCAAAGAGTGTTCTGCCTATGTTTTCCTCTAAGAGTTTTATAGTGTCTGGCCTTACATTTAGGTCTTTAATCCATTTTGAGTTTATTTTTGTGTATGGTGTTAGGGAGTGTTCTAATTTCATTCTTTTACATGTAGCTGTACAGTTTTCCCAGCACCACTTATTGAAGAGGCTGTCTTTTCTCCATTGTATACTCTTGCCTCCTTTATCAAAGATAAGGTGACCATAGGTGTGTGGGTTTATCTCTGGGCTTTCTATCCTGTTCCATTGATCTATATTTCTGTTTTTGTGCCAGTACCATGCTGTCTTGATTACTGTTTTGCTGCTGATTTTAAAAACAGAACTTTCCTCCGGGTAAAATGAAGGGCATTCTCCCAAGTGGCTGTAAACACTTCGGAAAAGAACCGAAGGAAAGGAAGCAAATGCGATGACTTTGCTTTAAACCCAGTGGCCTGAATGTCTCAGCAAGTCGTCCCCGCAACATGGGTATTTTCATATTCAGAGACACAGGCTCAGTGCCAGACCACAAGTAAAGAGCCCGAGTCTCTTTGGCGCCCACTGTGTGCCAGGCGGGGTCCTAGGTGCCTGGCGCGCCCACCTGCACCCTCCATCACGGCAGGTGCACAAAGGTGCCCCCTCTTCAGGTGAAGGGAGGAGCTTGAGGGTGGGTACCCGACGTTCTCAAGCGCACACAGCCAGGGAGCGTCGTGTTACTTCATTTGAATCCTAGTGAAAACACTTCACGTAGTTGTTTCCGTGTGATTTTATAGCTGAGGAGTCGTGTCAGGGAATTCAAGCGGCTCATCGGTGGACAGGTTTCCAGCAAGCGGCGGAGCGAACTGATGCGCAGCGTCTGCGCGGTGACAGGCGCCCCGTGACGCTCTTCTCCTCAAGGGGCGTCCAGATGGGCAGCGAGGTCGCACCTGGGAGCGTGTTAGGAATGCAGAGTCCCGGACCCTCCCCAGACCTGCTGCGTCCCATCCTCATTTTAACAGCGCCCCCTCCACCGTCTCCCCCGCCCCCGACCCCCAGGGATTGTGCAGCGCACGAACCTTTGAGAATCAGTCCCCTCATCCTCTGCTCCCCTCAGATGAACAGCCTGGAAGCACGTCGACTACTTCAGGGTTTCACCTGCGCTTTCCAGAAGCCCCCTGAGATTGATAGACACTCCTTGCCTGTCCCCAGCCACAGCCCTGCCGGCCCCGCCCCCAGTCCCCACCCAGACAGAACCCCCCGCCCCCATCCCGTGTACAGAATCCCCGGCTCCAGGGAGAGATGAATCAAGTTGAAAGTTCCAAGTTGAAAGTTCTCTTTTCAACTTGACCACGCGAAGCAGCATCGCCTGGTAAAAGCTACTGCTGGTTCCGCTGCGAGAGGCGCCCACCCACTTCCTCCCGGAGATGCCCCCAAAGAGCTCTTCAGTTCCAGACGGCGTCGGCAGGGCTTATGTCTGGGCTGTTCCATTGATCTCTATTTCTGCTTTTGAGCGTGTAGTCTGGCCCTCTGCGCTGTGCGCCCGGAGGTGTGCTGGACAGAGTTTTTAGTGGAGGTGGCCCTTCTCTCAACCTCATTGTCTCGAAACGTGCTTGTTCTCGTCTGGGTGAGAACTGATTGCAAGGCTGCCTGCCCTTTCCTGGCGTTTTCTGTAATGTATATGATATGACATGTGAATATGGTTGGGCGTGCCCTAACCCCCTGCCCCCGCCCCATGTCTGATCAAACCGTGGAGAAACACGCGTGCTGCTGCTGGGACGCGAGAAGAGCATCTCACAGGGGGCCCTGCGATGGGAAGGAGCGCGTACACAGTGCAGTACACAGGGTATAACACTTTAAGGCCCCGCAGGATTGTGTTTTTTTAGATATGAATTAGTAAATTCTCCTTTAGCACTTTGTACGATGCAAAGAACTTTCTCATTGTCAGTTACAGCGTTCTTGCGATCTAATATGTGTATCTTCATTATTCTAGGGGCAGCAAATGTCACTTATTAGCATAATTTCATTTTTGATTTTCTTAATGAGTCTAATGGTAAAAATGTTTCCCTAATGGACAGAAGTGGCTGAAAATATACGTGACTCATAGTTTCCGCTCTGGATTGGTTAAATCATAGTGGTTGGACCAGAAAATCTGCTTTGATAGTGTCTCTTGATTTTCCTTATATTACTGAAGTTATATTTTGGTCTATTTTAGTGGCTTCATCTTTCATTGTCTTTTTTGACTCAATGTTAAAAATATCATAGACACTTTAGAGGCATTTAATTCCAACCTCCTTAGTTAAACCTCTTGTCCAGATATTGTAAACAGATAGTTTATAAGTTGCTCCAGTTATTTAGAGGCTGCTCTTAGTCAGATTATTCAGCGTTGCCTTACTGAGCAATTTCTGCAGAGCTGTGGCTCAGTTATAATTCCAGGCATAGGAGTAGATTGCTATTCTTCTACCTTTAAGCCAAAGCCATTCTAGCTACTTAAAAATATAATCATAAATAAACAGTACACTCCAAAAGGATAGGGCTGTATCTTCAGTGCACATAGCCTGTCTAGCAAGTAGCATTTTTTAGAAAAATTATTAATTCATTCAGTAACTATTTACTGATTATCGGGCACTATGATAGGTTCTAGAGATACTATGAAAACCAAGATACATATTAATCATTGTCTCTCCTACCAAAATGTGGGCGTTACAAGGGCAAGGACTTTTTGTCTTATCCATTGCTTGTTCAGTCCTTGCACCCAGAAGAGTGCTCGGTACATAACTGTTCTCAGTAGGTCTGTTGAATGGGTGGGTGAAGTAAGGGAGTAATGCCAGTGGTCCAGTGTAGGAGACAAGTAAACACAACAAACATATGACACTATTTCAGATCATGATAATGGCTCTGAAGGAAAAAAAGAGACTCTTGTTCTTTGTTTTTTAACATATGTCATAACCACTTTTGGGAATGTCTTCCTTGTCTCACTATGGCTATGAAAAAACCAATGCCATTTATTTATTTATTTATTTTATGGAAGAGAACATTTCTTTTTATAATTTGAAACAGTGAAATAGCTAACTGGAGCGGTTAAGGTGTGGTCCTTTAAGAAATATGGAAGAGGACTTCCCTGGTGGCGCAGTGGTTAAGAATCCGCCTGCCAATGCAGGGGACATGGGTTCGATCCCTGGTCCGGGAAGATCCCACATGCCACAGAGCAACTAAGTCCGTGCGCCACAGCTACTGAGCCTGCGCTCTAGAGCCCGCGAGCCACAACTACTGAGCCCGCGTGCCACAACTACTGAAGTCCGTGTACCTAGAGCCCGTGCTCCACAACAGGAGAGGCCACTGCAATGAGAAGCCCATGCACCACAACGAAGAGTAGCCCCCGCTCACCGCAACTAGAAAAAGCCTGCGCGCAGCAACGAAGACCCAACGCAGCCAAAAATAAAATAAATTAAAAAAAAAAAAAAAAAAGAAATATGGACGATTCATTTACTCAACAGTATTTAGTTAGTGCCTGCCAGGCATCAGGCACTGTCCAAGATTCAGGAATTCCAGCAATGGCCACACAAACAAGGGAGGTTCCTGGGCTCCTGTCTGCTCTGGGCGTCTCTAACTAGACTCTTGGGGTGATCCCAAGGTCACTTTGTGCACGTGTGTGAATCAGGACAAGCACAGGTCTAGAACTGAGTTCCCTTAAAGGGTCAGGGCTTCAGGCAGATACCTGGTGAAAACTCTTGAAGACACATTCAAGGTCCAAGTTACCCCTCAGCATGATAATAACAACTCAAATGCTCGCCTACAGCTTAGAGACCTAGACCAGTCCTGTTTTTACACTATCATTTAAAATCTCTGAGTTTTACTTTCCTAGATGGCAAAAAGGATGTCTAACCCAGTGGTCACCTAGAGATTCCTGGGTACCTAAGTGGTTCTTCTGCATGGGTTAGCAGTATGATGCTTTAAACATCCCTTTCTTGCATGTAATACTTAGTATAAATATCTAACTTATGAATGAGGCATAGCTTAAGTTCTGAGGGGGACAGAGAGAGTGCACATTTCCTGACTTCCCACAGGCTCCTACACGACACTCTCCCTTTTATTTCCATCCTTATTAACCTCTCTTCTATCCTCTCCTGCCTCATTCTTCTGCTCCCCTTTCCCTGTCACACTCGCGCCTTCTGTTAAGCACACATCCCCGGAATCCCATTTCTCCTGTTCCTCTTTCACATAATCTTTTTAGCATCCTCAAATTTTTAATTCACTATTTGTGTTTCACACAGATCAATTTTTAATACGCCTCTTCACCGTACTAACTGGATGAAAGTCCCCCCTCCTCCCCTGCCAGGGAGCTTTCTCTAATTTCCTCCCTCTGTAAATCTATCATTTAATTCAGCAATTATTGATTAAGCTTTACCACATGCCAGGGACAGGATACACATTGGTGGGCACATCAGACACAGCCCCTGTCTTCCCTGAGCTGATAATCAGAGGAGGAAGACATACCATAAATGCTTAGGGACACAGAAAATTCCTTGAGATAACTGCTCTGAAGAAGATGAACAAGGTAGAGATGAGCAGACCGGTGGGGGAGTCTGCTGAGTGCGTGTTGTAGAAGCAGACAGTGAAAGGCTGTGAAGAAGGTGGCCGCGGAAAGACCAAACATAAGTGCATGCAGGGCAGCTATGCCAGTCTGCGTGAAAGCTTTGGGGTAGCAAAGACAGGTCTTTTTTAAAAAACTGTCTACTGTGTCAGATTTTGAGGGGCAAATTAGAAGAAGAGAAATACGCAGAAATGCCTAAGGTATGAGAAATTCTCTCTCCTGGGACTTTATATCTACATTTCCCCGAGATGGTAGAGTCACATCTACACTTACAGCCCTGACCCTACTTGGGTCCAAGACCCATATCTTGCATCTGGGTTCCCTCCCGTCATCCCCAGCTAAAATCAGCCTGTTCAGACACGGATTCACTGTGTTCCCCTCACCAGCAGGCCTTTCCTCCAGGTGTCTCTTGCCATAAATAAGAAAACCTCCAATCTGGACACTTCCTTTGGGCCTGACTTCACCTCTCAGCTGCCTGTGTCCAGTTTGGCCTCAGTCTTGCTCTTTGAGTTCCTGACCTTAGGCTCTGGCGTCTTTTCCTGCACCTGTACCTCCTCTGTGTGGGGTCTGGTACCAGCAGCTCTCACCTGGGTCACTGCACTGAGGCACTAGCTGGCCTTGTCTTCCGTGTCTTTCTGCTTCAGTCTGTTGTCCTCGTGTTGTCACCAGGGAAATCAGGTGGCACCGTGATCCCAAGCAAGATCACTCCTCAGAGGGACATGCAAGTCACCTCTGAGTCTTCCCACCTGCTCTCCCAGCATTGGTCCCTCCCCTGGATTCCCTTCATGCTCAGACACAGTGTACTTCTCTGTGGCCTGGGCACCCCGCTCTCTTTAATGTCACCATTCCTTTGCACAAACTTTTCTATTTCAACCATCTGCCTTTTATTTCTCTGCCAGAGGAGTGCCTAATCTTCCTTAAAGCCCCAGCTGAAATGTTTCCTCCCCTGCAAAGTCTGCTTTTGACCCTCTGCTAATTGTCAGTGAGAATTCCTTTCTCCCTTATCTGTACTTAAACTCTGTTTTATTTATCAAAGCAGTTTACGTGACCGAATCTTTCCCAATAGACTCTATAGTCCTGGAGAGCAATGCCAATGTGCATTTATCTTTTATACCAGCACCTAAAATAGCGTCTTGTCTGAACTAAAACTTTTTTTTTTAACATCTTTATTGGAGTATAATTGCTTTACAATGGTGTGTTAGTTTCTGCTGTATAACAAAGTGAATCAGCCATACATATACATATGTCCCCATATCTCCTCCCTCTTGCATCTGCCTCCCACCCTCCCTATCCCACCCCTCTAGGTTGTCACAGAGCACGGAGCTGATCTCGCTGTGCTATGCGGCTGCTTCCCACTAGCTATCTATTTTACATTTGGTAGTGAACTAAAACTTAATATGTATTTATTAGATTAATAATATAGGATTAGGCTGTCTGTAGGAAACAGAAATTCACTGGAAAATCCCCTCCCAAACCATAATCCAGGTAGAAGTCAGCCTTTCTTTATGGCATTATGAAATGATACAAAGATGTAATGATCCTAGAATCATTACTAAATGATTACTAAAAAGAAAACCTAGAACAAGTATTTTGTCCCTTAGGTTATAACCCCAGAAAATGCTGAGACTCCTTGTGACTCAGTCTATTCCAGGACTTGTATACAAGGAAGCACAGTACAGAAACACTAAACGATGAAACGGCATCTATGCTAACCTGTAGCTGAATCTCTTAGAGACCAGAGAAAGGGTTGAATTCATAGTAGGGCTACGTTTCTCAAATCCATGTCTCTCCTTCCCAAATATCCCCACCTTGGTCCTGCACATACTCTGTCCACTTCTATCCATTTTAAAATATTTATTCCACGGAAACACCTGCCCCGTCTCTTTAGACTTATTTGGTAGAGAACAACTTTACCTTTTTAATGCCTTCCACCCATATCTATTTCTTCCATCTTCTCCTGATTTAAATTGCATGCAATCTTGGAACCAAACCAGCATCAACTTTCCATTATGTGGGTGAGAGCTCACAAACACGTTTGCCCAACTCCTGTATTCCTTAAGCACTGCAAATTAAGATAGGTGCTTGCTTGACCGAGTATAATTTGATTTTTTAGAAATAGAGTTGACTAAAATTCCAAATGAGAGAAGGGTAAAATGCATAACACATGCTGACTCTGATTTCTTTGTAAAGTGAAGACAATATTTAAAAAATTACTTGACGGTTTATATCCCTTATCCTAGATTTATATCATCTCACATAAACATTTGGGGGCAAGTTTTCAGTTATTTTTCTCTGATATGATGGTGTAAATCTGAATAGAAATTTCTTTGGACATCATTAATTTTCTCTTGCAGTAGGGGGGTGGATACACTCAGTGAATATGGCTTTTTACTTGTCTTATTTATCTTTTTGTGGTTTGTTTAGTTTCTTTTGTAACCAGTGGAAAGCAAAAATCAGGAGCATTTTTTTTTTCTATGTTTGGCTAACCCCCATCTTAAAAGTCCTTTCATATAGCAGGTCATTTAAGAAAACAGCAAGCAGACACTTAAAAATCCATTGATAATTGCTTTCAGCTTTGTGACTCACACCCCACCCGCCCCCCAGGAAGTGCTCTTTGTGTTTGGGTTTTAATTTTTGGTTTTTCAAGCTGCCCTAAATACTCAGAGGCGAGCAGGAGGAAATGGCTGTATGTGGCATGTGTTTGAAGCCATCTGTTTGTATGCAATAAAAGATAACTCTGGAGGTGTCACTTTCATCACTGTTGATGGGCAGGGTAGCATTTGTTCTTCCCAGGCATCTCCTCGCACTGCATTTTCCATCAGTTCCCCCCATTCAGAGGATGATCCAATTAATGTCAGGGGTGGAGGGTTTGACAGCTTGCCAACACAAGTGTGATGCAACTACTCTTCTTTCCTTTTTATTTTTCCTTCTGTCTAAGGAAAGAGGAAGAGTGCATTTTCAATCATAGAGAAAAGAATCTGCCAGAATATTTCTGGTGTCTTTTTGGAAAAATAAAGCTTGGGGACACATAATTTTTAGCAATACTTTGATTTTTAAGGCAAGTATTTATGTACAGATTCATTATCATTTCTACAATTATCATTATTGGCTAATCAGTTGAATGATACACGTGTCCTAGATACGTATTATTTTTCTGCAAATGTATGTTGTACCAAGGATCAAAGATGAGTAAGACCTGTCTTTGACGCCAAAGGGCTCACTGACCAGTGATGAAGACAGAACTCCATAAACAGCACATAACAAACATGTTTGGAAACATAACAAACATCATAACATACGTACTACAGAAAAATGTGTATGATATGCTAAGGAGGTAAGATGGGAGAAGCCGTGTGCTCTATCAAGGGTGCAAAAGAGGTGTTGCTTGGTGGAGATGGCATTCTGCTTGGCTGTGGAGGAGGTTCAGGTAGAGGAAGCTGGCACTGAAGATATTAAAAAACAGCTTGGGCAACATTGAGAGACATAGAAGGGCGTAACAGACTTAGGGCAGAGATTATATTATTGAATCTAGGGCTGGGAAGGGGTGAGAGGTAGGACTGAGAAGTAGCATGAGCTGGTGGAGACAATTCTGTAACACGCTAAGCAATTCACATTTTCTATTGAAGGTAATGGAGAACCACCCAAGGTTTCTGAAACACTATCTGAAAAGTTCTAGTTTAATAGAAAAGTGAATGCAAATGAAGTGAGTTGTGGTAGTAGAGATTTGGGAACATGGAGCCGGATAATGAGATACATCAATAGAGGACCATAGGTTTATTCTACAGAATACTTACTGAGCACCTCCTGTGTGACAAATGCTGGGGATAACAAATGAATTTAACAAGGTTACTTCCCTTGAGAAACTCACAGCCCAGTGGAGAAGCTAGACTTTTAAATATGAATATAACAGTACAACTTGGCAATTCCTTGTTGGGGTTTTTTAAAAATGCCGAATAGAGAGAGCCACTGATTGCTATGAAGTGACTGGGAAATGTAACACAGGGGATAATATTTAAATGCTCCAGGTCAAATAGAAGTTTTCAAATGTAAAAGCATTGGGGTGGGGGAAGTAGAATGGGAGATTACAGTTCAGCCAGAATGGACAAAATGAAAAATAAAGACCAGAGATTCTGTCTTGAGAAATACGGCAGTTAATTTATGTTAGTTAAAAAGAATAAGAAAATGATAAAACTTAATTGCAGCAGGAAATATTAGTGTTATATATGTAAGAAAGAGCTTCCTGGGAGTAAAAAGATACCCCACAAAGCTTACAAAATAATAGTAGTAAATGGGAACTGAGTCGTAGCAAAAGGGCAAATGGGCCACGATTTTTACCTGTGCCCTTGAAGAGTTAACTGAATCACAAAGACAGAAACAGAAGGAATAGGTTGAGAAAGAAGAATGACTCACTGAAGAGGAATCCTTGGGTTCTGATCATCTTTTCTGGGTCTTGATATAAACTTTTATGATGTATATTTGTAATTCCTTCAATAGGCAAAAGTTGTCATATGCCTCATAATACATCCTTTGCATCACCCACTGAGATGCCACTGTACCAAAAGATTGTGATTGTTTATATGCCAGTCTCCCAGCTAGACTGTAAATTCTTGAAGACAAGAAACACCTTCCTCACTCACATCTGCCATTGTAAATAGCTGCTCAGAATAAGCTATCAGTAAATATTTGTTGGATGCAGGGATGTGTTAATGAGTTAACTAATTAATTAAGCACTAAAACTATTATTCAGCTGGATGATTTTGTGTGTACTCTCCACGACGTGTGTGTAAATGCACAGTGTGAATTCAGGATTTCAATAAATCTAAGTTTTATCAGGTGATGATTCATTAGAAGTCTTTTCCACTGTCAACCATCTTGGGGAGTAAAAAACCAAAGTCCTTTTGTTGTTCTCAAGAGTAGGCTTGGGAGGTGAGCTGTCCAAGGTCTCACTGTGCAAGAAAACAAAGTTATTAAGTTTCTCCATGTGCCCCTGCAATGATGTCGTTACTAAGGCTACGTAAAAACCTAAATCACCCACCAGACATATCTTACACTTGTCTCCTTTGATTCTTTCCTGCCAAGTGTTTGATGTGAGAGTTCCATTTTGCCAACAAATGGTATCTAGTACCCTGAGACGGAGTTAATGATATACTAACCAGTTTAAAGCAAACTTCTCAGAGAAGGATGGAAATTTTATTGGAAGAATCTGTACCTAGAAAATTGAAAACTGAGAAACACATAGTCAGATTGAAATTGGAACTTGCCTATGATAATTCCTGCTTGGGGGAGGATCAATAAGGCTGCTCTGTGCGTGCAAAGTCATAGTGAAGAACAGCCACAGAAAATCACTTCAAAATTCCCATAATATCCCTCCTTAATGACTGGATTCTGCCATTAACGGTTCTCATCACATGGAGAAGTAAACACAGTAACTGCATCTCACATGAATAGCCAACCAGCATCAGAGCGGCAGAGTCATTATCTAAATGTATTTCGCATCGACTGGCAGAAGATCCTCAGTGACTCTAAGGGTGATGAATTCTAACTCGGTTAAAATCCAAGGCAACAAAGGCTCTGAAGGTGGTCCTCAAAGACTCCTGTAGGGTGTAGTCATGTCTTGAGAAGTGGAATTAGAGATTTTTGAGGTATAGATGAAGAAGAAACCCCAAAGTGAATGTATTAAAATCCTTGCACCTTGGTGAAATCTTAATTTCAAGCCAGTAATGTTCTCATGGTTTGGTAGTTGTTAGATCTATAAAGGGGGGAAAATTGAGTAAACATTTTTTGCCTTCAGCATTGCTGAATATGTACTGTTAGTCTCTCCAGGATGAGAGACATTTCTTGCATGAAAAAACTTACTCATTTT
Source organism: Balaenoptera acutorostrata (assembly GCF_949987535.1). Classification (NCBI taxonomy): domain Eukaryota; kingdom Metazoa; phylum Chordata; class Mammalia; order Artiodactyla; family Balaenopteridae; genus Balaenoptera; species Balaenoptera acutorostrata. The sequence continues at coordinate 1,650,358 of NC_080075.1, forward strand.
CAAAATGAATTGGTCACGTGAAGGACACTGAAAACTGTACTCTTCCCCCCCAAAGCTGGCAGTATGGTGACATGCTTCCTGACGTTGATGTCATTTAGTTCAGATAAGTTTCTTGTTATAATTAGTAACACTGTACGTTTTCTGAAGAATTCACCTTACAAAACATTATCCCATGCATTGTTATGCTGAAACATAACCACAGCCCCAGTTGTTTTATACTCCATTTAGCACATGAGGAAGAAAAGGTCTAAGACGGACCTACACCGCGTAGGATAGGAGAACTGTGTGAGATCAGAGCCTCGTCAGAAACATGCAGAATCCATAGGACTTTTTCCTTCCTTGGTGTAATTTACCAGTTAAACGTGTGTGGCTTGAAGACCAAGCAGAACGGGGAGAGGCTGGGCTTGCCTTTCAAACCTCCCTCTCCTGGTCCCTCTGTTACCGAAAGCGGGGTCTGGCTGCTCGCCGCTCAAAAGCCAATACTCAAGAGGCAAGGTTGGTGGAAAGGAGAGTTTGCTTTATTTCAAAGGCCAGCAACCTGGGGAGAAGGCAGACTCATGTCCAAAGGCCGACTCCCCCTTGACAAGCAGTGGGTAAGGGCTTTTAAAGGGGAGTTTCAGGGGCGTATAGACAGAGGGAGGGAGCTCCGTGCAGGAAGAGCACAGGCAGCTCTGACGGGCATCTTGAAACTGATCATCGGTGGTCTGACCAATCAGCGTCCTCTTGATTGTTTTAGGTACCGTTCATCTTCAGTTCCAGGGTCGGTTTGTTCCCATTTCTTTGCGGCCAGTTCTCAGAATTGTGGCAGCTTATGTCACGGCTACAGTCTGGTCATCATGTAGTTCACTTCTTCCACCGGGTGGAGGTTTCAGTATCTACAAGACAGCTCACAGAATATGGCTCAGAATATTATCTAGAGCCCTAAAGGAGGAACTAGATGTTCTTGATTTTGCTTAATGACTACACTGTTATTATTTTGGCCTGTTTGACTGTTTTCTTTTGCTTCTGTGTTTTCTCACTTCTCTGATTAAACTTACTCTTTGGCTAAAGTTTTTCTGCAGCAAAAGGCAGGCGGAGGACATGGGGCGGGGGAAGGACCCTAGTGTGCTGTTCCATTTCACCTCTGCTTTGACAGGCCATGAATTCATCCACAACATGGGTGTTGAGAGCCCACCGGTGCACCCGACCCTGAGTTAGACCACCTGCCCTTCTCTCCTGGACCATTCTCACCAACAGCTCTCAACTGCAGCTGCCAGGATGATCAAATTCCCGGACGCCCCCTGGTCAGCCGTGTGCTGGACCACACGCGTGAGGAGGGTACGGGGAGCTACCAGAACAGACCCTGATCACCTCTTGTACTGGTCACTTGTTAGCTCTATGGTCAAAGGCACTTAGTTCACACCTCTGAGCTGTGGATTCCTGATTTGTAAAAGAGAGATTAAAATGCCTATGATGCAAGGTTTTTGCGTAGATAAGAGAATAATAAAGCAAATCACCTGTGAGGTAGAAAACATGTATTGGTCTCTGCCCTAGTTCCTGGCAAGGAGCTCCTGAAGCCCTCATAATTGCCTAAGCGATAAAATCACTGCAGCATCTTTTGTTTTACTATTTGGTCTTTGACCCCAGTTCCTGCCACAGGGTGCCGGAAACCCTTGGAATTTCCTGGGCGATATTTTGTCTTTTTTTTTTTTTTTTTGATATTTTGTCTTTTGATGAAAGTGTCTTTTGTCCTAATGAGGAGACTCTGGGTGGGCTCCTGGGGGGCCCACTGGAAAGAACAAGACATGATTAGAAGCTTGCAATTTTCAGCCCCACCCATTCTCTTTTTTTTTTTTTTATGACTTTTTTTTAAAAATTTTTATTTATTTATTTATTTATGGCTGTGTTGGGTCTTCGTTTCTGCGTGAGGGCTTTCTCCAGTTGCGGCAAGTGGGGGCCACTCTTCATCGCGGTGCGCGGGCCTCTCACTGTCGCAGCCTCTCCTGTTGCGGAGCACAGGCTCCAGACACGCAGGCTCAGTAATTGTGGCTCACGGGCCTAGTTGCTCCGCGGCATGTGGGATCTTCCCAGACCAGGGCTCGAACCCGTGTCCCCTGCATTGGCAGGCAGATTCTCAACCACTGCGCCACCAGGGAAGCCCCACCCATTCTCTTGAGCAGAGAGAAAGGCTGAAAGCAGAGCAGTGACTGATCATGCCTACGTGATAAAGCCTTCTTAGAATTCCCAGAAGTGCGGGGTTCAGGTTGGCAAACGCACCCACGTACTAGGAGAATGATGCAGCCCAGCCTCACGGGGACAGAAGCTCCAGGGCTCAGGACCCTCCCAAACCTCACCCTACGTATCTCTTCATCTGGCTGTTTATCTGTGTCCTTTGTCAGATCCTTTAATAAACTGGTAAACCTAAGTGTTTCCCTGAGTTCTGTGAGCCACTCTTGCAAACTAATTAAACCCCAAGTGGGGGTCATGGGAGCCTCAGATTTGTAGCCGATTTGTCAGACTCTCAGGTGGTAACCCAGACTTGCAGTTGACATCTGAAGTGGGTGAGAGCAGTTTTGAGGGACTGAGCCTTAACCTGTGGGTCTCACACTGTCTCCAGGTAGTGTCCGAATTGAATTAAACTGAGTTAAACTGTAGGACCTCCAGCTCATGTCACAGAATTGCTTGGTGCGGGAAAAATCCCACATGTTTGGTGACCAGAGTGTCAGAAGTGAAGTGTTTTGTGTGAAAGTAAAGGACACACAGGAGGAAGACTGGTTTTTCATCACATCTCCGAACCACCGCCCTTGCGCTGCCATCGTGAGATGCGGGCCGATTTATCTCTAACTAAAGACGCATAGCTGATAAGAATCAAAAGGACGGCCTTCCTTCACTTGAGAAAGGAATCTTGAAGTCTTCAAAGAAATTTCAGCATAATTTCACTCTCCGTGGTAGGACTGGGGCCTCTGATTACGACTTCATTCCCCTTAAAAAGAACATGTTGGGCACCAACCGCATGTGAGGTTTCGGGCTAAAGAACAAGATATGGAGCCTGACTTTGGAGAGTTCATTGCAGCAGTTTTTCACCCATCGGCCGTGCGTGGAGACCAGCTGTCCCCCAGCCTCACCACCTGGTCTCTCCTCCTAGAACTCCTCCCCCTGCGTTCTCTGATGAGAGAGGTCATCCTTTAAAGATCACCTGAGAACGCACCCTCTCCAAAAATATTCCATAACAGAAGCTTATGGGACATAACCCCGTCCCTACACCTCCTGCCCCAGAGCACAGCGTGATTTAATTATACCCACTCACGTTACCTTTGTACATCTTCTTACACGTGTGTACCAGCCCTACCGCGAGCTCACCGCCTCCTCCCATCACCCGGCACCGTGCTGCGCCCTCCCCACCAGCAAGCACGCAATTTTCGTACTGAATTAAGTTGAATTGGGCTACATGAAGATGAGCGATATTTAACTTAGGTTTGAGACATTTCTAGTAGGAAAAACTGTTAAAACCTTGAGACTGACATTCAAATCAGGTCACATAATCGGGTCCCCTTGAGAAGAATCCATCTTGAGATGCTTTAGGCGTGAAATTACACAGTAACATGGGATAAAGGTAGACAAGCTCGTGGTACACGTTTTATCTGAGGTAAAGGTTTTTTGTCCACCAGCCCCTGTTTGTTATTGCCTTAACAGGAGGAAAACAACTACAGATTTTGTCAGAGGCTGGAATCCTCAGACCTTAGTAATAGAGTTGGTTTTTTAAAGTATAGTTTTTGAAGTAGAGTTAATTTACAATGTTGTGTTAGTTTCAGGTATACAGCAAAGTGATTCAGTTTATATATATATATATATATATATATATATATATATATATATATATATATATATATATTTTCCAGATTCTTTTCCCACATAGGTTATTACAAGATATTGAGTAGATTTCCTTGTGCTCTCCAGTAGGACCCTGCTGTCTACCTATTTTATATGTAGTAGCATATATATGTTAATCCCAAACTCCTAATTTATCTTCCCTTCCCCCACTATCCCATTTGGTAACCATAAGTTTGTTTTCTACCTGTGTGAGTCTATTTCTGTTTTGTAAATAAGTTTATCTGTACCATTTTTTTAGATTCTACATGTAAGTGATATCATATGATATTTGTCTTTCTCTGACTTACTTTATTTAGTATGATAATCTCTAGGTCCATCCATGCTGCAAATGGCATTATTTCATTCTTTTTATGCTGAGTAATATTCTATTATATATATCTATCTATCTCACATCTTCTTTATCCATTCGTTTTTTAAAGAAAAATTTTCCACTAAGTTCTGAATATATTAGATAAAGCTATTGTTTTAGTAATATACTCAATAAGATAATTGCTTATCTGTGACTGTGAAAGGAGCAATTTTTCTAGCAACTTCTTCCTGACTCACCCTTCAAAAGATATCAGGTGCAAAGTTTAGGACCATCTTGCCCATTTTCAGGTATTCGTTTACACCAGCCTTCTGAGTGCTACTATGCTGCGAACAGATTTTGAAGAGAACATTTAGGCATGTCTCTCATAGCTAGTACATCTCTCTGCTTAATTAAGAGATCAAAATAAGAACGAGAAAATAATGAACTATTCTTAAAAAACTTTTCAGGAAAAAAATACAATAATGAGGTCTTGCCAAAGCGCGTAGTTGACAGCCTGGGTGCCTCCCTGATAAAGTTATTTTCTTGTCTTTACACAGCCTCTCACTGATGATGGTGTTTCTTGACCATTACAAACATTTTGTAGGCCATGCTGTTCATTTTGTATAATATTCTGAAAGATCAGAGAGAGATCTGCCTTAAATGAGGTCATGAAACATCAAGAGGAGACTCGGCAATGAGAACCCAGGGCATGGTGATGGTCACTGAGCAAGCGTAACAAGCTCTGCACACCCACCGCTCTGTGACATCCGACCCCTTACAACTGTTTATGGACATGCCTCTAAACAGAGGGGGTGTCTCAGAAGCTACTCTCGAATGTTCTAAAGAGGATACTTTCTTCCACGAAAATACAAATAAATCAGTGAAAATAATTTTTATTTCATCATTCCCAGGTGTCCCAAGTGTTTTTGAAGGTGATGTCCTTGACAATGAGGGTCCTTTTGGTTGAATATGAGCTATGTTTATCACGCACTATAGGAAGATATTGCAGCAAATGACTCTGAGTGCCATTGAATGAGAAGCGAGTTCCATACCCCCACTACTAAGCTTTATAAGCCAAAGAGGAAAAACTTACCACAACTTTCTTGCAGTTTATTGTCCTAGCTAATTTCATATTCCTGAAATGCTTAAATCGGTTTGTCTGCTCTCATTTGCCTTTTTCCACTGATGCTCGTAATTCACCTTGTACCTGGGTTCACCATAATCAGACCATCAGCAAGTCTCACAGAACATTAGTGATGGATGGATGAAAGTACCATACACATCTGTCTCACTTCCAACTTCACCTTTTTCTCTATCCATTTTTCACTCTGATGTGCGTTTGCTCTTACCACACACAACTAGAGAAAGGTCAAGTTAGAAACAAACAGGTCTTGAAGGAAGGTACTCAAAAACTGAACATATTTTAAACGAACAGGTTGAATTTGTTTTTTCTATGTTGACTCACACTCTTAGGACAATGTGTATGAAAATGTATCTGTTACATTTGAATTTCAGATGAGAGGTAATTACAGGACCAGAAAGGAGACAATTTTAAATCTAGGTTAGTGGGAAGGTGAAGGGGGTTCAAATGAAAATTATTTTCTGATTGAAAATTAGATTAAGATTTAGTCTAGAAAAACATTAGCACTTAGCTTTGGGTATTAAGCTGATCAGTTAAAACATAGGTTGTCTGATAAAATACAGAATACCCAGTTAAATTTGAATTTTAGATAATTGTTTAGTATCAACATGTCACAAATATTGCATGGGACACACGTATAATTAACTTTTATTTGTTATTTATTTGAAAACCAAATTTATCTGGACTCCTAGTATTTCATTTGCTAAATCTGGCAGCCCTAATTAACATACTGAGATTTAGGCAGCAAAAGGAAACAGGCTGAAACTGAATTCAAGGACTTAAATTTTTTTGTGGTTACTCAGTAAATATTTGGTGAATAAATTAACATATTTAAAATGTGCAGGAGACACCCTGAATTTCAGGGGAAAGATCAATAGCATTTAAAGTTCTCAAGACTCGGGCTGGAGAAGTCATTTCCGTACAGGAAAGGTTACTCTTGAAAGGTTACTCAAATAGGCTTTACTTCAGGGATTTCTAAAATTGGGACCATGCGCCCCTCCATGGGGGAGGGGTGAAGAGTCACCTTGGCAAAAAGCAACGGATGGTAAGCATTATAATAGAAAATATATAACCGAAGTAGGCCTGAAGGATGTGAGGGGTGAAATTCAAAGGCCTCATGCTGAGTGGAGAAAATAAAGGCGATTCTGCTAAATAATTCAAGCTCAGTGAAGCAGATGAGACTCCACTGACGATCCCTTACCAAAAGCCACTGATGTTTTAGACACATTTAGCCTCCACCTTCTTTCTGAGACTTAACGGGGCTGAGCTGGCCAAACAGACCCAGAGGTGACCAGAGACGTGGGGGTCAGGGCACCTGGTCTCAGGCTGCAAAATAACACCCAAAAGTCAATGCACGTTCCTAGCTCATCGAGGCTGGATGACATGGAAAAAACAGCTAGGTAAGGAGTAGGACTTACCAGTCATCACACAGTCCCTGGAGCATCTTTTTTTTTTTTTTTTTTTTAATTTTATTTATTTATTTTATTTATGGCTGTGTTGGGTCTTCGTTTCTGTGCGCGGGCTTTCTCTAGTTGCGGCGAGCGGGGGCCACTCTTCATCGCGGTGCGCGGGCCTCTCACTATCGTGGCCTCTCTTGTTGTGGAGCACAGGCTCCAGACGCGCAGGCTCAGCAATTGTGGCTCACGGGCCTAGTCGGTCCGCGGCATGTGGGATCTTCCCAGACCAGGGCTCGAACCCGTGTCCCCTGCATTGGCAAGCAGATTCTCAACCACTGCGCCACCAGGGAAGCCCTGGAGCATCTTTTTTAAACAAACAAACAAAACAAACCGAAGTGCAGAATTGAAGAGCCCACATTATTCTGTTTTAGAGTTTGAGGGCTGCGGAGTCCGGTTGTCCTAAACGCTGGTGGAGGATGTGGGTACCACCCTCAGGGTCTGTGGCCCACTCATTGTATTCCGCCTGTAACTCCAGGGAGTGTTCAGATACTGAAGCTTGTTTTCCTCTGTCCTGCCCTCGCTAGACCCTAAGGGGCATTACTGGCTTTTCCAAAAGTGACTGGTGTTCTTTCTTGCCACCCACATAGAGAGCTGACCAAGGAAAATCATTTAGCTGTTTCCATTTCAACTCTTAACATTAGAGGGTTTTGTCCTTATGGGTTCCAGCAAGACAACTACTGAACAAAATGCCACAAGATAATGAATTCACAGTCTTAGCAGAATCCTTTATCATTAAAAATTAAAAATATCAGGGACCAAAACCAACCCTTAGGTACCGCTTTCTGGAGAGATGGGTAGTATTGAACATGCCATAGTTTTAAAGTGTTCGTTTGAAAGGTTTGGAGAAAGTGAGATATTTCATTGCCCTCCGTGCTTTGTTGCTACCCCACTTAACAAACCCTAGTGTCAATAAATCACAGAAAATCTCTAGTCCTCTACCTCTGAAAGGTATTGTACTGAGAACAGAAATCCACAGAACAGTAATTATAGAGCAGTAGATGAAGTGGACTTTACAGGGGGACTCTTTGGGTATCAGGATTAATAAGAAGAATAATGATAATGACAGCTAGCATTTATTGAGCGATGTTTATTGCAATCTATCTATGAGTACTTCCAACTATTCCTTAATGAAGTTACCTATTATTATTCCCATTTACCTAAGAGAAAACAGGCTTACAGGGACGAAATGCTTCACCCGTTTGCAGCTAGCCGAGTCACCAAGACTGGCATCTTGACCTTTGACTCCAGACTGCGGTGGCCACCATTCCCACTAGGTCCCAAAGATGAAAGAAATGCCAGAGGAACACTCCAAAATGTTTATTGTTTGGTCTACCCTGATGCTTACTTAGGAAATATTTCCCAAGATGTTTAAAAAGTCAATAACCAGTTCATGAAAAAAACAAAGAAAAAAGAAACCTTATTTTGACTTAAGCCCATTATATATGCAAGGATAGACAGGAATAAAAGCTAACTTTGTGGATATCCAGGCTGCTTTCGGCTTAAGCACAAAACAAGGCAACGCAAAACAAAAGCTGTCAGAGTCAGCAGTGAGTTGCGGGTAAGCTGCAGGGGATGGGGCACAGAGGCAAGGCAGAGGTTAAAAGGCTCTGACAGGCAGAAAGCTGGTGTCAGCACGAAGGTAGAGGGCTGCAAATCGATACTGAGTGAGAGGTTCCCACTGTGGAGCCCGTGTCAGGGTCCTCTTGGCCCACTCGGTGCCGTGTACCTTTGCCAAGCTCACCTGCTCACCCTCTCATTTGCCCTGGGCTCTGCCAGCAAAGCAGGGTCCCTTAGACGTGGGGATGCTGATGAGAGAGCGGAGCAGTAACGCCACCTTCAGCAGCACGAGGTCCTCGATGATCAAATGCTTCCACGTGAACCTCCATACCCCCCAAATTGGCATGAATTCCAACGCAAAATCCTCTTGTTTATTAAAAATTGAAGGCAAATTCCTACTCTCCTAAGAAGCTATAATTCTAATGACTTCACACCACTTTTACAAAGAGAATTCCCTGGCAACCATACCTCGAGGGTTTCCTTGAGTTTTCTCTTTTCTGCCACCATTGCCAAAGCAAGAGCTGCTTTGAACTAGCTGGGGGCTCTTTTTTTTTTTTTTTTCATCTCGCTTCTCACCATTTCACATCCCTGGGCTTAATGGAGACTTCCTTAAATTTAGATCTAACTTAGATCGCTAGTGTCTGTAACCTATATAACTCTTACACGGGATTGAGCCATATGAAATTGACAATATTTGACTGTTTTTTACCTACAGAAATGGTAATAAGATTTAAGGTTCAGGCTTCCCCTTTCTTTCACTTGCTAATTTCGACACCGCCAGGCTGCAGTTACATAAGTCAATGAGAAAGTCTCTGTCACCTTCCAAATCAATCCCTAAAATTCCCTAACATCCTCCCACAAAATCTTCAAGGACAAACTGCCTCACCCACACTCCCTCTGTTCACATTTTAGGGAATTTATTTATTTTCAGTCATTCGAGGCAACTTTAACATTTGAGGTCACTGTGCCTGCAGCAGGAACCTGTATACTGTGCGTGGACACGAAGGTCAAGGTGAGCCGTGAACTACTCAGGGATGCCATTTCAATCTAAAGTAGAGACACAAGCTTTCTCCATGAAGCCAGATGCTGCATCCCAGCTCAGCATCTGCTAAGGAAGGAAAAGCCCCAATGGGTCCTGTTCTCTGAGAGTGTGCTTGTGAGCCTGTGCTGCTTTTCCTCTCAGCAATGCAGGCGGCAGTAGGATTTAAATGCAGGGCTGTGGCCGGGAATCAGCAGTGCAGGACCTCATGGGGGGACAGCCGGAGAGCCTGTCCCAGAAAGCTGCACTTCATCCATGGATCCATTCACTTGCATCATCCTCTGGCACTGCCAGGGACATCCCAGCCCAGCTTTCTCTTACCCACACGCCTCCTCCCAGCCAGAGATTTGCTGCAGTAGCTTTTGGAGAGAAGCCAGTCTACGCATCCGTAGGATTAGACAAAGCAGCCCGAGTTAGCAGCACCAACAGCACTGTCTCGGGCCTGTGTTCAGAGATAAGAGGAACACAGCTAGACAGGGAGAAGCCACGTAAATATCCTAAAAGACCGTGGTTATTCGGATGAACATTTTAGGCGTATATGAACAGAAGAGATCTGAAAACATTAATAAGAGCTGGACCTTGAATATGCTCCGCAATGGAAAACACAGGTTTAACTTTGATCCAGTTCAGACCCAATACCATAAGAACGTCACTGACCTCTCCTAGGTGGACTCTGTAACTTATTGACAAGGACAGAGAACTTCTAGATATGAAACAGCCTTAATGTAGGACTAGAAATATTCCAAACTGGATTTTTTAAAATGTATATTTTAGGACACATTTGTCTGAGAAACGCATCTTAAAATCTTAGAATATATAGTATCCTTGGAATGAGTTGTGCTAATGACATTTAAAAGCTTAGGCTTTCTATTTCTTTTTGAGTCAATCTTGATAGGTTGTATATTTCTAGGACTTTATCCATTTTTTTCTAGGTTGTCCAATTTGTCATTGTATAATAGTAGTTCATAATAGTCCTTTATGAGCTTTTTAAAATTTCTGTGGCATCAGTTCCAAGGTGTCCTCTTCCATTTCTGGTTATATTTATTTGAGTCTTCTCTCTTTTTCTTCAGTAGTCTAGCTAAAGGTTTGATGATTTTATTGATTATTTTGTGAAAAATCAACTCAATATTGTCAATTTTCTATTTTCTATTTTATAATTCTTTTATTTCCTATCTAATTTTTATAATTTGCTTTCTTCTACTAACTTTGGGCTTAGTTGGTTCCTTTTCTAGTCTCTTGAGGTGTAAATTTAGATTGTTTATTTGAGATCCTTCTTCTTCTTAAATTTAGACATTTATCACCATAAACTTCCCCCTTAGTACTGTTTTTACTGCATCACATAAGTTTGGTACATTGTGTTTCATCTTTATTTGTCTCAAGATATTTTCTCATTTCCCTTTAGACTTCTTTGCAGTGGTTGTTGAAGAGTGCCTTGCTTAATTTCCATATATTTGTGAGTTTTCTCATTTTCCTTTTATTACTGATTTCTAGTTTGATTCTATTGTGGTTGAAAAAGATGCTTGAAATGATTTCAATCTTAAATTTGATAAGACTTGCTTTGTGACCTAGCATATAATCCAACCTGGAGAATGTTCTGTGTGCATCTGAGAAGAATGTGTATCATGCTACTGTTGGGTGGAATATTCTGTGTATGTCTTGTTGGTCCATTGGTCTAAAGTATTGTTCAAACCTGTTGTTTCCTTATTGATTTTATGTCTGGATGATCTATCCAATATTTAAAGTAGTGTATTGAAGCCTCTTAATATTACTGGATTGCTGTCTATTTCTCCTTTGAGATCTGTCAAGGTTTGGTTTATATATTTAGACAGTCTGATGTTGGGTGTAGATATATTTATAATCATTATGTTTTCCTTTTAAGTTGATTGTTTTATCATTATTTGTCTCTTGTGACAGTTTTTGACCCCGTGATCTTCCTGGAACATAATGCTTATCTCCAGGATTCCATCACCAGTCTTTTTCTCTAATTCCCCAGTTATCTCACCTGCTTCATGACTTCAAATGCCATCTACATACCAGTGACTCCTAAAGCTGAATCTCTAGCTCTAATCACTTGTATCAGATTTATTGTTCTACCACCTTTTGGCATAAAATTTAACCCATTATATTTCACCACTTCTATCTCCAGGAACAAAAATATTTTGCTTCCTATCTTGATTAATGATACTACCATCTACCCAGCTCTTCTGCTTATATGACTCTTGATATGCACGTAGTCAGCCATCAGCCCTGTCCATTCAACATCCGAAACGTCACTGAGATCTTCCTCACTCTCATTTATGCTGCCTGGTTGATTCCCCATCTACCCTTGCCTAGACTGTAACAACTCAGTCTCCTGACCGACCTCCTGCCGTTAGTACCCTGCCCCACCATTTGACACACTACCGCCAGAGGTTCTGTCCGCAACACCTGTCTGCTCATGCCATCTCTTCACCTAGGTGGCTCTGGAGAAGGTGAGAGGCCAAGGTGGCATCTGTGTGGGCAGCTTTGATGTCTCCTTCCCCCACGCCAGGTCAAGAAACGTGTTTGAAGGAATTATTTTGAGTAGGGAAAAAAATCCCTGTTTTTCCTTTATGAGTCTTTAAAATACATAGAGCCTCTTTAGTAGAAGATTTGGTTTCAGCCATTGACGTTGGAATCCTCTCTCCCCAGGTCCTACTCTCAGGGTCCTATGTCACACAACCCACCCAGCCCTCCCCCTGTTAGGGACACTCCATCAGCCCCTCGTGATACTGGCGCCCAGACTGTAGTCTAAACCTGCTACCCAAAATAGCAGGTACCAATACATGCTAGAGGAAAGAATATAATTGCTAAAAATTGTCACTAACATTGGAAATCAGTATATAGTAACTAATATTGCAAATATTTTCTACTACTCTGGAATAAATTGAGTATTTTTATGAAAGTAATAAAAAACAAAGCCAATTAAAGTCTTGGATACATGCAAACTTTCTAAAGAAGACTAAACCATCTAATACTTTGATACGTAAAAAGAAGCTAATTACAAAAAGTAGAAAATATAATTCTAATTTTGTAAAACGAAAGAACATAGAGGGTGTATTTATGAGTCATTGACTAAAACAATATAAACAAAATGTTGAGATAATTATCTCTGTGTGATAGGGTTATTATGGCAACTTGATTTTCTCTTTATTATTTTGCTGATTTCTCTAAATGTTCTACAAAACTGTGGTAATTGCATAATCTGTAAAAAGAAAACAATTAATGTAGAAGAATAATACATGATCCTGTGTTACTGATACAGTGGTGATTTATGAGTAGTGGGGTTGTGGATGATTTATACTTTCATTTTTATAATTGTGGTAGTGGTCTAATTTTAATTGTTTATGAAATAAGCTATTTATAATTCATGGAATAGATTTCACAATATAATTTAAATTTAAAAACAATAAATATTATTTTTATACAGAATGTGAGAAGTGTGTTATTCAGAGTTTCACTGAAAGTTAATTGCTGGGCTAATGGGACTACCTAAATTGCTAGCAACCTCTTCTATTCCCTTAGAATTTTCTCTCCAGATCAGTCCCTGGGAAGAAGCCGAGGAACGATGAACAGGAAGCAGAATGGTGAATGCGGGGCTGGCTGGGGAATACTGAGAGTCGTGAGACCCCAGTGGGTGTCTAATATTTACCTTTTCTCACGCACCGTGCTCTTGCTGTGCTACAATGCCTGAGGGCTCACTTCTGGAAACTGGAAAGTGCGCAGCTGGCCATTCTACGACTGCTCTTCCATTCACCTGCCAATGGCCCTTCTCTATCTACCCTTCAGGATGAAGCAGGAAAGTAGGAGTTTGCAGCCTCTGGATGTTCCCTAAGCTCGGATCCCTCCCTTACGGCAGCACTGCCAGATCGGAGGTGGGCGATGAGGCAGTATCTCAGTGCCGTTCCTCATGGGAAGGACAGGCAGTGCTTTCTGCCTTGTGACCAGTGACCCAAGAAACAAATCTCATCCTTTGGCCCATGGCGCCCTTTTCTCCTAATTGCTTTCAAGCTTGGCAGAACATGTTCAGATCTTACACATAAATCTTTTCTTGGTCCAGGACACAGGGAAAGTGATTCCCTTTGGTGCCTTATCCGGGCACATGGTCATCCTAGCCTAGCTTCCCCATATCACTAAGCACGTTTGTCAACTATCTGCCCCAAATCTGAATTGTTGAGTGATCAAGGAATGCAAATCAGTCTTGCTGTTCAGCCTTAAAACATAACTAGAAACGTGAGTTGGAAAGTGCATCAATATATGTAGACAACATATATTCAAGGAATGACACGTCTTATGCACCATCATCAGAAAATTCACCCATCCTCATAGATTAATTTTCCTATACCTGAAGATAAAGACATTATGAGCGTGGGAACTTTCATCTTCAGCATTTTTGTTGACCAGAACACATTACCCTGCACCATAGAGCACAGAGAGGAAGTTAACCTTTTAATGGACATAAAAGCATCATGATGAACATCAGTTCCTGGGCTAAGCTGGGGTGCAGTGTGCCTCCTTCACGGACTGTTGAAGAGGAAACACTTTCACTTACCACCGCCGCAGGTTCTGGGGTTTCTCGGTCGTGTGTGTGGTTAGGGTGAAGCAGTGGTGACCGTGAGCCCTGCTACGGGGATGCTTTACCGACTGGCCCTGACTGCACTGCGCTTTTGAGTCAGTGCTGACCGGGGTGTCCAGCCATCCTGATTGGACTGCTCCTGCGTTGTTTCCGTGGATACAGGACTTCCAGCGCTGAGACCGGGACATCCCAGGGGAAGGGGGAGCTTCGTCACCCAGTGCAGCCCGGTGATGCGGTGGGGGGATGGGGGGGGATGGCAAGTATCAGTGCTACTTGCTCCCGTCACGTAGAGCTGTGGTAGTAGATGGCTGTTAGTTACTTAGTCGGTGAATTTAAATGCTTTTCCTTTCATGGGTAGTGCTCTCTTCCTCCACTGCCATGTCTTGCCGTTGGTCTTCCCAACAGCTTAACCTACCGTCTCCTCTCCTACTCACTTTCCCTTCTGCCCTCCATCGCCTCTGCTCTGTCTCGCTTTTCCTTCTTCTCTTCCTGCCACTTCTCCACACCCTCCCTCCTGTTCTTTCCTCACGATGCTCATTTTGTGTGTGTGTGTTTGTGATTTTTTGTCGTATTCCCTTAGTTCTTTTTTTTTAAATTTATTTATTTATTTATGGCTGCATTGGGTCTTCGTTGCTCCACGCGGGCTTTCTCTAGTTGTGGTGAGTGGGGGCTGCTCTTCGTTGCGGTGCATGGGCTTCCCACTGCGGTGGCTTCTCTTGTTGCAGAGCACGGGCTCTAGGTGTGTGGGCTTCAGTAGTTGTGGAACGTGGGCTCTAGAGCGCAGGCTCAGTAGTTGTGGCGCACGGGCTTAGTTGCTCCGGGGCATGATCCCGGACCAGGGCTCGAACCCATGTCCCCTGCATTGGCAGGCGGATTCTTAACCACTGCGCCACCAGGGAAGCCCATGATGCTCATTTTTATCCATGGGACTTCTGCTGTCTCAGCCTTCCCCGAAGCGAATCAATTTTATATTCCTTTCCTGCCAGAGAGATTCCTTTTTTCTTAACTTAGTGAAACTGACACCGATGTCACATCATGTGCTCTTTGCCTTGCTGCTATTTTTAACCTTAGTCACTGCTTGAAGGCTCTCAGTTATGCTTCCAAGGGTGTTGCTGTTCTAGTGGTTGAGATTCTCAGGTCTGACCCCCAGCGAGGGTGTTCTCCAAAGTGTGGCCAATGACGTAACATTAATGTTTCAGGAGTCCTTGTGGGTGTTACAGAGAAAAGTGGATTCATCATTGAGTAGGTTTGGGAAGCATGAGATTAAGAGCATGGGAATGGGTGTGTTCTGGGAAGTTTCTCGCCCCCGGGGTGTCCACTGTGGATCTCCAACCCGCATCCTGACGCGCAGCGGCGAAGGGCAGCATTGGACATCTCCGGGGCACGCCTACTGTGCAGTCACTGAACGCAAAGGGTATCACGGAGTTTTTCCTGGCAGAAGGCAATACAGTGCCCTGAGGAAGCAGCACCTTGTGCTAAATTACGGAAAGTCTTTGAATCAGGTAGAGGTGGAACTAAAGCAGCATTTCCAAACTTCCTTTATTCCAGGAACATCTTATGCAGAGGTGTTCTGAGGACAGCAATTTGGGAACGTGGCTGTAATATATTTCAAAGCCTATGTAAACATTTCCTTCATTATCTGGTCACTGCTAGCATCTCCTCCTTCAGTGTTTCTGTATTTTATAGGCAAATAAGAGGCGGAGCAGGAGGTGCCACGTGCCATGTCAGTCGCCGCAGGCGCGAGGAGACGCATATCTAAACTCTCCCCTGTGCATTATCTGCTACCAAATTGTCCACGACTTACCATGTAAATTTAGATGACCAAGCAGCACTAAAAACAGGCAATACGGGCAGACCACGTGACCTACACTCCCCCCTCTCAGAGGGTCACAATGCACACAATCTGTGTCACAGGTTCTGGGGTGTTCTGCAAAGCCTCCCATTTCACTGGATCTGACCCTGTGCTTCCCAAACTTGTTTTACTATGACATACTGCTCTGTTTACTGTCTAATACTTCATTATAATCTGTGGCATTAATGTCATTTTGGAAGCATTGGTTTAATATATTTTGCCTTCTTTCAAATTTACTTCCTCTAAGCCCATTGTCTGCAAAATACCACCCTTTCTACTGCCTGGCGGCACTTCAGGACACGTTTTTTTTTTTGGACATAAGAAGACACATTTGCTCCTTACTGGAACAAAAAAATACTTTAAAAATTGATTAATTAATCTCTTTCCAGAATGATGTGAGAATAGTTCCGCCTGGTGTAGAGGTGTATTAGCTTTTATATCCAGATCTTTTCAAGTCCTTTTGTTTTATGGTGAGCTGCTTGGGAAACACTGGAGCAAATTGCTGAGCAAAGTTTGTTTATGAATGTGATAGGCATTTATAATTATTGCAAGGAAAAACGTATCTCTTCAGAAATAATACTGTCTGAGAACACACAGGTGGAAAACGTCTTGACTACACAGTGGAACAAATGGGTCATCAATATTTCATAAAGTACTTTTCATATTCGAGACTTCAAATGCTTTATAAGTATTAGTACTGTCTTCACAGTATCTCTCGTAAATAAGGCAAGTACGACTTAATAAGCCATTTCACAGTTTGGAAAACTGAGCCACCTAAAAGCGTATTCTTTGACTCTTATTTGTTGAGAAAAATTAGTTGCAGGGATGAGCTTTGAACAGAAAGTGAGGTGCGGTCCATAAGGGAGAGTTGAAGAAGGTTCCAAAGAAGGAGAACGAACATGCTCGGGAGAGAGTGAGGCCCCTCAAGGAGGCCTCAGGTCCCAGTCACCTGGGAGCTTGTGGAGATGCGGCGCCTTTGATCGAACCACCAGGGATTGATGCAGAGGTCTGTGCGTCACTTAGCAACCTGCTGATGAAACAAGCTACTCATGCGACTCCCCAGCACCCTGAGGTTTGAACACCCTGCAAGGGAGAAGGGGGCCGATGATCTTGGTGCTTCTGTTAAGTGTTGAACTGGGACGATGACCTGACGTGGCATCACAACAGAAGAGCAGCAGGGGGCCTTACATGTGTTATCTGAGGTGATGACAGGCCAGGTTTTGGTGGGACCATTTCTTTCCTTCCATTTATAGAGACGAAGGAGGTGAGAACTAAGGATAGAGACTCCTGGAGATGATCCAAATAGCTTTAATGTAAATGCTGACATAAGGGGAAGACAATGAGAAAAAACACACGACGTGCTGCTGGATTTGGAGTCCATAGAAAGGTCAGCACCAGGGACATCTTCCTGAAAGTGAGGCCCGGTGAGGAACGCAGACCCTTCAACCCCAGATGTGTTCCCCACTAGCTTAGCTTTTCCCAGTGTAAATAGTCATCCACGTGTTGCCTGGATGAACAAAGTGTTAAAAATGAGTCTTTCTGAAGCAGCCAAGGTCCAAGTACACAACAGATGTGCTGCCTGATACTCCGTCATCTAAGGTGAAGTGTCAGGTCACTATCAGGGCTTGTGACCTTCGGCCCAACATGTATTTCAAACTATAAACTCAAGGACTGTTTTTTAGTTCTTAGAGCGCCCTGCCTCAGATAAAGGAGAAGGGTTTCGTGCTGAGGCCTGGAACCAGATTTCTTGAAGCCTTTGCTGGGGCAGGGTCCTCAGTAGGGAAGAGTCTGGGGGGCACGCTATGCTGTGAGAACTGTTCTGAGGAAGCAGCGTGGACGGGGCAGCTGCCTTGGAACTGGGGTCTGCATTTTGCACGGATGGGTCAGTGCTTCCAGACTCCGGGCTTTCTGCAAGATTCTCTCTTCTTGCTACATGCTGTACAGACAAAGCCAGACGGCCTCCTCTGTGGGCCCTGAGTCAGGCCCGTGGGCTCCTGTGAGGTCAGTTCCCACCTAGATTCTTGATCGACTCCTTTCCTTCTTGTTTCTGGCACCTAAAAATATCTTTTTTTTTTTTTTTAACATTGATATATATAGAAATACTATACACAGTTGTAGCTAAAGTTCAGACTCTGACTGTTATCATTCCTCTGCTTGAATCTTGTTCCTGACATTCACTTGTAATATTTTGGACAACATAAAAATATCTCTAGGCTTAAGTTTATTCATTGTGGGATTACAATGACAGATCATTGCAAAGACAGTACAGAGAGTTCCCTGACACCCCACATCCATTTTCCTTAAGTGTTAACACCTTACATTAGAATGGTACATTTACCACAACTGTTGAACCAATAGAGATGCATTGTTATTAACTAAAGACCATATTTTATCCAGATTTCCTTAGTTTTAACCTAATGTCCTTTCTCGGTCTCAGGATCCCACCCAGAGGACTGTGTAATGTTTAGTTTTATGTCTCCTGAAGCTCCACTGGGCTGTGACAGTTTCTGAGATGCTCCTTGTTTTTGATGACCTTGACAGTTTTGAGGAGTGCAGGCCAAGTATTCTGTAGACTGTCCCTCAGTTTGGGTTTTGTTGGATGTTTTTCTCATCATTAGATTGGGGTTTGGGGAAGGAAGACCACAGGGGTAAAGTCCATTTCATCACATCATATCAAGAGTACACACTATCAACATGACATCATTGTTGATGTTGACCTTGATCCCCTGACTGAGGTCGTGTGTAATGCAATGTGGTGGCCTAGATGGGAGTCTTGGACAGAAGAAGAACATTAGATAAAACATAAGGTAATCTGAATAGAGTATGGGCTTTAGTTAATAATAGTGTATCAGTATTGGTTCATTAGTTGCGATAAATATACCGTACATAAGTAAGATGTCAGCAATAGGGTGTGGGTATATTAGGTCTCTTCTGTATTATAGTTGCCATTTTTCCTGTAACTCAAAACTATTTTAATTAAAATAAACATTATTTATTTATTTAAATAATTAAATAAAATCACGAAGGAAAAGACAATCCCCTGTGCTTCATGTATTCAACGCTTTGCCCTGACAAGCACTGATCTGTTTTCAATCTCCATGGCTTTGGTTGTTATGAAATGTCACGTAGTTGGAAACACGCCGTATGTCACCTCCTCAGACTTGTTTCTTTCACTTAGAATGATGTGAATTTAAGATTCCTCCACTTTGTCGCATGGGTTAACAGTGTATCCTTTCTTAGAGGTAAATGATGTTCCATTGTACAGATTCTGCTTGTTCACCTACTGAAGGGCATTTTGTCTGCTTCGAATTTTTGATGATTATGATTATGGCTGCTATAAGTATTTGCACGGAGATTTTTGTGTGGACATACGTTCACCAATCAGTTGGATAAATACCTAGGAGCATAATTGTTGGCTCGTATGATGATACTATGTTTACCTTTGTAAGAAACTGCCTTCTGAAGTGACTGTACCCTACTGCGTTCCTACCATCAAGGAATATAAGTTCCTGTTGTTCCCCGTCCTCTCTAGCGATAGGTTTTTTTGGGGGGATTTTAGCTCTTCTAGTAGGAGGGTAGTGTATTTCACTGTTATTTTCATCACAGACTTTTTGTGAGAATTAAATGAATGGTTGACATATAGTTTTGTATTGTTATTGTATTTTATCCAAGATTTCTATGTGTTTTAGTGGACTGAGTCTTGTGCACCATGTACATGTTTCCTTCATGTAATCTTTTTTGCCATTTAGCACGAACTCAGGCAAGGCCGCTTGTCACGTCTCTCTACAAGTTATTGTTTCACTGACAGACATCCCTCAAATTAAACCTTGGGGATATTTTCTACTCCTATGGTACCCAGTTCTCCGAAAGCTCATCAGTACATGTTTGCTGAGCGATCCGGTTGATGATCCGTTTTTTTTCATTCTTTAATTTACCCCATCTTCTTTCCTCAGCCCTCTGTTTTACACTGAGTAGTTCGAAGGATTTAGGATTCTGAAGATTATTCAGGTGAATTACACACACGCAGATGAAGATTGCTGGCACCGTCAAATCTGCCTGCAGGCATGCTGATGCCGTGCATGTTGCCCTTGTCTTTTGCTAGTTTGTGGTGAGTCACCGCCTGCCTCATCATTACAAAATGACGAGTTTGTTAAATATGCCATCCTGTCTCTGAAGTTTTGATTTATTGTAGCTGGTGCAATGCATCACGATACCTGTTCATCCCTTATCGAAACTGACATCAACACACTATCATAGTCTTTTCTGTTTTTATTTAAAAATGCAACAATTATTAAAAAATGCTTTCTGTCAGGCAACGTTTCAATTAACCACTCCAGAGCTCTCCTGAGAGTGGTAGAATTTAGATTTCTGTCTACTTACGTTAAAGAAATGGGAAAATTGTGACAATGTGAAGTCTTCAAGGTAAAACAGCACAGTGTCCAAATTTATTCAGCAAACAAGTATGAACGTTCCTTATCCAAAATACGAGACGTGGAAGCAATAGCTAAATAACATTAGCGGCTGCTGTTAGCCCTGGCAAAGCAGTGGTGTGGGAAATTCTTGTCGACTTCTCACGGGGGAAAATCAGATGAAAGCAATGCTCTGATTCACTGTAGCCAAATAAACTTGGAACATTTTGTACACTCCTATAGTTAATGAGAAAGCTAGTGTTTCCTGCTATGTCAAGACAGACCTGCAACAGGGAGTAAAGGCTAAATCTAGAGTCTGCCGGGACTTTGTATCTGCAGCAATTCAAACCTTCTCTTCATTAAAGTCATAGAGATGTGAGTTCTCAATGTTTCAAAGAACTTATAGAAAAGAGCAATAGAAAATCAGGTTGGTTGAACTATGGCCATTACATCATGGGTATTGGTAAAGCACTCCATCCCAGGTAAGGAGATGAGCTTCATTCTATTAAAAGACTGAAGCCGAGAGATAATCTAGTCAGAAATAGGATATAAAGGAATTATTAGAAAACAAAAGACAAACAACAAAACATCGATAGAACTACATCATCTGTTATCCACCTGAAACAGCACCAACTCACATAAACTTTTTAAAAGTGAATAGATCAAAAGCTGAAAATACAGAGGAGGCTTTTATACCAAATAATGGTGCAAGCTGGGATGGAAGAGATTAACCTATTATGTCTGCAGTAAGATCAAAAATAATTTTTTATACATGCACTTTCTGAATTAACTCTGATACTGCTGAGATATTAAAGAACACTTTGAAGAAAGCAACCAACATTTCTGTGTTTAGTTCAGGTGACCTACTTTGTACCCAAGTACGTGTATAACAAATGAAAAAGACAATACATGAAGGCAGCATTATAGTTGAGATTTTGTACACACAAAACCCCAGAAAATCAAATTTATGGTTCCCATGGCAACTGTAACTCTGCCACACTGCACGTTATAGTAATCACTGCAGTGAGCTCGATAGTTATAGTTGCAAGATATTTTGGGCTGTAACTCCTTATTTTCCAATGCTTGCAATAATTTTTAGAAAAAATTCTCTTTCAGGGCTCTAACTTTTAAAGTTTGTCTCTACTGAACAGTGCACAATATTAGAAAGTTGTTGAAAGACTCCTGTGGAAGGGAAGCCTGGAAGTTTTCTTTTTCAAATGTATATATATATTATATATATATTAGTTTATATATATACTATATATATTTGTGTATATATACATATATATGTAGTGTTTGTGCCTTTTCCTTGCAAGGCACTGTGTGAGCACAAATTGGTAGTATAAACAGTGTTGTCACCCGGTAACACAGAGTTTATATATATGCTCATACAAGAAATACACAGAGGCAAGCCCCTACACCTAGAACATGAAATATAGTAGGCAAATCCATGTAACTTTGCTGGAATAATAAACAAAGATAATTGCATACAAAAATGTCAGAGGAGTGCAAAGAAAGATGATTTTTATCTACATCTTTATAAAGAAACTGGATGTCATGTTTGGGAAGGTGGTGCTTGATTATGACGGTAGATTGCAGGCTTTACCACCAACTAGACTCTGAACTTGGCAACTCTATGGACACTGCCCGTTGCTTATCCATTGCCCATCTTTTCCTCCCTAACAGAACACCAGATGTGTCTGGATCTCTAGCTTTCTCCAGCGGATCCCAGATGACACTGACTCACCCCCAGCACTGGGAGAGTATCCGTTTAGCTGAGTCAGCCAAGCTATCCCATTCTCTTGCCCTCAAGTGTTCTGGCCTTGGACACGTGACCCAGTTGTGGTCAGTGAGAAATGAGGTCAATCTCGGGGGGAGTTTCTGGGAAAGGTTCCTTGACCCTAAGTCTTGGGCCAGGAGGAGATAGTCTTCGCCCTTGCGCTGGCCATTGCCAAGTCCAGCTGGACTGCCTGAACCAGCCTGAATATCAAGGTAGAGGGTCCAACCAACACCAAGAACGTCAGAGGAGAAAGGGAACGAGGGAGGGTGTTTAAACTCATCATGAGGGACACACACAGTTCTGAAACCTGATTTTCCCTTCGGTGTGCCCATTACAAAAGATACCAAACTCTTTATTTTTAAGTCAACTGAAGTAAGGGATTTCTATTATTGGCTGCCAAAATCATCCTTCTTGATACCATAAGTCATTAAATTCTCTGAGTTTTAATTTCCTCATTTATTAAACATCAATAATAATATTTCCGTGTCTTCCAGGAAATCTGTACAAAATACTATGAATTGAAAGGCATTATACAAATGGGAGGCCAATAAATTGACCTTTGTACATACATTATTTATATCCAGTGGTGTACTAAAGGCAGCTTGTACCAGCTCACACAAGCCAATTTTCAAATTTTTAGGAATTGTGAAAGCTAGTTGACATCACATAGGTTAAAATCAGCTATGATGGGCTATTTCTATTACAGGAAAATGCTACATATTAAGTCTCTTCTTTGTTTTATGTTTCTTTACTGCAGAGAGCCAGTTGTTAAAAATGTACCAATATGCCATTATTTATATCTGTCTTGGAAACTAAAGGGTGACGACCTGGGATGTCTTGAGTGTCCCAAAGAGAGTGGGAACTTCTAGTTTTAAACCTTGCTTAGTTAAAGGGTAGTCAATTTCCTTTAGCATCTGTCCTCTGTTCAGAAGTCCCCTTTCTTTCTATTTTTCCAAGACCCTGACTCCTTGATATCATGCCAGCCATTCATGCCCTAGCCCAAAAGGAAATAAAGGGAAATATTAACAATAATGACTATAGGTAGTTCCCATCTTCATCTTCATTCATCCACCAAATATACACTGAGGTCCTCCTACAGAGGGCCCTGTAACAATGGGCTGAACATCTGGTGTAAGATAGGAAGTGTTCAACACCTGTACTCAAGGAACTCACATTCCTACAGCAGAAGACACATAATGCAGAAGTTGCTTTAAGAACACAGATATTTCAGAAACCCAGCCAGAAATGGTCAGGAAGGCTTCCTGGAGGAAGGAGGGTTTAGTAGGTTAAGAATAAAGCAAAAGGGGAGAGAAAGCAAGCCATCTTCCATTCAAGAAATTCTAATTTATCAGCTGTCTGGTGACCTGGACACATATAACAGATGGTTGAGAGAAGAGAAAACCAACAGCAGGACAGGAGTGGCAAATAGAACCAAATTTCACATACAGTATAATAAGCAGTGAAAATTATCTATGGGATTTATTACCTAGGGTGTCACCACTGATCTCAGAGCAGTTTGAGGGAAATCATGGGCATGAGAGTCTCATAGTCACGATGGATGGTCATGAATTAGACAGGGAGTTGCAGTCTGTGCATATCTATACATATATACGTGTGTATATATATGTATATAAAATCACAAACCGTACATATGTGTGTGTGAATGTGATAGAAGAGAGATGGACCCGGGAGATAAAGTGATAGAAGTAAGAGAAAATAATTCACAGGATAAGAAAAGGAAGTTTGAGCAGGCGGCAGGGATGTGAAAGGCTCAATCTTAAACAGAGAGAAGGATGCAAAAGGAAATGGTAAATTTTTGTGTTGACGTGGATATATTTGTAAATTAGGTGCTTAAGGTGTTGGGGAAACCAGAGATAAAATCACCTAGGAAAACATGTAAATCCAGAACGGTAGAGAACTAACATAAAACTGAATCAAATGCATAAAATGCATCATTTTCATCACAGGCAAGGGGGCAAGACTCTTTTTCTTCTTCTTTTCTCTGTTTTATGGGATTGGTTTTGTGTTTTGTTTTTATTTCATCCCTACCCCCTGACACATGCACCCGTTCACCCATATTCACTCTTTTGAAAACATACACACTCTATTTCTATATTAGTGATTATCATTAAAATTCTTATCATCAAAATCTCATAGTTATTTCAAGTCTAATCAGTATCTCCAACCTGCTCTAGAACAGTAGATGTATTTTAGGACGTTTTAACTTTGGTCAAACCCTTTTCCCCTTACATTTATTGTTGACCAGTATTTTAGTTCTATCTTGTTTATCTTTATGTTTTTAATTAATTTTTATTGGAGTATAGTTTCTTTACAATGTTGTGTTAGTTTCTGCTGTACAGCAAAGTAAATCAGCTCTACGTATACATATATCCCCTCTCTTTTGGATTTCCTTCCCATTTAGGTCACCATAGCGGATATGTTTATTTTTTAAAATAAATTTCACTGAGGTATAATTTACACACAATTTAAGTGCACAGTTTGAGTCTTGACAATTATGCACAGGCATGTAATCACCAGCCCATCAAGATACAGAGAATCCCCATAAGCCTCTACCTTTGACCCCCTCCCCAGGCAAACTCCACCCCATCCCTGGCCCCAGGTGACCACCGATCTGCTTTCTGAAACGCCACGTTAGATTTCCTTCTTAGACTTTATATAAATGGAACTCATCCTTCATACAGTACATACACATTTTAGTTTGACTTCTTTTACACACCATAATCACTGTAATGTTTTTGAGGGTTATCCACATTTCTGCTTATAACAATAGCTTTTCCTTTTTATTGCTAAGCAGAATTCAGTAGTACAGATGCACAGTAATTCGCTTATCCAGTCACCTGTTGATGGATATTTGGGGCGTTTCCAGTTTGGGGCTATTATGAATCAAGCTGCTATGAACATTCATGTAAAAGTCTCTGCATGGACACATGTTCTCATTTCTTTTCAGTAAAAACTCAGAACCTGCTGGGTCATATTACCAGTCTATGGTTAACTTAAAAGAAATTGCCAAACTGATTGCAAGATGATTGTACCGTTTCATACTCCTCCCACCAACACGTGAGCACTCCAGTTTCTCCATATCTATGCTCACACTTGGAATTTTAATTTTTAATTTTAGCCATTCTACTGAATTATAGTGGTACCACATTTGGGTTTCTATTTGTGTTTTCTTAATGCTACTGAGCATGTATTAATGAGTCCATTTGGCATTCAAATATCTTTGAATGTTCAAATCTTTTGCCTATTTTTTTATGGAGTTGCTTGTCTTCTTATTATTGAGTTCTGAGAGCTCTTTATGTATCCCTGATACAAATCCTTCCTGAGATGATATATATTGCAAATATTTTCTCTCAGTCTCTGGCTTGCCTTTTATTTTTTTAAATATAGTGTCTTTCAAAGAATAAATGTTTTAATTTTGATAGGGCTTATTTTATTGTTTTTCTTTTATCATTCATGACTTTTAAGTGTTGTCTATGAAATCTTTACATACCACAAAGTTACAAAGATTTGTTGTATTATTTCCACTACTGCAGTTTAACTTTTATGTGTAGGCATATGATCCTTTTTAGTTAATTTTGGCATATGGCGTGAGGTAAGGGTCAAGGCATACTTATTTATTATCTGTACAGATGTCCAGTTGCTCCAGGACCATCTGTTGAACAGATGACCTTTCTCCACTGACTCATAGCACATAGTGAGGACCAAATGAGCTAACACATGTGAAGTGCTTAGACAATTGCCTGGTACATAGTAATTGCACAATAAGCATTTACTACAGTCTTTGGTGTCTACATTCCGTCTTGCAAATTCAACCTTTTGTCCAGCGTTGCACACTCTTCTCCTGAAATACTTTCTTTACAAAGTCCTTTAGAGAAAGTCTTTTGATGATCTGTTTTCATTAGTCTAAAAATGTCTGTATTTCACCATTCTTGCAAGACTTACTGTGAATAGAATTTGAGGTTGACGACTGCTTTCTCTCAGCACAATTGAAGATACTATTTCTCCATCATCTGAAGCATCTTCCAATATCTGACGAGAAGAGCAGCAAGCCTTTCCTTTGTGGTAATCTGTCTTCTCTCCCTTGTTCTTTTATTCTCTCTCTTTCTCTCTCTGTCTTCCTTGTGTGGATTTATTTTTATCTGGAGTCATTAGACTTTCTGGGTCTGAGGAATAGGGTTTTTTTTTTTCCCTGCTTTTATCTTTTAAGTGCTTCCTCTCCTTTATTCTTTCCATTTTCTTTATCTAGAATTCCATTTAGACATATATCAAACCTACGCATTTTATTTTCCATTTCTCTCTCATATTTTCTCTCTCTGTCTCTCTAACCTGCTTTATGGGGAAGTGCTTCACATCTAACTTTCAGTTTGCTACTTCTTTTGTCATCTATGTCTGATTTTAGGTGTACTTATCCATTGGGGATTTTATTCCAATGGAATTGTTCTGTTTCCAGAAGTTGTATTTGAATCTTTACCAAGTTGCCTTGGTTATTTGTGAGAATAAATTGTACCTTGCTCATATATCCTATTTTCTCTTTTACAGCTTCAAACATTTAATCCTACTTCTTTTATTTAGTATCACAGAGTTCCGAAGGCTGAATCTCTCAGTTAGTGAAGATCTGACTCCACAACTGTTTGTTATTTCTTTTCTCACTCATGGTAGTTTGTTTCCTTGTGTGTGCACAAGCGTGTGTGTGTGTGTGTGTGTGTGTGTGTGTGTGAGAGAGAGAGAGAGAGAGAGATTTGATTAAGAGTTCATCATATTCTGGCCACTATCTGTGAAGTGTCGTTTTGAGTTGAGCATGCAAATCTACTGAGGTTTTGCACCCTTCCAACCCAGGAACATGCTGTGATCAGAAGGCATGTCAGCTCAAAATTTAAAACCACATAAAATAGTTGTGGCTATAAATGAATTCTCAGGTAGATTTTTCTCGCCAGAGCCAAACCCAGATGGATTAATGCCATTTGAATCTCCCCACATTGGCAAGAAGATTTCTTTCTAGTCTATTTTTTCACAGAAGGTGTAGCTCATCAAAGTTCCTGGCTCTTTGTGTGAAGTTTCCCTTCTAAATCCCCATTTTTCTGTGTGTCAAATTACCATCTCCTCTGCCCTGCGTGGACCTTAAAGCCCAGTCACCTTGGATCACAGCGACCCTCACACAATTGAGGGTAGCAGAAGCTTCAGTGTCATTTTGTGGCTTTTTTGTAGCAAAAAAAATGTTCTCAATTTCCAAACTTGCTCTGCCCTTATTGTCTCCAATCCAGTAAGCTGAGTAAAGTCTCCAGCATACTGAGCCCAAGTACTAAAAATTATAACTGATTCACATCTAAGTGATAACAGCTAGTAGCTGGTCAACCTTTCCAGAAGCATTTGGATCTTAAGACTAGGAGTGTCTTAGCCTGAACCAAAAAAAAAAGGTCTCTTATGAAGACTTTTCTATAGATACATTTGAGGGGAAGGAGATTTCTGGAACCCACACGTTTTACCAGCTAATCCTTGTTGTGCAAGGAATGTTTCATCGGAGCCATCGCATTTCTCCTTCACATGTGCTGTGGTGGAGATCACGGCACCTCTCCTTCTAATGTTAGTTTCTTCACTAATCTGTTCAATCAGTAAATATTTATCAAGTGCCAGCTCTGGGCCAGGCACTGAGCTGGAATAGTGATGAGAAAAGTAGTGCTTGGTCCTTTCTCTAGTGAAGACTATGGCCTCATGAGGAAACAAAGAGGCTGATAATCACCTAGATATGAAAAAATGCAAAAGGACCCCTGAGAGATGCTTTGAAGTAGACGCACCTGTGCTAGGAGAGCCGTGATGACAGATCCCAGGGTCAAAACCAGCTCCTTGGGCAGTGACGCCAGTGGCAACGTGGGAATAGTGAGGTAGTCTGGTGAGCGCGTACAGAGGTGAGGGTGGCTAATGTGAAGGGAGAAGAAAGAGTGATGGAAACGATGCAGCCAGAGCAGCTGGGTCACGAGGGGAAGACGTTCCTCTATTTTCAGTCTCTTAATCAGGAGACGAGCATTGGGCTCCACACTAGAGAAAAGGGCGAAGGGAAAAAAAAGTCATGGTTAAGAAAGTCACCAGGACTTTCTTTCCCATGAGAATAATTTAGTTGTCTTAGTCGTGTCTTAGCCATGGCTGTACCATGACACCCCGTCTTCCTCTCTTTTAAAATATTAAAAGACATTGTGAACCTGAAATTAAAGGAATCTGATCAGTGAGTCAAAATCCTTTCGTATTTTCTCACATGCAAATTCTGCAAAAGCAGCCAACTGAAACTTTGCAGGGAAAAGCTACTTGGATCCATTTCATTCCTCAAAGAATGTGCAATCAAAGGGTCTGTCTCTCTCATTCAGCATCAGTCCTGGTCCAAATGGCAGCCGAAACAGTTAATCAACTCGTCCACTGGGAAAAAACTAACATTTAAGGATAAAGGAGCACCAATTTTACAATAATCGTGCATCTATCCACTCATTTAGTTAGTGAAAATTGTTCAGCTACTACTATGTGTCGGACTCTATTCTCTATCCTAAAAAGGAAAGTTAATTAACTTCCAATAGTTTTATTTTTATTAGCAAATTTGTCAAGGTCTGCCAGAGCTGTCATCCCTCCAATAACAGCTTGTACCAAATTCCTTTCATCCCCTGTTTAGTGAAACAGCAAACTAATGGACACCAAGAATATAGAAGCCAAAGCAGAGATGACTGCTCATGTTGAATTGTGTTATTCTGAGACAGAGCAGGGACATTTCAGGCCAGCACAGGGGTAATTAGTGGCTGGTCATGGACACCCGGGTATTGTATCAATCTGAGTTCTGTGCTTGTCTCACTTTTGGAAATGGCTCAGAAACAACCTGCATGCCTGTCAATGCTCTGTGAGCAAAATTTTGTACAGGGGAAGAGGAGAGAGTAAATATCACAAAAGTGGTCACTTCCTGGTCCACAAATTTCAATAAGTTTCCTCCAGATGGACTCCAGCCTCACCTTATTTTTGTACAAGAAGTTAGCTGAAATTAATATATGGGCTGACAGTTCAGCTTAAAGTCAAAAGGAAGAGATCCCAGGAACAAATACTGGCTTAAAAAACACAGAAAGAAACGGTTATGTCTCTACATTCCTACTGCATTTTTCTATTTTCTGTACCCAACCAAGACAAAGAAAGTGTGTGCATTACAGATGTGGTTCCACTACAAAAGCATATTTGGATTTACCCACTTATTTTTCAGCTGTAAGTTGCCTAAATTCCAACATCTTCAATCCCGGCTATTGATTGGGGCTGAATGGGCTCAGCTTTTATAAGGAGAAGTCATTTCTGTCCATGACAATCTTATGTTATCTTACAGTTAAATCTATCTACTATTTTTTTTTCCCTTGGCAATAAAGAGAAATCATGAACGCATCATTTCTGATTGTCCTCAGGAAACGTGGATCTGACTGTTCCCTGGAAACATTTAAACAGAGAATGTTCTCATCTGCAGTGAATCGTTTCTGTGGAGTCATCCTTGGATGCAGGGGAAGGGCTTGGATGACCCCCTCGAATCCCATCCAGCAGCAACCTTCCTGGTAAGTCTAATGGAAGCATCTTTCCTCTGAGCTGCTTTGTGAGAAAAGCAATAAGCCGTGACTCCTATGGTGGTTCCAGAAATGGAATTGCTGCCCACAGAGCACTGTTTTCTGTCTCTCTAGGAGGGTAGCCTCTCGCCTTTGTAGGAATTTGCAGTAATGCAGCTAACTGCAAAGAGGCAAATGCTTACCAGGATTTTCCCTGCCACAAAGCCCTGGACCTTAGCAAGATTATTTTCCTCCCATAGTGATGAAATAGAGTATTAAATGCATATCTCAAAATGAAAAATGTGATAACAATCCCTTCTTAGCCAGTTGTTTATAGAAACTTTTCATTCTGGGTTCATTACTGATCTTTTTCTTTTAATTGAAGGCAGATAAAATTAGAGATGCATGACCCCATGGCAGAGAATGTCTCTTTCTGTGAAAAATGGGAGATCTAAAACTAATATCAAACAGAAAACACTTTCAGATCACAGATAACATCTCTTACCAATTTGTATCTCCATAAGCTAAAAGAATGGCTGATATAATCACATATAAATGATATTGACCAGTGGACAGAAGTGTTATTAAAGAAAGACAAAGAAAAAAGTTTGGGAGAGATGGAGACACTTTTCACTCTGTAGTTCGTATTTGACAAGAGTCTCTAATATAACACTTGTGGCAGCAGAAAGGCAGAGCTGTTCAAGTGCCCTCCCCAGGGCAGGGCACTGCTGAAGTTGCCTGCAAGGTGGCTTTGACCATGGGCTAAGCAGCTGGTGTGAGTGTGTGCATGTGTGGATGAGAGAGACGAGGCAAGTCACTTAGGATTCGTTTTAAACTTTAAAAATATGGACCAGGCTTTGGGTTGTGTGTGTGTGGTTTTTTTTTTTTTTTTTTTTTTTGAGCCTTTAAAAGCCCAACAGAAAGTATTGCCAAGGGCCCTCTGCTCTTAATGCTGAGATAGGAGCAAGCTTACAAAGTAGCAAAAAACCAGAGCTGTGCTGGAGGTGAGGGGGCTGGACCACCTCCCGAGGTGTCGATGTAGTCATTTGAAGTGTCCAGTCCTTGAGACATGTAAAATCATAGAGAAGCAGATTTTGGTAGGAGTTGTGGAGGAGTTAAAAAGCCAAAAGCTCAGTTTTGCAAGTTAATTTAGAGACGTCTATTAGCTACACAAGTGGAGTGGGCGTGGTTGGAAACAGGAGCTCTGGGGAGAGGGCGAGGCTGGGGATACAAATCTGGGAGTTGCTGTTGTGTAAAACGCACTTAAAGGTGTGACCCTGAATGAGATCATCTTAGGAAAGAGAGAGACTACTTAAAGGAGACGGGAGGTGGGGACATTTATCTCTGAGATGAGGAGGAACTGGGGAAGGAGACCGAGAAGAAGCATCAGCCAAGGGAGGGAAAGAACTAGGAGAGATTGAAGTCAAGACGAGAAAGAGTTTCAAGAAGCAAAGAGAGACCAGCTGTGCCACGTGCAGCTGAAGATGAGTGAAGGGGACCCTTGGCTTTGGAAAGGTAGGGCTGGCTGGTGGTCTTGCTGAGAAGTGTTTTTTCACTGGCACGCTGGGGACAATGCCTGACAGAATTGGAGGCGGAAGACAATAAAAGAAGAAAGATGGAGACGGTTGAGTACACATGGCCATTTCAAGAGGCCAAGCAGGCAACCGGATGGACACACTAAGTTGGCCACAGATGAACTATTCTTGTAGAAAGTTGGCCCATTGGAAATTGGTGATTCAGGAGGTCCATTTGATTTGAAGACACAAATACTGTCCATGAGGAAACGGGTGGAGAAGTTCTCCAAAGAATTATTCAGTATTATTGCATCTGAAACACAGCCATGGTGAAACCAACCACAGACAGTAGGGTCGAGTAGAGGGTCTCAGACATCAGGATGTAATATTCAGATGCGGATAGACACTCAGCTGAAATGATACTAAAAATGAGTGAAAGCAGAGAAGTTAAGCAAGATGGCCGGGGCAAAGTGAATTTGTCCTGAAAGAAATTTCAGTGGGGCTGAGTTCTAAAAATCAGGGCCAAATTTGTACTTACAGTTCTGTCAATGTTAAGGAAACATGAATCAAAAAGTTAAAATTTTGGTGTGATACTCCCTATAAAAGGATAAGCCTATGTGGGGCTACAGAAAGCAGATGTCTATCAGATGAGGTGGAAGGTCGTAGGGCAAGATCCTGCCAACAAAATTTCCAGGGTACTGATCATAAATGTGAACTTTGACTTGTTTATTTTTCTAGACTTTGAAGCACTTGCTGGAAGGGTTAATACCTTAACCTCTTACCAAGTAAAATCTGAGTGAGGGTTAGTCTTACTCTGGTGGGAACTTTTTGTAGCTCATACTAATTCCCTGGGAAGAGGTTAATCTGGAAGGAAAGAGAGAGCAGAATCGGAATCAGCCAGGTCTCAGTGTTGCTGAAGGCGGGTCAGTCCTCCTGCGGCTGCCCCCTCCTCAAGGTTTGGATGTAACGGGAAAGCAGTGAAGCAGATAGTCACCAGGGAAGCTGAGTCAAAGCACAACAAAGTCACCAGGGATTTCAGTGAAAAAATACAGGAGAAAGAAATGTTGTTTGTTGTGTCGTGAAACTCACAGCCTTCCATCTGGATAGCCCCATGCTTTGAAATGAAGTTGCCAGGAAATAGTTAACTTTGCATATCATTGAATAAGATGACTAGGGAATCTTCACAAATAAGATATAGAAGAATGATGTTGTTCATCCTTTTTTGTTTGTTTTGCTTTTTAAATTGTGATGGAATTTTATTTGAGGCTTAGGAAGAAACCTTGAACCAGAAAGAGCTAGCATGCAGCAGGTATAACGCCTTTCAGAGAAAATCTAATATCCCGTACCTCATAATAAACAAATACATCTTGCTTCTAAAGGGGAAAAGAAACGCTGAATTGTTTATTTTGTCTATGGGGATGTTCAATCCATAGACCCATTTTTCTTTGAGCATCTGTGTTTTCCATCACCTTCAACACCCATCTTGATTTTTCTCTTTGACTTCAATGATTCTTCCTGGTTTTCCATTACTATATCCAACTTTCACTTACTTTTCTGCATTCTGGTTTCACCCTAAGCCTCTGATGCTACATCACCTGGTTACACTAACTGTAAGATATGCTCCCTGCTCACAGCAGAAGCTGCAAACAACACTTCTATCCTGTTTATACTTATTTTGATCTATGAGGCAGGCAGTTTCATTACTTTTGTTTGTATAGAGTGCCTATTAAATGTCTACAGTACTTAGATTCCTCTACTCTACCTTGATGAAAGCACACTTTGGGGGTAATTCCTTTCCATATGTTTCTTTCATTTTATGGGACTCTTTCTTCATATAGGAAAGATTAAATTTACATCAAAATGTGGGAGAAACAAATCCTTTAAGAACAGCAAAAACCAAAGGCAAGACAGTATGTCTGGATCTTAGAAGAGTCAACTATTCCTATATTTTAATTTCACGTCTGGTTTTTTACCTAATATTTTGAAGGGTAAAATCTACCCTCTAGCTTGACACTCTAGTTTCCTTTACATTTTATGGTAATTCCTTCTGCTTCCACATTGCTTTCCGCATTTTTCCTGATTTCTTCATCTTCTAAAAGGATGCATTTTACAGTTTTGTTATCTTAAAGGTTTCTTTGTGTTTGATAAGTTTTCTTTCAAGGTTATTATCTGTCTCTTCCATCTTGCTGGTTTCCTGTCCAGCTCTCAACACACGTGTTCCTGTAGGAGCTTTAGAGCCATAGTTTTACATTCTGTCTGGGCTTATTACTTGGACACCCAACAGGCTCGACGTAGCATGTCCGAATGATATCATCATTTGACTCCCAATCTAGTCACTCACGCTGATTTCCTTATATCTGTCAGTGGCCACACAGGGAGTATAGCTGGGCCAGTGCTGCCATAACAACCACCAATGAGATACACACACTAAAAGCAGTGTTTGCCTCTGGGATGAAGCAAAGAACACAGCCTTCAGAAGCAGGAGCTCTTGATCTGGGGTACTGTCTTAGGTAACGTAATACCATGGGAGGTACGGGGAGACTCCCAACCTAGAAAATAAACTCTAGGTGAATTCCAACTTAATTCCCATCCTACTGGTCTCCTGAAATCACCAAATGTGACATTCTTAATGTGAATCTTCATTTCTTTCCAAGAATCCTTGCTGTAAATTAGAAAACAGATGACATCTAGGAATTTATCCACCTTAGACTCTTTTTTTTTTTTTTTTACATTTATTTATTTATTTATTTATTTATGGCTGCATTGGGTCTTCGTTTCTGTGCGAGGGCTTTCTCTTGTTGCGGCAAGTGGGGGCCACTCTTCATCGCGGTGCGCGGGCCTCTCACTATCGTGGCCTCTCTTGTTGTGGAGCACAGGCTCCAGACGCGCAGGCTCAGTAATTGTGGCTCACGGGCCTAGTTGCTCCGCGGCATGTGGGATCTTCCCAGACCAGGGCTCGAACCCGTGTCCCCTGCATTGGCAGGCAGATTCTCAACCACTGCGCCACCAGGGAAGCCCTAGACTCTTATCTACAGACATTTACACACAGGAATCAAAGCCTAAGAGCAAGACGTCAAATAGAAAAAAACCCTATGGAAGCAAAATTAATAGAGTGGAAAAGAAAAACCTTGAAATAAATAGTCCTCATCAAAAAGTGAGATATAATCCATTTAAAAAGAAACCAAGGAGGAGGAGAAGCAGGAGGTAAAGGTAGAAGAGAAGGAAAAGAAGAAATAGATGGGACAGAAGTAGTTAATAGGAAGGAAAGAAATCTCTCAAGGGTTCTTGGAGCTCTAAAATATTGTTGTGGAAACAAAAGACTAAAGATTTAGTGAGTGGATAATAAAGGGTCTTGGTGAGAAAATAATTTGTAAGGAGGAAACGTGTGTGAAGGAAATAAAAGGTGGGTATTGAAAAAAAACATTGAAATATGGACAATAAATTTATAAGTTCTAAATCCACCTCTAGGAGTTCTAAAAGCCGGGTAAAAAGGTATGTAAATGATGAAAACATCACAGAAACTTATAGAAACATAAAATAAAACTTAAAAGTGCAGAGGAACGAAAGGGTCCACAGGGTGCAGAGCAGACTAACTAAATTCACATCCTTTGTACAGTCTAACTATATGGCAGATAGTAGGATTATAAAACATAAAGCAGCTGCCAAGAAATTATTTCTGAGTACTCAGAGGCCTAATGTAAAAATAATTGTCATCTGGAACTAAAATTCCACTGGATTTTAAGAAAGCACAGGAGGTGGCTAAGTTGGAAGGAAAAGTAAAAGCATGTCAAAAATAGAGTCTTTCAGTGTGCAGTGTGGAGAGACACAAAGGAATATGTAACCAAAACATATTTTGTATAAAGCTTCTGAAAATAATAAACAAAAGAAAAACAACTCAATAGAAAACAACCAGGCAAATGGTATAAAATCACAATTCACAAAAGTCCAAGGGCCAACAAACAAGTAATTAAAGAAACAAAAACCATATAAAAAATGACGAAATAGTACTTTTTGTTCTCCAGATTTCAAAACTTACAAATTATACTGCTTAACGCATATTAAGTGCTTACTGTGTACATGGTCCTGGAGTGAACGCTCCAAAGACATGACCTCACTCAGTGCCCATGCTAAGCCTGTGTTATTTATATTAACATCCTGTCTAAGATTGTGGAGATTTTCCACTCCTCCAGAAATCCTGTCACCTCCTCTGCACAGCTGAAACTCTTGGAAGCCAACTCAGAACGTGTTACATCCACTTCCTCACCTCCTTTTTCTTCACTCGTCAATTTACAGCAGTCTTGTCTCTACCTCCAGTGAAATTTTTATTTCCAAGCAAACTACTATTTTATTGTTCTGATTCCTACGTTTCAGTCTCATCTTTACTGGCATCTCCAGATGTTTGACATTGTGTTTTTCTTG
The DNA here is from genome assembly GCF_949987535.1 of Balaenoptera acutorostrata. Classification (NCBI taxonomy): domain Eukaryota; kingdom Metazoa; phylum Chordata; class Mammalia; order Artiodactyla; family Balaenopteridae; genus Balaenoptera; species Balaenoptera acutorostrata. The sequence goes on from NC_080075.1 coordinate 1,685,850, forward strand.
AAGGACCTTCCTCCCCGACTCTGTCCCAATGTTTGCACGTTTCTCTTGACCTCCTCTGCTCAACCCCTCACCCCCCCTTTCTCTCTTTGCCTTGTCCCCTACCTCCCAAGCTCCATAGTGCTCTCCAAGTATTAGTTTTAAACAACTTTCCTTAAAATATACAGACTCTTTCAGAAAAACATATTATTACATCTAGATATAAAATGAATATGCACAGAAGACAATTACATTTCTTAAGATAAAAAAATAAGTACGGCAGCTATGACCTTAGCCCACAAAATCAGACTATCTCTTATTACACTTGTTCATGTTCAAAAATTATACTCTTAACTATGATGGTTGTTTTGGTATAAATGGGGCTAGAAAAAGAATACAGCACAGTAACTTCCTGACTTGCACCAGGATAATAATCTAGTAAATGCTCCAAGAGAAAGAAACTAATAAAGAGAAACAAGATTTTATCATTAAAATCATGAAACACTCAATTTACCTCCATTTTTTTCAAAACTGGTCATGGAATTGAATCACAGTCTTTTAAAGGAACGCCTCACTGGACCATCTAATACTATATAGTGCATCAAAGTTCAGAAATAACAGAAGTAAAAACAATAAATCACCAAATAATAGTTAATAAAAGTTTACTGTGCACACACCAAAGAGACGGTTTGCATCCTGGGAGCACACCAACCAAACCAAGGAAAGAAGCTCTGGGGTATATTGTTATAAAGCAGCTTATATAGTGAAAAGCAGTGACTGCTTATTCTTCACAGTGATTGGTTATAATATTAGAATTTTCTTAAATGATAGGAAATCGGTTAGTGTTATCTCACATCAACCTTGGGGAACACAAGTTTTCCTCATGATTTACAGAGGCATAAACAAGAAATGACCCAGGTCAAGGTAGTCTTGCAAAATAAGCTAAATTAAGCTTTGTTTGTATGACTAAAATGGTATTGTACACTCAGGGAATTTTCAAGGCTGGTCGTCATTTGTTTTTTATTTTAACACCTGCAATCAAGCATTCTTGAATGCTATCTGTATAGGTAGCAAGCTTCAGAGGCTTTAGAATCTTGTCATAAATTGTTGACTTGCTTAGATCCATATAATTGAGATAAATAATATCTCAAAACAAACACAGCAAAGGGCAATCATTGCTTCTGTTATTGATTGAACCCCAGGTTAACGGTTGAAAAAAGTTTGAGAAATATTAGACTATTGTTCCAGAGATGCCTACAATAAATAATTTCTTACCGTCAAACTGCAGATTCTATAACTGTATTTAGTGTTTTTAAATCTCCAGTATTAAATATGAGGATTCAAGAAAGAGAAATTAAAATTCCCAGAAGTTCTTAATATTAAGAGTTACTCTTCATTTTTTGTAACTCTTTATTTTTGTGTTTTAACATAACAAGTGACTGTGATGCTAGGCATTACATCGTATTTCTGTGGCAGAATTTCACTAAGCCTTTTAGAGGTTTTCTTTAAAAAAAATTATAACTATATATAATATAATAAAAGCATGGCTTATTAACAAATATATTTTGATGTATTTTAAAATAATAAAAACCAGAAATATTCAAAATATTCAAATAGTAAAAATATTTGGAAATACAGAAATGATCTCTACTTGATAGAGACATTGTTTGGCAATAAAAGCAGTAATAGCAGGGAATATTGATACTAAAGACAATTTTGTAAAAATTGAAAGATAATACTACAAATATTTAATATTAGAAGATTTCATTACCTTAAGTACAAAGGATTAATTGCCCTATCCTATAATGTTGATCTTTGTTTCATGACAAATATCCCAGATATAGAAAATGCCCCATTTTGTGTTGAAGTTGGTCTCGTTGTTAAATGCGTCCCAGAACATCTTCACATTGAGCTTTGCTGTCTTGCTCTAATACTGGGTTTTTGGTTGACATCACTATCGCTTTTTAATTCAGATTTCAGATCAGTTTCTAACTCCATGTCACAATATTTCATAACCTTATTATTATTTTTTTTATCTCTTCTGTTCAGTTATTGACAGAGAACTGTAGCCTATAGCTAGCAAGGTTAATAGCACTCCACGGAATCTCCTAATGAAGTCGCCAAATTAAGGACTCTTTTTCTTGCTTCCAAAGCTTGCTATTCATTGGAGCAGTACTCACAGGAGTCGTACAAAATATACTGTGCATATAAATGTATTAATATCTGTTTTGTTTGCAAGAATGCTTCACCATTAGCAGCACACAGAGCCAGAAAACACATAATATGGTGACAACTACATGAGAGACGAATTAGAACAGGATGTCTTCTCTCTCCGTGTTCCTAACCTGGTCCACAGTAAATGTTGACCTTCACCGTCAACTGAGTATCAGCTCTTGCTTTTGACTTGTTGTCAATAGATCCCCCTGAACAGGTAAAGTCTCTATGTCGCTTGTTAAGTTTTATTTTTTATATGAAAATTATACTGCATTTCCTGTTTTCCTGGTTTATTGAAAGATTTCTCACAGGATTTGGGATTTGAAAAAGCAAGATCCCAGAAAATTCTGGGAAGGAATTTGGACACAGAAGCATTTAACTATGTTTACACATATGAGGACCATCTGTTTTATAACATAATATTTAACTTGAAAATGTTTATTGTAAAAGCCAGTAGTCCTTTCTTCTTTCTCAACAGGTATTTATCAAGTGCTTATATGTAGGAGACATTAGCCTAAGTACTTAGATGAAGGAAAAAAATAGAGTTGTATGGAGCTTTGAACTCTGGTGACTCCAAAGAGGCAAGGTGACTTAGTAGTACATAAATTAGGACATAAATTAATATAAGAAGAGTCTTAGCAAAGAAAGAAGTAGAGATAAAACATAACAGGATATCAGTGGAAGGTGAGTTAACACAGCTCTGTCTATTCCACGTAGATCCAAATATCTATTCCAAAAGGCACCTTTAGATAAGTGATAGAAATGGTTTAGAACAAGTTCTTAGCTCTCTCTGTCTCTCTTTCTCTTTCCATTTCTAATCCATTTAATATTAACTCTTAAATGTCAGCCCTGGGTCTGCTTTTGTGTCTGCTATAGTAACATTTAGCAGACTAAACCTCCCAATGAAAACAATTAGAAAGCTCATAAAATCTCACCTAATCTCTGTCTATAATATTTTGTATAAATGTATAAATATAGTATAATGTATTATATGTGCTACTATATAATATACAATACTGTTTACAATATTGTATATTATTACATAAATAATACAATATATCATATATTATGTATTATTATATATTATATAATATTATTAACTATGTATCTCCAGACTAGATGGACAAAGATTGCTAAGAGATGAGCTCACATTTCATAGTTAATTTTCTGTGGGGACCTTTCCTGATTGTGAGGTTGGATCAAGCTTTGCCCAGGTAAAGGGTAACTACTTGGTAGCGGAAAAGATAGGTAAACAGGCAGAGTTTGGGCAGTCATGAAACTGAAAAGGAATAAAAAATGGAGAATTGTCTGGCTAAGATCCTGTTGACCAGAGAAGGGTGGAGAGCTAATCTTGACACAAGACAAAAACAATTTTACTATATAATATCAGCAGCCAATTGGAAATGCCAATTTTTAAAATGCCATTTTTAATAGTGTAAAAATCATAAAATACTTATTAACACATTTTGCAAAAGATATATAAGAACTCTACACTGAAAAAAATTAAAAAGAAACATTGGTGAAAGAAATTAAAGAAGATCCAAATAAATGAGGAGCTATATACTATCTGACTTCAAGACAATATAAAGCTATAGTAATCAAGACAATGTGATTTTTCAGGCATGAAGAAGAACAAATAAATTAATAGAACAGTATAAACAGGACATAAAGCCCAGAAATAGAAACAAACTTAGTCATTTGATTTTCAACCAAGGTGCCAGAGCAATCCAAAGGAAATTGAAAGTCCGTTTAAAGATGGTGATGGTAAATCTGCACACCCATAGGAAAAAAAAAAAAACAACAAACTTTGATCCATGCTCCACCATGTACACAAAATTATTTTGAGCTTGATTACACAACCTAAATATAAAAGCTGAAGTTATGAAGACTTTAGAGGAAAACATAGGAGAACTTCTTCATGACATGGAGGAGGAACAGTCTCTTGGCCAGGATACAGAAAGCAATAAACATTATGGGAAAACAGTGACAAATTATACTTCATCAAAAGTAAAAGCACCAGCATATCAAAATACATCCTTAAAAATACATGGCATGCCGTAGAATGAGAAAATATTTTCAAAAAACATGTCTGACAAAGGATTGGTATTTAGAAAATATAAAAGTTTCTTATAATGCAACAAACAAGCAATTATAAAATCTTAACAAAAGATTTGGACAGACACTTCATAAGGAAAGAAATACAAATATCCAATGAGCATATGAAACATCAGAGAACATTAAGTAAAGGGGAATGAAAATTAAAACCATAGCAAGACTGTTGACAGGAATGTAAATTGATACAGCCACTATGGAGAACAGTATGGAGGTTCCTTAAAAAATTAAAAATAGAACTACCATATGACCCAGCAATCCTACTACTGGGAATATACCCTGAGAAAACCGTAATTCAAAAAGAGATATGCACCACAATGTTCATTGCAGCTCTATTTACAATAGCAGGACATGGAAGCAACCTAAGTGTCCATCGACAGATGAATGGATAAAGAAGATGTGGCACATATATACAATGGAATATTACTCAGCCATAAAAAGAAACAAAATTGAGTTATTCGTAGTGAGGTGGATGGACCTAGAGTCAGTCATACAGAGTGAAGTAAGTCAGAAAGAGAAAAACAAATACCATATGCTAACACATATATATGGAATCTAAAAAAAAAAAAAAATGGTACTGATGTACCTAGTTGCAGGGCAGGAATAAAGATGTAGACATAGAGAATGGACTTGAGGACACAGGGTGGAAGGGGGAAGCTGGGGCGAAGTGAGAGTAGCACGGACATATATACACTACCGAATGTAAAATAGTTGGCTACCTCTCTTGCTGTATACCTGAAACTATCACAACATTGTTAATCAATATGTACCTAGTTGCAGGGCAGGAATAAAGATGTAGACATAGAGAATGGACTTGAGGACACAGGGTGGAAGGGGGAAGCTGGGGCGAAGTGAGAGTAGCACGGACATATATACACTACCGAATGTAAAATAGTTGGCTGGTGGGAAGCAGCCGCATAGCACAGGGAGATCAGCTCGGTGCTTTGTGACCACCTAGAGGGGTGGGATAGGGAGGGTAGGGAGGCTCAAGAGGGAGGGGATATGGGGACACGCGTGTGCATATGGCTGATTCATGTTGTTATACAACAGAAACTAACACAGTATTGTGAAGCGATTATACTCCAATAAAGATCTATTTAAAAAATAAATAAATAAGTAAAATGGATAACCAACAAGGACCTACTGTATAGCACAGGGAGCTCTGCTCAATATTATGTAACAACCTAAACGGGAAAATAATTTGAAAAAGAACAGGTACATTTATATGTATAACTGAATCACTTTGCTGTATACCTGAAACTATCACAACATTGTTAATCAATATTTGCAGGGCAGGAATAGAGACACAGATGTAGAGAATGGACATGTGGACCCAGTGGGGGGAAGGGGAGGGTGGGACGAATTGGGAAATTAGGATTGACATATACATACACTACCATGTGTAAAACAGAGAGCTAGTGGGAACCTGCTGTACAGTACAGGCAGCTCAGCTCGGTGCTCTGTGGTGACCTAGATGGGTGGGATGGCGGGGGGTGGGTGGGAGGGAGGTCCAAGAGGGAGGGAATATAGGTATACATATAGCTGATTCACTTCGTTGTACAGCAGAAACTAACACAACATGGTAAAGCAACTCCAATTAAAAAAAAAAAACTATACTCCAATATAAAATAAAAAGTTAAAAAAAATAGCTCATGGTATGTGCTGATCTTGTCTATTACATAACCTCTCTTGACTTCGTTTTCCCCATGGTGTCTATTTCATAGGGTTGTGGAGAAAATTAGATAAGGTGCCTCATCCAATCTTAGGACAGGTGAACATGCACACGTGCTAAGATCACTGGGCATTAATACCATCTCCACGATCTCAGAGAGCTCTTCCATGGAGACCAGCTCAAACTCTGTGAAATTCTTCATAAATATAAAGTGTAGATGTGGTTTATTAATGCTTGTCAAGCCAATGATCTCTTGCCTCAATGGCAATCCAAACCGAGGCTTGTCAAACATGGGGACCGAACGTGGAAAAGAGAAGAAAAAGCAGATCAGATGTAGAGTTTAGGCATCGCCTGGGTTTCAGAAAGTAAGAGCTCTCTCCAGGAGCCGCCCAGGGAATGAGGTGACCTTCTATTATTCTACATTGTATTTCATGGCGTTATTCCTGAGACTAAAGTCTCTAGTGACATTTCATTTAGAAAGGAAGTTGCCTGAGCTGAACCTTGTCCATATGCACGCATCCGGCTTCAAAGAACACGGCCCCTTATTTACATTTTCCAAGTGACTGACCAGGTGGCTTTAGCACAGGCCACGGAACGCCTGGAAGTTACAAAAGCTGCCTGTGCTTCAGACAAAGGCAGCTGCCGAAAGTTCTCGGGTTTACGCAAACTCTCTGCCACTGTCGGACCTCCTCAAACAGACAATATTTAGTATGCAAAAGGTTGCCTCAAAATACGCACTGTTTTTACCCCCAGCAGTGAAGGACAGGACCCCCCATGGGAGGCCAGCGGCCACAAAGATTTTCTGTCTGAGCCCAGATCACTCCGTAGAAGGTTGCAGTCAGGACTGGTCTGGGCTGACATTTCAACACGAGGGACCTGAGACACAGCTACCTTCCTTTACAGAGTGTAACCAAAGTATATTCGCTCAAGACACTGCTCTGAAAACACCCAGCAGACATTTTCCCGTTCCTTTGGCGGTGGGACACTATGATAAAGCGCCCCCCGCCCCGGTTCTGTCTGTGAACAGGGGTCAGCAGCCGGGGTTTAGCCCTGTGCTGTAAGGATGCCCAGTGCCAGGCCTGTGTTCCTGCTGGGGGGAGGGGGAGGCCTTGGTGTTAAATCACCCATCCCCCCACGCAGGCCTCTCCCTGCGCTGGGTGCTTGTAAGGACACCAGCCTCGGGGGGTATTAGGGCGCTGCACCTGGGGCTGCACATCAGGATGGGTCACTTCTGTCAGCAGACTTTAAAATAAAGATGAAGACACAGCAGGCCTGTCTGTCCACCGTTTCAGGAGAGGAGATAAAGCTGTCCCGTTCGTGGTTTAGTGGAAAATGTGTGACAGTAACTGTTGGGGGTGTGATGAGTGCAGGCTGCAGAATGTTCTGTGCAAACGCCTCGGCCTTAGTACACACTTTCCCTCAGAGTCAGTGGTCCCAGGTTACTAACGAGACATGGAGACAGGTCTTAGGCTGTCATCTATGGCTGGCAGACTCTGAGGTTACCTGGGTTATTTTCTGCAGGAGTTCTCAAAGCCTTGAAAACGCTAAGTACAGGATGCGGCCGAAAGGCGGCTGTAGAACATGCAGCGCCACTGATGACACACGGTCCTCCCCACAAAGCATCCCGTGTGGTCCTCAAACAGCGCTGTGGACACACAGCCTCAGGGGGACCCTGAGAAAACCCATGTGAAGTAGCTGATAGAGTCCCAGTAACAGAAACAGGCTCCAGTCAGCTGGGACAATTGAAAGCACAGGCTTCAGGCTTAGTCCCCAGATCCCAGGTGGGAGCTGTCTCATAATCACGGGGGATGGGAAAAGCCAGTGTCCAGATGACTGTCCTTGGGTGGGAGTGAGGTCACGTCTCCCTGGGTGTCCAGGGAGTTAAGCCTGCGGTTGCACTAAGCACACGGGTAAAGAGGAAAAGGAACTGGGTTCTGACCCAGTCCCTGAGCCTGCCCTGCCTTGCAGCTGCCCACAGGGCCCCAGGCCCATGGGTCCATTGTCTGTCCTGGTGGAAGGGATACTTCTGACTCCCTGGATAAAGCGACGTGCAGAGAAACGTTCAAAGGAGCCAGAGAAAATTAAATTCTCTCCTTGGACTTCTGTCTATGCGATGGGAAGGACTCTGGGCTTGGCCTTAGGAGACCTACACGGTCATTTCCTGATCTTTATGATGAGACGAGCACTTAAGAGAATCTCCAGGGTACCTCGAAGGTGAAAAATCTAAAACTCTGTGTCGGTATCAGACCACGTGTGCTTACCTTGCCTACTCAACCTCGTTGCTGTTTGTTGAGTGATAGTTACCCTGTGGTCCATTAGGAAAGGAGAAAAGGAAATAGAAAGCATGAGTTTTACAAGGAATTTCTAAGCTTCTCTGTGCAGTGCACTGTTCAGAGAAAGAGCTGTAGCAATGCTGGCGTATTCCCCGAGGGCGTGCGATGGGTTCGCACAGTGGCACGTACACCGTCACCAACTCTTGTCTACAGCCATCGCCCTTTGGGGTGCTTAGGGAACAAGTGGGAATTCCCCCCTTCCTTCCCTTCCTCCCTTCCTCCCTTCCCTCCTTCCTTCCTTCATCCCTCCCTCTCTCCCTCCCTCTCTCCCTCCCTTCCTTCTTTCCTGCCTTCCTTCCTCCCTCCCTGAAATAAAATGAATAAAATGAATTAATAAGATAAACCTATAGGAAGTAATCAATTTCTTTCAGTGCATTATTATGAAATTTTGTATGCTCTTGATTAAGGCTTGTGTCAGATTTCAGTGCTTTGCACTTGATATAAGGCTCATATTTCTTCATGTCATATACTGTAGAGAAATAGGAATTATTACCCTCCTGATATAACCAAAAGTACTGGACTGAGTATTCTAGGATTAGATTTAAGTGTGGCAGTGGCACGCGGCCTTACAGCTTCTTGGTAATCGCCACGTCCACAGAAACACACGATGAAATTTACCCAAACACTGCTCTATGCTGCTGATAACAAAAGTTGGTGTTTCAGAATCACCTTTCATCTTGAGACTCAACTTCCTGTGAAATCTAAATAGCCCCTACACTCCCAAATGGCATTAGTGCAGCAGGATTAATACATCACATGCTATTCTTTGCACTGTGTTGGCAACAATGTCCTCAGGCAGTTGAATTGTTCATTTTGCTAGTTAATACCATTGTGATAACCTTCACAAATAGTGCATCTTACAGGATGCTCCCACCACTTTACATATTCAATCTTAATGAGTCTGACATTCTATTTTGTAAAGGGTTATTTCCAATTATTAGCAAAAAGAATTCTATTTAAGCACTTGATATCATTGCTGAGATGTGCTTACGAGGTGATAAAATGGGCATTCTATTTCCCCAACAGTCTCTATGAAGATGCTCTGTAATAAGACAGCCATTTCTGAACGGGTGTGCTCTCTGACTGGTTCCGTACACCCGACCCACTTCAGAAAAGCAAACTGAATGTGATTCACTCATCGGGGAACAATATTCTACAACCTGGCAGAGAATAAAGCGCTGGAGTCATTGCATTCTGCTGCCAGAATCCAAATATCAGGACTTAGCTGGTGGATGCGTGGAGAGAGCAGGTGTCACTTCTACGCGGGGACTTGAGGAACTACCAGATGCCCCTGATGCCTCTAAAATAGCCAGGAAATAATAAAAACTCTCAAATGGCCTTCACCGTTTGCTACGGGATATGAGTTCACATTAGAGGTTCATTCTGTGGGATGAAGGTCTCACGCCTTTGGAAGGGCTCTACTTATATCAGATCAGCCTTGGGTACCTGACACTGAATGAGGTCAACTCTCCTGAGAAGAGCTTTTCCTGGAGGAAGTTCAGGAGAAGCATGGGGCTACTGGTGGGTATCTAAGGACCCAGAGCGCTCAGACCCAAAGGGAAAGGCCACTCACACCTTCTGACAGGATCCCACTCTCATCCAGGGCAGCCTTACCAGGGGCTTTCCGCGACTCGCTGCTTTAATCTGAGGGCTTAACAGCCCCATGGCAGGAGTGCCTTTTAATGCGAGCCACTCCAAAAGCACTTTAAAGACCTCTTTAGAATAAATACTATAGAGCTGAAGTGGCACTCAGTCCATCCCACACAGCTGCGTGTACACACACACACACACACACGCACACACGCACACACGGTTATTCACCACTGTCCCTATAATCAACCTCAGTAGTTGGCAAACTGCTCTAATAAATGCTGATATTTGCCTACGCCCATGCTGCTTGGCTCACGGCACACGCTTCTGACTCACCACTGCGCCCCTGAGCCCAAAGCACCCACGTTTGCTGTGCAGCCTAGACGTTAGGGTCTGGGGCAGGTGGGCAGCATCTTGGGATACAGGAGCACATTGTGATGTGAGGGTGGGGGAGGGGAGGTGTAAGAAGAGCAAATAGCTGACCAGAAGACCTCCTTCTTGATTTTTGTTTGTTTGTTGGAAAGGAACCATTAGGAAACGTTTTAGCGGGCTGACTTCAAAGATAGATTTGGGAAGCCAAAGGCCACTCAACAAAAATGTAGAATTCTAGACTGAGCTAGGGAGCACAGCTGCCCCTCCTCCCCGGTCTCCTCACTGATCCTTCCTCCCTGGTCCCCATAACACTCCTGGCTCTGCTCCAGGGCCCTGTGTCTGCTCCACGTTACACCAGGAACGGCCAGCGGTGTTTCATGCTGGGGCCCTGGCTCTGCAGCCTTTGGCGAGCTGACGGTATCGGAGCGCGTGACATCTGTGCTGGATAAACAGCACTTCTTCTCATCTCACTTCCTTCTCTCAGCTCTGACCTCTTGAGCCAGTGGTCTTTTAACCACGAGGAGCCCACCTGTCAAGTCAGAGCATCACCCAGGTGCCTGGCCTGGTTCTCAGAGCCGGGAGCTCAGGACAAGGAGGCCTGCCTGACCTTACTGCAGGTGACAGCCCACCCGCTGTCCACCGAGAAGGCCAGCACACCCATCACAAGCCCACCCTCAGCTCTGAACTTCCGGGGAGCACGAGGGATCCCCAACAGCCTCTAACTTGGAGTCCAGGTGCTGAACAGAAAAGATGGGCAGTGAAGCATAAACACATTGCTGTTACTACAAATGCAACCCAAAGTCTATCTCCTGTGGATGGCGTGTCCCACTGAGGGATGATCTTGGCTGTGGTTGAAAGTAATGTGCACTTCCTAACTCATTCCAGGAGGCGAACATCATGCTGATACCAAAACCAAAGCCATTCCAAGAAAGGGAAACTGCAGGCTAATATCTTTCATGAGCATGGATACAAACATCCTCGGCAAAATTCTAGGAAAACAAATCTAACAATGATTAGAAAGAATTACACAGCACAACCAAGTTGGATTTACCCCAGATGTACAAGGCTGGCTCAGCATCCTGAAATCAACTCTTGTAATCCATCACATCAACAGACTGAGGAAGAAAAGTCACGACTATCAATAGATGCAAGACATTAATAATAGGGAAAATGCAATGGAGTATGGGGAAACGTTTGAAAATATAGGTTTTATTATAATTTAGATAAAGCAAGGCCAACGGACCAGGAGACGATTGCCAGTGAACCTTAGTCTGTTACATTTCCCAAGAGCAGAGGGTGCTTCTCCTCCCTGAACCATGGGAAACACTGGGGTCTGTGAAGACGCCGGAGCTGCCAGCAAGGGGCTTATTACAATTTCCATACGAAGGAACAAGTAAGGCAGGGTAGGCAGGCTTAGAATCAGCTGGTCTCAGTGGTTCCGGTAGGCTCTGGGTCGTGGGACTGTCCCTAGCTGTGCAGGACCTGCCGCGGTGTGATGAACTGTCCAGAGGGGGGAGCTCGGCAGAGGAGAAGGTGGGTCGGGGTGTGGACCCTGGACCGGGGGTTTGCATCTGGAAGGAGTCGTTTATTCTCCAGAACTGACCAACGCTGGTGGAGGGGGGGCGGTCTCTCCAGGGTCAGCCAGAACCCTGATGCCAGAGCATCAGATACAGGAAACAAGAGATGCAATCGTTAGAGGAACTCTCTGTACTTTCCACTCATTTTTCTGTAAACCTTAAATTGTTTTAAAAACAAAAGTCTATTTAAAAAAAAAAAGTAATGTACAACGAAAGACACAGTTTAACTAATTAGTCTGGAATTTCCTATGTGTTTCGGAGCTAAAAGAGGCACGTCATGCCTGGGCCTTCGGGTTAAAGCCCTTCTCCCACATCTCTTTAAAGGGTGGTTGCTAGACCACATGCCAAAGCAAGAATCCACCCTACCCTCCCTCCAAACTACATAGGAAGGACTGAAGGGGCCTTTGATCCTTTGAAAGATATAAGCAAATAAAAGTGTGGACCGAACCGGTTCATCTGTACCATTTTTCTGGATTCCACATATATGCATTAACATAGGATATTTGTTTTTCTCTTTCTGACTTACTTCACTCTGTATGACAGTCTCTAGGTCCATCCATGTCTCTACAAAAGACCCAGAAATAGAAACACAGATGTAGAGAACAAACGTATGGACACCAAGGGGGGGAATGTGGTGGTGGTGGGATGAATTGGGAGATTGGGATTGACATGTATACACTAATATGTATAAAATAGATAATAAGAACCTGCTGTATAGCACAGGGAACTCCACTTCGCTGTACACTAGAAATTAACACAACGTTGTAAAACAACTACATACTCCAATAAAGAAAAAAGAAAAAAAAAAAAGTGTGGACCGAGCTCGTGGTGTAGTAACATGGCAGCACTCGGGCTGCATCTGTAAGGGGTCTTCACTGGGATCCGCGATCAGAGAACCTCAGTGCAGCTCTTACAGGAAGGAGCAGGGGTGGGACACGGAGAGGGTGCACCCCCTGCTGTCCCGGGTCTCCTAGACAAATGAGCTTCGCTCTTCCTTCTCGAAGTCTTGCTAGTTAATACTTCCGCTAAAATATTCAGGCTCCTACACACTTTGCAACTTTAAGTACGTAGCCTTTCTCCTCTTCCCCTCCCCTGCAGAGAGAGACGGAGACAGAGAGACAAAGGATGGTATTTCTTTCCTGTGATCGTCGGCTCTGGTTTCCCAGAGTTCTTAAAATCTCCTAATCTCTTGACATTAATTTGGAAACACTTTGGCTGGCAGAAATCCCTTTTCCGATGCCTTTCACATAGCTCTGCTCGCCAGGCAGGAAGAGGGGTTAAGATGCTGGCTGACCGGCAGGTTCTGTTCTGCTGGGGTGGAATTTTTTTCCATTAGCTTGTTTTTGTTTTTAGAGAACATCATTGGAACCCGTGAGTAAGACAGCTGTAATTCCTTCTTGGAAAACTACATCTTGCCGAAGGAAAATGACGGAATCTATACAAGCCTCGCTCCTTTCTGCTCAGAGACGCCCTTGTCCCCGAGGGAGGAAGATGTGGGTGTCTCTGAAGGGAAAGAAAGAGAAACCCTTAGCTACACTGCACCTTAAGGCAGGCTGTCTTCCTCCCAGTGGCTACAGGGTCCTGAAAGCCTTTGTGGGTAAAAGTGCCTGAAAATACTGACAGTCTCCAGTTCTGGAGGGATGATTAAGAGGAAAATTGAAATAGATATGGAAGGACAGGTGGGAGAAGTACAGGTCTCTTGTTAAAAACATCTTTTTAAAAGATCAAGAAAAGAAGGGGTTCCAGGAATCAGGGCCCCCAGGAGGTGGGCTCTGGTGTCTTGCTGGGGCAGGAGAAGGTGCGGGGAGAGGCCCTGGCATCGTGCAGGTACACGGGGGCTGCTCCCTCCTCTGGCCTCCCCTCCACTCCCGTTCATTGCACAGCAGGTGGAGGCACGCCCCGGTGGTGGAGGTGTGTCTCTGAGGACGCCCCGCGCTGCTAGGACGTGGGCTCCCGTTTCCGTGCAGCGCATTCTCGGTAAAGGGCGCCTCCTGCAATCAGGAGCGTGGGCTGTGCTCAGAATCCTATCAGATGGCAGCAGGCTCTTAATCCGTGTCTGGGGCTGAAGATGAATAACATTACAGATGCCTGTGTTACGGTCCCCCATCCGCTTTCCCTGCGTTTGCTTGTCACGCGAACACCTTATGAGGAGCTTTCCTTCTGCAGGAAAGCTCAGACCCCAGTGCCGCAGGGCTGGGTGGTTTCTGGGTGGGTGCTGCTGCCCAGAAGCAGGCGGTGACCACTCCTCACGCCTGCAGGGACCTTTCCTTTCCTTCCGTGGAGCTCTTCTATCTCCTGGAGTCGTCTTCATAGGGTTAGATGCGTTCTGTGTTCATCATTCGTGAAATTCACAGGGTGGAAGCCATCTTCGTGTCTTGGGCTACCCTGAAAGCAGAGGTGCTGTTGCTGGGCGACCAGGAACCCAATTCTTGGCTCCACTGATGGAAGGGGACACGGATGCCGTCCCGTGTACACGGGATGGAAAACAACCCGTGAGAACATTGCAGAAGGGGACCCGGCCACGCCAAGAGCCGGGGAAGCAAGTGAAGGGAACTGGGACCAAGATGTTTGCAGCAGGGCCCCGGGGGCTCTCATCCAGCTCTTACTTTTGTGTTTTGTTTCCTCTTTTGATGGAAGAGAAGGATTTGAGAGAAGGGTAACTCCAGGAAGCTGCTTTTAACGAACTCAAAACTGGAACACTTTCCCAGGGAGTTACAAGATACTTCAGGAGTTCCTGCTTTCACTTTTATTTTTGCTTTTTTGACATTTAGTCTCATTTCAAAAACGTTCAATTAAAATACTCGGCAAAGACATTCTGTTCATACATCCCATCCCCTGTGATGGCAGGTCCCAGCTTCAGACCTGCAAGCTGAATTTTTCAGCAACCATTTTGTCTCCTAACAGCATTTAGTTGCTTTTATCTCCTTACTTTTGATTTAAAAAAAAGAATGTTTCTCTTCCACGTGAAACTTCATTTCACAAAAAAGACTGACGGCAGATGTTGAATCTGGAAGCTCTTCCACCAAGAATGACAAAAATAAAGAGTGGTGCTGAAAGCTGCGCTGCATGAAATCCTCTCTCTGCCATACTTTCCCCAAAGCCCTAACTGGCTCTAAAAAGATATTCTGAGAACAGAAATTGGGCATCGCACAGACAGGCTTTTATGCAACGATCAAGCGATACCTCACCTCCTGTGTTTTCCAAATAGACAGCAGGGCTGTTTTCTCCAAAGTGAAAGAAAATATTGGCAAAAATCTCACATTATCTGGTCATTTTCAAGGTCACTCACAGCCCTATTATCTACTGCTTCCTAGTAGCCCGAGGGATGGGCTCAGAGGGCAGGAAAATATCTTTTAACCTTGGTCTGTAAAGGCATTTTGCTGGACTTGGCCAGGGTAGAGACAGGCAACCAAAGACTTCTTTCTTGATGCAAATAAGGGGAGTCAGTCCCTTTGTTACCAGTTGGTAGCTGACGTTGGCATGTACAGCAGCAGGTAGGTGCTGGCACAGAGCAAACAAAATGGTCATTTTAAATGTTGTTGTTCGGTTGGGGCGCGTCCACAAATTGGAGCAGCGAAATCAAACCTCATGCATAGTAATGAGCCCGGAGGTTGAGTTTAGAGAGAACACCCTCTTGTGTTAATGCAGACGGGCGGACATGGGAATGACCTTGGATGCAACACAGAGATAGTGAGACAGAGAACAGTGGTGAGTGCAGGGGGCTCCTTCCAAAATGCTCTCACCCACTGTGTGTCGCTATCTGTGATGGAATGAAGGACAAGTCAGAACAACTGCCTGCACTTCTCTTTGCCCTGATTACTTTCACCAAGGATGGAGAAAAATACGCTCATGGGAGACCTTGAGGGGCGGGGAAGATATCTCCTGATCGACACGGATGATGATTTCACAAATGGAGACCCTAAAATGTCCCCTGACAGTTGATAATTCCATGAAAGTCTGTTGTCCAGGAACACTGAGACCGACCTGGACCTGTGGAGCCGATCATCTCATGTTCACATCACAGAGTGTGACAGCGGCAAGAACGCATGCGTAATAACCTGGTTTCCATAGTAATCGAGGATTGGCTCTCAGATCCTTAATTGAAAATAATAATGGCCAACAGTTATTGAGCCCTCACTGAGTGCCAGCTACTATAACAGGTACCTTATGTATATCTAATATCACAACATGACCATGAAGAGTAACTATTTTTATCTTCATTTTAGAGAATAGGAAGCTGAGACCTGGGAGGGTAAATAAATCACACAGCTAGAAAGTGGTGGAGAAGAATTACAAACCTAAGCAATTTCACTTTAAAACTCATGCTGTTAATCACTACGTTAAATCTGCTGTCATCACAACTTTACAAACGTCCACAAATATATCTAAAATTACAAAAATTTGAAATGCTTTGACTTTGATTTTCCAGTGTTACATTCTGATTTGGTAAGTCTCCAGATTATCTTCATTACTTAATTTGACTACGTTGCGTTAGACGTTCATGAAAATTGAAGAACGCTAGAACCTTGCGTTTCTTAAAAGAAACAAGTGAATACCCTCATTGACCTCATCCTAATCCTTCCTGAGTATTGACAGAGCTGAAAATATCTGAGTGCTGGTCATGAAGACCTCACAGACCCCTTGCTGATGGAGTTTATCCACTTCTGATGCCGCTTCAGGTGTGAAAATATGAAAAGTGTGAATCACACAAATGGAAGTAAGTTGCTAGAGACCAGGCTTATTTCACCAGCCATACTTATGCACATGGCCCGAGCCTTTTAAAGATGGTACAAGCTATTTCCCTCAGCATTTCCCAGCCCTAATACCTGAAATGTGCTTTCCACAGAACTGCACGCTTAATTGACTACGAGCTACATGGAATATTTGTCCTTCCTTGATAGAGGGAGTCCGGTTACTCCACCATGTGCTTGTGGATGGCTTCATTCATCCTGACCGTGTACACTATCAATGCGACAGGGGTGCAGAGCTGGGTGATCCTCTGCATAACTAAGGACTAATGGAGCATCTAGGGTAGGGGTGGCTGCTGTCACCAAGGTGTGAAATGACTGAAGCTTTGGTGTGATTTGCGTAGCTGGAAAGAAGCAAAATGGAGACCGGAGCAGTAGCCGTGAATCGTAGTTGATCGTTTTACTGATGTTGGTGGCAGATTTGCAATTCTATTTTCCATTCCATATAAACTAAAATAAAGGGTTTTGCTATCAGGCGTCAGGCAGAGGTGCTCATAGACAAACTGAGCTTGTCTTAGTGATTTTGTCTTTTTCTTGCTATTTGTGGACCAAAAAAGCAATATTTAAAAGAATATCCATAATATCTACTTACCCGGGAATTTCTGTACCAATGTATGCTAGGCACCAGCCACTAAAAAGGGGGAAGAGGGGGAGGTTATTAGGTCATGCAAATCACTTATTAAATCATCTTATTTCATCCTCTTGACAACCCTGAGAGTATGTAGTCCCACTGCCACCAAGTACAGGCAAGGAAACTGACCCGCCCGAGTCAGTGACCTGTCCGAGTCCCATAAATAAAAAAATAGCATAGCGGACCTTAACACCTCTTTTACTGGCCTCAGGGCCCACTCATGGTCCTGAGCACTATTGCCCTGGCTTCATAAAACAAGGAATTGACCATGCAGTGGAGGACAATATGAACTGAAGAATTTTTCAAGGCTAAGGATATAGTTACTTATTAATTTAAAAAAATCTATCTGGATGCTATCACGTGCAGGCCATGTGCTGCAAGCTGAAGATATACAATCACAGCATCAAAAGTAGTTCATAGTCATTGAGAACTGACTACGGGCCAGACACTTTAATTCTCTATCTCATTTAAATCTTATAACAATACTGTGTGGTAGTTACTGTTATCTCCCAAACTGTTTTGTTTTTTTCAGGTAAAGTCTTTATAATTAAGTTTAAGAGAGAGAGTAATAAAACATAATTTAACTAGACACAGAGACCTGATGATGGGATGTCCACAAGTATAATAACTAATTTTATTAATAATTATAATAAATAATATATATTATTTATTTATATTTATTATCTATAAATTATAATAATTAATAATATTAATAATTAATAATTAATTTTCCATTGACTTGATTCCTTTAATTAATAATTTAGTCATTACAATTATAATATTTATTCTGACTTAATAGGATTAATTTGTAAGATTCTGACATTCTTTGGCTGCTCAGTCTGAGGATCACATCAGTTGCTTTTACGGTTCCGATTACTCACATGCTTGTTTTCACAAATTTTAAGATTCCCTGAACTAAATACATTCTTAATGTTGTGGACATGATATTTGAATAGAAGGCACACATGTTTTCTCTCCACCTGTAGATATATTAGACGTCATCACTGTACTGAGAGAACATCGCTCCTGACCCAGGGAGGTAGTGACGAAAAATAGCAATACAGGACTCCTTCAAGGCCCCAAACTATTTTGTTTACATATAGACAATGGAATATTACTCGGCCATAAAAAAGAACGGAATAATGCCATTTGCAGCAACATGGATGGACCTAGAGATTGTCATACTGAGTGAAGTAAGCCAGACAGAGAAAGACAAATATCATATGATATTGCTTATATGTGGAATCTAAAAGAAGTGTACAAATGAACTTACCTATATAATGGAAATAGACACACAGATGTAGAAAACAAATTTATGGTTACCCGGGGGGGAAAGGGGAGGGTTACACTGGGAGATTGGGATTAACATATACACACTACTACATATAAAATATTCAATAGATAACTAATAAGGACCTACTGTAGAGCACGGGGAACTCTGCTCAGTACTCTGTAATGGGCTATATGGGAATAGAATCTAAAAAAGAGTGGATCTATGTATATCTTTGCTGTATACAGGAAACTTACACAACATTGTAAATCAACTATATTCCAATAAAAATTAAAAAAATAATTTTGAAGATAAGATAGTTTGGCCACTTGCTCAAGGTCAATGAAGTTGCAAGTAGCAAAGTCAAATCTCTGCAAGGCCGGAATCCAAGGTCTTCAATTCCAAATTAACAAAATGAAAACTCAGGAAGTGGCATGAAACTGGATGGGCATATCGAGAATGACTAGGGTCGGTGTTGAGACCTGAGTGTGAGTCAAAGAGAGTTTATGCTGTGATACGGAATCATCAAAGGATCTGCGTGCAGTGTAGATACATTGATAAGGTCTATGTTTTACTTTTTTATGCTATAGGCTTATGGTCAATACAGCCTAAATTTCAAGTTCTCTGTTCAATAGTGATAATAGATTTTTATAACTCTCCACTCCTCAACTAGTGACCCATTTGTACCTGATTCTTCTAGCTCTTTGTAATATGAATCCCCTCAAACCCACTTAAACTGAGAAGAAAAATAGACAAGCGCTAGATCCCACATCACTGTCTCTAGATGCTCAAAAGATGCCCTGAAAATATCTCTCTCATTCACTCCATCTCTTGTCTCTACTTTGCTCAGGTGACGGCAAAGGTGATTCACAGGCTTACCTGGTCCTTGGTGTTCATGACCAGAATGAGATACGCTTCCTCTTCCTGGGCTCGTATGTCTACCCGGTGAAGTGGTCTGCTTGGGTCACATGCCCACCCCTGTTCCAGTTCCCCGGGCAAGGAGGATTCTGATTGGCCAGGAGAGGAGGACCACTTGGTGGTCCTGCCACATCAGGGAGGGGTAGTTCCCAAAAGGAAAAGATGAGTATTCTCTTCCTTCACCATGGAAACAGACGCTGGGTGGGCAAAAAATAACAGACGTCCTCTATGAGGCAGATGCCTCTATGACCAAATGGGAACGGCAAGGAAAAAACCCCATTGCTCACCCCTGATTCCCCACACGACCTTCCTTGGGCACAGGAATTCCACGGTTAGTGACTCCTTTGGGATAGGACATTGAGGGTTCTTTCTAAAACGACAAATATGTTACATGGGAAGGCAGACACAGTAAGGCATTATCACCCACTAACAGTTTATTAGGAAAGAGCTTTTCAGATTGTCCACTTGACCTCCTCATTTTGCCCAGGGCAGGCTCTCACGTTCCTGAGATGGTGGGGACAGTTACTAGTCCAAGAAAGAAACAAAATAAATTGACCTCTGAGGAGCTTCATCCTGCGCCATGGACTCACTAGCAGATGGCAGTGAACTGAGAAATCTTGGCAGCATTTTACCCCTAAGTTGTAGGATGGCCTCAGGAAAGGAGTGTCTGGACACGGGAGGTACCAGTGCTGGCAGCTTCATATTTAATACCATGTACCCAGCACGATGCTGGGCATGCTGCCTAAATTATCTAACCTGACGTGCTCAAGAAAACTGTAATGCACACACTTCCATTCTCCCCATCTCATGATGGAGGAAATTGACTAACTCAGGCAAGGTCACGCATCTATTAAGTTGCGCAGCAGGACGGACCCCCAGGACTCCATGACTTCAAAGCCACGTTAATGCCATCAGGCTGCACCAGTGCAGATGCTATGAGAGAGATGCGTCCATCCAGAGAGAGTCCCCATAGACAGAATCTGGGTGTCCTTCCAGCCCGGAGGCCCATGAGTCTGCGGGGTCTTCAGAGATTTTTGTGGGAGAAAGTCATGATTTGCATGGTATGTGGCTCTCTCCACTCTCCTTTATCCTCATCACTGGCGATTACATGTGTTAGCAAGTTCCCTACGGGAATATTGTCTGGGCGTGAGAACAGCATAGAGGAAGGTCACCAGCAGTTCATCACCAAGGCCAGCTGAGGGCTGGTGCCTCACCCCCTGGCTGTATTGTCTTTGCGGAGCACTCACTGTGGTCATGATGCTACAGCCAAGCCCCTGCATGAGGGCTACGACCAGGTAGGTCGCTGTGTCTGCAAGTGGAAGAATAGCGCTAGCCGCTGGACCCGCCCTCCCATCCGTGGGAAAGCTCTACTGAGATTGCACCCTGTATCCTACCCCAGCTGTACTGCTAGTCTTAAGGTTAGGGAGGACTTTTTGTAAAA
This sequence comes from Balaenoptera acutorostrata, assembly GCF_949987535.1. Classification (NCBI taxonomy): domain Eukaryota; kingdom Metazoa; phylum Chordata; class Mammalia; order Artiodactyla; family Balaenopteridae; genus Balaenoptera; species Balaenoptera acutorostrata. The sequence continues at coordinate 1,706,704 of NC_080075.1, forward strand.
AAAAAATACGATGATAGATGTAGGTGTATTGACCTTGGGAATCTGGCTGAAAACCTATACACTTGCATCATCTGAAAAGCCTACACCCTGTATTTGCAAGTTAATACTTTTTGTATTTTCTTAATGTCTACCTACACCTGCCCAAATTCCCATTTTTCACCTAGATCTGGAATCCTGGACAATTTTCCTATAAACTAGTAGGTGATGTTTAGCAGCTGAGTAGGTTTTATGTCATAATTAACCTGGGGTTCACAAACCACATGCTTTTCAACAGGTGCAAACACCCAAATGCACATATATACGGAGATGGACAAAAAGTTTGCACAAAATCATCTGTAGGAAATGCACATTTAAGACACACAGGGTACCTAGATCCCTACCTCACTCCTTAAGCACACACAGAATAATTCTAAACAGACTTGAAATTTTAACATTTTTGTTAAATTCAGCAAGTTTTGAATGGGAGTCCTTTCTGTGGGTGACAGAAAACCAAGGACCCACAAAATAAATGATTGATAAATTGATATGATAAAGAAAATTCTAAATGGAAAAAAAAAACTAATAAAGGAAGACAAAGCCAACAACAGAAAGAAAGACAACACCTTTTTTAAATAGGCAAAAGTATTTACAGGCAATAAACAAAAAATAAACATCACTGATTACTAATATTAAAAATAATTCAACAGAGGGACTTCCCTGGTGGCACAGTGGTTAAACTCCGGGCTCCCGATGCAGGGGGCTGGGGTTCGATCCCTGGTCTGGGAACTAGATCCCACATGCATGCCACAAGTAAGAGTTCACATGCCACAACTAAGGAGCCTGTGAGCCACAACTAAGGAGCCCACCTGCTGTGACAAAGCCCTAAAGCAACCAAATAAATAAATATTTTTTAAATGTTTTTTTAAAAAATAATTCAGCGGAATACTACTTGGCAATAGGAAGGGGCAAATAGGTTGATGCATGTATTAGGCACCGCTGTATGACACAACATAAGGGCATTCATTATGCTGAGTGAAAAGCTGATCTCTAAAGGTTACATGTTGAATGATACCGTTGTTATAACATCCTTGGAATGGCAGAACTCGAGGGGGAGAGTGGCTCAGTGCTGCTGGGAGGGCAGGGATGGGGTGGGGTGGAGGATGTGATCAAGGGGGTAGGGTGACAAGGTTCTCTGTGCTTCTCTGCCTTGGCTGTAGGGATGGATGCACAGATCTGCACACGAGATCCAAGCACATGCTGGAATAGAACAGTTACCCGTACCTACCACACACACAGAGTACGTGTGAAAACTGACGAGAACAGTGTAGGATCTGTAGTCTCGTCCACAGCATCATACCAGCGTCCTTTTCCTGGGTTTAATATTATACTGCAGTTCTAGAAGACGTCACTTTTGGAGGAAGCTAGGTGAAGGATTTACAGGACTCCACGCACTATTTTTGCAACCTCCTTGTGCATCTATATTCATTTCAAAATAAAAAGTGTACAAAATTAAATAAAATACTCAAATCCAACTTGAAATGGAAATTGAAATCGTGAGATGCGGATTTTTACTTACCATGTTGGGAAAGTTTCATAGGAGTCCCTGTTGGGAGCTGCTATGGCTGTATTGAGTCCCCACCACATGGTGAAGCCCTAACCCCCAGGACCTGCCAACGTGACCTTATTTGGAAACAGGTCCCTGCAGACGATCAAGGTAAGATGAGGCCACTAGGGTGGACCCTAGTCCAATGGGAATGGCATTCTTATAAAAAGGGGAAATGTGGGCAAAGAGACATGTAAGGGGGAAAACACAGGGAGAAGACAGCTGTCTACAAGCCAAGGCATGTCCCAGGTTACTGGAGCTGGGAGTGGAGTCTGGAACAGACTGTCCGTCATAGCCATCAGACAGAACCAGCCCTGCCAACGCTGATCTCATACTTCTACCCTCCGGGGCTGTGAGGCAAGGCATTTATACCACATAAGCCACCCAAGTTGTGGTACTTTGTTACAGCAGCCCAGATATCTAATACAGGAGGAGTACAAGGAAACAGACCTTTCATATATTGCTAGTGAGAATATTACATTAGTGCAACTTCCTTGGAAGGGAATTTGGCGATATTTGCCAAAATGTAAAATCACATGTCAATTGACTTCATCTTCAATATCAATTCTACTTCTGGAACTTCATCCTAAGGATATATCCTCGTATTTCTCCAAAGATGCATTTTTAAAAATGTTCATTTCAGTCCCGTATTTAATAATAAAATCCCTAAAATAACCTGAGTTCCATCCATAGGAAAATGGATAATAAATCTAGTGACTCCAAGCAGTGTGATACCCATCTATATCAGCAATTCAAAAATCCAAACATTCTGGACACTGACGTTTTAAAAAGAGGTTGCAGTGTACACATTTGTTGGTGAATCTGTTCTGTGTTGTTGATAGCTTTTATTCATTCCAGTCAGTGTAAATTTGTTACACTGAAGAAGTATCAGTATGGTTGAAAAAGAAGTGCCTCCCCAGACCTTTCTGGGAATTTATTATAAGGAGTATAATCTTTCCAAACTTTGAAAAATTGTGACTACTGAAATACGTCTGACCCTAAGGATGCGGAATAGGGGACTGTGGGCTTGTATTCACAGCAGTTGAAATTTATGTAATAAATATATGTGGTGTTGATGGGATATTATTACCTGATAAAAAGCAAAGATATAGAATAGTGTGTATAAAAGTTCTTTGGGTAAATGCTTCTATGTGCATAAGCATAACTGGAAAAATACATAAAAACCTAATTCTGATGTTTTACTCTGGGAATTGGGATGGATTCCGCCCTAATTCTCTGCCAAAGCTGCCCTCGTTAACTACGCACTGAAGTAAAGCAGGTACGTAGCTCCTTGGGTTCTGGCTTCGGCACGAGGCTTTTAGTGGCTGAGAAACTTGCTCCCTCTGCTTGACCCTGGCAAAACTTAACCCAATTTATCTGACAATACATACTTTCTAAAATAATGCCTCCCGGGTATTAATAAGTTGCCTTCTTTGGGGAATTAATATACATTAAATAAGCATCTCTAAAGAAGTTGATAAATAGTATTAGTGTGTAAAGGAAAACATATTAGCTTATTAAGGTCAATATCACCAAAAAAATAGAATACTTAACAAATACTACTAAAAGAGGAATGTTGACAATAGCAAATACACACACACACACACACACACACACACATACACACATGCACACACACACACACACACACACACACACACACACACACACAGCCCAGGAGGTTGTAAGAGCCCATTAGTAACAATGGAACATCATTTCTTACTATTTTGCCTTCACATGTAGTAGCTTGACAAGGACTCACTTTAATTGAATTGAGCCACTGAGCCCTTAGAGACGGTCCATTAAGAATGCACACGATGGGTTATTAAACAGGTGTAATGAGGGAATTCCCTGGTGGTCCAGTGGTTAAGACTCTGCACTCTTGCTGCTGAGGGCCCAGGTTCGATCCCTGGTCAGGGAACTAAGATTCCACAAGCTGCGAGGTGTGGCCAAAACTAAAAAAAATAAATAAATAAATAAAACAGGTATAATGATGCAAATTCACTCTTGGAGGTTTAGATCTTAGAGATAACAGAGGTCAACCCTCTCAGCTTCAGGATAGGGATTGTGTTTGTTTGTTCATTTTAACTTCCAGCTTCATTCCGGGATCTGGGACATTGCAGAGAATGAGATTATAATCTTACATGGAATAATAATATTATCTGGCTGATATAGAAGAAGAAGCCTTTACCTTATTCTGACTTTTTTTGGACATAAACTAGCTATTGGCTCAAAGCCATCTTTCACACTTCCTACTGGTGGTCCTCTTCTTTATACAGGAAGTTAATTATATTAATTATATTCCTACACTTGCTCATGGTTTGGCTTTAAAAATCTCCATTTCTATGCTATGTTATTAAGATACTCTATGAATCCCTAATCCTTTCCTCACTGACTTTGAAATGATGTTGTGTTACATCCAGTTACCTGTTTCTTTTTTCTTGCTTTATTCTTTATTCTGGTCTTATGCGCTCCCAGACCCATCTCCTGCCCCATGTGGTCAGTGCCTTCCCTCCCCCTTCCTTCCCATTTCTCTCCCTCCCTATCCACACCCGGCCCCAGCTACACCTGTGCCCCCAGGGCCCACCACGCCCTTGGCCCTGACCTTCCCTCTAGGAATTTATAAGGGAGACATTGACAGACCACAGCCTGTCCTGGCTCTGCTCCTTCTTCTGTTTCCCTATTTAGTTATTTTACAAGCAGACTTCATAAAATCAGCTAAAAATTCGCCTTTATTCTTTCATAGATCACACAAAATTCCTAAGTCTCTTTGTTTGTATCATCCGAATGTTTAGATTTTCCTACAGTGTCACGTGATACTTTTCTAAAAGAACCAAACTGGCCTGTAAACTTTTTTTAGGAACATTGCTGATCAAAGCATCATCGTGATCACGGGGGTCGCCTGAGCTCCCTGCCTCCAGCTAATTCCCTCCGGACACGCCAGCATTTCCCCAAATTTTGTGAAGGTTGTATTTGACAACCTGAACACTACACAGCATTACAGACACATCAGACGCTGTACATGCTTTGGGACTATTCCTCCCTTTTCTCACAGCTGTGTGATCTGGAGTAGCTAAGGGGCACTGCCGCAACCGCAGGATCCTGTCAGAAACACCGTGGTCCGAAGACAGCATTTCTCATCCTTGGTTCTTCTTTTTCTCTGCCAGCTAGGGTCCTGTGGTCCCTGACTGTAGCACAGCCCCTGGGGCATCTGATCAGCTCTCTGCCCAAGCTCTTTCTAAGAGGGTCAGGCTATGTGGACTTGAAAGTCAGAACACTAGACTTTATATCCAGCCTGTCATTGTTTCCTTCTGGGCCCCCAGACTCTGCTGAGGTCTGAGTTCCTGTGATTAGGCTTTTCTGTGCTAAAGCCCACAGAGTCCCTAAATGAAGGGGCTGTCTTAGTTGTTGTAAATGAGAACCCCCAAGTTAAAACGCCTAAGTCTTCTCCCCCGTTGCCTCTTCACCTATTTTCCCATCTCTTTGAAGAGCACCAGTGTCTAGGCATTGAAGAGAAACCTGGAGAGAATGCAGACAAAAATGGTTAGTTTGGGCGATTTGGGAAACAGGCCAAATACAAAAGGAACTCAGGTAGATTAGCAATACCTGTACGAATTAATAGGTGTAATCATTTCATCTTAAAAGTAAATAAAGCTTATTCGTGTGATTGTAGGTTAAACATCATTATAAAGGTATTTTGATGAAGTTGGTAATGTCTAATGTTGATGAACTTGGAAGGAAGCCTCAGATGTTCTTATACAGAGATTTTGGGGGATTTATCAACTCCAAGGAATCTTGATAAAGTCCGCTGGTCTTCAGCCCTTTTTGTCAAGGAGCGAACAGGCCATCCACAAGACATTGGGAAGTGTGTTCAATGTGGCACTTGGCCTGCCATTCGTCTGACTAGCTCTTCTGGAGAATGGTCGTACACTTCATTTCTTAATGTAAAATTGTAAGGTGGTATACAACATTAATTAATTTTGCAAACGTAGAGATCTCCAGTGCAGTGTGAGCCCTCACTGTACTGGAACCTCAGGGACATTCCTGCAGAGTCTCTCTGGACTGACCAGAACGCCCAGTGCAGCCCCCTCTGCCCCTGGAGGGATCCTCACACATCCTGGGACGTAGCCAGAGCAACTGTGACTGTGGACATGTCTGTCTCCTACTTAGACTGTTACTGGGGGGCTCTGCTTTATTCCCAGTGTCTAATGCAGTGCCTGCCACGCTCGTGTAATTCCTTAAAATGAAGTATTTACTGAATAAATGAAGAAACGCTTATTCCAGGCAAGTGCCTCCTAGCAGGTCAATACCATGGCTCAGCTCTTTAGGAACTGTGGGCACACAAATGAGGTACGTTCCTGGCTCAGCAGCTGTTATGTTCCTGGGTGCTCTGACAGAGATACCATTTCTCTGGTCCAGGCGACAGGATATGAGGGCTGGGGGCAAGTCAATGCCACAGAAGCCGCACACAGTCAGTGAAAGGCTGTGAAGATAAAACTGCAACCAGGCTGGGCTTCTGGGGGCCTGCGGGGAGTCTGCTGGGAGGTCGTCGCCTCTTTTCTCAGTAATGGTTTAATACATAGAAAACATGCAGGAAGGAGCCCAGTTTTCAATCCCAGTGTAACCACTTCGTAGTTCTATCAGCTCATAAGTCACTTAACCGCTCTGAGTCCCCAAATCCTTATATGTTTTTTGTTTTTATAAATTTATTTATTTATTTGTATTTTTAATTTATGGCTGCATTGTGTCTTTGTGGCTGTGCACAGGCTTTCTCTAGTTGCGGCGAGTGGGGGCTACTCTTTGCTGCGGTGCACGGGCTTCTCATTGCAGTGGCTTCTCTTGTTGTGGAGCACAGGCTCTAGGTGCGCGGGCTTCAGTAGTTGTGGCACGTGGGCTCAGTAGTTGTGGCACGTGGGCTCAGTAGCTGTGGCTCGCGGGCTCTAGGCGCGCAGGCTCAGTAGTTGTGGCGCACGGGCTTAGCTGCTCCGCAGCATGTGGGATCTTCCCGAACCAGGGCTCGAACCTGTGTCCCCTGCATTGGCAGGTGGATTCTTAACCACTGCGCCACCAGGGAAGTCCTCCTTATTTGTTTAAAAAAAAAAAAAAAAAAGTAGTAACTGCTTTATTTATTTATTTATTTTTAAAATTTATTTATTTGTTTATTTATTTTTGGCTGTGTTGGGTCTTCGTTTCTGTGCGAGGGCTTTCTCTAGTTGCGGCAAGTCGGGGCCACTCTTCATCGCGGTGCGCGGGCCTCTCACTGTCGCGGCCTCCCCTGTTGCGGAGCACAGGCTCCAGACACGCAGGCTCAGTAGTTGTGGCTCACGGGCCCAGTTGCTCCATGGCATGTGGGATCTTCCCATACCAGGGCTCGAACCCATGTCCCCTGCATTAGCAGGCAGATTCTCAACCACTGTGCCAACAGGGAAGCCCCCATAACTGCTTTATTTTTGTCATTAAAAAAATAAATTTCATAACTGATTGTTGTAAGGATTAAATTTCATGGAGTATGTGAACATTCTTAAAATACCGCCAGACATTTTTTCATTGCTCAGCCAATAAACATAAATAGAATCTGAATCTGAATGTTGTGTCTGGGGAATTTATAGCTTCTTTATAGGAATATAACGGCCTCAGGAAGGTCCGTAAGAAAAATATGATTTGTTTTGAGGAAATATGCGTTATAAACAATTTAATGGAATGCACCTTTTCTATAAAAAGCATCATTTAGTGATTGTCCGCTACGCAAAAGAGGCAACTGTTTCTAAAACCACCTGTGCTTAGGAAAAGGAAGTAAGCTTTGCAAGATCACGTCAACTGGTGACCAAATCAGGAAAGTAATTTGAGAGCCTTGATTCATGGACATATGCTCAGCTGTTTGATTTATCCTGGAGGTGAAGCTGGAGCCAGTGGCGATAAGATGGTTGATTCTATTTTTCTCAGCCCTGGTAGTGGATGCCAGAGCTATGAAGCACACCGGTGCTTGTCCTCTTTATTCATTGCCTTTTCCTTGTTTTGCTCCCTTTGAAACATTAAATCTGTAATTTTTTCAAGTTGTTATTATGATATGAATGAAATGCATTCTCTCGCCTCCATCTTCTGATTGCTTGAGACCGCATAAAAGCAAGTGAATAGGATGGGAACTAAGTCTTGGCAGTGGGTATTAGGTTGATGTATTGATTTCAAGTTGCTATTAAGGAAATAATTAAACCATGATTTTGTTGGTGATTTTATTTGTCTGCTGTGTGTGAAGGACATTTATTTGCATTAGTAGAACATTAATTAATAAATGTCTATGCTGTTATATAAACTGGGGTCCATCTAAGCAAAAAAGGATAGATTTGCTTATCTAACTAGATACTATTAATTTAAGGGGAAAAAAACAACAACAGCAAAATTCCTAATCAGCAAATAATTCATTTCAAGCCAATGAGTTCTAAAAGGCCAAACAGTTGCCTGTGTTTTCTTTCTTTCTTTCTTTTTTAAATAATTTCAGCATTTAAATGTTTTTTTCTTCTTTTGCCCTTACATTCTCATTGTAGTGTGTTTATTTTACTATCATGGGGGCTGCAAATATTTATTTTTAATACTCTAGTCTTAGAATAAGAAATGATATTCAGCACCAAGGCATGCACACTTACTTAGCATAAGAATGTGTTCTGCTTTAAAAGCAATTGCCTGGGAAACAGCAGTGCCAGAGCTAGAACAATTTATATTGGGGAAACTTGACTACATGAAGACACTGAGTGCTGAATTATCAGAATAATCCTGAGATCAGGATGGTGTCTTCCTATGCTTGCCTTTCCTTGCTTATCTCTGCCATGGTCATGCTGTAGTCATATTTTGATGATTTTGAATTTTCAACATCTTAGTGCATTTGCATTTTCCCTATTTTCAAGATAGAGATCGTGCTGTGTTATAAATACATTATAATGGTAATGTCAGGGTAAAGAAAACCCCCCTTTTTTTTTAATCTTGACAAGATTTTTGTCTTTCAAGTGGGGGATGGAAGAGTAAAGATGGATTATAATTCCTTTTCTTAAAATAATGAAGAACATATTTTATAAAAGGCATTTAGAGCTGCAAACTAGCATCTATAGCTACCATTTGATTTTTTTAATGTATTCAAAGTAGGATTTTGGGGAGAGGGTGAGAAAAGCTTAAATATGGAATTAAAGAGTTCAGTGCAATTTCAAACTATAAAGAAGAACGTTCTTACTGTTTCCAAGAAAGATGTCATTTTCTCAAGATTCCACTTCTTTCTTGTATACAGCTTTCCTCTAGTAAACTATTCTTTAAACTTTCTATTGGAGGATAATATTCATTATATCAGTGAGCATGTCTGTGTAACCAGCACCCAGGCACAGGACACACCTGTATCCCAGGAGTCCCTGTAAGCTCTAGCAGTCACTACCCTCCCCACAGTAACCACCACTGACCTCTATCAACAGACTGGTCCACCTGCTTTCCTACTTTACATTCAAGGAGTCCCACAGTATCTACTTACCACTGACTTTTAAAAAATTGAAGTATAGTTGCTTTACAATATTATATTAGCTTCAGGTGTACAGCATGGTGATTCAGTATTTTTATAGATTATACTCCATTATATGTTATTACAAGATAATGGCTATGATTCCCTGTGCTGTACAATATATCCTTGTTGCTTATCTATTTTATACATAGTAGTTTGTACCTCTTCATCCCCTACCCCTATCTTGCCCCTGCCCCTTTCCCTCTCCCAACTGGTAACCACTCGTTTGTTCTCTATGTCTGTGAGTCTATTTCTGTTTTGCATATACATTCTTTTGTTTTATTTTTTAGATTCCATATATAAGGGATATCATACAGTATTCGTCTTTCTCTGTCTGACTTATTTCACTAAGCATGATAATCTCTAGGTCCATCCACATCACTGCAAATGGCAGAATTTTTTGGTTTTTATGGCTGAGTAATATTCCATTGTACATATGTACCACATCTTCTTTATCCATTCATCTGTCGGTGGACACTTGGGTTGCTTCCATATATTGACTATTGCAAATAATGTTGCTATGAACATTGGGGTGCATGTATCTTTTCAAATTAGTGTTTTCATTTTTTTCCCAGTATATTCCCAGGAGTGGAATTGCTGGATCATATAGTAGTCCTATTTTTAATTTTTTGAGGAACCTCAATAACGTTTTCCATAGTGGCTGCACCAATTTACACTACCACCAACAGTGAACAAGAGTTCCCTTTTCTCCACATCCTGGCCAACATTTGTTATTTGTAGACTTTTTGATGATGGCCATTCTGACGGGTGTGAGGCAATATCTCATTGGGGTTTTGTTTTGATTTCCCTGACGAGTAGCGATGTTGAGCATCTTTTCACGTGCCTGTTTACTATCTGGCTATCTTCTTTGGAAAAATGTCTCTTCAGGTCTTCTGTCCCACCTCCCGCCCACTATGCAGGCAGCAGCTCTCAGAAGCCCCTCCCCTCAGAGGCAGGATCCCCCTGTGAGCTGAGCCTCACCCCTCACCTAGCAGCAGGAAGATTTAACACCCGAAGGCATCCAGGCTACTCAGCGCTCCCCTCCACCCCTCCACTCACAGTCAGTGACGCCCAGAGGGAGGCTGAACCCTCTCACCTTCACGGCATCAGCAGGGGGAGTCGGGTTGGCGGGGGCAAGGTGTGAGGGCTGGGACTCGGTGAGGCCGCCCTGCCCCCCGTCCTCCCCTGGCGTCAGCGGGCCCCGCTGAGGAGCTGAGCGTCCGCCTCAATCCCACAGCTAAAAAGAGTGTTTTCTGAGTCAGCCCTCAGCTTCCCGTCCCTGGCATCAGTGGGGGGCCCAGTGGGGAGCTGAGGACACACACCCACTGGGAGAAAACCAGCAGTTCAAGCAAGTGCTCACTTTCGCTGGGAAGGTTAGGCATCAGTGGGGCCCGTCTGTAAGAATTTGGACAGAAGATTGTATATCCCGAGTTTGATGACTGACATAGATTTTCTTAGATTTAATGTGTTATTCCAGTAATGTGTTGCATGTAGAAGTATTGTGACATTTCTTAGAAAGGATATAATTCATTTAAAAATAGATATAATTAGCCAATAATTATTCTAATGTGTTTAATACTTTTTGGATATTAGATTGGCAATTTAATCCATGAGAATACATTAAGGTTGATTGAGGAAAAGGGCAAGAATGAAGGGCGTGACCCTTCAATAATGAAAGTAGAACAGGTATGAATATTATACTCCTCTGTAATATCATGTTTTATGAAAAAATTGTATGTATTTGACTTTTGGAGTTTTCTTTAGGGAAGAGCAATTATTCCCTTTAGGAATTTTCACCTCATCCAAGTTTCAGTTTGAGTTTAATTAATTCATTTTTGGAGACAATTCAAAGTAGAAAATAGAGAAAACTATACCATCAAATATGAGATATTGAATAGAAAACTCACAAAGGAAGACACACAAATGTCTGATAAACACCCAGATCTTGATTTCTAAATATCATTCTCCAGTAAAATGAAAAAGCTTTCCTTGGATAAATGAGGCCACAGTTGGGACAGGGAAATTCTGAGATGGTCCTGGGACATCTTATTGCACCAGAAAATGGAGAAATGCTGAAAGGATAGTGGGAGGAGGTCATAGGTCACAAGGTCACAAGGTCACAGGTACTAACATGAACGGGTTTGCCCTGGTCACTTTTGGGACAATTTGAACGTAAAAAGAAACAATTATAGTAATGGATTAGCACCCACTGAATAATAAAAAGTCATTAATACATGACGATATAAACAAGGAAAACAAACAACAAGATAATAAAAAATGAAGAACAGTAAGCTCCTCCTCACAGTTGAGTGTTAATATAAAACGAACGGTGGACTTGGAAAATTATCAGTGTGTTTCAAAACTAACAGGTTATTTAATGTAGAATTGGATATTTACATGTTAAAATGACCTCCCCACAAATTATCACCACAAAAAATTACCTAAAAGGGACAATAGTAACATTATTGTAGGGAAACCTGGCAAACACCGTCTTAAATGACATCATGTGCCCCCTAATAGGATGTTCTGGGAAGGATGTAATGTCACCCTGATGCCATTCCTGCCAAAAGACATCACCTAATCATGAGGAAGCATCAGACAAATTCGAATTGAAGTACATTCTAAAAATCATTGGTCCGTATTCTTACAAAGTATCAAGGTCAGGAAAGATATAGAAAAGCTGAGAAACACGTCGAAATTAAAAGAGACATGACAACTAATTGAGATGTATGATCCTGCATTTGATCCTAGACTAGGAAAACAATAATTAAAAAACTATAAACTATAGTTTATCAATAAACCATAACTATGGGGACTAGTGAAGAATTAACATGGACACAATAGATTAGATCATTATATATTAATCTTTCTTAATTTTGTCAATTTTGCCATTATATAAGAGAATGTCCTCATCTTAGGAACTATTTACTCAACTATTTAGGAGTAAAGGGACATGATAATTCCAAAAAGTAATTCAGAAGAAAAATACCTATCTATATATTCATATGCAGATATATAGAGAGAAATTTATAATACAAATAGGGCAAAACAGAAACACTTGGTGAATATGGGTAAAGAGTATAGGAAATATCCTTGTTTTATTCTACCAACTTTTCTATGTTTTAAATTCTATCAATAGAAAATTTTACCAGAAATGAAGGAATACAGCTAAAAGCTAGAAAAAAATTACAACGGTAACATTTTAGTCTTCATCTCACTCCACTCGTCTCCAGCCTTTGACACAGCTATCATTCTCATCCTTGAAATTTTCTTCACTTGGCTTCCACAAACCTATATTCATCTTCTTTCCCTCTTCTTTCTATGGATGCTCCTTCTTTGTCTACTTTGTCCTTTTCCTCATCGCTCCAACCTCTAAAATTAGGTGCCCCCGACCTCTGCTCGTTGCTGTCAACGCCCATGTCCTGTATGATCTCGTCCTGTCACATGGGTCCCCATGCTGACCACCCCAAATGCAAGTCCCTGGGCCCCTTACCCAACATTCACACCCATCCATCCAACTGCCCACTTGACCCACCTGAGCGCTCAGGAGGCTTCAAACTACATGTCCCGAGTTGCGTTTCTGATACTCACTTTCCCTGTACCACCCTGATGTCTAGATTGTTCTCCTCTATCCTTCCAGCTGTTTAGAACAAAACCTGAACGTCAGCCTTGATTTCGTTTTTCTTTCATATCACATCACAAAATCCCCTTGGAATCTTATTACCTTCTGTCCCTTCCACTACGATACACCATCCTTCAGGCTACCACCATCCATGCCTAAACTCTTTCAATATGTTTTTTTAATTTAGTATCCTTTCTTGTGACCTTGACAATGTATTCTCAACACGGCAGCCGGAGCGATCCTGTTAAAATACCAGTTATGTGATGTCATTATTCCCTCAATGTCTCCTCCCACTCAGGAACGAAGGAAAGCCCTCACTGCGGCCCGGGAAGTCCTCCAGGATCTAGGACCTCACCCCCTTTTCACCTCCCCCTTCATTCTGCTCTAGCCGGCCTGGCCTCCCCGCTATTTCTAGAACATCTGGGCATCCTACTGCCCCACAGCCTGTGAACCAGAGCATCCTTCCCTCAGACACGTGCACGATCACCCCACACTTCCCTCGGGTGCTTGCTCAGAGGGATCTCACGTGAGGCTCCCTGGTCACTGCACACCTAGTCCTCTCCCCTGCTGCATTTGTTGTCCTTAGAATTATGTAGAATGTGGGTGCGAGTCTCTCGTCTTCTGCCTGACTCTCCCACTATAACTATTCACAGAGGCATCTTTATGTGTTCCCTCACTGTTTATGAGCTCTAGCACATAACAGACATCGAATATTTGTTGAATGAGTGAATAAAGTCTTCAAACTTAGTTTTACCTTTTAATATTGTGAAACTGGACTATTGCAACAAACTCTAGCTTCTAACCTCCTCCAGTTAACCTAGAAGCTCCTCCAGTTAACCTATTACCAGATTAACAAGCAGACTGGGACCCACACTCTTCAGGAACCCTTCCGTGATGACCTATTAAAATAATCCAACAGCTAATTTACATGTGTCTCCCACGTGCCAGACACTGGCTAGACGCTAGAAATAAAATATGTCCAAGACTCTGTCTTTGTCCCCAAGGACTTCAGAGTGAAGCAGTAGCAGATGAGGCTGTTAAGTAATATATAGCAAAATAATAAATATGAAAAAACCCTCATATAGCAGGGAATTGGATGCTGTGTTCTTCAGTGTCAATGTACATCGTGTCCAGGTTTCCACTGCAACTGGCGATGGAAACAGTATCACTAGAGTTCAGTTCCTGTTCTCATTTTCCACAATGATGCTGTGGGGTGTGAGATGGTGAAAGAGGACCCGGGAAGCCGTGGCTCAGGAGCTGAGAGCAGCAGCTTGTCTGCAGGGGGAAGGCGTAAACAAAGGACGAGGGGCATCGCTGAGTCTGTGCGTAAGATCCAGCCAAAAGCCTTGGCATTGTCAAATGGGAGCTACGGCAACAGTGTCACACGTGTATACCCTTTCCAGTCCTTAAAATAGCAGCTATTTACAGGAGCTCAGAGGCAAATGAGCAAGGTCTCTTGGCCCCCGATCTACCTTCCCAGGCTGTTTCTTGGTCGAAATTCCCCCAAAGGTCACAGGCAACTCGACTCTGTAGTGGCAGGTGGAGATCACGCGACATGAATTGTGACTTTGATGTCTTTTCTTTGGGTTTTGTTCTATGAGCTTTCCAAGCAGAGCAGAGTTGAAATGATCAAACCAGTGGATTCTGTAGTGTAGCTGCTGTTATGGAAATAAACACATGAATATATATGTATATACCCTTGTACACACACGCGCGTGCGCTGAGGAGGCGTCCCGCTCTGCTCGTGGGAGCCGCTAGAGCAGTGAGAAGCTGTCTGTATGGAAATCCTGACGAGCATGCAGCCACGTGCTGCAACTTGCAGGTGACCCCGTAACAGCTGGAAGTGCAGGAAAACCCGAAAGTGCGTGGTGAACAAAGAGGAGTGCTGAAGAGAGGTGGGAGAAGCGCAGCCCTGGGTAATCAGCGCTGAATTACCTGGGGTGTATTTGCACGCCGTGCTGCCGGCAGCCCTGCGCTGCGCTGATTTAACACTGCTTTACTCTCTGATCCCGGCTTTTCCGTTTCTGTGGCTTCTGTGTGCGATTGTCCAACCTACAGAAACTTTCCTCATCTCCGGGCAGCTGCTTTTCCAGGTGGCGCAGGTCGAATTATTTTGGAGCCGAAAAGTGTGCACGTTTCCTTTTCGGGCCGTCAGGTGCCTCCCAGCCCCCAGTCCCAGAATGGCCTTGACTCCCAATGTGCACAAATAGAGCAGCTCACGCGAGATGGTTGAAACTGCACAGTTGGCGCCAGGGCCAAAAATGAAACTCAGTCTCATTCTGTAACACGTCTATTGTCTTTTATTTACCTCCCGCTTCCCTGACTTTTTCCCTCCTGAATCGTGGGGCACCCTGAGCTGCAGCCGGGGGACAGCTGTGGCATGTCTATTAACTCCGCTGGGCACTAACCCACAGGCGGTCCTGGGCTCACCGTCTGCCGTCTGCTTGAACTGGGAGACCCTCTCCTCTCTCACTGGCACAGGGTGTACCTGTGGCGCTTTACAGAAATGAAATGAAAACCCCATAAACATATCTAGCCTGGAGGCTTATATACCGTTCTAACAAAGGGCAATACATTTGTGGAGAAGTGAAAACACACAGGAAAAGGGTTTCGAATTTCTAGGGGCAGTAAATTGCGGGAAGGTAAACATACGGGGAAACTAACGTACGATCAGGGTTACTTTTGTAAGGTTTGTCTGTACAGGCCCGTCTCAGTGCCAGCTTCCTGTCTTCTTCATGGATTTAAGGCACTCCTCATTTCTAGAAGTTCCTTTCTTAGTCCGATAAGGGAAGCTCCAAGGAGGCTTATTTCTGCATATGTTGATTCTCAATTGCCTTCCGCTCAAAATAATCCAAAGTGGCATACTTGGGGACAGTGTATTCTGGTCCCTTTCGCTGTCACGTGGAACTGAGAAATGGAGAAACAACCAGAAAGAGCCGTAGGATGAAGGAAGGGCTTGTGTATTAAAGATGAGAAATACTGCACCATAATGGGAATAAATCAAGAAAGAGGAATTGATTGTGTAAAAGACAATAATAATAAGGTGTAACGCAGGAGCAAAGCCCACGAGACGGTGCTGGGGTGGTTTCCCCCACAGTGAGGAATGGCAGGCATGTGCGTACTTTGTCCCTCTTTACAGGAGGGGAGGGGATGCAGGAGGCTTGGTGGACTTTGTGGAGGGAAGTTGCAGAAGTTCCCCTTTCGGTTGCTCTGTTTTCTTGGTAGAAGACAAGGTTCTCATCTGAGAGGGGAGCATGTGGTGTTTGTGGTAAAAGGAAAAGCCATGAAATAGTTTGGCTAGACTGTTGGGAGAGCAGTTATGCTGTGGAAGTGTCCCCAAAGGTGTCATCAGGATACGGTCCCGTAGGGCTTGCCCCTTGCTTCAAAAATCCACCCTGACCATTTCAAGACTTCCGTTCTTCTCCTGGCCCTTACTCTGTACCTGTGCTCCAACCATATGATTGCTTCCACCGCAGAGGAATAGGAAAAAGAGGAGAGATTAGTGGAAACATACTTTCAGGATCCTTTGCATGATCTAAAATGCATGGTACAATTATTTTTTATAAACTGGCAGAATACAATTATAATCCATGCCTCCACTAACCCACTTCTTGGCCTTAAATTCCAAACTAGGTGTTCCATACACGGTAGGTATTTTCTAAACACATCTGTAAAGCCCTTGGTCAACACCAATTTTAAATAACTTCAGGTAGTCCGGCAGGTCCGTAAAACACACCTCTAGTGCATCTTCTTCAGAAAGGAGGACTATGAGATATTTTTCCTGTTGAGTTTATTCACCCACTCCATCTTGCATTGCCTGCAATGCCATCATGCTGCTAGGCACTGAGCTTGTAAAGTGAGACAGTGCCTGCTTTGCAAAGGCCCACGATGACAAGGGCGCATACAGGCAATGGCAATACTGTGCGAGAATGGCTGTAATAATAAAGGGAAGTGCAGACAGCGGTGGGAGACAGAGCAAGGGCGCCGACAGGGAGAGAGTGCTGGCACCTGACGTGGGGTGAGTGATGAGAGGCAGGGGTCACCCAGGCAGAGAGGAGGCGGTGGCGGCTATTCCGGGCACACAGTCTAACAGCTCCTGACACACCTGGGAGTGTCTGAGGGCAGAGCAGGTGTAGGGGTGCAGTCAGCTCCAATGCCTTGAGTGCGGTGACACAGCGACAAGCAGTGAGGCTGGGAACCAGCCCTGGTGCAGGAAACAGGCCCTTCTGGAGCTCTCCAAGGAGGCTGGAGTTTATCATCACGAGTCCAGGGGAGCTGTTCAAGAGTGCTAAGCATGAAATGTTCTAAAGGTATTAAGGATGTTAAGAGGAACAGGAGCTGTCCGGTTTGCACTTTGGGGTATGGTTATAGTCATCAAGGAAGGCCACCTGTCAGCTAGCTACTCAGAGTTTGAAAATGAACACAGAACCCATCCATCCAACTTGCTCTTAGGGTTATATTCTACGTGAAGCTCTGAGATCATTTCAGAAGAAAGGAAGGCTCGGGGGGTGGGGGGCGGGGGCCCGTGCTGAAATCATTGCCAGATTTATCAGTTTACGATGGCACTTACTGTGTCGTACGTGGATGAGCTAAGAAAGATGAAGCTGACATCGTTGGAAAATATTTGCCTATTTTAGCACACAGCTACAATAAAATGTCTGAGGATCATCGCTGGGTTTTTCCATTGCCGGTTTTCTAAGTGTGATCTAAAGCATCCCGTGTAGCTTGGAGCTCCGTTTCCCACACGACGTGCTCTGGGGTGCTCTGCCTTACGCTGTGACGACCCAGGGGTGCAGCACGAGCGGGACACACAAGAAGCCTCTTGGTTGTGGCTACGATTAAGTGACGCTTTTTATATTTAGCCTGAATTGTTTCCTATCACTATCCACAGCCCCTTCCCAAATACACACGTACACACACGTGCGCGCGCACACACACACGCAGCTGCCATTTTTCAATTCAGGCTACCCTGAGGCTCTGCCATCTGTGGGGAGATGCCATTAACAGCCTTAGCAAGAGATCGTCAAGCCTTTGCCAATTTTCTGCTTAATAAAATCTACTCATCTCTCTCCTTCTGTCTCTCTCTAAATGGTGCCTCTGGTTTCACATATAACCTTTTCTCTTGCAATAAGTTGATGGTACAGGTGAACCTCCTTTTGTGGAAACCAACCGTGGCAGCCCTTCTGAGAGGGTTTGGATAATAATTTTAATAAAGAGCAACAAGCAGCCTTTGTGCAGTTTCTCAGAGGAGGACTTCTGTAACCCAATTTCTAAGGAAAATAGCTTAAATCGACTTGGTTGTCCAATGATTCTGGGTCTACCCTAGTCTCTGGCTGCTGGTCAGGTTTCTGCAGTTTTGACACTTGAATATGTCACCCTGTGACGAGTCAGAGACCAGACTTGGTTCAACCACAGGCGAGAGAGGGATTGGTATGAGTTCAAGAATAAGGTAAAACCTGCTCTGTGGACACCCACCATGGCTTGTCCTTTGGGTTAATCAGTTAGACTGTGCCTCTTTGAGCTCCTATGTGGGATACACAACATTATGGAAAATCAGCATAAAGTCATTTCCTTTCTGCCTTGTTACAAAATTCCTGGAATCTTCATCTGTTTCATTTTGGGTCTTTTTTTTTCTTTCTGTTATTTCTTCTTTGAGAATCGGCATTCTCAGCTAAGGGTGATAACAGCTTCATAATGCTTTACCTAACAGACTGGTTCTGACTGAAAGACACATCCATTTCAGCCACAGATTTAAGAAGAATCCATTTTTTTCTTTTGGAATTGCTTTTTATTTCTCCATTTTCTGTTACACCTACCAAGACCTTGATATAAATGTAGTGAATCAGGCACAGTTTATATTTGCCTACCATCTCCCATTGAATGAATTTCTGAATGAGCTTGTCCTTTTTTCCCATTCCTTGAGACTGCCAGTTGACCTAAGACAATCACGGTGGCATAGAATAAGGCTTCCTATTCCTCCTGATGCTCTGGTTGCCCAGATACCCGTTCCCATCTCATTTTGTTCCCTACTAGTCATCTTCATCTTCCTCTCTTCTTGGTACTTTACTAGAGAAAGTTGCATTTTCCTGATACTTACATTTTACATTTTAGCTTTCCTTTTTTTCCCTGTGCTGATTGGCCAAAAGGAAAGTGAAAGAGGGCTTGGGGCCAGGGGCCCAGCTGCCACCTGACTTCACCCACAGCCCTGCTAGCTTTTTTCATGTAATATAGTATGTGATATGTCATGATACAGTAGAATAGAATAGAATAGGATATACTGTGATGGACTTCAGGGTATGCTTGTATTTGAAAGAAGTCATGATATACCCAGGTCATCTCTGCTTGGCCTTTTCTGGCTCTGAACTTCTGTTCAGAGACCCTGGGTTCTGACCCCTTTGACTATGAGTGGACCACCCATCAGACTGGCCCCCATGCCCTGGAGGGAGGCCTGGCAGATAGAGACATGAGCTGGGAGTGAGAAGTACAGGCAATGCAAGTTCTGACCTGTCACGCCCACCAGCCAGCCGGGAGACTATGAGTAAGTTATTTATCCTGCTTGACCATCAGCCAACTTAGGTTTAAAATGAAAGATGGATTCTAAGGGTCTTTTAGACTCTTCCCTCGTAAGGGCTAAAGGCCTGGAAAAATAATGTGTTCCAGGCAAGTGTTCACTAAGTGTCCTGCCAAGATGATTGGCCTCTGTCTCTACTTGTCACGCCGGGAATATCTGAGCCTTAAAAGTCCACAATGTTAAGAGCCTAAGCATTAACCTTCTGATATAAGTTAACCTCAAGCAGCACTGATTTCATAGACTGACAACTGTTTAGGTCAGGAAGAACTGTTCTGTAATTCATAGCATTGGCAAACTCAACCTGGATCAAATTCTGTAAAAATATTTCAGCCAATTATGATGAATTCACTGAGGGAACTCCTAAACACACCCAGGACAGTGCATGCCTTTCAAATGAAAAATAAATGAAAATCTCTCTTTCAGTGAAGAACTGGATTCTAAGTTTTAAACTAGAGAAAGGCAGCACTGTTTAATAATAGGCTGTAATTAAAGAGGCTGCATTGGCACAATTTATTAACAGTAAAAGCAAATTGTGAGTGGGTAAAAGTTTACTTATTCAAGGAACTTTTGGTTATTCCCAAAGGTTAGACGTATATCTGAAAGTTTTATTTTTTAAAATATTCTTTAATTTGGGATTGAAAATCCCCCCCCTGAATCTCTCACCTGTCCCCTCTACTTCTCATCTCCAAAGATGTCTGGATGGAATTTGGGTTCTTCAGCTACAAAATATTTGAAAGCCACAAACCTGCTGAGCCCCGTTTTTAAAAGTTATTTCTGAAAAGAGCCATGCAGCAGAAAGTCTAAGGGTGCATCTGTCTCCCATATACACATATCTGGCTAAGAAAATGGTATTATTGTGGAGCCCAATTGAGACCATCAGATCTGAGAATATAAGTGCAAACCTCTTCCTCATCTATGGCAGAGGCGTTTTTCACTTAAAAACAAATAATCAAAGAAAATTTTTAAATAGATCCAACCAAGCCTCAAATCTATGCCTGTGGTTTACAAATGAGGACAATATTGCCCTGTACTGGACACCTGGCACGATCTGGGGACAGTTTGGTTGTTACAACTGGGGTTGGAGGGCAGGTGGAAATCTAATGGGTAAAGGTTAAACATTCTGTAATTCACAGGAATTATCTATCAATATGTCAATAGCCAAATGTCAATAGTGACACTGTTGGGCAACCCTGCTCTACACACATTGCTTGTGACAATGGGTTAGTGTCCAGATACCTGGAAAGTGACTGAAAATTTAAGAGAATACCAGCATTAGGATGTTAAAATCTGATGTGTCATGATGGGATTGTGTGTACTAATCTCAGAGGTAAATTTTTGCTCTCTAATTTTCTTTTTATCTTTTCCTAATGGAGCTTCATAATAATTCTTTCATACTCCATGCGACCAAGAATCAACAGCAAAAGCTAATCAGAGCACCTTTTTCAAGGGATCTTGAAGCAATCCAGATAAAATCAATTATATGCTAATGTTCCAGAGTCTTTAATTTCTGCAATATCTTGTCACCCATCTCATCACAACGTTCATCTGAATTTTATACCAAGCTGAAGTAATCTTCCTTGGTTACACACAAATAATTTTTTAAAATGAAAAACCCATAATCTAAGTGAGAAGACAACTAACTCAAGGTTAGTCAGAAGACAACTAGCATGGTATTACAGATTAACAGTTCTGATACTACTACACGTGTATAATGGATTTGAACAATTAAACAAATCAATGCCAGATGGAGGGAGTCAGGTTCCTCATTGTTGGAGTGTGAAATTTCTGTTAAACAAGGGAGAAAAACTAGAATGAATCATTTGTTCCTAAACTAGATACAGAGGCATCAGTATGAACTCATGTTTAACCTAATATAGATACAGATGGATAGATTAAATAATTTATAGATATGTGCGTACACATGAGTTAGTAAACATACATGTATTTTCTAGTTCTGTCCTCTGAGAGAGCCTAGACACAGTGACACTGCATTAGAAATGAGCACAGTCCTTGGTTTCTAATGTCATTCTCCAATAAAGGGAACCAGGACTCCTGAGAGAAAGCTGCTTCTAGGGCTGGAGAAGGAAATGTACAAGATGAACTGGGGATCCTTGTAGTTCCAGGAAGTAAGAAAGTCCTCAGAAAACAAAATGATGGCAGCATGTGAAAGGGACACAACAGCTAAACTGAAAGAGCTTGCAATGACCAAAGCTGGAACAATCTGAACAGCAAAATACAGTAGTCCTGGATTGTAATGCAAAGTATTACATAGATATCCACGAGTCCATACTGAAATGGATAGGAATCGATGTCAGAATCGTATAGCCTGTGTCCTTAAAGAGGAGACGCACTTAAGATCAATGCACAACAGCGCTAAGGGGAGCAACTCAGGAACAATCGTGTGTTAAACAAAGAGAGAGGAATAAATAATGGGATTGCTCTTAACTCATGGCAAAGAAAAAAAATTCAAAGTGTAATCCATGAGAAATGATTCGTAGGATTGTCACAAATATTATTTTACACACAGTAGGAAGATCCTAAACAGGGCTTATTAATTTTAACCACAATTAAGGTAAGCATTCTCTCATTTCTCATCCAATAAATATTCAGTGAGCATTAAATATGCAACAGAGGATAAAGCAGGTAATCATTTTCAATATATTTTGACATTTTATGTACACAACTATCTGCCTATGAATATATGAGGGCAAGTTTGAAGAAGCTGGCTTGACAGTTAGGGGTAAATTCCCGCTCGTGGGAGACTCGTAGTGATGATGGGGGTCAGATCGAGGCTGGTCCCGCTGTCCTTGACGTGTTTACATGTTTGCTTCTAAGCAAGCAAATAAGGTCATGGTTTCTCTAGCCATTTAGCTGGTTAAGGGGGAAAAAAAAGATCGTGGCCGCCGTCACTTCCTCTCACTTTCTAGGACAGAACTTGAACATTTGGCCGAATCCATCAGCAAGGGCAGGGGTTGGAGGAGTGCGGGGGAAACATGGTCTCTGGCTGGAAAAAGATGAGAATGAGAATGGAACTGGAAACATTCTTGACACCTAACATGATAGATGCATTCTGGTGTGGACGGCTTGAAGTCCGCACCACAGAGCATCTGTCATATTAGGCATCAAGAACATGCCTTGGTTAAAATGTCTCTGTGAGTATGGTAACTCCTTTACCTTCTGAATATATTATTTGAGCAAATTAACCCCTCTAAATCTGTTTCTTGTCTGTCTATCTATCTATCTATCTATCTATCTATCATCTATCATCTATCTCTCTATATATTCATATACTTTAATATTTATTTGATTTAATATTTAATATATAATTATATAAAATGACATTTAATATTTAAAATTTATTAGTTAATATATGTTAAATCATCACATTAGGTACCTTAAAAATCACATTGTACAACCTAAATACATACAATTTTTATTCGTCAATCATACCTCAATAAAACTGGGATAAAAAAAGTAGAAAAGTAATAAATACAAAAATAAAAATAAAACGGGACTAATAGCATTCCTACTGTGCCAGTTGAATTTACTGCTCTCAGCTGGAAATCCATCCTTCAGTACCTGCTCTGATGTAATGGACGTTTCCTTTGCGGTTAGCACAGCGTGAAGCGTTGAGTGTGGAGAGAGCTGGGGAGACACGGCAGAGGAAGGGGCTCCTCTTCCTGGTTCCTGCGCAGAGTTTGCTCTTTTCTGTGCCCGTGGCACTGCCAGTTAGCTCTGCATGTCTGCGCGGGCACCCTATTCACGCTGCCCCTACCGTGCCCTCAAGCAGGTAGCCTCTCAGGGACCGCACAGCCCCACCTCGGCTCGGGAATCACAGGCTCCAGCTCACAAGTCGTGGACACACCAGCGCCGCTCCTATCTTGTCCCAGCAGTGGCACCCCAGCTCCATGTGCACACATCCCACCTGCCTCAGTTCACCTGTTCCCCAAAGAGTGCTAACCGGGGCCCTCCTAAGATGGACACTGTACCACAGTTCCCATGGCAATGCTGCGGTGACCTCGAGCAGGACTCTCTCTGCATACCTGCCCACCACCTGCGCTCCCATGTGCCCGAGATGGTGGCGTCCTTCTGTCCTGTGACTCTGCTTCGACTCTGGCAACCCAGCAGCTGTTTCCACTGTGCAGTGGGCTCCAACCCACTGGTCAAACGAGGTCTGCACCCCAGGCTTGAGGTAGGCAACCCTTCCAAGTTTTCCTTTCCTTAGATGCTCCCCCTCAGCTGTACACTACTTTTTAAAGTTCCTTCTATATCTTTAGTCCTCTTATAATTGTTTTAAAATTCTTTATAGTTAATTTCTATTCAAATTACTGTGAAGTTTCTTTCTCCTGATTGGACCCTGACCAATGCAGTCAACTTTTAATGATTCTGTGAGTATTTAATAAATTCATTCAATCTAAGCCCCTACCACAATCCCTGGCCTTTATTTAGTTTCTGATAACACCATCATCACCATCATTATCAACATCATAAGCCTTATTTTCACCATCATCAAGAGCTGCAGAAGTGGCATGGATTCCTTTATTCAGATTATTACTTGTGGTTTTAAAAAAGGTATTTGTTACAGACATAGAAAGCAAACTTATGGTTACCAAGGGGAAAAGGGAATGGGGAGGAATAAATTAGGAGTATGGGATTAGCAGAGACATGTTGCTATATATAAAATAGATAAACAACAGGACCTACTGTATAACACAGGAAACTATATTCAGTATCTTGAAATAACCTGTAATGTAAAATAATCTGAAATATATATATATTTATATTATTATCAGTCATATACTTATATAACTGAATCACTTTGTATACACCTGAAACTAGCACAATATTATAAATCAACTATACTTCAATTTAAAAAAAAGGTATTTGTTGAGAGCTACCGAACCTTGCCTTTCATACCCCTTGGCCCCTACCCCTGCCATAGCCACTGTTGATACTGTGAAAATCACCTTCAATACCACTGTCAGAGGAATTCACTTCTAATAATTAGTACGACCAAGGCAAATCAAATTGCTCTATATTTCAGTGTCTTCATTTTTAAAAAAGCCTTATAAAGCCTGCCTGCCTTCCTGGGTGAATAAAATGAGTTAATTCTTTATGTAACAAAGCTTGGAGTGTGAAGTGCTGTCCCTATACAAGGCCTTATTACTATGGGACGATAGTCCATTTAGAAAGAAGGGTCCCCTGTAGCAAAAAGAGTTCCCATCTTAGCTGCCTTTTGATGAAAAGTCAGTATAATGGATTTTAGATGATTCACTTTTGAATACAAATCAGCTGCACCATGAATCTTTTCTTTTCCTTGAAAATTTTACTGTGTCTTTCTGTGTATGAAAAACTCATGAAACCTGAATAAAAGGAGAGGAAATTCAGTCTGGATGTGCTGGAATTTCCGTAAGTACTATAGGGGGTTAACAGCTAAGGTAATGAAATATCCTCTTCATCAGGACACGAAAGGCAAGGTCATACCTGGCCCTTCCAGGTGAATGAGAGGGTCACTAGGGACCAGGATGGATCAAAATGAGATATTTGCATCTATGATGTCCAGTGGAACGAAGCATCATGTTCAGGCTGATTGGGTCCTTATACGCATCCTATCGTTGTCTTATTTACTTCCTTTGTAAATATTGCTCACACGGCATGTATATTATACAGCTCCACCAGCAAATTGTGGTGTGCGCTTAGTGTGTTTATTAAGTAAATTAAACACAATCTGGGTCATTATCATTTAAAAAAATTAACTCACCATCTACTACATACTGAATATCTTTTACTTGCTCTCAAGAAACTCATAGTGTAATTAGACCTGACAAATGAATCATACTCCATGGTATAAAAATGTGCTGTAGGAAATTATATGTAAGGGGGAAGAACAATGGACCCTCCTGCACATAAATGTGACCGTGAATATTTAATGGAACAGGAGGCTAATGTTGAGTTGCTAATTGCTTCCAAAATAGGTTAGACCTTATTCAATAGAAGCAATTTTTTTTGTTTGTTTTTATAGACATTTTGATGAGTTTGGGTATGTAACAGAGAGCCTGAAGGTGAATCACGGGGTAAGAGCTGAAGAGAACTGACTAACTGATCATGTTGTCTGAAAAGAATTAGGAGATATTGGAGGAGATTCGGCAGGGAGATGGTAAGGAGGGAAGTAGAAGTGAGAGAAGAGAGAGGGCCAGCCAGATTCTAATGGCTGCAGCACCTTGGAATATGAAGTTGCCAGTAAGCTGTGAAAATCTCTGATGGTGATTAGACAAAGAGTTTGGTAACTGCAGGGCTCAGACTACTTGGGTGCACATTTCTGGTGTGAGAAATTCTGTTTCATTTCAAGGACTAGATTGATGCAATGACTGTTAGAAATAATCCAGGATAATGAGAATACATGCAAGAAAAATAAAAACAGATAGTCTAAACGTCTTGTATCTGACAAGATATCAAATGGCAGAAACCATAGGGGCCAGAGGCAGTGGGTGACTTATTAAAAGCCCTGAAAGAAAAAAACAAAACAAAGCTGCCAAACAAGAATCTTGTAACCAGCAAAGCTATGCTACAGAAAATGAAGAAGAAATTAAGAAGTCCCAGATAACCAATAATAATCAGATAATCAGATAAACAATAACTAAGAGAGTTCATTGATAGCATATCTATCCTACAAGAAATACTATAAGCAGTCCTTTATTTTGAAAAGAAAGAACACCAGACATTAACTTGAATTCATTAAAGAAATAAAGAGTACCAGTAAAGGTAATTACACAGGTAAATACAAAAGGCAGTAAAAATACATTTTTTGTCTGTAACACTGTTTTTCCCTATTTGATTTAAAATAAGAATGCATACTGCAATAACTATAAGCCCAAGTTGATGGAAACAATGCATAAAGATATATTTTGTGACAATAAGTGGGGAAGGGAGACCACAACTATACAAAGTTTTTTGTATAGCGTTGACTTTAATTTGATAGTAATCCAAATAAGATTGGTATAAATAAAGATGTTGACAGTAATCCCCAAAATAAACATTAAAAACTTTAAAAATATACAGTAAAATAAACAGTAAGGGGATTAAAGTATTCACTAGAAAAATATCTAGTTAACAAAGAGGGAGGCAATAATAGAGAAATCGAGGTACAGAAAAGACATGGGATATATAAGAAACACATGATAAAATGGCATACATAAATTCTACCTCAGTAATTACACCAAAAAAAAGGTAGATTGGCAGAATGGATACAAAGA
Source organism: Balaenoptera acutorostrata (assembly GCF_949987535.1). Classification (NCBI taxonomy): domain Eukaryota; kingdom Metazoa; phylum Chordata; class Mammalia; order Artiodactyla; family Balaenopteridae; genus Balaenoptera; species Balaenoptera acutorostrata. The sequence continues at coordinate 1,733,266 of NC_080075.1, forward strand.
CAAGATCCAGCTACCTGTTGTGTAGAGGAGATCGTTTATATTCAAAGGCACAAAAGGTTTGAACATAAAAGGGTGGAGGGCTTCCCTGGTGGCGCAGTGGTTGAGAATCTGCCTGCTAATGCAGGGGACACGGGTTCGAGCCCTGGTCTGGGAAGATCCCACATGCCACGGAGCAGCTGGGCCCGTGAGCCACAACTACTGAGCCTGCGCGTCTGGAGCCTGTGCCCCGCAACGGGAGGGGCCGCGATAGTGAGAGGCCCGCGCACCGCGATGAAGAGCAGTCCCCGCACCTCGATGAAGAGTGGCCCCCGCTTGCCGCAACTAGAGAAAGCCCTAGCACGAACCGAAGAACCAACACAGCCAAAAATAAATAATAAATAAATAAATAAAGTAGCTATAAAAAAAATTAAAAAAAAAAAAAAGGGTGGAAAATGATACACCATAAAACAGTAACCAAAAGAGAGCTGGAGGGGCCATACTAATATCAGTAAGAACAGGCTTAAGACAGCCACTAGAGACAAGGACATACTGTAATGATGAAATGACCAATCACCTAAAAAAATATGACAATCATAAACATATATGCACCAACAACAGAATCCCGAAATACATGAAGCAAAACCAGACAGAAATATAGGGAGAAATAAACTAATCAGCAACAAAAATTGGAAACATTGACAAACCACTTTCAATAATAGACAAAACAATTAGGCAGATGATTAGCAAGAAAATAGAAGACTCAAACAGCTCTGTAAACATAGACCTGACAGACACGCACAGACACTCAACAACAACAGAATCCGCATTCTTGCCAAGTGCACATAAGACATTCTTCAGAATAGACTGTATGTTATGCCACAAAACAAGTCTCAATAAATTTAAAAGGATTGAAATCATAAAAAGTATGTTCTCTGACCACAAGGTAATGAAATTAGGAATCAAAAGCAGTAGGAAATTTGAGAAACTTACAAATTTGTGAAAATTAAGCAACACACTTCAAAGTAAACAATGAGTCAAAGAAAAAATCACAAGGAAATTTAGAAAATAATTTAAGATTAGAGAAAACAAAAGCGCACACTGTACCAAAAATTATAGGATGCAGCAAAAGCTGTGCTGAGGGAAATTTGTAGCTGTAAATGACTAAATTAAACAAGAAGAAAGATCTCAAATAAATAACTTAGACTTTCATTTTAAGAAATTAGAAAAGGAAGAGAAACTAAATACAAAGCAAGAAGAAGGAAGGAAATAAGAAAGTCTAGAATGGAAGGAAATGAAATAGAGAAAAATCAGCAAAAGCAAAAGTTGGTTCTTTAAAATGATCAATAAAACTGGCAAACATTTGGCTGTACTGACCGAGGGGGGCAAAAGGACTCAAATTACTAAAATCAGGGAAGAAAGAGGAGACATTATTGTTAATCTTACAGGAATAATAAGGATTATAAGGAGATACTTTCAAAAGCATAACGAGGCGCCACTACACACCCACCAGGATAACAATAATTTAAAAGTTGGACAATGCCATGCGCTGGCTAGGATGTGGAGAAATCGAAACCCTCAGGCAATGATGGTGCGAATGTGAAATGTCACAGCCACTTTGAAAAAACACTTTGACAGTTCCTCAAAAATCAAACGTAGAATTACCATATGAATTAATTTCCCAGGGCTACCAGAACAAAGTATTATGTTCTGCAACAACAGAATTGTATAGTTTTACAGTTGTGGAGGCTGGAGGTGTGAGACCAAGGTGTCCACAGGGTTGGTTCCTGCCTAGGGTTCTGGGAGAGGATCTGTTTCTTGCCTCTCTCCAGGCTTCTGGTGTTTGTTGCCATGGTTGGTGGTCCTTGGTTTGTAGACACATCCCTGCAATCTTTGCCTTCTTGTTCACGTAGTGTGTCTGTGTCCAAATATCCCCATTTTATATGGACACCAGGGCTACTCCAATGAAGATGACTTTATCTTAACTAATCACATCTGCAATGACCCTATTTCCAAATGAGGTTGCATGAGGGTTACAACGTCGACATATGAATTGGGTGTGGGGAGGTAGACAAAATTCAATCCCTGATACCACATGATCCAGCAATTTCACTCCTAGGCATGTGCCACTCCAGAGCATATACCCATGAAGACATATGTTTATGTAATAACTTGTAAATGAATGCTTATAGCAGCATTATTCAGAATAGCCAAAAAATGGAAACAGTCTAAATGTCTATCAACTGATGGATAGATAAACAAAACATGGCATAACAATACAATTGAATATTATTCAACCATAAAAGAAATGAAGCCCTGATACGTGCTACAATGTGGATCTACCTTGAAAACACTTTCTAACTGTAAGAAGTCAGACACAAAAGGCTTCCTATTATGTTATTCCATTTTTATAAAATGTTCAGAATAGGAAAATCCATGGAGATAGTAAATAAATTACATTTTGCTACAGGAGGGTGGATAGGTGAGTAGGGAGTGATAGTAATGGGTGTGGGTTTCTTTGGGTGCTGAAAATGTTCTGGAATCAGACAATGGTGATGGTTGCACAACCTTGTGAATATATGAAAAACCACTGAAATGTAAACTCTAAAATGGTGAACTTTGTGGTATTAGAATTCTATCCCGATAAAAATAAATACATAAGTATCTTGATCCTGTATGATTCCCTTCCTTAGTGAAGCCCTTAGCAATTCCAGCTGTACTTACTGCCCTGTGTTTCAAGGGTATCTCCACTTCTTTTAATATATTTCTCTTTTGCATAAAGTAGCACATGAACATTATCTTCTTTGCAACCCAATAATTTGTAATTAAGAATGGAATCTTGGGACGTACGTTCAAGGCAGTTTGAAATGAGTAGCCGTGTGCCGTGGAAAATTATTAAAGTGTTTTGGGCAAGGTCCAGTGTGCCCAACCTGTCTTGTAGGAAGATTAATGTGGCACTGGCATGGGGCATTATTAGAGGCATGCCCTTCTTGCCCTTAAATTGCTCTGGGGGCTATTTGTCAAATGCATTACTTTCCACAACTGCCACATAGAATTTTTCATCTGGAATAATCTCCAGGGATCTGAATATGGGTGACAGAAGAACTCTCTACTTGTTTTGATAAAAGAAAATCCCTGTCTTTCTTCAAATGTCATTTTTGCCGGATGGGAAATTCTGTCAGAATCACGGCATCAAGCTTCAGAGCAGGAAGGAAAAGTTTAGCTCAATTTTCTCATTTTCAGATAAGGAAAGTGAGGTCAGGGGGGGTTAAATGACTTTTTCAGAGTTATAAAATAAATTAATTATTTAATATTTGGCTTAGGAAAAAAAAAAAAAACCTGTGAGAAGCCTGTATATCTTCAACCCAATTTTATTTCCTCTTTATTTTCAACCTTCAGTGATTCTGAATAATTTATCTTCAACTAGATTTAATGTGCTTATACTTTATTTTTGCTCCTTGAATAAGTTTTATTTTTCTTTATAGATTATAATCTTTGAAGTTAGACCCCTTATACTTTCCTCATTTATTATTTAATTCTTCACATGGTTTAGGATATTATTTTACCTGCAGTTACTGCTCAGTGAATGTGAATTAATGAGTGACTGGATATGATTCAAGTCACTGGATATAATTCAAGACGGTACAGTTTCAGTGCCTAGACTAATACCTTAATTTCCTGAAAGCTCTCCTAAGTGTCGTACAGATTAGTGAAACACTGGAGAACGGGACGTGTTCCAGGTTCACAGTTCTTACAAGGGGAGTTCTGAGGTTAAATGTGCGTGGGCAGTAGCTGCACAGAATTAGTCAGGTTTTCTGGTCCAGCACGGCAGTTTCTCAGAGCTTCCATGCGTCACAATCCGTCATAAAACTCCCAACATCACCGACCCGTCTTTGGCCAGTTCTCACGGAACAGCTTCTGAAAGTCGTGCTTTATGCAACATACTTTTGGAAATGTTCATCTATCTTTTTTTATCTTCATTTCCAGATTTCTGTATTTGTTAGGGATGATGGCAGCAGAGCAGATGTGTCTGTTGTTATCTTTTCTAGTCCCCGATGACCCTATTCCTTCATCTGGAAGGAGCAAAGCTTCCAATGAAGATGTTTTTTTCATTTTCTGAACTTTTCCATAAACGGTGCTGAGTGAAGCGTCAGCCCTTTAAATCAGTGATTTCCACACAGTAATAAAACTACCCAGGCTATTTTGTGATAAGGTTTTCATCTCTCAAGTAAGAGCTTATAAAAGAAATCAGAAAAATACACTGCACTTCTCATAAAGCTAAACTCATTTAATTTAAAACTTAAAAATTTTTTTAAATTAAAAAATTCTTATTCTGAGGTCAGGTTTTTTGTTGTTTGGTGTGTTAATTTTCCTCGCTTGTTTTTTCTTACTTAGTAAAATCAAAAGTTGGTAATTTGGTTCGATTCCCTTGAAAGATTTTTCGAGGTGTTTCTGGTCTATGACTCCTCCAAGCTGGAAACCACCATAGTAGCTCATAACTGGGCATGTACTTTCCTGCCTTTCCTATTTGAATCTGTGGTCTTGTGAACATTTTAATATTTTTAAAATAATTTATGGTATTAAAACTTGAAGAAAAAAATTTCAGTCCAAATGATTGAATTTTTAAGGTGAATTTTTTAAAAGCATATTCAACTGACGTTATTGAAGAGACATGTAAGTTAGAAGGTCCCAGACTTAACTCTGGTACAGGAGTCATTCCTTTTCTTTCTTTCTTTCTTTCTTTCTTTCTTTCTTTCTTTCTTTCTTTCTTTCTTTCTTTCTTTCTTTCTTTCTTTCTCTCTTTCTTTCTCTTTCCTTCTTTCCTTCCTTCTTTCTTTCTTTCTTTCTCTCTTTCTTTCTTTCTTTCTTTTCTTTCTTTCCTTTTCTTCCTTTTTTCCTTCCTTCTCTCTTTTCCTTCTTTCCTTCCTTTCTTCCTTTCATTCCTTCTTTCTTAAAAATTTATTGGCAGTTCCTAAATGGCTTGAAAGAGTTGGTGGAGTTAGATTTTTTAACAGTTCTTTGTTTCTGAGAGAACCCATCTAAGTAAATTTTGGTCTTTATTTAACAAAAACATATTAATTGTACTTCAAAACTGTTCAGACGCTGTGATACTGAACTTCACTTTCTCCTTGTAGAGAGGAAGTCAAGAGAATGTCAACTTAGAAAAAGCTAAAATTTTATGGTTCAACATATTTTCCCAATGTATTAGTAGTGAAAACTGGTATGAGTATTATTTCCTCTGTCACACACCTACAGGTAATGAGAGGAAGACACATTCAGACAATGGGTGAGAGTGAACTTCAAAACAGTTCATCCACCTGACCTCCCTGGTTGTAAACAGCAAGGGCAGCCATTGCCCCTGATGTCTCAGGAGACAAAAAGCCTTGGAATATGCAAACAAATGTTGATTCCAAGGCTCCAACAACAATGACTCTTATTCTTATTGAAAGGTGGAGAAATAAAATGGGATTTAATTGATTCAAAGTTATCAGAAATTTTACTTAAAGGTTACTCAGCAGGATTTGGAGAAAACATGGAAAATAGGGCAAAAGCCATCATCACCCCGGAGCTGGACACATCATTGGTTTTCAAGAGATGAAGGAAAGAAGATTCTGCTGACAGCAGCCCCGTGAGCCTGGTGGTAGACGTGGAAAGGATTCTGAGTTATTTGTGAGCCTATTGACACAAAAGCAGAGACTACTAAAACAAAATACTGAATCAATAATAAGTAAGGAAAGAAAATTTTGATTTCACTTATGGCTGGATTACTCAACTGATGGGAAAAAAAATGGTGTCATGGACACTGATGACTTGACTACCAGATGCTGGGCATTTCATAACTTCCCTGATGGCAGCCCTATGGAGAAAACTGAGAATAATTACACAATTCACTGACAACGTTCTTTGAAGTTTGAAACAAAACATTAGCATTTGTCTCAATGTTTTTACCTTACCTGTTCCTCAACTTCCAATTTCTGTGTCCCATGACTTGTCACCTGGTACATGCCCACTCCATCTTTTCTCCTGCATGGGAATGACAAGTTTTCTGTTGTTTCCATGTTGTGTGGTCTGCCTTGTTCATTGTATGCATTAAAAATTTAAGGATGCATTGGGGATATTTAATAACTCATCTTCCTACACTGGAAGAGAATCAAACCTTAAAAGTTCTCAGTTTTCACCAACCTTACATCTTTTAGGATCCTGTGTTTCAGTAAGTTTCTGTCAGAAAGAAGGATACTGTCAATGAGGTTTATCATGATTTTTGTCACCCTACCCACACTCTATCTCTGTAAGTCGTCAGCTACGTGTTTGCCAGTGACGGTGAGCGATGATGCCCCAGTAGGAGAAATTCTTGACATGGACATAGTTTCCTGAGAAAAAATGAACAATCGCTGAGTGTTCAAAAGATCTTTGTTCTAGCACTGCATTATAATATGAGACAGAATGCCGAAAACTAAGCTAAAGAAGGAATTCAATTCCTTACAACGCACTGTCTAGATCAAATATGTCTGAGTACAAAGATCAACTCTGTTAGGATATTTTAACTATTGGAATAAGACCCAAAGATTCAAGCTTTCAGGAATTAGATTAATTCAGTAGATGAGATTAGGGTCTCTATCTCTAAACCCCTCCCAACATGCACACACACACACACACACACACACACACACACACACGCACACACACTCCAGCTAAGTTTCTGTTTGATTTAACTCATATGTACCTAGCAGTTCCCTCCACCAACAGGACCTACCATGAAAAAATTCACATCTGCTAACATTTGTCCATTAAATGCTATCGGGAAAATGAGCAAAGGAATAGGAATTTCAATATGTAAGTGGAGAGCAGACTATGGCATTGTTCCTGCCCTCCTAACTCAGAATGCAAATATTTTATTGAAATTCTTCATGTCTCTTTTTCACATCACTATTTGAATTCTAGTCTAAAATTGAGTGAAAAGCATCACAGTGTGACGAGGCAGAGGAGAATCAGCTCCTGGGAATTGCAGTGGTCCTGCTGGAGACTTCTGTTCTGCTACCATGACTCAGGTAGTAATAACTCTGGCAAGCACTCAGCCAAGTTCAACTCCATGTGGAAAGCAACATGGAAAAAAGCTTGTCTGGGGCCAGAATTATGCCATTTGTTGTTTTCATGTTCTTTGTTTTATTTTTTTAAAGTTTGTAAATTAATACAGGCAGATATTCAAAGATCAAACAGTACAAAAAATTTATAGTGAAAATTAGCAGTTTTTTTCCCTACCACTTCCTACCTGCAAACCCACTCCTCAAATGATCACTTTAAGTTTTTTCTTTTTCTTTTTTTCTGCTGCTATTGACTGTCATGTTTCTAAATACCGTGCTTCTCTGCTGTTTCTTGATTTCTGTTTTAAATGTCATCAGGTTCTGGAGAAATATTGCATGGGTGGCTCTAGGCTAGAGGTTAAAATCCATCCGTTCATTAACTATAGAAGTGATAATACCAATACCATGTAGTCAGTGAGATCATTAAATAAAATAACACATAAATAGTGTTTGGAACAAGCCTGGCGTGTGGTAAGTGCTCAATACGTGTAAGTTGTTGATTTTGTCATTAATCACAATTGCATTGTTTTTCCAGTTGATTCACTTTACAGCCGATGATGATGTGTTATCCTAACACTGCCCCCATCATGTCCTATCTATCAGGCACTATAGATCATTGCTTAGGACCTATGAGATTTTCAAGCACTTACGTGTGAAACCTGAAAAAAAAGGGGTTCCAAAAAGTAGGAAAACAACAAAAATAAAATTCGTAACTGCTCAGTTAATTGTAAAATACAACATTTGTTAGCTATTCATAATTATCTATAAGTTATAGGCAGTAAGGGTGCATTTCACTGTGTCATGATGTGAATGGGGCTCTTCAAAAGCCATATCACATTCTCCCAATGGCGCCCTGTCACATCTTTTGATAACTAAGCGATAATCTGGGTTCTTATTATTATCGCTGATAGCAATTGTGTGTCATGAAATTTTTATACCGCATTTTCTTCTCCACTATCGTAAACATCTGCCTCACTTTCTCAACTGCATGCTTCTCCAGGTGACTTTTCTTTCCAGTCTGCCCCACCAGGTCATCTTTTCCCACAAGCGACCACCCCTGCAGAGGTGTCGGCCCCAGGCGCTCCCCCCACCCCACTCATGCAGACCACGCCTCAGGCTGGGGCGCAGCTGCTGTCCCAGGACATCCCTGTATCCCTTATTGGGTTGACTGGGTGCAGCCCCCAGTCCGTGTCTTCCTCTCCCTTGTTCGAGCCCCTCGTTTCTTTGAAAGCACATCTTTAAGCAACTTCTTAAGAAAGAGTAGTGGGAGGCGAACTTAAAAATGTAAATTTGAAAATGTCATGGCTTCACACTTCAGAAGAGATTCACTACATACATTTCTAAGATAAAAATAATTTTCCCTCGAAATTTGGGAGATATTGTTCCACGATTTTTACCACCTGGTAATTTTGCTGAAAAATTGACAGTCAGCCTGATCGTTTCCTTGTAGGTGATGTACTTTATTTTTTCTTGCAAGAAGGTTTTAGAACTATAGCTGCATCCTTGCTGTTCTGAAATTTCTTGATGAGATTTCTTTTACTCGGATTGAATGATAAATAATTCTCATTAACAGAGAGAAACAAGCCCAAGCCCAAATGAGCTTGAACAATAAAGGAATTACATGCTCCAGTAACAGAAACATGGGTGCCAACAAGGGCTCGGTTTCTCCCTGTGTCTCCTCTCAGCCTTCCAGCATCAGGTCAGGGGACCAGGCTGGCTGCCACCAGCTCCCTGCTTCCTTGTTTGGGGTCCAGCGTTCCTCATTCAAGTGGTTTATCTCTGCATTCCCAGAAAATCTGGGAGTCACCAATTGAGGCTGCATAAGTAGCCTTTTGAACCAATCTCTGTAGCCAGAGAGATGAAATAGACTATAGCATCCAGCCCTGGGGCTGGGGGTGGAGTCTGCTTCCCAGGGACCACAAGGTCCCCATCAGAAATAAAAGACTGTCGGGAAGGAGAGCGGGGAAATGGGGGCTGGGAAGCAGTCAGCTAATTTCCATGAGAAGTTTCCTTTCTTTCTCCCCATTTTTATTCAGGACACTCAATGGAAACTTGTAATGTAGAAACTAAAAACGTTCCTTTTATTATTTCTTAGGAAAATCTGTCTGCTTCTTTTCCTCTACTTGTTTCCATTTGGAATTCTCATCAGCTGTTTCTCATTGTTCTTCCCTCCTCACTTTTTTTTTTTTAATAAATTTATTTATTTATTTATTTATTTTTGGCTGTGTTGGGTCTTCGCTTCTGTGCGAGGGCTTTCTCTAGTTGTGGCAAGTGGGGGCCACTCTTCATCGCGGTGTGCGGGCCTCTCACTATCGCAGCCTCTCTTGTTGCGGAGCACAGGCTCCAGACGCGCAGGCTCAGTAGTTGTGGCTCACGGGCCCATTTGCTCCACGGCATGTGGGATCTTCCCAGACCAGGGCTCGAACCCGTGTCCCCTGCATTGGCAGGCAGATTCTCAACCACTGCGCCACCAGGGAGGCCCCCCCTCCTCACTTCTAATACTGGGTCCTTCAGTCCTTTTGTGGCTAAAACAATAGCTCATCAAGGGTCCTCGGGCCTTCATGTCCACGTCTAAAACTGAGACAGGCGACCTGCCCAATGGATAGGAATTGAAACATTTTTAGTCGAAGGGAGGGAACTGAATGTGTTTCATGCAGATAAGTACAAATTAATTTCCTCCAAACAAACAGAATCACCGGATCTTAATAAAGATGTTAGCTGTTGTGATTCCAGGAAACACTCAGCACCCAGGCCCTTAGCTTAGACCTTGCTGATGCCCGGGTCATTGTTTCACATCTTGCTGTTGTCAGCTGGTAGCTCTGAAGGTCCGTGGCGGTGTCATGGTCCCGTTTTGGCTTCTACACATACTGGAAGTATTTCCTCTTTCCCGTAATAATGTCCAAGCTAGGTTTGCTGTGGTGGGGATTCTGATGCCACCCATTCTGTCAGTAGTATTATCTGGATTCAATCAGTAAAAATGTGGGTTCCCACCAACTTAACACACACTTGCTCTCCAGGAGAAAAAGGTGAAAGTGATCGGAACTGCAGGTGTGAGGGGCTCTGACAGGGAACGGGTGCGTTTCCCTCTTGCAGAGCATGGATCTAAACTTCACAAACTGATGTGTTTGTACTTTTCAACATTGTGTTCCAGAATATAAACTTGTTGAAGGAAGTCCGTCCTTAACTTTTATATAGGATATGCAGCTGTGAAGGTAACAGAAGGAGGTCCTGAGCCTGACTCTGGTTGGAAGGTCTGGCATATGGTCCCACATCTAGCCAGAGTGCTTGAATCATTTGTGTGCCCAACTCTGTGGGCAAAGCTTCCAGCTGGCCAGTGTGATCTGCTTTGAGGCTGACCACCAAGTCCACGTTCTTCCAGAACTGCTACTGCCCCACCCCCAATTCACAGACCATCTAACCTGCTCTGAGCAGTGTTCCTGATGCCACCTGCAGCCCCAGGGCCCCCGTCTCTCTCACACAGACTGCAGCTTATTCCTGTCCGTGGTTTCCCCCATGGTTAAGTACTAAGTGAGATGGGGAAGAAGGGCAACAAAGCCGCCTAGAGAATCATTCTTTTCACTTCTAATTCTGCTTCCTCACTGGCCTTTGAGTGAAACAGGTTGCTTCGGGGGGAGAGTTAGGGCACTAATTAGTGTTTTGAAATCCCATTCAAAACCAGGATAATAAGACTCTAAATTCCCAGCTTTGCCTCCGAACTAAATCCTTGAGATATTTTGAGTGGTTCCTTAAGTTCTTTGTTCTCCACTCCCCAGCATTCATTTATCCTCTTGGTCTAAATTACTCCTTTTACTCCAGGACAGTTTTAGAATTAGGAAGGTGTCTCCGAAGATGTGATGTGCAATTTTCAAGCAGGAAGAGACTCAGCTGCCCTCACCTTTCATTTATCTCATAGCAGCCTCCAATGAAAAAGTTAATCTGCTTTTCATTAACGTTAAAGAAATGAGCAGGAAAGCATGAAGGCACTCCCACCCCTGCAGTGATGCGGATGGATTCACGGAGCAGGTCACAATTTTGTGCTCTGGTTTTCTCCAGCCCTCAAAGGAAATGATATAGGTAGTACATTACCACCTGTATGTCTCCTAGAGGTAGACTGAATGATGATTTGAGTGCATCCAGTGGTTGGGCACAAAAGTGCTCTAGAAAAGCAAAGTGTTATCTCTAAGGTTCCCCTCAACTTGCAGTTTATTCAGACATGCTCTTCTTGGGACAGAAACAATAGTTTAACCACGTCCAAGAGCATAGACGTTTTCCGTGGGCATTCGCCCAGCTCCTCCCTCCTGGCACCAATCTACAGAATTAGGTGCTATTAAATCTATTTTTAAAATATGCAGAATGCCTAGAAGGAGTTTGCAACATTACTTTATTAGACTTCTATTAAGTCTTCAAATTTCCATGTGATTATACTACTGCTATAGATTAAGAAATACTCCCCAACCCCACATCCTTGCTGTGGTGACCCCTTTAACTTGAGAACTGACAATCCCCCAGACTTTTCCCACCAGGCAGCCCAGGGTAGACACAGCCAGCAATGCTCACTGGAAATCAGAAACACTCCCCATAAATTCTTAGCACGTAGTATCTGTTTCATTATTTGGGGGAACAGAATATTCACTTGTATTACTTATTAATTACAAAGATTGTTTATTAATTAGAAATTAAAAGGGTACCTTTGCACTGGAGAAGTCTGACAGATACCCCGCCTTTAACCAAGTTATTCTACTGAATTTCACTAAGACTGGGACAGTTGATATCACGTGTCCAGATATGATACATTATCACCAACGTGATATTCTTGCCCAAAGTGTTTAACATGAATCTATACTTTAAAAAAAATGAGAGGGCATTTAAAAAAATAACTGGTCTTGACTCCTTAAAAATTTCAGTGACATGGAAGATAAAAGAAGTAGGGAGACCGTCTTGGACTGAAAGATGTTAGATGTCAGGCAATGATTTGATCCTGGATCTGGGCCATAAAAAGCTATAAAGTGTCTTGCAGGGAACACTGGGGAAACAAGACTAATGACTGTGTATCATCTACTCGGATGCTACGCATACTGTCAACTGTGGGTCTCTTGCCGGTGGTGGTGCTGAGGTTATATAGGAGAACATCCTTGTTCTTAGGAGACACATCCTGGATCTGGAGTATTGATGAGAAAGGACCACGATTTCTGTGACTCACCATCTGATCATTCAGATGCACATGCACACACACAGGTGGTAATACGTTACCAGTTATTAACATATTAATAATTGTCAGATATGGACAAAGTGTATTTGAGTGTTTATTATACTAGTCTTTCAGTGTTTCTGTAGGTTTGAAAATTTTCAAAATGAAAGTTGGGGGAAACCTGTTATTGCCCCTGATAATTTACTTGAGGAAATAAATGGCTATATTTATTCAATTTCCCAAATCCTTAATCTTGCTCACAGGCCTTGTGGCAGACCATCACGCTCTTGCAGGTAAAGACAAGAACGGCATTTGCTTAGTTCAAACAAATGAACAGTTTTATTGAGATATAAGTCACATACCATACAATTCATCCTTCTGAAGTGTATAATTTTGTATTTTGGTTTCTTACTTTTAGTATATTTGCAGAGTTGTTGAACCTTCACCATTATCTAATTTTAGAATATTTTTTCACTTGAGAAAAAAAATCTCATACACATTAGTAATCATGCCCTGTTCTCTCCCTCCCCGCCGTCCCCTGCAGTTCCTAATCTACTTTCTGTCTCTGCGTATTTGCCTGTTGTGGAACTATAAATGGAAACAGTGTAGACTTTGGTGAATGTCTTTTCACCAAAGACTTTGCTTTCACTTAGCACGATGTTTTCAAGGTTCATCCATGTTGTAGCATGCATGCAGTTTATTCTTTTAATTGCCATTTATCTTCTGCAATATAGATATACCATATTTTGTTTATCCATTCCTCGGTAGATAGATATTTGGGTTATTTTTATTTTTTATAGATTGGTAGTTGCCAGAGTCCAAGGGGTGGGGGAAGTGGCAGATGGTGAGCAAAGGGCACAAACTCCCAGTTATAAGATGAATAAGTTCTAAGGATCTACTGTACAGCATGGTGACTATGGTTAACAATACTGTATTATATACTTGAAAGTTGCTAAGAGAGATCTTAAATGACCTCACCACACACACACATACACACACATATACACACACTCACACACAAATGGTAACTATGCAATGGATGTGTTAACTAACATTACCGTGGTAATCATTTCATAATGTCAATACATATCAAATCATCACAGTGTATACCTTAAACTTACACAATGTTATATGTCAAATATATTTCCATTAAGGTGGAAAAAATTAACAAAGCACTTGACATGTATCCAAAGAAGATCTATAAACGGCCAATAAGCACATGAAATAATACTCAAAATCATTAGTCATTAGGGAAATGCTAATCAAAACCATGATGAGATACCACTTCACATCCACTAGGATGAATAAAAAAGGCAAACAATAACAAATGCTAGCAAGGACATAAAGAAAATGGAACCCTTATACACTGTTGATGGGATTGTAAAAGGGTGCAGCTGCTTTGGAAAGCATTTTGGCTGGCATTCAACATGTTAAACATAGAGCTTCCTATATGACTCAGCAATTCCATTTCCAGACATATACCTCAAAGTGATGAGAACATACTTTCACTTAATGTTTACTTAATTTTGCATATAAATATGTTTCCATAATTTTGTTGTATTAATATCAATCATGCAATATGTGCGTGCAAGAATATTCAACCCTTTTAAAATAAGAATATTTTATTTGGGGATTTTTTTAAAGTTCAGAGTTGTTTAACTAGACATCAATAGATACTTAAAGGAGACTGTGCTGTGAAGAATAAAAGCAGACGCAGTAGCTCACAGAAGAGACAGTATCACAACCAGCGGCTTCATATGTATGCGTCAGGGACAGACATTGGGACCGATGAGATTGCAGGTCATACCAGTAACCACGCTTGGAAACTGAATAATAGGATCGTTTATGAGGCATTTCTAGAAGTAAAAATCAATTGAAAAATGGATTGCCTGCAAAATAACTAATGATAAAATAAACAAGTATATCTATTACTGAAAGGTCTATGTAGGAGAAGGAACAATAAAATGAAAGCAGGAAACACAGTAGATAATAAGACCAAAGCAGTTGACCTTGGAAGACTGAAATGTGGACCGCTCACCCACTCCTACCACAACCCATAGTGAGATGATCAGAGGGTGGTAGACCCAGGTGCTGTGGAGTGAATTGTGTCTCCCCGACCCACGCCCAAGACATTCATATGTAGAAGCCCTAATTCCCAACGAAGGTATTTGGAGGTGGGGCCTTTGGGAGATAATTAGATTAGGTTTAGAGGAGGTCATGGGGGTGATGTCCATGATGGGATTAGTGTCCTTGTAGAAGAAACACCAGAGCATCCGTCCTCCTTCCCCCCCTCTTTCCCTCCCTCCCTCTCCCTCTCTCCTGCCAGGTAAAAACACAGCAAGAAGACAGCCATCTGTACACCAGGGAGACAGCTCTCACCAAAATAAATTACCTGACCCCTTGATTTTGGACTTTCCAGCTTCCAGAACTATGAGAAATAAATGTCTGTGGTATTTTGTTATCAAAGTCCAGGCTAAGACACCAGATGAGGAAATGCTAGTGATATTTTATGACAAATGCAAATATCAGCGTCTGGGAGACTTAGACCAAGTGGTAAACACTGTCTGTCTTTCATTCTCGGAGTACATATTTGATTAAATGTATATTGACTGGTTTTTAAAGTTGGACCTTCTATTGACAAAAGACCCTCAGGGAGTGTGTCTAATAAACGCTCATTAAACACGACAGCAGCGCACAGCAGCCTCGTAACACAAACACAAAGAGAGCATCGCAACGCAGACACTGTGGCCAGGCTTGGATCTGGACAGGCCACTTAGAGACGGGGGCTCTTCTGTGTGGAAAGCAAAACAGTGACGGACTGTGTCCACCCAGAGCAAGCGGGGGACTTTCTAGTCCCAGGACGCTGAGTATCACTGTGGACTTCTAAGTGCTATTGGCCCAGGGAACTGAATGGAGAACCGTTGCTCTGCAAGCCTGACATTCACCGTGAGAGGCCCCTACAGCTCTTGCTCCTGACATACATGCTGTCATGCACCGCAGCCATGACAACATCTGTATCCACCCCCATCGTAATCCATAACAGGGCCCAGCGTCCGACATCGCCCCTCCCACTGTGTAGTTTACACACAGCGGACGTTTATCGCTTCAGGCGAAAATCCATGTGGAACTTGATCAAGAAAACGGCGTTTTATTCACTGAAAAACTTTAGTTTTTAAAATTATAAGAATGAAACACGTTGATTTTTAGAAAACATATGGAACTTGTAAGGAAAAATACGCATACAATTCTCCAGCAATCTCATTAAAGGGAGAAAAGCACTATCAAAAATTCTTTAAAAATCTTTTTTCCAGCATGGATTATAAAGTTCAAATTTCACTAAACTCAGAAATCTGCTTGCATCAAAGCCGTATCACTCAGAATGATTATATTACACTGAATCATTGTTCTGGGCTCTCAAATGCCTCTTTAACAAGGAAGAGATCCGGGCGCATTTTTTTCTCCCGTTGCAGAATTAAGCTTCTAAGCTCCCGGTAGCTTCTCAGCGGTTCAGGTCATAAGCTCTCTTGAAAACACCTAAGGCCTGTAAGCCCTGGAGGCGGGAGCATCGGCTCGGGCTGAAATGCTAAATCCCGGTGGGACAGACACCACAGTAAACTGTCTTCAGATTTTCCACAATTGTTTCAGCTCTGGAGCCAGAGCCTAGTGAACATATAAGGCGAATAGAATAAGTGCAACAAGGACCAACAATAATTTTTTCTAACATCTTTATTGGAATATAATTGCTTTACATTGTTGTGTTAGTTGCTGCTGTATAACAAAGTGAATCAGCTATACGTATACACATATCCCCATATCTCCTCCCTCTTGCGTCTCCCTCCCACCCTCCCTATCCCACCCCTCTAGGGGTCACAAAGCACAGAGCTGATCTCCCTGTGCTATGCGGCTGCTTCCCACTAGCTAGCTATTTTACATTTGGTAGTGTACATGTGTCCTTGCCACTCTCTCACTTCGTCCCAGCTTCCCCTTCCCCCTCCCCGTGTCCTCAAGTCCATTCTCTACTTCTGGGTCTTTATTCCTGTCCTGCCCCTAGGTTCATCAGAACCATTTTTTTTTTTAGATTCCATATATGTGTCTTAGCATATGGTATTTGTTTTTCTCTTTCTGACTTACTTCACTCTGTATGACAGACTCTAGGTCCATCCACCTCGCTACAAATAACTCAATTTCGTTTCTTTTTATGGCTGAGTAATATTCCATTGTATATATGTGCCACATATTCTTTATCCATTCATCTGTCGATGGACACTTAGGTTGCTTCCATGTCCTGGCTATTGCAAACAGTACTTCAATGAACATTGTGGTACATGACTCTTTTTGAATTATGTTTTTCTCTGGGTATATGCCCAGTAGTGGGATTGCTGGGTGGTATGGTAGCTCTATTTTTAGTTTTTTAAGGAACATCCATACTGTTCTCCCTAGTGGCTGTATCAATTTACATTCCCACCAACAGTGCAGGAGGGTTCCCTTTTCTCTACACCCTCTCCAGCATTTATAGTTTGTAGATTTTTTGATGATGGCCATTCTGACCGGTGTGAGGTGATACCTCATTGTGGTTTTGATTTGCATTTCTCTAATGATCAGTGATGTTGAGCATCCTTTCATGTGTTTGGCAATCTGTAATCTTCTTCGGAGAAATGTCTATTTAGATCTTTTGGATTGGGTTGTTTGTTTTTTTGATATTGAGCTGTATGAGCTGCTTGTATATTTTGGAGATTAATCCTTCATCAGTTGCTTTGTTTGCAAATATTTTCTCCCATTCTGAGGGTTGTCTTTCTGTCTTGTTTATGGATTCCTTTGCTGTGCAAAAGATTTTAACTATAAATTATATATGCTTCCAAAATATATTCTCAATCAATTTTGATTCTGTTGTCTCCATTAAAAAAGATAACCTATTGCAGCACACAGGCTTCAGTAGTTGTGGCTCGTGGGCTCTAGAGCACGGGCTCAGGAGTTGTGGCTTGCGGGCTCTAGAGCGCGGGCTCAGGAGTTGTGGTGCATAAGCTTAGTTGCTCTGTGGCATGTGGGATCTTCCCGGACCAGGGATTGAACCCATGTCCTCTGTGTTGGCAGGTGGATTCTTAACCACTGGGCCACCAGGGAAGTTGCCACAATGAGAAGCCCTGCACCACAATGAAGAGTAGCCCCCGCTCACTGCAACTAGGAAAAGCCCGCACGCAGCAACAAAGATCCAACGCAGCCGAAAATAAATAAATAAATAAATAAATTTAAAAAAATAACCTGGGGATAAGCTATAAGCACCTCCACCACTACTCACTTTGGTGCTCATTTAGATCTAAGTGACTTGTGATTTTCAAAGGCATTTGGAGTCACAGGACCTCTTTAACTTTGGAAAATCAAGTAGAAGTGTTTGTGTGTGCTAGAAAATGCTTCCCAAACTGTGTGTGCCAAAATAACAAGTTTTTTTTTTAAAGTTTTCAACTTTCACAAAATATATAAAAATCAAATTATTAGAGAAATGAAAAATATATATAATAAAGCCCCTAAGTTTTTTATTAGATTAAACAGATATAAACTTACTATCAATGCTCAAATGACTATAAAAGTTTTTAAGGTTCGATTTTTTGCTTATCTTACCTCAGAATGGCAACTTCTTGCAGACCAGTCCACAGGACCACACTATAAGCAACCGAAATAATTTCTAGAGTCAAAGGAAAACACTCTTAAGGAGAAAAGCTTGACTCTTTTTAAGAAAAAGCATTTAAAATTCATGACACTTTTTAGCTGTCAGAAAGAAACTCGTTTCCATATTTAATCCCTTATCTGGTGGCTTTTACATCTTACACCCAGATTCAGTTCTGCAAAATGTTTAGTGACTCATCAAGAACAAAGATTTGGAGAGTTTTGTGTGAGCCAAAAGAAGATGTAACATTCATGGCAGAAAATGTTCTAAATATTCCGATAGCTTTTTAGAAATTCCTTATACATTTTTTCTATGATTTGACAGTTGAGCAGAACATCAAATATTCTTAAAAGAAATAAATGGTACGAACATTTTGATCCAGATTTATTTTACCATACTTGCGAAAGATGATCCCAATTATCTTTTTTCAAATTTGTCTGTTCTGCAGGGGTATTTCCTGTCCAATAAAGACTGATTTAGTTTTTTTTTAACTTGATGGATCTATATAGCCAATGCCAACAGGAAGATTTTGAAATAGGCTGCTAAATTTCAGACAATCTGAAATATAGTTTGAACAAATTCCTTTTTAAGCTGAATAATGTTTAATAACTTTTGGGATTGAAAAACTGCTCAAATTTTAACCTTTTTTTTTTTTTTTTTAATTTATTTATTTATTTATTTATGACTGTGTTGGGTCTTCGCCTCTGTGCGAGGGCTCTCCCCAGCCGCGGCAAGTGGGGACCACTCCTCATCGCGGTGCGCGGGCCTCTCACCACCGCGGCCCCTCTTGCTGCGGAGCACAGGCTCCAGACGCGCAGGCTCAGCAATTGTGGCTCACGGGCCCAGCCGCTCCGCGGCATGCGGGATCCTCCCAGACCAGGGCCCGAACCCGCGTCCCCCGCATTGGCAGGCAGACTCTCAACCACTGCGCCACCAGGGAAGCCCTTAACCTCTTTTTTTTCTTAGCTCTTTCGACCTGTCCCAAACGAGAACAAGTCAGGGACCACATCTGTATTGTGGACAAAGAATCCCAGGGAATATATCCAAAAAGGACAACTTGAACACAGCCACATCAGATGATAAAGTGACAGCAGACTCGTTTCTTTCTCCTGGTATTTCTACCAAATCCAGATGAGTGACAGATGCAGTTATATCTGATACCCTTTATGGTGGTTACTAAATTTTCAGAGTCAGCACCGATCTCTATGACAGCACATAAAATGTGTTTTTGCTAATTATGGTTGCGTATAGGGTTCACCAGAGAAAGAAATTAGCACACACACACACACACATTCTTAAAAGCCAGCAAATAATATCCGCCAGGCATTAAACTCCCAGAATGTTCTTCTTTCCTTCTCTCTCAGCCCTCACTCAGAGGTATCGGAGAGGTGATTGTGAGATGAGGGTTTAAATCTCAACCCCTTTCTGTGATGCACAAGACAGTGTCCCTGGCTGCACCTTACCATGTCCTCATGTTCTCATGTGATGATTGAAAGTAGCCTTTGACCTTCAAGAATTTAGCAAATATGACAACATTTAGGTGGGTCATGACAGCAACATCTCGCTTTTCTTCGTACCCTGAAGATCGAATTTCTGCAAAATTCCTTTTTGAAAATTCTTCCTTCTGAAGCTCATAAAATACTTTTTAAAAATAGAAGGTGCATATACGTCTTTTACGGTAATAACCTATTACGGAACCCAAGCTTTGGAGGCATGAATCATTCATACTAACGTCATTCTAGATTTTTCTGTTTCTCTAACTACTTTCTATTGCTCATGGAACTCAGTACTCTTGCATTATTTGGATTTCTCTTTTCCCTGCTCCTTTCCACATTCTGGATTAGTTTGGTTAACAATGGAGGCTGATTTTCTACCTTTATAAAGTGGAAAACTCAACTGAAGTTTCAGGGTGCAGACATCATTTTTCTCCCCATTTACCAGGATGATGATGATGATTGATTTGCACAATCACCACTCACTGCTTTTCCTGCTCATGGCTTCACCCAGATCCTTTTCACAGAACCCTATAGTTTTTCTTATGCAAGATCCCTACACGCTCCCACCCCCAGAGGTTGTCCAGCAGTTATTCTTGTCTGTCAGCCCAGCCATGTTGAGGCTATTACTTTATAACATGTTGACAGACGTAATTTCAGCTGTGCTTTAAGCAGACCCTCAGCCATAATCAGACCCTTGAATTCTTTTTACACTAAAGATCTACAGGTGAAGCATGAGTGCAAGAGGAGCCCAAAGTCTAAAATAACTAAAGAACACCTATGTGTAAATACTTTGCTGGTACACTGCATGAACGTATAATCTATTAACCAAACCAGGACATCTCCGGGAGTGAAAGGGTCACTATTAATCATTACACAGGGTCCACAAGCGTAAACACAGCCCGGGAATCTGTAGCATGAAAGAAGTCACCACACCACTCCCACTCAATTTATTATCTACTTTATTTACACATAGGCACCTTATACAGCCTGCAAAATCCCATTTCTTCCAGTGTTTAAGTAACCAGATCATTTCAGTTGCTTTGAAGTCAAGAACTAAAGACTGTACTGAACACAGTAACAGACATGGAAGGTTTCCCTGGACTAACTGCTGCTGCCTTTGCTCATTGTGGCTTTCACTACGCACTCATGTCATCCGCAGTTGGCTAGTTTTAGCCTTAGTTCAGCATTTTGTCATTTCCCTGAGCTACTCTTGACACTTACCTCTTATAATTACCAACTTAGGTTTTCAAACATTTTGAAGTCTATTTCACCTGACTTAGTGCTTCACAGAAAGCTCTCAAAAAGATAAAAGAGAAAGGAAGAAGGAAGGAAGGAAGGGAAAGAGGGGGGGAGGAGGGAGAGGAAGGGTATCCCTGGGTTTCACACAAGCATCCACCTTGAAGGGCGCTCAGTGGAATGGTGGCCATCAGCAGGAGAACATAACGAAATAAAAATAAATTATAAATAAAATTTCCCTTTTTCATAAAGAAAGTACCTCTGTGGAAGACATTTAATAAGTTTTCTTTATTGTTTTTTTTAACCAAGTCACCATTAATTATCGAAATTTTTTTTGTTCTCAAATTTGTAGGACTTAAGAAAAGGCAAGGTTTTTATTTACATATTATTAAATAAACGTTGTATACATTTAAGTTGTACAGCATAATAATTTCATATACATATAAACAGTGAAAAGATTACTACGGTCAAGTTAATTAACTTAGCCTCACGTAGTTATCATTGTGTATGATGAGTACACCTGAAATCACTCTTTAGCATATTTTCAGTGTTCAGTGCTATATTATAAAGTCCAGTCCTCATGCAACACATTCAAGCTCTGGAATTATTCATCCTGTGTAACTACAACTTTGTTCCCTTTGACGAACATCTCTGATTTCTCCCACCTCCCACCTCTTTGTACCACCAGGAGCCTCTTTGCTTCTATGAGTTTGACTTTTTGTTTGTTTGTTTGTTTCTATTCCACATATAGGCGAGATCATACAGTATTTGTCTTTCTCTGTCAGGTTTATTTCAATTAGCATAATGTCTTACGGTTCATCCGTGTTGTAACTAAAGGCAGTGTTTCCTTTTTTCTCATGGATAAATTATACTCCATTGTATATAAATGTACACACAGCACTTCTTTATCTATTCACCCATCGATGGACAGTTAGGTTGTTTCCATATCTTGGCTACTGTGAATAATGCTGATAAGATTTTAAAATGGAAATTTTCCCCATAAACACCAAATAGAAAGGGAGGGAATCAAAAGACAAGGTCTGCATGACACAAAAGAATATTAATGAAGGGACAACGAAGGAGAGCGCTGTCTTTATTTCCTGGAAGTTAGCAATCGTTATTTCTTCATCTGTTTCCTTCCAGTTACTTATTTTCTATTCTTCTTGAAAGAAGAATATTCTATAAATGACAGCACTTTTCCTTCTCTCCTCTGTATATCCTACATTTTTTACCTTTTTGCTTCCTTCCAAATATCTCCAGGGCATGTCCACTAATTTGTCATTAGCAATTTAGCCTGTTCATCAGAGTCTTTATTGCCATTGTTATAGTTGTTAAACCAAATGCATGACCTTTCTTCTTTATAACTGCGTGTTTTTCCTTCCTGCTGCCCTTGCCCCATTTTACATCTTTGAGAGCATTTACTACGCTTATTCTCAATGTTTGATTTGGTTCATTGATTCCGCTTCTTCTATTTAAGATGGTTACGTGAGTCATTTTATTCTGGTGTGTCCTTCAAATGCCCAAGCTCATCACTGCTGGGGGAACCAACCCCCCCAGCCTAGGATGCGTGAGCAGAAGTGGCGGAGTCAGCCTCTGGCTGTTGTGTCCTGTGTGATTGTGTGGTTGTGGGCTGAGTCCACTAACAGGAGGGAAAGGAGCTCCAGGGAGTCCCGAACCTCCCATTCTGAGCCACAACTACTCTCCCTCCAGCCCCAGCTACTTCTACAGTCTTTACTTTGGCTTCTCTAAGGGTATATTTTAAAAAAAGTCTTGGCATCCTGAAGGTAGTGTTTGGAGAGGATCCAGCAACAGGTGGGGAGTGTCCACATTTTCAGGAGTCTCAGCCCAAGTCTCTTTGATTCCAGAAGCTCTCTTTTCCCATCACACCTGCTCTCCTGATAGTCCAGTACATTCTGACTCTGCTTCTTGAACTTTTCAGTAGAAAGAAAACCCCAAAGATGTGTCAGGGTAAAAGAGAGTATATCCGTGTTACATATGAAGGAAGAGACTCTAAAACTAAAGATACCTCCAAAGCTTCCAGGATAGAAATCGTAAGAATAACCCCATCCCCATTCCCAACTCTGTGCCCACTTATCTATGTAGCAGAAGTTATATTCAGTCCAATATCGAATGTTAAGAATGTCAGCCACAGAATATTCAGAATATATTCCCCTTCAGCCCGGGACTATACACATTCTTTTTAAAAGATTTGAATAACTGTGAGTTTATTATACACCATGGGTTAAATTCAGAAATCAGGGTTCCTGTCCTATTAAGGGAGATAATAATGCTAGCAGACGTATACAGTATTAAGTAGCTCAGTCATTATTATTAATCAAATAATTACGAAAAGAACAAAATAGCAAGATGTTGGCAACATCCCTGCATTGGCTCTGGCCATGATGGAAAACCTAGGATAGAAGTTTCATCAGCCCTGGGAGAGGAAGCTGAGGGCTCATTGGACAAGGGGCATTTCCACTGGCCACCTTTTCAACGTGTGACACCTGAGGAGAGACTTGTGTCCACTTCAGACACATCTGTTCACTAATTGTTCCTAAAGTGCTCCCCTCCCATGTCAAAGGGGCTTCTAAGATCTTGATAATTCACGTAGAAAGAATGGATTATCCATAGCATCCATACTCTTAGTCCTTCATCTATTCCTATGGCAACCAGAGAGCTGGTCTTCCCACAATGCTACCGCTCCACTCTGCACACACCTTACCACCTCCCCGACCCACTCTGTATGAGCAGCCACTGTACCCCCTACTAATCGGCCACCTCCACGTCTATAAACATTTATTGAAGTGACCAAAACAAAATTCAGGTGACTGAAGCTGGTTACTCCTTACAGGTCCTAGAGAGTAAAGAAAATGGCATCATCTAGTAATGCGAATTCTGTACAGATCATGCAATTAAACATTTCAATAAGGTATTTAGCACAGATTGCATATTGTACCAATTTCTAGATGAAATCCTACAGATAGCTCTCTTGTAAAGACCTGGCCCCTATCTCCTGCACTTTTCACATTTCACTTTTAAACTTAATAATGCCAAGCTGCCTGTGGAACCTGTTTTCTAGCTCTCTCCATTTCCCAGGCTCCATTCTCCTCCTGGAATGCTTTTCTCGGCTTTTCCATCCGGTTAACACATTGCGGAAAACCCAGCCTAGGGCATCTCCTCCTCTGAAGCCTGTTCTGAACCTCCCAGTCAGGCCACGTGACTTGCCTCTGACCCTCCCCAGAACCTGGGCTAACCTCTCTGCCTTCACTACATGGGATGGAAACCACCTGTCTATGTGGCAGACTCTCAACCAGACCGTGAGCCTCTCCAGAGGAAGTACCGTGGCTTCTTCATCTTTGTGTGACCCACACGCAGCTCACACACGTGTGTCTCATCGGTGGTGCTCCGTGAGTGATTGCTGACCTGAGCTAGAGCTGACAGCAAGGGAGGCGTAGATGCTTCAACAACGGCCTTGAGTCCAACTTCACCTGCACTGGACCGTCAGCCGCGCACAGTTGCTACCTTTGTAGGTGCTATACCTGCACCAACCACTCCAGGTCTCACAGGTGTGCCCCTGCCTCCTCCTTAAGAAATCCCAAATATGACGCAGAGGAGAAAGAGAATCTTATGAATCTCTGTGTCCAAGAGACACGTCTGCTCCAGGATAAAGTGTTCTTGGAACAACTGAAAGGCACGGACCTTTGCAAACCATCCTCTGAGACTAAGTTGATGTTTTACTAGAAAGTAATCCTCCTCCAGATTCAGAGTTTTCTTTCCTCTTTCCAACACTCCAGTCTATCCTTGGGTACAAATCTTGTCAATCCCTTCTTATGCATATCTTAAAATATTCTTCAAGTTTCTTTGAGGCTCAATCCAGTTATTTAAAAACTCTGCTCTGCAAACTATTATATATGGGATGGATACTATATATATATTTGGTTCCCTGTTTCTATATATGTCCTACTATATAGCACAGGGAGCCATATTCAATATCCTGGGATAAACCATAAAGGAAAAGAATATGAAAAAGAATGTATATATATGTGTGTGTGTAACTGAATCACTCTGCTGTACAGGAGAAATTAACACAACACTGTAAATCAACTATACTTCACTAAAATAAATTTTTAAAAGTCTGCTCAAATGACTTAATAAATAATGGAGAAGACAGGTAATATACAGAGTTCTCATGTAATTTCAAATTTGTCCTAAGATCTCTTGGCCATTCCACCAAGAGAAGAGCCAGTTTCTAGTGAGCTGGGGTCCTTGACCAGCTTTCACACTTTTCCCCTTCTTACTGGTTCAGTTTCTCTGTCATAAAATAGAAATGATGGGCCCACCTTTATACACGTATCTATGGTGAATCTGATTATTTTAGCTCCTTTGCTGGCCAATAACTGCAGCTCAATCGTATGGTATTTGGCATTGATTTTAAAACAGGCAGAAACACTGACTGCTGTTCTTAATTTCAGATCACTTCATGCTTAAGGCTGTAGTCAATACCTACTGAGATTCAAGGATTAAATGATTCACAAATGGGAGATTTCCAATAGTTCTACTATTTTCGGTTAATTTTTGAAAGTGTATAAAACATGTCACCGTCAAGCTTTTACAGAGAAAAACTAATGAATGCTGACTAAACCTTGGATAAGCCACAGAACACTCCAGGGAGGGTCCTGATCTAGAGTGTCCAACCAACTGAGAGCAGAAATACTGATTCTACTGGAAAATGCCAAAGCCATGATATACTTTTGACCTAATCTTTCTACTTATTTTTTCCCTAAATATTGAGATTTTGAGACAAACATTAGGGTGGTACAAAATACCAGCCTTCTCTCCAGCTTGACAGGATCTTTCCTTGTCCGAACAAACCTTCTCTGACTCTCTTTGAGGCATTTTGATAGCATTTAGGCTTCGTAGAGTAGTGAAACTGAATTGCACAAACGTGTAAGAAAGCCATTTATTTCTTTTTGGCGCCGATCAACTATTTTCCCAGAAGTACTAGCGAGCTCCTATACTACATTTTTGGATCACTGGAAGCAAAATTTTCTTCCCTTTGTTTTCTTTTTGGGGACCAACACTCCAAATGAGCTTGGCCTCCTTATGCTATGAACTGACAGCCAGGGTCCACTGTTCTTCCTCAGGCCCCGAGCCAAGAGCTTTATGAACATCTTCTCCAAATGGTGCGTGACTATTTCACCTTCTCCTTCCTGCTTGTGCACATGCATCTATACACTGTACATTATATGGGGGAATCTTCTCCTTCATACAATTATTTGAACAAAATAAATAATTCAGACTCTGTAAATTAAAAACTTCTTAACTAAAACAATGGTGATAATGAAGAAAGAAGGATAGTTGGGAAGGTGTGTGTGTCACTTTCTGTGAAATAACAAGAATAAATAATACCTGGTAATCACTTTCAAACACGTCAGCTGAGTACTCATGAGGTCCATAGTTTGAAATGAGGTTAGTTATAAAAATTCAGATCAGAATTCTTGTATGAAATTGCATTGTTGTGAAATCTCTAGAGAACTGAATCGGGTAAATAATTCTGGCTTGATGTATAATTGTAGAGAATGTATGTAAATTAATTAGGGGAGCCCCTAGGAAATATCACGTGTGAGGATTATGTAATTGCCAATTAAAACACAACCCATGACCTGGCTCTGTAATCACCACCTAGTCGCACTTTTCTCTGTGCTCTTGGTACAGAAGAGAATTGCAAGCTGCATTTCCCTGAATTCCATGAAGCTTGGTCTACTAATTAGATGCATTCTTTCAAGGTTTAGAAGCTAGAAGCTGGGTACAAGGAAATTTCCTTTATTTTTGGTAGTTGTTGCTGGCAAGACCGGTTTTGGAGATGCTGGGGTTTTCTGAGCAGTATCCCAGGGCCCCTTGCTCCCTCCTTGTAAGTCAAAGGGCAGCTGTGACCAGAGAGGTTCCTGATCCTTGCTTCCCGGTGACACCAGAGTGTTCTTTTAGTCACCGGTTCCAGTAGCCACTCCTCACTGCCCTCCTTCCTATTAAAGTCGCTGGTTTACCCGCAGTGGGCCAGCTTTACGGTGCAGTTCTGAGTCTGTCCTAGCGGCAGCCTAGTGCACAGGCCTCTGGCCCATTTCGTCAATTTCCATTTCTTGCAAATGAACCCTAACTGATACGCAAAAGTAACACAATACCAAATACAAAACTTACATGCTTTTAAAAGAAACACCCACCCACATACCACATAAAGATGTTCAATGGGGCAAATGATAGAAAACAAAGGAGAATTAAAATAGAAAATATAAGACAAAATTTTAGGACAAATATCAGATATCTATCCTGCAAATATAAAGGAGATAAAATTATCTCTTTAAGGAAAAAGACACATATTGGGTCAAAAGACATTGTACATAAGAAATATCAACAAAACCTACTGACTCAAGGTTTAAAGAAGGAAAAGGCATTAAAACATAATATCAAAATAGTAACAAAATGAAGTTTTATCAAACAAGGCTGATTTAAGGAGAGAAATTGCTCAAAAAAATAAAAAGTCACCAGTTAATGATAAAGAGTAGGGACATTGGATAAAAGATGTATCTTTATGCATCAAAATTTTAGGTTTAGATTTCTTGTAGATGCTATTTATCCAACTAACTTTCACTCAATTTCTAGTTTATTTAAAACTTTTATGATAATTGGGTGTTGAATTTTGTCACATCTTTTTTCTGCACCTAATAAGGTAGGTATAGGAACTTTTCCTCAGTTACATTAATGTGATGATTTATACTGGTTATTTTTTGAATGTTGCACCAACTTTGTATTCTTGGTCCAAACCTCATTTGGTCATGAGGCATTATCCATTCTACACATGCTTGAATTTAAGGTGCTAATATTTTATTGAGATATTTGTATTAGGTTTGGACCAGCTTCATAAAGTGAGTTGGTAAGCATTCTTCACCTCTCAAATTTCTATAACAATTTGAATAAGACTGGTATTATATTTTCTTAATTTGTATAAGGCTGATATTATATTTTTCTGTTGGCAGAATTCAGCATTGAAAAACTCTGCTCCTAGAATTTTTGGGGGGGAAAAGTTATCGATTAAAAATTCAATTTCTTTTATAGATACAGGGACATTCAGGTATTCTCCTGTGTCCATTTTATAAAATTACTTTTTAAAGAACTTTGTTCATTTTTTTAAGTTTCAAACTTTATTGGCATAAAGTTTTATAATATTCCTTATTGTCATTTTAACATATATAGTGGTATGACCTTTTTAATTCCTGATATTTATAATTTGTATTTTCTTTTTCTTAATTTTAAACATGCTAGAGATTTTTATTAATTCTTTCCAAGGACAGCCTTAATTTTACTTCTTTGCCATTGCATGGTTTCAGCTCTAAACTATATTATGTACTCTATTCTACTTAATTTGCATTTCATTTGCTCTTCTTTTTATATTTTTTTAGAGTAGAAACTTAAAATCATTGATTTTAAACCTTTATTCATTACTGATGTAGGCATTTAAATGATATTTTTCCCCACTACACAATGCTTTGCTAATATCCCACAAATTTTGATATGTTGAATTTTTATTATCATTTTTGGGTGATTTCTCATTTGACTCAAAAGTTAGCTAGAAATGTCTGGTTTAATTTCCAAGCATTTTGGATGTTTGCTAGTATGTTATTGCTTTCCTTTTTTCCAATTTAATTCCTATGTAACCGAAGAATATATTCTGTAACATTCCAGTAACTGAAATACTTTGTATTCATTTTACGCTCAGTTATGTTTTCTGTCATGGTGCATATTCCACACACACGTGAAAAGAATGGGCATTCTGCCATTGTTGTTTGTAGTTTTCTGTAAAAGTCAATTAGGTCAAGTAATGGTGCTAATGTTGTTCAGAGCTTCTATTTCCTTACAGATTTTTTTGTTTGGTCTAATTTCTCTATGTGTTACAGAAAAAATATCCAACTCTTGTTTTGGATTCAACTATTTTGCCCTTTAAGTGATCAGATTTTGCTTTGTATTTTTTGAGAATCTGTTACTAGATACATACAAAGTTAGTATTGCTATGTCTTCCTGTTGAATCATGACGTATCTTTGTTAGTAAAGATAAATAACACTTTATCACTTTATCTTTGTTAGAACTTCCTGTCTGATTGATATTATCAGTTATATCAATACTAACAGTAATGGCAGTATTGTCTGCTACATTTTTCTTTTTTATTGAAATATAGTTGATTTACTATATTATATTAGTTTCAGGTGTACAATACAACATTGTTATTCAATATTTTTATAGGATTATACTCCATTTAAAGCTATTACAAGATAATGGCTATATTCCCAGTACTGTACAATATACCCTTGTAGTTTAGTTTATGCATAGAAGTTTGTGCCTCTTAATCCCATATCCTTATCTTCCCCCTCCCCTCTTCCCTCTCCCCCCTGGTAACCACTAGTCTGTTCTCTATGTCTGTATGTTTCTGTTTTATAATATTTGTTTGTTCTATTTTTTAGATTCCACATGTAAGTGATAACATAGAGTATTTGTCTTTCTCTGCCTGTTTTATTTCACTAAGCATATTACCCTCTAGGTCCATCCATGTTGTTGCAACTGGCAAGATTTCACTCATTTTTATGGCTGAGTACTGTTCCATTGTGTATATACACCACATCTTCTTTATCCATTCATCTGTTGATGGGCACGTGAGTTGCTTCCATATCTTGGGTATTATTAAAAATGCTGCTATGAACATAGGGGTGCATGATCTTTTCAAATTAGTGTTTACATTTCCTTCAGATATACACCCAGGTGTGGAATTGCTGGGTCATATGGTAGCTCTATTTTTAGTTTTTTTTAATAACCTCCATACTGTTTTCCATAGTGGCTGCACCGATTTACATTGCCACCAACAGTGTACAAGAGTTGTTTCCCTAAAAATAGAACTACCATATGACCCAGCAATCCCACTCCTGGGCATATACCCAGAGAAAACCATAATTCAAAATGACACATGCACCCCAATGTTCATTGCAGCACTATTTACAATAGCCAGGTCATGGAAGCAACCTAAATGCCCATTGACAGACGAATGGATAAAGAAAATGTGGTACATATATACAATGGAATATTAGCCATAAAAAGGAACGAAATTGTGTCATTTGTAGAGATGTGGATGGATCTAGAGACTGTCATACAGAGTGAAGTAAGTCCTAAAGAGAAAAACAAATATCGTATATTAACGCATATATGTGGAACCTAGAAAAATGGTACAGATGAACTGGTTTGCAGGGCAGAAATAGAGACACAGATGTAGAGAACAAACGTATGGACACCAAGGGGAGAAAGTGGCGTGGGGGGGGGGGGGGGTGGGATGAATTGGGAGATTGGGATTGACATGTATACACTATTATGTATAAAATGGATAACTAATAAGAACCTGCTGTATAAAAAATAAAATAAAATTTAAAAATTAAAAAAAAAAAAGAGTTGTTTCTCTGCATCCTCACCAACATTTGTTATTTGTGTTCTTTTTGATGATAGCCATTCTGGCAGGTGTGAGTTGCTATAGCATTTTGGTTTTGATTTGCATTTCTCTGATGGTTAGTGCTGTGGGGTATATTTTCATGTCTCTTGGCCATCTGTATGTCTTCTTTGGAAAAATGTCTATTCAGGTCTTCTGCCCATTTTTTAATTGGGTTCTTTGGTTTTGTGATGTTGAGTTGTATGAGCTGTTTAAGTATGTTGGATGTTAACCTTTATAGGTCACATCATTTGCAAATATTTTCTCCTATTCTGTAGGTTGTCTTTTCATTTTGTTGATAGTCTCCTTTGCTGTGCAAAAGCTTTTTTTTTTTTTTTTTTTTAAATTTTATTTATTTATTTATTTATTTATGGCTGTGTTGGGTCTTCGTTTCTGTGCGAGGGCTTTCTCCAGTTGCGGCAAGCGGGGGCCACTCTTCATCGCGGTGCGCGGGCCTCTCACTGTCGCGGCCTCTCTTGTTGCGGAGCACAGGCTCCAGACGCGCAGGCTCAGTAGTTGTGGCTCACGGGCTTAGTTGCTCCGCGGCATGTGGGATCTTCCCAGACCAGGGCTCGAACCCGTGTCCCCTGCACTGGCAGGCAGATTCTCAACCACTGCGCCACCAGGGAAGCCCTGTGCAAAAGCTTTTAAGTTCCATTAGGTCCCATTTCTTTATAGTTTGATATTAATATAGCCATACTAGCTTGCTTTAACTTATCCTATACGTATATGATTTGTTCTTTCCCAGTCTCCTGCTTTCAACATATTCGGGTCTTCATATCTGTTTTACATCTATTGCAGGCAGCCCAGAGTTAAATATTACTTCTTTCTCCAGTCAGATATTACGTATGTTTTAATTGGAATGTTTAATTTATTTACATTTCAAGTAAAGATGGATATGGTTTAGGTCTGCCATCTTCATATTTATTTTTACTTGTCCCTCCTGCTTTTCTCTCTCTCTCTCTTTTTTCTTTTCTTTCTTTTTTTTTTTTTTTGGTCTCTGTTCCTCTTTTCTAGCCTTCTTTGTAGTTAATAAAATTTTTTGTCTCTCATTTTATTTTCTTTCTTGTTTTTTTTAAACTATACTCCCTTTTATTAACTTTTAGAGGGTGTTCTATGGATTAAACTGTGCATTCTGAGGTTATCACCATCTGTTTAAAATTAATATTATAAACTTTAAACTTCACAAGGTATAATTACATGTAACCATCCTATGAGATAATGTTGTTATATATTGTACTTCTGCATAAATTATGAATTCCTTCTTATGTAATAATATTTGTATTTTAATATCCATTTGTCTTTTAAGGAAATTAACTTAACTTGTACTCAAAAGTTGATGATGTTGAAGGAAACTTGGTTTATGTTCTAATATTCCTGGGAAAAGTGGCACATGGAATTTTATCCAGAGTAAGTCATAAAAAGGGCCAGAGTCTGTATTAAAAGTAATCTTTATAAAGAAGGACCTAGAAGCACATGGCAGGAATGGGCATCCATGGGGGGAAGAGGATAAAGGCTGTTTCTCTAACTGTCGCTTTCCTTATAATTTTACTAGGACGGAACCTACTTTGGTACTTGCTCCCTTTGTTTTATGTGTACATTTTTAGTATTTTAATATCAGATTTTGAGAACTACATAAGCAATATAATCAGACAGTTTTGTGAGAAAATATATAAGAAAGTGAGCTGTTCTGCAAGCAGAGTTAATGCTGATGAACAATATTGCAATTTCCTAAAATGGAAATAAACATCAAAAAGCAAACCTTTATTCTGTTCTTCCAGAGATCCCTGTGGTTCACCCAACAGAGGCACAACGCATCTTCATTTCTTGAAAAAACGACAGGCAGAAAAGCTGTAAAACTTAGTACTAATAATTGTTGCTATACACAAATCCAGACGTTAGCTCAAATTATGATTATTTAGCGTTAACAGGGCCTCTGGGTGTACAGACATCAGCACTTTGTATATATTTCTCTTTTATCTAAAGAGCTGTCTGGAATGAGAATGTCAGGTCATTTTTCTACTAAACTAGGCTGAGCGGGTATGTATGGAATTGTGGGCATCCTCGAACACCAAGATGGGATCTCTTTATTCCTTGTTACAAACACCATATCGATGATATTTTGCAATGTTAATAGGAAGAAAAGATTGTGTTTAGAATTCTTTATGGGCTGGAAAGAGAAAAAGTAGAAGCTTTCATAAGATTACATAGTCAGGGATTTTCAAATTTTAGTGTGATTAGTATCTGCCAGGAAATGTATTTAAAATGCGTAAACTAAACATTCCCAGAGCTTCTGTTACAGTATACCTACCTCCAATAAGAGCCAGGAATCCACATGTTTAAGAAGCATCCAGGGGTTTCTGTTGTGTGTTGTTCTACTATCACACTTTCAGAAACACTTCTTGAAGACTTCTGAGCAGAGATGGTGGGGTGCAGCCAGATCACAAAGCCCCCTGCCGGGAACTCAATGAAACAGCAACTGCAATGTTTTAAAACACGCCACCAGCACCCAAACAAGGAGCATGGGTGGTGTCATGTTGCAGACTTCCAAAGGGGGCAGCTAAGAAAAGAAATAAACAAAATTTCAGAATGACGACTGATGTCTAAGTCTAGTACAGTAGTCTAAAGTAAACTTCCAGAACTCAGGAAAGACCCTCTTGTTTTTAATTTTCTTAATGGGACGGTGAGAATGCTGACCAGAATGGTGGCTGCCTGACTCTTAAAGGAGCAAAGGCTTTGGGACCATTTGGATTTGGGGAACGATTCAAAGCTAATAGGTATCTTTATTTGAAAATAAAATACACACCCCACTTGATGAGTGAACCCCGACACACTTACCAGCATCCCAGAAGGAAGTATAGAGCCCCGATTTCTAATAATGACTCTGCATGGTCTTCTCTGTGCCCCATAACCATATCCACTCCCCGCCCCGAGTGTCCCAGCTTAGGCCTCAACAAAACAGATGAAACAGCAAATAGCTGGCTTAAAATCAGACCTATGAGCCGGAGGAGGAACTAACATGCATGAAATTAGAGAAAATAGAAAGTCTGGACAGGGGAGCCTGTTTCAGTGCTCAATCAAGATGAAAAGAAATGTGAGGGCATATCTGCTCACGTTGTGTGAAGAGAAGGAACGAGAAGGGGAGGGGAGGGGGGGAAGCACGCAGGACATGGGTCAAGAATCTGGGCTGGAAAAAATGAGAGAAGAAAAGGAAGAACTTCTTGAGTTTTTTATGTTCAAGAAGAACTTAATAAGTTCTTAATATCATGAAAACCGGAGCTCAAAGGAGAGATGGTTCAACAACAGGATGATATTAAAGGGAGATTGTGGAGAATTTTAAGGACTTATACTAATGCTTTTATAACACTAATTGCATACCTTAGGAGCAGCTAGACAGAATAGAGTCATCAAAATTCTAATCTGTTGGGCTTCCCTGGCGGCGCAGTGGTTAGGAATCTGCCTGCCGATGCAGGGGACACGGGTTCGAGCCCTGGTCTGGGAAGATCCCACATGCCGCGGAGCAACTGGGCCCGTGCGCCACAACTACTGAGCCTGCACGTCTGGAGTCTGTGCTCCGCAACAAGAGAGGCTGCGATAGTGAGAGGCCTGCGCACCGTGATGAAGAGTGGCCCCCGCTCTCCGCAACTGGAGAAAGCCCTCGCACAGAAACGAAGACCCAACACAGCCAAAAATTAATTAATTAATTAATTAATTAAAAAAAAATTCTAATCTGTTAAGACAGAAGAAAGGTAAGGTAATTGTGGTGATTTCAAAAGAAAAAAAAAAGGAGCAGTTCAGAGGAATGAGGAAAGTAAAAGAAAACATGATTATATGTAAAAGGATCATTTGTGTTGAGAAAATTCAACATGTGAAATGGAGAAAATGGTCAAATGAATAACAGAATAAAAAAGTGTTGAAGTAAAGGAAAGATCTGTTTGATTTAAAAAATATTCTGGGGAAAATATTGAAGAACCACTTATGTAGTACTTATTCTAGTTAAGATCTGAATTTCAGGAAGAAAAAAAGAAGTTTGAGGCACCTAGGAAACAAAAATAACACCTTTACCCTGACCCGCAGGTGCAGGTAGTTACAATGCCCAAACCTACTGCTTCTTTCCCAGCCTCCTGACAGTGAGGTAAGGCCAAGTGACAAGTTTGGATAAATGACAAGAGATAAGTGACGTGTGTCACCGGAGAACCCAGGCAGGTGAGTGATTGTGAATTTTCCACTTTCTCTCTTGCCCTGTATTACAGACGAACCAGGCACACGGACTGCGCCCTCCATAGTCATGGCCTTGGAGTGACGGAGTAGAGCAGAAAGAAGCCTTTGCTGAGGTTAGACACTAAGATTTCGAGGTTCATTTGTTTCTGCAGTGTAACCTTTGTCCTATTAACATGACCCAGTTTTATTACCAAGGTGTCCCAGAATAAAGGCAGCCTCCAGACACTCTGCAGCATGAAAACCTCAGACAAGAGTATCCCAGTGAGAACTTTTTGACAAAACAACTACATGATGAGGTCCATTTAGGGGATGCATCAAAATAACTCAAGAGTGGAAAATGCATAATAGCATAACTGGATAGGGAGATTCAAATCAATTTGAATATAGAATTATACTGAACAACTGTAGGCAATATAGTTACAGCACAGATGAAAAGTGCTGTAAACCTTGACAGATTAAAAAACATAATCTTATCTAATGAAAAAACAAACAAGAAAGCCAGGAAGCAGAGGAAAGAGAGTTAGGAAGAAGTATGAGAGTGCTAATTTTTCATCATGAGCGGCAGGTAAACAGTGATAATCTCTCTTTGAGAATGACCCTAACATCTAAATATTATTTTAAATATTTTCTCTACGTTAAAGAGAACTTTTAAGAATCAATATTTCTACTGATCAAGAAATATTTCTTTCAGTTTCATGTTAGTTTTCATGTTATTTTTCCCTCCATTAAAATTAAGAAAAATGAATCTGACTTTAAAATGTAATATACAGCATGAATAGAAAGATTCCATCTTAATAAAATTATTTTATCCAGGATTTGAGCAATTCTTTCTCCATCTCTTTTTTATATTTGCTGCATAGACTGAATTATTTTATATTGAATGTGTGCTAATTTTATTGCAAAAATTATAAAGTCATCGACGGAGAGGGAGGAGACAAATAGAGGAAAAGAGAGTAAGTTAAATTATAAATATATGCAAGCCCAAGGAAAAATACTATCAGATTTTTTTAAAATTCTGAAGCTAGAGAAGTTGACAATAAAGTTCATTTGGAAGAGCAAGGAAGCAAAAGTAGCCAGGAAACGTTTAATAAGAAGGCTAGTACTACTAGACATAAAAATAATATAAAAACTCTGCAATTAAAGGTGCTGAAATCACATGAATAAACAGAAAGACCAAGGGAACAAAATCCAAAATCCAAGAGAAGACGCAGCTGCACCTAGAAATTTCTGTAATATGATATGAAAGGGCTGCATTTTAAATCAGTAAAGGAAAGATGGACTTCTGAAAAAAACAATGTTTGGATAACTGGAAACAATGTGGAAAAAGATAAAATTGGATCCATTTCTCACAAAAAACGTGATAAACCAAATGGTTCAAAGAGTTAAACAAAAAACGAATGAACTAGTGAACAAACAAATAAATAACACCTTAAAAGCATTAGAAGAAACAGGGGTGAATCTCTTAAAAACCTGGGAATGGGAAATCTTTCCCATCTGTAACTCACAAATCAGAAGTAATAAGAAGGAAAAGGATAAATTCTACTACAAAAACAAATCCCAAGCACCTCTACCTGAAAAAATTCAAAATAAACAATGTAATAAAATATGAAAAAATTTATTTGTAATCCATATCACAAAGCATTGTTAGTCCAAGAAAGTTTCCAAAAGTAGACCAGAAAACTATACAAGTAGAAAAAAAATGTGTAGAAAAAGGAGCAAGAGATAAGATCAGATAATTCACAAATAAAGAAAGACAAATGGCCTTTAAAAATTAAAAGATGTTCAGTCTAACTCATTATTGGAGAAACCAGAGTACAAAACTGTGTAAGAGAAACTTAAATCGACCCCAGCTTCCTCCCTTGGAAGAGTCTTGCTGACAATCATCTCCTTGGCGGAATCCTGCTGTTGAAAAGCTCCAGAATACTAACTAGACCCCTCTAGACCAGAGCCTAACCCACAGACACCTTTTCAGAATAATGTTTCAAATGGATAAAATAAAATACATAAGTTTACAAAGGAAAACTTAAAAAAACTACACTGAGATATAATTTTTCACCAATCAGACTGAACAAAATCTAGAAGTGTGTCATGCTCTGAGGAAAAGCCTTGGGGATACGGTGCTGTCATAATTGTGGTGAGGATGCAAAATGATTCAACGACCGTGGAGAAAAATATGGCAATACCTAGTAAAATTACCTAGAGAGATGTAAAGACAGAAAGAACTGACAGTGCTATCTTAAACTGCAACCAATAACTAAAGCCTTAAGGATAAAATCACATTACTGTTTTGAAACTATTACATATGAAATAGGATAAAGCAAATAAATAATCATGCGAATTATATTAAACATCAACATTCTAAGCATAACATCAAAGAGACTGTGTAAGAGACTATAATCTTAAATTTGAATGGGAAATACCCATACGAACTCATTATATAACTTTCTTTTAATTATATGCATTTTCTACCTCTCTGTACTGGAAAAGCCCAGAAGCAAGAGATTAATTCAGTTACAATGAGCATGCCTAGTTTTCAGATTGTGGTCTCTTAATAGTATTTCCCATGAAAAAGAACTAAGGCTCCTTGACAAATGACTGATCCCAGGTCTGCAGCAGAAAATGCACGAGTCTGGAATATAGTGTAACTGAAAGCAAAGACACTAATAAAGAACTCTGAGGTCACAAGCACACATGAGCCAAATGCATGGGCTCCGTCAGCCAAAGCTAGGACAATGGGAGCATTAAGAAAGCAGTGACTATGATGAATTGAAACCCACCAAGTATGTCAAAATCCATGTGATGCTAATGAAAGCCAATGAACCGGAACTCTAGTTAACTCTGGAAGTTATTAGGCCATCACTGTAGTCTGAACATTGGCAAATAAAAGACAAGTATCAGGGATTTCTCCTGCCTCTCCCACAAAACATATGGTAATAGAAATTCTTCTTTATGGAAAAGTTTCAATTATTAAATGCAGAAGGAAGAGCAAGACATCACCATTTTGCAAACCCAAGCGAAAATAACAGACCAAACGGCAGTCGCAGGCAGCTGACAGTCCCCTTAGATGAAAGTCTGATGGGAACCCCGGAGGAGCTGGATCAGGCCGTTGATACATGAACGCTTTGTTCAACGTCACTATCAGAAAAGAAGGTACAACCGGCCACTGTGTGCTTCCTGACGGCACTGCAGCACCAACGAGTGTTCTTGCAAAAAAACTGAATCTGAATCTGATAGCCTCTAGAACCCAACTGGCAAATTAAAGGAGGGGAAGGGGTTAAAGGATGTATAAAATAACATCACAGGGATGCAATTACCAAAATCTAGTTGCAAAATATTCCACAAACAATGAGCTGGTTTCTTGATGACTGGAGGAGAGAAGGAGAATAGAAAGGGCACAAGTCTTTGCCCCTGTGCAGAATGACCAGCCCCCTGTTTGCCTCGGAGGGTCCACGTTATCTCTGTTTATTCAGGCAGTTAGGACAGCACCCCTGTGCTCTCAAAACATTTGATCACTCTCAAAACATTTGTATGGTGATAATATGATCACCCTACCCATCAGCCTGGATCAGTTAAAAAGTACATAGCTATCAGATGTCCAACTGTATTTGATACTTAGAAAGATCACTGGGAATCAGAATCCGAATCTGTGTGCCCTGGTTGACCACTATGTTAGTCCTCTAGGGCAGCTGTAACAAAGTGCCCCAGACTGGGGGGCGTTAACAACAGGCATTTATTGTCTCACAGTTCTGGAGGCTAGAAGTATAGGGTCAAAGTGTCAGCAGGGTTGGCTCCAGGCCCCTCTCCTTTGCTGCGGGCCGTCTTCCTCCCAGGTCCTCATGGTCTTTCTTCCACATGAATCTGCGTCTAAATAGTCTCTTCTCATAAGGACACCAGTCATGTTGGATTAGGGACCACTCTAATGACCTCACTGTTCACTTGATTACTTCTCTAAAGATCCTGTCTCCAAATAAGGTCCATTCTGTGGTGCTAGGGGTCTGCACTTCAACATATATATATTTGTGTAGGGGGACACAATTCAATCCATGATAATCACCATGACTCTAAGTGAAGCAATTAAGATTTTGTCCAAACAATGGAGGAAATTTGAGATCCACTTTGGAGACTTAACAACGCTGGGATGAAAATCCTGAAACATCACAGCCTCTGAGGAAAGGGCCCTCAGCATCCAAATCCCTATCCCGAGCCAGTGGAGACTCAAGCTCCATCCTGAGACGGTGCTTGATCCCTGGTGGAGGGAACTCTGAGATGCAAACCCTGTGATTCTTCTAAGTGTCCTCCTCAGCCCCGTAGGACTTTGCTCCCAGGTCCTTACAAGCTAGTCCAGCAAGATTGAGGTCACCATTGGGAAAGAAGTTTCTGGTGGAAAGGAAGCTCTCGCCTGTGCCCCTGAGAACAGCCTCTACAGCTGTGGGCTGAGAAGCCCATGGGCACAGGCAGCCAATCATCCACAGGGCATCGGCAGAAGCAAAAGCACCCATTATGGCCAGGCACCAAATAGCGGGACAAGGAAGAGAAATCTGGACATCAGAGTGTCTTCCTCCAGGAAGACAGTCCCGCAGGGACGTGGGAGCACTGGATTCAAAGTCCCAGGAGCTCCAGGAGCTCTGTTAGCTGTGGAGTTGCACTTCAATATCGTTTTTTGGTTTTATTGTAATTATTACTTACATTTACTTGCTTTCCCCCGGTGTGATTGGACTGGGAGAATTAAGGGTTTCACAAAGAAACATGAAAACTCTAATACAGAAGAAAATTAATATTTTTATCTTAATGCTGAAGATTTTTTTACATCTGGTACCTTAATGGACAATTTGTTTTCAATCACTGGAGGATATATCATAATCTTCTAATTTGATGGAAGTTCTCTCTGTTGTTCAGAGCTGGGGTCATATTTAAACTCACTGGCAGGCACTTTAACTGCTTATGCTGTTTTGTTATTATTTCTATCAAATATTAATGCTGGCAACATAAAACAGGGAACCTGATGAGAAGGATAAAATGCCATGTCTCCATCATATTTTTATATATTTTAGGAAAATCTCAAATTCTCTATATCCAATCACATCTCATCACATCCAATTGTTATATAAATACTGTTTGTTTAAAGTCAGTGGACAAGCTCCTGGAACACCGGTTTTTAAAGACGTTTCCCCCTTTTATGAACAGATATTCTTTGGCTGACTCAAAGCTTCCCACATTTGAAACAAGATTCACATTAACTTAATATTTCAATAAATAAATAGAGTAGGAGTTAGAACTAATGTATATGTCTCACAAATTGGTAACGGTCTCCCAAACGACTTATTCTTTCAAGGCTGCCTCTTTACCTAAAATTGGGTGGCCCACAATGTCATATGCAGGTTGAAGGGCATCTCTCCCTTTGCCCTAAGGGAAAGCAAACTGTCACCTGCCTTCACTCGTGGGGCAGGGTGCTCACATCCAGACAGGGCACTTTAGGTACCAGCCCCTCCAGTGACACAGGCTCACTTCAGTGAACACTAAGCCCGGAAATCAGGTAAGCATTAAAAAGCAAGCACAGCAAATGTTCTAAAATTGCTGAAGGAGAAAGTGAGTGCTGGCAGACACACGTCCTCTGTGAGGAGCCCGTCAGACTCAGCGATGGTCTCCTTTACCTGAAGCAGAGGGGCGGTGGAGACACCTGCATCTACTTGTTTGCAAACATGGTGAATCGGGGCAATTCTGCTCTGTTTCTCTGTTTAAAATGGACGAGACAGAGGCTTCTGAAAGCAAGATGTCGGGGAGATGCACGCACAGAAGAGAAACACAGAAAGGAAAGCAAGTAGGTCTTGGCCAAAACGGCTAATGAAGGGCTGTGTCTGCTTACGGCTGTTTTAAGCATTTCTTCCCGTCCAGCAACATCCACAAATGATGAGAAAGCTTCACTCACGTACGGAATAGAGATTATATTCGCAGTCAGCTGCCTACCAAATAGGGGCGTTGAGAGGATTAATGAGGATCTGGGTGCTACACTGATCGTTGCCATGGAAATGCGTAGATAAGCAGGGCAGTATAAAAGACGTGCCAAGTGCAATACTTTTTATCCCATGGCTGACAATAATGGGAAGGCAGAACGTCTTTTTGCATTAAGGAACCCAACGGATTAGCACACCCACGACCTCTGTGCTCCCGCCACCCTCTGTTGTGTGTTTGTGACTTTTAGACCCAGGCTGTCAGTTTGGATGTAAAGGGGCACTGGCAGAATTGAGACTGCCCGACACATCAGTATATTTCACTGACCTCTAGCAACCTTATGGCTCAGCAAATGACTGGGGCGTAAAATATTCACCTCGGCCCACACAGGGTCTTCATAAACAATGTGCTGTTTACTCTGCGTCTAGTTTTCCTGATTTACAGTGGTGCGTGGAGCCTTTTTCTTACCTTGTCTACTATTTCTTTTCTGGAAAATAAACTCAGGACCCTGCTTTTTCATCAAATATCCATGTAAGTCCATTCTACACCTACCACAAATCTTACACCTATGTCTCCTGGTTTTAAAAGAGCAGGAGTCACACCGACCCAGGAAGAAAGAGGAGTGTTCAAGGAGTGGGAAAAGGGCCACCACTCTGCCTCAGGACTTTGTGGCTTGGACTAGTCTCCCCACCCAGACTATACCTGCCTTTTAGGACTAGGGTGATGTGGTTGTCCGGGAATGCCCAGGAGAGCGGGGAGAGGAGCCAGCAGCAATGGTGGGGTCTGAGGAGTGCTTTTCAGAGGGAGAGCTGAGCAAGCGCATCTCTCCCAGAGCCTCATGCTGGGGTCACAGAGCTGCTTTGGGCTTGAATTATCTGCATGCAATTCAGAGCAGCAACAGCAGCATTTTAGTGTGGATGTGTGGGTGGGGCAGGCAATGCACATGTCAGGTGTGGGAATGGAGGGGATGCGGCCACTGCTGTCGACAGCAGAGGCAAAGTCGTAGCCATGAGCAGGGAGAGCAAGGATGGGCTTGGGAGATCCCCCCTTTTGGGTCAGAGGTGAGGGAAGGCTGCTGTCTGAAGACCACTGTGGAGCCTGTAGGCAAGGTGAGCCCTCAAAGTCTCTCCAGCTCAATCAAAGAAAGCCCATCTGGTGATGCTGTGTAGACTCAAAAGAGGCTGCACTTCCCCTGGATGTTTCACTCCCCATCAGCTAAAGCTTTCTTTTAGTAAACATATGGATCTCTGACAGCTATGACAGCCCCCTGGAGTTGTGCAGTGCACAGCCTGCACGACCTGACATGGCAGCTTGGAGTGGTGTTGGGCTATGGCGGCTCCAGGGACACAGTTTCTTTGGGGGCACCTACGTGACAGAGCCAGTTTGTCAGGAAGAACCAGACACCAGCATCATTGTTCAGAAGCAGGTGGGCCAGAGACAGGATTACCCAAGTGACACCAAGCAAGTCTGGCTGCCAGGATTTTCACTGGCCTAAATCAGCCCAGAGGAGCTTCACTGGCTTAAATCAGCCCCGAGGAGGACCTGTTGGGTCCTTTGAGGATCCAGGCCCACCTGTGTGAGCATTTGGAGGTGACGGGACAGACTCAAGAATTAAAGAACATGGTTGTGGAGAGCGCATGAGCTCCCCAAATGCCAATCTTAGGATAAAAGGAGAGTTTGAAAGTAATGAGCTTAGCATTAGTTTCAAGGATTTAGTAAAAGAATGGCCAAATAACCTCAAGATAAGGTGAACTAGGAAATAATAAAGAAGAATCTAACCCAGTCAGGAAAAGTGTGTTTGTTGGGTCAACCAAGGTTCCAGCAGGAAGACTGTGTTTCTCTCTCGTTGTTGTCACTGTCTCTGCCCCTGTGTCTCTAAAGCACATGATATCTGTCTCAGAAACACACACATACACACGCACACACACACATGCAAGGGCGCTCTGGAAACCTTCTGTCCGTTGCTTAAGGGTGGAAATTTGCACTTCTGATCTAGTTGTCAAGATTTAAAAGCATAAAAATAGAAATGTCCATAAATTTTCCATCAAGGAAATTTTGAAGACTAACTGTTTAAGTGCATATTTGCTTTGTTCTAGCCGAGCCTCACCGTGGCATCTGAGCCACTGCACACGGCCAAGCACAGTCAGGCCAGCACACTTCATGCCCTGAGCGAAGGCTGTAGCTTTTGCCATCTGGGCAGCGTGGCTGGTGCACTTTAAGTCTGGTGCTTATGTTTCTGGAAACAGAAATATAACCATCAGGTTGGTTGAGCTTTCCTCATGTTTTGTACTAGAAAGAGAGACAGTAGATTACGGGAGACAACAATTATGAGACAATTTCTATGGGTACTGCAATTCCACACCCTATGATAACACATTGATTTCAATGTTCCCCTCTGCAAATAACTTCTCTTGTTGCTAAGGGTAAATGCAAACTATCCAGTCCATCTAGGCAAAAATAAAGTCCCTTAAGTGGAAGAAAAACCACTCAAGCTGAATTGGCCTCGTGTAGAAACGGCTCAAGAGTCAAGGGAGGAAGTGCACACTAAAATGCGGATTATGAGGAAATTGCTTTCACTTAATCAGGGTCCAGATGGGCTGAAGTCAGAACACGGTGCCCTGATTTGCAAAACGTTTTGTTCTCTGAGCCACAAGAAAGGGCTGTTCCAGCATCCGAGGAAGGCCACGGAATTCAAACCCTCATTCTCGTGACCTGCGGCCAATCCCTCAGCCTCACACAGACACCTCCCTTCATGTATATGGAAGGAATAATCCTATCACCCAAGCTCAGATGTTCACTTGGGGAATTAACGAACATTTTAAAAGCTCTGCTTATAAGAGCCATGCCACGCAAAAGGAAATTGGCTTGTCCATTTAATATAGCAGCTCATGAAAGAAGTCTCCGCCGTGTCATGGAAAGAATGCTCTCCTAGGAGGTGGGCAATTTGTTCCAGTCCTGGTCGCCCACATTTAGCAACACAACCTTGAATGCATCACAGAAACACTTGAGCATTTGCAGCAACATGGATGGACCCAGAGATGATCATACTAAGTGAAGTAAGCCAGACAAAGACAAATATCATATGACATCGCTTATATACGGAATCTTAAAAAATGATACAAATGAACTTATACACAAAAGAGAAATAGACCCACAGACATAGAAAACAAACTTATAGTTACCAAAGGGGAAAGTAGGGGGGGGAGGAATAAATTAATAGTTTGAGATTAACATATACACATTACTGTATATAAAATAGATAACCAATAAGGACCTACTGTATAGCACAGGGAACTTACTCAATATTTTGTAATAACCTATAAGGGAAAAGAATCTGAAAAAGAATGGACATATATGTATGTATAACTGAATCACTTTGCTGTACACCTGAAACTAACACAACATTGTAAATCAACTATACTTCAATTAAAAAAAAGAAAAAAACCTTGAGTCTCAATTTTCTCATCTATAAACCAAAACATCTGTATCTGACGAGCTAACATCCTACACTACCATAGCCACTGTACACACATGTACACATGATAGATAAATAATAGATAGATGATAGATAGTAGATAGATAGATAGATAGATAGATAGGGATAGAAGAGTTCCTCTTCCCAAATTTGGTGAAATAAAGAAACATGGAAATAAAGATTCTCCATTTAATACTGAAAAATATTAAATACACTGAGAAGCAACAAAAACAATACTAAGCAAAATTGTCACAGCTAAACATTTGCCTGATTTGAGGTCATTTCCAAACACTGTCAATTAATGAGGCCCTACCATGCATTAGAAACAGAATCTTTGAAATACTGTATTGAATCAATGATGCCCTAGGCATCCTTGACCTACAAAGTAATTTGTAGATGAAAAGCAGGTAGTCAATTAAACTTTAACACACATTTATTCATTGATTCATTTAACATCTATTTATGCAGTAGCACCTGCCAGGTGCCAGGTGCTGTACTGAGGGAACCACGGGGAATTAAACAGAATAGGTCCAGGCGCTGATGGAGCACAGAATCTAGGGGGAAAAAGACAGTAAAAATAAACCTATAAACACATGTCTAGTGCAGATACCTGCTAAAAGGCTAAGGACCGCACGGTAAGGGCATGGATGGGGACCACTGGAGCTGGTGATACCCATGCTTTCTGCCCATCCCATGCTCCGGGCACTTCCCTTTATCCCCCCCAAGGCCAGCACTGCCTCTGGAGTTCTTGGAGGGTGTTCAGGCCTTTCTGCTTGGTGAGCCAGAAGTCAGGGAGAGCCCGTGCCCCAGACGTCTGGGGAGAAATGTGAGCTGTGTTTGGGGCTCCAGCAGCCCCCTGCCTGGCAGCCCACCCTTTCTTGCCTTTCTTCTC
Source organism: Balaenoptera acutorostrata (assembly GCF_949987535.1). Taxonomy (NCBI): domain Eukaryota; kingdom Metazoa; phylum Chordata; class Mammalia; order Artiodactyla; family Balaenopteridae; genus Balaenoptera; species Balaenoptera acutorostrata. The sequence continues at coordinate 1,777,961 of NC_080075.1, forward strand.
TTCCCACCTCCCTGCCTGTGCTTCCTGGGACCACCTCCTGAGTAAAGCGACTTGCCCTCCGATTCTTGTCGCAGAGGTGGCTTCTGCAGAACCCAGAGAGGAAGGTCTCTCTGATGCGAGATTTGAATCAAGAGAGAGAAGGAGCCATGCAGACACCTGAGGTGTTTCCAGGCAGATCGAGGAGTGTGGGCAACGACCCTGAGGTGGGCAGGTGTGCAGGTGAGCAGGTGGGCAGGGGGGCAGGTGAGCAGGGCAGAGGGTACCACACACTGCGACAGCCCCCAAGGGAAATACTTAGTGGACTCCGGCTTTAAAGAGGAGGAAGCAAAGACAAAAAGAGCCTGGGTAAGTACCAGTTATAAGTTGAAAGAACAATAGAGGGAGAGAGAAATTCACCTGCGAGTATCAGAGGAAGTTGCCTGGACAATATAACATTTAAAATAGACGTTGGGGAGTTCCCTCGTGGCCTAGTGGTTGGGAATCGGCGCTTTAACTGTCCTGACCTGGATTCAATCCCTGGTTGGGGAACTGAGATCCCGCAAGCCACCCAGCACAGCCTAAAACACAATACAATGAAATAAAATAAAATAAAATAAAATAAAATAATATAATACAATACAATACAATACAATACAATATAATATAATATAAAATAATATAAAATAAAAATATGCTGACGAACGTTGCCAAGAAGGAAAGATGCTTCTGGTCCAAGAAGCACCTTGAACAAAGGTGTGGAGAAGGAGTCTTTGGAACTTGTCCAAACCCTCAGTAAAGAGGCAGAGAAATAACTGTTTCTTCTCCTGCCCCAACCTGCGTACGACTGTTTTCCTTTGACTTCACACACCGTCTTAAGGAGCGCACATGAGGGCTGTGCCGGGCTGGGGGCACGGCAGAGAGGGTCAGTGGAAGAAGACAGACGTGGCTTTGCAGAAGCACTCGCTGCAGCTGCAGAGGCGGGCTGTGTGTGCACAGACACCTGGAGAGATGCTGGGTCAGGGGGACCAAGGAGCTGCCCACATGGCCCGGGGCCTGGAGGAGCCCAGATGAGGGTCACCCCAAGTGCACTGCAGCAAACGAGGGCTTTGTGGGGTTGTGTCGAGATGGTCCTTGTTGTCAACGTGCACCCGTTTCCTGACAACTGCACGTGCTCAGAAGTGTTCTGTCCAGAGGTCGGGACGCCTGGAGAGGAACCTCTGCTCTGTGAGGTCCTGGCCATGACCTCAGCGGTACTGACCTCGCTGTGTCTTCCTGTCCTCGTCTGTGAAAGGAGAAACTCAGGGTAAGGCAAACACAGCGTCTGCCCAAGACAGGCACTCAGTAAACGCTCCTGCTATTATCCACCTTGCCTCCCGAATGACTGTTACCCCAATGCCTCCCCCAACCCACCAGAAGACATCTCTTCTAATTTTTTAGCTGAGCCTATCCTCAGCCTGTTACAGCAGCGCCAACTGCCTCCCTACTGGAAGCCTCTTCAACAAGCAAGTCACGACATCTTTGGGATTATAATTGCCTTCTTGGGGACATTCCTCCAATAACTACTTGCCTCTTTCTGCAATCTACTTTCTCCAGTCTTCTGTAGCAGGTGCACATGTGCACACACATGCACACACACACACCCTCACTGAACATTGTAAAACACATACAAACCCAGAAAAGTTATGAAAGGAATTTGACAGTGATATCTTTTCAACCGTAAAATGCGGATAATAATAGTACCTATCTCAGAGGACTGTTCCGAGGATTAAGTGAATGAACACAGATAACACATTTTAAATATGCCTGGCTGTAGTAAGTGTGAACCACTATCATTACCCTTATGAATCACTCACTTTAAACTTGGAGCAATATCTTATTCCATAAATGGCTGCTAATCTTGACCTGTAATATCAAGATTATTAAAAGGCTGTATTTATTTAAAAGTGGCTATCACACTCATAGGGGAAAATTTCACAGCCACGAAAATACCCAAGGAGACTATTAAATCCGCAGGGTCTAGATTGACAGGACAATTATCTTGTCCCTAAATGAACATTTTCTTCCAGTTCCATAACCATTCCATCCATGTCCAATTTTTTCCATCAGGAGCTTTCATATTTTCTCAGTCTGCTTTTGTGTTTCGCGTGTCACTGCATCATGTGTCTTTGCCAGTTACAATAGACAACTAAATAACACCCACATTTCATTGTCATTAGTGAGTTGAGAACTTCAATTGACAAACGTTTTCAAGAAGATTGCTCACTTTTAATATCTTCATCACTTTAACATTTATGCCTCTTGTAATTAGGAATATTTAAGAAAAAACCCACCTATGACTCAAATTTTGAAAATGAACATAAGGTTTGATCTAAAAACCAGAGCCTATAATTGGAGAAATAGGTGTGAGTGTTTGCACTCTTTGAGGATCTCTTGATATTTCTTCCTGATCCACAGCAGGGAAAGTATTGCTGTCCATCCAATTAGAAAAAACATTATCGGGAACCAAAGGTACAATAGTGCTGGGTAGCACATTCAGGGTTATTTGGGGGAATTTCTAACCCAGGACAACTTCCCAAGGTCACCTAGGGCGTTTCAGCCGATTCTTCCTGGAGTACACTGGGCTTAACTGAGTGAATATATCCTCAGTTTACTCGTCAAAGCGATCGCTACATTCAGGAAGCCCGATCTGCTATAAAAACGTAATAAATAAAAGATAACAGCAATCTACTCCATTAGAAATCTCCACAGAAATGACTTTGAGATTGTACGTTCTATTAGGTAATTAATTTCACTGTTCTCTACATGATGTGCAGATTAGAATCTGACAAAACAGTGAAGCATCCATAGATTTTGCAGGTACTATAATAAGCTATCTTTTTTTAAAAAAGAGGTTTACAGAACAAGCCCAGCGAGAATCTTTTTCTTTCCTATTTTTTGTGTGTCTATAAAAATCATAAATGGAATACATGCCCATTTTTTTAATTAAAAGTGAGAGGAAAATATTAAGAAGAGAAAAGAAGTCCTTTGGTCGTAGAAATGGCTAAGAGACCCCACCATGCTCTTTCCCATGTTTAATACTAGGACCCCCGGCCCTTTAGTGGGTACGCTGAAGCCCAGCCAGAGACAGTCTTCCCTAGGGGCTCCTGTAGCAAGATGAGGGTATCCAGTTCCAGATCACATTTCTAGAGGAAAGCCACTTAGCCCCCTTCCCCCTCCCCCCACAGGCTAGAACACAGACTGATGCTAGTGGACCAGCTTTGAACAAGAGGACAAGGACCACACCCCAGGGCGTGGTGGAGAAACAAGGGTCCCTAGTGAGCTCTGAGGGCACAGCCTGCTACAGGCTCTGAACCACCTGCCTGTCTCCAGGCTATTGTATGAGAAATAAATACTCTTCTGTTCTGATGGAGCACCTATATTTTTGGCATCTTTTTTACAGCATTTTAGCCTATTACCCAACTTATACCACCTCTTACATTCTACTCTCCAAAAATGACCTAGTACCATCCAGTTGATTTTTTAAGCACTTAAAAATAGAGTTAATCTGTCTCTCTCTACATAATTTTGCATTCTTTTTGTTAGCTTGATATTTTACTTAATGTACGTTCCGTGCCATTAACAAATCATCCTCTTCATCAACCTTATAGGTCATTACTATGATGGCGTTATTCATTGTCATTATAAGGGCATTACTCACTATCATTTTAAGGATATTCCCTAACGCTGTACAATAATACCAGTAATACACAAATTTGAGACTATTTTCTAAAATATATATTCCAAGAAGTAGAAAAGGAAGGATTGATATCTTTTTAAGCAATTTCCCTCTTTGTGAGTTGTTAATTTTTATTCATCTCTCTCTTGGCCAGGGTGGTTGTTCAATCAGTTTTTTTAAAATGATGCATGAATAATATCTGTGTCTATATCTAACTGAAAAAGGCTTCTCATTGCTTTCACAGATAAAAGGCACCTCTGCTTGGGTACAGATCTTGCATCATCCCCTTTTGCCTCAAAATTCTACATTTTTATTTCAAAAATAAAATTTAATTTTTTCAATAAGATGATTATATGCTTATTAGCAAAACTTTGAGATTTTACCTGTTTCCTGAGGTAAGAGTGAATTGCTATAAACTTCCCTCTTAGAACAGCTTTTGCTGCATCCCATAGATTTTGGGTCACTGTGTTTTTGTTTTCATTTGCCCTCTGGTGGGCAGAGCCAGCCCTGGGGTCTCTGGCTGCAGGACCCTGGGGGTCCCAGGTCTAGTGCCTATGCCATGGTGTCATGTGGGGTCAGGTCCTGGTGAGTGGGCCTGCGTCTCCGCCAGTTAGTTCCTTGGCCTGAGGTGTCCCAGTACTGGTGCCTACAGGCTGGTGGGTGAGGTGGGGCTGGGTCCTGAGGCTAGTAAACTAGAGGGAGGGTCCCACAACGTCATTTGTCATCACCAGGGTCCACGTGGTAGAACGAGCTCCCTGAAGTGGCTGCTGCCAGTGTCTATGTCCCCAGGTGAGATGCAATTGCCTCCTGCTTCTCCAGGTGACTCTCCAAGATCAGCGGTAGGTCTGAGCCAGGCTCTTTCCAAATTACTGCTTCTGCCCTGGGACCCAGGTCATGCAAGATTCTGTGTTCACCCTTTAAGAGTGGAGTATATCTCCCTCAGCCCTCTGGGTCTCCCAAAAGTCAGCCCTGCTGACCTTTAAACCAAATGTTCTGGAGTCTCATATTCTTGGTGCAGGATCCCTGGGCTGCAGAGCTCGATGTGGGGCTCAGACCCCTCACTTCTTGAGGAGAACCTCTGCAATTGTAATTATTCTCCCGTCTGTTGGTCGCCCACCCAGGGGTGTGGGTCTTGACTATACCATGACTCTGCCCATCCTACCCATCTCATTGTGGTTCCTTCTTTATATCTTTAGTTGTAAGAGATTTTTCTGGTAGGTTCCAGTCTTTCTCATCAATAATTTCTCTGTAATAGCTGTAATTTTGGTGCATCCATGGGAGGAGGGGAGCTTAGGGTCTTCCTACTCGGCCATCTTGGGAACTTTCTAGTTCTTTAATTTTGTTTGGCAGAATTGTATAGTTTTCCTCATATAGATCTCATATATATTTTGTTAGATTTATACCTAAGTGTTTCATTTTTGAATGGCAACACTGTGAAAGCTTTGGTATCTTTTAAATTTTGAAAAGTAAATATATTCAATATTCTAAATTTTTAAAATTAAAATAACAATAAAACTGAAAGCAATATGAGGGGAAAATGACAAAAATGAAAGACTGAGGGGCATCTCAGCTCCCAACCTGCTTTGTCAAAGCACTGGATCATCCTCCAAAGACCCTTTCCTTTCAGGTCTAGCCCTGCCCTCCCCTCACCCCCCTCCTGCTCTTGTCACTGATGTATCAATAATATTATATTTGGGGAGTGTTTTACTTTCTGTCCTGTGCCACCAAGTGGAGTATGATATCCTTAAGGGCAGTGACCATTTCTTCAACCTCTTTTGGTCCCCAGCACTGAATACAGGCGTACATATGGTAGGCTCTCTCAAAATATTTTAATAATAATGAGACTTTTGTGAGTTAAGTATAAACCATGGCCATAATTTTCACAAACTGCTCCAAAACATCAGTCTGAATAATTTATAGCCATCATGTATCTGTATAGGCTTTTAAAGCCCCATAAAATCAAAACAAACCTTATGTTTTAAAATATAGGCTATAAAAATAATGAAAATATAAACAGATATGATTTTTAAAGTAGCAAACATTGCAGCAGAGCACAAATCTGAATAAACAGTGCATTTCAGCTATAAAAATGTTGTATAGACGGAAGGCAAAACTCTGGCCAACACAATTTATAGTTTTCTACATGTACCACAGACTTCAAATGTCAACCCAAACTTTATCTGAAAGCTTATTGCTAATACTTCAAGCCATTTGCTGAAATGGCTTTCCATTCAAATATTTACTGCATGCCCCTATTTTACTTCTCTTTCTTAAAAAGGCAAACTCTCTGTTGAAATAAATATTTTCCAGCCAATTTACATAAAGGATAAAGGGGCGTCCATCTGTATAGTTCCAAGAAAGGTAAAGAAGAATATACAATTGGTACAAGCCGTAATACGAATCCTGGGGCACTTGGCCATACTCAGGCTGTAGCTGAGGCCACCAGGGTGGAGGAAAGTGGAATAAAACCTGCCTGAAAACAAGTATGTTTGTTAAAAAAAAAAAGGGGGTCTGAGGCTGCCCTGTCAAGCCAAATCCACACAGGTCTTGGTATTCTCAACACCTCCAAGCAGGTGCTTCCCCAGATGAAGAACGTTCAGTGGGGTCTCACCGCGGAATTCATCACGAACTTCTCAGCACGCCATATCCACCTGTCTCCCACCTGTTTGCACACGTGCCCCCCACCCTTGGCCCATGTGGCCCCCTGCAGCCTCCCCACCTCTTCCGCCTCACAGCCAGCCGCCTGCCTGACCCTCCGAGCCTCATCTGAAATTACAGCTCCTTCAAAAAGCCTGGCTGATCCCACCTGACCTCGCTTCTCTCCGAACCCTCAGACCCTTTTAGGAGGTGTCGCCTGTCTCTTCGGTGCTGGTCCTTTGTGTGTACACGACTCATCCCTCTGCGGCTGGGGGCTACGTGGGAAGCAGGTCTGCTTTCTCATCATCACTCGAGTCCTGCCCGGAGGCTCAAAGACCCGTTTGCATATAGCAGATGCTCAACGCAAATTCATCGAACTCAGCTGGACTTGGTAAATCTTTAAAGGGTCAATTCATGCTGCATAATGAAAATGATTGCAGTAAATTCAGAAATGACTGGCTTAGCGAAAGTGTGAATAAGGCATCGAAAGCTCATTGAAATATGAGGGACATGTACCACTCACCGCCTTCTGTATCAGACGAGTAGCATTTCCTTTCTCCGGGGTCACCCCGTGGTTTGCAGAGCTGACTCAGCCTCTCCCAGCCGCTCTGCTCCGGCCCCGTCCGCCACCAGGCACTGACGGCGCCAACCTGTGAATACTTAGAAAGGCAGAAACCCCCGTCCACTCTTCTCTTTGTCTGGACACAGGGCTATTCATGGAAACTGCACAGTCAAGGTACCAATGAGTGTCAGAGGAGAGGGTGAACAAAACGATTGATTGCCCTTTTCTCCACGAGAGCATGATTCCGAACAAAAAGCCTGATTATCAAACCACTGACACAAAAATAGAAGGAGCTGATGGCATCTTCTGATGATGAACTGGAGGTTTTCTGCTAAATTCATCCCGAGTGTTTCCTGCCCGGGCATCCAGGTACCATATGATTACACTTGATTGACAGGCCTTTGGACCAGGGGGTGTTAATTTATAGATTAGCCACATAGCGACTTATGAATGGGTTGTTGGACTCCCTTGGGCATAAGCCTTTGGGAGCTCAAGGACTCTGGCCCACTGGGTTTGGAGAGAAATTTCTCTATCAGCTCAGCACAATCTGAGGAAGCGTGTGCAGGCTTGGGAAAATGCCTCTGATGGTCTCGTCTTTTGATGGAATTCAGAAATCATCTGTTACCTCCAGCTGACCATTTCCAAAGCTTCAAACTGTCATAGCTTATTGAAGCCATGAGCTGGAATTGTTGTGCACAGAACAAAGACGAGACGTATAAATCTTCATTCCTCTCATGAAGAAGTGCAGCACATTTTCTCGGCAGGCAAAGAGATGAAGTATTGCAACAGGGATGCTCTAGTGAGATCAAAAATATAGTTTTTACCTTCCCCCTTTTTTTTTAATACGCTTATGGCTGCAAATATAGAGCAAGATGAAAATAATGTGTGCAGACAACCAAGAAGGTCAATAATTCTTTAAATTATTTTTGCCCTTTTTATTGACCTAAACGCAGGAAACAAAGAGTTTCATCTGAGTCTGAGGCAGAAACACTCGGCTGTCTTTGAAGGACTTGGTCCAAGTACAAAGTTAACGTAGAAGAAAAGAAAATACCCAGGGCCAGAAAGTGTGATGGATTATGGAACGCTCCTGATTTGGGGGAGCGGATGGAAGGGCCCATCTGCTGGTCTGCCTTGTATGGGGTTCTAGGGTGGGCGGTGGCAGTCTACACCTCCTCACTCTTAACCTTGACCTCTGCTCTCTTGCTCAGCCCAATCTGTCTGCCTTTCACCCTGCAGAGTCTCCAAGAGTTCCTCATAGACTTTGTGCCTAGATTTTACATTATTTTTTTCACATTTCTCTGTAGAATCCTCTCAACGTCAGAGAATGGGAAAATATAGGGTACAGTAGGGATGCAGAAAGATGAGGGTCTCTGGTTGGAAGATCAATCAGAGCAAACTTTTGGGAAAGCAGCTTTGGAAATGGTGCTGACTCTCGACTCAGATGGTCTGCTTCTGAGAATCCAGCCTAAGGAACAAGCCCAGAATATGAACCCATGTTCAATAGCAAGAAGCTCCCTGAAGCAACGGAGACAGCGCTGCTTCCTTGCAAGCTCCAAGCATCAGACAGCGCTGCTTCCTTGCAAGCTCCAAGCTTAGCAGGGGTGAAGCCCAGTCTCCAGGGAATGGTCGAGGAGGAAATCGATGGCCTCCTGTGCTGATGGGCCCCTGTATTGGGCTGGTTCTCTAAGTAGACATGGAAATCAACGTGTATGTATGTGTCAGGCACTTTGGGAGGCAGCATGCTTTTTAATCTGCACTCCAGCCCTATGGAGTTCTTACCATTACTATTGATGTTTTCCAGCTGATAGAGGCATGAGAAGGTTACTTGAACCCATAAAACAAGCTAAGTGCCCAAGTAGTTAGCAGAGCATAGGTCTGCACCCGGGCATTTCGGTCCAGAGCTTGAGTATTTAACCACTTTCTTTTACTGCAAAAGAATCTCCCACTGCACACGGGCAAACACACCCTCATTCAGACCCATGGCCGTAATGAGCCTTGAGTTCCCCCCAGAGAACATGGCTGAGAGCTACTGGTCTAATGGGGAGGAGCTCCGGGTCATCAGGCCCCCTGGAACCAACCCCCACCCCCCAACCCCAATAGACTGATGCTTCTTATGGTGATGTTTCTACCTACCTTAATAAACGCTGTGCTAACCAGAACCAGAATGGAGATATTTTTTTTTTTTGGATGAATGAAAACCATGCAGGATATCTGGATCTTCATTTTTATCATCAATTCATTCCTGAAACCTACTCGGAACAGGCACCGTGCTGTGGGGACCTAATGCATGAGCTCTTTAAGGAGCCCAGAGCCCAGTCTAGGAAGAAGGCAAGTAAGGAGATGACTCTAGTTCTCAGGGGGGTTCTTGGAATGGGCACGAAACTGCAAATACTCAGGGGCTTCAGAGGTCATTAGCCCGTGTCATAGCCTCAGGCCCTGATTTTCCTTTTCTCCATGTCTTGCTTTCAATATTTTTTCCTACAAGGTATCACTTTCCTCAAAAGGCAGAATATATGTAAAGGTCTCATTAATGGAGGATTCTGGTTAGTTCATCCTGATTTAATTGACTCTTTTAGTACGTGTTCATTGCATGTTAATATTTAAACCAATTGCTTCTCCACCAAGCATTTATCAATTAAGCCTTAGAGAAAAAGAAGGAGAAAGGAAAAACCAAGCTGGACATTTTTTTTTTTTTAATTACAGATCATGTTTAAAGCGAAATACAAGGCAGAAAATATTTTTAAAAGGCACATTAAATAGACCAAGATGTCCAAAAAATTATTATATCACATGAAAATGTAACATCTGATATACTTTAGAATTCCCGGGTGAGCATCCAGTGTTAAAATATTTGCTTTGATCAGGAAAACCGAACCTAGTATACATTTGTTTGTTTGTTTATTGTGAAGGCAGAGCTGAATGTCTCTTCCTTCCCTACAAAAATTGCTATGGGAACATTGGGATAGGTATCAGTTTCATTTTTCTATGTGCCCATTTTCCCCCCTTTAACTTTAGGGGCTTCCCTGGTGGCGCAGTGGTTGGGAGTCTGCCTGCCAATGCAGGGGACACGGGTTCGAGCCCTGGTCTGGGAGGATCCCACATGCTGTGGAGCAACTGGGCCCGTGAGCCACAATTACTGAGCCTGCGCGTCTGGAGCCTGTGCTCCGCAACAAGAGAGGCCGCGATAGTGAGAGGCCCGTGCACCGCGATGAAGAGTGGCCCCCGCTCGCCGCAACTAGAGAAAGCCCTCGCACAGAAACAAAGATCCAACACAGCCATAAATAAATAAATATATATATGTGAAAAGGGACGGTGAAAGAAAAGAACAACGTGAGGTAGATGTGAAAAATCACTAAAAATAACCTCCAGTTGCTGTGGAATTGAGACCTAGCTCTAAGTCCGACAGCAGCTTCCCTTTGGGAGAGGATATTTTAAATTGTTATTTATTTTTATAAGACAGTTGTTATCCTATAGAGGAAAAGAATCTTTTTCCTGTAGAGCAATCCTGTACAATATACATTTATGATTAGCAAATATGTAAGCCTACAAGAGAAAAACATCGTGTTCAGGGTTTCTAAAGAAACTGAACATTTCACATTTCTGAGAATATTTAAGAGTGTGCCTTTCTTTTTGTATATTTTATACAAGCGTATTGATTTCTCAAAATAAATAGTCTGTTTAAATGCTTCCAATCTTCCAGCACTGAAATATAATTTGCAGAGGCAAAACAGTGAATAGTCATTTAACTATGCATATTCCTTATGCTCTCCAGGCTGTGCTGTAGCCTTTGGGGGAAACCAAAGAAATAGAACATATGATTTCTGCAGACAGAGTTTACAGAATGTTAAAAAGTTAAATAACGATGCAAGGGATGTAATGAATGAAAATATGATTAAATGCCAACAAACTAACATAGGCTACAGGTAATACATTTGGCAAACTTTAAAGAGAACAGTGTTTGCTCTAGGGTAGAACAGTTATGAGTAGAATTTACATAAACAGGGAAGAGAATTTAAGTCTTGGAAAAAGCACGGTTAGAGATGGAGTGATGTAAGTACAGGGAGAGGTGAAGGACAGTTGAGTTGACCAATTCCACTGGAGGAAGAAACATAAAGCAAGTTGGATGGACCCTTGGGTTGTGGGGATGAACCCAGGAGTCTAAATTGGTTAGATTCAAGCTGAATCAATTAGCTTAGTTCACCTCTCTCACTGGAATACTGCAAGACACAGCATAGATATTTCTAATGAAATTATATATTATCCACAGTTCTCGGATGAGGTCTTCCCTGGAATACCAAAGAGAAGCCAATTATAACAGCTCAAACAGTGCAATCTGGGACTTTCAGATCTTCCAATACCTCAGTTATCATGTGTGCAAACAGAAAGAAAATATAAAGAAAGGAAAGAAATGCTAGATTGAAGCTGCTTTCATAGATGGGTCACAGAGCCCCTCTAAAGAGTACCTTCCGGGGATGCTGGCTTTGCTGCAAAGTCCAGGTCAGCATGATGACATTGTTGGTTCAGGATGCTTGTTCCTGAGGTGGACGTTGTGCATGTGTCTCTTCCTCGGAGGAAGATGAAGGCAGCGGTCTGAACAGGGTGCATCAGAGCCACAGGAGACGGGAAGTCGGGCCCACGACCCTGCTTTGAACAAGCATCCCAGCTGCTGTGGAGCTCCCCGTGTTAACTGCCACTAATAAGGTAACACAGTGAAGGGGGAAACACTGGGCACATGATTATTAAATCAGCACCAGTGAAGTCGGTGTACTAACTGTGGAGGCCTGTTTCAGCCTCTGGTCACTTCCTGAGCTTAGGGCCATCTCAGCACCTGCTAAAGATTACTACCATGTTGTTGAAAGAAATCCGTAGGTAAAGAACCAAAAACAATTGTATGTGGTGACTACAGCAGTCAATCAATGGTGGCGATTGTAAAGAGCCCAATTATTGGCTCAGTTTTCTGCTTTTCTACCTTGTCTCAACAAGCTTTAAAAACAAGGTGATACAGAGAGGAATTACAAAGAAAGTCACCTAAATAAAGGCCCAGGATATTTGTTTGTACCATCCTTTTCTCAACTCCATCTCCAAAATTATGAACTTTATTTCATGGTTTCAGAAGCTACACGAATCAATCAATGCTCAGGGTAATGAATTAGAAGATAAACGAGACATATCTTTCAGATTCAATATATTTTATTTGCTTTATTAACAGTAGTCTTTTAAAAAATTCATACTAAAAGTTTGAAATATACTTCAGAAATCATAAAAAAAATAAAAACAAAAATGAAAATAAGGTGATAAATGGAAATGGGTCTTCCTAACCAAGTTTTTGAAGAACCCAAATATCGCATTGATTTCTTAAATCATTTACTATTCCCAGGAAACCACCACCCAACGGCAGCCTCTTCTTTTATCCCAAATCCTGTGCACTGGGTGTCACTTGCTCTCAGCCTAAGGTCCTTTCTCCGTCCACTTGTCCTTTCAACCTTTCCATCCATGTGGGACTTCTTCGGACAACTTTTGGGGAAGTGGAATGGATTTGGGCCTTAGAGACATGTCAGCTGGCTGTCACCGGGAAGATAAAGATACGAACTCACTTTTTCAAGCAGGACTCAGCCTTTGAAAAGATAAATGTGGACCGAGGCCCATCAGGGAACCAGGAAATAACCCCAGGAAAAGGGAAACTAAAGCCAAGCTTGTCAGCAGTACCACCTGTGCTGGGCGCCCTGGTTCCCTCTGGACCCCTGTCACCTGCCTTTTCCATCATTTTAGCATCTCTCTTCGTCACGCTGACCACTCTGGGCCCCAAGATCTCTGGGCAGGCAGTTCACAGCGTCGGGGGGTAGTGTGAACTGGGGGCCAGACAGTCCTCTGTACCGTGTCACCCAGAAGATGGGGGCAGCTGCTGAGTTAGGGGTAAACGTTAGCTCTGTGTTAGCAGGTAGAAGTCACATCTGGGAAGCATTTCTGTGCTTGGATCTGGCGAGAGGAAAGAGTGATGTGTTGATCTCTTTCTCTTGCTCTGTCTGCAAAGCTACCAAGTTAATAGGCTTTCCCTATTTATAACTTTCTCTTCATATTTTATAATCCACGATTACTGAAGGCATTTAGGGACTGTATTTCTTAAGTATCTTGCACGGAGTTGGCTGTGTCTTCACAGCACTGCGTGGGACAACTCTTGTCTTTTTTACAAAGAGTAACTTTGGACCATGGTTCAGCGGGTTGGCTTGACCTTGCCTTGAGCCGGGCACTGTCACGGGGTGGAGGAGGGGGAGACCCAAGGGTTTGCTTCCGAATCCAGCCGCCGGGGCTGCCATCTCCATGCCAGCCTGGCCCCCGGGCTCCCGCCATTCCTGCTGCAGCTGCTGTCGAACGCTGCTCTGCAGATAATGACTTTGCTGGGCTGGCAAATGGGCTGAGGTCTGCCTTCGAGGCATTCTGTTCCCAGCTCCAAGTGGCAACTTCTGGAAAGCAGAGAAATGCTCCAACAGTTGCCGCTGCGGGGTTTGCTGTTAAGTCATTAAACACTGACAAGGCAAGAATTCAGAGCGTGGAATCTTGCGTGCGTCTCTCCTTCTGTTCTGTGGAGTTCAGGGGGCTCACATTCGTATGCTTATGTGGACATATATCAAAAGCAGCTACGTGTAAACACCGATCTACTCCAGAATGGAAACTTTACCCTTAGAAAGATAGGCTTTCGCCCATCAATAAAACACTACTATAATGTTTTCCCAAAGACGAAATGAAATTGCTCCTAACGTTGGAAGTGAGGTCCAGGAGAAGGTACGCAATGCAGGGCTCTTCTCTACTCCTAATCCATGTTATGAAAGACTCACAATCCTTTGTTTTAGAGTTTGATCTCACAGATAAATTTGAGAGGAAAAAAGTTTACAGACAAAAAGAAAGAAGTGTGTTTATGCACATGAATTGGGTTGGAATTAAGACATAATTCAGTAATAATGAAACAACAAATATTTACTGGGCGTCTGGTTGGCGCTCATTATTTGAAAAATAAGACATAGCTGTGATATCAGATTACTCCCGAAGCAAAGACGCAAAAAATTAGAGAATAGTGTTTATCTTTGGAAGTGTACCCGGATGGCTGGGAGCCAGTGGGGATCAGAGGAGAGGAACAGATCTGACAATCTGGTATCATCCATCACTAAGGGTACTTCTGGACCAGAATTATTTGTATATAATTCCAATTACTGTCCTCACAACTGCAAAAATCAAATAGGTCACCCTCTTTGAATTTATCGTTGCCAAATCTTTCACAGAGGGGAGGTGAAAACGCATTTGCATGTTTACTGAGGAAGCCAGGCCTCCTGCAGGAAAACTCCAATTTGATTCCTATTTGGGGCTATTTGCTGGTTCACTGCTTTCCCCCAGGTCCCCACGTTTCCACCTACTGGCTTCTCTTTCCCCACTCCCATCACTTATTCTCCCACCTGTGTTCTTTGACCTCAAGGTTGTGCCTGCAGATTAGATAAGAGATTCTCCAGGTCTCTCTGAAACAAACATACATGGTTTTATGTTTTAGGAGGGATTTTTGCATTTTATTACAAGATAATATTCTTTTTTTAAAACTTTTTATTTTGTATTGGAGTATAGCCGATTAACAATGTTGTGATAGTTTCAGTTGCACAGCAAAGGGACTCAGCCATACATATACATGTATCCATTCTCCCCAAAACTCCCCTCCCATCCAGGCTGCCACATAACACTGAGCAGAGTTCCCTGTGCTATACAGTAGGTCCTTGTTGGTTATCCATTTTAAATATAGCAATCATGTCAAAATATAGTGTACATGTCAAACTTATGGTTACCCGGGGGGAAGGATGGGGGGGAAGGGATAGTTAGGGAGTTTGGGACTGACAAGATAATATTCTGAGGTAAGCAAAACTGAGATAATTGTAGGAAACCTCCCACAGTAGCAGGGAGGTTCGTTCTGAAGTTGGGGGGTTAGATCCGCCTTCTCTGACCCCCTTCTCTGACACCTGTGGGAAATTTCCAGGACATGTGCGGTCAACCTAGCCAAGCCTGTCTGCCTTGGTTCTGGTTGGCACTTTTACAAGCTGGTGAGATACTGATTTGTTTATCTCTGAGGAGGGATCTTCAAGGATCGTCTGTCTCAGGCATCACCAACCTCCACTCGGCAGGCATCCGACTCTTGGATTCGTTTATAAGCCAGGAATGAGCACCTGCTATATGTCAGACATCATACTGAGTGCTGGGGATTCTGAAGGATTAAGTCACATGAGTGCCTTCTTGGGTAAGGAAGGTAATGCCTTTCTGGTCCCCACACAGAACTCCTTTAGTCTGCAGAACTCACTACACAGATTTTGCATTTATTTCTTGAAGTCAAGTCTGAATGGCTCTTACCTCTTGAAGACCTCACTTTTCACTACCTTGATTTGCTCTCTCCCATGTGGCTTTCCTATAGGTGGATCTTAGCTTTTCTTTAACATTCTTAAGTTACTACTCAGGTTTTATTTTCTTATGGTCCAGGTGGCATCCTGGGATTCTGACTGCTTTAGTTAACTCTCGCAAATAGTCTCAATCCCCATCTCTTCTGATTTCAAAGCTCTCCTTGTCAGGCTCCCACTAAGTTCCGATATCAGACCCGAGGGGCACCATGGCTCTCAATTCATGGTAAGAACAGAAATAGCAGATGTCTTCTGAGTCCAGTGCAAAAGTACACACTTCTTGACTCAGATTGTGAATTCCACACATTCCTGAGTTCCTGTGGACTCAGCTCAGAATGTCATCCAGAATTATCCTCAGAGGCTCAGAGGCTGAAGAAGATAGAAAATAATACACCAATAGTATAAAAAATAAAAATTAAAAAAAAAGACAATACTAACAAGTAAAAATGGAGGATTGATTCTCAAAATCTTTTCTACTTGTCCTGAAGAATGTCTTATCATCCATAAATCCTAAATCAGAGAAGGATTGCTATAAGGCTTCACCCTAAGATTGACTGAAGGATAAAACTAATAACCAGATTCATTTATAGATGATGTTTTGACTCCAAAGATAATAGTTAGCCATTCTTTGCCTTCCCTGACAACAGACTAAAGTATCACAATACTGCATCTTAAAGTATTTTAAGATGCAGCATAAAAAATTTGTAATCTTTAACATGAACATTTTTGGACACTGGAGTATTATGAAATCTCCTACATAGTTTGAAGTTCTGAGCTACTTAGTGGAGATTTAAGTGTAGTTTTATCCAGAAATGGATGTCTTACCTCTCAAAATTCTGTATAATGCATGCTAACTGGTTCGCAGACATTGGATTCCATTTGCTTGACTCCTAGATTTTGCACTGTTGTGGTTTTAGGAATAGATTTTTGAATTGCTTGATATTGTTCAATAGTTTCTTCCCATTCAGATAGGTTACCTAGCCAGAGGTCATCTTTCCAGCCCTACTGAAGATTCATCTGACTTAATGAAAATTAATCTTTTACTTTTCAGGGGCTCTGAGCGGGGCCAGACGTCTAAGCTGCGGAGAAATCTGAGAAGGAAACACGTTGGCCGCCACCAGGTACTGCTGATGGAAAAATCGACGGTACGTTGTTTCCTTTCTATTCTGTTGATGCTGTTTCTAATACGTGTGATTGTTTCTGGACTAGTGAGTCTGGGGGCAGTTCTGAAATGGATGGACGTCTATGTGGAGTATGGCTCCATGAAATGGCTTTTGTTTATTTTTGGTCTCTTGAGAACTATTTACACTTAGCTCATTTTTCTCACATAGTGACTTGGAATGTATGAGTCCAATCATAGATAGATAGATGATAGATAGATAGATAGATAGATGTATCTAGATAGATATCCCTATTTATCTATCTATCTAGAGAGTTGTGTCTATTTTCCCTAATTGGAAATAGCAAGGAAAGAAACAGTATCTATTGTTTTTACCGTATGTGTGAAAAGAAATTTAGCCTGCCTTTTTCTCCCATTCCTTCTTCTACCTCCCCTGATGATTCTTGTTTCATTACTATCACCTTGGATTTTAGGCCCATATTGTTATATAAGATTTGTGTGATTAAAGTTTTTAATCCACCACAAGCCCTTAACAAATGGCATTATTATTATCAAGTTACGATTTTGTCTTTCAAAAAAGTTATTTGCACAATTTTCTAACAACACTCTTTATATAACTGGTTTCATTTGTTCCTATTATTTTTTTCTACTATATTTCCCCATTCCTGAATTAGTCAGTTATTATTTCAGTTGGCAAAAATATACATTTTTCCAGGAGAGGTCCATTGATGGTATGCTTTATACACCAATGAGAAACACTATTTTCCTATTCATTTGCATATGACTAACAACTTGGAAATCTTGCACTGGAATAGACAGAGCAATTTGGTGCAGTGTGGACACTATTTGGTAGTGAAGAAGGGGAGCCTGTTTAATTGTAATTGGATATTCATGGATTTTTTTTTCCTTCGTTTGCCTTAAAATTAAAAATTCTCAGATTGGAAATTGTTACCAGTTTATTCATTTTAATTGGTACTTTGTGAGCTTTTGTGCTCTGCACTTTACTGGAAAAAGGTTTCCTCTATTAATTTGAGAGTCCTATAAACATTAAACTGCATTTATAGGACTGTCTTCACCTTTTCTCTCATTTTTTCTCTCTTTTTCTTACCCTTTAAATTCCTTCAAGTTCTTTAAATTCTCAAAATTCTTCCTAGAAGAAGTAATTTTATAATATCTTTAATACAGAATTCCTGTTTTTAAAATTTTTATCTGAATTCCTCTGATCTTAGATTTTTCCACCTTTAAAATGAATGCTCCTTAATTTTCTTGGTGGGAGGACTAATCAGAAATTTTCTAAATTTTCTCCCATTTCTTAGAGTAAATCTATTTCAGGAAATTACTTACTGTGAGTTTTCATAATGTCCCCCTCTTTTGAGTTATGTTTCATCAGCTGTATAATGATTTTTTTTTTCTGTTTGCTTTCTCTTATTATGGAGATTTATGAACGTCTGTATTGCTTTATAATCAAATGAGAGTTGAGAGTGTGTCACAAATTGGTTGGTTGGTCCCTGCAGATCCAGATGAGGTGTAGGAGATCCCTGGACCCTTTTCTGCTCCATGTGAGTGACAAAGAAGGGAAGAGCCCTGCATGGACACTTGTCTTCCTCTGAAGCCCATTGTATGGTCTAGTGTCATTTCTGCTTCCTCCCTTGGCCTCTTTCACAGGAGGTAGACTCATGAAGAAAAGAGAATTACATTGATTGCCAAGGAAGCTCCTGTCAAAATTCAGCACCTGTAAGTAATTCTGGAAAGGCCCCTGGAGGCTTCCATGTACCAAACTATCTCTGCTACCCCTGTTATGGGTTACATTGCGTCTCTCCAAGATACATACTAAAGACCAAAGCGCTGAAGACTGGAAATGGGTCCTTGGCAATGTAACCAAGTCAAGATGAGAACATAGTGAATTAGGGTGGACCTAATCCAATGACTACTGTCCTTATAAGGAGAGGAAGTTTCAGACACAGAGACACAGGGAGAAGGCCATGTACAGAAGGAGACAGAAATTGGAATGAGGCATTTACAAGCCAAGAAACGTGAAGAATTTCCAGAAGCCTCCAGAAGCTGGAAGAGGCAAGGAAGGAGTCTTCCCCAGAACCGTCAAGGGGAGCTCGGCTCACCGACCTCTTGATGTTGGATGTCTGGCCTCGAGAACTGTAAGAGAATAAATTTCCGTTATTTTAAGCCACCCAGTATATTTTTGTTCTCTTGGACCACTTGCCCGGGTAAAGCCAGTCGTGAGCAGTCTTGTTCAAAGTTTCCCATGGCAGGGGATGGAGCCTGGTCAAAGCCACGTGAGATGCTCAACAGCAGACACACCTGCCACGTTTGAGCCTTCAGATGCGACCATGGCTCCAACCAACAGCTTGACCACAAGCTCATGAGAAACACTGAGCCAGAGGTAACCTGCTAAGTCACACCTGCATGCTGAGCCGTAGAAACTGTGCAATAATGACGCTTGTTGTTGAAAGCCACTGAGTGTGGAGTAATCTGCCATGCGGTGATATATAACCGATGTATCCAGGTGCATCACTCAGTCTGCCCTCCCCAGCTGTCTATTTCTATGACAGACTTGGAATAAAAGCAGCCAGTGCATGAGTCATTCATTCATTCATGCATTCGTCTAACCATTTACTCAACTCTGTCCTACCAATTATACTTTTGACTGGACCTACAGAAATGAACAAATCTCAACCATCATGGTGCTTAGAGTCAAATTCTTCCACTTGCTATAAAACTTAGCAGGCACTCTGCTGGGGAGAAAGGGTGGACAAATAAAGAAAGGAAGGAAAGGAACAGAACCTGGTAATTGAGTACACACTATACTAAGTACAGCTTTAGGCATTTTCATATATTTTATTCCATTAATACAACTCTTTGAGATTTATAAGAAATCGTTATTCCTTCTTTACATATAAGGAAGCTGGGATTCATAAGATCATAGTTCCTTGTACAGGTTCCCATACCTAATAAATGATGGTCCTACAAACCAAGTCACATCTGTCTTATTTATTTCTATGTCACGCATTTGCAGAATTGCTACTAACTTAAAATCCTACATTGTTGTCAGTAATGTGAATAATGTGGATAGCATTTTCTGAGCATGTACTATGTAACAGACATGGAATTAGAAATTCCCCACATGTTATTTCACTAACAGATTATTTAAAAAAACAAAACAAAACTGTGGCATGGCCAGGCAGAGAAGGGAAATCATGTAGTGTGTAGAGATAATTCTCGCAAAAAGTGCCGTGCCAAGTTGGCAAATGTTTTCAGAAAGGACAATGCAGTCAAATTCCATTCATTCATGTACAATATAATGTGTTATAAACTAAGTTATTCATTAAAATAAAAATAACCCAAGAATGACCTATGTTATAGGGCACCAGAGGAGTCAAGAGGAATTTATTAAGCAAAACCAAATGGAACAACAATCTTTACCTTAAATAATTTTTAAAAACCTCTCTCTGAGATGGCAGAGAGGAAGTCAGTTTGATGAGAATTATATATTTTTTCCCAGATCTTGCTTTCATTAAAATGAGTTTCATGGTGCCCATGTGCCCATATGCATGATTTTGATGGCTTCCTTGAAATTTTATACATTTTCTACAATAAGCTATTACATTTATAGTCATAGAAATAGGACTTAAATGAAAATTAAAGTGGAATAATGCAGCTTTGTATTTGTATTTGGTTTCACATTTCTTGTGAAAATTAGAAACACACTGTGAATCTCATGGCAGGTCATTCCACTGCCTCAGGAGAGTAAAGAGGCACATTTCCTTAAAAATTCCTTCAAGAGTCTGGAAAAACAAGTAGGATTTCCCGGAGTTAAACCCTTCCCCCTCTTTGTAAGGGGCACCTAGATGTGGAGGTGTCCTCCTGCACCCCCGTGTCCCGGCAGGTGCACACAGGTGTATGAGACGCTCACAAATCCTCCTTGAACTCCCGGGAGGCTGGGTGGCCACTTGTGCTCAGCGGAAAGAAAACAAAAAATATCTTTTGAGGTCTGAGGCTTTGTCAGACTACACACTATTTGGTCTGGCTGAAGTGAGGGACATTGATTAAGAATAACGTGTTCTCTGTCCCCTACAGCCGTCTGCCTGCCTGGTCTTTAGACACGCCTACGGGACCGTGTATCAATGTTTTAAGAACTTTGGAATGTTTTCAACATCCCTTGTCTTGTCTGAAAAAGAGCCTTGCCAAAGCCTTCTAAAACTGAAGGTTGGTTTTTCTTTTTTTGTATCACATGAGATTTTTAAAACTAATCTATTTGGGTCAAAAATGTAAACTTGGATGAAGAAAAGTCTTGTAGAAAATATTTACCTCCCTCCCCATAGAAAAGTGAGGCTCTGTGGGCAGGACGACATAATTCACCAGCCTCACCAGGCAGAAGGGAGAATCATGAGTTTGGGATGACATCAAAATGGTCTTTGGTTTACACCTCCATCCAGACCCCTAGAATTCTAAGCTCAGTGACTCTTCCAGTTACAGCCTTGTAGAAGGAACAGACAAAACTGAGACCACAGGGTCTCACATCAGAAAAGCAAGACACTCTCAATTAACAGAACTGAACCCTGTCCAGGGTTAATACTTTTTGGCCACAACTAACCCCAGAGACATCTGAAAACCTCCCTTTCATTTAGGGACTCGGGATTGTTGCTGTGTCACCTTGGGGTCAGCTAGATGTCCCATGTCACACTCACACACACACGTCCCTGTTCTCTGTGTTCTTTGTCCCGAGGTGGAAGCCCCATCTCATGTATCCTCTGATGACTTACCCCTCATGGCTCCCCGCCTTGAAAGCATCCACGCCCCTCTACAGAACACCTGTCTCGTGATTGGACACACTCCGCTAACACCTCAAATCCTCACTAAGTGCTCCTGACCCCAGCAGGAACCAACCTGCTTCTCTCCAGAGGGCATTACATCCCTTCCAGTCTCTCCAGGGCAAAGTGCTCTTTCTCCTTCTTGTGGTATTTCCTAAGACTGTGCTCAGAACCATGAAGAGATGCTTGACGGCTCCCTCTTGGAGGAAAAAGGTACTCCTTTGAGATCCATGCAGTTCTGTGGCACTCCGTCCCTTTTCACTATGAGCTTCTCATGAGTCCCACTCGTTGAAGACTTGCGCCCAAGGTCTACTGTCTTTACACCCCATTCTCTACCCCTCATTAGCCCCATGAGACTGCCACCAACAGAACAGAGCAATGTCTGTGCCCGCAAGGAAGCACCACCCACCACGCTGACCTGCCAGGTCCTGGAATTCTTCATCCCCCTTGTCAACTCAAGTTTAACCACAGCCTTATTTACAGCCCCCCTACCCCCCGACAAGGGATTACGAAGACACAGCACAGATGGAAAAGAGAAGACGGCTGACCGTCCCTTCTGGGACTCGGAAGTGGACAACCACCTCGGCCAGCATCTCTCTGCAGTTTACATATATCGTGTGCCATTTTGCAAATTAATACCCAGTGTTTCTGAGAAATTCCACAATTCCTGAGGGAGGCATACGAAATAGGCTGGAATCGGCCGATGAGCAATATGTCAGCTCGGAGAGGAACCTGGGGAACTCTTAATGTAAGAGAGCATGATTTACAACCTGAGGACACAGATCTCAGAGTGCAATCGACCCGGGGCATAGATTCAGTGGGAAAAATCGCATCCAAGTGGGATGTGGATGATTTTTTAAAGTTACCAAAGTTTCAATCCACTTCTGCTAAACGGAGACAGTGGGCCCTACCTCAGGGAGTGATGGACCAAATGAGATGTGGTAGGGAAAGCATCCAGCATGGTGTCTGGGACACAGATGCCCTCAAGAAAGGTCAATTTGATGGTGTGGATGATGGTGGGGATGGTTTCCAGACCTCGGAAAGATCTGTGGTTCTGTGAGCTCCATAACTGACTAGGATTCTGATCTGGTTTTTGCCACCAGTTACTCAGTTAAGTCATCTTCGAGTTTCATGTGCATCCTTTTTAAAATGGGGAGCGTGACGCCTAGGTGTGGAGCCCTGTGTGGATTCAGCGGGATGAACGCCGCTGCACAGCGCTGCCTGGTCTAAGTTCACGGATGCTTCCGCCGTCCACCTGGGGCCCCCTGCTGACCCCGCCACAGACACACGCTTCTATTTCAGACTCACGGGTAACGTGCAGCCCTTAATGAGCCAAAATAAATAAGCACATACACTCCACGGAAGCAAGTGGAGGACGCTACACGCTACTTATGTTCATACTTTCCTCTAATTGTTGCACATACCACATCTGCACTTCCAAAGTCCTATTTTATTTTATTTATTTATTTATTTATTTTTACTGTCCCCAACACCCATATTTTAATTTAGTTATTTATTTTTTTTTAATTTTATTGGAATATAGCTGATTTACGATGTTGTGTTAGTTTCAGGTGTACAGCAAAGTGGATGAGTTATACATATACATATGTCTATACTTTTTCAGATTCTTTTCCCATACATTACAGAGTATTGAGTAGAGTTCCCTGTGCTGTACAGTAGGTTCTTACTAGTTATCTATTTTATGTATAATAGTGTGTGTATGTTAATCCCAAGCTTCTGATTTATCCCTCCCCCTCCCACCTTTCCCCTTTGGTAACCATAGGTTTGTTTTCCATACCTGTAAGTCTCTTTCTGTTTTTTGAATAAGTTCTCAAAGTCCTGTTTTAAAATGACGGGACCATGCAGTTATTTTGTGAAAACGTCATGAATTGCAATGCTTAGCAGTTGTGGAATTTTAATAACTGTATCTTGATGTATCAAATCATAAATGCTGATAGCTTTTGTGCAATAAATGTGTTCCTAAGAAATTGTATGTGTCTTTTTATGTCAATTCAAGCCATACTTTATATGTACCATAGTAATAAATACTATCAAATTGTTTTAGAATATAAGAAATCATCCATTTACTTATGTTTCCTCTAATCTTGAATTTTTACACTTGAATTTTCCTTAAAGCAAGGTTTACTGTATTGCATACTATTATTTTGTAATTGAGGTAAGATATTTTTCTTTTTTATTGTAAGAACTGGAAATGGCTTTCCTTCAGAGAGAAGTGGCTTCCTAAGGTCATAAAGAATGCTGAGAACTCACCACAAAATCCACCTGATCATCTATTCAGGTAGGATTTTTCTGCCTGTGAACCTCTGCAGCTCTATTCCGTTTACATAATTGTTAATATTATGCAGATATGCAAATATCAACCCATGCTGTTTGTTTATTCAAGTAGTCAGAATAATATATAATATAATATAATGGGAAAACTGCAATATTTATATTTTGTTCATTTTATTTAACAGAGCTCATTTCATGTTTTAGACCATCACCAAGAGTAAAAGGATAAAAATGACAGCAGACTTGGGATTTGATTAATTTCATTTTATGCCTTAAATTAAGAATCCATTTCTCTCCTGATAAATATGCAGAGAAGATTATGCAATGACACTTGATTTTCTCATGTCTTTACATCAACCTATTTTCTTATTATTTTGAATGAAATGCTGAAGGGCTTAGATTTTTCAATCAATCTTCATTCCCATTTTTAACTTGCTTGCCAAAAATATGTTTACAACATGAGTTTCTAGTTTATTAAGTGCTCATCTCTATGCTGTCAGGTATCAATACTTACATCACCCTGATGGTTTTATGTTTTCCTATGTAAACCTATGTGATCATGAATCAACTGTCACTTCTCACCTATCATAGCAACTCTTGTAAAATCAACTTACCCTGGCAAAATTTCACAATGGATGGCCTTATAGTCAAAATTCTCTATCTTAGCTTTCCCGTTCAACTTTTAAATAATTTTTACATTAATCCAGTAGGAATTAAGGGATGGCAGACTGTAAATTCAGTTATTTCATAGACTTTTGGTGGTTGTGTGCAATGCACTTCACTGGCCCAAAGCCTTTCTTGATGAGATTTCTCCTTCCTCTCTACCCTCAACAAGAAGTATTTAAGCCCCTTCAATGTGCGCGACAGTGTGCTCACAGAGATTAATATCTAAAGAGTCCAACTTTCAAGGTAGGTCACAATTTAATGAAGAATATATGCAAGCGCTACAGTATAATACGACAAATTCTAAAGCTAATGCATGTCCAAAATATGAAAGCACCATGGAAAAACAATTCACTAAAATTTACTTCAAGGTAATATTTGACCTGGCTCTTAAAGGGTGTCTAGGGATTTGTCAAATGGGAAGGTTGAAGAAAATGCATCAAACTGCCCATTTCATTAGAAATTTGTTTTAAAAAGTCAGATTTCCAAGTGGAAGCAGAAGCTAACTGAGTCAGGTTTAGACGTAAACACTATTGAATCTCATGTTTCTTTAGGTTTGCAGCAGGTTTTCACATGTTCTGAAGAAGGGTTTTGTTTTTTAATAAAAAGGACATAAATTAACTTTGTCATAAAAGATAAGGTTGTTAAGAGGTCCTTCTGTTTCCTGCCTGGCATAGGGGGAGTTTAGACATCATCACTTCCATCCCCACAGGAAGAGAAAAGTTGAGAACCTGAAAACCAACAACTATTCTTAGATCCACTGAGGCTGAATCGATGCCCCCAAATTGGAGACAGACGCTTCTCTGGATATCCAGACGCTTCTTTGGATACAGAGAAGCGTAACTCAGCAGAGCAGAAGCTGGGGTGCGGGACCCTCCCAGGCACAGGCACTGCGGGAGGAAAACTTGAACCGTAATTGATGAACTGCTGGAGGCTTTGTGTCGACAAGCCTGAGAGGTAAAAACTCCAGGGGACCCCGATATTTTGAGTTTTATCTCCAGGACCCCATCTAGTTCTCACAATGAACGTGAGATGTGCTTTCAGCAAGAAGAGAGGAAAGTCAGCCATTGTAAATCCCCTGGAGCTCCCTGTCCTTGGCAGGGCCTGCCCTCAAGGGGAATTATTTCACCAGAGCCTAAGCATCATGGCAGAAAGGGAACACCCAACTCCAGCCCCCTCTAGCCCTCCTGTTATACACAAGGGGTGGTGGCAGGCAAACCTGAGAAACACTTGTTCACATCACAGCCCAGAGCACTGGCTCACTAGGATTAAGACCTAAACATAAAAACATAGGACCCTGCCCTGCCCACACATCTTACCTCCACATCAGTAGGGCTTCTGGGTAATAACAGCATAATAAAACCAAAAGAGCACATCTCAGGCTTACCTAAGAAGCTCTAGAAACCCCCCTGCAGCCCCCCCCCCCAAAAAAACAGAGGAGACAAAAACAAGGACACCAGGGAAATTTTTGCCTCTGAAATCTATAGCTGTAGCAAATAGCAAACACACCCTAACACCAGGCAGAAAAACATAAAGCATCACATTAAGGACCTATTTACCTCAATTCCTTTTTCCTGGTATATTACACAGATTTTCAAGAAAAAGTTACAAGACATGCCAAAAGAAAGAAACAACAAGGCCCTACTGTATAGCACAAGGAACTATATTTAATATCTTGTGACAAATCAGGGTGGAAAAAATGTGAAAAAGAATATATATATGTATATGTATAACTGAGTCACTTTGCTGTACAAAAGAAATTAACACAACATTGCAAATCAATTATATTTCAACAAAACTTTTTAAAAATTAAAAAGAAAAAAGAAAGAAACACAGTCTGAGGAACAGAGCAAACATCAGAAACAGACTCAGGTACAGCAGAGAGATTAGACTTGGCAGAGCCAGAATTTAACACAACAATGACTTATAAGCTAGGGCTAGTGATGGAAAACCTGGACAGCATGTCAGAACACAGGGATCATGTAAGCAGAGAGGTGGAAACTCTAAGAAAGAATCAAGAAGAAACGTTAGAAATCAAAACGTTGTGCAGAAGTTAAGAATGCCTTTGATGGGCTCATCGGTAGATGGACACAGGTGAAGGAAAAATTAGTGAACTTGAGGAAATGTCAGTAGAAACTTCCAAAACTGAAATGCAAAGAGAAAGAGAATGAAAAAGACAGAACAGAATATCCAAGAACTTGGGAGAAACATAGAAGGTATACCAGACACATAACAAATATGACAAACAGACCACATCACCCTCATGTAACATATTAGTAATGGGGGAAATGGGAGGGGCGCATATATGAGAACCCTCTGTACTTTCTGTTCAGCTTATCTCTAAACCTAAAATTGCTTAGGATATAAAGCCTATTAATTTTTAAAAAGCTAGAGGCAATGATCAGAAAATGTCACATGCACAAATATAGTTGTAAATGAAACAGTTTATTGTCTGAAACAAGAGCAGTGAGAATCTTTATATCTTTATAACATCACTCTAATATCTCAAGAAGATAGTAAAAGAGCAAGGACATACTGTCATTAATAATGATGTTTTAATAAACATTTGACACACATCCAAGAAATGAGACTACCCATTCTTTCCAAAGGTTTATGGAATATTTATACACATCCTTCCTGTACAAGACTACAAAGATACTTTTAATAAATTACCCAAGTCCTAGAGGTATAGGCTATATTATTTAATTAAAACACAACAAAATAGAACATTTATAACACACGTTGAAACCTTCCGAAATTCCAATCACTCAGAAACGTTAAAACATATGTAATTCTCTTAAACAACCTAGTTTGAAGAGGAAACATACAACTGCAGGCTCTTTTGATATAAATATGGCGTGTAGGCATGTCTGTATTCACATCGATAGTCATGAACTTTGAGTTCCCTCTTGGCAAACACTCAGGATTTCTCAGGTTGCAACCACTGCATGAATGGCTAGAAATATACTGAGAAACTTACAGAAATAGTCAGGCAAGAACTGAAATATAGTATATTGGAAATGGGATAGAATAGTGTGTGTTTCTATATATTATAGTAAATATCTATTTATCTAGAAATTGTGGAGAAAAATATAAAGGTTCTGATATGAAAATGAAACGAGGGTCCAGCTACATTCATCAAGAATATTTTATTGAGACTTCCCTGGTGGCACAGTGGTTAAGAATCCACCTGCCAATGCAGGGGACACGGGTTCGAGCCCTGGTCCAAGAAGATCCCACGTGCCGCGGGGTAACTAAGCCCGTGCACCACAAGTACTGACCCCATGCACCACAACTGCTGTGTCACATGCGCTCAGGGTACTTGGGGGGCGGGGTCCAGCTGGCAGCACCCTCTCAGGTGCTTATCCAGAGCTCAGAGACAGAGGACAAGGTGCCAGAGTGTTCGCAGGTCATCCACGCTGGGAGAAGCTACGCTTTCTCTGGAAAACAAGGCAAGGTCTCCCAGCAGCATCTCACCCCCATTCCCAACTCTGCCCTCCGTCCACGGCCCTGTGGCCAGCAGGCCAGACAGCTGGAAAGCAGAAGCGTGTTTGGGAGGAGAGCGTGCATCCACTGAGGAGAAACCGAGAGAAGGGAAGAGGGACCCACGGGTGGAGGCACAGAACCGAGGCTACCTGGAGCATCCTGTAGACAGACGGGGCAGACCTGCGTCTTCAGGTCCTGGTACATGTGGCACGGGGTGTCCCGCGTCTGCAGGGACCCTGGTCCGGGTTGGAGCCTGCACTCAGTGGACTGCTTTTTGGACCCGAGGGCTGTCACACTCTCTAACGTGTGACGTGGCAGGACAGCACAAAGGTGTGGGGTGGAATAGTGGTCTTCAGGGGACACGCGAGACTCTCCCGGGGGAGGGACTGAGATGCGGGGAGAGGGGCCACGGGCTGTGGAGCCGTGAGCGCAGGAGGGGGCGTCTGCCCTCCCTGAATCACTTCCCCTTTTCTTTGGGTCTCTTCCCAGCAAATCCTTTTGCCAGAAAAAGCACTGAAGTAGAGAAAGCAGCGTTTCAGCAGTGCTATTGAAAAATGTTCTCTCCTTCGGCCAAAACAGAGACAGAAATGCCAAGACTTTTACAACCCAGAGAAGAGCTGACCCGGAGCCAGGCCTGTGCTGGGCTCGCTTGGCTGGGGACCTTCACGTGATGGTGTGAAACGGCACTGGGCAAAGGCATTGCAGCGCAGAATCCGCAACAGTTAGCACCTTCTCATGACTCCGCGGACCTTCAGAGAAGGCAAGCTGCTTGGGTTTTAAACAATAAGATGAAATTATCCAGTTGGCATTTCCCAAGGCCCGAGATGTCCTGTTTCCTGGGCAGCAGTGACTGCACAAAGGCCCAGTGACTCAGGGAAGGGGCGACACAGAGGCCTCTTGTAAGAATTCACCCACAGCTTTGGCCTCTCCCCATTTCTTTAGCCTTCCCTGTTTTTAGGACCAATTTGCAATTAGCCGGGCAAGGGGGATGAAAGGAGAGCTTTAGAAAATGGACCACACTGATTAGCACACCGCGACTGGGGTTTTGGGTTACCCCAGCGCACTCTTAGGTCACTTAGGGTTGCTGTAAGTGCTGAGAGCAAAACCATGAAAATCCACTTTGATTTTAAAGAAAAATATATACACAGTAATCACTTTACTACTTGGGGGTTGAGGAGAAGGTCTGGCGGAATCAACAAGTAACAACAAAATCTCGTAAGTGGCAAATGCTGGGATATTCTCAAACTCATTTGGGTTGGGGGAATGCATTGAGAAGTACAGGAATCACTCTAGTGAGGGCCTGGGAACAGGGAGAAAAATATAGGATCTCTTCAGCCACAAGCTGAATCAACTGTTTCTCTAAAGAGATTGTGGGAGAGACAGAGAGACAGAGACAGGGATGGAGAGACAGAGACGGAGAGACAGAGACAGAGTGAGAGAGAGAAGAATGTCTCTCTTCTGTCCAAATCCCTTGTGGCCGTCCGCCCTCTTGGTTTTAGACGTGTGATGCTTCTGCTTAAATACGTGGGCACCTTGGGAAGGAGGGGCAGATTTGGGGCAGCTTTTGTTCAAATCAGCTCCAGGAGGAAAAAGCCTTGGGACACACGTCCCAGCAGCTCCCTCCTGGGAAAGCACAGCAAGAATAAGGCATTGCAGAGGGGTTCATTGGGGACACGCCATGTGTGTCCCAAACAGAATCCCCGAAGCAAATGTAACAGAATACGGTGAGCTGCTGCCCGCCCCCGACCCAGGCTCCTCTCTGTGTCTCCCTCCTTCTGCATCTCTCTCTCTTTGATGGATCTGACGCCACCTCTATCAGTGCGCTGTAGCCTCTGAAGTAAGGGCCAGAGCAGGGGGAGGACAAAACCGTGTGAGCGGCTGTGCTTGCGGAGCTGCTGGCAGGAGGGGTGTCTCCGGGAGTGGGGCTGAGCTACAGACCTGAGGATGCAGACTGACTCACCGGCCGGACCAGTGGCTCGCAAACGGCTGCAGGGCACCAAACACCAGGCGGAGGCATCGAACGGTCTTAGTCCAAAGCAGCGGATGCGTCATTGCGTCAGTGTTGGCAAAACAGTGACAGCTTATGAGCTGAAATATTAGGATCGTGTAGTCTGGAATCCCGTTAAGGGTGGGTAGAATGAGAACTGAAACAAGGAAGGAGGCTGGGGAATTGGAAGAAGAAACACAAAGGAATTTTAGTTCAAGAGGATATTAAGAGGACAGTGGCATAAGTGCTGTCCTTCAGGGGAAGGAGAGAAGCGGGCAGGGAGGGGATGACTTGAAGACCCAGAGCCCAAATCTCAGTCACTCGTGAGAACGCCATGGACGCCCTTGCAGAACTTCGGATGGGAGGCCCCAGGGCCGCCCTCTGGAGTCTCCCCCCATCCCCGTCACTGGTTGGCTTTCTCTCTCCACGGCCACAGACTAAGACAGTCGCCGACCTGACGCACCGTGATCTCACGTTGGCCAGGCTGACGCAGGTCACCTTGACAGATGGACAAGCCTTCAAGGTTTTGCCTGAAAGTTTGTTTATCACTCTTTTCCATGCTCACTGCCCAAAAAGCAAGGCGGGTGGAAAAGAAGACCCATCCTTGTGGAAGCAGGGGCAGGTGCACACAGTCTGCTGAGGCTGGAAGCAGGGGTGCTCAAAGTGGGGTCCCGGGACCAACAGCATTGGCATTGAAACTTGTTAGAAAGGCAGGTTCTCGGGCCCCACCCCAAACCCATGGCATCGAACATGCTGGGGGGTGGGGGGGAGACCAGCGATCTGTGTTCTCACGGGCTTTCCAGCCGAAGTCCCAGAATCGCTGATCTAACAGAGCTTTTATGGGAACACACATCCCTGCTTCTCTCCTTGGAATGTGCTTCCCCTATTATCTGTCTGGCAAGACTCCTCTCAACCTTTCAAAATGCAGCTCAGCTTTCGACTCTGAGTTCTTTCCTAATTCCTCACCTTCGGTGCTCTCACGGTAAACCTCTATCATAGTTGTTAAGAACTGCCTTTGTTTTTCTGTCTGGACGCTCCTCCGTATCCCCAAAGCCTACGATAGAGGTTGTTTATTTTAAAACTTGGATAGATTTTAAATGAAACAGAACCTATAAAATATGAGGAGTTGTATTCTATTTTTTCTCTCCACCATGACTGGAGTTCATACTTTCAAACCAAGGGATAAATAGAGGTAAAAAAAATAGAATGGATAAGAGAAAGATGGATATAGGAGAAGTAAGAGGCAGAAATTTTAGAATGTCACTTAATAGGTTATCTTGTTGGCAAGTATTTAGAAAGAGCTGGTCCCACAACCAGAGTTAACAGAGGAGTGATCTGTCCTGAGCGGTAATGAGCTCACGCTCGCTAAGGTGTTCCGAGGGAGAGCGGATGGCAAATATGAGTTGGCGCTGGAGATAAAAACCAATCAACCGGAGGAAGTCGCTCAGAGCACTGTGTGAAGAAGCATTATCACTGGGTCGGGGACCAGCTGGACAAATCCGGAGTGGATTAGTAATGTCTGCTTTGGGTGTGAGGTGAGGGCAAGGATCTCATGAAATCGACCTACCAGGCCAGTGACGCTAACGGCATCCTTATGTGGCTCGCGGTGGGATTATGTGCAATGCTCTCTCAGGTATGTAAGTTCCATGCGTCTGTGGTAAAAACAGGAATGTTCCGCTGGACCCACAAGGTGTTCTTGTTCCGTGTTTGGCGTGTGGTTGGTGATGAGCCACTGCCGATGAAGGCAGTGAGGAGGATGGGTGACTTTAGCCACGGGTGGGGCGGGGCAAGCCAGCTCTGTTCACAGTAGCCAGACTTGTAAATCAATATTTAATACCCGACATACCTCACAAGGCTACTAACGAACAAGCAAGCATAAAACACTTGGAGAATATAAATAATTAACAGGAAAGTAATTAGAGGTCTTTTAAAAAACAATCTATCTTGATTAATGTGAAGGAGCTTAGATGAATGTTTCTCTGTAAGAGTAAACCATCCTTGTCTCCATCATTGCCATTCTTGAGTGCTGTGTGTTCACTCCAATTATTTATAACCACAGGGGGATTGGAAAGCTTAGGGGGGTTACTTGGAGCTAATGATACCTCGAGCAGATATTTTAATAAACAATTCCCTTTCCACTTACTTTCCTGTTTTTCGGGGTGGGTGGTAAAGGTGTAAAGGTATCCAGATTGGGGGCGGGGGGTGGGGGATCATCATTTTGTTTTAGAGGCAGCTGTAAAATGGAAACGTTGTAAAATGTGGTCTGGAGACCTCAAGAACCAGGTGGATTGATTTGGAAGGTTATTTTCTGAGCTGAATTTAAAACCACTCACAAGGTGGTTCCCAGGCTTTAAGTTACAAACACCTCATTCAGTATTTATGGACACTGGGATCCTCGGTGTCAGACGGACCCCTGACCCATCCTGAACGCTCAAGGGGTCTTCCGTGACAGAAATCACTCAATCAGGTTACTTCTGAGTATCATTATGTCCTTAATACAATACAGGTAAAACAGCCTTTGCCATAAATCACCTATAATTAGTGGCAGGAAATCTTTTAAGCAATCCTTTGAACGCATGCACTTTTATTTAGGACATTCAGGAAAGGACCCTTCGTTACCTAGCCTGCTGTCATAATAAAAGGAATAGCTTCTTTTCAGCAGAAATGAGTACAAGTAAGGGCCAGAAGAAAATCTTCTTGGGAAACCTAGATTCTTCTTTGCTCAGCAAGAAATATGAAGCGAAGCATTCAATGGGGTTTCTGCAAGTCTTTGAACTTAGGTCTCAGTTGATGAAATGGGAAAAGAATAAGCGCTTCAGAGTGGTTATGAGGATTTAAGGAGGAAAGAAATCAGTAACGCCGGGCTGCATCTGCCACGACGCAAGTGGGTAAATATCACTTATCCCCTACTTTCTTCCCTTCCCATTTGCAAGCTCTGGCTTTCCCTCCCGGAGGCCAGCCCTCATCTAATGCTTCGGGGAGAGGATAACGTGATCAAGGCCACTCCGACTTCAAATTTCAAGCCCAATAACCTGATTTCCGCCTCGCGCCTCAGATTCTGTCTCCACTTTCCAGCTGAGATCTGATAACCAGACTGTGGATTATGGTGGCAAAGTTTGTCTCATCTATTTGGGACGTTAACTGTCCATCTCTCCACCATCCTGCCCATTTCACCCTCACGCCTCCGTCCTAGAGCCCCACGTCTGGAATTGCCCAGGGTCGGCAGGGGGAGTGCTAGGTGCTGACCTCTCTCCTTCTCCCAGAGCACCCTCCTGGCTCTTTAAATGTGACTGTTCCCGTGTGCGTCCTGGCAGGATTCTCCCTTTTATGAGGAGAACTCCATCCCATGTTAGACAAGCTGACACCCGCCGTCTGTCCGGGCTGGACCTGCTGTCTGTGTGCTCACTCTTTGACATCCAGCTTCTGAGGGATGGGTTGGACGTATTCCTAGAGACTAACACTGCTTGTCTCTTAAGTGATTGACTTATTCCCACGCAGACCAGACCCACATGATGGAGGGTGGTCTGCTTTACTCAAAGGCCACCAATTTGGATTTTAATCTCATCTAAAAACCACCCTCACAGAAACATCCAGAATAATGTTTGACCATATATCTGTGCTCCGAGGCCCACCCATCACAGACCCAACTTCTGCCAACCCCTGGTCCAGGCATGGGAGCTGCAGCTACTAATAAAATACTCATGAGCACACACTCTCAAATATCAAACTGCATTTTTGTCTTAACTTTGGGGGACATTTTGAGCCCTTTGACAGTCCAATTAAAGCTATGAGCTTTCTGCTCTGAAGAATACACATATACATGAAGTTTGCATAGACCTTGAGGAGGGATGGTCTACAGTATCCTTAGCAGATGTGTGGCCATCTTAAGGGGAGATTTCTATATGTCACACCTGCCCACAGGTGCACATGCTGTGATTTGTGTATATGTGTGTCTGTACTTAGAGACAGGAAGGGTTCCTTTCTGGCTAAATATTGCAGACATATTGCCCTAAACATGCACATATTTATTTTAGTATAGGCTAACCATTTTCAATTACATTTATTATTGGGATTTTTAAAGGCTGTCAGATGAAGGATCTTTTAATAAATAAAGGATCTTTTAATAAATAAAGGATCTCTCTAGCAGATTTAATATTGTTAAAACCCGCAAATATCTGTCAAATGAAAAAGATGTTGTGACATTTCCAGTACTCTTATTTTATTTGAAACTCATCTCAGATATGACAGTTTCTCTGGGACTTCAGCCTTCAGCCTGTGTATTTATAAAGACACTTTTAACTCTTATTACATTTTGGTCAGATGGCTATAGTGTAATTTCTCATAAAAATTTAACTAAACACTCCCTCTCACTTAACCGTATTTTCAAAGAGCATTTATGTGTTTATTAAATCATTGCCTCCTTAACTGATAAATATTACTATGTACTTCTTTTTATCATAAATAAAAGAATATTTGCATGACATTCCTAACCTAAGCCTCCCAGCCAAGTGGCTATTCCAGTTAAAATGCTATTCCTGTTAAAAATGATTCCCCTTTGACTGTCAGGTCTGAGGTCAAACCCCAATAGAAACAGAAACAATTTCCTTACAAACACACCCATGACTTCATTCCCCAGAGAAAGTGCCTTTTGTTTGTTCCTTTCTTTTAGGAAAAAAGATACAATGTTGTTGGGTTGTTTTTTGGTTGGTTTTGGTTTCTTAAAAGAGTCTAAAGCAATTATACTCCAATAAAGATGTTTAAAAAAAAGAAAAAAAGGACTTCCTTGGTGGCACAGTGGTTAAGAATCCGTCTGCTAATGCAGGGCACACTGGTTCGAGCCCTGGTCCAGGAAGATCCCACATACCACGGAGCAACTAAGCCCGTGCGCCACAACTACTGAGCCTACGCTCTAGAGCCCACGAACCACAACTACTGAGCCTACGCTCTAGAGCCCATGAGCCACAACTACTGAGCCTACGCTCTAGAGCCCACAAACCACAACTACTGAGCCTACGCTCTAGAGCCCACGAACCACAACTACTGAGCCTATGCTCTAGAGCCCATGAGCCACAACTACTGAGCCTGCGTGCTACAACTGCTGAAGCCCGCGTGCCTAGAGCCTGTGCTCCGCAACAAGAGAAGCCAGTGCAGTGAGAAGCCCACGCACAGCAACGAAGACCCAACGAAGCCAAAAATAAATAAATAAGTTTATTTATTTATTTTTTTTAAAAAAAGAGTCCAGGTCTGTTTGCAGACAGATCCCTTTCTAAGGGTGAGGCCTGAGGAGGCTCACATGGGTTATGCAACAAGGCGTCAGTTCAGGCAGCAACCTGCTCATGACGCTCTGCGTTGGGCCACCTTGCTGCGTGTGCTGGGGCACGTCTGGGTGTCTGGGAGGTGTGTGCTCTTTGTGGGGTCTGAGTGTGTATGCGGGGAGGGTGGGGGGCATGCAGAGAACGGGAGAAGCTGGCGAACTACCCGCATGGCCACTGAGTGAGCTGGCTGCTCTCCGCTGCTGCCCGGCCAGTCTGAGTGTGGACACTGGCTCTGCTCCCATCCAGACCCTCCCCCCCAGGACCCCCACCCCCATCCAGAACCTCCCCCCCAGGATCCCCCTGTCGCCATCCAGAACCTCCCCCCAGGATCCCCCTGTCGCCATCCAGACCTGCCCCCCCAGGTCCCCCATCCTCATCCAGAACCTCCCCCCAGGTTCCCCCTGTCGCCATCCAGACCTGCCCCCTTCAGGTCCCCCATCCCCATCCAGAACCTCCCCCCAGGTTCCCCCTGTCGCCATCCATACCTGCCCCCTTCAGGTCCCCCATCCCCATCCAGAACCTCCCCCCAGGATCCCCCTGTCGCCATCCAGAACCTCCCCCCAGGTTCCCCCTGTCGCCATCCAGACCTGCCCCCTTCAGGTCCCCCATCCCCACCCAGAACCTCCCCCCCGGTCTCCCATCCCCATCCAGACCCTCCCAGGTCCCCTTGTCGCCATCCAGACCCTCCCCTCCCAGGTCCCTTTGCTGAAACTGCAGTTGGTGAACTCAAAAAACAAGATGAAAGAAGTGAGAAGCCAGTTAAATGTCAAACACTGACAAAGTAAATGTATTTGCTGTTTTCTGACTTGCAGTGGAAAGATATGCTGACCGTTTTGCATGTTCTGGAGCAAAGCTGAATAAATTCCTCTGTCTGAAGCGCAGCTGCACAAGTGGTTGGTGGCATTTCAACTTCGCAAAGCTGCAAACACCTTTGTTCCTTCACACCCACCACACTTTCCTTCAGTTTCTTTGCTGACCGTACTGAATGCACCAACAGGTGTGGGAAACGAAGACTCTGGTCCCTGGGTAGTTGATAGCTTTTGAGAATTTGTAGTTCTTGCCCCCGAATCAATCTGAGTTGAAATCTGGAGAGTATATCTCATGTTCACATCCTGAAATGTTTCTTCGGCTTTGAGGCAAGTGAGGGAAGAAAAATCACAGCAGAGTTAGAGGATTCAGGCTGGCGAGTGTAAGCGTTTGGCTAAAAGATACGCACATCCTGCTTGCCCGTCAGGTCCTGCGACCGCCCCGGTCCCCCGTCTCCTTCCAGGAGCGCTTTCCTCTCAGAAGCTGTTGCCCAGGGAGCAGAAAGACGCCAGCTCCTCGGACACATGTGACTCAAGCGTGCAGAGGGACACCCTGCAGACACACGTTTGTGTCCTGAAGGACCTCTGCCTTCACCCGGGGCTCAGGGCCGGGGTCGGGCTGCTGTAGGACTTGTCCCCAGCGCAAAGGTTGTGGCGTGGTTTCTGGGAGTTTCTGTTCAGAACAGGGCCGACGTTGCTGCATCTATCCAGCTGCCGTTTAACTGGCATGTGGTCGGTGTGGAGCCCTGTGCCAGGGAGGGTCCCCAGAAAGCTTGCTGGGGGCTGAGATGTGGTGGACGTAACGGCTGAAGTTGGCAGCCCCTCGAGGAAGGAAGGACACGTACACCCTCTGGGACCCTCCGAGCTGGCTGTCGCTTGCCGTCGGCCCGCACAGCTCCGGGCCACCTCCTATGGCAGAGGCTGCGGCTGAGGGCACCGCATTTGTAACTGCCCAGGGGCTGCCCCTAATATTTGGAGAATGTATATACGGCTGATGTAAGGAAGGCTTGTTGTCCGCACCATCGTCCTAAGAAGCTAAATGGGGTGGATTTGTGGGTCACCTTCTAAGTTCGCTCTCAGTTTAGTTCAGTTAGAGTTTGTATCAACTGGTTTGGAATTTGCTTTTTAAAATAAATTTTTTTCTTAACCTTTTATTGTCTGGTGTCGTTTGCTTGTTTGTTTTTGGCTGCACCGCGCGGCTTGTGGGGTTGAATCTGGGCCCTTGGCAGTGAAAGTGTCGAGTCCTAACCAGTGGACCGCCAGGGAATTTCCTTTTTTGTTGTTATTTTTAGTTTTTCTAGGGTTTTTTTGTTTGTTTGTTTTGTTTTTTGGTGGCAAGCTATTTCTTCTTTATCGGTAAGATTCTTAGTGTAGCTGGACTGGAACATAATTTTGTTTCTGTTCAGTTTTGTTTTTTTTTTTAATTACAAAGTCCTGTGACTTGAGGTTAGAGGCAAACAAGTCAAGAGAAATCCATGGTCCTCCCGTGAGCTCACGAAGCGCAGCATGGCTTTGTCAGCCGCGAAGAAAAAGGGAGACGAAGGAGAGAAGGAAATGGTTCAGGTCGCGTTAGCCCCTAGAGTGTCTGGAAAGTAGAAGATGGAATTGACTGAGGAAATGACATCACAGGAAAGTTTCCAGCTGTTTATTCCTGTTGCCAGTAAACCCTGAATACACGTGGCCTCTGGTGGTAACCCCGAGAGCTTTAGGGATGATGTCATACTTGGAAGGGTGGCGCCCTGTGGGCCGAGCAACTTGGAACAAAGAAGCAGAAAAGAAAGGCGAGAACCAGGTACCTGGGGTGCGGAGGGGACTGAGTTTCTGCCCCGGTTTGTCCAGAGGATTTACCTCATCAGCTGACATTCCCCGTTGTCCCGGCCACCTGCCCACAGGACCTCGTAGGACCCAGTCTTGGACTTGTGAGAATCTCTCCTGCAAACCCAGGTGCCCAAAAGTCTCTCAACCCAGGAGACAAGCGATGGAAACCGCCCTTCCCAGCCCCAGTTCTGAGGGTTGTGACCAGCCCAGCTGCTGGGGCAGGACGCCTGGGGAGATCCTGGAATCCAGTGACAGGTACAAGACCTCCTCTAAGACTCTCTCGAGTCCACTTGAAATGGGAAGTTCTCGGGCCTCCTGCCTTGAGAAGGGCGACACACAGCTGTCTGTCTAAAAGCTACCTGGTCATTTTGACCCTTGTGAAAATCCAGATCACTTAGAAAGAAAATAATCTACCGACTACTACAACTACTTTTTAACTGTATTTCTACTTCTTCTTTTTTTTTTTAATTTATTTATTATTTATTTATTATTTGTTTTTGGCTGTGTTGGGTCTTTGTTTCTGTGCGAGGGCTTTCTCCAGTTGCGGCAAGCGGGGAACACTCTTCATCGCGGTGTGCGGGCCTCTCACTATCGTGGACTCTCGTTGCGAAGCACAGGCTCCAGACGCGCAGGCTCAGTAGTTGTGGCTCACGGGCCCAGTTGCTCCGCGGCATGTGGGATCTTCCCAGACCAGGGCTCGAACCCGTGTCCCCTGCATTGGCAGGCAGATTCTCAACCACTGCGCCACCAGGGAAGCCCTGTATTTCTACTTCTTGAATCCTTTGTAAAATACCCATCATAGTGCCAAACCCGTAATAACAAGAATAACAAAAATCAACATTTTCATTCTCTGTTCTCATCCTCTATAATGACAACTCTTGTTACTGGCCTATATTTGAAAGCATTTTACTGTTTGGTGTTTTCTGGTTATGATACAATTCTTAAACAAATTATTTGTTAGACTTAGGCAAGTGTGGAATCAAATACCAAGCAGTTTTCAAAATGTTAACTTCTAACACATATTGGCTTTACGTATTCTGACCTGACAAATTTGCCAACAGAGGCTGAATTCATGGGTGATTACAACCCATACACTCATGTCCGCTTCTCAGGGTGAAAACATAGCATAGTCCATGCAGGGCACTGAATACACCTCAACCACACATTTTCTCAAATCTATGAAATCCAAATCTGCCCTGTAACAAAAGACCAAGCTGTGCTTGGAGCCCTGTGCATTGTTTGACAGATCTGGGGTCAGGCACGCATCCCTTCACGAGAAGGTCCCCCCACCTGAGCCAGCAAACCAACTGCCCACAGAACAAAGTGAGGACTTTTTGCTCCTTTTATCATTATGCCCCAGAATTCCTGGGGGAAATCAAGAATAAGCCCAAGGACCAACAGTGCCATGTCCAGGTCCAAGTCCAGGCCCCATCAGCTGCTCCAGGGAATGGCAGCACGTACCAGAAAAGAGCTTTCAGAGGGGTCCCTATATTGTCCATTGACAGATGAATGGATAAAGAAGATGTGGTACATATATACAATGGAATACTACTCAGCCATAAAAAAGAATGAACTAATGCCATTTACAGCAACATGGATGGACCTAGAGATGACCATACTAAGTAAAGTAAGTCAGACAGAGAAAGATAAATATCATATGATATCGCTTATATGTGGAATCTAAAAAACAAAAGAGATACAAATGAACTTATTTACAAAACAGAAATAGACCAGCAGACAGAGAACACAAACTTATGGTTACCAAAGGGGAAGGGGGGGAGAGATAAATTAGGAGTTTGGCATTAACAGATACATACACTGTTATATATAAAATAGATAACAAAGACCTACTGTATAGCAGTATAGCACAGGGAACTAGACCAAATATTTTATAATAACCTATAAGGGAAAAGAACCTGAAAAAGAGCATATATACATATATACATAAAACTGAAGAGTGTATAGATAGATAGATAGATAACTGAATCACTGTGCTGTACACCTGAAACTAACACAACATAAATTAACTATACTTCAGTAACGAAAGAAAATCTTTTTAAAATAATTTTTTAAATTTTTAAAAAAGAAATGTAGAGTGAACAATTCCTAGTGTTCCTGAATACCTAAGTGAGCAAGTATTCCAAGCTCTATCACTCTTCCTCTCAATTCTCATGATACACACACACACACACACACACATTATATATGCAAACATACATATATACCTATTTATACATATATACACACATATAAACACACATATATACCACATATATACACACATACATATATATACATGTATATATACATATACACACATGTTGAAACATGTATATGTTAAAAACATCTGCATCATTTCCCAGCATTTCTAATACAGAACTTGGTATCTGGGCTCCCCTGGCTGACCACCTCCACCCCCTTCCAAGGTCATCCTCGCACTGGCGAGTGAAGGTCATGGGGGAGACAGAGTACGACCAGGCTGTTAGGAAGCCCTAACTTACATTAATGAAGAAGAGGAGAGATGGGCACGGCCTGGAGGAAGAACTTTGCAGCGTGCGTAACTAACTGGTGAAGGAGTAACGTCGGAATTATGAAGAACACTTAAACAAAACAAGACAATTCTATTTATGCAAAGTTCAAAAATATTCACAAGTAAACTATGTATTATAAAGGAGACAGTTATAAAGAAAAGGAGTAATTTTGAAATCCAAGGCATGGTTATCTTTGAAGAAGGATCAGAAAAGGGTATACTGTCACTCTCCTTTGACAGTTTGGAAATTCAGCTCAGTCAGGAGGTGACCCAAAGCCCAACCTTTAAAAGTGGTACAAATGAAACTTATTTACAAAACATAAATAGAGTCACAGATGTAGAAAACAAACTTATGGCTACCAGGGGGAAAAGGGGGAGGGATAAATTGGGAGACTGGGATTGGCCCATATGTACCACCATATATAAAATAGGTGATTAACAAGGACCTACTGTATAGCACAGGGAACTCTGCTCAATACTCTGTAATGGTCTATACGGGAAAAGAAGCTAAAAACGAGTGGATATATGTATAACTGATTCACTTTGCCTTACAGCAGAAGCTAGCACAACATTGTAAATCAACTATACTCCAATAAAAATTTTTTTTTAAAAAGTCATAGATAACAAAACAAAGGCGAGGAGACCAATCGAAGCATCAGGTTATGAAAGGACGGTTGGTCTGAGGGGTGAGGACACACCCAACACAAGATGTCATGTCAGGATCTCAGCCTGATGGTGTTTCCAAGATGCAGTGCAGTCATTTTGCACGTCCTTGTGTTGAAAGCAGCCAAAGTGATTAAAACATTCCAAGGCTCAAGAAAGCAAGCCTCAGGAACCCTCACTTACATTCTGCTGTTGGCTTTAATATAAACTCTCACGTGTGGCTTTTCTATTTGGGAAGTAGAAAAAAAAAAAACCACTAGATATTCTGAAAAGATTTACATACTTGGTGTTCGTAATCCCTCTTTACATAAAATCAGTTGTGAGACGAATTCTCTGTCACATGCCACAAGGACGCAAGCTCTTAATCTGTGCTTTCTTGTTCCAAAATAAAAACTTAATTAAAAATTTTATGCATGAGAGGCGTTGCCTTTATCCTTTCCAAAAGATTGCACATATTACTTCCTCAGCTACAAAGCCAGAAAATAACTCTTCAGGAGTCTTATTTCTAAGTTTTATTTTCTGGGAAGATAGAAACTTTCCTGAGTATGATGTCAAAAAAATTGATTAACCAGCATTCAAACTTCTTCTTTTCTTTCCGCAGCTTAAAAAAACCTATTTTTTTCTTTGTTTCATTAACTGCAGACTCTGCTTGATTCTCCAAAACCTGTCTTTTCAATCCCATATTACATATTCCCTACATGCATGTTCTGATGCTACAGTGAAGGTGTATGTTGGGGGTTTGATGGACAGTGTAAGTTAACACAAGCCCCCAGGAGACCTAGGTTGACATCTCATCTCTGTGAAGACCGTGTCCTTGACACCGCACAGCAAGAGCCTAAAAGGAGCTGGACACTTGGACCCAGCCAGTCTACGT
Source organism: Balaenoptera acutorostrata (assembly GCF_949987535.1). Lineage (NCBI taxonomy): Eukaryota > Metazoa > Chordata > Mammalia > Artiodactyla > Balaenopteridae > Balaenoptera > Balaenoptera acutorostrata. The sequence continues at coordinate 1,819,657 of NC_080075.1, forward strand.
CTAAGAATGTATCATCAGGAAAGAATCAGAAATGTGATTAAAGGTTTGTAAGAGAACATATGTACCATAGGTATTTATATACTAGCAAAAAAATATAAAATAAAATAAAAAAGCTAGACTATGCAGCAAGAGGTGAATAATGAATTATAGTCATTCATACAAAGAAACATTTTATAGCCATTAAAAATAGCCTTCAAGAAACATTTAACAGCATGGAAAATGCTCCTGGTAAAATATAAAGTGAAGCAAAAGTCATCAAAATTCTGTGAACCAAATGATCCCAATTGTGGAAAAACACATGTGTACAGGAAAGAAAAAGACAACACACTAAAAGAAATATAATAAACTAGCAAAAACTTCTAGATAATGGAATTACAGTAATTTTGATTTTTCTTTTTTCTATCATTATTCCCCAAGTTTATATGCAGAGTATTATTATTTTTCTAATAAGAAAATCATTGTTTATTTATTTATTTATTTAGTGTTTGTACATTTATTGATCTCTACCCTTATACTGGCCCTGGGGTCTATCCCCAGGACCTTTTCAGTGAATTGATTTTAAGAGAAATAGAACATATACCCTGACATTTCTCAATAGCAGAGATTTTTGTTCCCATTCATAAACATGAATTAATTAGTATATTCATGTAAACAGATTCAGTTGTAAAGTGGAAGCTAATCTTCACTCTGGGTGTTAGAAGCAATTCTACATTCTTCTCTGTTAATGTCACATTTGCAAATCATCGAAAGGATCCTATTCGGGTGTTGTTCTGGAACTGTTCTTATTCTATTCAGTAATATCAGTCCCTCAAGAAGTAAGATTTATTAGGCTATTATGAGGTTAGACCACTTTTATGAAAGAAATGTGCACGGAACATCTGATACAGCATGATACTCAAATAGAAGGGTCTCCACCAAACAGTGGTCCCTGTGGGTGTCAAGTTGTCCATATGCATACCACCCTCCTTCTTGACTCCTGTTTCCACCAGCCAACTTGGAAACTGGCATCTGCGGTAGCAAAGGAAAGATCATCAAATTCTGCTCTACTCAAAATCATCTGCTGCCAATTATATATAGAATTAATAGTTTCCTGAGACAACATACATCTCAGGAAATTCAGGCTATGTTCCTGCACGACTCATCTTTAACTCTCCAAGGAATTTGCAATTTTGGTGTCTTTCGACTGCGATAGCACAGAAGGTGCAGAGAAACTGTCCTTACAAGGCTGGCTTCCCTCTAATCCACAGCATTATCCCCTTCTGCTTTTACCCGTATTCTCCTGCAGTAAAGCAAACGGGATCAGCTATTTAAATTACACAATCTGCTTTCTTACAACTCAGGAAACTCTCAGCTATAAACTATGATAGGGCAGATCTGTCATTCCTTATTGGTTCACTCTTTTTTTCTTTAGAAAATCATTATTTAAAATAATAGTTTCATCGAAGGACAATGAGGCAAACTCCTGCTATACATTAAAGGAATAAATCTAAAGTAAAATCTAGTTCTTTGATACAGAAATACCACATGAGTATTTAAAAACTTACTGTACCAAGGCACTGGACAGACTCTGCCATGGGTGTGTGTCTGTGTCTCTGTGTGTGCATCTGTGTGTGTGTGTGAGGGTGTGTGTGGGTGTGTGGGCATACGTGTGTAGGAGGAAAGGCCAGGAAACAGCAGAACAACAGGATGATGGACAAGCTTTGAAGTCAGCCTGACCTGGCTGCTAATTCTCATTCTGTTGCTTGCGAACTCTGTGATCCCAGCCAAGTCCTCATCTCAAATTGGGGTGACTAGTTATTAAGAAGATACCGTGAATGTACGTGAGGGCCTTAGCATCACACCTGGTGATGATGGTTTCTAAAAGATGCTGGCTTTAATGGACATTTATATGAAAAATCTAATAGTCTTGACTCCTACCTCACACTATAAAGATCAATTCCAGATGGATCATAGATCCACATATGAAAAAAAAAATACGTCTTTTTGAAGAAATCATAGAAGAACGTCTTCATGAGCTCGGAAAAGACAAAAATTACTTCACTAAATCATGCGACATGCTAATCATAAAAGAAAAAGTATAATAAATTAGACCACATTAAGATAAACAACTTGAATTCACCAAATATCATTATAGAGCGAGTGATAGTGTAAGCCCCATGTATTTGACTAAGAAGTCACACCCAGAATATACAAAGAGCTCCTACAAATCAATAGGAAATAGAAAACACAAATGAGTTTATCCAAGTCACCACTCAGCCTATGAAAAGATGCTCGATTTCATTAGTTATCAGTGAAATGTGCATTAAAAGCACAATGTGATAACACTAAAATGAAGAAGACACAAAATACTAAATGTGGTTAAGGGTGCAACTGAAACTCTGAGACACTTCCAGCATCAGTGTAAATCAGCATCCGTGTAGGACCTATTTGTCAGTATCTACTAAGGCCAAGAACTTTCCTATCACATGACCCCCAAATCCCACTCTTAGGCTAATACCCCCCAGAGCTGTGTACATGCTGTCATCAAAGGACATGTACAAGGACTTGTAGTGTAACTATTTGTAATAACCAGAAATCGGAACTTATCTAAATACCCATCAGAAGTAGCTTGGATGAAGAGGGGGTGGTGTCCTCACATGATGGAATACTGTAGGGCCACGTGTGCAGAAATAGTACAGCTAGATGAATATCACGGATACAGCCGTCAGTGACATAAGCCAGACACAGTGGACTACATACTTTATAAAACTAATGAAAATAGGTGAAGCTTATCTCAGCTGTTACGAGTCAGCATCGTGGTCCCCTTGGTAGGAAGCAGTGGCTGGAAGGGGGCCAGAGGGGGTCCTGGAATTGCTGGTAATATTCTGTTTCTTGATCCAGGTGCTGTTTACAAAGGGGCATTGTATTTGTGAAAATGTCTTTATCACATGTGCAATTCTGTCTCCATACAATACTCTTCAATAAAAGGTTAAGAATGCAATGGCCCTTGCACGATTAGGATTTGATTTCTGCAAGGCTCACCTAGAATGAGATGTGGCTGTGATTTGGGTGGTAATAGATCAGAAAGGAAGAATGGAGGAGGGAGGGGGTTGTGAGAGCCGTGCCTGCCCTATGTCCTCCTTGGGTCCAGCCAAGTCTTTCTGTTCTGGCTGGAAGGTCTCTGAAGGACAAATGTCAGAAGTGCAGCTTCACAGAGAAAGCCTGCAGCAAGCAGGCAGGTTGGTCAGCTTAGACTGACAAGAAACTAAGAAATTATCATGTGAAAAATAAAGAAAATGAACACACAAGCAAGAATTCAAAATCGTTGTTATAGAAACTGTGAATTGACCTGAATGTCACAGGAACTACTGTACAGCTGTTACACCCCCTTCCTTCATTAGCAGAGTCATGATTGAAATTTTAGGAAACTGTGTTTAAAGGGTGTGCATGTGTGTGTGTGCATGTGTTCGAGTCTGCAAGCATGGGCAATTGTGTGTACATTTGTGTGTACACGTGTGCATGCATGTGCACCTGCATGCATGTTGCATGTGTGCTTGCGTGTGTGCTCAAGTTTGTTAGTGTGCAATGCTTGTGTGTGCACAAGTGTGCCTGCGTGTGTGTATGTGTGTGTGTGAAATCTCTTTCTGTGAACACACCGGATCAAAGTCCCTCCATTTCCACCCTTCTTGCTTAGATGACAGGCCCGGGGTGGGTGAGCGCTCAAGTGCTGGCATTTTGGAGACACTGTGACTGGATGTCCCTTCATCGTGCCCTCTGGCTGGGCACTCCTGTTCGCAAGTGCAGGGCGTGTCGGTCAGGTTCACAGCATTTCACAGATTCACTTAGTCTTCAAGGGTCCAGCAGAGAAGCCCTAGTGTGTTTATGCTGAATTCCCATGGCCACTTCCCATGGTCGCTGAGGTCCTGTCGGTCAGAACAACCGTCAGCACCTTATTAAGCTCAGCTTTGGAGCAAGAATGCAGGTGGCGGGATGTTCAAAAATGAAACACGGACAGCCGATGTTCCCAGAGTCCTGGGCTGTGACGTGGACACAGAGCGTCCTGGGCTAGTAAGAGGCTGCCCTGGGGGCCTGTCCCAGCGAGAAGGACAGGCCGGGTGGAAGATGCTTTGCCCTGAGGCTCCCCGGCGCTGCTGCCTGGGGGCCTTGCTTGGGGTGCTTGATCCCTGGCACTGCCCTTCTGCAGCCTCCAGACCTTTAGACCAGAGGCTGCTCTGTCCTCCTAACACCCCCTCGCTGCACTGGTAATTTTCCATCTAAATAGCTCCCTGTCAAAAAGCATTTGGTACCTGGGAGCGAGTGCATCTTATCTTTTCCAGCAAATGGCTTTTTTCTTCTTCTTTTTTTCCTCCTGACAGTCAACTGAGAAAGGAGTAATAACAATCCACTCAAGATGAATATGAAAGCAGTTACCTCTCACTTTCCCAGGATCCCATCTGGGGCAAGGCAGCTGGAACGCAACCTTAGGGAGAGAAAGCTCCAAGCCCTGCTCCTGATGGCGGCTGGCGGCTGGCTCGCTCCTGCTGTGGGACAGGCTTGGGTCCCCTCGCAGGTGAGCACAGCGCAGTGGGCACACCTGCCCACCTTGTAGACGAGGCAGCTCACTCCCACCGGCCCTGCAAGACCCTCTACTCGGTCCAGCTCACGGCATGGACCCAGAAGACACCTGCTGTGGGTCCCCACTTCACACACATGGCCATATCTTCATTTTATGGTGGATGAGTTCTCTAGGGTCAGGAGCTTATTTCAGAGGCTACTGAACTTACTATGCTCCCTGAGACTTTCCAGTTGGTCTAGTTTCTTTAAAATTGTCACTTCCAGGGGCAGCCTACCCAGTGCCCTGGAAGAGAGCATGGCAGGAATGCAGCCTTTCTCCAGACCCTGGAAAGTCAGTGACCTCTATTTTTCCCAGTGATGTGTCTCTAGAAGATGGATTCCAAACTAATGCTAACACCTTGTGATTTGAGAGGACTTTGCTCTTGACAAAGAATTGCCAGGTACTTCTTCTCATCAGGCTCCTGGTGCAGGAAACAGGGCCGCTGTCCGCACTTCACAGATGCTGAAACCGAGGCTTCGGCAAGTATGTGTTTTGTTGAAGTTCACATGGAAGACCCGGTACCCCAACCCAGACATAAGACTGTACTCGGCTGTTTGGCTTCCAGCATAACCGTTTTCCGTGTGCCGGGAGATGCACTGCAGCTTGCCTGCTTGATCTGGACCGTCTCGCTCTTGGTATCGGTCTGTCTGTTGTCTGCCCTGAGCGCCAACCCTGTGGGAGGTGTGGCAGGCATGTGGGCTCGCTCCCTCCTCCCTCTTCTCAGGATCCCTGTGTCCACCGTCACCATGCTCGTCCCTTACGTGCTCAGTGATGCAAGCCAGTAGAGCATGGGGCAGAGCCTCAATCCTGCCCTGAGCCAGGACTAACCCTGGGCCTTTCAAGGCAGACTGAGGCCTGGAGTCGGGATGTCGGCTGGAGGTGCCTGCCCACCAGCTTCTCTTGATGTCGGACCTCCCAGGGCACTCGGGCTATGTGAGTGCCCTCCTCTGCCCTCCGCAGCACCTAACAAACGCTCTTTCTTAAAAGCCCAAGAAATAACCCTTCGGGATGGACAAATGCAAAGTGTGTCCCTCAGAAACTTGTTCAAAGGACAATTCTACAGGATGTAGCATCTTTGAACATTTCAATGATAAACTACTTGATAGAAGACAAAATGAGTGGATATTATGTAGGAAAGAGAAGCGTAGAGATGGAAAAATAAAACCACTGTGTTTATTAAATCACTGCTCCACTGTGAAGAAAGACGTTTGGTCAATGATTTTTTTTTAATTAAAAATTTCCACTCCAGGAGGACCTTCAAGATGGCGGAGGAGTAAGACGTGGAGATCACCTTCCTCCCCAAAAATACATCTACATGTGGAACATCTCCTACAGAACACCTACCGAATGCTGGCAGAAGACCTCAGACTTCCCAAAAGGATGCACGAGGAGACAGGATTCAGAACACCGCCTAAACGAGCTCCAGAGACGGGCACGAGCCACAGCTATCAGCGCAGACCCCAGAGATGGACATGAAACGTTAAGGCTGCTGCTGCAGCCACCAAGAAGCCTGTGTGCAAGCACAGGTCACTATCCACACCTCCCCTCCCGGGAGCCTGTGCAGCCCACCCCTGCCAGGGTCCCCTGATCCAGGGACAACTTCCCTGGAGAACACACAGCGTGCCTCAGGCTGGTGCAACGTCACGCTGGCCTCTGCTGCCGCAGGCTCGCCCTGAATTCTGTACCCCTCCTCCCCCGGCCTGAGTGAGCCAGAGCCCCCTAATCAGCTGCTACTTTAACCCCCTCCTGTCTGGGTGAAGAACAGACGCCAGAGGGTGACCTACATGCAGAGGCAGGTCCAAATCCAAAGCTGAACCCCAGGAGCTGTGCAAACAAAGAAGAGAAAGGGAAATCTCTCCCAGCAGCCTCAGGAGCAGTGGATTAAATCTCCACAATCAACTTGATGTACCCTGCATGTGTGGAATACCTGAATAGACAATGAATAACTGTTTCATTATACATACATTATACATTATACATTATGTATTACCTAAATAGTAATTATATTGATAATTACTTTAAATGTAAATGGATTAAATGCTCCCACCAAAAGACATAGACTGGCTGAATGGATACAAAAATAAGACCCATATATACTGTCTACAAGAGACCCACTTCAGACCTAGGGACACATACAGACTGAAAGTGAGGGGATGGAAAAAGATATTCCATGCAAATAGAAATGAAAAGAAAGCTGGAATAGCAATTCTCATATCAGACAAAATAGACTTTAAAATAAAGACTATTACAAGAGACAAAGAAAGACATGACATAATGATCAAGGGATCAATCCAAGAAGAAGATATAACAATTGTAAATATTTATGCACCCAAAATAGGAGCACCTCAATACATAAGGCAAATGCTAACAGCTACAAAAGGGGAAATTGACAGTAACACAATCATAGTAGGGGACTTTAACACCCCACTTTCATCAATGGACAGATCATCCAAAATGAAAATAAATAAGGAAACACAAGCTTTAAATGACACATTAAACAAGATGGACTTAATTGATATTTATAGGACATTCCATCCAAAAACAACAGAATACACTTTCTTCTCAAGTGCTCATGGAACATGCTCCAGGATAGACCATATCTTGGGTCACAAATTAAGGCTTGGTAAATTTAAGAAAACTGAAATCATATCAACTATCTTTTCTGACCACAACACTATAAGACTAGATATCAATTACAGGAAAAAAACTCTAAAAAATACAAACACATGGAGGCTAAACAATACAACACTAAATAACCAAGAGATCACTGAAGAAATCAAAGAGGAAATCAAAAAATACCTAGGAACAAATGACAATGAAAACACGATGACCCAAAACCTATGAGATGCAGCAAAAGCAGTTCTATAAGGGAGGTTTATAGTAATACAATCCTACCTAAAGAAACAAGAAAAATCTCAAATAAACAACCTAACATTACACCTAAAGCAACTGGAGAAAGGAGAACAACAACAACAACAAAAAACCCCAAAGCTAGCAGAAGTAAAGAAATCGTAAAGATCAGATCAGAAATAAATGAAAAAGAAATGAAGGAAACAATAGCAAGGATCAATAAAACTAAAAGCTAGTTCTTTGAGAAGATAAACGAAATTGATAAACCATTAGCCAGACTCATCAAGAAAAAACGGGATAAGACTCAAATCAATAGAATTAGAAATGAAAAAGGAGAAGTAACAACTGACACTGCAGAAATACAAAGGATCATGAGAGATTACTACAAGCAACTATATGCCAATAAAATGAACAACCTGGAAGAAATAGACAAATTCTTAGAAAAGCACAACCTTCTGAGACTGAACCACGAAGAAATAGAAAATATAAACAGACCAATCATAAGCTCTGAAATTGAAACTGTGATTAAAAAATCTTCCAACAAACAAAAGCCCAGCACCAGATGCCTTCACAGGTGAATTCTATCAAACATTTAGAGTAGAGCTAACACCTATCCTTCTCAAACTCTTCCAAAATATAGCAGAGGGAGGAACACTCCCAAACTCATTCTATGAGACCACCATCACCCTGGTACCAAAACCAGACAAAGATGTCACAAAGCAAGAAAACTACAGGCCAATATCACTGATGAACATAGATGCAAAAATCCTCAACAAAATACTAGCAAACGGAATCCAACAGCACATTAAAAGGATCATACACCATGATCAAGTGGGGTTTATCCCAGGAATGCAAGGATTCTTCAATATATGCACATCAAACAGTGTGATAAACCATATAAACAAATTGAAGGATAAAAACCATATGATCATCTTAATAGATACAGAAAAGGCTTTCGACAAAATTCAACACCAATTTATGATAAAAAAAAACCCTCCAGAAAATAGGCATAGAGGGAACTTACCTCAACATAATAAAGCCCATATATGACAAACACACAGCCAACATCGTTTCAATGGTGAAAAACTAAAACCATTTCCACTAAGATCAGGAACAAGAAAAGGTTGTCCACTCTCACCACTATTATTCAACATAGTTTTGGAACTTTTAACTACAGCAATCAGAGAAGAAAAAGAAATAAAAGGAATCCAAATTGGAAAAGAAGAAGTAAAACTGTCACTGTTTGCGGATGACATGATGCTATACATAGAGAATCCTAAAGATGCTACCAGAAAACTACTAGAGTTAATCAGAGAATTTGGTAAAGTAGCAGGATACAAAATGAATGCACAGAAATCTCTTGCATTCCTATACACTAATGATGAAAAATCTGAAGGAGAAATTAAGGAAACACTCTCATTTACCTTTGCAACAAAAAGAATAAAATACCTAGGAATAAACCTACCTAAGGAGACAAAAGACCTGTATGCAGAAAGCTATAAGACACTGATGAAAGAAATCAAAGGTGTTACAAACAGATGGAGAGATACACCACGTTCTTGGATTGGAAGAATCAACATTGTGAAAATGACTATACTACCCAAAGCAATCTACAGATTCAATGCAATCCTTATCAAACTACCAATGGCATTTTTCACAGAACTAGAACAAAAAATTTCACAATTTGTATGGAAACACAAAAGACACCGAATAGCCAAAGCAATCTTGAGAAAGAAAAGTGGAGCTGGAGGAATCAGGCTCCCCGACTTCAGACTATACTACAAATCTACATTAATGAAGACAGTATGGTACTGGCACAAAAACAGAAATATAGATCAATGGAACAGGATAGAAAGCCCAGAGATAAACCCACACACCTATGGTCACCTTATCTTTGATAAAGGAGGCAAGAGTATACAATGGAGAAAAGAGAGCTTCTTCAATAAGTGGTGCTGGGAAAACTGGACAGCTACATGTAAAAGAATGAAATTAGAACACTTCCTAACACCGTACACAAAAATAAACTCAAAATGGATTAAAGATCTAAATGTAAGGCCAGACACTATAAAACTCTTAGAGGAAAACATAGGCAGAGCACTCTTTGACATAAATCACAGCAAGAGCCTTTTTGACCCACCTCCTAGAGAAATGGAAATAAAAACAAAAATAAACAAATGGGACCTAATGAAACTTAAACGTTTTTGCACAGCAAAGGAAACCATAAACAAGACAAAAGGACAACCCTCAGAATGGAAGAAAATATTTGCAAATGAAGCAACTGACAAAGGATTAATCTCCAAAATATACAAGCATCCCATGCAGCTCAATATCAAAAAAACAAACAACCCAATCCAAAAATGGGCAGAATACCTAAATAGACATTTCTCCAGAGAAGATATACAGATTGTCAATAAACACATGAAAGGATGCTCAACATCACTAACCATTAGAGAAATGCAAATCAAAACTACCATGAGATATCACCTCACACCAGTCAGAATGGCCATCGTCAAAAAATGTACAAACTATAAATGCTGGAGAGGGTGTGGAAAAAAGGGAACACTCTTGCTCTGTTGGTGGGAATGTAAACTAATATAGCCACTATGGAGAACAGTATGGAGGTTCCTTAAAAAACTAAAAATGGAACTACCATACAACCCAGCAATCCCACTACTGGGCATATACCATGAGAAAACCATAATTCAAAAAGAGTCATGTACCACAATGTTCATTGCAGCTCTATTTACAATATCCAGGACATGGAAGCAACCTAAGTGTCCATCGACAGATGAATGGATAAAGAAGGTGTGGCACATATATACAATGGAATATTACTCAGCCATAAAAAGAAATGAAATTGAGTTATTTGTAATGAGGTGGATGGACCTAGAGTCTGTCATACAGAGTGAAGTAAGTCAGAAAGAGAAAAACAAATACTGTATGCTAACACATATATATGGGATCTAAAATTTTAAAAATGGTTCTGAAGAACCTAGGGGCAGGGCAGGCATAAAGACACAGACCTAGAGAATGGACTTGAGGACACAGGGAGGGGGAAGGGTAAGCTGGGACGAAGTGAGAGAGTGGCATGGACATATATACACTACCAAATGGAAAATAGATAGCTAGTGGGAAGCAGCCGCATAGCACAGGGAGATCAGCTCAGTGTTTTGTGACCACCTAGAGGGGTGGGATAGGGAGGGTGGGAGGGAGATGCAAGAGGGAGGGGATAAGGGGATATATGTATACGTATAGCTGATTCACTTTGTGATACAGCAGAAACTAAAACACCATTGTAAGGCAAATATACTCCAATAGAGATGTTAAAAGAAAAATAAATTTAAAAAAATTTCCACTCCAATAAACATGTTAAATAAATAAATTAATTAAATAAAATAAAATGCCGATTATTACTTAAAAAAATTTCCAGGCTGGTTGAGCAGACATATCTTTGAGAGAATGACCTAATCTTCACTTCATAAAAAAAGCCAGTTGTATAAATCATACTTCTCCCCATGCCTTTGATTTACAGTAAGCAATGTTCATAAAATTCCCATCCAGATCATCACCCCAAATTGAGCCACACCCCACTTAAGTAAGCAGATTTTGAGAAGGGAAGATTTATTGTTGAAGAGAGGAAGATAGAGCAAAAATGGGAATTAATTAGGGAAAAAAGAATAAATGAATGAGGGCTTCCCTGGTGGCGCAGTGGTTGAGAATCTGCCTGCCAATGCAGGGGACACGGGTTCGAGCCCTGGTCTGGGAGGATCCCACATGCCGTGGAGCAAATGGGCCCGTGAGCCACAACTACTGAGCCTGCGCGTCTGGAGCCTGTGCTCCGCAACAAGAGAGGCCGCGATAGTGAGAGGCCCGCACACCGCAATGAAGAGTGGACCCCGCTTGCCGCAACTAGAGAAAGCCCTCGCACAGAAAAGAAAACCCAACACAGCCAAAAATAAATAATAAATAAATAATTTAAAAAAAAAAAGGAACACCCATAAAAAAAAAAAAAAAAAGAATAAATGAATGAAAATGAAATCTTCAATTTCTCTCAACTTTCGGGAAGAAGACAGGACCTCATTTGTGTTCTCACCTTGTTTTTCTTGCTGAAGACACCAACTTCACATTCAAAGGCAGCGCTGACTGCACACCAAGTGATTCACACATCACTTCCCCCCAAATACCCCCCACAAATATTTCAAGTCAGTTACAACTGGTAATCTTCCGGTGGATCATTGCTTTTCTTAAAACCCTACCTGTTTACTGCTCAAAGTCTAAAACTTCAGAGAAAGGCTTTCTGAAAAGGAGAGAGCAAAGAAGACATGGGGGTGGCAGGGAAATGGGAGGGAGAATAAACCAGATACAGAAGTAATCCCATGAGGTATCGTACAGGCTTTTTTATTGCTTCATCCTGATTCTATATTAAATCACCAGATGCAGGATTTAAGCATTTTTCTCTTAAAAAGTATTTGGTATGGTGCTTCAACTGACAGAGACATGTTTCCTATTTTATTCATTTTGTATTCTGATGGAAAATTATAAGGAGGACTCCTGTCTTTCTCAATTCTGGAGAACCTGAGAGTTCAAATGACAGAGATTATTTTTCCAGATCATATAATAAAAACGGAATTCATTATTATGACCTTGTGATGTTGCAGAAGGGCTATGCTGGCTTCTAAATCAGCTCAAGAAGAAGATAATGGTGGTCATCGCTTCTGTAGTCCTAAAATGCAGTTTTCTATATTTTAAAGTTTTGAATGTTATCAATCTGTGTGTGGAAAGAATTCTGCTGTAATGTTAGTTAATTAGAAAAGGTTAAAAGAAAAATGAGAGTGCTTGATCTGGATAAGGGGGAATTGGTTTCAGAATAAGTCAGCAGTACGCTCTTTGCTGTGGGTGGGAAGACCCCTGATCTGGAGCTTTGCCGATTTCCAAGAGGCAAATGCTCCCGCCTTGGCAGATTGCAAGCACCTAGCCTGGCATCACCGTGTGCAGGTGGGGCGAGAAACCCAGGAGTCCAGCACCGTGTAGCATGTCCACCAGGCTTATGCACTACATGTGAATAATCTCAACAGCAGAGATAGTAGTAAATGTAAAAATAATTAAGAAGTACATATTATTTTAGCATATTACCTTTGTTTTTAATGAAATGCATTTAATTGTAAGTTTACGCAATATCATTTTTATTAATGGCTGTGTTTAGCACCAGGCTCACAAAATTCCTGAACATTTGCCAATCACTCTCGTGAGCCACTCAGGCAGGCAGCAGACCTCGCTGATCACGGAGTGGGTGTAGAAAAAAAACCCAAAATGTGCATTTTAACTTTCTACTGCAGAAGCTGCAAGTGCAAGGACCTGAAAATATGCTGCCTTCGATGGTGAGTTGGACTGACTTTTTATCAAATGTCGACCGTTGACAACCGTGTCTGGTTGTGGGGAAAGGCAAAGAGGGGTCCGAAATGGCTTCTGGCCCCAGGCAGCTCCCGACATAGAGGAGAAGACAGGTGATACCAGGGCGGACGTGGGTAATGCCACATAACAGGGACACACACACATGGACCCACCCCGGCAGGCGGGACCCAGGGTGGGCATTAGAGATTGTCGTTAACGGTGAGTCCGGAGAGAGATTTCAAACAGAGAAAAGGGGAAAGAATATTCTCTGCGGGGGACACAGGATATGCAAACTCAAAACTGGCATTAGCAGGCACGCACTTTTCTCAATTTGTATGTTTTTCAAGCGCGGAGACTGTGGTTAAGGTGTTACCTGGGATACAACTTCTAGATTCGTTACCTGCCAGCTAAGTTGGACATTGACTTAGCCTCTCTTTCCTCTGTAAGCCTGTGACTGACGAGGTCCTGCGTGTGTCTAGAACTTAGCCTGGCACACTGGATGGACTTCAGCAACACGGGGAAAGGAAGTGGGGGAGGAGGAAAGGGTGGAAGAGGCGCTGCCGGTGAGGAGATGATTGCCTGGGTCTGAGTTCTCTCCTTCAACAAGGGACGTGTGGGTGATGCTCAGTTTTACCCGGCAGGTGTGGGGTGGGAAGGAAAAATAGAACCACTTTCAGGCCTCAAGTTGCCCAGAAGTTTGAAGACTCCCAACGTTAACCTCTAGCTGCCTTCATGTCAAATATCCCCCATCCCTCCAAGTTCCACACCTGGTTGACTTTCCCACAGTTTTCTTTACAGGTACAAACCAAAAGTGGGGGCAACTGTCTTCTGGAAACCGTTGTTTAATAGTCACATGAGTTCTCTTAACCCAGAAGAGCTCCTATTGTTCGTTAGAGCTTTTTTCCAGCGAGACAGTAAACGATTTCCAGGTGTTCGATTCTGAACCAGAGAGTGGGACATCATTAGCACGTGACAATGTGGCTGGTGCTGAGTGTTTTAAATCACTCTCTCCGCCAATACCAGTGCTTTGCCCATTCCTCACTTGGGTACCATTGCGTGAGTTTTCCTTGTACGTCGATGCAGCACAAGGAATTGAGTTGAACAAGGACCAGCCATATTAGGGAAAGACTGGTGAATAGAATTTAGTTCTAATTCCTCAGAAGCAACCATGATGATCTGCTTCAGGACACGTGCTCTGTTCACGTTGTGGAGGGGCTACTGGTTCATCCAGTCAAGAGCCTGGAGCACTGAGGTGTGTCATAAGAGCTCACACCCTAAAGACGTCATTTCCTCCTTAAAATTTAGCAGATGACATTCTGTGTGTGTGTAGTGTTTGGTTAAACCTGAGAAATGCCCTTCTTTTGATAAAGTAACTGAAATCTAGAGACTCTCATCCTAGAAATTGGAATGGCTTCTGGATTCAAGTTCTCCTCCTGAGAAAGTTAATGACTTTGGAATGATGTTCTCTACCCTTTAAAAAATTTCTTTTTTATACCTTTCAGTGTGGGATATAGTGTCCCAACATTTAAACACTGATTGGTATTCTATCTTCATTTTTGTGTCAAAATCTGGTACAGAAAGAATTGTCATATTGTAATGTCATGGATAATTTGGGGCTAATGATCTTAACAGTGTAAACACGAAGTTCACTAGAACTGAACTTTGTGTGTGTATGTATATATATATATATATATATATATATATATATATATATATATATATATTTGGAGGAATATAATATATATATTTGGGGAATTATATATATATATAAAATATATTTATTTATATATAATATAATATATATATATTGGGGGAATTTTACCTCCAGGAGGCCTCTAAGTTTGTAAGGGTCTGAAGATCAGAGAAAAGTCTCCTGATTCTGGTGGTGGGAGGGGCAAGTCTCTACTCTGAAATATGCCCAGAGCTTTCAGCTCTCTGGCCACAGGGAAATTATTTTCCTGGAGTCTAACAGATTGGAATCTTACCAGGCAGACCTACCTGGCTGATTATCTGTGGGTAGTGGGAGTGGCTGGTGAGGATAGGGGGCTGGGAGGGGATGAAGCCAACTCTCTGTGTGGCTGAAAGTCAGTGAACCGCAGGACAGGAAGAGGTCCGCTTCCTGAGAGGCATGACTTGCCAGGGAAAGCTGGAAAGGTCCCACCTCAGCGTCACCTGTTGCCAAATGACTCTCAAAGATGGCCATGGGTCAGACCCAGAAGGTGGCAATAATACTTAGACTGGGGTGTGCAATTAAGGATTTTGGAAAAGGGAGCGTCTGACCTGAATCCTATTTTATCCTACCTTCCAACCCCTTCTTCCAGGTGGAGAACAGTGGCCTGGAGACAGTGATTTTATCGAAGGCAGACGGTCAGGACACGCGGTCTGCTGAAGGCCGTCCAGGGCTGTGTCTCTCACAGAGTGCGGCAAACATGGGGATAGTTCACGCAGCTGGAAATGTTGAGGGCAGCACGGGGGGTGGGGGGTGGGACGCACAGGTGGGGGGACAGAGAAGGGCTGAGGTGTGATCAGAGCTGTAGGATGGGGAAGGAAGTAAGGGAACTTGTATGGGAGGAAGTGGTCCGATTTCCCTGGAGGTCATCAGAAACCACTGGTGATATTCTTTTTCTTGGAAATTACACACAAAAGAGCAACCCGAATAATCAAAGCCGCAACTTCTTTCATCGTTTGGGTGGACTGGTCCATGAGCTAAAGATCAGGGGCTACGTCCCCGAGCAGGAGAGCTTCCTACTGACCCTCTTATTGGACAGACTGCCTCTCTGTCCAAAAATACAACCACAGGTGCCTCTGCCGCTCTCTGCAGCTGCTTCCCAGGGCAACGCAACGCGGATTTACTGTCCTTACTCTGTTGTAGTTGGGTTTTGTTTGTTCATTTTTGAAATGACAGTAATGACAATCGCCCCCAAGGATGTCACTTCAACTCTAACCTCCTGTTCCAGACCTTCTTACCTACAGACTACAAACTGCCACCAAATGAATGAATGAATAAATAAACGAATGAATTATACACAGAGACAAGTTTCACTATATATAGGTATGTCTATCTATGTCTGTCTATCTATCTATCTATCTATCTATCTGTCTGTCTGTCTGTCTGTCTATCTATCTATCTGTCTGTCTGTCTATCTATCTATCTGTCTGTCTGTCTGTCTATCTATCTATCTATCTATCTGTCTATCTATCTATATTGCATAAAGGCCAAACAAGCACTGACTTTGTCCATCACGAGCAGAACATAATGGTGGGAATTGTCAGCATCCCTTTGAACTCTATCTTTTGTCACCAAGTGAAAAACTTCTGTTGGATATTCAGGAAATATTAACTGACAAATGATTATACCCCATTAATCTTGACCTTCCCATTTATAAATAGAGAACTAAAATCCTAGAGTCTCTTGGTTTTCAATTTTTGTTTTCTAATCTATCCACATCTGTTTTACTTAATATTTTTCCAGCGACTGTTTTCACTCCTGTGGCTCTTTACCGAACAGCACCTTCTAAGACACAGTCCAGCCACGCTGGCCTTCCTTGGCTCGCTATGTGTCAGGGCCACCCCTGTCTGGAGGGCAGCTCTTGCCCCAGTTCTCAGAGTGGATGCTGATACCTGACTCCACGCATCTCTCCACTCAAAGGTCACAGCCTCAGAGAGACGTTCCCATTCCAACCAAGACACCTCCCCACATCCTGTAAGTTTATAACCCTTTTATCCTACTTTATTTTTCCTCAAAACACCCATCATGGCTTGCAAACACAGTGTGTATGTGTTTCTTTGATCTCTGGGGGTTTTTCGATTAGATATAAACTCCAAGAGGACACAAACGTTGTCAGTTTAGCTCACCACTGCATCCCCAGAGCCCAGAAGAGGACCCAGAACAAGATAAACACTCAATATTTAAAGAACTAAAGAGGGCTCAAGGGGACCCTCGTACTGAGAAAAATTCTTTTCTATGCAAATAATCAACCTCTAGTTTAGCTTGCTCATCAGGACTGAGTCAGTTGAAGTCAAGATGCCTTTTTCAGGGAAGCCACTAATTGGTTAAGTCATCAGAATAAAGACAGCAATCTGCTGCGGCTGAAGACTCAGCTGACTTGAACTTGAGCTTGGGAGTTTATTAAATTCCCAAAGGGATAAGCAGAGCAACGGGAGCTCAGGACTGCAAGGAATATGCCTGATAACGCATGAAGTAAGGGTACATACACACTGGGCAGAATTTTGAAAAAATACATTATAAACCACTGTTTCTATTAAAATGACTTAATTGGCCGAATATTTCCAACTCAGCTTTGTGAAGTAGCTAGAGTCTGCTTTCATGGAGAAGGTGCAACAGGCTAGCAGTGTGAGTATCAGGGGAGTTATTTGTAACTTGTGTAACGGGCATAGTCGTAGGGCGGTGCATGATTACAGAAGCAGTAGACACTGAATCTCCATCCTCCGCAGGGATGCTGACGGCTCTTAGACCCGTGGCCGGCACTGGATCTCCCAGTGAGGCATCAGCAAACCTCTCACTGTTTTGAGGTTCACTCACGTGCACAGATGAAGCCCCAGGAGAAGCAGCTGTGGATGCAGAGGCTGAGATCCCCTCTTTCTTCTCTTTGAACATCACCATTTCCTCCTGGTAGGACTCAGTCCACATCACCCTCTTCGAATCGCCCTGTCATCTGGAGCACCAATCCTGAAACTGCTCTTGGGTCTGCCTGGAAGTCCTCACTCCATGAATTTCATTCACTGAGGACGATAAGCCCTTTCATGCAGTCCTCCAGCTGTGCCCTGGGCTTTGCATATCCACCTCTCTCCACAGTTCTTCCTTCAATTTGCAGCTATCTCCAAAGACCTGATTCAACTTTCAAGGCCTGCCTTTAAATGTCACGTTCTCCATGAAGTCTTCTGAGATGACTTTCTCTACATCTAGGGTTTTTCATAATGATCCGCCACCATCCATCTTCCCTACGCACTGTACTTTATCTCTTTGGACATTAAGTTTTTATCTGTTAAGTGTGGACATTGGACAAAGTCAGAAGTTCTCAAAGTTGGTGGCAAGTCAGTCAGATGAGTGGAGTTTACTGATAGTACAGACTTCCGATCTCCACCCCAATCCTAATGAATCCAGATTCTCCCGGGAGTGAAAGGGAAGTTAAGTCTGAGGCGCCTCAGACCTAACAAGGGGTTGCTTCTTGTGCAGTCTGAAAATACTGGGGTGGGAGTGGGGCAAGACAAACTCAAACCTAAACATGCTGGGTTTTTTATTGACTTGATCTGAATTGTTGGCAGAACTAGACCTGATGCTGTTCCAATTGCTTAGTTGCATGGAATTGATTTAAATTGGATCTTTACTTTTAATATTCCATTAATTGTTCAAAATGCCCAAAGAATATTAAAATAAAGCATAAGACAAGGTATATGCATGGGGAGGGAACACACTCCTTCTACACAGAAGCGTGTCCAGGCCAACCGCAAAGAGTCATGAGTTTTTTGGGACTTCTCTGGTGGTGCAGTGGTTAAGAATCCGCCTGCCAATGCAGGGGACACAGGTTTGATCCCTGGTCCAGGAAGATCCCACATGCCACGGAGCAACTAAGCCCATGCGCCACAACTACTGAGCCTGCGTGCCACAACTACTGAAGCCCGTGGGCCTAGAGCCCATGCTCCATGACAAGAGAAGCCACTGCAATGAGAAGCTCGTGCACCGCAACGAAGAGTAGCCTCCGCTCGCTGCAACTAGAGAAAGCCCGCATGTAGCAACGAAGACCCAACACAGCCAAAAATAAATAAATAAATAATAAAATAAAAATGTTTAAAAAATGTAAAAAAGACTTAAAAAAAGTGATTTTAAAAGAGTCATGAGTCTTTTGATGTCCCAAGACTCCAGTCTGAGGGAGAGACACGCCCTCAACATTCCAGACTGTAATCCACAAATTATACTGCTGCCCTGGGCAGACCAGACCACCGTTAAAACCATTTACCAAATGAAAGCAATTTAATACAAAATGGTAAAATGCAAATATCACTTTTTTTGCCATGTAGGGTAGTATAGATACTTGCACTTCTCAAACGATAAGCAGATCTAGACCCAATGCTGTTACAATTGCTTTTAGTTGTATGGAATTGATTTAAGTTGGATATTTACTTTTAATATTCCATTCAGTGTTCAAAATGTCCAAAGAATATTAAAATAAAGCATAAGACAAGGTATATGCCTGGGGAGGGAACACACTCTTTCCACACAGAAGCGTGTCCAGGCCAACCACAAAAAACCATGAGCTTTTTGACGTCCCAAGACTCCAAACTGAGGCGGAGACACACCCTCAATATTCCAGACTGTAATCCACAAATTATACTGCTGCCCCAGACAGGGCCACAGCTAAAACTATTTACCAAATGAAAGCAATTTAATACAAAACGGTAAAATGCAAATATCAATTTTTTTGCAATGTAGAGTAGTATAGATACTTGCACCTTCTCAGATGATAGCTTTTTTTTTTTTTTTCAGAAATACTGAGACATCACAAAGGCGGAAAGCATGAATGGCTTTTCTCCCCTACCCCAAATGCCCTACCCCAAATGCCAAAATCAAAAGGAAAGAATGGAGGAGAGTAAAGTTTATCTGCTGCTCTGATGGAAGACTGTTTTCCAAACCAGTTTTGCTGAAGCAGAGCTGAGACTGCAAAGGGTGTAGTAATAACGTCATTTCTGGATTTAATTTACCTTGATTAGCACAGCAATTTGCTATATCTTCTTCAAAAAGTGCTAATCAGTTTTAGCAACAAGTAGAGTGAATTGCTCTCATGGCCCCAAACTGCTAATCAATTTTGAAAACCTAAATCAATCTGCATTTTATCCTGTCATTTCTCACTTGACCTCTTTAATATCTCTCATGCTCTGAATTCTGAGGAACGAGTTTTCGTGCCAAATGATGAACTGACATGCTGTTACCTTTTGGCTTAAGGATTGTCGTTTTTTCCCCTCCCAACACGTATTTCTCTGGCTTGCAAATGCCGATGGTGTGTTTGCAAGAGGGAGCGAGTTATGTTAATGATCAAGGCTATTGCTAAGTAGCTGTGCCGCTATTCCTCACTCCAGAAAGGAAATTGCTACCTTTCTGAAAAAATTTGGTTTAAAGATATGAATGAGATACTGGTATTATTAACTGAATAATAAGAACATGAAAACCACAGCATTTTTTTCTTTTTTAAAATTTTTTTATTGAAATATAGTTGATTTATAATGTGTTAGTTTCAGATGTACAGCGAAGTGACTCAGTTATGCATATACATACATTCTTTTTTAGATTCTTTTCCATTATAGGTTATCACAAGGTACTGAATATAGTTCCCTGGGCTATGCAGTAGGTCCTTGTTGGTTATCTATTTTATATATAGTGGTGTGCATCTGTTCATCCCAAACTCCCAATTTATCCCTCCCCTGCACGTTTCCCCTTTGGGAACCATAAGTTTATTTTCTGTGTCTGTGAGTCTATTTCTTTTCTGTAAATAAGTTCAATTGTATCATTTGTTTAGATTTCACATATAAGCGATATCCGCATTTTAGAGTGGGACAGGATTGGGGACCCCGTCCCAGTTCTTATCTCAGCTGGAGAAGGAAACTCACACAGGCCCGCAGGCCTCCTCACTGCAGATGCCGCCAACGTCCCACACCTCGCACAAGAGTTTCCTCCACGTGTGGCGTCAGGGGTATGAAATTACTGCCTCTAACACCCCCCGTTAGCTGTGTGCCCTGCAAAACCGCTCCTCTTAGGTGATTTCAAGACGCACTGATCCCATCCGACCCATCAAAACGTTTGCAATATTTTAAGCAGGCTAAGCTTGCTTCCTAAATTGAGATTTCTTTGTTTCAGATATGAGTAGGTCAGACTTTTCTTCTCCCTTGCTTAGCAATTGAATTAAATCAGCAACCATCTGGATCGTTCAGCAATAACACATCTATTAGAGAAAGATTGGGACAGCTCTTTGGAAACGAGGTCTGAAGACCACAGTTCTGCAAATGACAGTTAATACATTAGCAGAGTCTGCACATAAAATGCACTCTGAGATTCTTAGCTGTTAAGACCTGTATATCACATTTCAGATTGTTGCGTCTAAGCATAACAGCTGTGAATTACTGACTCAGGGCAAGAAGTTACCACTGGGAGGCCCAGGACAAGCCAGGGATGGAAAACATGGAGTGAGCAGACCATTAGGTCAGGATTCCAAGGCATCAAACCCCAAGACATCAGTCTGGAGTTAGGCAACACACATATGCCAAGGATCAGGGTGAGGCAAAGGGTTCCAGGTCAGGCTGGCCAGCTGGTCAGCATAAGAAAGAACAGCTGCAGAGAGATGGTGATAATGTGATATTCAGAGCACGGGAACTGGGTGTCCGTGGGCTCTGTTTTCTTCTCATGTGCATCCTCAGGGGAATGACCACTTTTTTCTCCATACAAGTACCTTTCAGATTTTGTTTTGTCTTCAAATGATTTTATTTGATTTTCATTCTTCAGGTATACTTTCACTGTAAAGAACTGTAGGTCGGCAGCTGTTTCTTTCAGCACTTAGGATTATTCCACTGTCTTCTAGCTTCTTTATTTCCGTGGATAAGAGAACGCTCTGTCTGGTTTTTAGGAGTAACCAGATATTTACACAGTCTTAGGTATCTCATCCAAGATTCTTATTAATTACCAAGGGGAAAATAGTAACTTCACAGTGGAGACATTTCACAGACACCATCACAGTCAAGTGACTAAAGTTACCATCCCCAGAAGGGGACCTGTGGGCATCCTGGTTCCCTGGTGGGGTGTGCAGTGAAGGACACAGCCTCCGTTCTGCGGTATTTCTGCCTAAAGTGCATAGTCTTGAGGAAACAGCCAACAAATCTAAACTGAAGATGTTCTTCAAGACAGCTGACCTCTTTTCTTCAAGATAGTGAATGACATCAACAGTGCGGAAGCACTGCAAAACTCACCAGGGTCACAGAGACCCCACGACCCAGGGGAACGTGTGGTCCAGATCTTCCCTCTACTGAAAGAACACCATAGAGTAGATAGTAGGATTGTACCAATGTTACCTTCCCGAAGTTTAGTAATTGCACTGCTGTTATATAAGATGATGTCTTTCTTTTAAGGACACATGGAGATATTAAGAGATAAATGGGCAACATGTCAACAATGAGCGAACTCGCAAACAATTCAGAAAAAAAATGAGGGGTGTGTTTGTGTGCACGTGTGTGTGCATGCACAATGGGAGGGAGGGAGAGACAGAGAAAACAGAGTAAAGCAATGTGGTGAAATGTACATACCTGAGGAATCTACATAAAGAATCTATGAGAATTACTTGTACTTTTCTTGCAATTATTCTTTAGGTCTAAAATAAAAAGCTAAGATAATGAAAAAGAGGAAAAGAAACAAAAGAAACAACAAACAAAAATTACAAATCAGAAATCCTAGTAGATGCTGCTTTTTTTAAACTATGATAACAACTGCTATGCCTTATTTATTAATAAAGACATAATGAAGTCTTTAAAAGAGATAAACTTGTAAGAAGGTATCTTTGAATATTACTTATCTGTAATGATAATATATGGAGGATTTAAAATTGGTATAGAATTAAACTACATTGCCAGTAGCGTGTAAAGCCTATAGCAGGGTGCATAAAACTGAAGACTTATAAGTTACTCGTTGTTTCAGGAAAGGGTAAGAGTACAAAGTCGTATTAGATATGATAATTCAAGGATTACTATCTTGAATCATCTTGAGTAAACACTAAACATTTTTTTAAAGGATGTAAAAAATACTCAATCCATAAATAAGCAAAATAGAAGAAAAAGAAAAATGTAGAATTAGCAGAACAAATGAAAAACAAATAGCAAAATAATAAATTACATGCAATTTATCAGTAATTACATTAATTGAAAATAGAGTAAATTATGTAATTTAAAGAAAAAAATCACCAGGCCCAATTTTTTTTAGAAGTACTAGATGTTGGCTATAATTGATTTATCTGAACTGTAAAGTTACACAAACGTTGAGCATAAAAGGACAAAGAGGATACACTATGCATACACCGACTAAAAGAAAGCAGATAGATAGAGGAATATTAGGTGTTTAGGCAAAATGAGTAACAGATAAAGACATGTACTTCACGGTGATAAAAGGTTTATTAGGCAAGAAGACAGAATAATTCTAAATTTTATGTAGGTAATAATATACCTCAAAATACAAATTAACAAATGTAAAAAGATAAGTAGACAAATATACATCAACACTCAGTGACATCTCAGTAATTTAGAACACAAGTGGACAGAATAATCACTAAGAGATTTTGTACTTTTGTACACAGAATTTGAACTTTGTGATTGACAAAATTGGCCTCACTGACACTTATGAAACACTGCAGTCATTTTTTGCAAAACACATATTCTTTTTAAGCATACACAGAAAATTTATGAATATTAACCATTTACAAATCCATAAATAATATCTCAGACATATGAAAGATTGAAATAATATAGCATATAACTGACTTCAGTACAAGTTAGAATGAATAGCAAAATGATCATGGCACAATCTCATATATTCGGAAAATAATATATTTCTAAATAACCTATAGATCAAAGAATAAATTATAATAAAATAGAGAAAATATTCTGAACTTAAACTATAATATATTAACACATGTGGGTTCCTTTCAACTCCTTGAATGATCCACTGTCCTGATGGCCCTGCCAGGATCCCGAAGGCCACAGCCAGGAAGGTCAGTCAGTGTTGAGGGAGTGAGTGGGCGAAAGAATGGGAAGCGGAGGTGATGGTCAGGCACGTGGTGAACGTTCCCGGAAGGCAGGCAGCACATCCAAAGCACATGGTCCCCGGAACGTTCAGATGAGACAACGCCAAGGTCCAGTTTTTCAGACCCATGACCCCCAGTTGCGAACCGGCATTTTGGCATCTCCGCCTGTGCCCCGGGGAAGAGCTAGGCTTCAAAGCCCTGCACTCGTACTTGGCCCCTTTCCTTCTCGCACTCCTGCCACCTCTTCCGATTCTACCCGGTCCAGGCCGCTGTCCCTTCCGGTCTCAGTGCCTGTCGCGGTGTCCTTGCTGGCCCCATCCTTACCCTCCGACAGCCTGTGCGCCCCTTGACAGCAGAGACAACCTATTAAAACATGAGCAAGCTCGCATCTTTGCTCTGCTCTCCCCGCCAGCGGGTCTCCGCCGCGTTGCTCCTAGAGATAAAGCTGATGTCCTTACAGGGACTACAAGGCCCACGTGACCTGGCCGCCAGCCGACCCTCTGCCCTCATGTCCCAGGACGAGCCATCCCATAGCTGGCCCTGCCGCCCGGCCGGCTTGCTGGCCCTGGGCGTCTGCATGTGGCCCCGCCGGCCCCTTGTACAAGCTGCTTCCTCTGTCATGAAACCCCTGCCCAGACAACAGCAACACTCAGGCCCGCACTCCTAGGAGACTTGCTCCAATGTTCACCTCTTCAGTGAAGTCCACCTGGACCCCCGTTTAGTTTACGACATCCCCCCTTCCTGAATTTCTAAACTCCTCTTACCCCAGGCTCCTTTTCTGTTTCCATATCCCTTATCACCTTTTGTTTTCTGTTTTCTCCTCCATGTCTCCCGCCTATCCCCAGCCTCCAGAATGGAGACTCCGTGAAAGCACGGACTTCTGCCCCTGTGTTTCTGAGGTGTGTCTCCAGGGCATCCGGCAATGTGAGACATGCCTCCTACATCCTTGTTAAGCGAACGGACAGTTAAGTGAAGGGATAATCATTACGCTCTTCCATTACGTACAGAACAAGCAAGATCTCTGCGCTGCTTCAGACCCGAATCACGGACAGATGAGGGTGCGAGGCCCGGTATCAGCGTATATTAGCTAAGTAACGATGGGAAAGACCACTTCCCACACTGGAACAAACAACAGCCAAAAACAAGTCATGAACAATTTACATAAGTCAGGAAAAAGTAGTCCACTTTTCAGTTTCACAGTGAGTCATCCCTAGTGATTATTGATCAGATGCAATTTTGTCCCCCAGGCGATACTGACCATACCTGGAGATATTTTTTTAGTTGTCACCCTGGGGGTGGTGGTGCTACCGGCATCTCGAGGGCAGAGAACATGGCTGCTGGTCAAACCCTAAAATGCACAGGGAACCCCATAACAGAGAAGCATCCGTCCCCAAATGTCAATAGTGCTGAAGTTGAGACCTCAATATTCCAACATACAGTGAGCATTTTCAAACTCCTTAAATGTGTTCATTCATTTATGTGGAGTTTTGTAGGTAATGTGCTAACACTTCATTTAATGTAAAATGTAAATGATTC
Organism: Balaenoptera acutorostrata; assembly: GCF_949987535.1. Taxonomy (NCBI): domain Eukaryota; kingdom Metazoa; phylum Chordata; class Mammalia; order Artiodactyla; family Balaenopteridae; genus Balaenoptera; species Balaenoptera acutorostrata. The sequence continues at coordinate 1,844,821 of NC_080075.1, forward strand.
ACAAAACATTTTTTTTTACCAGCCTGCAGTCTCAAAAAGAAGGTTCAGAGATAACAACATTCATTAAACAAATGTATTACATTTCTCCTAGAATAAATTGTTTCTCTTGCTCAAAGAGGGGGCCGGAAATCATATAAAGGTTACATATTTATATTTGTATAATGTATAAGTATGTGAAATATCAGACAGGTTAGAAAATACAAGAATAAGTAATTGGGGAAATTATTTCTTGTGGATACATCTATTACCTATGTGTTAATTTATTCATACCATGCTTTTAATACCACAATCTTTATTCATGTTTATTCTGAAATTTGATTGCAAAATCTTTCAGGTCATTGAAAATCTCTGCAATAGTCTTAAAATCGATGACAGAAAATTTCCCCAGAAATGCCACAATAGCCATCCAATTTGGTAACACTTGAGGTCTGGGACTGTTTATTTTTAGGAAGCTTTCAGCTAAGAGAAGGGAAAGTTTTCATAAAAGGGAGGAAAGAGGGAAGAAAATAGAACTCGGTATTTTGCAATTTGTATGGTTTTTACAACACGGCAGCCCTTTGTGAGGTGAAATTACTCTGTCTCTGCAGGACAGAAAACTCAAATGTGTATGTGCAAACATGCACTAGGCCTTACATCTCAAAAATACGGTTATTTAACATTTCACTCCAAATCTACTGTTTATTTCCTCCATATTTCCAGCCTTTTTTTTTTTTAATAAATTAAAGTTTCCAAAAATAAAAGAAACACATTGAGAATAGGCTCGAGTTTCACTGACTTTAATTATGCCCAGAGATTTTCCATTTCAACAAGCCTTGTTTACATTCAACTGCCAACTTCTCTGAAAAAGAAGAAAAGGGAAGATTTTGCCAATCATTTGGCTTCACCCTAGCCCTCCCCCAAAACCATGTTGAGACCTCAAATATTTGTGTGTGCGTGTTTGTGCGTGAGTAAGTGTGTTTCCCTTCCTTCCAAACAGCAGGAAGACAAGCCTAAGAGAAGGCGTGAGTGACGTGAAGCATAAAAGCACGGCTTCCAGAAGCATCACTCGGTCCAGTGTCAACATGAACCATCAAGATTCAGGGTAAATGACAAGCTAACGCAGCAACCACCAGGAAGCCCGCTTTCGGTATAATTTACACAAGTAAACTTTTCCATTTTCCCTGATGTAGGCGTGGAAACAAATTCAATGAGGCCGCTATCAGTGGAGCTGGCGTTCTTGCAGCAGATCTGGAGACCGAAACTGACAGTCGGGAAGTGGCGCCTACAGAGAAGATGAAACACACAGCTTCTGCTCAGGCGGTTTCCCAAGTGAGGGGGCTTCCATCTCTGGGCGGCCACTTGCTGACAGTGAGCACTGAGATAAACTCCGGGAAATACCAGAAAGCCACAGACCGATCGATCGCAACTCCCAGGCAGGCCAGCCTTTCACGCCCATGGAACAGACTTCTGGGGGTGATGGGCTGCCACTCTGCGGAGGTGGAGAGCCTGCAGCCAGCTCTGATTCGGAGACTCAGACTGACTGAGTGAAACTCTGCACGCCTGGACCCCGCCTTAAATGGATTAGCTTGTCCCCTGTGTCCTCTCCCTTAAATGGCATCACATTCATATAACTGTTGAGAGGTCTAAAAAACAACTGCTTTCCCCTCAAAAGGGGCTTCAGCCTACAGCACATGTATCAGGGGAATACATGCTTTTCACTTGATTATTTCAAGTCACCTTCACAACAGTTCTGAGAGGCCGGCTGTTATCCAGTTCCACCGATGAGGATGTGGAACTGCAAAGGCATTAACTAAACCCCTGGAGGTTATGCAAACACCCAGCCGTGGAGCTGGGATTTCAGCAGATCTTTTTGGGGTTTGCACAGTGGCATCCCTGGGACCCAGGATGCGCCGACCACACCAGAAGGTGCCGCGTTTCAGGACCGAGAAGGAAACAGCCATGAAGGCATCCATCACCTTAAACACGGAGCTGCCCCCTATCCTCCCCCACCCCCACTTCAGGATAACAGAGAAAACATGACAAGACTCTGGTTGGCATTTGACTTAGAATGGTGGTGTGTCTGGGCACATGGAGAAGCTTTTATATTCTGTTTCAGATTTATATCTGCTGACAAGTGTTAAAATGAATTTTTTGGTCTGTGTTGGGCTGAAAAAAAAAAACCCCTCCATTCTCAGATTCCATGATATTTTATTTGAATCTTTTTTAGAAACTGTTGGACGTTGCAGCTGGGGGGAAGTGTGCCTCTTTGCTGTCATTACGGAGGGTGTGCATCTCGGTTAAAGTATGCCAAATGTACTGATCCAGTTTCTCCGAACGGCCTTGGGGTGATACGTTCAAGTCACAATTGGAAAACTGAATATGGAAAGCAGGGTTTAAAAAGGCAATTCCTTCAACTCCTAAAACCATCTCTTCAGAAAAAGTTAGCACTGAAACAGGAGAAGATAATTAATCTACGTAACAGCCTCCACTGCCGTTTCCCCAATCCCATATAAAGGCTTCACTGATTTGAATGGGTCATTGAGAGAGAAATAGTTCCCTAGTCTGAAAGTGAAAAAGGAATAATAAACCCAGAGATTCAGTTAGGATGAGGTTTGCTGCAATAAAATGTACTTATTTTACATTCAGACATTCCAGTGGCTCATACAAGATGCGCATTTATCACTCTCACTCGTAAAAGAGATCTGAAGAGGGGCAGCCAGAGCTGTTAGCTTCTACTCCGCTGCCTGCCTTCCTTAGATGACACCTCATAGACCAGTATGGCTGCTTGGGCTCCAGCCATCATGTCCACAGTCTAGCCCCTAGGAAGAAGAAGGTGACCGAAAAGGACATGCTCACTCTCCTTAGAGAACAGTTCTGAGAGATGCTCTTTTCATTCTTAGTTACATTTTGGTGACCAGAAGCTACGGACATGGCCACATCCAGCTGCAAGGGCAGCTTGGAAATGTAGGGCTTATTCAGACCCACCAGGTGCTGCACTAAAATGCAGTGTTCTGATACAAAAGAAGAAGGGAGAATAGATATTCAGGCAGGGCTGCTCAGCAGTGATTATTTTCATGCTGGTGCTACACCCGGGGACCAGCCAGTCACCTGCAGATCCAGTTCTGGCAGGAGTCAAAGGGGTCGAGGCAGGTCTACGAGGCCTCCTGAGATCCTGACCCCGAGTGAGTCCCCCCACTCCTCCCGGCACGTGGGTTCCCGTCTTCGATGTGTCCTGTTGCCCACGTCTCTCCCCTCCTGAGGCCTGGCCTTCCCTGCATGGTCTCTGCTCCCTCCTCTGGCTCACCTGCCCCTCCCACCGTCTCTAGGAGCAAGACCTGGGCCTGGACCAGCCTGGTCCCAAGGCCACACCCTTACCTGCCTGGGTGCCATTTCCTCCTGAAAGGCTGCAGTCCCCTGGCTGCGCCCCTGGCCCCCCAGACTGGATTCCCCACCGCGCTGCTCCGTGCCCCCAGCAGGAGACGGAGGCACAAAGACAACCCAGGGTCATGGAGTCTGCCCTGGAAGAGAGGAGCTGGACAGTTACTTTATAAAGGTCTCATATCTAGTGAGGCCATTAATGGGGACCATCAACTCAATCTGGGACTTACCCCGGAGTCTCTTCAGTGCCGGGCTGCTCAAGAAATGTCTGCACGATGAATCAAGGGTGAGGAAGCGGAAATAGGAGTCCTGAGGTCCAAATGTCACCAGTGATGTTAACTTGGCCTCTGAATCTGGCAACCTGAAGCCAGTGGCCTGGGCCGGGCTAGCAGAAGCCAGACAGCATGGGCACAGGGGATGTACCACCCGCCCTAGGGGGAGGGCCAGGAGGGGAAAAAAGGGTCGCCACAGTTGGGGGGTGGGTTCCCGATCAACATTCTGTCACCATCCTTGTCTCTGTACTAATCACGTTGTTCATTTTCTGTATTCTGTGATGCTTTGACATCTTGGGGCTTCGAGGCGTCAGGGAAGGATGCTTCCCCCAGCGTTAGCTGATTCCTGAGATGCTGTCCACACCTTTGAATGCAAGCCAGTCAATCCTGGGTCCACACTCTTCTTGTTTCCTTTTACCAGGCTCCTGAAGTCGGGGATACTATCCTTCTGCCCCAAATCCCCCCCAGGGCTGGGTACCAGACAACTAGAGACCACCCACGTACCCCAGAGCCTGCTGGAATTATTCAAACCATCCAATGCTCAGCCTGCTTACCTGCTTCTCCCATTCTGTCCCTTGTAAACCACAATAAAGTCTCCTGCCCCTGTTTTCGCCTCTCTGCCTCTACCCGCTGACTGACCCTGGTGCTTCCCCGGGGGTGGTCCCTGCATGGTGTGGTATGACCCCCGTCTTGGGCTCTGTGAGTAACAAACTGTCCGTTGATTGGTGGTCATCTCCTGCTCTGTTGGCATCACTGTGCTACCGACCAGGGTTCTTGGCCTTCCGCAATCAATAGAAATTGATCAAAAGCCAGATAAGAAATTCAGGCAAGGCTTTATTGGGGCCCCTGTTGCAGCAGAGGGGAGTGAGAACAGACAACAGGTTCCCTCGCTTGCTCGCTCCCCGAGGGGGGTCAAGTTTGTTTCTTATATGGGGTGAGGGTAGGGACGCATCCAGGGGTGGGCCCAGAGGGCTGGCTTAGGTGTTCTGTCCATCCCTTAGGTGGTGTTGAGTGCAGGGGGCATGCACAGTACCCTGCTTTTGTTCCCAACACCCTGTTTTTGCTCCAGGCTTCTCAAAATTGGCAGTGGGGTTTTTTGGTCTCTTTGTATATTTGGGGTCCAGAATGTGCCTCAACTGTGTGTGCACGCAGTTATTTTTAGTCCCATGCAGTTTCTTTGTATTTTATTGCTCAAGTAGAGGTGTGTCCAGGTGCAAGCACTGCAGCAAAGGGTCCCAGGTCCCAGCAAAGCTTCCCAGGTCCCAGCCTGTCTCAACTACACCTGAATAGAAACAGAACTTCGGGTACAATTTGGAACAATCTCAATATCCGCAAAGAGCTTGGACAGAGGGGAAGGTGGAGAAAAGCAGTGAGTGGAGTGGGCGGGGAGATGCTCTATTACAGAATTACCCAGAGCCGAGCGACAGGGGACGTGTTTCCCTCATCTGTTTCTCACCAGCTTCCCTTCCTCTTCCTCTCTTCCCTCCCATACTATTCAAAGTCCTGTTTCTGCAGCAGAAATGATTCGTGATCCTTTCAGTCTTGAGCCTGACTCGTGATGCACCCAAAGCATCGGTCCAGATGCACCTCCACATTCCCTCTCTTCTTGCCCCACACCTTCTTCAGTTTCTCTTTTCTACCCTCAGCCCAAATCTTTGCACTGTGTTTTTGCAGTGTTTCTCACAATTCACACTTTGCAGGAGGGCTGGCTGACCTGCGGGTCTCAGGGTGTTTAACGACGTGGTCCTATCCACCAATCGCCAAGGCACCTCCAGTTAGTGGGGCACCAGAAACACCCCCTACATCTCCTCACTCCCCTTGAAAGCCAGTACCACCGCCCTGGTTGAGAGGCAGAGCCCCTCTGTCCCGCTGCGCGGTGTCCTCCTGAAGCTAAGGTAGCGAGTGAATCAGCTCGGAAAGGGCACGATTAGCCCTTCTTGGTCACATCGGTCGTTGCCGCTGGAGTACCTGCTCTCTCGCTCCGGCAGCAAATCTGTGGAAGCTGAGATCCCAGGAGGCACAGGAGCCCTCATCCCCTTCCCGGGGCGGGGGGTCTCCCCCCTCTGCCCAGCTCCCCTTCCCCACGTCTCCCTCCCTCCCATCTCGGCTCCTCCTTTGTTTCCTGTCTCCCTCCTCTGGCCGCCTCCGCCCACACTCCCCATCACAGCCCCGCCTCCGGGCCAGTTGTCCGCCCCCCCCCCCCCCCCGCCCCCGGGCTCTCACTCCACAGGCGATACATCCCTTCAGTACGATCTTGCTCATATCAGCTAGACTTTTCCCTACGATTGGCTGACATTCTTGTGCACAGAGAACTCAAGCGGAGCCTGGGTTTGGTTTGGCAAACCGTGCGGAAGGCGCACCAGCTAGATGACTTCTCCCCCCAGCGTCGCTGCTGGTCTGAGCTGGAACGGCTCCGGACCGGCCGAACTGCTGAGGCCGGTCCAGCCAGAAGCGGCTCTCCGCCCCTCTCTGAGTGTTCCCGCCTGACCCCATAGCTTTTCCCTGTGCGGTTCGCTGTGGCTCAGGGGCGCAGCTGCCTTAGCACCTGTGAACCCTTCTCTGGTCCCCAGAACCCTGGAGTGGAAGCAACCTCGGCGAGTCCTCCATTCACCCTACTGTCCCCTCCCTGACCCGTCCATGGGATGGTCACTGGCAGCAGGGTCAGACGGGCTTTTTCTTGGTATTTTATTTTATTTTACTTTACTTTTCTACTCTATTCTATTCTATTCTGTTCGGTTCTTTTCTATTCCATTTTGTTTATTTACTTATTATTCTAGGCTAGAATAAGAGAGAAAAGCCCATAACTCTGTCTTTCTTCTAAGCAGAGTTTCCATTGCCCATTAGAGTAGTTTCTGGTCTAGCAAATACATGCACAAGCATGCTTCGGAAAAACTGGCCTAGGACACAGCTCAGAAAGTGGAGAATAAGAACAATTTGACCAATACAGTAAAAGTAAAAACATAGAGCTTCTGGAAATAAAGGGGAAAAGTTGGAAACACTTAGCAGGAAAGAAGAAACAAAGGCCCTGCCAGGGGTTCCACCAGCAAAGATGACCTAGGCAAGTTAGGAAGTAGTTTGTTGGTGGTGTGTGTGTTTGCTTTTCTTGGTGCAGTGGAGCAATTCCTAGCAACACATTCTCCACACCCTTCCCACACACGTACACCTTGTCTGCACAACTGAAAGATCTGTCACAGACGTAGCCTCCTGCCTGCTTTGTCTTCAGGAGTAAGATCCAGGCCCAGCACGTCAGCCTCGCAAGGGGCAGGCAGGCCTCGGTGGGGAGACTTTGGGGTCACCCTGCTCAGATTTAGTCCCCACTCTGTCACCAACTCTGTGACTCCAGGCAAAGTATTTCTTAAACCTTTTAGTGCCTCAATTTTCTGATCTTTCCAGTGAGGATAATGATACCTACTTACAGGTTGTTATGAGTGCTAAATGAGTTAATTCTGGTAAAGCCTAGCCTATTGGAAGTTTCGTCACATACATTCAAAAGATTAGCAAACACCACAAAGTTGGTGAACGTAGGCACGCGGGACCGAAAGTAACTGGGAGAAAATCGAATCCTGGGAAGAGCAGGGGACATGGTGTCTCGCCTCACAGGTGAAGAGAACAAGCCCGTTTCACGGCAGTGGAAGCAGAGGAGGACAGCATCGGTGGCCGATGACAGGGCCACCTCCCTCCCTGGTCACCGTGCGGTTTTCAGGGCTGAAGTACCTCCACTCTCGGCCGACCACCTTTTCCAGTTGGAAAGGTTCCCGATTCGCATGCCGTGTGGAGCAGAGACCCCGGCCACGTTCTGAGCTCAAGCACCTCCCATGACCCGGGTGTCCCTGGAGGCAGCATCAGCAAAGGTCCTGAGCTGCGGACCACGGACACTGACTTTGGCTGGTAAGAGCAGAAAAGAAAATTACTTTCATAAAAACAAGTTGGGTTGATATCCGAATCACACAGAAGCCAGGAGAAGCGGCCCGAGAAAAGGAGCAGGGATGAGAGAGGCTGGATGGGAGTCAGGGGTCGCAGCCAAGATCTGCGAGCAGAGGCGGGGCTGCAAGGACCACAGGACGCTGAGCCCCACGGCTCCTCCCACGGAAGCATCCACTGTTCGTCCACTATGCGTCCACTGTGCGTCCTCTGCGTTTCCACCTCCCCCACTGCACATCCACTGCACCTGCCAGGCCAGGACCCTTCACACCACCGCTGCAGCAACACTGGACACTGTCCTTGGAAACTGGGTGCTGCTCCCGCCGCAGGCCACACGGCCCGCCACCGTCAGGGCTTCCTGCTGTCCCGCTTCCCTGAGTCACTTGCTCCCGCTCCAGACTCCTGAGGGTGGCTCTGAGGCCAAGCCTAAGTCGCATGCTTTGGCCCTCAGTGCACGCGAGGCTGGAGGGTCAGCGTCGGACACGTTCACCTGCTTTGGTAGGAGGCGAGCTCTGCCTTCTGCAAACTCAGGGGATGGGGCTCCCTGAGAGGTGGGGAGGGGCTTGGGTGCTGAGCGGTCCGGCCAGGCAGGGGCGCCTAGTGCAGCAGCGAGCGTGGGCGCCGGGGCTGCCCTGCGGAGGCCAGGCTGGCTGGGGGCTGCCCGCCCTGGGTGCTGGTGTGGCTGGGCACCTCACTGTCAAACTGTGAGCTGCTGGGGACCATTCAAATGAAATACATCTGGTTGTTTTTTAAGTACTTGGTAACTTGGTCTTGTATTATTATATCAACCTGTAGAATAGTTCTGTTCCAAATCTATTTTTTAGAATAATTTGTGTGTGTGTGTGAGACAGACAATGTGTGCACCATAAGGAAAGTTTAAAAAACATCATAGCAATAGTCTGCGTGAAAAATATACATCCACATGTAGGAGCGAAGCTTGGAAAGTAGTCAGATACTGTCATCAGTTTCTAAGCCATGTATCCCTCTTGCATCATGTCACGGGTATTTTTCTGGAGTTGCTAATTTTAATATAATTTTATTGTTTGTAAATGTTTTTCACGAAATCTGCAATATTATTTTATATAGATTTACAGTTAATATATTTGAAATTGTTGATACCTTTCGTTGACTCTTCTTTGGAAACAACAGTATTTTTACAAGAGAAAATAGTGTTTTTCCCAGTGCTGAGGTACCTGGTAAATTTAGATCAAATTCTACTAAACGGAGGATATTCTCAATGAAAATTATTTTTATATTCAAAAAATACTGCACTCAATAAATAATTTTAAATATTACTTAATATTAAAATAAATGTTTTTAAAAGACAAAACATATGAAATTTATCTCTATTATGTCTTGAAATATTATGCCCAATTTAGATGATACAAAATTCTAAAAAGGCACAAACATTTCCAAAATATTATTCCTAATGAACATCAAAGAGAGAAAACTCATCCTGCAAGGCTGAAGTTTTATTAATTTATTTTTATTCAACATTAGCTTTATCAGAAAAAAGTTGCAGTTCAGACACAAATATATAAAGATCTGTAAATTTTGATATAAAGTTGACCCTTGAACAATGCTGGGGTTCGGGGCAGCGACCCACCCCCATGCCGTTGAAAATCCGTGTATAACTTTTGACTCTCCCAAAACTTAACTACTGAGAGCCTACTATACTATTGGCTGGAAGCCTTACTGATAACCTAAACGATCAATTAACACATAATTTGTATGTTATTTGTATTTTACACTGTATTCTTACAATAAAGTAAGCTAGAAAAAGGAAAATGTTATTAAGAAAATCATAAGGAAGAGAAAATACGTCCACAGTACTGTACTGTATTTATTGATATGGTAAGTTTACAAAGTCTGTTTACAAGATAAATTGTCTATTGGTACCTACATCGATTTGTCTTATACAATTAAAAAAAAACACTGTATGCATAGTGTTACTAACGCTAGACATCAGGAATGAAAACATAATGTGAAAAATAAATTCATATTTATTTACAGGTGTAACGATTCAGGCATCTATAATGAAGAAGCAGCAATGTGATTGCTAATTGGTAGCCTAGTGTAATTGATACAATTGCTTCACGGTAGGCTGGCCTATACACTAGGAAAGAATCATAAAATTTTTATGACACCGTCATATTCATAATACAGTATTGGAAACATCACTACATTTTAAACATTTACCTGTGATGATAGGCCAATATGCAGTTTCTCCAATTATGACAGAGAAAGGCATACTATATGGTAATGTAATTCTTTGAAAGCAAAGTTATGAAACAGTAGGAAAACTAACCCATTATTAATTTTATAGTTAGTATCACTCACTTTATGCTTATAAGGATAAGCTCTCCACTTCAATACAAGTCTTGCACACAACGTTCTACACGATGAATATTTAGATGATGATGATGGCAGAAAACCATCTCATACAGTTCTTGCTGTGCAGTTACTGGATTTTCACAAGACACGTACATACACAACAGATAATAAACAGATAATTTTATTAACTATACGGCATGATGGCTATTTACTGTTCATTAAGTAGAAGTGGATCATCGTAAAGGTCTTCATCTTCCTTGTCTTCTCATCGAGCAGGCTCAGGAGAAGGAGGAGGAGGAGGGGTTGGTTTGCTGTCTTGGGTGGAGGAGGTGGAAAAGGGGGAGGAGGGGGAGGGGAGGAGGGGGAGGGGAAGGCAGGAGAGGCAGGCACACTCGGTGAACTTCATGGAAATACATTGTAATTTCTGTCTGACATCTTTGCTTTTTCGTTTCTCTAAACATGTTTCTATATGGTACCAATCCTTCTTCCACCACTTGCTTTAGCTTCAGTGCCCACATCATAGAAGGTCCACGTCGTAAAAGAAGTCAGAAGCAGTCCTGAATAATCAGAACCCTTCTGCCAGGTTGTCTGACGTCACCTTGTTCCCTGGCGCTGCTTCTTCTGTCTGTATTTGTACAAAACAGTAGAATTAGCCTATTCCTTCCTTCCTTAAATCCTGGTGCTCGCTTCTCTTCCTTACTAATAAATGTACTTTGCAGCATCTTTTTCCAGACTAGGACACTTTTGTCTGCATTAAAAACCTGTACAGGTGAGATATCCTTTCTCCTCAATGATTTTCTTAATGGCATCTGGGAACACGTTTGTTGCCCCTTGGTCGGGAGAAGTTGCTTCTCCTGTTATGTTGACATTTTTTAAGCCAAACCTCTTTTTAAAATTATTAAACCATCCTTTGCTGGACTAAATTCTCCAGCTTTAGATCTTTCTCCTTCATTTTGCTTTAAGTTGTCCTAGGACTTCACTTTCTTTCTAATCCTATGGCAATTCTGCACCCACGTAAAAGCTGCATTTTCAATATGAGATAAAAAGGTATTTCTCAAGAAGTGCAAGTTTTTTGAATCTGCTGGTGTAGCTGCAGCAATGGCTTCAGGAATTTCCTTTTCTTTTTTTACAGTGGTCCTTACACTGGATGCATTTATCTTGAAATGGTGGCAACTGCAGCTGCAGACCTCAGTCTATGGTCCAGATCACGCAGGCCCAGCTGCTCCGCGGCATGTGGGATCTTCCCAGACCAGGGCTCGAACCCATGTCCCCTGCATTGGCAGGCAGATTCTCAACCACTGCGCCACCAGGGAAGCCCTGTGTGGGTAAGTTTTGATAAATTTTTACTTTTAATGATAGATTTGTGTATAGTCTATGATAGTAAATAATAAAATAAACTAGTATCTAAATATATTTTATATATTCATAACATACCTAACTTTTTCTTATTTTTTTAGGTATTTCTAGGCTATGCAGTTTGGTGTTTTCTCAAATTGTTGCAAATCTCAAAAAATTTCCAATATATTTATTGAAAAATAATCTATGTATGTGGACCCATGCAGTTCAAACCCATGTTGTTCAAGGGTCAACTGTATAAAGATTTGTAAATTTTAAGCCATTTCTATTGGTAGGAAACCATACCCTGTTTGGGTGCAGTTATGGACTATGTTTGTGCTACAGTGAATCTGTAGATTTCTTAAATTAAGAACATTAATTATTTTCCATGATACTGTGTCCCAGTAAAATTTATACTCATAATATAATCACAAAACAAATAATTTTATCTTCAATGTTGAATTTTAACTAACTTTACAATAGCATTCACAAATTATGCCAGGTAGTTCATCTTCACAGGAAAAAAAGGTCTAAAAATTTATTTTCATGAATTGAGTAAAAACATCAAATAATTTTTGGGTTTATCTTAACTGATTTTATACTTGACGCATCTGATGTTACTGGTGAAATGTGGAATTATGTAACTTTTTGCCAAGTTCTTCTCCTGCTAATGGAGATAACACATCAGTAGCTATCAGCTTGCTTTTCATGCATGCACACAAAAACTTGTAATAAAAAAATGTATACAATTAACGTAGAAACACAGACATTTGATCTAAGTGAAAAGCCATGTTTCACTAAGTGAGACGTAATGCACCTTCAGCAATTGTACTTATTCAAGCATCATCTTTGGGCACAGACTTCTTTAAATAACTGCTAACTAAGGAAATAGGAGCTGAGGTTTTGTTAGCAGATGTGTGCCTTCTGTTTGTCAAGAGTCTGTGAAATCACTACGTCTCTATAATGGATGGTGGATGGTAAATACTGAATAACATTCTGGACAGATTATGTGTCCATCATCAACTCTCAAAAATTTTTCATTTTTATTTTCCTTAGAGTTGCATTTTCACTTTTTAAGCTCATTTCTGCTAAAAGGGCGGATTGCAAAATTAAAAAGCAAACAATAAAAGAAATACAGTAGCCGTTCTACACCCTACATGAATAACAAAACCCCTGTAGAAAGAGGCAGACTACCCTCTCCACTTCCTACAGAGGAATGCTCAGCTCCGATCTCACTTGTTTCAGGGACTCTGATAAACAACGTCCCCAGCTCTCACTGACCACGCCTGGCACACCTGCTGGCTTGCACACGGCTAGAGCAGGACCACAGTTGGATGCTTCGGTCATCAGCACCCAAGATCACTCAGGTCCCAGCGCACTTGGTTTCATCTGGGTGCGCTCACACCCGGGCCCTGAAAGGAGGTGTTATTATGCAGCTGGGAAGGGCCAGGGAACCAAAGACAGAAGATCGCTGGCCACCGTTAGTGTTTAATCTCATGGTAAGAGCTCCCCACTCCTGCTGCCCGTGCTGCGAGACCGGGGCAGAAGCTCACAGGACAGAATGAAGGTCTTCAGAACACGCTCTGGATTATCACGATGCAACCATTAATAGTAACATTTGGTTTAAAAATGACCTAATCTGGGGAAAATGCAGGAGTGATACAAAAAAAAAAAAATGATACAAATGAATTTATTTACAAAACAGAAGCAGACTCGCAGACTTAGAGAACGAATTTATGGTTACCGGGCCCGGCGGGGGGGGGGGGGGGGCGGGGGGCGGGGGGAAGGGTGGTGGGAGGGATAGATGGGGAGTTTGGGAATGACATGTACACACTGCTATATTTAAAATGGATAACCAACAAGGACCTGCCGTATAGCACAGGGAACTCTGCTCAATATTCTGTGACAACCTAAATGGGAAAAGAATTTGAAAAAGAATAGATACATGTATATGTATAACTGAATCACTTTGCTGTACACCTGAAACTATCACAACATTGTTAATCAACTATACTCCAATATAAAATAAAAAGTTTTAAAAAAAGATTGCTTTGGCATCATAAAGGCAAAATATGGTTAAACATAGCTTTTTAAAAACGAAGCTATTCAGTGAAAAGGATGAGAGCAAAAAAAAAATGCAGGAGTGGAAGGAAGGCCAGGACGAAGTTTCTAGCTCCAGCAGGCATTCACTGGTGTCCACACAATTCCAGCCTGGGACGGCATCTCTGCACCACGCAGGGCTCGTTCCGGGGGGCTGGGAAGCGATATCAGAACATCCCTTCGGATCCCAGCTCCCCAGGTTGCCGATAGCCAGGAGGCCAGTTCCCCCATGGATAACAGGCGGACTTCTCTCTAACAGACCATATGTGTCTGTCATGTGTCTCCCCGCAGCCCGCCTCCCCCAGGCCACCGGGCACACACAGCCTCGTCACCCTGCTGTGGGGACAGTGACATTTGTTTTCTAAAGCACAGGGGCTGGTATACTTTTAAAAAATGTTCCAGGGCTTCCCTGGTGGCGCAGTGGTTGGGAGTCTGCCTGCCAATGCAGGGGACACGGGTTCGAGCCCTGGTCTGGGAGGATCCCACATGCCGCGGAGCAACTAGGCCCGTGAGCCACAACTACTGAGCCTGCGCGTCTGGAGCCTGTGCTCCGCAGCGGGAGAGGCCGCGATAGTGAGAGGCCCGCGCACCGCGATGAAGAGTGGCCCCCGCTCGCCGCAACTAGAGAAAGCCCTCGCACAGAAACGAAGACCCAACACAGCCAAAAATAAATAAATAAATAAATAAATAATTAAAAACAAAAAAAAAGTTCCAGTGACCCAACTAGTGTTATTGTTTGATTGTTGTGGTGACAATTCACGAGAATATTCGAGATGCAGCTTATAAAATATGAAAATGAGAATGATTCTGATGAAGCTAATTACAAAATTTGACCACCTCAGGAATCCATGTACTTTCATATCGTATTTCAGTATCACATTTCCCATCCCTAGTGGGATTTTTTCAGAAAAAAAATCTGGAAATAGACTCGTAATGTCAAGACGTTTTCTTCCAAACTCCTTCTTTAGAGATTATAACCAATTTTTAAGTCTCCCACAGTCCTAAAATGCCTCGTGTGTGCTGTTTCCTTTTCACAATAGGATCTACCAATTACAGATAGTTTTAACGTTTTTCCTCAGGCAGATAATTGTCCCAGCATGTTAGGAAGATTTTTAGACCAGTAAGATTAGCAAGAAAAAAAACTATTTTAAGCACCAAGATGAGTTTTGTGTGTGTGTGTATATATGTATATATATATGAATAAAAATATCTTAACTAGGAAAAGTTGCCACAAGTCAAAATTTGATTTATATTTACTATTAAGATGTGGAATTATAAGTATGCTTCCTGATTGCATTAATTCAAAAACATATACATATTTCCCATTGTCTCTGCTCCAGATTCGAAGTGTGTCTGACAGTGACACAACAGGACATTGCGACAGATGTAACCACAAAAATGTCAAGATTGTCATTTCACGCCTCACTCTGAACAGCGGAGACACAAACAACCCTCCGTCATGTGCAGAAACTGTGGGTATCAGTTTCGAACAGCTGGACAGTTTTGAAAATACAATACTCCTCAAAGCAAGCATGCAAAGTGCAAGATTACAGAAAAATGTCCAACTGCTACTTAGCCTGCGAAGTCATTACCAATCAGGTTTTGAAAACCAGAAGTTCTTTTAAAGGGAATTAGGACACAGAAAAAAAAGAGCCCTGGGTGATCCTGAGCGGTTTTGTCTGCAAATACTGGGCCCTCTAAGTTTGTAAATTGGTCGCATGGAGAGAAAGGGCCGTCCAGCATCACAATGGAATCCGCACAGCTGCGGGAGGAGCCCTGTGAGAGACACAGCCCAGCAGAACCGCAGGCAACAGAACGGACAGCGTCTGCAAGAAGAACAGTGTTGATGAAATTAAAGACACTGTGGAAGAAAGAGTGGGGATTTAAGGAAGGAACACCACATGGAGAAAAGGAAGGTGGAAATGATGGAAGTGGCGCCCATCCTGCTTTTAAATCTGGGGAAAGCATTGGGAACGGCCAAGGATGCTAAAATGAAAGTGTGAGACTGAGTCACAGAGAACTGAACCATTTTCCAGAAAATTATGCTAAATTAGACGCTAGGAACCTGAGCGGCCATCTGTCAGTGACTGCCCTCCGCCTTTCAGGAGGGGCTCTGACCCCTCTACTCTTTCATCAGGGAAAAAAAAAAAAAAAAAACCTTCAAAACTGTAATCACTAAAAATTCAACTTTTTATGATCAAAGGAGAAAAACAGCCAGCTTTGTGATATCAACCATCAAAACGATACCTAAGAGCTGAAAATGACCACCGAGTAATTATCACAGTTTAATGCTCTCTGCTATGGAGTTAAGAGTGTGTCAGCAGCCCCATTACAAACGCTACTATTCATTGGTTCAAAGCTGACCTAACAAATCTACTCGGAGCTGTTCTGCAGCTCCAAGGAAATTACATTTTAGAATAAACTGTAAACTCATTTCAAAGTTACTGAAATGTAAGAGGGTAGCAGTTGCAGGTTTGGAGATATATAGATTTGAATTCTGTAGTGTTGGCCATCTCTGTACTGGCTGCTTCTTAAAGTTACAAATGCCTTTTTTACTTTCAAACAAGTGCTTGCAAGCAGCCTAAGGAAACGGAGCTCACGGTGCCTCCCGGCCGAATGAAAGGCCAGCTTTTCCCTGTCTCTGACCTCTAGATTCTTGCTCATTGTTACTTTGCTTTTCAAGAGTTTTATAAACCTGAAGCGCAAAGCTCCTCCTTTACAGGATGGGAAAAGACCAATGTCTCATCCTTAATCGCTCAAGACACCCTGGAGAGTTCACTGTAAATGTGATTTATCCGGAGTGGCCGGGGACCTTCTCTAAATTAATTCGTCAAACGATCAACATACCACATGTTTTGTGCTTTCATTATCAACCTGAGCCACATGATAATTTTCCAACCATTCACTTTGCTAAACCCGTGAATTGTATTTATTGTGGTTAAATAGACAGTGACAATCTGAGAAGTTTGTACTTCGGGTCATCGATTTTAGTTCATCTTACATCTAACTTTAGTTTTTTCATAGAAAATCTGTTGGTTTTGGCAACTGTTTGGCAACTGTTTTCAAATTTTCTGCTGCTAACTTTGGCCAGAAAAGCCCACATTCTCAGACCTGTGACCGTTTGTACTTCGGGTCATCGATTTTAGTTCATCTTACATCTAACTTTAGTTTTTTCATAGAAAATCTGTTGGTTTTGGCAACTGTTTGGCAACTGTTTTCAAATTTTCTGCTGCTAACTTTGGCCAGAAAAGCCCACATTCTCAGACCTGTGACCGTCTCCCGCTATCTGCCAGTGAGCACAGGACGCAGGAGGTGTGCTGATGCCCTGGGGTTTTGAGGACACTCTTACTTCACTTCCGGTCCCTGAGACTTCACGCTCACCCTAGGACTTGGTCTCTTAATTACTTTCAGTCAAGCAGTTGAGATTCAGAAAATCTGGAAAATCCATTAAACATTTCCAACCTTCACATGACCCACTTGTTATCCTTGAACTGGGGCAAATGAAGCCACCATTTCATCATAATTCAAAGCAGAAAAATGTCTCCACATCCAATTGATTATTTTGGCTAGAAAGACTTCTGTACCAAAAGATTTTTAGAAAAAAAAGAATATTCACCCTCTTCATCATTCATTTCAGTTGTTTTAAAATTTTTTCCAGCCTTCAAACAAAATCCTAAAAAAACTATGATATTGACATTTGCAAGTAACTTTTATTCCAGAGTGGTAGCTATTTTTCAAAAAATGCTGTTCCTCATCTAGCCATGTCATGCGATTTATTTTATGCAGCACTTGCCATACGCAGCGTCATACAATTCCCCGAAGACACGAGGATGAATGAAAGGGGACTTGTCACCGGAGCTGGGAAGAGCGTTCTCCCCCTGCACACGGAAGCAAAGCACAGGCAGAGGGAGAATAATAACCATAAAGGAGAGAACACATCAGTGCAAGAGAGGACTGCACATTAGGCTCTTCGGACCTGCCAAGGAAGACCCATACCCCTTCCCTTTGCGCTCCGATCCCTGCTGCCACACTTGACTTCTGTCACCAGACGTGTAGGATGGGGGGTTCTGCACATCAAGAAGCTCTCCGACGCCAGCTGGGCGTCCTACAATTAAACTTAACCCCCACGCTCGTTACCTGGAGACAGTGTCAGGTGGCACAGGTCAGGGGCTCAGTCCCACGACACTGCCCACACCCACACACCCATCAGATGCCAGTCCCAAGTCCCAGGATGTCACCTGTATTTCTGACCTCCTGTCTGTGAATTGGGGTTCCCACGACCCCCCTCTGGGTTCCATACTTTGTTTGAATTGTTCACTGAACTCAGGGAAAGAGAAACACTGACTTACATTTACTGGTTTATTATAAAGGGTGTAATAAAGGATGTGAATAGACAGCCAGATGAAGAGACACAGTAGGTGACGTCCAGAAAAGTCCCAAATGAGTGAGTTTCTGTTCCCGGGGGGTTTGGGTGCGGTACCCTCTCAGTCCCTGGATGTGTTTACCAGCCCAGAAGCTCTCCAGCCACCCTGTTGGGATATTTACGGAGGCTTCACGCTTGAGCGTGATCAGTTATCAACTCCATTTCCCTCTCTGGAAGATGGGCGTGGGGCTGAAAATTCCACACTTCCAGTCCTGGCTTGGTCTTTTGCTGCCCAGCTCCATGCAGGAGCCCCCCAGGAGCCCACCCAGAGTCTCCTCATTAGAACAAAAGACACTCTATCACCCAGGAAATTCGAAGGGATACAGAAGTTCTGTGTCAGGAACCAGAGACAGAGACTGATACACATGTCTGTATCTTACAGCATCTTAGACACAAAAGGAAATCTAGGGTTTGAATGGCCTCAGAAGACAAATACTATCTCTGTGCCTGACTCTCACCTGCACCTGAAGCTTCCACAAGTCCTGACTCTCAGGACCCTCTCTCTCCCCCCGACCCAAACAGAGCAGTTACAAGGCTGGGTGGTAAACAGGGCACTGCCAGAGTTTGCAGGAAGGGAGGCAGTGTGCCTTTCAGCTGGGGGTTGGGGTGTATGCTCTGCAGCCCACCTCACCACGCGGGGTCTTGTCACAGCAAAACTCCTCCTGAATTTAACCCAAATTATTGGTGTTTGCAAGATCCTCTCAAACATCTTGGAAAAGCTCAAGATCATCTCTTTCCAAGGGGCTAGTTATTCCTGGTTGATGAGGCACTCTTTTTACGTTGCCCTTCATTAAATGAGATGGTTGTCTTGACCAGAAAAACATGACATCTGTCTTTCTAAGATGGTTTTGTTTTTCATTATTTATCGAAGCCCTGCCCTCTCTTTCGCAGCAGATCTCAGAATGGCTGCAGGAAAGGACAGGCTTAACCAGAGGCACTATTTGGTCTGGTAAGTGATAGGATGAGCGTGGACATTGTGGGGAAAAATAAAACAGCCAAGGGGTCATTTAATACAGAGATTGGTCAAGGAGTCACATATTTAGGTGAAAACAAGGACAGAGACCCTGGGAGACCATCAGAGGGGGGGAGGGGTTTCCCGACAGCGAGTTCTGTGCAGGCCTAGGGACTCGGGATCTTGGCTGTGCTCTTGGAAACTCGGGGACAGGGGTGCCCGCGTGGAGGGATTGGGGGAGAGGAATTAACTGCCCTAGAATCGGGCCCAGGGATGAGCTCACAGGAGTCATGGGCGCCTGTATCAGTTTTCTATTGTTGTGTAGAAAAACCACAAACACAGAGGCTTAAAATCACATACTACCAAATGCAAAATAGATAGCTAGTGGGAAGCAGCCGCAGAGCACAGGGAGATCAGCTCGGTGCTTTGTGACCACCTAGAGGGGTGGGGTAGGGAGGGTGGGAGGGAGATGCAAGAGGGAGGAGATATGGGAGTATATGTATACGTATAGCTGATTCACTTTGTTACACAGCAGAAACTAACACACCATTGTAAAGCAACTATACTCCAATTAAGATGTTAATAAGTGGATGTGATTTTTTTTTTTTAATCTCACAGTTTCCAAGGATCAGATATTCAGATTCAGTTTAGCTGGACCCTCTGCCCAGGGTCTCACAGGCAAAAACAAAGATGTGAGACAGGCGGCCTTCCTCTCTGGAGCTCTGGGTTTTGTCTCAGCCTCATGTGGCCGTTGGTAACATTCAACCCCTGCAGTTGTAAGTCCCATGCTTCTTGCTGGCTGCCAGCAGGGCATGTTCAGGTCCTAGACGCCGTCACAATTTCCTGCCCTGTGACCCTCTCTACAACATGGCAGTTTGTTCCTTCAAGGCCAACAGGATCACATCTGCTGAAGCTTTGAATCTTTCCTAATTCTTCTGTCTCTGACCTCTAACCTTCTTTTCAAAGCACTTCCCTGATGAGGTCGGGCCCACCCACATGCCAGGAGCAGGGATGGCTCAGGGCATGCATACCTGGGTTTGGGATCTTGGAGCATCTTAGAATCCTGGCCACCACATAGCCTTCAAGGAATGAATGAGCGAATGATAAATGAAGGAATAAACATGCAAGGTGGGAAAGAAAGAGAAACAGGAAGAGAGGCAGATAGGAAGAGATAGAGAAAAATGTTCAAAGAACTAAAGAGGGTTGGAATGGAAGAGAGACTTAGTGACTAGAGCAGGAGATCCCTACAGAGGGGACATATAGATCCCCCCAAGGGCTTCAGGAGCTATGGTGATGTCGGCTGACTGGGTCCAGAGAGCCCTGCCCTGTGCCCCAGCCTGTACCCTGGGGGCGGGGCTGGGGGTTTGGACAAGGACAAGTGGGTGCACAGTAGCTAATGGGTGTACACCCAGGAGGAGGGCGGCGAGGTTGGTGGCTGCTTTGTGTCGGGCCCTGTTTGAGAAACTGTCACTTACATTACGCAGGCCTCCCAATATTCCTATAGTGTATTTTCCTTATGTTATGGGTAAGTGGAGACTCAGAGAAACTCAGAGATGGATGCAGGTTTGAATAATGCACAGCAGAGCCCTTGTTCTAACCTGGGTTCTGACAGATGGGCATCTTGAAACTGAGCAACGTTCTCCCTGTCGGGGGGAAAAATTCTTACTAAACACCACTGTCAACTTTTATGATGCTATGACTCAAATATGTAAAAACATAAAAACTAGATGTAAAAAGTCGAACGTATTTATCTCTTACAGCAATAAATAAGAAACTAATTTATAAGTCTCGTGTAAATAAAATGAGACAACCAATACAATTAAAATCTCCAGTTAAAATATCTAAGGTGCTATTTTTCTGCTAAAATAAAACCAACAGTGTTGATTGCAATAGAAGACACGTTGTGTGTTTTCTGTTTCACAGATTGTCAACTAGATTCTTTTGCTTTTTGATCATAAAGTGGATTATCACTCTAGTCATTGAAATTGTTTTTCCTATTTTATAATAAACTCACTTTTGATCTATGATATTTGAACTCTCAATTTTACAGAACAGTCTAATTCAATACCAGAGTTAAAAAATAAAAACAAAACAGACATTATTTACAGAAATATGATTTGGTCGCATTACAACATTGCTGCCCACGTCCTGTTGAGGGTGGGAGCGGTGGATTCACGTGTTTCATAGGGCTTAGTTCTTAAACACGGTGCACACAGAAGAAGTCACTTTTAGCCAAAATTACTCTTTAACAATGTCTCTTTAGACTCAGCGTGCCTAGATGCTCATCCCACAAGACGGTCCTGGGCCCTGAGACGAGTGAAGGTAATACCGCCCAGGGTTCTTGGCCTTCCCTAACCAATAGAAATAGACTAGAGACCAGACAAGAAATTCAGGCAAGGCTCTGTTGGGACCCCTGCTGCAGCACGGGGGGAGCCAGAACAAGTAATGGGTTCCCTTGCTCACTCCCCAGGGGGTCGAGCTGCTTCCTTATGTGGGGTGAGGGTAGGGGTGTGTCCAGGGGTCGGGCCAGAGGGGTGGCTTAGGTGTTCTGCCCACCCCTTTGGTGGTGCTGTGTGCAGGGCGCATGCGCAGCACCCTGCTTTTGCTCCCAGCTCTTCAGAAGTGGCAGCTGGGGTTTTTTGGTCTTTTTGTATCTATTGTTCAGAATTTGCCCGGACTGCGCATGCATGGGGTTATTTTTAGTCCCATACAGTTTCTTTGTATTTTGTTGCTCAAGGAGAGGTGTGTCCAGGTGCAAGCACTGCAGCACCGCAGCAAAGGGTCCCAGGTCTCAGCTGGTCTCAAAGAGACCTAGACTCACATCTCCATGTAATGCTCACTCAGATAGAAACTCACTGTAATGAATAGAAGGGTGAGACACCTCTGCTATTGATGTGTTGTTTTTCTCCCTTCCACCCTCCCTCCCATATTTCTTGCTTTTTTCTTCCTTTCTTTTTATAAGCATTAACATGTAAAAGAATATCTTTATTTTTCCAAAAAAAGATAATATTTAGGAATGAAGGGTCATGATATAGGTAACTTACTCTCCAATGGTTCAGAAAATAGAAATTAAAATGTGTTTGTACGTATAAAGGAGAGAGAGAGAGGAAAAACGCTTACACCAGTTGAATCATGGTAGCAGGTACATGGGAGTTCATTGTAATATTCTTGCAGCTTTCACTGAAGTTGTAATTTTCAAAATAAAAATGTTAATTAAATGTTAGAAGCTACGTGAGACTTTTTTTGTAAAGCACGGGAGCATCTGTGCTCAGGAAATCAAGGGCTTTTATTGGAATGCTTCCTGCCCTTTCCATCCTGATCGCTTCTGCCTCGTACTGCTACAGATCAAACTGTGTTATTGCAGGGCTTCCCTGGTGGCGCAGTGGTTGAGAATCCGCCTGCCAATGCAGGGGACACGGGTTCCGTCCCTGGTCTGGGAGGATCCCACATGCCGCGGAGCAACTAGGCCCGTGAGCCACAATTACTGAGCCTGCGCGTCTGGAGCCTGTGCTCCGCAACAAGAGAGGCCGCTATAGTGAGAGGCCCGTGCACCGCGATGAAGAGTGGCCCCCGCTCGCCGCAACTAGAGAAAGCCCTCGCACAGAAACGAAGACCCAACACAGCCATAAATAAATAAACAATTTTTAAAAAAAAAGAGTTTCAAAAAAAAATTGTAAATAAATTACACTCTTATTTTTAATTTACTAGAGTGACACTAAATTATTAAGGGAAGGATATTCTTTGGTTGTCCAAGATCAGCCAATTGTTAGCAAACATGGGGAAAAAACAGTGGACAAAAGATGGCCTATTTTCGTGTACAAAGTCCTGTTCTCACCCAGTGTCCATTCATTCCCTCTGGCTTCTGACACCCACCATTCTAGTTTCTGTTTCTGTGAATTTGACTACTTTACATAACTCATGTAAGTGGAATCAGATATTATTTGTCATTGTCTGACTGGCTTATTGCACTGAGCACAATGTCATCAAGGTTGATCCATGTTGCAGCAGGTGTCAGAATCTCCTTCCTTTTTAAGGCTGAATTAGACTCCATTGTATTTTTGTATCACATTTTGCTTACCTGTTCATCCGTTGATAGGTACTTGAGTTGCTTCCACGTTTTAGCTATTGTGAGTAATGCTGTTATGAATATGGGTGTATAAATATCTCTTCAAGACCTTGATTTCAGATTTTTTAGGTGTATATCCAGATGTGCAATTGAGGGAAGAAATGTACAGTGTCTATAAATTTTGCATTCTCACTGACAGTGCACAAGGGTTCCAATTACTCCACATCCTTGCCAACACTTGCTATTTTCTGGTTTTTTTCTTTTTATAGTAATCATCTTAATGGATGTTAGGGGACACCACATTTTGGTTTTAATTTGCATTTCATGATTAGTGATGTTCAATATCTTTTTACATGCTTTTTGGCCACTTGTGTATCATAATTGAGGAAATGCCTATACAAATCATTTGCCTTTTCTTTTCTTCCAGTTTTATTGGGATACAATTGACATATAGTACTGTATAATTTTTTTTTATTTTGGCCACGCTGCATGGCTTGCAGCATCTCAGTTTCCCAGCCAAGGATTGAACCCGGGCCTCCACTGTGAAAGCACCAAATCCTAACCACTAGACCACCAGGGAACTCCCTAGCACGTTTCCTTCAGATATATTCTCAGAAGTAGAATCTCTGGATAATATAGGAGTTCTATTTTTTTTAATTTTTAAAGAATCTCCATACTGTTTTCCATAGTGGCTGTACCAGTTTACAACCCCACAATCAGTGCACAAGGGTTCCCTTTTCTCCAAATCCTTGCCAGAATTTATCTCTTGCTTTTGTTAATAGCCATTCTAAAAGGTTTTGATTTGCATTTCCCTGATGATTAGTGTTGTTGAGCACCTTTTCATGTATCTGTTAGCCATTTGAATATCTTCTATGGGAAAAATGTCTATTTAGGTTATTTGCTCATTTTTAATTAGCTTTTTTTTTTTGCTATTGAGTATACGAGTACTCATATATTTTGGATGTTACCTCTTTATCAAATACATGAGTCACAAATATTTTCTCCAATTCTGTAGGTTGTTTTTCATCTTGCTCCCAGTGGGCATTTAGGATATAAATCTAGAAATCCCAAATCATCTTAATCCAGCTAGGGCCTGAGGTGAATGAGGTGGGCTCTGGTCCCTGGAAGTATACCTGGCAAATATAAGATCATGTCATCTGTGAACAGAGACAGTTTTACTTCTTCCTTTCTGATTTGGATGATTTTATTTATCTTTCTTGCCTGATTGCTCTGGCTAGGACTTCTATGTTGAATAGAAGGGGCGAGACTGCCCGCCTTCTCTTGTCCCTCATCTTAGAGGAGCAACTTTCATTCTTTCACCATTGAGTATGATGCTAGCTGTTGGCTTTTCATATAGGGTTTTTATGATGTTGAAGTAGTTTCCTTCTGTTCCTAGTTTCTTGTTTTTATCATGAAAGAGTGTTGAATTTTATCACATGCTTTTTCTGCATCAATTGAGATGATCATGTGCTTTTGTCCATTCTCTGAATGCAGTATATTACATTGATCTTCATATATTGAATCATCCCTGCATTGCAGAAATAAACCCTACTTGGTCATGGTGAATAATCCTCTTAATGTGCTGTTGGATTTGGTTTGCTAGTATTTTATTGAGGACTTTTTGTGTCAATATTCATCAGGGATATTGTGTTGTCACTTTCTATTCTTGTATTGTCTTTGTCCAGCCTTGGTATTAAGGTAATGCTGACCTCATAGAATGAGTTTGGGAGTATTCCCACCTCTTCAATTTTTTGGAAGAGTTTGAAGAGAATGGATGTTAATTCTTTAAATGTTTGGTAGAATTCACCTGTGAAGCCATCTGGTCCTGGCTCTTCTTTACTGGGATGGGATTGATTCAATGTCCATATTAGTTGTAGGTCTGTTCAGATTTTCTGCTTCTTCATGATTCAGTCTCAGATGGCTGTGTGTTTCTAAGATTTATCCATTTCTTCTAAGTTATTCAGTTTGTTGGTACATAATTGTTCATAACAGTCTCTCATAATCATTTTTATGTCTATGGCTTCAGTTGTGAGTCTCCCCTTCTTTTTCTGACTTCATTTTCTGAGTATTCTCTCTTTTGTCTTAGTTAATCTAGCTAAAGATTCATCAATTTTGTTGATCTTTTCAAAAAAAGTCTCAGTTTTGTTGACTTTTTCTATTGTTTATCTGTTCTCTATTTTGCTTATGTCTCCTCTAATCTTTATTATTTTCTTCCTTCCTCTAGATTTAGGTTTACTTTGTTCCCTTTCTTGGTCCTTGAGATGTAAAATTGGGTTGTTGATTTGAAATCTTTTTTCTTTTTTAATGTAAGCATTTACCACAGTAAAATTCCCTCTTTGTACCCCTTCACTTCATCCTGTGAGATATATTATGTTGTGTTTTTGTTTACATTTGTTACTAGAGATTTTCTAATTTCCCTTGTGCTTCTTACTTTGACTCTTCGGTGGTTTGAGAGTGCGTAGTTTAATTTCCATGTATTTGTGGATGTTCCAGTTTTCCTTCTGCTATTGATTTCTAGTTTCATTCTATTGTAATCAGAAAAGACACTTTATATAATTTCCATCTTTTTTACTTAGATAAGACTTATTTTGTGGTCTAACATGTATTGCATCCTGGAGAATGGTCTTTGTGTGTTTGAGAAGAAGGTTTATTCTGTTGTTCTTGGCTAGAGTGTTCTGTAGATGTCAGTTAGGTCCAGGGGGTATATAGTGTTGTTTCCTTATTGATCTCCTGTCTGGTTGTTCATCCATTACTGAGCGTTGGGTATTAAAGTCTCCTACTATTATTATGCTGCTGTCTATTTCTCCCTTCAGTTCTATCAATGTTTGCTTCATATAATTAGGACCTCTGACGTTTGCGCCATCAATATTCTATCAAATGGGGTTATACTTCCAGCGTAATGGACCTGGTTGGCCTTAACCCTACCAGTCATAAAGAGAAAAACTAGATTAATTACACAAAAGAAAGAAAGAAAAGGAAAAAAAAAAAAGAAATCTGTACGGCAGAAAAAATTTACAGGCCTAAGACTGGGAGACATGGATTTGTGTTGCTTTTTTCTCTGGAGCATTTGCCAATTCTAAAGGAATCTTTAAGGGACAGCTAAGCAGCTTCCAGCTAAAGGGTAAAAGGTGGAAATCAGGGTGTGCCGAAGAGGAAGCACCGTTTCAATACTCCAGGCCTGCAGTAAAGCGAAAGGCTACAGTGTGGGAGTGAAAGAGAACCGGAAAAAATCAGGACTTCAAGGGACAAGAGCCCACCTCATTCACCCTGGGCTGTAACAGGATTAAGATGATTTGTGATTCCTAGATTTACAGTCTAAATGCCCACTGGGAGCAAAATCAAAACCTTCTGAAGGAAACAATATTATTCAGAAGCTCAGATTGTCTCTGGAATTATCATACACAGGTCTGGCATTTGATCAAAAATGGTAAGACTTAGAAATAACAAGAAAACAAGATAACAGAAATCAAGGGAAAAGCACACAATAAAGCGAGATATTAAAAAATTTGGATAATAAGATTATGAGAGAAGAGCGTAAAATAAGTATAGTGAATATGTTAAGGAATTTAAAAATACGATTATTTGGGCAGTAATTGAAACTATAAAAAAATAAAATTAAATTCTAGAACTAAAAATTACATTAATTGAAACTCTTGAAATAAAAATTAATTGAGTGAGGGTAATCAGGTTAGACACACCTCAAGGATGAAAGTTCTATGATGTCTTTAGTTGGGATTTTGGGAAGGAAAGAAATAACGGACCAAAGCAATATTTAAAAAGTTAACGGCTGAGAGTTTTCCAAAACTGATATCAAGATAACTAGTAAATAAGTTCAAAATTTTCTACTAGCTCCAAACAAGATAAATACACACACAAAACACACAACAACAACAATACCAAACAAATAAAAATAAGCTGTACTTAGGCATATCCTGGTAAAACTGCTGAAAACCAAAGACAAAGGGGAAAATGTAGAAGGATCCAATTTAAAACACCTTATCCTTCAAAGGAGGAACAATAAGACTGATTTCTAACTTCTCAACAGAAAACCAAGAAACCAGAAAACAATAAAATATCTCCAAACTGCTGAAAAAAAAAAATAGCTGCCAACCTAGATCCTACATCCAGTGAAAACATCTCTTAAAATTGAAAATGGAATAAGGACATTTTCAGAAAAACAAAAAGTAAGATAATTTATCACCAGCAGACGTGCACTAATGGATATATTATTGATGAAATTCAGACAGACAGAAGGAAAATGTTCCCAGATGGCAGCTCAGAGATGCAATAAAAAGCAATAGAAAAGGAAAAATATATATTTTTTTTAATTCAGTGGTTAAGAATCTGTCTGCTAATGCAGGGGACACGGGTTCGAGCCCTGGTCCGGGAAGATCCCACATGCCGCGGAGCAACTAAGCCCGTGCGCCACAACTACTGAGTCCACGTGCCAGAACTACTGAAGCCTGTGAGACTAGAGCCTGTGTTCTGCAACAAGAGAAGCCACCACAATGAGAAGCCTGCGCATCGCAACGAAGAGTAGCCCCCGCTTGTCTCAACTAGAGGAAGCCTGTGCGCAGCAACGAAGACCCAACGCAGCCAAAAATAAATAAAAATAAATAAATAAATAAATTTAAAAAAAATCTGTATGCATACTAGCAAATACAACAATAATAAGGTTGTAGGACTTAAATTATAAAAGAATTAGAAGCACAGACATAGTAAATTGGTAGAGAAGAGTCAATATGGTTAAGCTTCTTAAAGTCCTTGTTTTGTTCAAAATATAGTAAAATATATGTGGTAATCCTTAGGGTGACCATTAAAAGAATAGTAAAAGCAAATATAACTAAAAAGGCAATAGAGCTAGAAAGAGGAAAAACAGAATGATAAAATGTGCTTAAATCTTAAATAATCCAAAAGAAGGTAAAGAATGAGAGATATAGAATATTGAACTGATAGGACAAATAAAAATCATATACTTAAAAAAACTAAAAATAGAGTTACCATATGACCCAGCAATCCCACTCCTGGGCATATATATCTGAAGAAAATTCTAATTCAAAAAGATACACACACCCCTATGTTCATAGCAGCACTATTCACAATAGCCAAGACATGGAAACAACCTAAATGTCCATCAACAAATGAATGGATAAAGATGTGAGATATATATAGATATATATATATACATTCAGCCATAAAGAGAATAAAATAATGCCAAAGACTGGAATTTTCTGGGTGAGTGGAAGTTCCCCAGTGCTGAAGAGACAGAGACCCTCCACGGGCAAGGGTTTGTGAGTAAAACTTGGTGAGAGTTGAAAACCCCGGGGGGAATGCTGAAACACATGACAGCTTGTGGCTTCCTTCAATCTGTGATGCCTTGGGTGGTAACAGCCTGAAGGGGCACCGAAGGACTGCTGAGGGATGGTTTTATTTTGCATCTTCATCCAAGTGGTGGTCACACAGTTGTGTTTCATTTATGAAAATTCACGAAGCTATACACTTATGATGTGAACAGTTTCCTTGTACGTAAGTTATCCTTCAGTGAAACATGAAAGAAGACAAAGATAGACCACGTTCGAAATTAAAAAAGAAACAGAAACAAAAGCAATAAAACACAACCATATGTTACTTAAAAAGAAATAGGTATGGAATGGTTGAAAGTAAAAGGAAGGAAAAACAAAGGAAGTTGACTATAATTAATTCAAAACAATGTAAATACTAAAACAAGTATTATCAGAGAAAAAGAAGGAAATTTAATAGTGACAAAATAATCAAATTACTAGGAAGACAAAAATATTCTAAATTTGTAGGCACTTAGATATATAGCTTCAAAATATATTCAGCAAGTATTCACAGAATTAAAAGAAACAGACAAATCTACAATTAAAATGGGAAATTTTAACATGTATCTCTTAATATATAATAGAAGAAGCCGAGAAAGACATCAATAAGTACATAAAAGCTTTGTGCACCATTAACCAGCCTGACCTTACAATTTCCCCTTGTAATTGACATACACAGAGGGCCACGTGCCAGGAATACACAACACACATTTTTCTCTGCACATGAAACATTTACTGAGATTTACAGTACATTGGGCCATAAAGCAAGCTTCATCAAATTTTAAAGGATTGTCTCATACAGAGTAAAATCGCTGACCACAGTGAAAATAACTAAATTTGTAATAAAAAATGAGTAACAAAATCTTGACAAAATCCCCATGCTTTGCAAAATAAAACACAGCAGTTTTAAATAATCCACAGGTAAAGCGACATCACAATAGAAGTTGGAAAATATTGTGAAGCAGATTATAATGAAAATAATGCATCAAAAGTTGATGGATGTGGCTAAAGCTGTGTTTTGAGCGAAATGTTTGACAGTAAATGAATACACTGGAAGGAAGAAAGGCCGTCAATGACCTAACTTACATCCCAAGAAGCCAGCAAAAAAAAAAAAAAAAAATACCACATATTAAAAACAAAGATAGTAGATGAAGGAAATAATAAAGATAAGATCAGAGTATAACTAAAAAACAAATGTATAATCATGAATGGCTGGGCTTCCCTGGTGGCGCAGTGGTTGAGAATCTGCCTGCTAATGCAGGGGACACGGGTTCGAGCCCTGGTCTGGGAAGATCCCACATGCCGCGGAGCGGCTGGGCCCGTGAGCCACAATTGCTGAGCCTGCGCGTCTGGAGCCTGTGCCCCGCGACGGGAGGGGCCGCGATAGAGAAAGGCCCGCGCACCGCGATGAAGAGCGGTCCCCGCACCGCGATGAAGAGTGGCCCCCGCTTGCCGCAACTGGAGAAAGCCCTCGCACGAACCGAAGACCCAACACAGCTAAAAATAAATAAATAAATAAATAAATAAGAAAATCCTTTAAAAAAAAAAAATCATGAATGGCAAAAATCAATTATTTATAGAGCCCATAAAACTGATAAACCACTGGTAAGAATGATCAAGAATAAATAAAAGAATGCAAAATTACCAACGTCAGGAATAAAAAGGGAGATACTCTACAAACCTTAAAATATAATAAAATATTATGAAAAACTCCTCGCTCTTGATTTAGTAAAATTTTAAATAAAATAGGCAAAGTAATACAATTTATTGAAATCAGAAAGGTGCTGTATCTGTTTAAAAAATTGAATCTGTAATTTAAAGAGTTCCCACAAATAAAACTATAAACCCAGTTGGTTTCATTGGTGAATTGTACTAAATGCTTTAGGGATGTATAATACCAATTATTACCCAATTTCATCCAGAAAGTAGAAACAAGGGCTCATTTTTCAACTTATTATGACTTCAGCATAGCCCTGGTACCAATTTCTGAAAGGGACAAAGAGTGTCAAAAATACCTAGATCCAAGTGAACTCTTTGAAAAAGCATATGGAAATGTCCTAAAGAAAATATTAACCAACTGAATGCATTGTAATATAAAAAGAATAATCCATCACAACCAAGAGAGATGTATTCCTGAGTACGAGGTTAGAATTGGATAAATATAATTCACCATTCACTAATAGTATAAATATGTGTGTGTGTGTGTGTGTGTATAATGTGTATATCAATGACTAAAACTTTCTCCATATCAGCAATAGGCTGTTTCACTTCTTATCATCTGTGTGTTCACTGAAGTAGCACTTTTACTGAAGTAGAACTTGTCCTTTGCATTCACAGCTCAGTAACTGTTTGGTGCCAGAGGCCTACTTTCAGCCTGTCTCGACTTTCAACATGCCTTCCTCACTAAGCTTCAGCACTTCTAGCTTTTGACTTAAAGTGAGAGACGTGTGAGTCTTCCTTTCACTTTAACACTTAGAGGCCATCGTAGGGTATTAATTGACCTAATTTCAATACTGTTGTGTTTCAGGGAACAGGGAGGCCCGAGGAGAGAGAGAGAGACAGGGAACAGCTGGTCGGTAGAGCAGTCAGAACACACACAACATTTATCAATTAAGTTTATCATCTTAGATGGGCCTGATTTGTGACACCCCAAAACAATCATGATAGTAACATCAAAGACCACTGATCAGAGACCATCATAACAAATCTAATAATAACAAAAAAGTTTGAAATATTGTGAGAATTACCAAAATGTAACACAGAGACATGAAGGGGGCAAATGCTGTTGGAAAAATGGGGCCATTAGACTTGCTTGACACAGGGGCGCCACAAAGCTTCAATTCGTAAAAAATTGCAGTATCTGCAATGGACACTAAAGTGAAGCACAATAAAATGAGGTATGCCTGTACTTAACGGTAACCTCGTGAAATGTTTCCTCTTAAGCTAAGAAGTAAAATAAGATTGCCTGACCTCATAGCAACTCTCCAGCTATGCACTTGAAGCCATAGCCATTGTAATAAGATGAGAAAAAGAAATGACACTCATAAGAAAATATATATAACTGCCATTTTTTAAAGACCAAATATTTGTGCATATATAGTAGTTCAAAAATAATTCATAAGTAAACTACTAGAATTGACACATGAATTAAGCAAAAGTGCTGGATACAAAGTCAGTATACACATAGTAACTATATTTTAATAAAGCAGAATCAATTAGAAAATAAAAGATTTTTTCTACAAAGAAAACTCCAAAACATTATTTTTAAAAAATTAAATAAATGGAGAGAAAATTCATGTTCATGGATTGGAAA
Organism: Balaenoptera acutorostrata; assembly: GCF_949987535.1. Taxonomy (NCBI): domain Eukaryota; kingdom Metazoa; phylum Chordata; class Mammalia; order Artiodactyla; family Balaenopteridae; genus Balaenoptera; species Balaenoptera acutorostrata. Next base: position 1,876,236 of record NC_080075.1, read on the forward strand.
ACTAAATATTGTAAAATTATTGTCTTCCCAAATTAATCTATAGGCTCATGTCATCCTAATCATAATACCCTTAAGGATATTTTTGTACAAGGTAATCCTCAAATTCACATGGAAATGAAAAAATCAAGAATTATTCCAATTTGATTATGCCATATTTTTTCTTTCAGCAAATTAACTCATTTACCCTATCATTCTATAATTAGATTCCTAAATATGAAATCAACTGACATGTATAGATAAGTAGAAAAATGTTCATTGACACATTATTTATAGTAGCTAAAAACTGGAAACAGTATAAGAGATTTACTAAGGTGGTATATTCCTATGATAGGATACTACACAGCAATTACAATGAGCAAACTCACACTTCATACAACAATATGGATGAATATGGTTGAGTAAAGGAAGCTATTTACAAAGAATATGTGGAATGTATAACTCCTCTTACAAAAATTTCAAAACCAGGAACAACTAATCTATGGAATTAAACATCAGGACAGCGGTTAATTTTGAAGAAGCTGGATGAGTAGGAATCAGGAGGTCGTATAAAAGGGCTTTGGCATCCTGGTTATTTTATTTCTTGGTGTAGGTGAGATTATGTGAATATGTTCACTTACTGATAATTCACCAAGCTCATTTTTTCTATAATAAAAAGTATTTAAAATAAAAAGTAAATACAGTCCATTAGATTTTGTTTTTATTGTTATTTTAATAGACTTAGATATTCTGGGCTTTAGTTTCTCATGATAAAAAGTTTCAGCTCAAACTGATCACTTGGCCCAAAATTCCTATTCTGTAAGATTGCTATGAGATTTTGATTTACTTTTCAAGAGTAGACTCAAAGACTAATTTTAAGTAAGTAAGTAATTTGAAGAGACATTGAAATATGGAAAACAAACGATGAACATAGAATGTGTTAAGGGACGTGATGGGATGGTTCTAGGGGAGTGAGATAGGAAATGTAGACCATCAGCTGTTGCCATTAATAACACGAAAACCAGATGCTGTTCTAGCCTCCAGAAAGGATGTGAAACAGCCTCGTGCTTCACAGTATGGATCCTAAACCAGGCACACCTGGATCTAGGTCCACATATTATCTAATTATCTGTGCATTAGTATGCATTTAAATAAAATAAATACGTGTGAAACTATCTAGTACACAGATTTTTTAAAAATAAATACACTAAATTAGTTTAAATGACCTCATCTCCTTTATATTTACACTTAATTGTGATTACTGATACATTTAGTTTAAATCATGCTCAAACGTCTGTGTTCCCTATTTCATTCAACTGAATGCTTTAATTGAAAGAAAATCTTAAAGCATGTTATCTATTCTGAAAACCCAGCAGGAGAAATAATGCTCTTGTAATTAATGTAGGCAAAATGGTCATTAATAATATGCCCAAAGCTCATTATGCAATCAAAAATGATATTTGCCTGAAGCATCTGCCAGTTTTGTCATTTCATGCTTGAACAATATTGGAAAGGAATCTCACTAGTTACCTGCCATATCAAGATTAATGGATAATAAAATAGAAAATCCCTTCTCATGGAAGCTTTCAAAATTTACCCATCATTCTTAACTCTTAACATCAATTAATTAGTCTTTCTTGTCAATCCAGGAAATTAAAGTCAGATATTTTTTGGGGGGGAAGATACTGTTTTTGTGATTGACCACTTACATATTGCAATAAGGTAATTCCAAAGAGTTAGCTCATAGTTCTATGTATAGGTTTGCCAGATAAAATACAGGTCACCCAGTTAAATTTGTTTTTCAGATAAACAATATTTATTATTATTTTTAAAAAATGTTAGTAAAACATGTCCCTAATAGTACATGGAATAAACTTATACTAAAAAAGCATTTATTGTTTAACTAAAATTCAAATTTAACTGAGTGTTCTGTACTTTTATTTGCTATATTTGATGACCCTACCCGTGTAATAATCATAAGCAAACCTGGAATTGCAGTCATATAATTCATAGTCTAATGCTGTTTGAACAAAGAAAGAAGTCAGGTCATTTTATTGCTTAATTATTATATAAGCAATTTTGAATTATCTAAGAAGCAGATTTTTTGATCGGTTTATTTCAGATATTCTAGTGCAACGTTACTCAGAAGTATGATCTGTGGACCACGTCAGTTCTTGAACGGTCTGCTACTCCCGACCTGTTCATACTGAGATGAGGCCAGAATATAAACCACCTGTATCATTAAAGATGTGGGGGTTTTTTTAGTGGTGAGACTTTCTTGATGAAGGAAGCAGCGTGTTGACTGCAATTCTCCCTCCAAGGGGCAACGTGCTGATTTCACTCTGACCCGAGCTCCCCATCCACACATCAACCAGGATCAAAGACATCAAGGATCCCCTGACACTCTGATAGACATGGTAACTGAGAAGAACAAAGTTAAGTTTTCTCTGTAGACAGAGAAAACTGTCTTCTTCATAACTTCATAACTTAATATGAAGAGTAACTCATAACTCTTCTTCGGTGTGAGTTATGTATTTTCTATTCTTGGAGCCGGAACATAAGGCTTCCTATAGAAGGATGTATCTTTAACAATTGGCATTTTTAAACATTATACTCAACTCTAATGTAGATCATGAGAATTTTATATTAGAATCATAAGTAACATAAGATAGAACCAGAGAGTGTCAATCTGCCAATTCATTGTGTGGGTTCCTGTTCTATTGTTAAAATAGCCATATGCTTCGTCAAGTGAAACCTTGTGACTACCTCTCATAATGTGAAAATGCTGGTGAAGTAACAAAAAATATTATTATAAGAACTAGAATTTATTGGCCACTTACCATGTATCAGGGATTTTTTCTAAGTGCTTTACTCAATTAATTGCATCTCCTGTTAGAAATGCAGGTTTCCTGTGCTCACACATAGTCAAAAATTCATGCCTACCATTTCTTATTAAGAAACCTTAAGAATCACACTAAATTTAGGAGAATTCAGTCCAAATAAAATTGACAGTAAGAATGCAGACATGACTCTAATTAATGAAACTTCTAGCAGTTATTCTCTGTTGTGTTCCTGACTACCATTCAGTTCTGATGTGGACACAAAAGAATAGTCTAAATATAACGGACATAAAGGGGTTACTCAGCTGTGTTAATTTTGTCTCATTATCAATGCTTATTTGTGAAGAGCAGTGTTCCCTGAATTGTGGAAGGGTGACCCTATTTTATTTTAGAAGTTCACGTGACGGGGAAAACCATGTGCAGCTAAAAGTTCAGAGAAGAGGGATTCATGTGACATCGTGGAAAAGGATGCATCTGAGTTGCAAAAGTTTGGAAAGAAGAGGTGGCTGACTTCTCAGCTTACAGTGTCCAGGTGACAAGTGAGTGTGTGTGCACACACGCGTGGGCAAGGGTTAGGGGCAGGGGCTCGTGGCTGGTCCAAGGGAGACATTCGGAAAGGGAATCATAACCATGAAGAAAGACTTGGACTAAAACGGCGGGGGCGGGGGGAGGGTGTTTAACGTGGCCCTGAAAAAATATACAGAGAAAAAGGAAAATGATGAAAGGAAAGGCAAGTGTGGCACTAAGGACCCAGGAAGTGAAAGCCCATCTGAAATCAGCCTCCAACCCAATGACTCGAAAAATACTTTAAAAACTTATATTTGGAACACAGATAACAAAGACAGGGCCATCTCCTGCTGTTAGAAGCAGGCTGATTGATCAGTGTTTAAAGTTGAGAATAATATATTTTTAAATTAAGATGTATTCTTATGTATCAGAACTTTATTTTTTCATGGTGTTATTACATTTTATCATCCCCTTTGAAAAATATTGATTTCTAATATTTGGGATTTTTCTAAAAGATGTGCTTTGTTCAGGTCACATATGCGTGAACATGCCCACATGGACATACACATGCATATATATAAAGGAAACAACACTTTCTTTAAACAATATTTACTCTTACTGTGTGAGATGAATGCTGACATTTTCTATTTTGTTCTACTACTTGTTTAGAAGAGCCATTAAACTAATTTTGTAGCCAATAATAGGTGTTCAACATTAGATGAAAGGATCCCAGTGTTCTCTCAAATCCCAAGCCCCAGTGTCTATTTTAGCATAAAGAAAATTACATTTAAAACTCTACCTCTCAAAAAGAAAAAAAAAACAAAAAAACAAAAAAAACTCTACCTCTCAGTGAAAATTCCTGAAGGTCCAAGGGAGCCAAGATCCCTGAGTACTTGGTAAAACAAAATGTTTGTGGAGTCCAGCTGTGAGAAGTTTAGCTCTAAACTCCTGACAATCCTTAAAAGTCTAGATTTTGTTGGTTTTGCTCACCCATCCACCCTGAACCACCTGTTACCAGCCTTACAGAAATCCTGATCCTCCTGTTTAGTTTTTGCAAACTCCGGGATACCTCCTTTCTTAAAAGAGCCTGGGTTTTATAGGTACTATGGCCCCCAAATAATCCATTCACTCAAAGCACATCTAAGAGTGAAGTTCATATTTGTGAAGCGTCCTGAAAAGGTGTTGCTCGTAGAAATGATGCGTCATCACAGGCGCCTGCATCAGAGATGCAGGTTGGCTGCCCCGCGCCTGGGAGTGGGCTGGTCGCCACCACCCCAGCCTCTCCCTGCTTGCTGGACCGCGGCCTCCCCGTCTAGTCCTAGGGCTCACCTCCCTCAAATCCTCCTCCCTCCAGCCCCTGCTGCTGACCTGCACACTCACAGTGAGCGTCCCAGACAGGTGGCCGTGCCATCCGCCTGCAAGACGGTTTGCCCCCGGGCAGGTGAGGCTACAGGGAGCCGGCACTGCTGGCCTTATATATTGTTTGGTTCTGCTGTGGTTTTTTCTTTTGGGGGCTTTTCTGGGTTGGCAGGGAGAGACATGTTTAGGAGATAAAAGAACCAACACCCAACTTCCCCAAAGTGGACCAAGAACACAGTAGAGCAGAACGGAAAAAGGAATATGAGATGCGTCCAACACTGGGGATGGGCAAAGCTGAGCCAGGCACCTTGCAGGCATGGAGGTCTTCCTGGAGGAGGTGGAGGTGGGATCTGGGTATCGATGTGAGCCCGAGGGCGAGGCAGGGGCCGGGCAGTCCCAGGAGCTGGAGGGAATGCGTGGCTGGCAGGGACACGTGAGGCAGCTTAGCTCGGACAGAAGGAGAGGGGGCCTGGAACTCCCCAAAGAGCAGCCCACGGGCCCCAAGCCTGACACTGGGAGTCCACCTGCTGCCCAAAGAGAGCGGACTCCCCTCCTGGCTGGAGGGGCCCGGGGAGGGGCCTGGCACGGCCTGGGCGGGGCTCCCCATCTGCGTTTTACCAGATGTTCATTTCAAGTGGAAATGTGTGACGCTCCCCTTGTGTCTTTCATAATGAGGGAAAGAATGGCGTTTTCTCCCATTTCAAATATATAAAATATGTTGGGCTTTAAAAAGTATATTAAAACCAACCTCTTTCTTTCTTTCTCAGCCTCCATTATTCTTTCTTTTCTTCTTTGAACCTGCATTTGCTCCTTCCAAGACTCTCCCCTGCATCCTGGCTCACGTATCATTTTCCTTGCATGGATTCCCCACTCTTTCAATCTGTCCTTCATCAAACAAGTGTATTAATACTTGTTTTATTTAATCAATTTACCAATATTTGTTGAAGACTTTCTGTATGTTGGACTTTGTTGCAGGCCAAGTTGGATAAACAAACACATGAAGATGTGTCGCCACCCCCAACTCACAGAGAGCATCTAGGACAGAGTGGAAATGAGACAGATGCACAGATAGCTCTCCAGTACAGGAAAGTTCCCTTTATTTTAATAAGTAATCCTGATCTTAGCTACTTTTTCTTTCTCTCTGAAGAGGAGAGCAAAACACAAAGTTTCTTCTCACCAATCAACTCTGACCAGCTCTTACTTTCTATTCACAGAATAAATTGCACCAACAGACCCAAACTCTCACTAGCTTCCCAATGTCCCAACAGAAAAAGGAATATGAGATGCGTCCAACACTGGGATGGGCAAAGCTGAGCCAGGCATCTTGCAAGCCTGGAGGTCTTCCTGGAGGAGGTGGAGGTGGGATCTGGGTATTGATGTGAGCCCGAGGGCAAGGCAGGGGCCAGGCAGTCCCAGGAGCTGGAGGGAATGAGTGACTGGCAGGGACACGTGAGGCAGCTTAGCTCAGACAGAAGGAGAGGGGGCCTCCTCACCATGAGTGTGCAGGTCAGCAGCATGGGCACAGATTAACCATGGTCGGGACACAGAAATGACCAACCACAACACTGGCTTTAGATGGATAAATACATTAGGTGGAGTTCCACAGACGATTTTTAAGTACATTACATTTTTCACAAGAGCTCAGCAAATGGCTAAATAGGAAGCAGGGGAAAAGCAATCTAGAAACTTAAAATCTCCCCTGAGTCCGAGGGGCAGCAAATGGTGAAACAAATATTTTCCTCTGCTGAAACAATAATCAAGTAATTTCAACATAGAAAAAAAAAAATAAGTTCCTTTTCAAGCAAAGGGTGAGGAATGAGATAAAAAACTATTGATTAGATCTGAGAGAAATCAACAGATGAAGCTCTCACAGTCAGGGGCCTGCGTTTCAAAGGGATTCCATTCTTCTGTTGTTGGGCATTTGGGGAAAACACAATATTACAATGTTTTTTTTCTCACTGTAGCAAGTGGAGAAGGAGAATGTGCCTTTAAATCAATGAACAGACTCAGAATATCTTTTAAAAACCACATGAATATTCTTAGCATGAAAAATATTTTTAAATAAACATAGCAAGGGCAATTGATTACATACTTGCTGAGTACAAGTACCATTAGAAGATGCAAATGACAAAAAGATATAAAGATTATTAAGGACATAATAAAAACATGACAGTAGGACGTGATAAAGTTTAAAAAGAGAAAATTCTATTCTAAAGCAGGATTTTTCAAACTTCTGGTCATGAAACCAAATGGCAAAGTCGATGGGTTAGAATTCCAGGAGATTAAAATGGTCTGATTTATTTTTACCATTGCACCCACAGAATTTGCTAATTGATTGGATGTATGTTTTGAGAGAAATATAGGGGTAAAGGAAGGCTCCAAATGTTTTGGTCTGAGCAGTTTTTACAAACCAGTAATAACTTAGCACGAACAATGATCATCTTTATTGTCAAGATATGTGGTCCATTCTGAGTCCAGTTCCTCCCCTGCATCAAGAAAGGTGCTTGTATTTCTCCAAGACAGAGATGGAAAAACAATCTATGTCTGATAAGCACTTCAGTATCTTTATCACCAAATTTCTGAGTTCTTGCTTCCTCTTTCTAGACCTTCTCAGTAAAGAAATTCACTTAAAAAAAAATCTCACACAGAAAAGTCATTTTCTGAAAATGCACTGGAAGCCTTTCTACCTCTATCTGAACCCTTAGAAGCCCTGGCTTCCTTAGTCAGTGCTCTGGTGATGATTAATTCACTTATTCATTGAAAATAGACACTAAACATCAATTTACACATGTAACTATAGTACACAAAGATTAATATTTATTTAATGATCCTTTATCCAGGAAAGTGTGCATTCAAAGAAGCCTTAGTCCAAGCAGAGAGGACTCGTGTCCTTTGAAGTGACTCAGGTGGCTGTAGTCTTATTCCAAAGTTACTATCTTTCCTCAAAAATTTCGGGGAATTTTTCACTGGAATAAGCCTAGGACCCTATGAGTCACATAGGGATGATGTGACCCTATGAGTCACATAGACAAACGGGATAATTATTTTTAGCCAAGTGTGAGCTGGGAGTAAAGAAATATTTTCACTCACTCAACACACATTTTTGAACACCTGCTATGTGCCAGACACTGCTCTAAGCACGAGGGATTCAGAAAAGTTTCTGCTTGAAATATCTTTGACCTGTTTCCAAAATTTAAATCAAATCTCAAAGAACAAAGATCTGCTTGCACCAAGAACTTTCAGAAGAATGTGCTGAAGTCTTAGAACTAGCTTTCCCAGAGGTAACTCCAAACGTATGGAAGTGTGACAGACCCCTGGAATGAGTAGATGGCCTCTCTAGACAACTATTTTGCACAGTTGTCATCTAGTTTACAGCCATGCCTTCAAATAAGGATTACAGGATTTAATGAAAAGGTGGGACCTGTGCACCTGCCCTCCATCTTTCCCTCTTTTCTGGATGGCTGCCTCCGTGGTCATTGGAGACTCACGTTAGGGGTCACCTCATCCGTCCTGCATCCATCCATCCATCCATCCATCCATCCAGCCAGCAAGTATTCATTTTGCCAAATGTGTGCCCCCAGAGCACGAGGGACGCAAAACTGGAAAGAACGATCTTCTCCTGACATTTCCCTTGGTTTAGGCTGGGAAAGAGACAATAAACAGACAAACCCAGTAAGGTAGGTGCTGAGACAGAGGACCCCAAGGTTCTAAGGGAGAACAAGAGAGGAACATCTAACTAGACCTGAGGTAGAAGATAGATGAGCTCAAGGCCGGATATTCATTACCAGTCCCCTGTTTACATTTCCTGAGGAAAGAGACAAACTGGCTCCGGACTACATATTTATGACCGGACTCCTGTCTGTATTTCGAGATCTGCACTTCGATATAAGAAACAACAACAGGAATAGGGTAGATAACCGGACATTGGACCCTTTTATGGCAGGGACAGAGAGGGGCTAAACCCTGTTAAAAGATCAAGAGATCACATATTTCCCATCCTTTGGGCAAGGGAGACATTGCACACGTGCAGAAAGGCTCCTTGGGGGTCAAGAAGGAGGGGGCACCACCCCATAATAGGTGATGCTAAGGCCGTCCCATAGGCCTCTGGGCTGTAATCCATCTTGGAAAAAAGTTGCACACGCATGTTGGGGAGGGTGCTAGGGCAGGGCAGGCGCGGAGAAAGAAACCAGATAATTGGCCAGAGGTAAACAGAGACCCGGAAGAGCTGCCCTATATGCATGACCTAACCGCCCCTTTACTGCGCTCCTCCTCATTGGGGGGACGCCCACACCCTTCCTCTCCGGGTGTGCATCTCTGCCTTGCTACTGTCTTAACTAAACAGACTGTTTCTCTGTGTGCTCTCCCACTTGTTGTTGTGCTATGTCTCTAATAATAAACTTTGTACCTGTTTTTAGAGTTTTGCCTCTGTGAGAAATGCATTTTTCACTGGAGGCAAGAGCCAGGGGGTGTGGTGGCTGGGATTCCTGGTTTTCATCCAGGCTCCCCAGGTTCAATTCCTGGGCAGGGAAGTAAGATCTCCCGTCACGCCACCACTCACTGCTGCCTCTCCGAGATCAGACCCAAGAAACTGTATATTCAAAGAAGGCTTAGTCCAAGCAGAGAGGACTAGTCCTATTTTATGGGTTTGCCAAATTACAGGTGCTTGGGGGAGGGGATCTTAATAGAATAATCGCAGGACAGATTAACTGCTGGGACATCGATAAGCATGTGGTTGCTTTACACGGGTGTCTCCTTCAATAGAGCATAAGCTCCTCCATGCGAAGGACTGTCTGATTTAGTTTTTGCATCGCTGGGGCATGGACTAGTGCCTGGAGCTCCGGGCTTAGTTGGTGCTGAATGAAAACCTATTGGAGTGAGTAAACTGTTATTGTGCTTGAAAAGATAAATGACCGTATCTGGGCAAATTCAAAACAACTCAAGTGCCACTCTTAAATGATGCCTGATAGGGAAGATGGGTTTTTTTATTGGTCCATTTTGGAGTTTTGATAATCAGCCATGCCAGCCAGCAGAATTTTGTATATCTGGGTTAATGAAGTTTCTGACATACAAATCCCATACGCCATATAAGGTCATGTTACATGGACTTGCACCAGGAGATCAACTTGAAAGAGTCAAAACCCTGGAGAAGAACATGAAGATATGGGCTATTTCAAGGTGAAAAAGGAGAGAACTGCCCAATTTAGAACAATAAAGCTAGATGCTGTCTATGGAATGTATGAATGAATGAGTTTCCTTCTTTGAAAAACCTGTTTGCTCTGTGTTAGAATAAGGAGTGGGAAGAAAGTACAACACAACATGAGCATTTCCCAATCAATAAAGGGTCTTACAATTGTATTTCCAGGGAAGAAGGTTAGAACTGAATATGTGATGAGCTTTCTTGGAAAAAATAAATAAATAAAAAGCATTCATGGGACTTCCCTGGTGGTGCAGTGGTTAAGACTCTGTGTTCCCAGTGCAGGGGGCCCAGTTTTAACCCTGGTCAGGGAACTAGATCCCACATGCATGCTGCAACTAAGGAGCCCCTGAGCCACAACCAAAAAAAAAAAAAAAGAAAATAAGTATTCATAATCAAACGCAAAACTGCCGAAACCATGAAATTACTTGAGAGCAGGAATTACCGCTCTAGCAGTCTTTACATTTAGGGTTGGCTTGACTGTATCTTGGTGATTCCTTCTTTTGGGCCACAATGATACTATCTCATCCAGAGCAATTGATCCAGTCTCCCTCCAATGTTGTTAAATAAAGGAGCCAAATGGTGAACTTTGTCGTGGGCAAGACCTTACTCATGTACTCATTGATTCATGCCTTCATAACAGACACTAACTCCCAGGTACCAAGACCACGAAGACGAGCTATGTGTGATCCTGGTCCTCAGAGAACTTATGTTGTAGTAGATGGAGATAAAGCTGGGGATTCAGGGCAATCACTCTGCAGAGAGCAGAGAGAAGGAAGTGGCCACGCCCACCGGAGGGGAGAGAGGAAAGCCTCCAGGGAGGAAGGATGAAGCAGCCTCTCCTGGGAACCAGGTCACAGACACCTGGGGGCCGGGGTGGGGGAGGGCACGGACTCTGGCCAACGTGGGACTTGACTCAGAGGCTCTGGGGAATCAGGGTTCAGAAAGGACCTCAGGAGGGACCGCCAGAGTGAGACCTGGATTTTTTTTTTTTTTAATTATTATTTATTTATTTATTTTTGACTGTGTTGGGTCTTCGTTGCTGTGCGAGGGCTCTCTCTAGTTGCGGCGAGCGGGGGCCACTCTTCATCGCGGTGCGCGGACCTCTCACTATCGCGGCCTCTCTTGTTGCGGAGCACAGGCTCCAGACGCGCAGGCTCAGCAGTTGTGGCTCACGGGGCCAGTTGCTCCGCGGCATGTGGGATCTTCCCAGACCAGGGCTCGAACCTGTGTCCCCTGCATTGGCAGGCAGACTCTCAGCCACTGCGCCACCAGGGAAGCCCGAGAGTTGGATTTTTAAAAAGATAACTTGGGCGCCTGAAGAGAAGGGTGGGCAGAACCAAGGGACCTGGGGCTCTTTCCCTCCTCCCCTTTTAAACATCATTGTATTTCATGTCCATTTAAAATTTAATTGCAGTTGTACCCTGAGCCTCCCCGCGGGGTACACTGAGGCCACGTCATTGCTTCTGTGGGATTCTAGCCCGGGATGCATAACCGGACTCCAATCAGGAACAAACAGACAAGCCTGAAAGTGTAACAGGGAAGAGCTAAATGGGACTCCAGGTTGGATCTGTGTCTTTGCCTTTAACCTTTGCTTTTCGTTGCTTTTGTTATTATAATCATACATAATGGGCTGCCTCAGGGAACCTTGCCCGCCTGTGAATGGTTGCAGAAAAGAAGAAATGAACACATCCGCTCCCTGAGGCTGTTGATTCCAGGAGGTGTTTTGCAAGACTTATGGCCCTTTTACTTTACTTCCCCATCTCCTCCCCTTCGCTGATTCTATAAAAGAAACTGGCATCCAGACCCAGATAAGATGGTTTATTGGAGACACTAGTCTTCTCGGTCTGCCGGCTTTCCAAATAAAGTCGTATTCCTTGCGTCAGCACCTCGTCTCCGATTCATGGGCCTTTCTTGGGGCGAGCAGAGCGACCTTAGATACGGTAACAAAAGGAGGAATGTCTAATAAAAACAAGATCAGAGTTTCTTCAGAAAGGTCAACATTGTAAAGAAAAAACAAAGGTTGTGGAAATAGTCCCAATTAAACAAGGCTAAAGAGACATGACAGCAAATGTAAGGGAAGAGGAAGTATCCTAAAGATCACTCTTGGGTCAACGGGCAAAATTGGAATATGAACAACAGATTAGATAAAATATCGCATTGGTGCGCAATTTATGAATTTGCTGAGGTTGTTAACTGTACTGTAATTATGCAAGAGAACATTTCTATTTTTACAAAACACACTGAAATATTTAGATGTAAAGGGCCATGATATAACTTACACTCAGACAGTTCATCAAATACTACATAGTGGGGGGCTCCAAGCACAAAGGTGCTTCAAGGACAAAGGACGACCCTACCTGAAAAAGTTTCAGCACTACACCCCCTACCGGACTCTTAATCGCCCGCCCTGCCATGTTGCCGTCGTTACGAAATTCCTGAGCCCACCTGGGTGATGGGACCTGTCCCAAATAAGGAAAGGCATCTGCCCTGTCCCACTCCCACCCTATAGAAGGAAGGTATATGTGCCTCGACCAATCAGTGAACGAAACTTTCACCTCGGACCATTCCTGTTTTCTGGCCATAAAGACTGATCAATAGCACATGTTCGGGCTCAACTCTCCCAGACTACTAGGAAGTCAGCTTGCTTTTCTGGCAGCGACCCTTCCCTCTAATAAACTCTATCTTCTTTACATTCTGCCTTGGGTCTGGAAATTCTTTTCCAACCCATGTTTGGGCCATGACATTTAGAGTTACATTTATATAGATGCAAGTTTGCTTATTGATCCCTTGTATCAAAATGTCAAATATAGAGAAAAGTATAGACAATATTCAATCCAATATTTTCTGTGTTCTGTTCATTTCCTACTTAGGTATTACAGTTAGGTGTATGCCTATGAATATTTCATTTTGTCTTCTACTGAAATTGTGTCTGCACATGTACATATGGAATACAAACCATTTTTTTAATGTAGAATTTTATTACAGTGTGGGCTGAATAATACTGACTGAAATTTTCTTTTGAAATTTTCTGAGGAGGTGGATTATCACCTATGAATCTCATTCCAGGAGAGGTGAGATGGTCCCACACGAAGCATCCTTGCGTTCATCCTGACTTTAGTGGGAAGGCTTCTATGTTTTCCCCATGTGCTGGCTTTTGGAATGAGACAGCTCTATTTTATTTGGTTTATTGAATAAAATCTTTAAAATCAAGAATAGATATGGGGGGGTGACGGATAAATTGGGAGACTGGGATTGACATGTACACATTACCAGATATAAAATAGATAACTAATAAGGACCTACTGTAGAGCACAGGGAAGTCTGCTCAGTACTCTGTAATGACCTATATGGGAAAAGAATCTAAAAAAGAGGGGATATATGTATATGTATAACTGATTCACTTTGCTGCACAGCAGAAACTAACACACCATTGTAAATTAACGACACCCCAATAAAAATTAATTTAAAAAAAGAATGGATAGTGAGTTTTTTCAAAACCCTTTTGCCATCTGTGGAGATGATCTTTTTTTTCTTTATACCTAATTCGTATGGTGATTTCTATTACTAGGTTTCCTGCTATTGAACACAATTTCCTGTTTTTCTGGTATGAACCCTATGTAGGCAGCCCCTCTGGGGATGTCTCGCGGGTGATAAGCGATGCCAGGGTAGAGCCTGGGAAGTCCCCTCTGTCCAGCACAGCAGCTCTAGAACACTATTAACATTTGTACCTTGGTGAGGTTACAAACAGCGGCCACTCCCAGGATTCGGTTGTTAAATCTGCAAATGTCCCGAGGTTGCACAGGTCTGCTGGGATACGGACAGAGCGTCTCTGGCACAGTGGTTCTGGAGAGCGAGAATGCGCCGGGCAGCCCTTACAGAGCCCCGAGATGTCCCCTACATGGGTTATTCTGGCAGCATTTCTCCTCTTCTCCCTCCTACGACCCCTCACTCTTGCGACCTCCCTGCAAAATGCAACAAGCCTGAGCCACGGCACCGATCCTGGCCTCTTCCTCGTGATGCAGCACGTAGTCAGGACCACAGAACAATCTGGCCAGGTTAAGTCGAGGGCTATAGTTACGGCCTGGAATTCCCTGATGAACGTGGAGGAGTCCTGGCTAAAGGAGCCCAGTTTCCCTTGAATAGGAGAGAGATCAGACACGGGGAAGGGGCCCTGAGCCCTGATAGCACCTAGGTCTCTGTTAGCGACGTCTTGTAGGGGAAGCGTATTGGGACTCGATTCAGAGAGTTGGGCTGCTCGTGACCGAGCGTGGGGAGGGGAGGGAAGGTCTGCTTCCGGGTATGGAGGTGGGCGTTGGGATGCTGAAGGTTGAGGAGGCTGGTGAGATCGGGGACAAGGAGGCTCATCCAGGATACCTGGGGGAGGGGGAGATGGGGAGGGACGAGTTAGTGAAGCTGGAGGAGGAGAGGGGGGAGGACGGGGCATGAAAGTGGCAATGGAGAGACACCCGCGACGGATTCCCTCAGGCTCGGATTCTGACTGAGGGCCGTGAAGGCCTGGACCGACGGCACCTCGGAATCCTTTCCCAGGGAGGATGGTGATATAATTTAGCGTCCCGTTAAGAGGCCATTGTCCTTGGTCCCCCAGTTTGTATTGGGACCAAGCCGTGTTACAAAAGAAAATGAGCCCCTTCTTTTTGAGATTGTCTGGGTCAAATTCCTTCCAATTCCTGAGAATACAGCCAAGAGGTGAGGCTAAGGGGATAGACGTACCTGAACCCATCCTTAGCGCCAGTGCCGTAGAATGGGGGTACAGAGAATCGCTGACGGGCAAAAAGGCCTCCCTCTTCGTCCCAGTGACGTCTCCGTGTGACTAAGGCACAGAAATGCCGGCCATCTCAGCAGTCACGTCCGACTGAGAGAGGTGACCAGAGCAGTGACAACCGTGCGGCCAGGGCACCAGTGACCAGAGAGGCGACTCCTTGGGAGCCAGCCGGGAAGTGACTCGCCCTGGCCTGAGCTCTTCCGCTGCTTCCACAGCAACTTACCTGTTCACAGAGGGTCCCAAGGAATGAGGACAGGAGGTGGGGAAAGAGATCCCCCTGGAGATCCCCTTACGGGCCACCAAATGTGATCCAAACACGGGCCGGAAAAGAATTTCCAGACACAAGGCAGAATGTAAAGAAGATAGAATTTATTAGAGGGAAGGGTCACTGCCAGAACAGCAAGCTGACTTCCTAGTAGTCTGGGAGAGTCGAGCCCGAACATGTGCTATTGATCAGTTTTTATGGCCAGAAAACACAGGAATGGTCCGAGGTGAAAATTTCGTTTACTGATTGGTCGAGGCACATATACCTTCCTTCTACAGCGTGAAAGTGGGACAGGGCAGATGTCTTTCCTTATTTGAGACAGGTCCCGTTGCCCAGGTGGGCTCAGGTATTCCGTAACCATCGCAACATGGCAGGGCGGGCGATTAAGAGTCCGGTAGGGGGTGTAATGCTGAAACTTTTTTAGGCAGGGTCGTCCTTTGTCCTTGAAGCACCATTGTCCTTGGAGCACCACGCTAATGACCAATGCAACTGTTGTGACAGCCGTGAAAGCTGGTGACGTACACCAGGAGGGTCACTGTCCTTGGAGACACCATTTCCCAAAAGCGATAAATAACTCAGTGAAATTCCAAGCCACTCAAAGTACAACCCTCTCTCAATTTACTTGGCAGTTACTGTCTTCGGAAACCCAAAGTATATTAAAATTGCAAAAATGTTTAGAATACTTAACGTGAAACAGAGTTAGGGTCAAGGCTCAGATCTTCGTAAGCAGGTTTTTATCCACATGAAAGTCTGGGGACATTTGACATTCATGATTTCGGGGTGTGGACAGATTTTTATCAAGTGAGACTTTTTCTGCACTTTCAGGACGTTTAGTGTCCTTAGCTGCCACACACCGAATGCCAGTCCCCTTCAAAGTACTGTGATGATCCAAAGTGCCTTGATTCCAAAACAGGCATGGGTGCCCACTCTATAAAGCACTGATTTCCTGGACCCGGGACTGACGCAGTCCCTGCACTTGGCCTCAGAAGACCCCACGCTTGGGGGTTAGTGCTCTGCGGGTACCATCTTGAAATGCTTAATAATTTTATCATCAGTCTTGGGAGACAAGGAACTGAATTCTGCCAGCAACCCTGTGCTCCTGGAGAGCCCTGCCTTTGAAGGCAGCACAACCTGGCTGCACCTTGATGCAGCCTGTGTGACCCTGAGGGGAGGACCCAGCCGAGCCCTGCCCGGGCCCCTGGCCCACCGACACTGTGAGGTGATGAGTGGGATTATTTTAAGCCAGCGATGCTGCAGCAACAGAAAACTAATTGTATGTAGGTATGTGTGCACAGGAGGGTATGTATGTATCTGCACGTGCACACACCTGGAAAGGCTTGCACAACACAGAACTTCACCAGAAGGATAAATAAGAAGCTATGAATCAAGTTAGCTGCTGCAGGTGTTGGAAAATGGACAGAGAGGGAACCAGGAGAGGGTGGGAAAGGAGCTGGTGATTGTCTTCCTTCTTCTAATTTGTGATGTCTAAATCACGTAAGCACATTACTTACACAAAAAAATTAAAGACCCAAAAACCCATGGGGTCGATACCATTTCAGGACACATCCCGTGTGAGAGCCAGGCTTGCTGCCTGAGTTCCAGCCTCTGACATCCCTTGAAGGGGACAGTCCTGACAAAGGAGAGGGCAGGTCGGTGGGAGGGTTTCTTAGAAGCAATGTCGAGATGGCTGGGAAGGAATCAGACCAAAGCACTTCATTTTCTAAAGGTTGTTGTTGAACAATTGAAGGACGTCTAGGGGAACAGGGGAAAAAAGGACCTAATCAGGCTACAAGTGAATGTGCCCTTCGTGGCTAAAAATTTCATTCTAAACATGAAGCTAATTTTGAGCAGTTTGTCTCGCTTTATAATTTGAAAGAAAAACTTAACTTTATTATTTTGTCCCAAATTTTGTAACGGGATTTATGCCGACACTGCACAACAGAATCTCCATTTCATTCACTGTATAATTAAAGAAAGTTATTTATTCCAGTAGAAAACTGGGTTGCACTAAATAACCAGAGATCTCAGAGAAATATCCGTCCATCAGTTTACGAGAGATGCGAAATGGAAAATGTATGCGGCTCGCTATAGCATGACTATTTTTTCATTTTTTTTAAACAAATGGACTCATGTTTTCATAGCCAGAGGGATTCTGCTCCCTTCAAGGTCACCTTGAAGAGATGTGCACTTCATTTTGATGGAGCTGCTGCTACCTGGGGCTTTGCGTTGCCACTTTGAAGGTTGTCTTCAGAAACATGCAGCCTCTTTCCTTAAATTTCTTCCTGGCTCTCCATCCTTTGAAAATGGATTTAATATTTGTCCATAACCAACATTTATTTGCACTTCTGCCTGGGGGTGGATGGATGATGAGGTGGAGAAAGACATGAACAGTTAATGAGCTTCTACGGTGAAGAAAGCCAGGCCTCCGCCTCCCCTGCTTCTCTGTTCCTCAGTGTCCTCACAAGCCAGGCGTTCCCGCAAGCCAAGCGTCATTACCTACGCTGAAAGGAAACTGACACTCAGAGAAGGCGAGTAACTTCCTTAAGGTTACACAGCTTAGTGGCCCAACCAGCATTCAAATCTGGGCTGTTTTATTCTGTCACCATCCTGTGCCGCCCCCTCCAATGTTGACCAAATATTTCAGGTCCAAAAATAAAGAAATAAGCAAAACGTGGCTGTGAGTGAATTATAAAGGCCTGAATGCTGGGCAGATGGTCAACTGCCTTCCGTGGGTCAGCTGCCATGTACAGAGGCAGACGAGGATGCCAGGAAGGTCAGGACCCACCAGGAAGCCCCTGGCCTGCCAGTGGTGGGTACCTCCACAGACTGTCGCTTGGAAAACCTGGGGAGAACAGCCTCGTCCAGGGAGGATGCTTGGGCCTTCCTGGAGAGCCCCTGCCGGGTACTGGGCACACGGAGGGCCACCCCAGAGACCTAGCCGCTGAATTAAATACAGATGACACAGCAAATAGAGCACCTTGGTGAGACGTGCCCACTCACCCCTGAGCGCACAGGCCGGGTCACATGCGTGGCGTCCGGGAGCGCCGTGCTCAGGGCCGGCAGCCCGTCCGCCCTGTCGGGCACAGAGGCACCCTGCCCAGGGCCATCTATACTTTCAGGAGCCACAGAATATTTTCATTTTAATTTATCTTGAAATCTGAAGATAAAAATAAATATCATAGTAATGAGTATGTAACAATGAATTCAGCCTGGAATAGATTCATCGTTATACCAATGTAGTTGTAAAATAGGATGTTTTCATATCTTTTATGGAGGAAGTAAGGACCCATGATGACAAAAGTGACAAGGACCGGTGAAAGGGCTGCTGCAGCCCTGGCCGTGCTTCTGGTCCCGGCAGCTCAGTGAAATCTGCGCAGTGAACCAGGGCACCACTTCTTTAGGGCAATGGTCACGTTAGGGCCAAGGCAGCGAGTGCAGACCCTTTTCATAAAAGCTCGCTCTGGACACAGGGATGTGTCCGAAGCATCCAGCGACCAGGGGTTTAGGCCCTGCGCCTCGCCGTCCTCTCTTCAGGCCACTGCACTGTTGTTTACCCAGAGACAGTGAGTGTGATGTGTGTTCAGACACACGTAGGTGCGTCCACGGCTTTGGCACTGTCCTTCTGCATGAGTCCACGCTTCACAATTCTCCAGCTTGCAACCAGTCATAAAGGTGTGTCCTTAAAAGGTCTGCACCACAGCACAACCAGATGTTCAGCATTACCTTTCCAAACCCCCGAATTTTCTTTGGGATCAACCAGGAAGCCTTGGTCAAAAGTCTGCACTGATTTTTCTGGACCCTCAATGAGAAGAAGCTGATTAAGCAGGTTTCCCTGTTGAAACTGCTCAGTTATCCTGGTCACATCTCAGGGATCACGTGTGTGACTGCAGTGATCTTACTTCCGTGCACACTGTGTATAGACGGACAGTGTAGACTGTAACCCTGGACCTGCTGTTATCCCAATTGTCACATCCTCAGTCTTCATCAGACAGATTTACCCACACGTGCCTGAAATGCCATCAGCTTCCCAGGACAGGGTCTTCGTCTCCCTTAGTCCCCAGGGTGAGAAATCCTCCTCCATCTTTGGGGAACCACCCTGCTCCCACCCTCAGGATCGGATGCTCTCGGGTGTACAGAAGTGAGCAGACCGGGTTCTACAGTCACAAAGCTAGTAAGCTCT
Source organism: Balaenoptera acutorostrata (assembly GCF_949987535.1). NCBI lineage: Eukaryota > Metazoa > Chordata > Mammalia > Artiodactyla > Balaenopteridae > Balaenoptera > Balaenoptera acutorostrata. The sequence continues at coordinate 1,895,343 of NC_080075.1, forward strand.
GAAATGACATTCTCACACATTATGATAATTCCAGTTAGACTATTTTAAGTCAAATAGTAGAGGAAAAATTAAGGCATGTTCCTTAGGACCCCAGATGGTTTTCTTACTGCAAAATGGCATCACTTGTCAGTTTACTGAAAGTTCTCTGCCTTGACTACAAGTAGCAGCATAATTCTGTGTGTTTAACAAATAATTGACTCATCCTGAATCTCTCCTAAGAAAATAAACACTTGATGCTTAAATACACTTGCGGGATGTGATCACTCTGTCATTTGCTCATGGATTTTATTAATTTTAAAGAAGCAGACATTTTCCCCCCCCCAAAAAGAAAAAAAGACCATGACAAGAGACATGCAAATAGCAGATTAGAGATCTCTAACTGTGTTTTCCTCATTACTGGCAGTTTAATTCTTCATGATCCCTGCAGCCTCGCATATGTTTCTGCACATTTGCAGTGTTCACATCTTCCAGACTTTATGGATTGATTTAAGTAGGGGAAGCCTTGCACCCGCAGATGGGGACGTGCGATCATGCTGTGACCCTGGGTCCCGTGATGCAGGCGTGTGGCGTCACTGAGTCTGGGCAGCTTGACGTCTCTTCCACCCAGGCCACTGGGGTCCACAGCTTCAGCAACTGTGTGGTCCCTGGGAGCACAGTGGGAGGCTCACGGGGCTGCAAGGACTGCTGCGGGTCTACGCAGGGCCTCCGGATCAGGTCGGCAGCTGGGACCAGGGCAGACAGAGGGGGCGGCGGAGCTAGTGGCGTGCACGTACGTTGCTGCAGGGATCTGCGTAGTGGCAGGGCCGGTTGCAGACACGCTTACCGTGATGGCTTCCAGGTCAGGCAGCAAGGGCTGGACCCCACTGCAGACTCGCTGGCAGCTCAGAAGTCCTGGCTGTTGGTGTGCTCTCCTCTGCTTGCACACCCCCCGAGGCTTGCACACTCCCCCGAGGCGTGCACACTCCCCTCTGCGTGCACACCCCCGTCTACGTGCACACCCCCCCGAGGCACGCACACCGCAGTGGAGGCCAGGGATGGGGGCTGGGCTGGGCGCGCGCAGGTGCACGGCTGGAGGGGCTGGATACAGATGGGCACGGCGGTGCCAACCAGAGGGGATCCCAGCGAGAGGCAGAGCCGGAGCCCAGCTCACGAGTAGCTGCAGGGCCCTGGCTGTCCGCGTGCTCTCCAGCTGCTCGCTCTCCCCCATGCTCGTGTGCTGCAGTGGAGCCCACGAGGGCCGTCAGGCTGCTGGCGTGCAGGTGCGCAGCTGGAGGGGCTGGTACCCAGTGTGGGCACGTGGGTGGGGGTCAGCCATGGGGGCTGGGCTGCTGTCTTGCACTCGTGCAGCTGCAGAAGCCCCAGCTGCCTGCGGGCGTGGCTCTGGGCTCTGGTGGGTCGGGAGGGGCTCAGGTGCTGGCGTCTTACATTTGTAGAGCCACAGACCTTGGATGGGTGCCCTGAGGGTCCTGGGCTCAGCGGGTGGGGAAGGACCCAGGGAGCTGGCCCCAGCAGAGGTGAACATTCGGGGGCAAAAGCTGTGAGGTCTGCAGGGCGAGCAGGGCTATGCTGGCCCAGTCAGGGGTGGGATCTGCTGAGAGCAGGTGCCTGGACCACAGTAGCTACTGCTACCTGTCGGCTAACAAAGCCTCTGCTTTTCCGCCTGGTTCCTGGCCCTGGGCTCAACGCACCTCAGCTCTGCCAGCTGGTGAGGCCAGTGCCCAGGGGCGAGTCAAGCTGTTCGCCCACCTTCCCTGCGAGGGGAACTCTTTCTGGCTGGGAAGATCCTTCTTGGCCCTGAGGGTTGCTTGCTGGGGGAGACAAGTGCAGCACAGAGAAGCTGTCTTGCTTTCTTTCCTGTGTGATCGTCTCAGGTTCTTGTTCTGCGGTGTTGCTAAAACTCCCATGCGGACTCCAGAGGTGCCCAGGGCTGTTTTGGTCAGTAGATGGCTGTCCAGTCTTTGGTCTTTGCGGGGGACAGGGAAGCTGGGTTCCCCTGTGCAGCCATTTTTTCCACACTTCCTTTGTATTTTCTTTAGCTTTGAACATGCACCTTAAATGGCTGTGGTTGAGAGTTTCGCTCAGCTGCTCCGTGGTGCTGCTACCTCGGCAGCTGTTCTGTGTAGCCACGTGGCCCTGGGGGGCCTCAGACGGACACCAGCCTCTGGTGCCAGCACGTGCCCTAGATGGCAGCCCACAGGGTCACGAGCAGGTGCACGTTCCTGACATGACTCCCCGCCACCCTTTGTGGAGCGGTCGCCCCCCTGATCACAGCGCCCTCCCCTTCTGAGCCCCTTAGATAAGACTCCCGCAGAGCTGACCAAAACCCCTGAGATTTTTGGTTTGAATTGACCCATCGGCCTCAGCCCAGAAACTACAAAACACTCCATCCCTGGACCCCAATAAAGGCATATGCCCTGGTCCCGCCTCTGTCTCTGTCTGAACCTGCCTAGACCTCCCTGCATGGTCCCTTGAGGTATGCTGGGTGTATCTCCGTCCCCTATTTCAATGGTCTTTTTGTTCACCATCCAGCACCCCAGGGCTCCACTTAAAAAAATGTTAATTTAACAAAGTCATAACATTTGTACACTCTCATTTACGAAAAAAATATACGACCTTGAAAACATATGTAGATATCATCAAAGGACTCTCATAGATGGTTTCACCACTGCAACTTATCATTCTTAATCAGGTTACAAGGTTTCCCTGCTGGCGCAGTGGTTAAGAACCCGCCTGCCAATGCAGGAGACATGGGTTCGAGCCCTGGTCCGGGAAGATCCCACATGCCGCGGAGTAACTAAACCCGTGCGCCACAACTACTGAGCCTGTGCTGTAGAGCCCACGAGCCACAACTGCTGAAGCCCACGCGACTAGAGCCCGTGCTCCGCAACAAGAGAAGCCACCGCAATGAGAAGCCTGTGCACCACAACGAAGAGTAGCCCCCGCTCGCCGCAACTAGAGAAAGCCTGCGTGCAACAATGGAAACCCAACGCAGCCAAAAATAAATAAAAAGTCAGGTTACAAAGATGTTTTCAGTTCTTTTCAGCCTTAGCGACAGGTTACTCCAGGGGTGAGGTTTTCTTGCAAGAAAGCACAGGGAGTAAGAAATACGAAAGATGCCATCTTAGCAAGATAGATGAAGATGGATGCTTTTTCAGTATAGAAGATGATTCTAGTGAAGAGGCGCAGAAGTAAAGTTTTATACCAAATCATTAGGTTTTTGTAGTTCCCCAATGTGACAGCAAGAGATAATACTCATTTAGATGCATGCGTTCTATTTTTAAAATAGGTAACTTTTATTTTTATATTGCAAAAGTTATATTTGTTTACTAAAGGAAGAGAGAAAAGGAAAGAGAGATAGATGATACAGATAAGCCAAATGGAGGGAAAAAAATCCATCCTTGAGCTGCTGTTGACGTGGCATGCACTGTTTTAAAAGTTTTAATATCCTTGATGTTACAATTCATTTAAAAGTAGTTTGTGCTACAGAGCTATATCAATTTTTCCCAGTAAAATGTGCAATCAGCATCTTTTCATGTCAATAAATAGATTTCGATAAGTTCATTTAGTAGCTGCCTATTACCCTAGTATATGACTGTGCTGTAATTTTCTCACCAATATCCTGTCATTAGAGATTTAGATTTTCTTTTCATTTACTCCTTCTCTCAAAATCACTGTGATATAAACACACACGCACATATATGTCTTTGTGTGACCTTGTTTAATTGATGTATCAAGGGACCGCTCACTAACATAGAGCCTCCTGCACCCGCTGTCTCTGGGACCCTGGGCTCCACCCTCCAGAGGTGCTGATAGGGAAGTGTCTTCCCACGCTCTCCCCATAGTGGCCTTGCCCTTCCTGTTCCTCTTTGGATCTTACAAGGAAACACTTGATTCTCATTGTTTAATCAGCCTTTTCCGGTTTCTAACAAGGCTGACGTGTTGTGAGTTTCCTGCCTACCTGCATTTGTTTCATAAACTACTGTTCAGGCTTTACCTGATCTTTTCTAAGGAGGAGGTGCATTATTTTCCTAATGCATATGCATGCTTTACATATTAGGGACGTTAACACGTCACAGGTTACAGTTGGATGCTGGTTTTGCATTTGGCTTTCATTTTTCTATATTTGAGCTAACCCTAAAGTGTGTGTGTATGCCATTAAATATTCTGTCGTTCTTTCAAGTAGCACTGAATTCAGTCGCACTGCATATCCATATTCGAGCCATTGAAATTCAGGAGGAAATACATTTCAAAAACTCTTGGAGTGAAGTGCCAAGGTGACACCTATTATCAAACAATCCTCAGCATTGCCGAAGTACAGGAGCTCTGTTGTTTTTCATGAAGATTTGCTGAAAGGCTCAGTCTTTTGCAGGGCAAGCAACAAATATACATAGCAATACCCTCTATAGATCTGTGATAATCCTTTGGGTACATATTGAAATTTCTGCAAAGCAGCTCAATGTGTCTCTAGGATTTAAAAATGCCTCATACATTAGTCCGGAAACACAGATGTCTATCTGACCAAACAAAAGGATGCTTAATAAAGTTTTCAGTGGAGAAATTAGGGTCTGATATCTGTAGCACACCTAACGCCTTAGACGAGAAATGGTAAACAGCTGTGCGTATGGGTCTGGAATGCTAAGTATCAACATGCCAGCAAGTCATTCCATGCGAACCATTTTGTTTTAAGTGAATGGCCTTGTTATAATACAAGAAATGTGTTCAACTGGTTTAATCCAAATATTCTTTTGGTTTAAAAGGCAAATCACTTACAAGACTTGGCTTTAGTGATTTGTCATGATAGCTATGTGGCAAGACTTAGCGGCCAAGCCAAATGGTTCAGGAGGGGAAAGCAACCCTACATCAGGGAGTCACTTTGTGCTGGATGGCTTTAAATGGCAGAGCTCACCTGGCCACCACACCTTCCATACTGCAGGTGGAAGCTTTAGAAGCTTACCTCTGCAGGTTCCCCAACCCGAGTAACATGCCGGGAATGATGGGTAGAGAAAAAGCAATGATCTGAGCTGTTAATTTCAGTAAGGTGAATGTCACTTACAAACTTACACAACTGGTATAAACTATACCCACAGGAATTGTTATCTCTCCCATTATGCTAACTGGACATTTTAAGATCGTATGCTGGAACAAATTACTTATAAAGGAGGCATCAATTTCATTTTTTTCCAGCATGTAACAAAGTGGCATAAGAAATGATGGTTCTCTACTTTGTTTATATTCATTATGTACAGACGCTGAAAGCTGATAGCATAAGATTGATTGTAATTGAGCCATAAATTTAACACAGAGAAACATCATCCATTTACTTGGACAGCTCTTTGCTGAAATATGTTTCTGAGCTGGGGTAGGAGGGAGAGGGTCTAAAGATAAGGATGATAAATGTCTCCTGCCTGAGGGCCAAGTCAAGCGATCCTTAGTCTAAGCTGACGACCACTCAGCCAACAAAGTTATTCTCCTGCGATAGGAATCATGCAGAGTTTGAACATTTAAAGAACAATTTATCACCCAAGATTTCTATGTTTGGCAAATATACATAAGCAATTCTGAATTTGGGGCAATAAAAGGGCTTTAATAGCAACCTCTGTGTCACCTCCCTCTGTGTCCAGCCCTGTAAGGTATTTGCAAGGCCAATTCAGGTGCCCAGAGAAGGCCACGCAGCAGCACACTGATGCCCTGGGCCTCTGAGAGAAACCCCTGCAGCCCTGAGACTGGGCTGAATTTATAACTTTATATCGAGCGACAAAATAGAGCAACCTCAGCTCTCCAGACAGAACACGGTGGGGGACAGGTGAGAAGGGGATGATAAACACCAACCTGTTCTTTATATTCCTGCCAGCTCCTGGCGAGCAAATGTCCCCCAAGACCAGCAGCCCTCACCAGGGCGAGGATGAGACAAAAGGGCAGTGTTGGCCATGCTATGACCCTCAGCAAAGGAGTAGGAAGGGCAAAACCAACTGATACCCAAGTCGCGGGCTATGTCCAGGATGGAGCACAAATTCTGAAGGGACTTCAGTTGGCGTTGACCAGGTGCTGGGAGATGAGGGACCATCGGGGAGGGTGGCAGTGCTGGGGGACCCCGATTCAGGCAGATCGTTAAAGGTCCAGTGCCGTGGAAAACCTTGGGATTTCCATCTGACCTGGATTTGGAAGGACACTTACGAGCAGCCTTAGGATCCGACCTGAAGTACCATTTAGAGTGGGTTTACCACGGGCTGCGTGTGGTGGTAAAGGAAAGCAGTGAATCCACACGGAGGGCCTCTCCCCAGCCTTGCCTTGTGCACCCCAGGGGATCCTGCAGGAGAGCCAGGAGGTAAAGCCAGGGTTATTCCCAGAGGGAACTCGGGAACCACATGCGCCAGGAGACCCCTCAGACACAGCGGGGCCTGCTGACCCAGGCGGCCTGGGAAGTGCCTGCCTGGGCCCGCCTTGTCCCACCGCTACCCCAGGCCAAAATGTAAATAAAGTTAAAATTTGAAAATTAAGCCAAACAAATGACCCTAACTGTATATCAGGTTAGTGACCCAACCATAAAGAAAAGAAATATTTTCAGTGACTCTGAAATACAGTAATTTTACTGGAATATACTCTAAGGACAAAACACACACAGAGAAATTTCAAATACATTTAGCAATTATAGTCATTAATAATAATGATTTATTTTGAAATTGATACATATGAGCAAATATTTAATGACGCAAATAATTTTTTCAATTATTAAGCAAATAAGCAGTTATGTTACTATAGTTAAAAACAAAGATTTCTAGGGTAAGAGAAAAGAGGTATAAATGTAAAAATCAATAACAGATAAAAATTCTATCATCTTTATTTTTATTTTTTAAAAATTTTTATTAGAGTATAGTTGATTTACAATGTTGTGTTACTTTCAGGTGTACAGCAAAGTGTATCAGTTATACATATACATATATCCACTCTTTTTTAGATTCCTTTCCCATGTAAGTCATTACAGAGTATTGAGTAGGGTTCCCTGTGCTATACAGTAGGTTCTTATTAGTTATCTATTTTATATGTAGTAGTGTGTATATGTCAATTCCAGTCTCCCAATTTATCCCTCACCTCCCCCCACTTTCCCCCTTTGGTAACCATAGTTTGTTTTCTACATCTGTAACTCTCTTTCTGTTTTGTAAATAAGTTCATTTGTACCATTTTTTTAGATTCCACATATAAGCAATATCATATGATATTTATCTTTCTCTGTCTGACTTAAAAATTCTATCATCTTTAATTTGAATTATAGAAATGTTACTATGGGCTTATAATTTATGTTTCTTGTTCTTATAAAACAGACGTATTTCCTAGCTCTGGCCACTGTAAAGGCCAAGTAGACATAATGACCATCTAATAGCAATTAGCACACCTTGTACACAAAAGTGGCCTCTGAGGACGATTTCCCCCTGAAAGGAACAATGTCCCAAATCCCAGAAAGGAAATATTCAAGTAAGTCCAAACATCTCGTGTGGCCAGAAAGCATGAGGGCTGCCCATGACCATGGGGATTTTGTCCAGGACTCACCTGGCGGGGTGCCCACAATCAAGGTGAGCTGGTCTGAGCATAAAATTAAAAATAATAAAAGTTTTAGAATTGCAATGAAATAAAACATATCAAATCCATAAAATCCCATGCATTTGTTGCTCTAAAAAGGAGATCACTGGTATTGGTCATTCTCCGAAATTGCTAAGGCATCAGATTGTTATTTTGAAAATCGATAAATATAGGAAAAGAATGAAGCCCATAGTCTTCATTTTCCATGCAAACATATTTCAAGTATCCACACAGTTGGCAGTGGAACATTCTCTTTTTTTTTCTTTTGTTTATTGGAGTGGAGTTGATTTACAATGTTGTGTTAGTTTCAGGGGTACAGCAAAGTGAATCAGTTATACATATACATATATCCACTGTTTTTTAGATTCTTTTCCCATATAGGTCATTACAGAGTATTGAGTAGAGTTCCCTGTGCTATACAGCAGGTTATTATTAGTTATCTATTTTGTATACAGTAGCGTGTATATGTCAATCCCAATCTCCCAATTCATCCCACCCACCCCTTTCCCCCTTGGTAACCATATGTTTGTTCTCTACGTCTGTGTCTCTATTTCTGCCTTGTAAATAAGATCATCTGTACCACTGAATAGTGGAACATTCTTTCTCGGGAGAACTCTAATTCTTAAATAAAGAAGAAGTGACAGGATTAGAATATCACTAATGAGACAATGGATCCAGGCTGTGGTCCTCGATGGTTGTAAAAACGCTTGAAGGAGACACTAAAAGGCGGCCCTAGGACCCTGAAGCAGGCGGACAACATTTGAACCCAAGGTGCAAACACACTTCCGTGAAGGCAGGACAGTGGGGTCTCAATGCCCCTGTTGTTATGCAGTGGGGTGTAGACAAGACCACCTGAGATGTGCTCATGCCAGAAACATGAAGAAAGCGCCTTCTTCTAATCAAGGCTCTAGATCTGATCACTCAGCACCAGTTACTGCACCTTGAAGACCCCCTCACCAGCGCAGGACCTAGTCAGTTCTCCTCTGTGTAAATCCTCCACTTCCCAGGAGCTGGTAGGTGGTCTGTGAGGGAAAAGATGGAGCGAAAGCTAATACAGAAAAAAGGCTGTAAGAAGCATGCCAACCAAGGCTACTATGTAGAAGCCTTTGGGGCCCTAATTCAAACAAACCATATCCAAAAAGACATTTTTAAGGAAATTAGAGATTTGTACCCACACTGGGTGTATGATAATACCAAGGAATTATTTTCGGTTCTGTTGGCTGTGAAAATGTTATTATGGTGACGTTTTAAAATATCATCTGTTAAAGAAACATACTGAAGTATTTATAAATACAGTGATGTTATGTCTGAGATCTGCTGCCAAATGCTTCAGGGGGTATTGGGGGAGGGGAAGAGTGAGAGAGGGGTTATAAATGACACAAGATTAGCAAAATGAATCATTGAAGCAGGTGACAGGTATCTTCACTAAATTATCCTCTACTTTCATGCAGGTTTGGAAATGTTATTAATATAAAATGTTACTAATAAAATGTTATTAATATAAAAATCAAAATAATAATCAATAAAGCCAATTGTCAATGCTAAGCCATGCTGTTATCCTGGAAGCTGAAAAAGGCCCCGGAGATTCTGAGCTGCGACTCCCACTTTGAGCCCAGCCAGCTTCTGGCTCCGTCCAGGAAAGATATCGGGATGTAACTGAGTCTGATAATCTCCTTCATTCAAAAACCATGAACTTTAATCCCCCAGAGCCCACACTGCCTCTGAGCAAACCGGGTTATCAGCCTCACCCCAAGTCGTGGGGAAATCTGGATAATATTTTCAGCAGTCCTCCAACGAGTACGTCATGCGCAGACTCTGTCACCATCAGTCTCAGACCTTCATTATCGCTGGCGCATGAGACCCATGGCAGCTGGTGAGCGGAGGGTACCACCCCTCATCCCCAGGAAACTCATCTCAGGGTGAGGGGAAAAAGCAATAAAGTTGTCACTGCAATAAAGCTTCACCTTGTGAAGCATGGATGTCTCGATGCCTCCACATATTTTGTTTAGTAAATTATCCCCTTGTCTGCTAAGAAGAGAAAGCACAGCCGCTTAGACACAATGGGAAAGCTGTTCATTTCTTTTTTTTAATTCTTTTTTTCTTGAAGTATAGTTGATTTACAATGTTGTGTTAATTTCTGCTGTACAGCAAAGTGATTCAGTTATACCTATATATATACATTCTTCTTTTATATTCTTTTCCATTATAGTTTATTATAGGATACTGAATATAGTTCCCTGTGCTCTGCAGTAGGATCTTGTGGTTTATCCATCCTATATAGAATAGTTTGCATCCGCTAACCCCAAATTCCCACTCCATCCGTCTCCCACCCCCCTCCCCGTTGGCAACCACAGGTCTGTTCTCTATGTCTGTGAGTCTGTTTCTGTTTTGTAGATAGGTTCATTTGTGTCATATTTTAGATTCCACATTTAAGGTGATATCATACGGTATTTGTCTTTCTCTTTCTGACCTACTTCACTTAGTATGATAATCTCTAGGTCCATCCATTTTGCTGCAAATGGCATTATTTTATTCTTCTTTATGGCTGAGTAATATCCCATTGTGTATATATACCACATCTTGTTTATCCATTCACTGTAGAGGGACATTTAGAGAAGTTTCCACGACAGGGAAGTTGCTCATTTCTTTGAAAATCGCTTTTTTCCTTCACATAGGCGTCTGAGTGTAGCCAACGCTGACCCAAACTTTTGTGGGGTCCTTAGATCAGCTGGGTTTATGGTGCACTAACACTACTGAAATGGGGTCTATTTGCTCAGAATTCATAAGAAGCATCCTTTATCCTAATTTTTTTCCATTCTTAGGAGAGAGCTCAGCTGCCTCAAGTGCGGTGGTGAATTTAATTGTCCACTTGGAGGGCGTGGAGGGATGAGATCAACATTTAAATTGGGGAATTTTGGGTAAAGCAGAGTGCCTTCCATATGTGAATGGGTCTCACCCAATCAGTGGAAGGCCAGAATAGAACAAAAATCCTGCCTCTCCCAGTGAGATGGAATCCTCCAGCGGACAGCCTTTGGGCTTCACCTGCACCATCATCTCTCCTAGGTCTCCAGCCTGCAGATGGGGGGCTCCCAGACCCCATGAGTGCAGGAGCCAATTCCTTATGATGAACAAATCTCATATTCGTTTACCTATGTAATCTCTTTATAGAGAGAGAGAGAGAGAGAGAAAGAGAGAGAGAGATTATATATTTATTGGTTCTGGTTCTCTGGAAAACCGTCTTAAATCAGGGAAAGACAAATAGTTCATTTGCCTTAAAAGCTCACGTTCCCTACTTACAACCTCAGACCCTCGCTTGACACAGAGATGTTGGGAAACTACAGCCCTCCGACACAAATCCCCCAGCCGCGGTTGTGTGACGATCCCACCCGGAGATGCGGCACAGATGACCTGATATGCGTTATTCCAGGGGCTTTGGGGTAGGGCTCCTTCTCTCAGAACAGTATGTCTCCACCTCCAGCCCTCCCTTCCTTAGTAAGCGTGTATTTGAGTTTGTTTTCTAAAAAGGTACTGTTTACCTTTTTAAGAGAATATTAAACTTCAAATTAGAAAATACAAATCTGACCTGAAATTTCCTCTCCAGTCCTCACCAGCTGTGAAAACTTGGGCCACTTCAACTCTCTGTGAAGAGACAGGACCTCTGCCAGGCAATCCAGGTCAGCACCAGCAGCGGTAGGTCGTGTTGACAGTTGCACCCTCCATACGAGATGCTGAGAAGACCTCCTGGTCATCCCCCTAAAGACACATAGCCCCAGGCTAATCACGAGGAAAACACTGGGCAAATTCCAGGTGAGGGACCTTCTCCAAAAACACCTGACCAGCACTCTCAAAACTGTCAAGTCCTCAAAAGCATGGAGAGTCTGAGAAACTGTCAAAACCCAGAGGAACCCATGGAGACAGGATGACTAAATGTGATCCTAGACGGATCCTGGGACAGAAAAAGAGCATTAGGGAAAAACGAAGGATATTCAGAAAGAGTATGGGCTTTAGCTAATAATAATGGATCAGTATCGGTTCATTATTTGTAACAAATGTCCACCACAATGTAAAATTTAATAATAGGGGAAAGTGGGTGTGGATATATGGAAACCTTCTGTACCACCTTCACAATTTTCCTGTAAATCTAAAACTGCTCTAAAAATGTATTTTAATTAAAAATGAAGCCATATATTTTAAGTTCTTTACCTGGTGAATGGCTATTCCATAATATTCTTTTCTATCACCATTACTATTGTTGCTGAATTTCTCTTAGAGTGAAACTAAGAGAATACTAGGTAAATCAAAATAAAACAAATCGTAAATGCAAGGCCAGTTTTTTACAGTAATGATTAGAGGAGGACTAAGAAGATTCCCTGTGAACTTTATTGATTTCTAAGTTAGAGGATTAAATTAAAAGAAGAAGGAGTAGCAATAAAAATCAAGCCAGTTTACAAAGCATGCATAAAGGAATGGGATGAAAAAAAAACTGTAGTTTCTTTTCACTGTAAAGCTTGAATAGAAGTGTCTATTAAAAGTTGACAGTAAAGTGAAGAAGTATGTTTTCGGTATTTGTACGTAGTGCCAGAAAAGACCTAAAGAGACAGTGGTGACCGCATCTTTCTCTTTCTCCAGAACTGAGCTAATTTCCTGCTGTACACTGTGGTGCACTAGTTTGCTAGGGCTGCCGTAACACAGTACCACCAACTGGGCAGCTAAAACAACAGAAATTTATTTCTCACAGCTCTGGAGGCTGAAGTCCAAGATGAAGGTGTGAGCAGGGCTGGTCCCTCTGGACGCCTCTCTCCTTGGCTACCTTTCCCAGTGTCCTCCCTCGGTCTTCCCTCTGAGGGCGTCTGAGACCCCGTCTCCTCTTCTTATAAAGATGCCAGTCATATTGGATTAGGGCCCATTCAGTGAATTTAATTTTAACTCAATCACCTCTTTAAAGATCCCGTCTCCAAATACAGTCACATTCTGAGATACTGGGGGTTAGGACCTCAACATAAGAATTGAGGGGACACGATTCAGCCCATAATGTATGGTATAAGAAAAATCATATGTTCTTATAAACATCAAATGAAGTGACGTGTGTACAGAGCACTCAGCAGAGAAGCTGGCAGAGAGCACGTATCCCTCGAAGAACGGCTGACCTCCATTTCGCCATGACCTTGCAGGCAGGGCGGCAGCAGGCCAGGTGCGTTTGCCCTGCTCTCCTCCCCACCACGTGCGGTTGGGGCCAGGCCCGAGCTGATGTTATTTCCGTATCTCCTGTGGAGCCCTTTTTTCTCTTCCTCTTCACATCCAGCTTCAGCCTGTCCCTCCTGGGAGCCCAGAGCTCTCGGGCCCTTCGGATCCTCCCATGGCAAACACTGATCTTGGGGAAGAACGCAAGCCTTGCTCATAAGAAGAGACATGGCGGCAACGGCTTGAAAATGTTGTTGTTCCCAAGAGTGTTTATCCCCATGGAGTTAGTGATGTCATGATGCAGCTTTAGGCTTAGACCCTAGAGGAGGGCAAGCACTGAGTGTGTGTGTGTGTGTGTGCGCGCACTTGGAAGAGGTTGGGAGCAACAGGAGGGGAAGGGGACCGTGGATGGAGAAGCAGAAATGACCCCGGCCTCTCTGAAATCAGAACGTGTGCGTGGCCGCCTACCCAACATCAAGACTGAGCTCCTGGGACCTGCTTTTGCTTTGCACACTCCAGCTCACTTCTTCTAAAAAGCCATTTCCTGAGTCAGATGCCCAGGTGTGAGCTTGTTGAATTTCTCTATTCATGTATTGCTAATCCCTTAAAACTTTTTAAAGCTAATAATAACACATAATTTTAGATGCATTTAACTTTTCATAGTATTTTTATATCTATGATGTAATTTTCTTCTCTAAACAGCCACAAGACAAGGATAACATAAATAATACTGGCCCCTTTTAAAGGAGAAAATGGACCTAAGGAAAATTCTATTTGCTTAGGGTCAAATAATAAGGACAGAAAACCAGGTCTTCTGAATTTTATCCTAGAAAAACAGATATTGCTTCCTTTAAGCTAGTGTAACGAGCAGAGATTTAGACTGGATAATTAGACTGTTGTCTCATTTGAATGATGAATTTTCATGTTGAATTCCAATCATTATATCCATACCACAATTTTGTACTATTCGAATTATATTTCCAGTGCTCTACATATGCTGGTATGAATGTATGTGCTTGTTATAAAATTTTGCTAGACATGAATATGCTTCTGTCTGTGCTGTACAGTAGATTTAGGTGTACAAACAGAATTTCAGTAGGTTTATTTGCTTGCCTCATCTCTGCGACTTCTGGGAAATTCAGCCCGGTGTGCAAGCAAAAAGACTTCCCGGTTAATATAAAATATAATACAGCATAAAGGCCTATGTAGTTTTGAGCATTCTCCTAGTTTCTTAGCAGCCATCCATTACAGATTCATGAAGAGAGAACTTCAGTCTGTAAAACCAAGTAGGAGACTCTTTCGAAAGTGGCATATAATATAGCACATTGTGATGTGAAATACTGTAGCTTAAAGGAATTGACTTCAGTTTCCATTTCTGCTGTGATGAACTAGTTGCAGCAGACCAACACTCCCACCAGGAACAACAAGAAAAACTGGTCACATTACTGAAAAAGAAAGAAGAAAATCCGTTTGAAGATGTTGCTGATTAGCCGTGGTGACCGGGGGGAGGTGGCTAAGGTCCTTGTGAGAAGGGACTTCAGAAAGGTGAGCCTGAACTCTGCAGCTGCTCTTGTGTCTCTCGCTTTTGTTATGAGGTTGGGAGTCTGAGCGTGAAGGCAGAGGGCCTGCCACACGGCCACCAGTGGGAAGAAAAGAAACCAGTAGAACTTTTAGTGATCTCATGATGCAAGACAGACACGTTTGAGATCTGAGGATTAAGACTGTCAAGTCAAGCAAAACTTGGAGCGTCAAATCCAGGTGATGAAGCAGGTGCAGGGAAGTGATCCTGCGCTTAGATTGGTTCCCCTTGAGACGTTTGCTGAAATCTGGAAATGCAAATGGCAAGAGAATTAAAACCAACAATAGCAAAACAGGCAGAAATGGCTGATGGGTGGAATGAAGTTTTATACGGTCTCTGTAAACTGAGAAGAGCCCCACCAAAGACAACTGAGGATCAGGGTTGGAACCTCTGGAGAGCATGTGGAGGAACGTGGGGCAGCTGTGGCCTCAGTCAGCCCAGTTTCTGTTTGGGGTACGATAATCTACCCCTCATCTATCTGCTTTCCAGGTGACAGAAGAATCCTCTCTGGGGTGAAATACCATCATCAGAGCCTCTGCAACTTGCACAAAATGTCCAGCATTCAATCAAAAATGCTTAGGCATGGCAAGAAACATGGCCATGAAGAAAAAACAACAAAAGAGAAACAAACCCATAGAGTGCTTCAATAAAATAAGTAATTTTGAAAATATGCTAAAAGGACTTTTGGGAAAGAGTAGAAAGAATGCTTAAGTAGAGACGTTGAAGAAAGTTCCACTGAGAAGATGCCTTTGGACCTGGATCTTCAGGGAAGGAGAAGAAATGGCAAAGGCTAAAACACAAAGACACAAAGGGCAATAGAGAGGTGACTCCACGAATACAGAGCAATCCCAGGTCGGGTGCATAAATTTGGGAGCAGGTTTAAAGTTGGTGAGGTGCGTGTGGACCCACCATGAGGAATCTTGGGATAACGGCTTGAACTCTGTTCCTTGGGAAACTTGGAGCCCAGAAGTCCCTCAGACAGTCTTCAGCATGGTCAGAGAGTTTCAGGAAGATAGTAGAAGGAAGTTGAGCAAGAAGAGGGCATCTCATGACCCATGTATGATGAGGAGCCTTGCGTGGATGTGAAGGGGATGAAGACGGCCTGAACTAGTCAGTGCCCCAGAGATGCAGACTGGGAGCATTAGAAGGTGACATAAGAGGGACTTGGCAGCTGTTTGGATGAGTGGAGACTTGATGAAGAATGAACGTGAGGTTTTATCTTGGAAGCCTGGGTGGACCAGTGAATGTTAGATGGACACCAACCTGGGGACAGGATGAGTTACAATGACTACAGGTCACTCAGATAAGAAATATCTCTCATTACTTCCTACACTTTTAGAAATATGTCTGTGCCTCAAGGGAGCCATCTGGGGACTCGGATTTGGGAGTTATTAGCATGAAGTTTGAAGCCAGGACAGTGAATGTGGTCATACAAGGAAAGCTTGACCGCATGAAAATCAAAAGACTCATGACCACCGAGATCTATGAGCCAGAGGAAGCAAGGGGACGTTTCTTGGCCATTGTTCTTATCTGTCTTGTTCTGTCAGAGCTACAAGCAGCGTGGATGCCACTGTGGGAACCTCACCTCCCCACGAAGCTGCAGGGCCTTCCCCACTCATTCTACTGTGTGCATCACCTCAGCTCCGGATGATCGCTCAGCCTCCCCACCTCAGGGGCCCACATCTGAGCTGATCTCTCTGATTATCAAAAGACACAGACATCAGGAAAGGCCCAGGGAAGCAGAGCTCGGAAAGCATAAGGTGAGGCAGTCCATCTCCATCTAGTTACAAGAGAGGCATGGCCCAGGGGCTCAGGCTTGCATCAGGATTCAGACTCAGTTCTAGCACTCAGAAGTTGGTTGGCTTTTAATAAGTTACTTCAACTCTCTAAGCCTCGTTTTCTTTGGGAAATTAATTTAGTCAACAAACAAGGATCAGACAGCTACATGAGAGGGGCAGTGCATTTGTAGTACCCGCTCATAGGGTTGTTATTAGATTAGAATGAAATAAGGCATGGAAACTGTTAAAGCATGGGTCCCCGGACAAGGTACAGTCTAGTTACATAGGAGCTAATGGTCCTGTGTTCAAAGCATCGGCCAAAGTTACATCCTGACTCTCTGCTTCCTGAGTGTGCTTCTGATGTTAGAGCAAACTGGGGAAATGCATTAAAAAACCAGAAATATTACAATCAGCTGCATTGATTTTACTCATAAACTAACTGCATTCACCACTGTGTTATCAGTGATAACTTGCCAATATTAAAAATGAGACATCACTCTTCAAATGTTTCTTGTTAGCTTTATTCATCTTGAAAAAGAGAGTGAATCTCAGCTTAAACTGATAAATTATTAAAGTTTTAATATGCCAGTGATTTATTTTATGGATTATTTACCAGTGATAAATGGTATTTTTGCCACAGCCTATTGAAAGAGCTGAGATGGGTCCACAGAGGAGGCTGGGCATCCAGAAACTCTCTCCAAGGGACCCAGACACGTTGGGGGAGAATGTGGCTTGTGTGCTTTCATCAGACACTCTGAGAATTTTAAACAAAAATGTTAAAAGCTCCCAAATTAAAGCATCGTTCTAATTTCTACAAAAACATGACAAATATAAGACAGGTTGTGAGGCAATTAATGGAGCTTCTCTCAGATGATTTTGGAAATACAGAGAGATTAACTGTCGGAAGCCTAGAAACGGCAAAGGCAAGTGACAGGAACGTCTCAGGTGTGTATACCTTGCTCAGGGTCGCTGATCCAGCACCCCAAGCATCTTGGTCCTCCTGCTGTACCCCTCCGATGAGACTGAGACCACAAAGGTGATGTTGATAATTATGAAATTTAACTTTAATTTCTGATTTTAGTCATCAATTTCCTGTTCATCTGGTTGGGTGATTCATTTCCCCAGGGCCTGATCACTCATGGTTACACTCCATATATGCAATGATGAGGACCTGGTCTTTCCAAAAGAATATAAAAGTGATCATTGTACTGAATCTTGCTATTTTTTGTTCAGTGACTGAAGCTCGACCTGGTCTTGGGGAAATTCAGGAGCCTTTGTTTTGCGATAGTAAAGCGAGATTTATCACACTGCACATTCCATTTAATAGCCTGAAGTAAAGAAAATTTCCTACCTTTCTTTGCAAACTTCTAACTAATATATAAAATATTAAAAAAACGATAAACGTACTTCTTTGGTATGGTTATGCATACAGAAAGCACCCGGTCAGTGGTCATTACAATGTAGAATAAATGGCCTAACCTTATCCCTTTGGCTTGTAACTCATTAATTCATGCATCAAACTCTATCAAATCAAACAGAGATGAATCTTTTAGACAAGGAAAGACAAACGCATCTAGCAGTCAGGTAGGAGAGAAAGCCTGCATCACGGGGGGAGATGCCTCATTGCAGGAATTCTGATAAGGGCATCTGTGCTTGCAGCTAAGGGGTCAGCCTCCTCTGGAAGGAATGGAACAGAAAGACAACCTGCATTCACTGCTCCATGGCAGGGCAGGTGCTTTGTTTTGGCGAGGCTCTTTTAGGCTGCAAAGAAGAGAGAGGTGACTTGAGCTCTTGCAGGGGTACAAAGAAGCAGGGGATCCAGGAAAGCAACGTCAGCTACCTCCCAGCCAAGCAGCCCCAACCCCACCCCAACCCACTGCTGGACTGGAATTCCATGTGGGAAGGGGAGGTCACTGAGGGGGGAAGTTATCCTGGCCGCCCTCAGCAGTGGGAGCTATTGTCCTAAAATTCATTTGGGACCACAAAAGACCACAAATGGCCAAAGAAATCCTGAGAAAGAAGAAGAAAGTGGGAAGCATCACACTTCCTGATTTTAAATTATATTGTAAAGTTACAGTAATCAAGACAGTGTGGTCCTGGCATAAAAACAGACACATAGATCAATGGACCAAAACAGAGAGCCCAGACATAAACTCAAGCATTTACAGTCAACTAATATTTGACAAGGGGGCCAAGAATACTCAATGGAGAAAAAACAGTCTTGTCAATAAATGGTGCTGGGAAACTTAGATATTCACATGCAAAAGAACGAAAGTAGACCCCTATCTTACACTATGCACATTAAATAAACCAAAATGGATTAAAGACTTCAAGGTAAGACCTGAAACCATAATACCCCTAGATAGAAACATAGGGGGAAAGCTCCTTGACAAGGGTCTTAGCAATGACCTTTTGGATGTAAAGCACAAGCAACGAGATCCCAAGCATGGGTAGGCAATCTAAGCCCTGACATAACACAGTAACCACTGTGTTGGGGACATTACTGCAGACCAAGAGGACCTTGTTTCTCCAGATTGAGACCCAGCAGTGATGGTAGAACTCGTGATGACATTAATATATAGAAGTCCTCATTTCACCAGGAGGTCCGACAGCCTCATAAAACTGAACAGCAAAATCAAATCTTAGCATCGCGAGCAGCTGACACGGATACAGAGTGCACTGGGCTATGCTTGCCTTGGCCAATACCAGCCTTGGAAGTGCACAGGCAGGGCAGCCTTATCTAAAAGGGACTCTGAACCTAAAACAGCAGAATTGTGGCTCTATTTATGAATCTACACCATGGCTGAAGGAAACGAATGACACTTCATTAATAACTCGTAGCAAACAGGAACTCAGCAAACAATGGGTTCCTTTTGTTGGTGAGATTTGACATCTCATTACATAACACATGGGATTAAATAGGGATTTTGCTTGTAATGAAATTGAATTGATTTCCAGGTAGCGTAAAATTGTTCTTGAAACCAGAGATGCAGACTGAATTGGATGCTTTTTACACTTTGCTGAGTCTCTCACAATGTGAAGGACAAATAAGGAGAAATACAAGGGGCTCTGAAGATGTTTGTGACAAGCAGATGTGACAGTGCCTCAGGACAGGGCAGGATGAAGGACCAGTGAGTGAACACCTGCGAAAACAGAAAGCAATGTTTCAGCAAAAATGATTTAATTATCTGACTCACCTGAAGAAACGGATAAATGCCAAGAAAACCAGTTCATATGAGGAAATGCTATCCATGATTTGTCCTGACTTTAATAGCCATTTGGTTTTATGGCCTAAACCTTCCACAATCACGCACTCGGGGTAATTACTGCAGAGAGAATGGTAGCAAAGATAACCCTAGGACATCACAAGATCCTGAACGATCACAGAATCAATTCATGGTCACTAGATCATACTTATTCTAAGCACACTGAAGTTTTTTACAATGATTATCACACTATAAAAGGAAACAAAAGATAGAAATGAAATAAAAAAGATTGTTTACCAAGGTATTCAGTAACGTTTATGAATTATGATTATGTTTACCAACATATATTCTGAGAATTTCACTTTATTGTGATTTTAAAAACATTCACGTGATGTTCAGATTACATTGTAAAGATGTGTGGGTGTTCATTTAGTTCTATCATGTTCCTTGGTCCTATAACTTTTCCTAAATATTCTGCTCTGCCATTAAAATAACTTTTTAATTAGCAATGAAAAAACCTGCCAATTTTTCTTTTTCCCCTTTTTAAAATTGCACTCGTGTAGAGAAAAAGCAAGAATTCTTAAAATCCTTATTTTCTTTGTTTGGTTACTCCCGGAGTTATTTTTGGTTCCTCATTTTAAAAAGATGCAAAATGCATTTGTCTAGTTGGAGGAGTGTATTCTTTGAATATCAGAGAAGGAAGAAAGGAGCAAATTATCATCCCTTTAAATTCCCCCAGATAAAGGGTGGCAGACAATGGGAACCCATAGTTGCCTGGAAGCTGTAGCTCGTATGGTCCCTTAACCACCAGTGGGAACATGCTCCTTGTCTCCTTGTAATTCAGGATTTTGAGGGGTAGCACATCTGGGGAAATGTATTTTTCCCCAAGGTGTTAGGCAAATATACACTAGACGTATATGTTAATGGCATGCCATTGCAAAATGTCATTTGGAAACTCCATGAATTCTCTATTTGCAGCAACATCAGTGTGGCAGGGTTGAGAGGAGGATGTGACCCGACAATGGTGGTGAGTGGTAAATCCGTAGACCTAAGCTCTCCAGCCTCACCCTCCCTTTGGCCAGGAAGAGACTCAGGTTGCAGCTGGCATGTCCCCAAGTTTCAAACATATTGCTGAGTAATGGGGAAAGGCTCTTCTCCAGCAAGTCTTAGAATTATATTATCAAGCCTTCCTTTAAGAAATACTTTCTGCTTTTTAGCTTATTTGATTACTTTAATTAACAATCAAAAACAATGTATGGAACTTGATTAGACGCCGGTGCAAAAATTAGACCAATTATAAAAGACATGCTCTGTCCTAGTCTCTCTCTCTCAATCTCCCTTGAAACCTTGAACATGTGTTTCAATAACTAATAGTTTTCCTCCTTTTTGATGCTTTAATTTCTCTAAATTTGTCTTCAACATGCTGCCTGGGTTTTTTAAAACACCCATCAGCCTTGGAGTAGTTCTTGCTTTCTGGTATATTAAGATATTTCAGGTTTGTATTATACTGTTTCTGCTCCAGACCTGGAATCTGCCATTTCTTCAAGAATTTTTCATTCCTTTAAGTGTAGAAAGGTGTTTAGAAACCAATATATGGGTGCTAAGTGTACCCAATGGTGTTGGGGTGTAATTTTAGATCTTGTCAGTAGCTGGTTCTGGGGTATCACACACACACATAAACTCACAATATACATATACACACATACACAAATATACACATATGGCTTTTTTTGAGATTCTCACTACATATGTGTGACTGTTCAGGGTAGTAACAGTCAGCAATAGAGAGTCATTGATTCAGCAAAGATTTATTGAGCATCTACCACGAATAGTATCAGCACCAAGGATACAACAATGAAAACAAAGTTTTCCTTGAAAGTTTTCACTTGAAAGCAAAGTTTTTGCCACCATGAAGCTATATTCTAAACTGAGACAACAAAGTAACAAATGTATAATATAATGGCTGGTAATTATACGTGCTATAAAAAATAATATGGCAAGTTAAAGGACTACAAATCACAGGTTTGTGGAAAGAAAAAAAAACTATATTTTAGATAAGGTGGTCAGAGAAGTGAAAATTTGAAAGTAGTGCAAGAGAGAGCCATAAAAATATCAAGACAAAGAGATTGTAAGGCGGAAGGAGCAGAAAGGGAGAAGACATGGAGAAACAAGCTTAACACATTCAAGTATTGGTGAAAAGACCAAAGTGACTGATATTGAATAAGGGGGCAATGACCAAAAATGAGGCAGGGAAAGTAGGCAGGACCAGATCCTTGCAGGATACTTAAGCCATCATGACGACTTTGACTTTTTCTCCCCGGCGTAGAAGCCATTGGGAAATATTGAGTAAAGAAACGGCATCACCAGGTCTTCTGTCGGGAGACCACCCAGGCTGCTAAATGGAGAAGAGACTGCAGTTGAAGCAGAAAATCAGCCCTGTGGCTGGTGTGACTGTCCGGGCAAATGGACATAAGCTGAATGCAACGGTAGTGGTGGTTCTGAGGGGAAGTGACTAGCTTCAGGCCATATTTAGAAGGTGGAGCTGATGGATTAGATGAAGATATGAAGGAAAGGGATTAGTAGTGATTCTTGGGCTTGGGGCACCATTTACTGAGAAGGGGAAGCCAGGAAAAGGAGTGACTTGTGTGAGGATCAAGAGTTTCGGTTTAGAACATGCTGAATTCGAGATGCCTGTCAGACTCCCAAGGGGAAATGCAGAGTGGACGGTTGAACATGTGATTGGGGTGTCAAGGCAGAAACTGGAGCTGGAGATGCAAATTTGGGAGCCCTTGGGCTAGAGGTGGCATGTGAAGATGTGGGATGGGGCAGTGAGGACAAACTCAGGCACTGAGGTCTGAAGCCCCATTTGGAGTTTAGGACATGCAGGAGGATCCAGAAAAGCGCCCAGCCAGGGGGCAGAAATCGAGAAGGAGCGGTGTCCTGGGAGGAACGGGAGAAAGTGGTGCACATAGGGCATGGTCCCACAGATCAGATGGCTGTTAGGACGAGGAAGATGAGGGCTGCGACGTGACCTCTGATGGGGCAGAGCGCAAATTACTGGTGACCTTGATAAGGACAATGTCAGTGGGTGGTGGGGACAAAGGCTTGGGTAGTATATGTCCACTAAGAGGGCAGAGGAAGGGGTGATGTGCAGGCAAACACTGCAGAAGGCTCCTGCTATAAAGGGAAACAAGAAATGGGTGGAAATGATCAAGTAAGGAGGAAAAACACCCGAGGAGATTAGTGGAATGGCTATGCTTCCTGCCACCCTCAGTAACTGGCTCAGGTCCAAATGGGACGTGCGCTGGGGCTGCCAGATGGTTTTAACAAAAACCCCTTGTGTTTTTGTGTAAAGGTCCATTATGTGCCGGTTTTACCTAAGAAGCAAATTGTCATAACCGCGAATGGCGAAAGACAAGAGAATGAGCGATAAAATTAATGCTCACGTCATGTCAGAATACAACGGTACAAGCTTTCTGAATTTGAAAGGTCAAGCATCACCTGTCGAGTATTTTCAAAACTTTTTGCTCAGTAGGAAGCTCAAACACCAGATAATCAGGTTCAAAACTGGACAATGGGCAACTCGGACCTTAACTGTTCTCACCCTGACTGTCCAAGCAGCATTATTGTGATTTGGAAGCGGGTGTTCGGTTGCTTGGGATGTTGTCTATTTCATTTGAAAGATGCTTCCTGCCTCTGGAACTTTCTCTCATTTAAAATTCCACTAAGGCTAGGTCTTCATGCTAGGTTTGACTGGATAGTAATAATGAAAGTAAAACACTGGCAGTTGTCTTTTACAAAAAAGGCACTGATTGATCATTTGTCTCCTATCTCCCTCTTCCCCTGGCCCATTCCCTGTCCCTCCTCCTCCCCATCACCCTGTCCTCTCTCTTCCCCATCCTCCATCTCCTTGCCCCTGCCCCTCCCCTCCCCCCCCTCCTCCCAGTTTCCTTCAGTTTTGAGTCAGGGGAGGTAAGAGCTGCAAGGCCAGGTTATGTAAAGATGCTGTTTCATGGACCTTCCCAGTTTCCCTCACTGCCCCACACTCACACCTTGCCTGTCTTTCCCATGACCTTCCCAGTCTCCCTCACTGCCCCACACTCACACCTTCCCTGTCTTTCCCATGACCTTCCCAGTTTCCCTCACTGCCCCACGCTCACACCTTCCCTGTCTTTCCCATGACCTTCCCAGTTTCCCTCACTGCCCCACACTCACACCTTCCCTGGCTTTCCCATGACCTTCCCAGTTTCCCTCACTGCCCCACGCTCACACCTTCCCTGGCTTTCCCATGTTGCTTTTTGCTCACTGCTTTCTTCCCACGATTCAGCTTGACTTCTTTTGGCGGATTACTCTCCTGTTCATCATTGCTTTCACCTTTCTTTTCTTTCCTTTATGGGGATCTTTCTCTCTGAGCCGACCCTTCTTTCCAGCCCCTCCTCTGTGTCTGAATCACCCGTTCCTCCTATTGAAGCCTGTGGATTAGAGAATCCAAATGCAGGTAGTAATCTGGACCTTTCCACCTCCGTCTGTGTAAACTCTCTTAAGCCGTTTCTTCATGTATAAAATGGGGATGGGAGTCATATACACTGCAAAGGACTTTGGTGAGATTTAAGTGGACAAAGAATGTAAATGCTTAACAGAGTGTTGTTTTCATTATGATTTCCTTGATTTTTAAAATTATCTGAGTCATTATAAGATAGAGGAAACTTAAATTTTAGGAAAGCCAAATTTTCAAAGAAGTCATTTTCAATATTGAGTTTAAAGCCCTAATTAATGTCTTTAATTATATATATATCTCAGTCAGGATCCTGGCAAGTCACAGATAGCTGACTCAGATTGGATACTTTGAGGAGAATTTAACAAAGGATTATTTACAAAAATGGTTACGTAGTGCCCTGGAGCTAGCGATATCAGAGGGCCGCTGCCCAAGGCCCCAAAGGAGCAAGGGCAGGGAGCAAGTGGAAATGGTGGCCAGATAGCCAGTACATGGGGAGGGCTGAGAGATAGGAGTCATGGCCATAGTAGAGTGTCACATCGCCCAACTGGAAGGAAGGGTCCGAGGAAATAACTTCTCCAAACTCTCTATCCCACTCTGGCCTTTGCTGCCTTGACCATTCTCCCTACTAGCCAAATCCATCACAGAGATCAGCTTCCCGGGACACCCAGCAGATGAAAAAGGATGTAAGATGGGTCCAGAGGAGCAGGAATCCTGATTTGGTGGCGATTCTTTTACACAAGACTAGGGCTGTGAGTCTAAATCCACCAGTGGTTGTGTTTTACAGGCTCAACTGCAATTTACACTATTTCTATGTGCAATTAAATAGATTAATACAATAGCCCACGTTTCTTAGTGATTATGTCCATCTTTAAATGTGAACTAGATACTTCACCATGAATTATTCTAGACACTATTCAGAAATTCAGAACCACATTCATGCAGGAGATTACAGCTGCAATTGCCATTATATTTACATGCTTATTATAACGATGATGCCATAAGTGTGCAATTAGACAATGAAGTCGTAGCTGAAAACCCATACCACTTAATTCACAGAGAAGATCAGAAACAAAATCTCATATGCATTTACTCTCAAGATCATACCTACAAACTCTGCCTTCTGGTTTTAATTATCTCTTCCTGATATACCTTGAGCTGGCAATTGCTATTTGCAATTGAGGGAATTGCTGTTTGAAAGATAAATCTATGAGTTAAATGTATATATTCATATCAATGTGTGTGCTTGGCAAGATTTAAATTCTCAATGGCCACACAGAACCACCTGAGAAAGAGAGGTTTATCTCTCTCTCAAAGGAAAACCATATTTCCTCTTTTTCCATCCTTAGTTACTTAATTCGACACATTTCCTTACTTGCCTTGGCCGGAAGAAAGCTTAAGACCTAAAGTGGTTTGCTTGTATATAGCTAATATTTAATAACTGAAATTGAAATGCTTCTTTTTCATTACTTTACTTGATTTGCTTGCATTATGTTCCAATGTTAGTGTTCTTATTTTACATCCCTTTAAAGAAGCCTATGTTTTGAGGGGTTTTGGCAACTACGTAATGTAAACAATAAATTTTTTAACATTTGGAAATTCCATGCCAGGCATGTTTTTAAGCTATGTGGGTTATTTTCTGATACACACCAGTCCCCAGACTGCAGAGCTCATTTCTTCACGGAAGGTTGATTTGCTTATCAAATCATATCAAAATCGGTGCATTTAGCATCTATTGCTTTTCTCAAACTGAATTCAACCACAAACTCATTTTTATGGTTGCACAATAATAATAACAATAAAAATATATAAGAACAAATGCCCAAATAAGAAAGGCTTTAAAGGAAACCCTCAAACAGTTCAGTGAAGAACTCGGTAATTTCACCCAGATGCTGTCTATAATCGAGAAGATCAAAATGTTTATGTTGCCAGGTTCACCAAAGGGGGAGACAGAGCTTTCAGGAGAAGAGAATTCTGCACTCATGCAACATTAGACACACTGAGAACAAATTTCGCTGGTCATGTTTCCTTCCTGTTGGCACAAAACAATATGAAACTTGTCCTTCATATTAATAATCAAAAGAAATGCGATACACCCAGAACAGTTTAGGCTAGAAAGTTATCTGAAGGTGCAAATTCCATGATGAATTATTCCAAACAAAGGAGCCAAAAACATTTCAAGTTAGTGCTGGGAAATTAGCTCTCCTTATTGATGAGAAACGAGAAGGTGTTGACTTTGAGTCTCTACAGATACATCCATCCACCTTTTGATAGAGAGCGTGCCCAGGAGCCTCTCCTAACAATTAGCTTTCATCTAGAAGGATGAAATGTCAGACTCTGAAATATTATAAACGTCCACATTTAATTCTCAGAAGGGAAAGCTTTTTAAAACAGCTACAAGCGGAGCCTCCAGGAAAAGTGAGGGCCAACCTCCTACTTCACTGCGCAGTAACACATGACTTGCCTCGCCAGGACCCTCCGCTTTCTGAGTGATTCAGCAGCCCAATTCCTCCACGGTGCACGTAGGTGAATGCTTTGAGAGCACCAGCATTGGCCGCTTTTAGTATTAGGCCATGCAACCCCAATTTTGACCACTTTCTACAAGCACTCCCTAAACGAGTGGGGAGATTTAGGATTAAAGGTTTACACCAGTAGATGAATTAAACTAAGATATAAAATATGCATTAGACTTCACACCACTGACTTTGCCTCAAAAGAAATTATTTTAGGTTTCTCGTGCCAGGATAGATTTTTCAGACTTTTGGGATTGTGTATTAGTGGCTTTCATGCAGAGAACACGTGTGAAGAAGAAAGCAGCCGTTCCCTGCCCGGTAAAGTATAAGACAGAGAAAGAGCCATGCTTTTATTTTTTAAATAAATGTTTAACTGTTTTCTTCAGGATGCTTGTTAATGCCAAGATTGGGTGAGAAGCAGTGAGATAATTTCCAATAGGAACAGGAGCTTAAGACGCAGTCAGGGTCTGTCTGGCTCAGGAATGCCCAGCTTTTTACTAATAAGGTGAGAGTGACCTGCGGACTGCAGTCTTCTCCCCCAGCTAACGATTAGTGTCCCCGTGGACTTGAGAAGGAGGAAGACAGACTGTGTGGGCTTGACCCCAGCCCGCCTGTGCTGCCCTGCTGATGTGGGCCCGTTAAACTCCTCTAGGCTTTGGGGACCTGGCTCGGCATCCCCCTTACAGTTTGTTTAATTGTAACTTCCAGGTCCTGACCAAAGCTACTATGTGACTTTAAAATTCTCTATGGATGTGACTACAGGGAGCATTGTTTCAAATATCTTTATTATAAGAATGACTGGAGAGAATATTTGAAATCAAGAATATCATGGAAAAGCCCTTAATTCAACTGCTGTTGTAGGTTCTGACCATAGTACTCAATTTATGATCTTGAGCCTGGTTTCCAAGTCCTGCTTTGCCTCTCAGACCTCTGTTCAATGTCTCATGATTGATTTTTCTTTTCGTATTTTCGTGAGGTGCTCAGTTTTAATTTCCAAAAATAAACAAACAAAAAACCATACTTGTCACCTTAAAGCAAGCCATTTAATGATGTGAGAATTGATAACCCAAGAGCTAACATTTTTAAGCTCTTATTCTGTACAGGCAATGCATTAAATGCTATGCAAGTATTAACTCCTTTAACCTTTACACCTTCATGGTATATGTGCTATTATTATCCCAATTTTATAAATGAGAAAATGAAGGCAAAACCAGGCATTGTAACCTGCTCCAGGTCATGGAGTTAATACAGGGCAGAACCAGGATTCAGACCTACGATGGATGCTTGACTCTAAAACCCAAGCCCTTACACATTACTGTATAAGCAATAATGAAATTATCCTTATCTTGAGTAAGTAACTTCATAAATAGTCAAAGGGCTCACCTGATATCCTTTTATATAATGACCTCTAATGCTAACACTGTGCTGGCACTCTAGGGAAAAAATTAGAGGGCTAAGCATAGTATCTGCTCTCAATAACTTAGTAATCTGCTGTTAGCCAAATATTAAACCTGAGGGTGAAAGGTAAGGTTATTACACTTTGGTAAACATGGTGTGTTGCATTTACATATGGGTACATAGGATATACATGCACTGAAACACATCCACATGTTTTATGTTTAGTTTCTATAGAGACGATACTTATATAAAAGCCAGCCATCGCATGATTGAGTGAAGACTAAGTAGCAAACCCTCACATCTAAATTATTACCAAAATCTTCCAGGTTAAAACGGAAAAGGAGTAAAGTAGTAGCGGGGCATAATTATTAATGTAACAGAGCCACTAGATTTTGAAGCAGTGAAGCAGACACTTCTAAATATGGCCCCCACCAGACCTGGGAATACTGAGTAATAAATTCGAGCTTATGGAGGAAATGTTTTAATGAAAGCTTATTGGCTTGGGTATCACAAAATTGGCCTAAGAAGGGCTCCCTGAGTGTATCTGTTGGGCTCCAGGCAAAGGGGACCATCACAATGTTATAACTCAGGAAGACCAGGCATGGAGAGCAGTATTATTACCATCAGGAGACACACTGCCTATCAGTTACCATTCCTGTCCTTCCCTGTCTAGCTCCAGGATTTAGAATCTTGGAAGAGAGAAGGATGTAAGTCAAAACTGAAAGTGTTGGAAGTTTTTATAACATTAAGACACAAGAAGCATGGCTTTGTTGTCATCCGAAGGGCGTAACTCAAAGGCAGAGACTCGTTCTCCCAGGGAGACAGGACCCACAGTGCTGGCACTGAGAGGTCCCAGCCGTAGAGGTCCAGCCAGCCTGGCAAGGAGGCGGCTGCCCCAGGAGGGGGCCGGGATGCCCAGCAGGAACAGCTTTGTGTAGGAACTCACGCAGCATTCCCTTTTGGGGCCCCATACTTTGGGGGATGAAGATACACATTGGAAGCTGGAGGTCAGACTGAGCGGAACTCGGGTAGCTACAGATTGGAGTGAGGCAACAGGAATGAAGTGTTTTGAGCCTTGTGCAGGCATGCACGTCAGCTGTGCGAGTTATCTTTCAGGACCAGTGTGATGGGAAAGCTATTACACAATAAAAGCTTAAAATAAAAAACCTCATTCGTTCCATTCTTTTTTTAAAAAAAAGATAATTTCCTATTAATTTTTGCATTCCGTTTCTATGTTATCATTCAAGAACACTGTGAAAACTGAACGATGAGCATGCAGCGGAAACCGGGAGAAATTGCAAAGTCCAAAACTAGTTTGTATATAGCCGTAGGGCAGTTATGCACTCAGTCATTGAAAAGGACATTAAACAGGCACAGAATCTAGATGGCAAACCAACAGGGACAAGCGTGAGGCCCGGTTCATTGCTGCCCTGGAGTTCCAAATCCTTCCAGCGTGCAAAGCTCTCTTAAAACTTGCAAATGAGGTACCAACCCCGTAGAGAGAAAAGAACTCCTTGACTGTGCTAAGGAGAGAAATGCTGAAATTTTCAGTTTCTCTTGGCCCTGGGAGCTGAGTGCTGGCTGAACCTCAGGATTGCTTATAAAAACGAGCTATGAAGACATCCCTTTTTATTTTGGATAACAGATTGGGATAAAGCCATTCTGCAATTGGCAACGTTTTCAACATCTGACTCTGAATAGCCTCTCTGACCTTTTCTTAGTAAGTTATGTATAGACCGTACTCATTAATCATTTTTCTTCATAAAGTTGAATTCATTAGTTTTTAAAGCTGATATGGTTACATAGTTGTTAGTCATAATTAGCTGCTTAAAAGGGTGTGTGTGGGGGGGTGATTAGCACCTCATTAGCGCCTTGGTTTCTTCTAAAATGCTAGCAAGTTATTAATGCAGGAAAAGAGAGACCACTCATGTTCTGGAGAAGCTGACCCATACTGATAAATTAGTTTTCACATTTTACTTTGTCTTTCTGAGCACAAATTATGGAGCTAGAGAAATAGGGACAGTGTCTTTTCCCTGCATATAAAACAAAGGAATAGAGGGGCGGATGCCGTACCCTTCATTCCGATCAACAGACAATTATTGTGTCCTTGTTTCCTGCCAACCTCTGTGCTTATTGCACAGAACACATGAGGATGTCATCACAGAAAATGCCTGTAAGGAGCAGAAACCTCTCTTGGAGATTATATGGAAACGCTCACGTCCAGGAAGCAGTCAGAAAACAGCAGAGGCTAACGCTAGATGCATCATGCTTAGGCTGGACAGTTCGGCCGCACAGGGCAGGCAGAAGATAGGCTCCTTAGACCCACTGGGATGTCCGCCTCCAGCCCTGGATCTGCGGTCTTACATCACCTGGAACTCTGTCCTTAATTTTCCCGAGTCCCTTTTTTTTTTTTTTTGCTTGTAAAATTCAAGTGTTGAGAAAACGTTCAGAAAGCACTCTTAGCACAGGGCCTGGCCTGGCAATGGAGGGCCTTGGCCGGAGGGCAGTGTGGCCTGAGTTTTGTCAGGAGCTGTGTGAAGTGTCCTTTAGGAAGCAGGTGGGAAGGGCCACGTGGCATCCAGCACTCACGGAGTCTGGGCCCCTTTCTTTGCTGATTCTCTCCTCCCACTTGGGTATCAGGACAAGTTAGAAACAAAATGATAACAAAGCATCCAGCGGTCAGATCTTGCATCCGGGTACGCAGAGGATTCCACAAGCTCGTGGAAAGTCATTAGCAGATGTGAGGGTCCCACAGCAGACCCTCAACAAGTGTGAGCTATTATCTTTCTTGCTGTTGTCACTGTTATTTAATAGAGTGCCTGGTTCAAAGTAGGCATTCAAATTATAAGAACGTATTTCACGCAGAAGCATATGGGAGCCTTTAGGTGTTTCACAAGCTTAGCTATAAAAAGGGGTGGTGGAGAGGACTCATTATTATATAGGAAGACGGATCTAGGACCTTTCCATCAAGAAAGGGGTGTATTCTACAGAAAACAACTCTTTTCTGTGACTATAGCAGCCCCACAATTCAGTGGACCCCCTGGAAACATAGGGAAGGCCCATCTCTTACATCAGGAGAGGCTCCAACACAGAGGACATTGTTCTGATGACCTCTGGGTGCCCTTCCCCCTGGCAGAGGATAGATGCCCAGCACACACGGAGGGCATGCCGAGCAAACCAGGTCCTGTTCAGGAAAATCTGTGTAGACAACAAAGTGGGTGGATGCCAGGGTGTCCCCTGGACCCCGGGAGGCCGAGGTCAGCCCTCAGCTGAGGCCACGACCAGCTGTGCTGACCTGGGCTCCTCTGAGCCTCAGTTTCCCCCTGTACAAAGTGCAGGGAATAAAAGTACATTCTTCTTGTGAGGCATTAACGCAAAACACTTGGACTGGCTAAGAGTAAACAGTGCTGTTCTCCTAATCTAGTGGGGAAGTAGGAAAAGGGCATCCTAAAGAGGAAAATCATGACCGTGGACCAGCGTGGGGCACGGCAGGCATTTAAAAGGTGTTTTTAGTTGAGCAAGATGAGCGATAGTATGAGTAGACTGACCGGGCCTGCAGGGTAGAGAGAGGTGGGAGTCAGATTACTGAGGGTCTGGAGCCTGGGCAAAGATTGTAGACTCGATTTTTTTAAAAAAGGACGTTACAGATTGTTTCTAATGAAGACATAGCAAGGTAAAGGCCTGATTTTAGGACAATTCTTCTAGCAGGACTCAGGTTCGAGAAGCACATTCATACCCACGTTTTCGTCGGATCTGCCACGCTCCCTGAGGATTCGTTATCATCACCATCTTACGAGAAGAATGAGG
The DNA here is from genome assembly GCF_949987535.1 of Balaenoptera acutorostrata. NCBI lineage: Eukaryota > Metazoa > Chordata > Mammalia > Artiodactyla > Balaenopteridae > Balaenoptera > Balaenoptera acutorostrata. The sequence continues at coordinate 1,926,875 of NC_080075.1, forward strand.
TCCTTGAGGACGTGTTATTATCGCCCTGTTATAAGAGGAAGGGAGGCTCAGAGGAACGAAATGCCTTCTCAGATCGCACAACTACTGAGTGCCCGAACCCTATGTCTTTCCAGGTCCCATTGGCACAATTCAGCAGCGGGCATCGCGGAACAGAAAGGGTCGCAGAGCTGGAGTTCAAGGTTTCACAAGTGTTTGATGGTTCAGTAACAATATTTTTATTTCATAGAAATTTGAGAAATCAATCATCTTCATAGTAATATTCCTACTCTATAGGATTTGCCTCTATACTTTTGGTATTATTTGTTGAACAAGAGAGATGTGACTCTCACTTTCTTCCATGTCTGCAATTTTGAAATTAACTGAGGCCTTTACAAAGTGCTTCTGTCCACTCTTTTAGCTTTTAGCCACCAAGTCTCTCCTATCTCCTCTTCCAAGATTTCTTAGCATCAATCCAAGTTCTCTTATGATGACTTTTTAGCACAAACGTCTTTATTTTAGAACTCGCGGGCGAGGTGGATGTGAGTGTGAGAACAGCAACGGCTGACATTCACAGAGGACTTACAGTGTATCAGGCCCTGGTCTAAGCTCTGTTTACATGTGATGAGCAATTTAAAATCTGCGACAACCTGAGAAGGTAAGTACTGTTCTTATCCACGCGTCACAGACGGGGAACCCAAGACCCAGAATGGCTGAGAGATTTGCCCAAGGCCGTGCAGTGCGTGGGTGGCAGATGGAGGGCACAGCCGTCCAGGCCATGCGCAGCGCCTGCCGTGACTTCTGTGGTCCAGGGGAGGGAGGGAGGACCTCGACAAAGCAGTGTGCACATGTGTGGGTGCGTGTGTGGGGTTGCACGTGTGTGCACGCGTGTGCATTGTGTGAGCATGTGTGTGCACGTGTGTGTGGGTGCACGTGTGTGTGGGTGCACAGGCGTGTGTGCAGGCGTGTGTGTCTGACAGCAGCGGTGCGACGTCTTCTAGGAAGTGGGGCCCTTGAGCCAACGTCCACAGCCCTGCATCCGAGCTCTCTGAGAAGAAGAGCCGCAGAGGGAAGCTAGGAGTGGGTGTCCTCACTGAATCCATGTGAGACTCGGGAACTGGACACAGCCTTCCTGTTGGTACCTGGTGGTGGTCTCGCACAAACGGGTATTTCCCTGTTAGAAGGGAGGTAGGTGTCCCCCCAGTGGCTGCCAGCCCCTGAGTCTCTGGCATCATCCAAGGTTGGAGGCCCCCCAGGAAGAGGCACAGGTGGGGTAAGCACCCTCGCAGGGTCCTTGGAGCTGGCGGGACAGCATCACCGAAGGGAAAGAGGAGGAACAGTGGGTGAGGCGGGCTGTGTGTGGTCCACTGTTTGGATTCCTGGTGGGAGGTTGTTCGGTGAGACTTTGCAGAGTGAAACAAAAGCCACACATTCGCTGCTGCCAGGATGGAAGAGGGAGAGTGGTGGGTACCCGAACTTCAGTCGGCATGCATGCGTCCCGAGACACCGCCACCCGCCTGGGCCCCTCTGTGCCTTTTCAAGGGAGTCACCACCTTATCCACCCTGCAGCCCAGCATCAAAGGGCTGCAAACATGCAAATACATCTTCAGTCACAGGTTGGAGATTGTTGATGAAGCTTTGGGTCTCTAAATTAACGTAGAAAATAAGAAAAATGATTCTATCCAAAGGCCTTTCCTAACCTAAAGAAATCACCTTTTAAATGAGCAGGCATCGTTTGCTGAACTTGACAGGAAAGCCATTTTTGTCTGGGAAGCAGCGATTTTAATAAATTCCTACGGAGGTATTTACCGGCCTTTGACAAATCTAGATAAAGCAGAAGATTGACTAATGGGAAGGAATAACTTATCAGGTGCCTATTGTTTTAGGAACTTGTCCTGGTTGTTTTCGTGAGAGAATAAGATTCTAAGAAAAGAGACGTGTGATTCTTTCGAAACTCGCGGTCTAACCGGAGAGGGATTCAACTGCTCTGGCAGGAAGTCAGGTCTGTCCCAGACAAATCCGCTGCCTCTGACGTTTCCGCCCCTCTTCCCCCGGCTCTCAGAGCAAAGAAACTCTGTGTGGCGACAGAGGCACTAGACATGCACGGCTCCCCGTACGCCAGGGCCCGTCCTCTGGGGCTGAGCATCTCTGCCACCACCTGCCCTTGCGCCCCAGGGAGGGCGAGTGTCTGCAAAGCCCGTGTCCCCGGGGCTGGGGGACACAGAGGGGAGAAGATGGCAGGGGAGCTGGGGTGATGTGACTGGAGGGGCCCCCCACCTCCGCCAAAAATATCCCCTAACCAACTTTGTCGCAGCACCTGACCTGCTATTCAGTTATTTTGGTCTGGAAGGCAGTGCAATCCCAGTTATTAAAGATATAAACCCTGGGCTCAAGGTGACTTTCAGCTTTTCATAGAGTGACCACAAGTCTTCCTTTGCTTAGAACAGCCGTGGGTTTCACCTACTGCCCCAGCTTCATTCTGAATAGGGCTCCTTTCACCCTCAAAGTATCCCAGCTGGGAGATACTTTGCGTGAACAGGCTAGTTTCTAATTGCCTAGAAAAGACCAGATGGAACAGCGTTAGATGAGGACGTGTCAGCCATGGTGGGAGGGAGAGCTGAACGTCTGACCCACCGAAGGCGTTGGGTGGAAACAGGCCCAGGAAACTGAGGGCAAACCCTTTTAAGCCTCCCAGCTTTTCTTTGGAAGAGGCTGGACGGAATCAAGACAAATTTAAGGTCTGGTGAATTCATTGTTAGGACCGAACGTTATAGTGAGTAATCAGGGTTGTTTTGAAGTATTCTGATTTGGGTGTTTTCACCAATCTTTAAAGTTCTGATGTTCTATTTACTGTTTTGGTTTGGAAGACTATAAAATCTTAAGTGTACTAAAAAATAAACTTTCTTTTACAAGTATTTTAAGGAAACTCTATACTCTTGGAGGTTTTTAAAAAACTAAAAATAGAGCTACCATATGATTCAGCAATCCCACTCCTGGGCATATATCGGAGAAGACTCTAATTCGAAAAGATACATGCACCCCTATGTTCATAGCAGCACTATTTACAATAGCCAAAACATGGAAGCAACCTATGTGTCCATCAACAGGTGATTGGATTAAGAAGATGTGGTACATATACACAGTGGAATACTACCCAGCCATACAGAAGAATGAAATATTGCCATTTGCAGCAACAAGGATGGACTGAGAGATTATCACACTAAGTGAAGTAAGTCAGACAGAGAAAGACAAATACTATATGATATCACTTACATGTGGAATCTAAAAAATAATACAAATGAATATATATACAAAACAGAAACAGACCCACAGACATAGAAAACAAACTTATGGTTACAAACTACTAAACATAAAATAGATAAGCAACAAGGATTTACTGTATAACACAGGGAACTATATTCAATATTTTGTAATAACGTATAATAGAAAATAATTTGAAAAAAATATATATATATAACTGAATCACTTTGCCATACACCTGAAACTAACACAATATCATAAGTCAGCTATACTTCAATAAAAAAATATTTTAAGAGTCACAAAGGTCTGTAAGAGAGTGAGGACAAGACAGTGTAAGGTGTTACAAAACCAGAATTTGTGATGAGGGGAAAACTGAGAATCAGATTAATCTATTTCACATCAATTTGCCACTCACATAGATTTAAGATTTATATGCATAAAACAATTATACATCATTTACAAAAATTATGCAAAACAATCTGAATCACATTCAACACCTTAGAATAGTTGGCTGCGGTCGGTCGGTGGGGAAAGACTATGGGGATACAACTAATAAATACACGGAAAAAATATGAGCCTCAAATGTGGTGAGGAGGGTGATAAAAAATAAAACGAGGGGTAACGATTTGATTGGAATCTATGCGTTATTAACTTTACAACCTTGAGCAGAGAAGTCTTGTCGGATCTGACGTATTTCACGGCTGTTTGTCTCTGTGTCCCTCAGTAAGATGAAAGAGAATAATTACTGCTGTAATTCCCGAACACAGCTAGAAAACTTGGAACATTGCTTTTCAAGATTTTTCAACTCAAACGTTAGAACTGAATTGAGCTTGAAATGCAGCCTGTTAAATTACACAGGGAAAGAGTCGTTGATGCAATCTCTAATGAGATATGAGCTTCATAAACTTTAAATCCAGAACGGGAAAACCTGATGATTTAGATGAACACTAGGAGAAACCAGTCTGTGGTTGTTATAAGGCAAAGGAACAGCACCAAGAAACAGCCAACCCTGGAGGTGACGGAAACGCTCCAGAGAGAAGACTGGAGAAATGAACGCACTGCCCAGCAGGGCCGCTTAGCCCCAGACAGCGCGCTCGCCCAGGGCCACTGCGGTGTCCTTCCCAACCCATGTTCCCTGTATGCCCAACCTCCTAGAAGCAGACTCAGTCCCATCACAGCCAGCCCAGAATAATGAGAAGGCTTATTCACCTCTATGAAAATCAGTCCTGCTAGGAAGCAGTAGCAAAAAAGACACAGGATTTGGGAAGGGAGAGAGGAGATATAGTCCAGGGCGCAGGGGAGTTGGGGAGCTTTACAGCGTGCTTTGGGTACCAGGTTAAGAATTTCAGTCCTATGCTTGTGTGGAAAAATCCGAGAAAGGGAATATCAACAACTTGGAGAGAAAAGTCAGAAAGTCAGACCATGTTAAGAATTTCAGTCCTAGGCTTGTGTGGAAAGATCCAAGAAAGGGAATGTCAACAACTTGGAGACAAAAGTCAGAAAGTCAGAAGGGGGAGGGGCAGAAGGTGAGACATTCCACTAGTGCATTAAGTGAAATAAAGCCAAACAACAATCTCGGTGAAATTTTGAGGTAGAAGATTTAGTGAACAAGAGATGGCAATGTATTTAATTTTCCATGTCCAGCATGTAATTTTCAGGAGTGCAAAATGCTAATGACTATTCTCTTTATTCAGCATGGTACGACTATTTTACTGAGCATCAAACTATTTTGAAAGGTCTTTGTAGTTCCTCTTGTAATTTGAAATACTTTAACATAAACAGGGTCCCCCAAATACCTTTTTCCCCATAAAATAAGCTTTTGAATCTTGACTTCTTCTACCAAAGGGTTTCCAGGGACATCACGCTTGCAGTTGGAGAAGGAAGGTTACCCGTGGCTCCTGTTCATGATGACAAGGATGTTGGAACATCACAGACACACACAGATACAAACACACACACGTGTGATTACATACCATGTATTTTGTCTGGAGAGGAATTCTAAACTAAATTTAGGCAATATTTTCAAAAAATTTGATAATATCTTTAGGATCATAAAGGGATAATTGGAGATTATATAGGAAATCCATCCAGAATGATGCATTCCACAGTCTTCCAGATCACACAGGTTTTATAGATTTTAAATGCCTGGTTTTATAACTACCATTTTATTGCATAGAAAATACGTTGTCCTGGGTACCTTCCATAAATGTACCCTATTTAAACCTCACAGAAAATTGTATGCGATAGGGATTTTGACTCCCAGGTTTACAGTTGAACTGAAGTTAAACTGAAACTAAGATTAGTTAAAAATTGGATGAAACCTTGAATCTGTGGGACTCCAAAGTCCATTCATTTCCTAGACAAGAAATCTACTAAGAGACCAAGGAAAGGAGAGGCATTTCAGATTTTTATGTAAAATTCATCTGCAGCTGTTATAATCATTCTGTCTTAGCAGTGGAACAACACAAGACACGACCAGCTAACACTGACTTTCTAAGCACGGTGCCTTGAGGACAGGGTGAAGCTGAGATACCGGGGCTGGAGGGCGGAGGTGGTGGCGTGCGGTACGTCCCTCGGCACTGCCAAGCCAAGGGTGTCGCCGAGAAGTGGTGCCCGGGCCCCTGCTCTGGGGCTGAGCACCTTCAGAGTCCGTTCCATCACCCATCTCATTCAGACTCTCGGCGTCAAAGTCACTGCCTTGATGGATGGCTCCAAAGCCGAAAGGGAAGTTGCCGGCGGGAGAAGGAGGAAGTGGCGGGTCGCAGAAGCGGCCAGTGCATAACGGGCGCCCTACCAAGGGTAACACATGGGCCTGGTGAAGGTCAGTGACGCGGGCCCCATGGCCCTTAGTATTCGCTGGCAAGTCATCTCCAATGGAGAGACGGGTAGCATGGCGATTTATTTGAGAAAGGTTGCAGAGCTTGACATAGTCTCTGTTTCTCTTCTCCTCCAGAGGATCCGTGCACCACAATTAGGGCAAGAACCGTGTTAAAGGCCAGCAGAACAAAACTCCCCTTCGGCAACGCCCTTGCTCACTCCTCATTTATCTTACCTGTGTTCTATAAACAAAGGCTCTGGGCTTCCCTGGTGGCGCAGTGGTTAAGAATCCGCCTGTCAGTGCAGGGGACACGGGTTCGAGCCCTGGTCCAGGAAGATCCCACATGCCGCGGAGAAACTAAGCCCGTGCGCCACAACTACTGAGCCTGTGCTCTAGAGCCCGCGAGCCACAAGTACTGAGCCCATGAGCCACAACTAATGAGCCCACGTGCCACAACTACTGAAACCTGCGCACCTAGAGCCTGTGCTCCGCAACAAGAGAAGCCACCGCAATGAGAAGCCTGCGCACTGCAATGAAGAGTAGCCCCCGCTCGCCACAACTAGAGAAAGCCCGCGCGCAGCAACAAAGACCCAACGCAGCCAAAAATAAAACAAATAAATTTATAAAAACAAATAAACAAACAAAAAAACAAAGACTCTAATTTTCCAACAAAACCATCTTGACAGCTCATTTAATAGCAAATGCTACACGGAGGCAGCTTTAGCAGATGGATCCTGGATTAGCTGCTGTACATAATATGTTTTAAAGACTCAAGATAATACAGGCTCTTAAAAATGAGTATAAGTCAAGCAAAATAGTATAATCAAATGTTCCACGTGGTTTCAGGTCACAAAGTCTTCTTGGCTTGTTTTGACAGAGTTTGAAGTGTTTTATTATGCACGTTGCGATTCTCACACATTTAGTGTTCATGAGGACCAGGTCAGCTCAAAATTAAGTCACACTTTGTAACTAACTTTTTAACTGATTCGGTTCCTGTGCTCAGATCGGTCCCACATGGGATACAGCTTCGTCAGAACGTAAAGCAACAGAGAAAGCCTGGGGTGAGCGGGTGATAAAGGGGAGGGTGGAGCTCAGAAGAGGAACCGCGAAGGGCAGCAGGGAACAGTGAGAGGACAGAGCGTGGAGGCGGGAAGGTGGGTGAGCCGGATCGGCCGCACAGCCCCAGCAGCGCGGTGCAAATGAAGACGCCGGGCCCCCTGTCCAAACAGTACTGAGAAGTTCCAGGTGGAGGAGTGTCAGGCCACGCACGGGCTGGTCCCAGCCCGGGGCCCCGTGGGACTGTGTGAGCTCTACGCCCATGAAACCGGCTCTGCAGGGATGAGCCTTGGGTGCACCTCCCCCTCGCCTCAGCTCTCAAAACGCGACCGAGCCAGTGACCTCCTGGGATGGTTGATTTTATGGGTCAGCTTGAGCCACAGTGTGCCCGGATGAAACGCTATTTCTGGGTGTGGGTGTGAGCATTTGTGGTGAAACTAGCACGTGCATCAGTGGAATCCACAGATGGTCCTTCCCAAGGTGGGTGGGCATCCTCCAACCCACTGGGCCCGAATAGAACAAAGGCAGCGGGAGGAAAGATTCACCCTTTTTCCTGCCTCGGGGCTTGAGTGGGTGCCTCTCATGCCATCTTCTCCTGCCCCGGACGGGGACTTACGCCATCGGTTCCCCTGGTTCGGGGGCCTTTGGACTCAGACTGAATCACACCAGTGGTCCCCCCAGGTCTGCAGGACGCGGATGGCAGATGATGAGACTTGTCAGCCTCCAGACCCACGTGAGCCAATTCCTGTAACAACTCTCCTCCCGGTTCTGTTTCTCTGGAGGAGCCTGACTCACATGCCTCCCCAGCAGGGCAGTCTTGTTTGGCATTACACACAAAAGCATATGTTTTCTAAGAAATCCATGTTGCTTCCTCGGCTGAGAAAGAAATTGTGCACCTCGTCCCCCCTTTAGGCCGACCTTTCTGTTAAGTCTCAGGCCACCTCGTTTGTCCCTCACCTGGCTCCCAGAGAACTCCTAAACTGAGGGGTTGAGCATTTCTTTCTCACGAATTCCCGAGTTTTCACTCACCTCCTACAGCCTAAAATGGTGAGGGAGAGGAGATGGAGAGGGTATTCTTCCTAAAAGACCTTTTCAATCTCAGAGTCTACCATGAGGATATACGTATATCCTATTGGCTTATATTCTAAAGATAAAGAGTGTTCACCTGGCATCGCAGTTGTCTTCTAACTACACATACAGCTTGACCCAGTCTGCAGAGCGATCTTTACGGAGGAGAGGAGTATATTTAGATTCCAGTTCTGATAACTTGGAGTCAACTGGATTGGTTTTGGTGTCATAAATGCAGTTCTGTGAGGGTGATCCCAGGCTTCCTTTGCACCCCCCAAACTGAAGTCTCTTCTCACCCCTGCTGTGCTTTCCCAGCTGTTATGCTCGGCTTCCAAACTTCAGCTTCCAAATAGCAATGTCTTCCCACGGAGACCAAGCTCTCCCCTGAGCCCTAGAACACTTTTCTAGATCCCATTCTCCAAAGTGATCCTTTGAAGCACAGGAAGAAAGCACACAACTTCCATTTACATTTATTTTAAGTTTTAATTTTTCAAAACTATGTTCAGTCTTTGTGCTTTTTATTATGTATATATATGATGTTTTCTTTTAGATGTAGGGTAAAATATTTATACTATTTAAATAAAAATCAATGTGCACATAATGAGGAAGGGGCTAATTTTTTATTTAGATAGGAGGGCACCGCTAAAATATATTGGAACCACTAAGGTGCTGGGTCCTTCCCAAGTCTTTGGAGCTCAACCTTGCCCTCGGACGAACCAAGGGTTGGCAGAAGCCCAGCTCCCAACAGAACGGACCACCCAGAACCAGGGCTACTTAATGCCAGACGACTCTGCTGCTCTTCTCCAATCTGCGGCTATGACCCAGTTGGATGTTAGCATTGGCCCAACTGAAACCAAAGCTTCTATGTCCCTTTGCAAATCGCTCCCCACTCCCAGCTCCCTGGTAGAAAAGCAGTGCCATAGCCATTAGACCTCTTGGTTAGCTCCTGTTCTCTGCAAACCCAGGCTTCTGAAGCCCCAGTATTCCTTGACGAGCGCTTACAAATGGTGACAGACTACACCTTACAGGCTGCTGGGCGTGTGTAGCTGAAGATGGAAGTTGTGCAAAGAGGTAAGGCAAGAAGCAAGAGCATGGATCTGGGGAGGGGGAGGGTATAGCCACACTTGGTCTACATTTTGCTACTTTTCAGCTTGCTAAGAGACCCCCCCTATACCCCCCGTTAGCACCCTGCATTTGTGCCCCTAAAACTCATCTTCCACATCCTCTTTCACTCGGACATCACTGCTCACCAACTACGACGGGGACCTTGCACTGACTGAGGCACCAAAAGCTCCACTACTGAAGCTACATGACATTTCAGGCTCTTAAACAGAGAACATTAATCCCATCATTAACCATCTCATATTAACCCCACATCTTGAAACCGGTTCAGAACGTATTTTACTCACTTATGTGTCTATGTGCAAAATGCTCCAGAAATTAATGCTAAACTGTGTTGTCAACAAGTATCCCACGAATTTCTGTTCTCTGATACAACAAGTCCTGCCAGGTTATATAATATTCTACTGCTCACTTTCCAGATATAAAATCTATAAGAAGCCGCGTAGTAAGTGGCAACAAGTTAATCACTCCCGAATCTGCACCAAGAACGTGGGCAATTTTTGCTGAAATGTTGGCAGAGAACTTGAAATAGATTTACTTCATATCTAATTTTCAGGTTTAATTAGCTTTTGGAACCAGAGCCAAATAAATGGAAGCGTTTCCTGGCATCAACACTAGGTAAGTCTGACAGGGAAAGTGACGTTCTGGCTGGTTGTGCCATCCTGACACGTGACAGGTTGACTATCCAGGTGGTTCCTGACGTTACAGGGCAGGGCAGACGTCTGTCTACACTGTGGATTTTCCATCAGTCCTTTCCCCGCTCTACACGCCTTAGCGGATGCTTTCCAACACGGCGCCAACTGTCCATCATCTTTGAAAACAAGTGACCGGCACAAATGAAAATTACAAATGACTCACACAGGTCATTTTTAGACTGGAATTTAAACCACCCTAGCAGAATTGAAAGTTCACAGCTCGGTATGAAATTTCACTTTGCCTTCCATGACTGGACCTGTCATCACTTCCAGAGCAAGAGATGACAGAACCACAGCGGATGCCGAGGTGTCCTTAGCCTGGGCCATCATCCCGGGCCCAGAGCCCCGTGCCCAGCATCGTATTCCTGTTATCTCAAGCAATACCTTGTAAATCTTATGAGTAAAGTATTGTTACTCCTACACTTATACAGGGGTAAGGAGGCACAGGGCTTTAAGTAACTTGCCAAGCTCAAGAAATTAGTAAGTTGTGAGGATTTAATTCTATCGTTAAAACCCAACACTTTTCGCTGCTGGATGGATTGTTTCTGTTGAGTAAAACTAGAGCGTGGGAAAGGCCCAACATTAAGCCGTTGGCACGTTGAGGTGTCAGCGGCCTCCCTAAGCCACAGACCGTGTCGGCAGGTCTCGTCTCCTTTGAAATAAGAAAGGAATAGGTTTAAATAAGTCAAAAATGCACCCAGATATTATGGTCATCTGGTTAAGGCACCAGCGAACAGAGGTAAATAATAAGGTAAAGGTAAAAACAAAACATATACTTGTCTATACTGCTGTCTCCTTCCGTGTACACTCCCGTTCTCCCCCAAATCCACCTCCACCTCCTCCACCCCCAATACCTACAATATGGTACATAAAGAACTGCCTCAAAGGATCACTCTTTGTAACACGGTATGTAATGGATACATAAAATAATGGGACACACTGGGGCCAAGAGCCGACCCACCAGACTCCATGTGGGAATGCGTCCCTGCAATACTTAGAACTAATTGTTCTAAATAATAGCTTAACTTATAGCAATAGAAGTGCAACATTCCTCAGAAGAGGAATAGATGAACTAATAGCAATAGAAGTGGAACATTCCTCAAAAGAGGAAAAAGATTCCAGGTAAAACTATTTGAAGTTGAAACACAGTATATTTATAATGTCTGTACTATACTATACTCATTTGAAATGCATACAAAAGCTACCAGTGGGCCATGAAAATGCATTGGTGCAAAAATAGCACTGACTTCTGTGCTGCCGAAACTCGCTAGCGTGTTCATGATTGGGATAGAAATACCTGCCATAAACTGTGGAAGACACTCAAATTACCCACTTCAGGAATGGTGCAGACCATAAATATTCAGTAATAGGCCCTAATGTTTGCTAGCTCTAGCTTGAGCTTGCCAAACGCCCTGTGTTTTTTGGCAAGTATGTGCCCTAGATTTAATATCTACTTGTGAATATAAGTATTTCTATTTTATTGGTTTTGAGAAAACTAAGCGGTTTCTGCCCTCTGTGCATTCAGACAGAACAGACTTAGCCAGTTTGCTCCTAAGGATTATGCTAAAAATATGAGGCAGTTTTCCAATTACATAAAACCAAGTCACAGCACAGAAAACTGCAGATCTCCCCCTACCAAACCCTTAGCTGGATCCCTCCCCCCCATCACCAACCTTCTTCTGTGCTATCCCACGCGGCATCCTTTGTTTCAATAAGCTGAGCTGCCCTGGCTGGGGTCTCCGTATGCAGTCTGTGCGTTGCCAGCTCCATGCTTCCGAGTTTCGCTATCCATCCTCCTGGGACATTTTCCATTTTCCTCGCACATCTCCCTGTTCCAAATCTCCTGGCTCGTGTTCTGAATGTCTTACTGCTTATATGGAGACTTTCCTCATTCCGACCATCTCCCTTGGAAGTAATCGCTCTCCTTAGAATTATTTTCCTCTTTATAAATGTAATATTTGCATATCATCCAAAACTTGGAAACTTATAGAGAAAACCAAAAGAAGGAAGAGAAAGAAGAGGGCAAAGGAAGAGGAAGAGGAGTAGAGAAAACTATAAGGAGGAGATAAAAGTGAAGAAAAAGAGGAATGCCATGATAAAATGCATTTTGGTAGGGTTTCTTCTTTGCTTGTTCAACTTATATTGGAATATAGATTTAATTGTGCAAAACATATACTTGTCTATACTGCTGTCTCCTTCCGTGTACACTCCCGTTCTCCCCCAAATCCACCTCCACCTCCTCCACCCCCAATACCTACAATATGGTACCTAAGAACCCCTCCACCCCCAATACCTACAATATGGTACCTAAGAACCCCTCCACCCCCAATACCTACAATATGGTACCTAAGAACCCCTCCACCCCCAATACCTACAATATGGTACATAAGAACTGCCTCAAAGGATCACTCTTTGTAACACGGTATGTAATGGACACATAATTTCCACCACCAAACACTAGCATGATTTACATACTCATTTTCCCTTTGTGAAGCATGCAGATGATTTCCTATTTTTCTGTATTTGCAGATGACTTTGTCTGACGTTCTCTTACAGCAATACGAAATAGTATTTGGAATTTGGAATTAGAAGATCGGGGTCCACTTTGTTGATGGTCTGCCACCTCATAGCTATTTGATGTGATAAGCAACTAACCAGGCTCAGCCTGAGTTTCTTTCCTTGTAAAATAAGGACAGTAATGACTACATTCTCTAGACGCAGCCAATCATATCGCTCACTGCAGAAACCAGTTTGTTAGTCAACACACAATCACTGACTAGCTATGAGGAAAAATGGGGTAAAACTGTATATTATCAAATTTAAAAATTACTTATGCTTAAGGCCTATATTCTTTTAGATGGTCATCTCCTAGATCCATGTATCCATCTTCATTATACCCTCCCCAAGTGAGTATTTGGTAAATACTCAATGAATAAATGAATAGAATGACTCATTTGCTAGATACCGTCATAGCAACAGAAATAGTTGCATATATGTGTGTGTATACATATATATAGAGAGAGAGAGAGAGAGAGAGAGAAAGCCACACCCTCTAATCTGTGCTGTGCTAATTGTTACCTACATACCTACCTACCTGCCTGCCTGCCTGCCCACCTCTATACCTGCACCTACACCTGCACCTGCATCTACAGTTCAACATCTCCCTTAGCTGCCTCAGCATCATGTTTTAATTTAGAAAATTAATGTCTTCTAAATAGACCATAACTCACAAGTCCAGGAGGCTGATGACATTTTCTATGACATAGACTTCTATTGAAAGGACTTTGTGATGACTTTCTCCTGGGCTTCTGCCAATCCAGCTTTGAGTTTTTAGGTTTGAAGAAAATCTAGGCTTTCTGTAAAATGCCCATAAGATGCCTGTGGCTGTGGTGTTACCGCCGTGGTAGACTCCCACTTCCACAACTGATTCTCCCTGATGACCTAGCAACCTGTAAGTTCAATTTCCCTGTCCATTCTCCTCGACTATGTGAGGCCCAGAGATGAACCGCTGTGCCCTCTCCAGCTAGAGCAGACGCGTCAGGCCTTAGCTTTAAAGACGCTCCATCCTTCCACACTGACGTGGGGGCCTAGTGTCCATGGTGACTATGTGCTACTCGGGTGGCCCTGCCGGTGGCCCCAACAGGTGCGGCCACTGATGAAACAGTTTATTTAAAATGGAGTGACTGCATCTGACAGGGGCAACGGATTAAAATTCATGGAGCTGCGCAAACAGAGTAGAAATCATATTTAGATAATTCAGCATTAAAATTCAGATGATGGCTAAGGCTTGGAAAAGGAGATGCAAAAGCTTTACAGAAACCAAATGCAAATACACGCCAGGCAGATGCCCCCTACTCTTGGGGAATATCTGATCAGCAAGGCAGCTCACACGGAAAGCCAAGCGGCAGGGTCGGTGACACTACTTCTCAGGGTCGAAGGCCAAGTCTCTGCCTCTCCTGCCTAACGGCAGACAGAATGAGAGTGTGCATTGTCAGGTGGAGGCTGATATAAAAAATATTTTAAAACATAAATTTCCATCTGTGCAATCTTATCCTCTTAGCAGAAACAATGAAAATCATGAAATATATCAGATATATAGATTATAAGCTCGCAAATTACTCTTGTGTTCACAGTTTAGGGAATTCACTGGAAACTGGTGAGAAACCCACTTTGAATTCTGCAGCTCTCCAGCCTCTGAAGAGATAACTCCCAACAGATCTCTAATCTGGACAGTGGACTTCAATACTTCCTTCAATATCTGTGGTCCTAGGGACCCTGGAAGTTAATGTGGCATTGATGCCATCTTTAAATTCCTAAAAATTACTATCTCATTGAGCCCTTTATCACTTATGGCTGCAAACACTCGCTTACTTGATGTTTGATTCTTAAGTTAAACTCTCCTACTGTAACAATAGCTCAGACAATAAGCAGTGGTCTATTGAGTAACCTATTCTGTTTGAGGGTCTTAATTAGGAGTCTTAAAAATGTTCAGGGGAGATTTGGGGCAGTCCCAATAGTTGAAAGACGCCACTAGAATGCAGTGTCTGAGATCCAGGTATGCCAGGCTTTCCACAAAACGCAGAACCATCCACAGAGTGAAGAATTACCCTGCATCCTGCGCAACTTTAAAACATCCCGAGGAAAATGCACGTAATTGAAAAAAAAAAGTATTTAAATTTATATAAGCTAGAACCTAACTTTGTTTTTTATAAAAGTTACAAAAATTCTGCACGTTTTCATTTTACATTGGATTTTCCAAGAATGCAATTGCAGTACAAATTGAAGAAATTTTGTGTTTTATTTTATTCAGAACTTTCCAAAGATGTTCACTACTTTGGAAAATTTTGTGACCTGGAAAAGCACCACTTGTGTGTGGTATTTGGATTATCTGTATTGGCAACTTTCTTACTAATTTGATTATATGCATGAAAGTAAGACTCACTATCTTACTTTGTCCCTTTCATTCTATTTCCACAATATATTATAATTAGGGGATTTGATGTTTTGAAATTAGGGAAGCATATTCATTATGTTTTCTGTGATTTTCATTTCAATACAGATCCTCCTTGGCTTACAATGGGGTTATATCTCGATAATCCCATCAAGAGTGGAAAATATCGTCGGTCGAAATGCGTTTAACACACTTAACCCACCAAACACCACAGCTTAGCCTCACTTACCTTAAACATCCTCGGAACAGTTACATCAGCCTACAGTTGGGCAAAATCATCTAACACAAAAGGCTATTTTATAATAAAGTGTTGAATATCTTGTGTAATTTATTGAGTCCTGTACTGAAAGCGAAAGCAGAATGGTTGTCTGGGTGCAGAATGGTTCCAAGCGTGTTGACTGTTCACCCTGGTGATCGTGTGTTTGACAGGGTGCTGTGGTTACCCAACCCGGCGTCAAGAGACAGCACTGTACCGCCGATCACTAGCCCAGGCAAAGACCAAAATTCAAAGTACGGTTTCTACCGCATGTGCATTGCTTTCACAGCTTCAGAAAGTCAAAACATGGAGAGAACCATAATCCGAAAGGATACACGCACCCCAATGTTCATTGCAGCACTATTTACCATAGCCAAGACATGCAAGCCACCTAAGTGTCCATCGACAAAGGAATGGATAAAGCAGGCGTGGTATATATACAACGGAATACTACTCAGCCATAAAAACGAATGAAATGATGACATTTGCAGCAACATTGGTGGACCTAGAGATTATCATATGAACTGAAATAAGTCAGACAGAGAAAGACAAATAGCATATGATATCACTCATATGTGGAATCTAATTTTTAAAAAAAGATACAAGTGAACTTATTTACAAAACAGAAACAGACTTATAGACATCAAAAACAAACTTATGGATACCAAAGGGGAAACATGATGGAGGGATAAATCAGGAGCTTGGGATGAACATACACACACTACTATGTAGAAGATAGATAACTAACAAGGACCTACTGTATAGCACAAGGAACTCTACTTAATATTCTGGGATAACCTATATGAGAAAAGAATCTTAAAAAGGATGAATATAGGGCTTCCCTGGTGGTGCAGTGGTTGAGAATCTGCCTGCCAATGCAGGGGACACGGGTTCGAGCCCTGGTCTGGGAAGATCCCACATGCCGCGGAGCAACTGGGCCTGTGAGCCACAACTACTGAGCCTGCGCGTCTGGAGCCTGTGCTCCGCAACAAGAGAGGCCGCGATAGTGAGAGGCCCGCGCACCGCAATGAAGAGTGGCCCCCGCTTGCTGCAACTAGAGAAAGTCCTCGCACAGAAACGAAGACCCAACTCAGCCAAAAATAAATAAATAAATTAATTAATTAAAAAAAAAAGAATGAATATAGGTATATGTATAATTGAATCACTTTGCTGTACACCTGAAACTAACACAGCATTGTAAATCAACTATACACCAGTAAAGTTAAAATTAAAAAAAAAAAGAAAGCCAAAACACCCTAAGCCCAGCCATCGGAAGTTGGGGACAGCCTGTATATTAAAGGGACCAATTAAAATGCAAGCATCTCCCACTTTGAGTTGTTTATCCATTCTTTGCAAAAACACTAACCAGAAACCTTTCTTCATTATCTTAAATGGGAAAAACTGCAATGCATTATAGTTTAAGCTGATATCTCTAACCAATTTCCTAAAATAAGATGAAAACGCAGTAAAACATTTTATATAAATAACAACCTACAATGTTAGGATGAAATTTCTTATGGTATTGCTTCCTGATCACAAAATAATTAATATCGTTGATAAAAATATATAGTTGCTTTATATACATTACATGCAGTTTATGTGTAAACCATAAACACTGTCTTTATGACACAGCAAAGCAAATCACAGACAACAATACATAAATCAGTGAGAAAACTGGAGGAAAAAACTACCAAAAAGTGACATATAATGAACTTCTCATTAGCAAATGAAGCAGAGGCTTGAAAAATGACGAAAGCTGAGCGGGGAGAGGAAAATTGGAGCAATCATTCTGCCACTGGTTACGAAAGACGACAGAGTGGAGAACTTGGGTTTGAAGGGGCAAAGGCAGGTCAACTACCAGAATCAACACCGTGTTAGCGGTCCCTGCCCTGCAGCAAGGTAGTGTTACGTTTGGTAGTGTATATATGTCCATGCCACTCTCTCTCTTTGTCACATCTTACCCTTCCCCCTCCCCATATGCTCAAGTCCATTCTCTAGTAGGTCTGTGTCTTTATTCCCGTCTTGCCACTAGGTTCTTCATGACCTTTTCTTTTTTTTTTTTTTCCTTAGATTCCATATATATGTGTTAGCATACGGTATTTGTTTTTCTCTACGGCATGTTTTTAAGTGACTTTCCGAAAGTCTGATTAGATCTCTTTTCAAAGTCAGTGTGAAAGAATTAAAATAATCACAGGAACTCAAAACCATTTTGCAACTGATCCGTGAAACTCAGAGAGAGGAGCCCTGGCCTCCGGAACTAACGATTTGGTTCATAAGCCGTGTGACGTACAGCAGGGGACCAGGAGGTGCCGTGTGGATCTGATTTGTCTTATCAGGCTGCACCTTCCTGGGTGTCAGTGGTCACTGTTAGGTAGAGCCTCCCCTTTCCCTGGCTCCACTCGGCCCCTGGGAAGGACTTGACCTAGAGCAGGCTCCTGGTGGCCTGCATTGCTCATCCTGCTCCGCATAAGAAGGGGTGGGACATGTTTCATTCGTGCGTTAGGGAAGTGAAGTAGGCGTGTGTGGTTCAGCTCCTGTGGATTTTGCTTTCCTGCCTGCCTGCCTGCCGAGCAACTTCATTCTGGCTGATTTCCACCAGGTCACAGGGACTCAATAGTTATGCCTGTAACTGCGAAGATTAAGTGAGTTCTGGGCTGAAGTAGCAGAAAGGCCACTGCAACCACACACAAGACACATTTTCCAATCCGGGGACACTGGTAATAAAGCTGGTATTTTGAGCCCCTTTTGTCTCATTCCTGTTTTTCAATTACTCCTGAACTAAAGAAATTAAGAAAGGGGTCTTATGTATTGACCCCCCCCCTCAAAATCTCTACTGTAACTAATACGTGTTATTTACTATCATATACTCTTTTCATATGTATGGTCCCTCTATACCCCACACCCAGTGTCCCCAATAATTAACACTGCACATTGCTGTGTACATGGTACATTACATTGTACATTAACATATGTACATGACCGAGGTATGTGTGTCACAACAAATGAACCAATACTGAGACAGTATTATTAACTCAACTCCATAGGTTATTACAATCCTTATTTTTTACCTCCTGCCCCTTTTCTGTCCCCACATTCCATCCAGGAAACCACAATACAATTAGTTGCGGTGTCTCCTTAGACCTATCTCCACTGTGACAGTTTTTCTGATGGCTCTGACAGTTTTGAAGAGTACTAGTCAGATATTTTGTAGACTGTCCTTCAATTTGAGCTTTATCTGATTTTTTTTTCTCACGATCAGACTAGGGAGGAAAATCACAACGGGAAAATGTCATTTCCATCACCTCGTATCAAGGGTACATACTGTCAATGCAACTTATCACTGCTGATGCTAAGCTTGGTCACAAGGTGACTGGTGTGTGTCAGGTTTGCCTACTGCAAATCACTCGTTTTTTCTTAAAAAGGAAGTCACTATTAAATTATCTGGAATTCTTCTGTACAGGATACTTGTACAGTTTTTTTCCCATTTATGTACTCATTCATTTTTATATCAGTATGAACTCCTGGCTATTTATTTTATACTTTGAGTTATAATCTAGTAAAATCCAATTATTCATATGCTTGCTCAAATTGTTCCAGCCAGCTCTGGCCACTGAGGACTCTTTCAGTTCCTTTCTGGGACCCTTTGAAATATATTTCAGCGTCGTGTGTGTGTGTGTGTGTGCACTTCTTTACTTGTTGGCACTACAAGATGGCCCAGGCTCATCTTGTATGCTCCCTCCCAATCCTAGAACAAGCCTTTCTCCAAGGATCCCTGATTCCCTTAATTGAAGAACGATATTAGAAACCAAGATCTAGATGCTGGGAATGCTCACTGCTACTGTGATGTCATTGCTCCTAGACCCTCTTAGAGCGTGAACGTAGATGTGTGTCCATAAACTCATCTGTGTACGCTTATCTATAATTGTTTCCACATATCTTCATTTATATGTACATTACACTGAACATGAGTTCAGACTGGTGTCTCCAATTCTAGTGTAGTTGCATACGGTTCATTCTAACCCTTCTCCCCTTCATCATCCTCCATCCATTTACTTATTTGTTCAGTTTCGATGTTCTGATAGAGTGGTTTCAGACTTGTGAGCCCAAACATCCAAACAACTTTGTCATCTTTAGTACAGTGCTTGTGTACAATTCCTTTTGTCTTGAACAACCTCCACTCCACTCAATTCCAGAGTTTTTTAGGACAGAGCATCTCCCCCACCTTGTTCAGTGAGCCTATGCCATACATTTGTAATGCAGTTAGATTATTTCACCTCATGAGGCAATTAAAGGCTAAATACAAAGCCACATACTTACTTACAAGGCTAACGTCACTTAGAATTCCGACTCGTGTCCACAGACCCTAAGCAACCTACCAACGTACAGTCAGGAGTCCATATGTCCTTGATCATGTTTTTTAATTAAGTAAATTTATTTCGAGATAATATTTTAGATAATGCATTTCCATCAAATATTCGCCCCAGTGTTTACGTTTGATTTGTGTTTACAAATGTATTCGAGCCATATCATCACCTAGGGCAATAATGTTTAATTTTTAACACATTGAGGGGTGTATCTGGCTGTCCTGGAGCTGTCCTGTTGTAACGTCCAAATGACACAGTTGTGCTTCGTCAGACATTGAACTCATTAACTTATTTTTACCAGATATAAAGATAATAGAGATAATAGAGAAAATTTACAATTGAAAGACACATTCACAGAGTAAGACCGAATTTCCTAAATGGTTTCATGAAATATTGATTTGACACCCCAGAAATCACATCATGTGTCTGGGAAATGTGTAACTCGACCGCTGAGGGCTAATGAGAAAAGGACAGAGAGACCTGATCACAAGTGATGCGTCCTGTCCGAGTGAGAGCCAAGTGGCCTAACAGGGCACTCCACCCACTGCGTCGATAAAAATTGCACGGTCATTTGAACAGAAAAATGTGTGAGAGAACTGAATCTTCCTACAACTTACAGTAGCACAGATGTCCGAGCTAGTAAAAACCTGCATTGCAGGCTAAGGCTGGAACGTCTAAGGAAATCAGACACCTGCTTGGCTTCTTTCCTTTCCCTAGCCCGCTTTCACTACTCTCTCCTGTGACTCTCCTGAGAACTCTTCCTAAATCAATCCCTTTTATGCAAAACTTCCTCTGAGGGCTGACCCTGTGGACCCAAAACTGAGAACAGGTGCATGGTTGGGATGATTGGCTTTTCAAAGTACAGGATGTTTGTTAGCTTATGAACTAGCAAGTTCATTGTTAAAAAGGAAAAAGGAAAATGGTAATAATCACGATTCAATGGAATCATTTTCACAATCAAAAATCAAATCAAATCAAGTCATCAAGAACTAAAATGAGGTAAATAATTTCTGTACTTAAACCCGGCATCACCAATTTTGTCTCATCAAAAGAACCTCACATTAAATCAGCTTGTTAATTTTCACTGTATCACTTTTTTTAGTCTTTTTAATCTCCTTTTGAAATTTGTTTGTTTCATATGTTTATGAATGCTATCAGTACAAAAAAGTATATGCAACTTTGTTAATACATAGTTAAGTAACATTAAATGGAAACAATTTCAATTAAACAGTAAAGTGTCCACTAGACATCATTTACAGGGTCTGCAAGCTTTTTCTGTAAAGGTCCAGATAGTAAATATTAGACTTTGTGGGCCACACATTCTCTGGGGGCACACATTCTCTGTTGAAATCACACAACTTTGCTGTTGTAGCATGAAAGAAGCTATAGGTAATACCTAAGCAAATGAGCATGGCTATTCCAATAAAACCTTCTTTATTAAAGCAGGCCACAGGCCGCTATGTGCTGCACGGGCTATAGTTTTTCAAGTTCTGCATCAAAAATAAGACCAGCAGCTCTTCTTGGAAAAAAAAAAAAAGTAAACTACTATTAGAGTGATGTAAGAAAAATGGAAGAATAGGCAGTTTGAAGTTCCTGCCCAAGTTGGGGCCCTTAGAAATATCAAAAACCAAGCAGAAACTGTCAGAACCAACATTGTCAGAACTATGGAAAACAGTCAAAGTTTTATAGCTACCAAGAGAATGCTGAATCAGGAAAAAGGCAAGTTAAAAGTCATAGGAAAGCTTTGTGGCATTTTCCCCCATCCCGTGCTCTCCCTGAGTCAGTGACAGTCTTAGAGCTGGGAATCTCTGTTCCCAGTGTGGACCCTGGGCTCTGGTTCCAGAAGGAAGAGACCAGATCTTACCTGTACATTGTGTATGTCTGTTCAAGGCTGCCTGAAGGACTGAAGCAAGGTGATCATCTGTGCTGTGTCTAATGTGGAAGCCACTTGGGGTAGAAAAGTGGCAGGAAATGGTCAACAATACACAGTGACCTGGGATAAAGTATTATGGTGAAGACATACCACGATTGCCTACTTCCTCAGAGGAAAAGCTGGGAGAATTTCTTTAGAGCTTTAAGAAACTCAAAAGCACCTATATATTCAGAGGAATTTAGAAAACCATGTGCATATGCAGAACAAGGCACGTGCTCAGAAAACACCGAGAGGACCCTACTTTTTACCTCTCATTTATCTCTAGGCTCAGGGCAAGACTGGCCAGCATTTGAAGGAGTAATTCAGCAAGAAACAATATGCCAAGACTGGAAGGGGTGTCATTGTTGTTTTAAACCCTGGCATCCAAGGAACTCTCTGTCAACATATCAGCTGAACACAACCTAAAGGAACAGACTTCAGTGACCACGAACCAAGAATGTGTCTTTCCTAAATACTTTGGAAAAGTCGCTAAATGAATTAAACTAGACAACCTTCAACAATCACAAATGGGCAAACCCTGGGGAAGGGGAAAACTGATTTCCAGAGTACCTACATTATAATACTCAAATTCTAGATATCAACAAAAAAATACCAAGGCATACAGGAAAGTATAGCCCATTCACAATAACAAAAAAAATGAACAGCAACCATCCCTGAGGAAGTTCAGTCATTGGACTTACTAGACAAAGACTTTAAAAGAACCATCTTAGGGGCTTCCCTGGTGGTGCAGTGGTTAAGAATCTGCCTGCAAATGCAGGGAACACAGGTTTGAGCCCTGGTCCGGGAAGATCCCACATGCCGCGGAACAACTAAGCCCGTGCGCCACAACTACAGAGCCCACACTCTAGATCCCGCAAGCCACAACTACTGAGGCCACATGCCACAACTGCTGAAGCCCGCACGCCTAGAGCTCATGCTCTGCAACAAGAGAAGCCATCGCAATGAGAAGCCCACGCACCGCAACGAAGAGTAGCCCCCGCTTGCCGCAACTAGAGAAAGCCCGGGTGCAGCAACGAAGACCTAATGCAGCCAAAGATAAATAAATAAATAAATAAATAAATAAATAAATAAATAAAAGAACTCTCTTAAGCTCAAAGGTCTAAAGAAAACATTGATCACGTAACTGTAAAAAAATGGAAAGCAACATATGAACAAAATGAAAATGTTAACAAAGAGAAAATATAGAGAAGAACAAAGCAAAAAATCTGGAGCTAAAAATACAATAACTGAAATTTAAAATTTACTAGAGAGGGCAAAAGATTTAAATAGACATTTTTCCAAGGATATACAAATACCTCATAAGCATTTGAAAAAATCCTCAATATAAGGAAAGGAAATTTACACTAAGGAAATGTAAACTGAGACCACAGGGTATGAGATGCCAATTCACACCTCCTAGAATGGTTATAATAAAAAATGGAAAATCACAAGCATTGGCAAGGTTGTGGAGAAATTGGAACCCCCATAAATGGTGGTAGAAATGTAAAACAGTGTTGCTGCTGTGGAAAAGCTTGACAGTTCATCAAAAAGTTATATATAGGATTACTACATGACCCAGAAACTCCAGTCTAGGTATGTACCTTAAAGAATTGAAAACAAGGGCTTCCCAGGTGGCGCAGTGGTTGAGAATCTGCCTGCCAATGCAGGGGACACGGGTTCGAGCCCTGGTCTGGGAGGATCCCACATGCCGCGGAGCAACTGGGCCCATGAGCCACAACTACTGAGCCTGCGTGTCTGGAGCCCGTGCTCCACAGCAAGAGAGGCTGCGATACTGAGAGGCCCGCACACAGCGATGAAGAGTGGTCCCCACTTGCCGCAACTAGAGGAAGCCCTCGCACAGAAACGAAGACCCAACACTGCCAGGAATAAATAAATAAATTAATTAATTAAATTAAAAAAAAAAAAAGAATTGAAAACAAGAACTCAAACAGATATTTTTACACCAATGTTTATAGCATCATTATTCACAATAGCTCAAAGGTAGAAACAACCCAAATGTTCATTGACAAATGAAACAAAATGTGGTTTATACATACAATGGAATATTATTCAATCATAGAATGAATGAATTTCTAACAGAGGCTACAACATGGATAAACCTTGAAAACATTATCTAAGTGAAACAAGACAGACACAAAAGGACTAATATTGCATGATTCTACTTCTATGAAATGTCTAGAAGAGGCAAATTCATAGAGGTTACAGGTCACCAGGAGCTGGCTGGCAGGAGGAATGGGGAGTTATTGCTTAATGATTACAGAATTTCCATTTTGAATTTTAGAAATAGATTGTGATAGTGGTTGTACAAAATTGTGAAAATAATCAATACCACTGAATTTTACACTTCAAAATGGTTAAAATGTTAAGTTTTATGTTATATACTTTACTACAATAAAAAAGTTATTAATATTTTTAAAAAATTAAACATTACTCAAGTTTGGAAATGTTATTCCTTTTCATACTGAATATGAAGGTGATTTCAAAATATACTTTTCTTTATATTTTTGACCTGTGCTATAAGAGCACACCACTAAAATCCATGGTGTCTAGTCAGGTAAATATTATTCTACTGTTAATAATAAAATAGCTTGTTTGGGGGAAGAGAATTACATTCACCAGGTCCTGGGAGAGGCCGTAGAATCTATAATTCAGCCTTAAATAGGATCTCATCTCGTTCTATGTTATACATTAATCTACAGAGGAGAATAGTGAAATACTTTTTTGTTTTTGATTTTTCATGAGGGAAAGTAACTTGGAATATTATATTTACATGTAGATTATTTGCGTAACTTTCCCTTCTAATTTAACCTGTCCTAACCGTAGACCCTGGAAGACCAGCAACATGTATCACGTGGTCAAAACCCACTTCCTTCCTAGCTCTAGATGTCTGACCCTATGGGTGGTCACCTGGTTTAACGGACATAACCATTCCAATCTGGAACGAAGATGCTGTAGGTATTTGATGCTGAAGGTTAGAACTATAAGGCTGAGTAGACCTAAGGGCGAGGCGCTCCATCCTGAACCACATATAAATGTAAGTAAGCAGATCTGCAGAGATGGAGACCACCTCCCTCCTGGTGGTTCTAGAACACACCACCAGCCCCTCCGCCTGACCTCTTCTGGCACTCTGAGAGACAAGTACACTTACAATAAGATGCCTTTCTAGACTTAAGCTTCTTCAAGAACATTTCTGTTCCTTGCACCAAAGAATCTGAATAGAACAACTTGAGACAGACACAAACGTACTTTGGTTTAAATTGTAAATTATGCATAGTTTTTACAACTTCAAAGACCTTTTGTTTGTGGAGGGCAATTTCATACTACTAGCCTCTCTTACCTTAGGGATTCAATCTCCTCAGCCATGTGGGGTATTTTTCTGAAATCACATGGGAAACAAAGAAAGTCTCGCCGTCCACGTGTGCTAACGTCTCCTCGACAAAATCCACAGCAAATAGAAATGAAGATTCCACCACGTGACTTTCCCCAGCAACCTGGCACCCCCCATGCTGAACTTGGTGATGCACCCTCCTCCCCCAAGGGAGCAGCATCTACCAGCCCCCCAGGGCAGCAAGCTCAGAGCAAATGCAGAAAGCTCAGCAAGGCTTTTACTCAAGGAGCCTGTTCTGCATCTCTGGGGTGGCTCACTCCTATAACATACACTCAAACCGCAGCACAACATAGGCGTGACAGCTTGAAACTTCCAGATAGACAAATAAACAGACTCCAGCTCTAACGCACCTCTGGAAAAGTGCATGGGGCTTAGGGAGTGTGGTGTCAGCAAAATCAGGACAACTTTCCATCAGATGAGCTGGGCTTGTCACCTTCTCCACGTTACTGCCAACCTGGAAGGGTATTTAGCAAAGCTGAAGAAGTCGTGTCCCACCAGACTTAAGCAAGGACATTTGTCACTGCTGCTCTGATGGCAGCCACAGCGGGAAGCGTAAATCATCGTTAACTGAGTGTGTGCACACGAGGAAAGGGCGATATTACACCACTGCTGAGTGAGAGCTGCGCAGGGACAAAGCTCAGAGCCGGTAGCAGTGAGCGATTAGCCTGGGGTCTCCTTCCTACTGAAGAGGAAATTCAGGCTTTATTTCTCAGCATCAGAGATGCCACCACCCAACACACACGACTGACGGAGATGCTTGTTGTGTGTTCGCCCACACATCGTAGTTATAACACTTCAAAGGGAGGACTGCCGTGCACAGCCGTCTCTGTGGATCACCAGGTCCCTGTGGTAATCCTCACGGCCAAGCAAGCCCAGGGCCCACAGGCGGAGGTTGTGGGGGAGAATGCCTTGATCCCCGCCTCAGCCCGACGCCTGGGTCTGCTGAGGACCCGGACTTGTAATTCGGCTGATCAGGCCTCTCCCGGTTGCCAGGCTCGGTGCTGGCTACCAGCCTCTCCCGGAGGCAAAGCAGATTCTGCTGAGGCACTAGCTTGCCTTCTGATGAGGCATCGCACAAACTCCCTTCCACGGAGGTGTTTCTCGCCGTCACGATGCTACTCCACGTTCTTCTCGTAACATTAGACTCAAGAAAGTAAAGGCCTCAGGATTTGCGGAGGAAAACGAGCCTTTATTTTCCATCATGGGAGACATAAAATTCTGGTCTTATTGCTTCTGAGTTGATTGTAAGAGTGAGGGAGCTGATGGCGACCAGTGGCTGGAGGGCTGGCATCTCCCGGTGCTGTTTCGGGTGAGAGAAAGGGACGTGCTTCCTCCACGACAGATGCCGCCTGGCCTGGCTTCTGCTGCTGAATCTCTCTCTCTCTCTCTCACACACACACGCACACGCACACACACGCACACACACTTACTCACTCACTCCATTTCCCTTTGCAAGTCCTACCGATGGAAAAGATTTGCCAAGCTGGATAATTCAAATTGCTGTGGATCTGTCTTCCTAGGACGTAGACATAACGGTTTAGTTTCTTACCATAAATTTTAAAGGGAACAATAAACTGCCTTAAGACTATGGACACGGGATTCTCTCTGTAGTCAGGACAGGGTCCGAGGCAGCAATGGGCGGATAGTGGTGGGAGGGGCGGGGTGGAATGAGAAAGGCAGTAAATGAGGAGGGAAAACCCATGGGGGTCAAAGGAAATGCCATATGTCTCAGCAACCCCTCAACCGTCACAGCCCCGTGGAGCGTGGCGCTAACATTCCTGGGTCCCGTGTCCTTATTCTCAGCTCCCAGCATAGAAATACTCACAACCGCTCACACAAATCAGAACAGTTACCGTGAAATAGTCAAGAAGGCAGCATGTAGAATCCTGGGTGGAAAGGAAAGTCATGAATAAACTGCTCTTTTAAAAAATCTTAAAAGCCTCTGGTCTCTAAATGATAAATGTAGGGCTTATGTGTCACTGGAAGGTTAACACACCTTAAAATACAAACCCTCACATCACTTTTGTTCATGGGAAGGATTATTTTTCATTCTCATAAGAGAAAATGCGGAAAGATAAGGGCTTTGCCTGTGCCTCAGGAAATCTCAGCTCATCGCTGTGCTGCTTACAGGCGGCTGAACAGGTCACCTCACTCAGGCAAACGTGGGAGGCCGCCTCCACCCAGATCCTTTGCTCCTTGCAGACCCAGCCTTTGTGATCTTACAGGCCTCAGCTTGTCTCCTTTTCAGAGACTGTACTGAAATTCTTTAAGAGCTATCATCTGAGTAGCTGCTATGTATTAAGTGCTTACTCTTTGCCTGGTGTTTGGCACATTTTTCTTCAAAGACACCACATACATCCAACACAGATCTGCTCTTATTATATAGAGGGATGGCAGAGCTCAGCAGGCACGACCCTCACCCCTCAACCGGATCCACCACATTCTTACAACCCCAGAGCGTGTGCTCAGACCAAGTTACTTATTCAGAGGCTCTACACTTTGGAAGATGGGAATTAATTTGACCTCAGAACTTGCTTTCTTTTCAAGCTCCTTAACAAGTAATCATTTTGATGTTCCTATGATATTGGTGTTCTACATGAATTGCAGTGTAGTGGGTACAGGTATTGAGCTTGGAAAGAGACATATTTTGCTGGAGTTTGACTCAGTATTTGTGTACCGTCCAGCCTGGGCTAGTGACCAAACCCTTACAATCTTCAGTTTTCTCGTGAGTAAAAACGAGTATAATTGTACCACCTCGTTCAGTTATTGGGATTATTAGATGACTTAATGCATATAAAGTTGCTTTATAAATAATAAGCAGTCATTAAATTTTGTTTTAATGGGATTCTTGGCATAGTTGTTTTTGTTCATTGCTGTAAAATATGTAAGAAAGCATATTCGGAAGGTATTGCATTCTTCCAGCACTACATGGATAAGGCTTGGTTAGCCTTTCCATGAAGCCAGGCTTTCCAGGAATTAGGGTCTGATCACCACACCACCTAAAAATAAGCATTTTCCTGCTGATAATCTACCCTTATACCTACTCACATATCCCCACTGACTTGTGCCCCATTGGATTTTGAATGCATAGGTAGCTTATTCATTCTGCACTTATTGCAAATGTACTTGGCTTGACCTAATCATTGCCTTCTGTGAAAACACTTGATTCTAAGAGGACTTGCCTCAGCTTCAGGTCCTGTTCTCTAAATGACCACATTATGGATACTCTGACCCAGGGTCTCCAGCCAGAGAGGACTGGACCAAGAGATGTCCCTTAATGAAAGGACAGGCACCCAGATCGTGGCTCGTCACCCAACTAGGGCCGACCTGCAGAAGTGAGTTGGTCTATCCAGTTACAAGTTCTGGAGAATGTGCAAAGCAACAGGACAAAATCTGTATCAGCATCCGTGTTCCCCCCAGAATCCTCCCCTTACCCACTTTTAGGTATCTCTATTGGCCCCTCAAATCTTGCCTCTTTAGAGAGAGTTCTGCCTCTGCCAGAAAAGTTCCTTTGACCTTTTCTGCTGAAGAATAGAAAACACTATCAAGGAATCAAATGACAAAGAATTCAAACGGATGGATTTCGGAATAAAGGCAACAGGAACAGAAGAGAAGTTAAGAAGCAGCATGTGGTCAGGGAAGAGAGCTGTTGTGAGATGGGTGGGGAGCAAGGAAGGGAATGAATGAAGGAAATATTCTTTGGGGAGCAAAGTGAGAGGTTCTTCCCAGATGCAGAAGTTTATAACAAGACACAAAATCTTTGAAGAGCCGTTGCTGAAAACTGGGGAGGAGGAGGTCCATTGATATGGATGGAGAGTCTGATTGAAAATGGGACTGAACTTCTTGGATCACATGCCAGTGGCGGGTGTGATCGCAGGAAGTGTGCAAGACCACAGCAATGGGAGCTGATGTAAACTGAGGGAGGCCACAGGTGGCCTCAACGGGCCACGTGCCGTCCAAGGATGGGAGAGACAGTAGGAGTTTTCCAAGCAAGGAAGAGGATTGGTAGAGAGAGGGGATCCAGCAGACGGCCAAAGAAAGACTTTTATTGGTGATGCTGGGCCAAGAATTCCTTAAAATCAACTCCAGTTTTGTGGAGGTGATGTGGAAATTCTTTACTTTTTGGTACCCAAAAAAGTCTAAAAAAGAGCGTCAGTGGTTGAAATACGCCAAGGGGCTAATCCCTGCCCTTAAAGAGCATCTCTCCTAGAGCACACAGTTTTCCAATAAGTCACAGCAGGTGTGGTAGGACCCTATAAGACACGGTGCAAAGACCCCCACCTTCTCTGCGTAATCATCTCCCCTTAGATGTAGTTTGGACCTGGTGAAATTTCACGTCTCAGGTTAGGTTACCAAGACTGGGACTTCCATCTTGGGTTCTCCCTGTCTCTCTCTCCATCTCTCTCCCTCTCTCTCTCTCTCATTCTCTCCATCACTTTGAGGGAAGCCAGATGCCATATTATGAGCTGCACTGTGGAAGGTCCATGCGTCAAAGACCTGGTCCTCCTGCCAACAGACCATGAGGATCCGGGCCTCTGACCACCACACACGTGAGCCGGGGATGGGTCATCTCCCCGCTGAGCCTTGATATGACAGCAGCCCAGCAGACACCTCAGTCACACCTTTAGGAGGGGCCCTGAGCTTAGCTGCACCTGGATCCCTTCCCTTCAGGAACTGTGAGATAAGCAATGTTTCTTGCTCAAGCCACTGAATTAACAAAATGGTTCATTTTAATGCAGCAAAAGATAACTAACACAGGAGGATTCATCTTTTCAAAAGAATACAGATTTCATGGAGGAAGGAAAGATAGTTGAAAGGAAAGGAAAGAGTTTGGCTGACTTTTTTGAGGAAAAGATTCAGCCTTAGATGCAAGGCTGGTTGAGTTTGTTGAATGGCCAGGAAAGGTACATCAGTGTGACTTTGATCACAGGCTTTGTGTTGATGGGGATGGTGTCTACAGAAACAGGGACTGCATCTCCAGGACCCCACAGAATCTCTAAATCCCACAGTAGTCCTTCACAGGGAGTACTTTAGCTCTGTAGAAACCATGACAAGGAACACAGTCAAAGGAGGGTTAGAAAAATTAAGGGCACAGCAAGCAGGAAAGACAAGTCATGCTTCTTTCCTGCCCTGGAAATAAAAAAACATAGTTGCCTATGGGTATTTTCCCGCCTAACATGGAAACTTTCTTCCTTTCTCTCTCTTGCAAATTTCCATTTTATTAGTGTCATCTGATGATGTAAACTTAGACTTGAAATCTAGTTGAAGTCATACCTGGTTATTCAGAACCTTACCTGAAAGTCTTTCCTCGTAGCAGAAGAAAACAGAGATACCTACCTATTTCCATGTTGAGAAACCAAAGGCAGAAGGAATAAGGACCATGAAACAGAGAGAGAGAGAGAGAGAGAAACAAGCAAAATTCACATGCTGGAAACATATCAAAAACCCCAAACACAGAACTTACAAACCGTAGGGCAGTCATGTGACCTGCAAAAAATCCATCAACTCCCTGGACGTTTAGGGCCTTTTGTCAGATTTTTTCTCTATCAGCCCAATGCAAAGTTTTATTTAGTAAAATAAATCCATGCACTTGACCTCAGCACCAGTCAGCCTGAGAAAGAGCAGAACTGGCTCATAAAGAAAGCCAACAATAATCAACATCCGACATGATTTCTATTTATTTTCTCCTTCCCCTCCTTTTGATTAAGTACTTTTTGAATTTTGAAAAGAGCTTCATGAATCGTTCTGCGGCTGCTTACTATTGATAATAATGGGATTTATTCTATTGAAATGGGTTCATTATCCTGCCAGCTGCCGAGCTTGTGTCTCCAAGTAGGCTTCTGGAAATAGAACCTTCTAAATACCTTTCTTGCAAGAGAACTGCAAACTCAAAGTGGGAAAATACAAATACATTGCCAAGGTTCACACCAAGGTCAATATACGCTGACAAGTCAACCTCGCCAACCCACTCGAAGCAGTACCGCTTCTGCTCTATCTACGGGTTTGTTCACCCTCTAAGTCCCCCTAAACTTTCTGTGTGTTGCTCAGCATGGAAATAATCTGTTAACCTCTCCATAAAGCTTTGCTCATTCTCCTTCATCAGAAATAATTTCTCCCCTCTTTGTGCGTATTCGGGTTAGGGGTCGGGTCCTTTCTAGAACATTCTATGCTCCTTGGAGACAGAGTCTGCACCTGTGTGGCAGCACCCAGCACCTGGAGCAGAGCCATCCCTCCACTCACCCGTGACGTGTGTGTGGATGGACACTTGACCATCCACCGAGCTCCCAGGCCTCTGCGGCCAGCACAGGGATGTACCTTTCTAGGTACATTCCCTCAAATGAAGCAAACCAGAATTAAATTTCACAAACCGAAACTGCAGTACAGAGATATATTGAGTCCATCAAGTGGTTAAAAAAAAAAAAAAGACCTTCTAAAAAGGAAAATCATAAGAAGAATGAGCTAACTTGCAAATTAGCTCACAAGGTAGAAAGCTTTTCCCGCCTGCAACACTGGAGGATTTACTGCCTAATTACCTGCATGCCTGTTTCCAGGTTCAAAGTTCCCCAAGGCAGGGACCAGTCTTTTTATTTCATTTCTGTCAAATAGCACCTCGCATAGTTCTGAACACATAGGAGATTCCCAATGAGTGTATTTTTATGAATTTGTGATGTCAAGGAAAAGGAGAGAAGGCAGATAGGACATGCACAGGCCCCAACAAAGTCAGGTTTAAATGTAATCATCTCTCCTGTGATATTCCTTAAGCAGGTGGTTTCTTGACAAGTGACAGACTAACTTATGGGGCGGGGGGGTGAGTGTGTATGTGAATTCAATCTCATTTCAAGTGTATAAGAAGGACTGAGTGTTTAAAGGAATTCTGTATCCCTTGTGCAAGTCTGGGTGTCCCCACGGTGGGCTGGCTTCCTGTGACACTGTCCCACGTCCATTTCCATTTTTACTTGCCTTTCCAAGGAAGTGGAGAAAGTGCTGCTTCTTTGGGAAGAAGCATTGGTCCCACTCAGCCGGAACCTTATTCAGAGACCACACTGCAGGGATGAGGCCAGACGGCAGCTGGGAGGAGAAACCTAGATTTCAAAGGGCAAGTGGGAGGGACAGGTCACAATTCTGCTGCTAGAACAAGTGGGACAGACGTCAGCAGCTGGCCTGGCCCCTAGCCACGGTCAAGCAGGCCAGTTTGACATCTGGTACCCTCTCTCTCAGGAAACAAAACCCTGCTGTCATCACAACCTTTTCTCTGCTGTCTCTGTTTGTCTTGTTTTCCGGGCCGGAAAGCCCTCTCTTTCAAAGAATGTTATGAAAACGACCTGTACATGCGGATGTCTCTGGATGCTGATACATGCTAGTGGTCGCAGATGAGCATCACCTCTGCTCTTCATCCCCCCGGCCTCTTCCTTCCATCCTTACGTGTCCCACTGGGGAGATCAAGAGACTGACCTTCAACTCCTGTCCCACCTCTCTGGTCCTCTCCCCTTTTCCCTCCATTTCTTTCTGTTGATAAAAATGAAAGAGAGGGAGATTGTAGCAATAGGAAAAACAAAAAGTGGAAAAGGAAGTGGGGAGAAAGCCATCCTGCAGAGCCAGAGCGGGAAGGGAAACAGCAAGGGAAAGAGGGAAAGGAAGTGGGTGGAAAGGCTTTGAAATGGGGCTCAGGTTGCCTTTGTACTGTTAAGTCCTATAGCCCTCGTTTCACTGGGTGTAACGTTTCTTAGATTTTTTTTTTTTTAAATGTTCTCATGAAAATTTTACAGGGATTAAATGGTTCTGAAGATCCTAGGGGCAGGACAGGAATAAAGACGCAGACGTAAAGAATGGACTTGAGGACACGGGGAGGGGGAAGGGTAAGCTAGGATGAAGTGAGAGAGTGGCATGGACATATATACACTACCAAATGTAAAATAGATAGCTCGTGGGAAGCAACCGCATAGCACAGGGAGATCAGCTCCGTGCTCTGTGACCACCTAGAGGGGTGGGATAGGGAGGGTGGGAGGGAGATGCAAGAGGGAGGGGATATGGAGATATACGTATGCATATAGCTGATTCACTTTGTTATACAGCAGAAACTAACACACCATTGTAAAGCAATTATACTCTAATAAAGATGTTAAAAAATAAATAAATAAATAATGCCAATAGGACATAAAACATAAATAAATAAAATAAAATTTTGATATTTTGTTCATCATGGAAAAAAAAAGTGACTATTGCTACTGAATTCTCTGTTTTGAATGTAATATTATTTATCCACTGTCCAAAGGAATGCCCCTTGAATTGCTACATAAAACAGAATGCGTACATAATTAGGTGCACAAGCAAAGGAGGAGCTAAAATAAATGTTTATTGAGCACTTACTCTGTGCTTGTCTGTTGTCTGGTCAACCAGCACTACCCTCTGAGATCACTGGCATTGTCACACTCACAGGAGAGAAACGAGAGCTCAGAGGACATAGGAACACCAAGGATATTGCTTAATTTGCCCTGGGGCAGAGTATGACTTCATATTTGGTTCCACTGACCCAGAAGCCCATTCATTCGTCCATGTTTGTTTGTCTGTTTCCCCGATAAATAACTGCCAGGCACCTACCGATATATGCCAGGTGCTGGACACACAGTGGAAATCTAGCCAGACAAGATGCATGGTGTTGACACTTGTACCTATGCCCCAATTCAGTGGGATACAAAGAAGAAAGGCTTTCACTTTGTCCTGTCACTGCCTTCAGCTATACTCCTCCTGTTTCCACGTTGTCAGATGGATCCCAGGCCCTTTCATTTTTTCCTTTTACGTCCCCCAGCTTTAAATCCCAATCCACACCCAATTACAGTCTATTTCTTCCCCTCCCTGCTGCTCAGCCGGGCGTGAGGTCTGGGGTTTGGGGAGGACGGAGGGCAGAGCTCACGTCACCCCTCCTCGTCTTTCTGTCGAAGGAGCTGCTGTTGCAGGTGCTTGCCGCCCGCTCCGGAGGAGGCGCAAGGACGCGGGGGGGCGGAACCAGGATGGGGGCTCCTCCTTGGGGGCTCCCCTAGCCTCTTCCGGGAGGGAGGGAGAGACAGCCAAGGCCAGGCCGCCACTTCCTGCAGGCAGAAGTCCACCCTCCCGGGCCTTGGGGCTTCTGCGCAAGAAAGCCTCCTGAGTGAGACTTGCCTGACAAGAGCCGTCTGCCCAAATCAAACAGCAAGCGTAACGGGCCATGACATTGACTAAATTCGATCATCTGGCTCAATCTGGCGTGGGAGAAATGGATACAGAGAGACACCAGAGGACAAGAGAAAAAACAAAGAATTAAGACTGAAATGAAAACCTTATCAGCAAGTACTTTTCATGCATCCTTTTAAATGGTCCAAATATATCCCACTTATTTTTGTAAAATCTAAAATGAATTCTCATTTTAGGATTATTACGTACTAAACGGCTCCGTGTTCAGATCCACTGACTTTTAGGCAGTGCGGTGTTTTTAGAGCTGGTTAGAGAACACAAACAGAGGCGTAAATTTTCTCGAAGGAACTTAATGAGGTGCTAAGTTAAAAAAGCTAATGGTAATGATGAGAATCTCAGTAGCCGTGAGAAGGTGTCCACAGGGTCTTGAGAACGTCAGCCTCAGAAATGCTGAGTGGGGCTCAGTGTGGATTCTGAGGCCCAGGAATAAACAGGACCTGTCTCAGCGCCGGAGACAGGACCACGGAGATGGTAGCCTAAACGGGGCTTCCAAATTCAGGGTTCTACCAGTCTGCCCGGTAGAAACAATTTCTTTAAAAATAATTGTGTAAAATAAAGTGTGTAGCTTTGAAATGGATCTAACATAGGATCAGACTGTAGCCACAGGGGAAGGGGACACCTTGATGCCATTAACTGGTCTCAGCACCCACCCCCTTAGCTCCATCCACGCATGCTTAAGCCCTTACTTTGCAGCACCTCTAACTGAGTAGTTTAGGGAAAATGTTCCCTTCTCTCCAAAGACAAGCCTGCTTCATATATCTCCCCTATGAAATATGACCATGGAGGGTTTAGTACCTTAGAGACCTCGAAAGCTTTGTCTGTTGCTTGTTCTAAATCAAGTTTCAGGATGAATAACTGATTGATTCTTTTAGTGCAGTATTTATACCAATTCAAGATGAGGAGCTCCTGTGACTTCCCTGGTGGTCCAGTGGTTAAAAATCCGCCTGCCAATGCAGGGGACACAGGTTCGAGCCCTGGTCCGGGAAGATCCCACATGCCGCGGAGCAACTAAGCCCGTGCGCCACAACTACTGAGCCTGCTCTCTAGAGCCCGCGAACCACAAATACTGAGCCCACGAGCCACAACTACTGAAGCCCATGCGCCTAGAGCCCGTGCTCCGCAACAAGAGAAGCCACCACAATGGGAAGCCCGCGCACCGCAACGAAGAGTAGCCCCCGCTCGCCGCAACTAGAGAAAGCCCGCGCACAGCAACGAAGACCCAACGCAGCCAAAAATAAGTAAATAATAAAAATAAATTAATTATTTAAAAAACAATTTTTTTTTTT
Source organism: Balaenoptera acutorostrata (assembly GCF_949987535.1). Taxonomy (NCBI): domain Eukaryota; kingdom Metazoa; phylum Chordata; class Mammalia; order Artiodactyla; family Balaenopteridae; genus Balaenoptera; species Balaenoptera acutorostrata. The sequence goes on from NC_080075.1 coordinate 1,962,277, forward strand.
TTTAAAGATTAGGAGCTCCTTGGTACTTGGATAAATCTCCTTGGATAACAGAGCAGTCGTGCAGACAAGAAAGATCTTTAATTTTTAAAACATCTTTAATTCCTTTAAATTTTTCATTCCTCCAGTAATCTGCTGGGTACCGGAGCTTTCCCTCCTTTATGGGCCTCTACCACAGCTGCTGTGAGCCCAGCTTCAACAGCTCAGAGAACCGCAAACATTTCAGCCACTTAGCCACTGGCATCACCCTGAAGGGAATGAGGCCAGAGCCCTGTTCTCTCCTCCTCTTCTGAACCTTGGCCCTGTGATGACTTGGTAGCTTTCCAATACCTTCAATCGGTTGTTTTACATATTTTGACCAATATTTCTAAATGCTCTCACCTGCATGTTTGGTGAAAAAGTCTCTAATCTAAAATTTCCTATGATATCACTTAGATGCAGAATCTAAAAAAAAAGTGATACAAATGAACTTATTTACAAAACAGAAACAGACTCAGACATAGAAAACAATCTTACGGTTACCAAAGGGGAAAGGTAAAGGGTAGGGATAAACTGGGAGTCTGGGATTGACATAAACACACTACTATATTTAAAATAGATAGCCAACAAGGACCTACTGTATAGCACAGGGAACTCTGCTCAATATTTTGTACTCTAAATGGGAAAAGAATTTGAAAAAGAATAGCTATATGTATATGTATGACTGAATCACTTTGCTGTACACCTGAAACTAACACGACATTGTAAATCAACTATACTCCCATATAAAATTAAAAATTTTTAAAAAGACATCTATAAATCTGCACAGAGGAAATTTGGAAAAATAAATGCAAAAAAATAAAAAATAAATAAAATAGAATTTCCAGAAACACACTCATGTTCACTTTTCGTTTACTGCTAAAGTGATCATATCAATAGTCTGACACTGTTTGACGTGATAGAAAAGCTAGGAGTTTCTGAAAGTGGCTGTAGGTTTAAAAATTATCTCAGTATTATCAAGAAACATTCTGTTGAACATTACTTATTGAACAAATAACAGCATTTATGAAATTTGATCTCAGGGCATTTGAATATAAAGTTCAACTTGAGATCTTTAGAAAATTAATAAACCATCTGAACATTGTCTGTAAATGGAGAAGAATACTACCTTCTTCAAGGTCTTGCTGAGAGGATTTTAAGCCTTCTGCAAATAATAACAATTATGTTTGGTTCCAGAAACATAAGGCAAGCCATGAAGCTTCCAAACCCATATCAAAAATATAAAATCACTATTACCGTTCTTCACTTGAATACAAAAAATCACAAACATTTCTTTCTGGAGTTCAGGAGAATTCAATATTCTTTGGCCCACCTTTAGCTTATGCTGTCCTCAACCTTGGGTCTTTGTTAAATGTAACCCTTCCAACTCTAGTGAGATAAACTCTAATGAGTTAAAACAAACCGTTAGAATTTTTCAAAGGATAGCATGTCCAAACACATCTATCCCTAGCCTAAGACATCGGCAGTAAGTAGCCAAAAGCTGTAATTGGCCTTCTGAAATTTCAAACTTAAATTATTCACTGATTTACCCCAAAAAGATGAAAACTCAGCTTTCCACATAATAATTCATTCCACTGCCAAGAAAGCTCTAGATTCAAAAAAATGATATAATAATCCTGGATCGTTTAAGCAGGTTGACTAGCAAGGGGAAAATTTTCTAAAATAAGGTAAAGATTATGGACAACAATTAATTACTCTAATATCTTGAAAGTTGTAGAATGAACTCTAAGGTAATTCACAAGCATGTTTCATTAAATATTATTAAGCCGTTTACTTTTTTTAATTGCTTTGCCATCAGCCACAATAGTTTGATTAAGCAGTAATTCAACCTAAGTTGCTGCTATATAAATATATTTAACATTCATACATTTTAATGTGCATGATGTATTCCCTTTGTTTAATACATTTTCTTTCGTCTTTTTTCCAATTTAAATATATATATATATATATATATATACTTTTCAAATGGCATTTTAGCTGTTGGAAAAATTTTTTTCACTTGTGATGCACAGCAAGCCACACAGGCATCTGTATTTTACACTTTGAAGGCTGCTCTATCGAAGCGTGATTTATTCTCAAACATCCTTCCAACCATCATCATCCAGTGGTGATGAGACCATCCGCCTCAGTATGCCTGAGTACTGTCTACTTGGCCCTGGAGTTCACTGCTAGCTAAATCATTCCTTTCTGTGTATGAAATGTTTGGGCAAAATTTCGCCATAGCCATAAGAAGGACGTGGAGAAGGACTTACAAAAACCCTGCCATCTCTTCCCCCTTGTGAGTGCCTTGCGAGTGATTCAAAAATCCAGAGAGAGATCAGAGCCTTCACAAATATACATATATACACAACAAAACTGTTCCTGAACCCACACCTTCCTAACCCCACTCTTCAAATCTTCGACATCCTTTCCACGTCGTGGGATCCGATCTGAGCTCTACACTGAGATCTCAAGTCTCTGCAACAGGATTTCAAGCAGCAGAGAGGTTTGGATAAGGGCTATAAGCAGAATCACAGCCCAGAGTAGCCTGTGATTTGTCACAACTAGCTGTTGTAACAAATGATGCTTGACTTGGGTGTTTGCTGGTTTACATTTGCTTCTGCTGTGTTACCGTTTCTTTGGATTTCTTTGATTGCTGAATATTCTGAGGCTACTGAGCTATGGGGTCACCACAGGAAGATCGGGCTTACAATCCAGCAGTTCTTGACTCCAGCAAATATGCTCCACTTCCATCTTCCCTTCTATAAAACCCAGTGTGACTGTGTTCTGGTGCGTGCTGCGCGTTAAGGGATAAATAAAGGGGGGGAAAAAGGGACCTCTGGATGTGTGCATGGCCCTGGTCATTCTGTCTTAAGGTCTTAGTTTCCTGGCACTTGCTTGCTACCTTTAAAGATCATTTCAGTCCTTTTCTACACCTAAGTATTTAGGAAGTCTTCCAATGGGGTCTCCCCAGCCCTCTGAACCTTTGCACAAACCGCCCTCCTGAGGCTGGACCTCTCCTCCACTCCCTCTCTCTGGTTGCCTTCTCTCCATCATCACGTCCAACTTGAAGACTGGTTCCTTGAAGGTCTCTCCCCAAAGTAAGTTAAATCCCACCGTTATACAAACCGTAGCATCAAGTGATTCTCCTTTTCAGCCCTTTGCACCCTTGGAAATGCTTATTTATTTGTATTTCCATGCTTCATATGTGCACTGCTGCTGTGTCCGTTTCCCTTACGGGGATTCCCCAAGTCGGCCACGGGCCTCCAGAGAGACGATCAAGAACAGTTGCTGACCACAGCAGTGGTCCAGCACCACTGGGGCTCGGGGTGGTTTAATTCTCCTCCTAAACCGCCGTTAGTGTTCTGTGAGCAGCCACAGGGGACAAAAGTGATAACTAGATAAACATCTCATGGAAGGATGAATGTGTGAATCATTAGGAACTGTCACAACGTTCATTGATCTGTTACATACAGTGTACAGGAAAACTCTTTGCTACCCTACAAATGCAGATTCAGGAGGAACCTTCCTTCCCCCACCTCCGACTCCAGTGTCACCCGTAAGACCCCCTGCAAAGTGCCCCAGTCCCATCAGTCCCTGAGTAACTCAGCCATTTTTTCCCCTCCTTGTTTATTTTGCAACTTTTAATCCCTCCCTTCTAGAATTACCACTGTTTGCAGGCAAAGCTGATGGCTTTTAAAGTCCTTTCCATGACTTCAAAATCTGGCTCTTAAAGGGCCTTTGAAGAAGGGTATGCAATCCAGCACTTGCAGGGTGTGAATTTATACATTTCTGGAAAGTGACCTGGTGATCTTAAAACGCTCATGCCCTTTGATGTAAAAGTCTTACAATGTCAGATTCTTCCTAAGGAATCATCAGCTAGGTATACATATTTTATCTACAATAATATTAGTTGCAGTAATACTTATAACTAAAAATTAGAAGAAAGAAACGCTCAACAATAGCGGGATAATAAGATCCAAATGCACATTCTGTGACTGTTTTGTTCACAGTCATCATTCAAGATAATTATGTAAAGGAAAAGCTTACAGTAGATTGTTGGGGTAGGAAATGCAGTTTCAAAATTGCACATACAGTTTGAAATTGACTATGTAAAATGATTCATTGTGGAATATTCTAAAGCACTAACTATCAGGCAGAGCATGTGTGGTCCTATCAGATCTTAGTATTTATCAGTAAAGTGCCGTATGAACTCAATGTGTTCAGGTGGGTCCCAGCATCTCATCGTTGCAGCCTCCTGCTGTCAGGAGGACGCCCTGCTCTAATCGTGCGGCCCGACCGCAGGGGTGGGCTGGCGGACGGTGTCCGGCCCGGGGATCCCATGGAATGTGCACCTTCCTTTATGTCCAATCCATCTTCTGTTTCTTTAACATTCTCAGCCCATGCCCATCTTCATGGTATTTCATCTCTGCTCAAATACTTCCTATACAGTTTCTCAGGTATGGAACAATATATTTTACAGTTTTAAACTTTTACACCTTTGATTAACTAACTGAAAACTGCAGATTCTTGTAAACCCTTTAGGTACTTGTGTGTGTTTCCTGCGGCGGCTGTAACACATGACTACAAACTTAGTGGTTTTAAGCAATACAAACGTATTATCAATAGCTTACCGTGTGGAGGTCAGAAGTTTAAAATCAGTCTCATGGGGCTGAATCAGGTTTACGAGCTGTGGGCAGGGCTGCGTGCCTTCTGGGGGTTCTGGGGGGAACCCTTTCCTTTACCTTCTGTAGCTTCTAGAGGCTGCCTGCATCCTTTGGCTCCTGGCTGCATCCTTCTGACCTCTGTCCCCATGGACACACCTCTTTTTTCACATTGAACCTCGCGCCTCCCTCCCTCCCTTGTAAGGACCCTTGTAGTTACTCTGGGCCCAGAAGAACTTCACCATCTCAAGACCCTTGACTCTACCACATCTGCAAAATCCCTGTACCTTGTGAGGTCACATTCACAGGTTCCGGGGATTAGGATGTACCTATTATTCTGTCCAACATGGTGTTTCAAAACACCTAGTAATATTGAAACGCATTAAAGTCATTCTGTGCTTAAATTCAAAAAGTGGAACAATCACTCAGAATCTAATACAATTACTATAAAAATTTACTAACAGCAGGTCACTCGTCAGTGTTATCAGAGGTGGTTTTGCACACCTCCAGACACATATTCATTGCTGGAGATGGACACTTGAAAACCAGAACCAGGTGAATCTGGAAGAAACATGGTCTCTCATCAGTTTACATTTATGAAATATCTATATTTGCCTCGAGGTCACTTTTTCTTGTTTCTTCATACTGTACTTTCTGAATCTTCTATTAAGAGTATATTGCTACTTATTTAATCAGAAAGATGGTTACAACAAATTCCAAGTAAGTAAGAAAAAAGTAGAAAAATAAAAACCAAACTTTCCTTCCATAATGAGCTAGAGAATTCCACCTACCAATCTTTCAGGACCGACTCAAATCTGACCTCCTCCAAGAGGGAGGCCCTGACTCTTAAATATATATATACAACCATATATATATTATATATATTTATATATATAACATATATAAATATATATATATGTTATATATATTATATATAATATATATTTATATATATATATATATATATATATATTTATATATGGGTACTGAGACCACCTCTCACCTCCACCATCCATGGCTTTAAAATTTAACCCCACTAGCATTTGGTCTGTACTCTTTTTTAAAAAATTTTATTGGATTATATTTGATTTACAAAGTTTTGTAAGTTTCAGGTATACAGCAAAGTGATTCAGTGATATGTATGTGTGTGTGTATATATATATATATATATATATATATGTATCCATTCTTTTTCAGATTCTTTTCCCATATAGGTTATTGCAGAATATTGAGGAGAGTTCCCTGTGCTATACAGTAGGTCCTTGTTAGTTATCTATTTTATATATGGTGGTACGTGTATGTTAATCCCCAACTCCTAATTTATCACTTCCCTCCACGTTTCCCCTTCGGTAACCATAAGTTTGATTTCAAGATCTGTGAGTCTGTTTCTGTTTTGTAAGTGAGTTCATTTGTATCATTTTTAAATTAGATTCCACATGTAAGTGATATCATATGATATTTGATTTTCTCTGACTTACTTCACTTAGCATGATAACCTCCATGCCCATCCATGTTGCTGCAAATGGCATTATTTCATTCTTTTTTATGGCTGAGTAATATCCATTTTTATTCAACGTAGTTTTGGAAGTCCTAGGCATGGCAATCAGAGAAGAACAAGAAATAAAAGGAATCCAAATTGGAAGAGAAGAAATAAAACTGTCACTGTTTGCAGATGACATGATACTATATGTAGAAAACTCTAGAGATGCTACTGGAAAACTGCTAGAGCTCATCAGTGAATTTGGTCTGTACTCTTAAAGCATGATACAGGATCAGCCTGTATGCAGAGTCACACAATGTGGCCAAGTCCCTATTGGACTGTGAGGCCTTTTAAGAGGAAGAGTGTCCTTCATTCATTTCTGCATCACTCCACTCCCGCCCACATCCTGAGTCGGCCGCGGTGCCCTGATAACCACTAAACTGTGGATAACAGAAGTATGATACATGTATGCTTGTGTATATATACTATACACGGCTGATATTCATATACACGTTTTTAGATTAAAATCACAAACACTGCAAACCAGTCAACATCTATTAACTGCAAGAAACTTGGGGGATTCTGTCTGTGCTGACATTTCTCTTTTCTATTTAACGGTTTGTTTAGATCGTTGCCCTTATTAGGGGACCTTAATTCATTAAGAGGTACTTGGGTTTTTCCATTACAAATAGCCTTGGGACAAAATAGTAAACCGAAGCAATTCATCACCTTGCCAAGCTAAGAAAACATTACATATGGTACAGTGAAGAAACACTAATTAGACCTAATTGAGAGAAATTAATACAGAGCCCAAATTATCAAGTATTTTTTAAAAAATTGAATCTTACGGTTTGAAATACAGAGGGAATCTTCAGCTAACTCCGGATAGTGTGCTGACGAGTGGCAGTCATACTGGGCTTGTTTAATAAATAATTAAGATTACATTCTACTGAGCATAGTATTTGTTTGGGTTCAAATTAAGGCTGTTAAAATACATGACATTCTTCGGGCTTCTGGCTTCTTGATTTTTGCCTGTGAAGATCAGCTGTGCTTCACTCCAGCCCTTGGTCCCTCACCAAGGAGATTCCTCACCTCCTCTCTCCCTCTGCTCCTCAGTGAGGGCCCCCTCTCAGCTGGAGCTCCAGTTCCACCCTGTGATGTAAATGACTCTGTAAATGACTCTGATTGTTTACTCAACTCCTTAACATAGCCATGCATATTTCAAAGTCAAAAACACGTTTTAAGTTGCCCAACATCATATAAAACTATCCTGGGAAGAACATGCATCACATTTATCCTTTCTGGTCTCTTCTTCCTGTGACAACACCACGTGATCGTGGGTAGCTCAGTTCCAGACATTCATCAGTACTGTATATTTTGGCATGTTCTCATTTGAGTTTCAACGAGAAGAAATCTATTACAGATACATAGTACTAGTTATTCTTGTGTTTTCAGAAGAGTGATAATGAAAAAGGGCTATAATTGGGAAGTCTGACTGAGTCTTTACAAAAGAAGGAAAATGTTGGGAGACTGAAGACGTGGGTGTCCCAGTAAAAGCCCTCATGTAAATCTTCTTTGTGGGGATGAGGATGGCTTGAGGGTTAGGGGCTGGCTCCTCTGCCAGCCACACCACTCCCACAAGTGTTGTGACTCTTCCCAAAAGGGGAATACTCTGTGCCAAAGTCAAGATCGCGGAGAATTTCCACATATTCCTTATCTGCAGCATGCCTGTCAAAACAGGAAGACCCCTGCCAAGAACTTCCAAAGAAAGGTCACATCTCTGTAGTCGAAGAGATCCGGATTTTCCTACCCATGCCTCCCAGACCCAGTAGGAACAATCCATCAGACCTAGCAATCCCCTCATATTGAATATAGTACCACATTTTTCAAAATGGCAACGATTTAGGATGATGGGGACCACTAAAGGATGCCCCACTGTGAGGTTATGGTCTCACAGTGGAGACCATAAACTAACCCACCTGTAAGCCTGGACTCATAGAAAGGTGATGTAGGCAGACTCATACAGTGTGATTTCAACAATGCTCAAAGGTCCATTTCTTTCCCTATATCCTCCTCTCACACTCAGAATAATCTAGGAAATGCCAGTTTCATAAGTTCATCCCTACACCTGAGGACTTTGGTTTCTCTAAAAGTACAAACACTCCCGGGAAACATTTTAAGCCATCAGTCATTTGTAATTCAGTGCAAATTATCTGTGAGCAAGACATAGTAGCAAAAAGGACCACTAGACACTGCTTGGAAAATCAGGGGCATTGGTACAAATAGAAAGATCAGAAAGCAAAAGAAGACCTCCTGCTACTTCATGATGTTTACAAACTCAGCCCTTTTCACAATCATGTTCAATTTGTACAATTCAATTTGTAAAAGAAATCTTCTGAACCTGTACTGGACACCAGGATGGATAAAACCTGCACCTCAAGGAACTTAGAGGGTGGCACGTGTGGTAGGTACCACGTCTACATCTGACTCACATAATAGAGTCATGAACAAAGGAGGGAAAGAAAGGTGACCGATTCCACTGGGACAGTTCAGAGAAGGATCAATGGAGATTATGGCCCAGGGACTGATTTTTCTTTCTCCTTCTCACTATGAGACTCTAAGAGCAAGGCTCTTAGAAGACAGTCATGCAAAAGGAAGACACAGAGGCTGATCAGGAAGTCTGGCTTGGGAACAACTGTAAGCAAAGCCCTGGAGGGTAAAGGGAAAGGGCATGTCCAGTAAGCATAATACAAACTCAAGTAGCACCCAAGTGTCCTTCAACAGTGAAAGGACAAACACATTCTGACCTTTCTACGTGGTGGATAATACACAGGGACAAGTTCATGACACACTCAGCAACATGGTTGACTCCCAAAGAAACCATGCTGGCGGAAGGAAGCCAGTCTCAGAAGATGACATACTGTGATTCTATGTATGTAACATTCTCAAAAACAAAGACGTCCTCAAAGACAAAACAGCAAAAGACGAAAAGACAAAACTATAGGGACTGACCACAGATCAGTGGTTGCCGGGGAATGCGATGGGGGGGAGAGTCTGACTACAAAATGTCAGCATGAGGGAACTGGCTTGGGGATGGAATTGTAATTACACACATCTCTACATGTGTTAAAACTCAAAGAAATGCACACACACCGAAAAGCCAATTTTACGGTATATAATTTTTTAAAAAATATAAATTTAAATTCCCCCCAAAATGCAAGAGGTAAGGATAAGAGAGTGAGTATAAGGATAGATGATTTAGGCCAGATTACGATGGGCCTTGGATGGCAATAACCTGGGGACAGCACGAGTACCAAGCCCCGCAGACATCCCCTCACCTGCTCTCACAGGAATCTCCACCGCACACAGCAAGGAAATTGGACTTGGAACAAATTAACCTGCCAAAGAAGATCCCGTTATTATGTGGCAGAACCAGAGTTCTTACCCATGTCTGTGTCTCTCTAAAGCCTGTGATCTTTGCAGTTAAACACCTAAAACCAGAAGAATAATGACACATTACATCACTGGCAGAACAGACCATGTAGAGATGGCTTGAGGTTTATTGTTTGCTGTTTTTGAGTTGTTTGGTTTTTAAATCTTAAAATAAAAGCTATTGCTATCTGTTTAAAAACATGTATTTAGAAGAATGTTTCAAAAACCAGCTGACAGCCGAATTATTCCAAACAAAGTTCAATGCAGAAGAATTTCAGTACAACCAGAAAATTAAGAGTGTTTTCCTATTGGAGCAAGTAGGGAATCAGAGCTACTCCAACTGACAGTGCAGAAAGAGGTGATGGAAAGTCCTATAGAAAATTCCCTGCAATTTTCCAGTTTGCACCAAATTTATATGACAATTACCGGTTACAGGTGAGTCAGAAAAATAGACATTTTCTTGATGATATAGAAATGATCTTAATGTCCAAGACACTAAGGTTCAAAATTTCATAAAACTCTTTTCATCATTCTCTGGAGGGAAAAAATCAGTATAGACTCTGCTGAAACAAAAATGGCTCTTCGACTTCAGTTAAAATAATTACACAAAAAGTCAAATTTAGCTGCCGACCTCCTCTGAAATAAGAAACATGAAAATCTGCAGATGAAAGGCACTAAAAGAACAGCTTGCTCTCTTCCCCACAGCAGTTACATCTTTCTGCCCATCACTATACAAGCCTGTGTTTTCAGATCCAGGCATATATCTTGCTGAGTCTTAATTCAAAACAGCATATGGCAGGTGGATCTGGGAACCCCCTAGAGAAAGTCATGGCTTCTGACAGTGGGCTGAGCCACCCCCTTCAAAGCCTCCAGCTCTGAGTATTCCAACAAGCATTTCTCGTGTCAAGGGGGACAGTTTACTGAACTTTTGAATATTCTTTTCATTCCCTGAGATCTACTACACTCTCTCTGAATCCTTTTTTTTTTTCTCTCTCTCTCTCTTCTTTAGCTTTAAGGTTTTCAACTTTGGCTCATAAAAGAGTGCTTTAGTGCCATTCCATAATGAATTTCCTTTCCTCTCCATGCATTGCTCCACAAATAAGAACATAATGTGTGTATGTTTATACATGACACTCCATGGGAGGTATCAGAACTTAAATACTCCACCTTGGCCTCTCTTAGTAATGACAGAATCCTTTCTCGGGTAGAACTGTCCACTTGCATGGCCTTCTTATCTACCTATCTTAGCTCACTAGCATCTTACCTTTTTCTTGTACTGAGATTTTTTTAACAGCTTTATTGAGGAATAACTTACAAACTAGAAAATTCACTCATGTTAAGTGTACTGCATTGGGCTTTTATTCCATTTCTGTTGCTGCCATAACAAATTGCCTTTCAATTTAGCAGCTTTAAAGAACACAAATGTATCATTAGACATTTTTCTAGCTCAAAGTCTGGCTGGGGCAGCTGTCTCCTCTGTCTGGGGTCTCACGAGACCAAAATCAAGGTGTCTGTGGGGCTGCATCCTTCCCTGCAGGCTCTGAGCAAAAGTCTACTTACACGCTTGTGCAGGTTGTTGGCTGCATTCAGTTCCTTGTGGTTGTAGGACTGAGGTCCTCAGGTTCTTGCTGGCTGTCAGTCAGGTGCCCGGCTTCCTTCTTGAAGGCCGGCTGCATTCCTCTTCATGCTCTTCACATGGTACCCCACCCCAGCAATGGTGGGTCCACTTCCTCACATACTTTGAATCTTTCCAGCTTCCCTCCTGCTGCATCTCTCTGATTCCAGTCAGAGAAAGTTCTCTGCTTTTAAGGACTCATGTCATTAGAACAGGTCCTTCTGGATAACGCAGGATAACCTCCTTATTTTAAGGTCCATACTTCAATGATTCTGCCGAGTCCCTTCCACTGTGTAATGTTACATGTTCACAGCTGGCAGGAACAGCTCTGGGGTACTATTTAGCCCACTGCACTGTCATTTCATCTAGCCCCTCAAAGATCTGATGAACGGGGAAGCTTTCAGTTTTCATGAACCAAACTTGCATGTGGAGATTGACCCAGTTCCAGAGTTTTCATAAGAATCTTTGGCATTTTGACTCAACGCTTGTTGAGATCTTGAGGGTAAACAGATAAGAATCTGCATTTTCAGTTTCCTCCTACAGCAACCGTGTTCCAATGCGTTTTCCCACTAAATCCTAGGGCCCCTGTTGGTGGACATCATTGTCCCCATTTCAGAGACAAAGTAGACGAGAGTCAGGGAGGTCAAGTAATTTGCGGCAGGTCACAGTGCTGGTGGAGGAGCCAGGATGTGAACAGGATCTTCTCTGAGACCCAGATTCTGTCCAGAGCAGGTGAAAGATGGGCAAAATGTTGTCATCATTTCCTAAGTGTCTTAGCTTTACTACTTAGCAAGACTGTCTCATGAGACATGCATTCCTTCATTCACTCAGGAAATATTTGCTGGGTTTGTGGCATATATATATATATATACACACATTGACATACATACAGTGGAATATTACTCAGCCATAAAAAAGAACGAAATGACGCCATTTGCAGCAACATGGATGGACCTGGAAATTATCATTCTAAGTGAAGTAAGTCAGACAGAGAAAGACAAATATCATATGATATTACCTATATGTGGAATCTAAAAAAATGATACAAATAAACTTATTTACAAAACAGAAACAGACTCACAGACATAGAAAATAAACTTATAGTTACCAAAGGGGAAAGGGTGGGGAGGGATAAATTGGGTAATTGGGATTAACATACACACACTAATATATATAAAATAGATAACCAACAAGGACCTACTGTATAGCACAGGGAACTCTACTCAATATTGTGTAATAACCTATAAGGGAAAAGAATAAGAAAAAGAGTATATATATATATACATATATATATATATATATATATGTATATATATATATATATATATGTATATATATATATACACACACACACACATATATATATAACTGAATATATACACATATATATATAACTGAATTACTTTGCTGTATACCTGAAACACTGTAAATTAATTATAATTCAATAAAAAGAGGAAATGTTAAAAAATAAAATAAAATAGAAAAGAAAATATTTACTGGGTTTCTACTACTGTCAGCTACGTTTCCAGGGACCTGGGGATTCATCAGTGAAAAACAAATATCCTTGGCTTCATGGAACCCACATTCTAGTAGCCTAACAAATAAGTAAGTGATATAAAGTCCTTAAAAATGTTAGACACCATGGAAAAAAATGAAGCAGAGCCAGGCTGGGGCTGGTGGAGGGAGCAGGGCTTAGATTTTTAGCTAAAATAGTCAGAGGCAGCCTCACTATGGAGGTGACATTTGAACAAAGACTTGGCAGGACGCGAGGCCTAGACACACACACGAAACGTCCAGAGAAACAGAATGCATCGATGTGCAGAAACCAGAACGTGTTCATTTCAGTCTCGTTCTTTCCCGGAGCTTAAAGGGATGCGTGACCCAAGGTGGAGAGGAGAGTGGCCTCCTGATAACGACAAACCCAGCTGAGCATGTACAATGTGCCCTTTATCATTTATCCGCCCCTTAAGGACCCTGAGAAAGGAGCGCTGGTCACGTTCCTGTTTTTACAGATGAGCATAGAGGGTCTCAGGTGCCTAACAGCCTCCTGAGGTCGCCGGGGCACCCACAGCCCACAGTCATGTCTCCTGGTCCTGGCGCCCCACCTCCTTTGAGGAGGGGTGGGTAAGAGGACAGCAGGGTCCTCAGATGTTGTAACAAAGCCCATTTTCTCCGTTCCTGCAGAAAAACTCCAAACAGGGAGACGTAAACTTGCAGGGTCAATTCCAAACACACTCATAAAGCAGAAGCAACTTGCAAAGAACTGACTTTTCAAAGCGTGTTTTTTTGGAGGAGGAAAGGCCCATGTGCAGGAGGGAATCCCTTCAAGTTGGCATAGGAATCAGGAGAGCTAAGCACAAGCAGTGGATGAGAAAGGCCACCATAGGTTTACAAAACTCAAGTCCCCGGCATCTCCAGCAGCAGGGTGATGACCTCAGGCCTGGCCAGGGCAGTTTTTGTTTCCTCTGCTTTGGGAAATATCCCCTAACTGACTTGTCAAGGCAGTGCAGACCCCACTAGACAGGACAGAGCTAGTGAAGGGTTCATGAATTCTCCTTAGCTATTCACTCACCTGAGAGTTTCAAAATTGCATTAGTCTTTTTTGGAAAGGAAAAGAAAGAGGAAGGCAGAGAAAAATGTATCAATACAACGGAATGAAAGAGGAAAAGAGAAAAACAAAAGATCAAAGGATTCAATTTCCATTAGGGTTTTCCCTTTGCAACTTAACTTTGCCCAAAGCCAAGAAAGAAAATGCCTATTTCTTATCTCAGATCTGTTGAGATTATAGTGTTTATTTCTCTGAATGCCAAGTCTCATATCTTTTTTTTAGTATTACTTTTTATCAAAGATCCAGTGAGGGCAGCTCCCTAGACTTGGTTTCTGCGTTCATAAATAACAGCTCAGGAATCCAGCCACTTTTTGTTTGCCCAAATCCATCGGTTTTCATTCAAAAACCAGAAATTTTCTGGGATAAAACTTGAAAGAGTACAACCTGCTCTGCTTCAGTTAACTCTATCATGATACCTCGCGAGCCGCGACAGAAACCTCAAAGTTATGTTTAGACACTTTTCTTTGATTTTGGAACAAGCTCCCTAAGAAGGATTATGGCTCTCAGCTCACACATTCAGGACAGCACTTTGCCGGCCTTTCAAATGTTGCAAATTCAAGTTCTAACTTGAAGAGCAAATCAGTTTGCGGGGATGAGATTTTGAGTTCATTTATACTGATCATGCTCAAAATTTGGGGGCAGCAGAACCAGTCCGGGGCCCAGTTCAGCACCCGCAGGGTCAGAGGTCAATAGCACAAGGAGAAAATTCTGCACCAGACCTGTGAGTAAAGAGACATTTTTCACTTCTCATGGATCTCTTTTCTTGTAATCATATTTAGTGACATAGAACATCAATACATAAAAGTGCACAGATCATCGGTGTACAGACTGATGAATTAGGGTGGAGTAAGTACCCCTGGGTACATGGCACCCAAGTCAAGGACTAGCTATGTATCTTTTGCATCAACAATTTTGTGTGTGAACTGAGGAGTTCCCGATTTAGATGTTATTTAAAACATGTTCCTATCCAAGGCCGATGCGCAAGAAAACACAAGGTCCCTGTCGGGGGAGAACCACAAGAAAGTAGCAAGAGTGCCAGACGTCCGAGCTGGGGTTGAGATGTGTCCTCCACGTGGGGAAAGCGTGGCCCCTCAGTCCACACCTGAGAGGCAGTCTCCCAACCTCCCCAGCCCGGAGAGTCAGAGACCTGGGGGTACTTGGAAGCATGCAACACCTAGGCCTGTTACGTTGCCATGGGCCCCCTGAACGTAACACACAAAAACGGGGCAGCAATTCTCACCAGCTAAGAGAGAAAATGTGCTTTCAGCGCCACGAATGCTACAGAAATCCAGCTTCACATACGGGTGACAACTTGGGAGAGATCAAACAGGTAAAGAGGAGACTGCATTATAGAAGCAGTCTGCTCCTAAGTTGGAACTAATTAAAATCTTGATAGGCAATTTGAGACTCTGGAGTAAAAAAAATTTTTTAATCTATAAAAAGGTTAAGTTTAGGTCAAAAATCAAAAGTACCCCAAGGGCTTCCCTGGTGGCGCAGTGGGTAAGGATCTGCCTGCCAATGCAGCGGACACGGGTTTGATCCCTGGTCCGGGAAGATCCCACATGCCGCAGAGCAACTCAGCCCGTGCGCCACAACTACTGAGCCTGCGCTCTAGAGCCCGTGAGCCACAACTATTGAGCCTGCGCGCCTAGAGCCCGTGCTCCGCAACAAGAGAAGCCACCGCAATGAGAAGCCCGCGCATCTCACCAAAGAGTAGCCCCCGCTCACCACAACCAGAGAAAGCCTGCACACAGCAACAAAGACCCAACGCAGCCATAATTAATTAATTTTTTTTAAAAGTACCCCAAAATACCATGTGATTACTTTAAAATAAGCAAATTTGATTTGTCACAAATCCAGCACAGATTTACCAAGAGGTTCTTTATTACATGATTAGTTAATATCATAGGCATTTTTTGGAAATTGCTACTTTCTACACACAAAGTACAGGAACTATTTTACATATTTTACTTTTAACTAATTTCTATAAAGAATTAACTTACTAACTCCTAGAAGGAAAATAAAAACAAGTGACCCACAAAACAAGGAAAAATATAAGGTAACTTTAAAGTGTCCAGAAATGCCCTGGGGGTATTAAAAAGCTATCCTAGTTTTCTTGCCAACGTGGTTTTCCAGGGTAGAACTCTATAGAGAAGGTAACCCATCGGTGTTCTTAACAAGTGACACAATTTTTTTTTTCCAAATATCGATAAGGAAGGATACAGGACAGCTGCCACAAACAGCTGTGTGTAGGTTCCCCTCGGAGGAAACACGGAGGAAAGACAAATACGGAGGAAAATCAGAAGCCAGCAATAGGGGATGGACAGGAACAGCTTTGGTTGTTTTTGCAGGAAGACATCCCCCAGGTTGCAGGCAGGGCTGTGTGAACCTGACCAGACACCTCCTGATCTCTGAAAACCCCGTGTGACCCGAGCATGACACCCGTCTACCTGTGATGGTTTAGGGGCCAGAGCCAGGCTGCCCGATGTCGAAGCCCGCCGTCACCATGGGTCTCTGTGTGGCCTCGGACGAGGCGCTTGACCTCTCTGGGCTTCACAGCCTCCTGTGTAAACAGCTGTAATGAAAGCGCCAGCTCCTAGTGCTGCCACGAGGGTTGAGTGAGCTGATCTGCGTCCACAAGCGAAGCCGGCCCTCGGCAAGCACTCGCTGCTAAGGGCTTCTGTCGGGGTCGTGGTCGCATCCGTCACCTGGGCTGCGAATAAATCTCAAACCCTGCCACTCCTCTTGAGCTGCTGAGTTTGGGGAAGAGGGGACTACGCCTAAGCTGATAAACACCTGCCTGGAGCGAGAGACGTGAAATGAAGCGGGAGGAAACCGGAGCACGGTCAGGGTTTTAAAGTCGCAGGCAGGTGGGGAGCAGGGTCCCCAGCGAGTACGGGGAGCGGGCAGGGCTGCCCCAGGGACACCTCTGCGGTGGCAGCAGGGCCCCGGCCGTCTGAGTGTGGCCTCTGTGCGCCCACAGAGCTGAGCCATCAGGGTCCCGTTCCGGGGTCTGGACGCGGATGCGGGGAACACGAGCGGCCCCGTCGTGGGGCCCCTGGGAGGGCTCACCTGGGCCAGGACCCAGAGGACACAGGACACGCCCCCCGGTGAGCCCTGCGGGCCACTGCTGCCTCTGGAAACTCAGCAGTCTCCTTGCCATGAGTGAGGCCGACATTCAGTTCAGCAAAAGAGGCCCAAGACCAGGCAGGCTAACGCCTCACCCCAAATCTGCTGTTCTCTGTCCAACCCCGCCTCGGGATGAGGATGCCCGCTGACCGCTCTCCAAAGCCGGAACTCGGGGACCATTTACAGCTCCGCCACCACCTGGTCCCAACGCGGCCCCCCAGATGGCAGCGCTGGGTGTCTGACGCAGCAGGTTTGAGCCAGGATGGGAGAAGATGCTGGACGAGATCAGAGTCCGAAGGGAACCACCACTGCCCGGCAGTGCCCAGGCCAGTGGGAAACGCCAGGGCTGGAAGGTGTGAGGACAGGGCCTGGGGAAGGGGGCAGTCACACTGCACCAACGGCAGCGCGCGGAACTGAGGCCACCCCGGGGTGTCCGGCGGCGAAATTCCCGGGAAATCCTCACGGAGGGAGACAAGACCGCTTCCCTGCTGAGGAACCAGCCGAGCCAGGAGGGCGGACATCCCAGGACGGGGAATTAATTCAACTACGGAAACAGAGAATAGTAATCTGCCCTGCGGCTCCTACCTGAGACTGTGGCCGAGATCAGAGGTTACAGTCCGAAGGAAACAAGACGCCGTGATTGGCTACAGAGGACAGACGCTTGTCCCTCGAAGCTTTCAGGCCACGTGAGTGCCCACGTCCTTGGAGGCAATTCCCTCTTCTTGGGAGGCATTGGCACAGCGTGTACCATGAGCTCCAGGAAGAAAACACGCTACGGAAAGTACTGGGCGTTAGGTGTACATACTGGAGCAGACGTAAATAATAAGGGCATATCGATTATTCTCAAAGCCTGGCACGAATACAATTAGCTGTGTCCTCCTCTGGCTGTGTCCTGTGTTTCCCCCAGACATGCTTTACTGTCGTGCCAGCCAGTGAAACGTTATCAAGTTGAGGAAGGGCAGTGGGTGCCTCCTCGCAGGGAAGAAATAATGAAGATGACAAACGTGCCCATTTCAAGACTTCCATGTCATGGCGTTTTTTGTATATAATCGATGTTTAATCTAAAGTGGAAAATCTTTCTCCCCTGCTGCTGCGCACGGCTGAGTGAGCAAGTGCTTGTTGCGGGGACCACACACCAGCCTCCCAGCCCTGAAATCATCGCTCCTGGACTGGGTAGAGGAGGAGGGCACGGAGCTGAAACCCCCGCCTCGCCCCCAGGAGGGACACAGACCTGACCGGTGAGACAGTTTGCACTGTAGCAGTTACACGCGTTGCCCAACAGATACGTTAAAGGCAGAGTTCTCGAACAATCGAAACGCCGCTTCTCCCACTTCTTGCAGAGCTCTGCTGGAGGGAGGGGGTATGGAAATGTGAGTGGAGGGTTTATGTCCCTGAATCCCTTAAGTTAATGACTCCAGAGCCATCCATCCAGCTCCCGCTATCCTCTCTGTGACAAGGTAAGAAGGCTTCCCAGAATGATGAAGACTTTGGAATCAAAAACAAAAGGTGATTTTTATAAAAATGTGCAGACCGCTTTCCAAGATAACTTTTACCCCCCACATAGAGAAGCTGAAAAAAGGATGTGAGTTGAATTTAGCAAGAAAGGGTCACAGGTTCAAGAAAGAAAGACCGGTTAGTGTTACACCTAAGTCCCGGCGTGAAGGAAAGATGCCCTCCACGAGGTGAGCCGTCCAGGAGGAGGCTGACCAGCTCCGGCCCTGGGCGTGTCCCCTCCCACGGGAATGGGACCCCCTCCTAAGGTGGCCTCACCCAGTCCAGAGCGCTCCCATTTTTTCAGGGGAACAAAGCTCCTGAGAACTTCTTCCAATCTTTCTTGCTTCTCTCTTCACAGCTTTACATTCCCCTTTCCTATGTCCTCACCTCTTTCACACACATCCAAAAATATTTAAATTTTTAAAAATTTCTAAGTAAATGAGAGACAGAATGGGAGGTGGTGGCCACGTGAACAAATGGAATTTTTTTAATCTATAACATCCTAGGACAAAGGTGTATTTAGAGAGTTGACCTCTCATATTCCAAAAAAGGATCGCAAGATTTAATGGTTCCTCATTGGCTATAGCGGTGGATATTTTTAAAAAATTTTTGACCCATTTGAATTACTTGCTCAACAAATACCTATAGTTTGTGCCAAGTGTTATTCTAATGTCCCAGGAAACAGTAATAAAACGAAAAAAGAAAAGGAAAAAAGGGCCCTCGTCTCAGGGGGCTTATAATCCTGGTGAAGGCAGACAGGCAGGGAAAATATAAAAGTTTGGAGATCAGGATCAGAGAGGAAAAACAGGCCAGGACCGGGGCAGGTTTCCCGAGATTTGGCACGAAAGTCTCCAGCCCAGGAAACCCCTCAGTCCTGGGCAGACCCGGAGGTGCATCACCCAAAAGTGTCAAGAATGGCCTCCTGAGGAGATGAGGACTGGGCTGGGCCTGAAAGAGGTGAGGGTGGGCAGGTGTAGACGGGGCAGGTGTAGACGGGGCAGGTGTGGGAAGAACCAGTCCAAAGGGGCAGGCCGAGGCCTTGAGGTGGGAGAGTGGGGACTAGGGTGGAGACACTGGGGACAGAGGTGTGGGTGAGCGAGGGAAGGAGACAGGACTGGGGGGAGAGGAGGAGGCATGGACTCGGGACCAGACTGCTTGGCCTCAGGTTCTGACTGCCGTTCACTGGCCCGATGACCTTGGGAAATTTATTAACATCTCTGGGCCTCGGTTTCTCCATCTGCAAAATGCAGATAATTACCCACTTCACAGGGTTGTTGTGACAATTAAAAAGTACTTGTGAAGTGTCTGTTGTGTAGTAAATGCTATTCTTGCATCTATCAAGGACCTATTTTATAAACACATAGTTAGTACTTGATTAGCTAACTTTGCCTGATGTTAGGAAACAAGAAACCTCTTGTCTCAACCGATTCTAGGTCTCATGTGATATTGTCTCTAATCGAATGTCTATAGAGTTTCATTTTGGTATAAATATATCAATATTACACACTCATAAAAAGAACTTGCACACTGACTAGCATGTAGAGTTTCATTTTGGTATAAAGATATCAATATTACACACTCTTATAAAAAGTGTGAACACTCACTAGCACTTGAACCTTTTCTACAAAGCAGTAACAATGAGAATGCTTTCAGATTTCTTCAGCAATCCTTAATTCTAGAAAATATGAAGTAATGCCTCCAAAGTTTTAAGGAAAACTTATTTTGAACCTGGAAATCCAAACCAAATCCAACTGTCAGCAAGATTGTAAAGACAAACAAAAAGGTAATTTCAGACATGCAAGAAATAAGGACATGATACTAGTAAATTTCATCCAGAATATGTTCCATTAAAACAAAAAGGTAATCTGAGAAAGGAGAAACTTGAGGAATCCAGGAAACAGGGGTGTACACAGACACATATCAGAATGATGACTAAGTTGGAGGGAAAGAAGGTGATTGGTCCAAACCAGGACTGAAGCCGATTTGAGAAAAATATTTTCAGAGAAAATATGTAGGTTCCCTTGAGCAGATAGACAACACAATCAAGATGTGAAAGATACCATTGTTTGTTAAGAATGCTAGGTGTCTTCTGTTAAGAAGAAATTTGAAAAATGCAATTAGAAAATCAAGAAAACAAAGCACTTTGCAAAAAAGCATTGTCTAAACATGGAGAAATCTAAAAGGTGGAATGATACCAAATAATTGAAGAATATGGAAAATAGAAATAATTTTACCTTACTCTTGCAATTTCACACTTGAGCAGAATTTAATGACATGAAACAACATTCATTTATCTTAGGACTAAATCATAAAACTTGGTTCTAGAGTGCATATTATTTTATAATTATAATATTCTAAAGGTTATTATTTTTTAAATTTTGTGATCTACAAAAAGTAGAAATATGAAAGATTTAATTTTAGTTATCAAACTTAATATAAACAAGAAACTTTGATAATGCAAATGTAATATAAACATGACAGAGATAAAAGGAAAGTTGGTGAAATGGAGGGAGTGAAGGAGGGATATTTCATCATTTTATGTTGAGGGTGCAAAGAGATTGTCCATAAAGTTTGTGGATTACCTTTGAGAAAATTCAACACCTTAACACTAGAAATCTTACCAATTAGGAATAGGATAAAACTTCCTTACATAAATAAATATTTTATAGCAACACCTACAATAATCATCACACTTAACAGAGAAACTTTAGTCACACATATCTCTTAATACCTTTTAAGATCAAATCTTATCTTACCATTACCATTAAGGTTTAAAATCAACAGGCCTTACCAACACTGTAAGGAAAGAAAAAGAAATGAGAAGGGAAAAGAGAGGAACAGAAGAGGTAAAACTGTCATTTCTTGGAACAGAATGAAATTAAACTACTAGAAACAAGAGGTCAGCAAGTTGCCAAATAAAATATCACCTTGTAAAACTCAACAGCATCATTCTATAAGGGTAATAACCAACTAGAAAACATAATTTAAAATAAAATCTTAGAGACAATAGCCATAAAACTATAAAACACCTAGGAATTAAATTTTTAAATGCCAAAGGCTTTATAGAGAAAAATTTTAAACTCTATTAAGTAACATAGAAGAACATCTATTACATGTTCTTAGATGGGATGTCATGATGTCAGTGTTCATCAAATTAATCTGTAAAATCACTGCAATCACAACAAAAATTCCACCTGAAATTCATATGGCAAAATAGCTAATTCAGTTTTGAAAAGGAAAATCAAATAAGCGAGCTTTGTATTTCTAGATATTAGGACAGTCTCTAAAGCTGGGGTAATAAAAGTTAGGATAACAGCACAAAGCTAGTATGAGAACAGGGAAGAGAATAGAGCAGTGGAACAGGTTAGTTCAGAGACACACCCATACGCACACACCCGTGTGTACCTACAAATACACATGTGTACATCTAATATATCATAAAGGGGGCAGTGCAAAGACAGACAGGGAAAGAGAGACTCCTCAGTAAATGGTGGTAGGAAAACATGGAGAAAGAACATCCAACCAGCACATACTCCATGACACAATGTAGAAGCCAGGTGAATGTGCATCTTGAGATTAAAAGTAAAATTATAACTTTGGTAGAAGACAATGCATCAGGATATTCCTGTGAGTTAGGGGAGGAGATGGACTAAAGGGAAGTCCTTAAGAAGGAATTCTTAAATGAAGCTCCAAATGCACAACTCATAAGGCAAAACAAAATGCCTCCAAAAGAATAAATTTTAAGGAAAAATTTCTCATCTTTCATAATGGAGAGCCCATAGATACTGAAGTTGATAAATCAAGAATCAGTAGCACAAATGTATTTGAACTATAGTAATAACCACAAAAGAATTTAAAAGAAACACAAAATTACTGGAATTTGGTTACTGTGGGATTCTGAAAATAGACTGAAAAGTATTTCTTTTCCTTTTATGAATTTTGATGTTGTTTGAATACAATCCTGTACTTTCGTGTACTGATATCATGCATGTGTTATATTTTTTTTAACTTTTTTTTTAAACAAATTTATTTATTTATTTATTTGTTTTTGGCTGCGTTGGATCTTCGTTGCTGCACATGGGCTTTCTCTAGTTGTGGCAAGTGGGGACTACTCTTCGTTGTGGTGCTTGGGTTTCTCATTGCAGTGGCTTCTCTTGTTGCGGAGCACAAGCTCTAGGCACACGGGCTGATTCAGTAGTTACAGCATGCGGACTCAGTAGTTGCGGCTCGCGGGCTCTAGAGTGCAGGCTCACTAGTTGTGGAACGTGGGCTTAGTTGCTCCGCGGCATGTGGGATCCTCCCAGACCAGGACTTGAACCCGTGTTCCCTGCATTGGCAGGCGGATTCTTAACCACTGCGCCACCAGGGAAGTCCCACATGTGTTAACTTAACGTGTTGCTTTTAACATGTTTTTAAACCATTGGTGCTGGACCTGGTCCCTCCCTTCCTGGTGATGGAAACTCTATCAGGTAGCAGAGGAGGTTGTTATAAAAGGAATCAGGGGCTTCCCTGGTGGCGCAGTGGTTGAGAATCTGCCTGCTAATGCAGGGGACACGGGTTCGAGCCCTGGTCTGGGAAGATCCCACATGCCGCGGAGCAGCTGGGCCCGTGAGCCACAATTGCTGAGCCTGCGCGTCTGGAGCCTGTGCCCCGCGACGGGAGGGGCCGCGATAGAGAAAGGCCCGCGCACCGCGATGAAGAGCGGTCCCCGCACCGCGATGAAGAGTGGCCCCCACTTGCCGCAACTGGAGAAAGCCCTCGCACGAACCGAAGACCCAACACAGCCAAAAATAGATAAATAAATAAATAAATAAATAAATAAATAAAAAAGAAAAAAAAAATCCTTTAAAAAAAAATAAAAAAAGGAATCAGATCTAGACTAGGAGGCTTTAACTTATTGTAATCACCTAGCAAGAGCACTGCAAAGCTTTCCTTTTATGCAAAATAGAAAGGTAAATATTCTCTTTATTAATCAAAATTAGTCGATGCTTGGAAGTGTATAGCTTAATAAGAGCTATGGGAGGAAATTCCTTTTGGTCAAACAGTGTCAGGAAAATCACACCAAAAATGCCACTTCACACACACATAAATGCACTTATTAATTGTACAGTTTATACCCTTTGTCTGCAGACACTTAAAAAAATTTTTAAAGTAGTCACATCAATTTCCATTTACAAATTTTATTCTAGGTTCTTAATATGTTAATTTCTGATGCTTTCTCTATCTCTCTCTCTCTCTTTTCTTATTTTTAACTCATCAGAATCATATGTGTTGTAACAAGTGATTTCATACTTTTTAAAAAATTTTAACCATTTCTTAAATTGAAGTATAGTTAATTTACAAAGTGTTAGCTTCAGGTGTACAGCAGTGATTCAGTTATACATATATATACATATATATATTCTTTTTCAGATTCTTTTCCATTATAGGTTATGACAAATTACTGAATATAGTTCCCTTTGCTATACAGTAGGACCTTGTTGTTTATCTATTTTATATATAGTAGTGTGTATATGTCAATCCCAAACTCCTGATTTATCCCTCACCAACATCCCCAGTTTTATATTTGTTATAAGGGAAGGAAGGAAGAAAGGAAGGAAAGGAGGAGAGAGGGAGGGGGAGGGAGGTGGTAGAATAATTAGGATTCAGTTATGCTGTTCACAGCAGAAAACCCAAATACAATGTCTTAAACAAATAAGGATTTTTTTTTTTCTTCTCATGTGAAATAAATCCTGAGCTGTCACTTCAGGCCTGGTAGGAAGCTGTGTGACTCCGCCGTCTTCCCAGGCTGCATCTATCTTTCTGCTCTGCTGTTTCCAGCACACTGGCCCCAACCTCAAGTTCACAAAGTGCTTACTAAGATCCAGACATCACGTATTCTTTCCTGACATCAGCAAGTACCAAGTGGGGGAGGAATGCATAGGAAAAGGAGTCCTCCTTCCATTTGAATCACTTCTTTTGGGGAACTTTCCAGAAAATTCCCTGAACACTTCTACTTTCATCACCCTGCCCACATTCTCTATATTTCTATTAAAATTCTGTTATCTGACCAGATAAATTTCTGTTACCATCTTGAGATTTTATCATCTTAAAGAGCGGTCTACCTGTGTGAACTAAAGTTGTGTGAGTGTTGATGTGAGTTTTTAAGTCTCTGCATAATTGGTTAATCACAGACTATTCTTTGGGATCCAAATACCTAAGTTGAGAATTAGCCCTAAATATTGTTATGCCTACAGACTAAATATCCACTCATTATGAATAAATTATTTTATTTAATATTTCATTGATCTAAAAAGAATTAATATCTAATGACCTACAACTGTGGTTCCCATTTCACCAGAGCTAATTCTCTCTTTTGTGACACATGTTTGTCATGCACACGGTACTGTTCAGAGATTTTACTATCTCCCTAAAGACAGCATTCGTGGATTTCAGGCTGGACTGTCATTCAAATTTACAAGGTAGGCTTATCCAGCACCAACCACGCTTGGCTTTAGGAGAGTAGCTAGGCCTGCACAAGACAAAGCATTAGGAAGGTCTCCGACACTCAGACAAGACCTCCAATCTCCAAACACAAATCCATACTGAACTTGAGAGATGAGCATTGACCACTGACATAAATGCAAATCCCATGAGCACAGGTAACTCCGGACCTGGGGTTTGTCAGTATAAACACCTTGCTAGTTGTGTCACATCCGATGGGTAACTGCCCAACTTCCATTGTTTAACGCAGCTGACAGCAAATCATAGATGACAAAATACACAATCCCGACAACCAAGAGAGCCATGTTTAGGAATCTCTCTGGTAGATATATTCCTTGAGTTGATACTGCAAAAAGGTTGATGGAGCATCAGATTTTTCTGAAGCATCCCTGGGGCTAGAGGAAGGATTACAGCCCAGCTCTGAAATCCCCTATTTTAAAAATAACTTGTATTTCAAAACATAAATTCTTACAGACAACTGTACCAGAAAATATAAAATAGATCCTGCTTCTATAGGAGGTGTGTGATTTCATAGAATTGATTATCTAGCAGTGCGTCCTTCATAATCAAGAAGGAGGCTTCTATTTAATAAAAACTTCCAAGACTATGTATTTCTTCCTGATTTTAGCTTTGACTGCATTCCCTAAGTGTTTATATGAAGTAATCTCCTCTTTAGATACTTTGGCTCTTTAGTTCTTATTACATCTTTGATGTAGGGGTTATTTAGAAAGACGTTACTAAATTTCAAAGAAATTAAGTTTTGTTATTATCATTGATTTTGTTTGTTTTGGAGGGTATTTTCCTTTTCTTTTCTTTTTATTTTTAACATAGATTTACTGTTGATTTCTGTTCATATGGTGAGAAAATTTGATCAGCAAAATCTCAGCTTTTTAGAAATCATCAAAGCAATACTTCCCAACATTTTGTTTACATTATGGTACACACAGGAATGATAATATTTGCACAGCACACTGGGTAAATGGATGAGACTGTCTGTGGGTAGAGGTGGTAACTGCCCAGGCCCTGCCCCATTTTCTGGTTAACTAAGAGGAGCTACATCTCAGCAGATCTGTGGGCCATTTGTGGAACATTTGTTGTTCAGCATTAAGGTTTCCTTGATAGTCCAGTATTTGCCTAAGAAATCAGGGATTAGGGCTTCCCTGGTGGCGCAGTGGTTGGGAGTCTGCCTGCTAGTGCGGGGGACGCGGGTTCGGGCCCTGGTCTGGGGGGATCCCACATGCCGTGGAGCGGCTGGGCCCGTGAGCCACAATTGCTGAGCCTGCGCGTCTGGAGCCTGTGCCCCGCAATGGGAGGGGCCGCGGTGGAGAAAGGCCCGCGCACCGCGATGAAGAGCGGTCCCCGCACCGCAATGAAGAGTGGCCCCCGCTTGCCGCAACTGGAGAAAGCCCTCGCACGAACCGAAGACCCAACACAGCCAAAAAATAAATAAATAAATAAATAAATAAATAAAAGAAAATCCTTTAAAAAAAAAAAAAAAAAGAAATCAGGGATTATACCACTAATATTCTACTTAGAATACAACATTTTATATGTGATTGAGCTGAGTGTTGCTTTAATTTCCTGGATTCTTGTTTAATTTTTGTTCTCTTAATCTGTCAAATTCTGAAAGAATTCTGATTACTCTTAATGTTGAAAATCTTTCCATGTTTTTGTCTTTCTAGATTTTTCTTCTGTAAATTTTCTGTTTATATCCTTTGACCATTTTTCTTCAATTTTCTATTTTTCCTATTATGTACCTATCAATAGATGTGTATGAATTATTTACAGTTCTAAATATAGATCAGTTCTTTGACCGATACATCTTCTTCCAGTCTATCTCTTTTAAATATTATGTGTGTTGCTTTTTGTTATACAGGTTTTAAAAAATTTATACAGTCAAATGTATCAGTTTTTACCTTTATAATTTGTACTGTGTGTCTCATTGAGGTATTTCCCTGTATTTTCTCTTGCTAATTTTAAAGATTTTTTAAAAATAATTAAAATCTTGATCCACCATGTTTATTTTATGTATACTGTTCAAAGGGGCCACTTTTTTTCAATTTGCAAAACCACTTACTAAATGGTTCATTCTATTTCCAAAGATTCTAATACTTCCTCTATAAAATTCCAGGGTCCCATTAAGATAAATTTTTTGGGTAAAATTATATGTTTAAAAGCTAGAAGCAATGTTTTTTAAAAATATCTGTATGCATATTGTCAAGGCACAATTATGTCTCTACCATTGGTGTTTGGTTGACTGTACCTTCACCAGTACTGTTATGATTTTCTATGTGCTCATTTTAACTGAAAAATGGTGAATTTTGGTTATATACATTTGAATTCCTTTAGTTATTCATGAAAGATCTACTTTTGTGTTTATTAACCATTTTGTATTGCTTTTCTTCTGTGAATTTTCAACTTGTGTCACTTGAAAGTTTTTCAGTTGTCTTTTATGATTTTTCCTTTAACTGTCTGTGGGTTCTATATATTGCCCTCTGTTTCAAATATCTTGAGTCAGAAAGAATATCTTGACAATTTGGTTGAGAGGGTTGAATAAATTAACTTATGTAAGTCTCAGAACAGTGCCTGGCACACAATAAATTCTTACTAATTATTGGTTACTCTTGTTAATAAGGGCAAGGTGTTTCTTTTATGACCCTGGAGATAAAATTTCAGTGCAGTCATGTGTATCAGTCCTGGCAATTAGACTCGTGTGATGGGGAAAAGCATACATGCTAATGTGAATATTCACAGTAAAAATGCCAAGAGTCAAAATTTTGCATAGAAATCCCTTAGGAAAGTACTATTTTGGAGACCAGTTTCCCATGAGTGTAAATGAGTCCAACACTTCCAGGGTTTCTGCAAACATTGGAATGATGCATACTGATTTGTATTCAGGGGCCGTTTTAGACTCCAAAAAATGCAGACGTGAGCGCTAGAAACACTTTCACAGCAGAGAGAAGCCCACTGTGAAGAGCCCTTGAGAATGTGGATGAGATAACAATAGATCCATCTCCTCCTCACATTCACTTCACAAACTTGTTGAAAAGAAGAAAACGTCTTTTTTTAAAGCTCTCCCTCTGAATGTATAAATTTGAATGCACAGAATTTATGGGCATGTGGCAGATAGTCAATAAATACTTACTTCGTGAGAGGTAACTAAACACATTCCTTTAAAAAACAGCATCATAAACTTATTCCTGCATTCACAGTTTTAAATGATCATATCTTTTAAATATATATGATATACACCAAAACAACGTCTTGTTCTCAAACACTAAAATTGTAATGAAACTTCCACCATTTATATATTTTTCCCATACGTGTGCCAGCGCTGCAGAGAAAACACGTTAGTGAATCTTAACCTATTGACTCAATTATTATCAAGTTATACAACCAAGTTTATTTCCTAAATTTAAAAAATTTTATACTTCCTCTACTGAGGTGAATGTGATGCTTTTTCTTCTGATATTGTTCTTTTTCCATAAAGGAAAACGAATGCATGAAAACACAGTGTTTTGTCAGGGAAAGGGGTAAATTCAGGTAACTGAAGCTTATCCCGTAATCACAAACACTCTTTTAAACTTTAACCAATTTTGTTCATGTCATGATATTTGTTATATACATTCTTGTTTTGTTAAACTGATTTCACATGCCATTGGATTTGCAGGGCCAATCCTATATTGGTATATTTTTTTTTTTTTTTTTAATTTTTATTTATTTATTTATTTATTTATTTATGGCTGTGTTGGGTCTTCATTTCTGTGCGAGGGCTTTCTCTAGTTGCGGCGAGCGGGGGCCACTCTTCATCGCGGTGCGCCGGCCTCTCACTATCGCGGCCTCTCTTGTTGCGGAGCACAGGCTCCAGACGCGCAGGCTCAGTAATTGTGGCTCACGGGCCCAGTTGCTCCGCGGCATGTGGGATCTTCCCAGACCAGGGCTCGAACCCGTGTCCCCTGCACCGGCAGGCAGATTCTCACCCACTGCGCCACCAGGGAAGCCCTGGTATGTTTATTTTATGCTAAGCACTATCCTTCTAATTTAGGAAGCTTCCACCCACCATACTATGATGCTTCTAGTAATGTCACATGGATTTCCCAGGAATTCCTCATCTGTGAATAACTGGCAGAGCATAATTTTGTCAAAAAGATAGAATTTGCATATCAGTATTTACTAAATAATATATCCATCAAATTATCAATTTAAGCAATATTAAGCAAATTTTTAAAAAACAGAATTATGTAAATTTAAATCATTAAATGGATTTATTAAATTACTCATATAGATCTTACATTTTAAAAGGTAGAATTCCACAACTTACATTTTCATTTAAAAAAAAAACATAATATTGGAAGTTCTAACCACAATAATCAGACAAGAAAAAGAAATAAAAGGCATCCAAATTGGAAGGGAAGAGTAAAACTGTCACTATTTGCAGATGGCATGATAAAATATATAGAAAAGTCTAAAGTCTCCACCCAAAACAATTAGAACAATAAAAGAATTCAGTAAATTTGCAGGATGCAAGATTAATATACAGAAATATGTTGCTATTCTATACATTAATAATGAACTATCAGAAAGAGAAGGCAAGAAAACAACCCCATTTAAAATTGCATCAAAAAGAATGAAATAAACTTAACCAAGCTTATTGACCAAGTTTAGGAATAAACTTAACCAAGGAGGTAAAATACCTATACCTTGAAAACTATAAAACATTGATTAAGAAAATTGAAGATGATACAAAGAAATGGAAAGCTATCCCGGGGTTATGGATTGGAAGAATTAATATTATTAAAGTGTTCATACCATCCAAAGCAACCTACAGATTTAATGCAATATTTATCAACATACTCATGACATTTTTCAAAGAACCAGAACAAATAATCCTAAAATTTACATACAATCAGAAAAGATACTGAATCACCAAAGCAACCTTAAGAAAAAACAACAAAGCTGGAGTCATCATGCTCCCTGACTTCAGACTATACTACAAGGCTACAGTCATGAATACATTGTGGTACTGGGACAAAAACAAACACACAGATCAATGGAACAGAATAAAGAGCCCAGAAATAAACCCATGCACCAGTAGTCATTCAATTAATTATAATATATGAAACTAATACTATAAATCAAATACACTTCAATAAAGAATTATGTTGGGATTAGGGTGGGTATTGCATTACATTTAAAGATGATTTTAGGGAAATTTTCCATCGTTACACCATTTGTCCAGCATACTCACCATCCCTCCACTTCTCCACCCAAGCCATATTCTTGCTCTCAAGAAATGACAACTTCACCATTATTTGCTGAGTATATACACCACCAGGTTCATCCCTGACTCCTATTTTTTTTTTTTTTTTTTGCATACCCCACATCCAAACCATCAACAGTTTCTGTTGGCCCTCTTAAAGTAAATCCAGAGCCTGACCAATTCTCAGCAAATTTAATCTTACCCTGGAATGTTGCAAGGGCTCTCTAACTTGGTTTACGGTGTCCATAATCAGTTCCCTTTGTGGAATCTTTACTCAGAGTAACAAGCAGAGTAGTTCTTTTAAAATGCAAGTTCGATCATGTCAGACCTCGATCCATAGTCCATAAGTATCTCCACCTCTCCCGTGGTGAAAGCCAGTTTCTTAGAGCAGCCTGCCTGGGTCCACACCACCTGGCCCCTGTCACCTAACCTCCTCCACTCCTAACGCTCATTCCCCTCCAGCTCACACCTGACCAGGCATGAGTCTGCCCAGGGCTCCTGCATTTGCTGTTCCCCTACCTGCATACTCTTCCTCAAGAGAGCTACTGTTTTTGCTAAAATACAGTTTCTCCAATAAGGACTTTGATGACCACTGTATTTAAATAGCAGCCCCATCTTCCCAATCTTCTTTCGCTGCCTCATTTTTCTTCCATAATACTTATTACCATATGATACTATTTATTTTTAATTATGTGTTTAATATCTGTCACTCCCCCATTGCAATAATTATTTTTTCCTGTGTTGTCTTTAGTATTTAGAAAAAAAGCCAAGCATATTCTAGGTGCCAAATAAATGTTGGTTTAATAAACAAATATTGAGTACATACTATGTCTCTAAATTTAATCACCTTCATTTTGGCCTTTCAACATATTTTTTGAAATTTTTATGTAGGTTTTCATGCTTCTATGTGATAAGAATGTGCTTTCTATCATCTTTTTAATTGGTTATTAATAGGGTATAAAAAAGGTGTTCTTTTTGTAGATTGATTTTTGATCAGCCACCTTGCTGAACAATATCACGATTTTCTTATCAATTTCTCGATAGATCAGATAGTGCCTGCAAACAATACCAGTTTTTTCTTTTCTCCAACATTATTATTCCTAATTTATTTCTCTTTTTTACTGTACCTTCCATTAGAATGCTGAGAGTGGGCTGCTTTTCTTATTTCAAGCTCTGGAGGGACTGACTTTTGTGTTTCACCATGAAATAGAGTGTTTCCTGCAGTTTTCTGATAGTTTTATCAAATTAAGGAAATTTCTTTCTTTAAAGATTACTGGGCTTCCCTGGTGGCGCAGTGGTTGAGAATCTGCCTGCCAACGCAGGGGACACGGGTTCGAGCCCTGGTCTGGGAAGATCCCACATGCCGCGGAGCAACTAGGCCCGTGAGCCACAATTACTGAGCCTGCGCGTCTGGAGCCTGTGCTCCGCAACAAGAGAGGCCGCGATAGTGAGAGGCCTGCGCACCGCGATGAAGAGTGGTCCCCACTTGCCACAACTAGAGAAAGCCCTCGCACAGAAACGAAGACCCAACACAGCCATAAATAAATAATAATAAATAAATAAATAATTAAAAAAATAAATAAATAAAATAAAGATTACTAAGCATTTTTATCAGAAATGGTAGAGTTCAATCATTTTTTCTTAGAATCAATTGGATAATCATTGTTTAATATTTAATTTTTTAATATTAAAATATTTTTCATCTTTTATTAAGTAATGCAGTGATTTTTTTACATATATAGATGTCTTAATATTGAACCATTTATGCATTCCTCAGATATATGCCAGTTGGTCATGAAGCATTATTCTTTTCTGAAAATGTTTTATGTAATAGTTAAAACATGTATCTGGAGAGAGGGAGGAAAAAAGAGAAAGAGAGATAGACTGTGAAACATTACAATAAAATGAATAATCAAAAACTTTTATCTTAAGAACAATTGCATCTAATTTTGTACTGTTCTCTATCAAATCTCTGACTCCCCACTTTCTTAATTTTGTAATTATCACTCCTTTTCTTGTTTGTTAAGTCTTTTTTCATATATATATACACACAATAATGTATATATGTATATCGTATATACAAGGTCTGTGCGTGTGTATATGCACATATACACATACAGACAGATCTTAAGATTTTAGAGTTTCCAAAGTATTTTTTTTTAATTTATTTATTTATTTTTGGCTGCACTGGGTCTTCGTTGCTGAGCATGGGCTTTCTCTAGTTGTGGCGAGCAGGGGCTACTCTTCGCTGCCGTGAGCAGGCTTCTCATTGCAGTGGCTTGTCTTGTTGCGGAGCACAGGCTCCAGGCGTGCGGGCTTCAGTAGTTGTGGCACGTGGGCTCAGTAGTTGTGGCTTGCAGGCTCTAGAGCGCAGGCTCAGTAGTTGTGGCGCACAGGCTTAGTTGTTCCGCAGCATGTGGGATCTTCCCAGACTAGGGCTTGAACCCATGCCCCCTGCATTGGCAGGCAGATTCTTAACCACTGCGCACCAGGGAAACCCCCAAACTATTTTTATAGGACCCAGTTCAACAAGGATGAGGGTCTTTGAGAATCATAAGGTAAGAATAACACCTAAGACCAAGGGAAATCCATACTGTGCAGTGATCAGGAGGGCCTACTTAGTTTTAATTATCTCTTTTAAATCCTTTCATGGAAAGCCAGTGATCTCCAAGGGAGGAAGTTGGTATTATTCAGAGGTGGGTAGTTCAAAACAGAATCTTAGCCAGTTTTCTTTCTTTGCTCTCTCTTTGATCTGTGAATTGGCTTAAACCTTGCTTGTATCGAGACAAAACTTTGGCTCCCTGCCAATTCTTTTATCTATGTAACTCGGGCAAAGTTCTTAAAAATGAACCCTGGGATATTTTATAGACACTATATGAGCTCTGCCTGTGTCAGCTTACGGACAGTAGTGTGCTAGGATCTTTAAAAGCACCACAGATGCTTCTTTCAGAGGCAGACTCATCTGAAGGGGAAAAAAATCTAAACACATTTACAAGAATTAGCTATAAATCCACAGAATTGCTAACTACTCTGTAAGTGCTCTGAACGGCAATCCTTGCAGAATATTATATAATAAAATCATTTGATCCTTAGAAGAGAATTTAACTGAAGAAGAGAGTTTCAGGTAACTTAATATATTTCAATGTTTGTCTCTTCTCATTTGGCCAAAGAAATAAACTCCAAGTCTTTGAATGGCAAGGATCAAATCCATTAGCAGGAACTAAAAAGCTTTTTTTTGTTGTTCTTTGTTTGTGTGTTGTGATTGTGGCTGCCCATTTCTGTAAACTTACAAAAAGTCATTGAATGGTGCACTGAATTTTATGGTATATAAATTATATCTCAATAAACCTCTTAGGAATAAAAGAGGTTTCACAACATATAATGCTGGAATTCCAAATCTGGCAAAGTTTTCAAACGTTCACTAACAAAACTGAAATACAGGAAAGGAAAATCCAAAAATGTTTTAGTAGAACAGTATATTTGGAGATCTATGTTTACAAAGCAAATTGGGTTTAATTCTAGCACTTAGCCAGAAATATGGGGCAGTTTTGGGAAGTATTGTCCAACTACTGTGTGGGAGTGGAGATGGCTATCCATTCTGGTAAGTTCAGCAGAATTCCTTACTTCTTTGAAGTCCTACTCAGTAGGAAATTACAAGGTCTAAAATAGATTATAAGCCTAAAGATAGAAAATGACTGCATTGCTAGTAAAACTACTTAACAATGAAGTTTAAAGTGTATAAAATAATTTAAGTATTTCAAATACATAGAAATTTGTGTATATTTGTGCAAAAATCATCAAAACAATGAACTGTATGCTGCCAGGAAAGATACTTAGCTCTTTTAATTGTGGGACTTAACCATGTAATCACTAAACCTACATAAAAGAATCAAAGCCCCGCAGGAAACAAAGGTGGATGAGGTGAGGGTAAAATTTAGAAAGACTGTTATAATGGCAAAGTAGGATAAAAGAATTGCTGATGACATAATAATGAATAAGTCAATCCAACAAGAGGATATAGTATTTGTAAATTCACATTTACCCAACATAGGAGCACCTAAATGTATAAAGAAAATATTAACAGACCTAAAGGAAGAAAATTGCATCATACAAATAATAGTAGGGGACTTTAATACCCCACTTACATCAATGGTTAGATCATCCAGAAAGAAAATCAATAAGGAAATATTGGCCTTAAACAACACTTTAGAACTTATAGCCTTAGTAGATATTTACAGAACATTCTATTCAAAAACAGCAGAATACACATTCTCTTCAAGTGCACATGGAACGTTCTCCAGGCTAGATCATATGTTAGGCCATAAAACCAGTCTCAATAAATTTAAGAAGTTTGAAATCATATCCAGCATCTTTTATGAGCACAGTGGTATGAAACTGGGAATCAATTATAAGAAGAAAACTGGAAAAGTCACAAACACATGGATACTAAACAACATGCTACTAAACAACCAAAGGTTCAACAAAGAAATCAAAGGGGAAATCAAAAAATACCTGGAGACTAATGAAAATGGAAACACAATACTCCAAAATCTATAGACTGCAGCAAAAGCAGTTGCAAGACAGAAATCCATAGTGATAAAATCCTACCTCAAAAAATAAGAAAAACCTCAAATAAACAATATAACTTTAAACCTAAAGGAACTAGGAGAAGAACAAATGAAGCCAAAAGTCAGTAGAAGAAAGGAACTTGTAAAGCTCAGAGAGGAAATAAATGAAATAGAGACTAAAGCAGGAGAAAAGATCAAAGAAACTAAGTGCTGGTTCTTTCAAAATATAAACAAAATGACAAAACTTTAGCCAGATTAATGAAGTAAAAACTAGAGAGGGCTCAAATAAATAAAATCAGAAATGAAAGTTACAAAAATATAAAATATCATAAGAGATACAAAAATACAAAAACTCATAAGAGATTACTATGAATAATTATACACCAACAAACTGGACAACCTAGAAGAAGTGGATAAATTCCTAGAAACAGGCAACCTTCCAAGGCTGAATCATGAAGAAATAGAAAATCTGAATAGATTTATTACTAGTAAGGAGATTGAATCAGTAATCAAAAAACTCCCAATAAAAAAAGTCCAGAAACAGATGGCTTCACTGGTGAATTCTGTCAGACATTCAAAAAAGATTTAACACCAATCCTCCAAACTATTCCAAAAAATTGAAAAGGAGGGAACACTTCCAAACTCATTTTACGAAGCCAGCGTCACACTGTTTCAAAACCAAAGACAAAAAAAAAGAAAATTACAGGCCAATATCCCTGATGAACATAGATGCAAAAATCTTCAACAAAATATTAGCAAACTCATTTCAACAATACTTTAAAAGGATCATCCACCATGATCAAATTGGTTTATTAAATGGATGCAAAGATAGTTCAACATCCACAAATCAATCAACATGATACACCACATTCACAAAGTGAAGAATAAAAGTCATATGACCATTACAACAGATGCAGGAAAAGCACTTGACAAAATTCAATGATAAAACTCTCAATGAAGTGGGTGTAGAGGGAATGTAGAAGGAATAAAGGCCAGAGATGATAAACTCACAGCTAACATCATTCTCAATGGGGAAAAGCTGAAAACTTTTCCTCTAAGATAAGGAACAAGACAAGGATGTTCACTCTCACCATTTTTATTCAACATGGTATTGGAGTCCTAAGCCACAGCAATCAGACAAGAAAAAGAAATAAAAGGAATCCAAATGGGAAAGGAAGAAGTAAAACTGTCACTGTTTGCAGATGACATGATACTATATATAGAAAACCCTAAAGACGCCACCAAAAATTATTAGAACTAACAAACAAATTCAATAAAGTTGAAGAATACAAAATCAATATACAGGAATCTGTTGTGTTTCTATACACTAATGATGAAAAATCAGAAAGAGAAATTAAGAAAACAATCTCATTTACAATTGCGTCGAAATAAGAAAAATGCCTAGGAACAAATTAAAGCAAGTAGGTGAAAGCCCTGTATAATGAAAACGATAAGACATTGATAAAAGAAATTGAAGAAGACACAAAAAAATGGAAATCTATACAATGCTTATGAATTGAAAAAATTAATATTGTTAAAGTGTCCATACTACCCAAAGCAATCTACACATTCAATGCAATCCCTATTAAAATTTCAATGATGTTTTTCATAGAAACAGAACAAATAATCCTGAAATTTATTTGGAACCACAAAAGACCCCAACTACCAAAGCAATCTTGAGAAAGAAGAACAAAGCTGGAGGTTTCAAAATCCCAGATTTCAAACTACACTACAAAGCTATAGTAATCAAAACAGTATTGTATTAGCATAAAATAAACACATGGATCAATGGAGCAGAGTAGAAAGCCCAGAAATAAACCCATGCATATATGGTCAATTAATCTATGACAAAGAATGCAAAAATATACAATGAGGAAAGGACAGTCTCTTCAGTAAATTGTGTTGGGAAAACTGGGCAACTACATGCAAAAGAATGAAACTGGGCCACTCTCTTACACCATATACAAAAATTAACTCAAAATGAATCAAAGATTTGAATGTAAGACCTGAAACCATTGAGCCCCTAGAAGAAAACATAGGCAGTGACTTCAGTGACATCAATCTTAGCAATGTTTTTTTGGATCCGAATCTGCAGGCAAAGGCAACAAGAGTAAAAATAAACAAGTAGAACTACATCAAACTATTCATAAAAAGCCTCTGCACAGCAAAGGAAGCCATCAACAAAATGAAAAGGCTGCCTACTGAATAGGGGAAGATATTTGCAAACCATATCTTTAATGAGGAGTTAATATCCAAAATATATAAATAACTCATACAACTCAATAACAACAGCAAAAATCCCAATCAGTTTTAAAAATGGACAAAGTATTTGAATTGATAGTTTTCCAAAGAAGACAAAGGTTAAATTAAATTAAATTAAATTAATTAAATTAATTGAAAATAGTATTGTTGATGATTCAAACTGGTCTCAACACATAAAAATTTATATTCCCAACTTCAACTTAATTTGAAAACAAACAATAACCAAAAGTAGCCAATTCTCGATTTATTAAGTTATGCCATGGTCAAAACTAGCAGAAGACCACAGAACCTAACTCCTAGAAGAATCTGTCAGAGTTGAAAGGCTTCCCAAATAAGCCACCCCTTGTTGGTTGCCCTCTACAAACTTTCTGACAAATGATGACCCTGGTACCTCCCAGCATTTATTCTGATTTTGGGAATCAACCATTTCAGCATACAAAAATGGAGACCCCCCCAAGCTGTGCCGTGTGCAGCATACACAACTGCACAGCTGGCCCTCTCTTGCCTTGCATGACACAGTCAAGGTGAACCTTGCTGTAGGAGAGGCATGTGATCCAGGCTAGCACAATCAGATGCTTCTGCTTAGAGCTGGAATCTTGAACCAAGTGATACATTCAATCCAAAGGTGGCACCTGAGAAGGTAGTCCATTAGTTCCTTCTCCCCTGTCCCTGGAGCTGCCCTAGGTATTGATTTGACACTTAATTCTTCAGCTTTTCCAGCAATTCTGTGGGTTACTTGAACTCTAAGCAATATATATATTTATAGCTGTAGTTACATATTTTTTTAAATTATTCAGAGACTGTTCTAATTGCTGGCTAAGGACCATGGCTCACACAGTGCCTGTGCTCTGATAGAAAATCATTTCCCCATCAACCGTGTCCTCTGAGCAATTCTGGCTGTAAGACATGCTCCATCATACCAGATGACACTTCTACCCCATCGTCCAAACTCTACTTCCTGA
Source organism: Balaenoptera acutorostrata (assembly GCF_949987535.1). Lineage (NCBI taxonomy): Eukaryota > Metazoa > Chordata > Mammalia > Artiodactyla > Balaenopteridae > Balaenoptera > Balaenoptera acutorostrata. The sequence continues at coordinate 2,000,249 of NC_080075.1, forward strand.
GGCTGCCAATCAAACTGAATCCTTTTTCTACGTAATCTCTAAATTCTTAAAGGTTGGTTCTATGTTCATTCTGCCCACATTTGGCAAAATCTTCCCTGATTTTTCAGCCGGTCTTTTTTTGACAAGTCAGGTATTATACAAATATTCCATTCCAGCCCCTTAACTTTTTGCATGAAGAAAATGTGTAATCTATGGCCACCAGTTATAGCCTAAAACTTAACAAACATCTTACCAGGCATAGTCTTGGGCATAACTGGGACCAAGTGAATGAATATGGATGTTTTAAAAGGAAATGCAGCACAAAGTTAACAAAGAGCTGTGGACAGATGTGTGGGGTTTGGTTTGGTTTTGTTTTCTATGTTGTTAAGACTCCAGAAAACATCTTGAAAAATAGACAATTTATAAGTAATCCTCGTCCTTAATCTGAGGTGTTTATTTCTGTATTCATCCACTTAACTGGCTAGCTTGGGCTCAAGAATTTCCTTAGAAAGAGGACTGTTCCGCTGAGAAATGATGTCCCTTCTTTGCATTTGCTGAGATTCCTGACTACAGGCTTTCAGAGCTGCCTTAGAGACACTGCTTTTTACATCTCTTTAGGACAGGACCAGTAAATACATTCACTCACAGCTCTTAATCCCACGTCCTCTGCTGTGCACACACAGTGACTCGGTGTGTGACTCAGGGACCCCTCCCTGGAAGTCCCAGCCCTCCTCAGCCAGGAAGACTTCCTGAACTTCAGGGTGTGATGCAGACTTACCTCTGAGGTAGGCCTCATCGAAGCCATTCTGCCCATCCTGCCATTTTACAGTCTATAAATTTCAGTTAACGTTTTATCTTCGTGCTTACACACTGAGGAAGTTACAAAAGGCCGTACTTAGAAAAGTCAAGTTGATAATCATGGTAAATACCAATCAAACTGAAATATCACATTGGGACAAGCTGATCAGTGCTAATTCTGCTGCGATTTTCCTTGTGAATTAAAATAAGAAAATCTTCCCATATTAACTACTGATCGAACATTTATTCAATGTGTCTGAACTTGTTCGAATATACACGGGGTGCTTTTGGTTTGCCAGTAGCTGCTGCTGACTCTGTTCCCACTTCACACCCACCTGAGTCAGTCTCCAGAAAGCCCACAGCTCTGTTCTAACTTAGGATTTGGGGGTAAGCTTGGGGGCCCAGTGGACCCAGCAGGTTCCATCTCTGCACTTCGGGTACAGAGAACAGAAAGGGATGATTCTGGTTTGTCTTCTCCTGGCCACATCACACCCCGTCTGTCCAAGGCCCAGCAGCTCAGAGAGGAGACAGGCACAAGCGTTGCCGGAAATTTCTCCCTCAGCCACTTTCCCTTTGCAGCGGCCCCTGTGAGTGAGTGTGTGTCCCTGGTTATGTCAGGTATGCCCATCTCCATCCCAGGATCCAGTAGCGGAGGCAATCAGCCTGTGCTCCTGGAGGGCAGGGATGAGATCACATCATGAACTCAGGGTTTGTTGTTTCATCCCAAGTGCCATGCATAAGATGAAAACCCTCACGTAATTGAAGACAGGGAAGAAAAATGTGAGAAATCAGCTCATAGACAAGCAGTAAACCTTCTGAAAGTGGAAGGAGAATCAATCCAAAAAGTACTTCTCGGGAACAATATATTAAAATGAACATACATATATACCATATATATTTACATACATCACCACAATTCCATGCCAATTAACTTCACCAAGATTTCAGATGTCTATATTTCAAACTCAAGAAGCAAACAGGGCGAAAATGCCTCAAAATCAGCAAAATTTAATCTCAAAAATCTGTCTATTTTATAAACACTATGTTATTTATATGTTAGTGTATATATATACATACATATATATGTTATAAATACATGATACTATTATGACATGTCTAATACAATTTGTCCCATGGAAGCATGCAATGAATCAAGTAAAACCTCTATCTTCATGGTGTGCACCACTCAAAGAAAACTTCACTAAATAGAGGGACCACATTCCCAATCCAGCTTATCAGACTTACTTAACAGCTTAGGGACAGTGTCCACAGGAGGCCCGAACAAAAGATTGTTGGGTCATTCACCATTTCCTTTAGTCTTGTGAAAATAATCCAGAATTTATAATCATGAGGATAGCAATGATGCTTACATTTCATGTTGGAGTTTTAAATCAGTTTCTTAGCCATTATGTGGTTTGACCTCACCACAACGGATATTAGTTATTCATAGCAATCATTACCTCCATTTTACAGAAGAGAAAAAGCAAACTCTGAAAGTTTGTCACTTCTCAGAGGCTGTACAGTTAGTCCTTAAACCCAGATCTTAGGGGTAAAATCCAGTGCTTTTTCTGCTAAGCTGCTTCTTCTGTGATAACTTACATTTCTAAAGTAAGCAGCATTTACAAAGCATGGAGGCAAGTGGGGCAGATACTGTAGTCCCAAATTTCAGACTAGGAAGCTGAGGCTCTGAGCATTAAATGACTTTCCTAAGAACCTCTAACTGGTTTGTAAGTGAAAAAAAAATAATGGATTCAAATCAAAGAGTCTTGAGTTCAAGTTCAGCCTTCTCTTCCTAGCAGCACGATGACCAAGAGGCCAGAGGTAAAATCTCGCTCACAAGAGACCCGAGCTTTGGAGTCAGAGCTGGGCTCCCACTCCCGTTGCACCTTGAGCCGTGGGCTGGACTGTGTAACCATCTCAGGATCAGAGCCCTCCTGCCTCATCCAACATCTCAGACCCAATGTGATGAAGCTGAACTTGGGATTCACGGCGGCTTCTCCTAACACGTTGCTGTTTTAAGGGCGCCTCCCTTTGTGATGGGTACCAGGCCCCACCCAGTGGAGTGACCAGACGCTGGCCTGGTCCTGCCCCTCAGCCGCCCAACCAGCCTGTAGCGGACTCACGCCTGCCCTGCTCCACTCCCTGTGGGTCCCACACTGCTCCCTGCTCCTCCTTCCAACCTCTTCTCAGCTCTGCAAACAATCCAGCCTCATCAGATCAGGTCCCTTCTCCACCCAAAATCCTGTAACCGTTTCACATTGTTCTGGCAAAAAGCAAAGTCCCCTCGTGGCCCTGCATGACCTGGACACGGCCTCCTGAATCAACCCCATCTCAATCTCCATCCCCATCCTTCTGGACACAGGGCTCTGTGCTGAGACCCTTATGTCATTATCTCATGAGTTCTCAAAAGCTCCACCAACCCACACAGGAGTATTACACAGCTCGTGCACTAGACCTCTCTGTACTGTACTGGTTCTTATGCATAACAAGGAAAGTCAAATAAATATTTTGGAACTATTAGGGTTTTTTTTTTTCTTTTGGTCTCCATTTCCAAGCTTAATCTCTTATTACTGTTAAAGCATATGCTATTAAAACACTTAGTATTCAATCAAAGTAGATTTACTGAGCCTGGCTTACCAGTATGAAACATAAGACGTGAAATCCAAACACATTTGCAGAACAATAGAAATCCTTAATTACTAATGGTTATAAGAAAACCGATACTTGGCCCTAAATTTCTCAATGAAAATTCAACTCATGAATCCTCAAATTGTTCTTTTTTCAACAGAGGTTTGAATTTGTGTTTGCTATTCACTGGTGACACGTGTACACAAGTATCTGCATACACAGCCCCTGACACTGAAGAACCACAGCACAACTTAGGAAACTGCCTGCTTGTCCTTCTTTTAGGAAGCAGAATTGGAAAACGACTACTGGTATACTTTTTATCAGACTTTCAAGTTTGGTATTTCAGAGTTTATACTTTATTGGGTTATTCAATCGGTGATATTAAATGTTAGATTGGCCCTGCCTGGGGTAAATCTTTGGTCAAAGTACTTATTTTGTCAACGAAGAAAATAATAGTTTTAAGTTTCTGGGAGGTCTCACAAGATGGGAAGGGGGAGGTGAAGACTATGAACAGTGTGAGGTAGGGAATCCAATCCTAGTTACTGTGAGAAATTTATGATTTCTTTTGGGGGAAAAACTGAATTCTGCCTGTTCCAGGAAAGTGCATGAGCATTAGAGTTTATGGCAGCCACTGTGGATCAAGATTTTATTCTTTCCTTGTAGAATATCCAATAAAGTGTAGATTTTAAAAAGAGATAGAATAAATTAAACCAAGGACTTGAAAGAGCTGTACACTGAAAACTATAAGACAGCAGTGAAAGAAATTGAAGAAAACACCAGTAAATGGAAAGATATTCTGTGCTCATGGATTGGAAGTCTTAATATTGTTAAAATGTCCATGCTACCCAAAGAAATCTACATATTCAATGCAATTGTTATCAAAACTCCGGTGACATTTTTCACAGAAATAGAATAAAAAATTCTAAAACTCATATGGAACCACAAAAGACCCCAAATAGCCAAAGCAACCTTGAGAAAGAAGAACAAAATTGGAGGCATCATGCTCCCTGATCTCAAACTATATTACAAAGCTATAGTAATCAAAACAATCAATTAATTTATAACAAAGGAGTCAAGAATATACAATGGAAAAAGGACAGTCTCTTCAATAAATGGTGCTGGGGAAACTGGACAGCCACATGCAAAAGAATGAAACTGGACCTCTATCTAACACCATATACAAAAATACTCACTCAAAATGGATTAAAGGCTTGAATGTAAGACTTTAAACCATAAAACTCCTAAAAGAAAACACAGGCGGTAACTTCATTGACGTTAATCTTTTTTGGATCTGAATCCACGGCAAGGTCAACAAAAGCAAAAATAAACAAGTGGGACTACATCAAACCAAAAACTTCTGCACAGTAAAGGAAACTGTCAGCAAAATGAAAAGGCAATCTTTATGGAACGGAAGAAAATATTTGCAAATCAATATCTTGTAAGGGGTTAATATCCAAAATACATAAAGAACACATACAACTCAATAGCAAAAACACAATCAATTAAAAAATGGGCAGAGGATCTGAGTAGATGTTTTTCCAAAGAAGACATACAGATGACCAACAGACGCATGAAAAGGTGCTCAGCATTGTTAATCATCAGAGAAATGCAGATTAAAACAACCATAAGATATCACCTCACAGCTGTCAGATAGGCTGTCATCAAAAAGAACACAAACAACAAATGTTGGGCAGGATGTACAGAGAAGGGAACCCTCTTGCACTGTTGGCGGGATATTAATTGGTGCAGCCGCTATGGAGAACAGTGTGGAGGTTCTTCAAAAACCTAAAAATAGAACTACCACGTGATCCAATAACTTCACTCCTGAATATAAATCTGAAGAAAATGAACACATTAATTTGAAAAGATACATGCACTGCTATGTTCATAGAACAGTGTTATTTACAATAGCCAAGACATGGAAACAACCTAATTGTCCACTGATAGATGAATGGATAAAGAAGTTGTGGTAGATATGCAACGAAGTATTACTCAGCCGCAAAAAAGGGTGAAATTTTGCTCTTTGAGACAACATGGATGAACCTCAAGGACATTATACTCAGTGAAATAAGTCAAACAGAGAAAGACAAATACCGTATGATTTCACTTGCATGTGAAATCTAAAACCAAAAATTTTTAATGAGCTCATAGATACAGAAAACAGATTTGTGGTTGCCAAGGGCAGGGAACGGTGAGTGAATGAAATGGCTGAATAGGGTAAAAGGTACATATTTCCCGTTATAAAATAAATAAGTCATGGTGATGTCATGTACAGCACGGTGACTATAATTAATAATACTCTATTGTATATTTGAAAGTTGCTAAGTAGACCTTAAGAGTTCTCACCACAACAAAAAATATCTGTAACTATATGTGGTAATGCATGGTAACTTAGACTTATTGTGGTGATCATTTCACAACATATACAAATATCTAATCATTATGGTGCACATTTGAAACTAGTACAATGTTGTATGTCAATTATACCTCAATAAAAAAAAAAGTATGGGATTTTTTTAAATGACTGAATGAAAACCGACTTCATAATAATCAACATATGCCTGTGTATTTTTAAATGTTAATACTTATGCAATTCTGCATACTTTGTTTGAATGAAATAAAGCATAGTATCAAGTCAGATTACTGAGTCATTGGGAGAAAAAAAAAAGTAAACACTTTTTTGAAGAATTGCCAACCTGTTTTCCCCAATGGCTGTCCTTGTGCATATCCTCAAAAGAATTGAAAGCAGGGACTCAAACAGAAACTTGAACACCCATGGTCACAGCACCATTATTCACAATAGCCAAAACGTAGAAACAACCCAAGTGCCCATCAACAGAGGATGGATAAACAAAATGTGGTCTATACTTGCCGTGGAATATTATTCAGGCTTAAGAAGAAACAAAATTTTGATACATGCTATGATAAGGATGAACTCTGAAAACATGCTAAATGAAATAAGCCAGACACAAAAGGACAAATATCATACAATTCCACTTAGATGAGGTCCCCAGAAGAGTCAAATTTATAGAGAAAGAAAGTAGAATGGTGGGTGCCAGGGGTGGGGGAGGGGAAATGGGAGTTTTGTTCAATAGGGACAGAGTTCATATTTGAGATGATGAAAAAACTCTGGAAATGGGTAGTGATGGTGATTATACTACATTGCAAAAGTACGTAATGCCACTGAGCTGTGCACTTTAAAATAGAAAAGCTTATGTTATGTATATTTTACCACAATTTTAAAAATCACTTAAAATGAAAAAATTTAGCAGAGTTTACATCTTTAGAATGTATAAAGAGAAGTATGGGCTCTTTGATTCATTCATTAGCTCTGAGGGCTAGGTGACATGGAGCCAAGGGCTAGATTATGGGATATAGATATCTCATCCCCAAATTCCGAAGCCGAGTAAGCAGTCTTCAACAATGCTAACCTTTCCCAACTAAATGGAAGGACCGTAATCATGTTGTGGGGATTTAAGAAAGAAAAGGAAAATAATGCAGGGGAGGGGGGAGAATATTACATGTTCCAATTATACTGAAGTAAACATCCTCAGCCTGTGCTTTACAATAAACAATTGCAAAAGAAAACGAAAAAGGAGAATTGAAATGAGAACATTTAAACAATTTGCCAATGAACGCACACCTAGAAATCAAGCTGAGATTAAAACCTAAGTCTTCTAAGATTAAAAGCCCAGTGTTTGCTCCATATGACTACACACGGAAAAACAAAACACACACATACAAACACGCAAGCATGTGCGCCCACACCAACTTTTGTTTTAAAAGAGTCACGTAACTAACTTGTTCCGACTATCCCTTCTGATCCTGACTCATCTAATCCTACCCCTGGTCTGCATACTCAAGCCCGCAAGCCCATCCTATATGTGGATTGTGTGTTTGTATGAGTAATTGACCACAGACAGAAGGAATGGAAATGTCAGCTGTTCTCAGCCACTGCCGAAGGGGCCCAGCACCCCCTGCCCTGGACCACTTCCCCAGGTAGCCCCACCAGAATTGGTCACGGTTAGTGGATTGGATTAGACCCACCCTATTCGTCACACGTTTCCACTGGGACCTCAGAATATCCGCCTTTGGTCTGAAATTGCAAGTGGTTGGTATTTCACTGAAAGCAAACAGCACAGAGACAAACGTGCCGATGGCCACATGCTCAGCGTGGCTGTCCTCTCCCAACTTTGCCCCTGCTTTGTCTTTAACGAGATCAGGTTGGGATCAGGTTTCCGAGGCTGAAATTCAAAGCCACTGCTGCAGCGCAAGGCTGGCTGCGTCTGTAGTAACCGACGGTCCCCTCGGGCTAGCGAGAGGCCTGACCCTCCTGGCAGCCTCTCGTCACCCTGGAGGAGGGCTATTTCCTCTCCCTTTATTGGCACAGTTGCCAACTGTGTTGGTTTATTATCAGCTGAGGTTTGGGGACACCTCAGTTACAGCGTTTGGTTTTGAATTTGCAATTGTCCCATTACACTAATCTCACTCTCTGAGTCTTTAATGAAATCCCTCAGGTACAGGGTCTCTGGTCGCTTCGCTTTGTGTCCTGCCGACCTCACTGCTTGAGTTCCCGCCCAACAGCCGCCCAGAGAACAAACCCTCAAAAAACTGTAAATTCACCCAATTTCCTTAAGGCCCTTTAAGCCCATCACTTACAAAGGCCGGTGTGTTTTCCTTGATGGTCCTATTGGGAAACCATATTTACATCAATCTGGGTTTCTCAAAGTTATTTCTACAGTGAACACTTGCTATTCCTCCTTCCTATTTGATTGAAGCAAATTCCTTTTTACAAGGGATCAATGAATTTTTATCTTCTTTTCTTTGTTGGGGGGCGGGGAATCAAGAGTCAACCAAGTATTGCCTTGTATTTTTACAAAAACCCACCCAATGTCTCAGCCAGTCACAGCCCCGTGGCCCCTCCACCTTTTCTAGCTCTGGTGGTGCATAAACGTGATTTACACCAGACCACCCAGCAGTCACCCCCCAAAGACACAGCAAATGCTCCCCTTGCCCTAGTCTTCCTTTCCCGGGCCACGTGTGTGTCAATCATGGGGCTTCAGGCAATTTCAAAGCATCTGGCCTGTGTGCTTCCACATATGGAAAGGAAATTGGGCCCAACAATCATAAAATAACCAAAAACATGTGTCTTCTCCCCGTCACTCCCAGTTTCTAATTAAGCTCCTTCCTATAAGCGTTCCCAGCAGATATTGCAAACCCCGTCACTTTCTTTTCTATCCTGTCATACGCAGCTTGATTTATGGGCTGGCTTCTGCACACTGCAAATACAGAAGTGTGGCAACCCCAGTCAACGGCAGTCATAGTAAAGCAGGTGGGTAATGCTCAGCGCACAATCACTGGAAATGCACATTCGCAAAACCCTATCAGTGTCATTTGGGTCCATATCAAGTCTGCACCTGTACCTGTGCATGGCCACGCACATATCTGTGTATATGGTGCCTAGGGCCCAGGGGCCACATGCACCATCTCCAACTCTTCATCACAGCTGGGACCTCTGCGGGCCGGCTCCCACCAGGCCAGCAATTCTACCACCTGAGTATGGGAGGTTCTGGGGCCACGTTAACAATCCGGTCACAAGGAATAATCACTGTAATGTCCCAGGTGTTCTTCTCATGTGGGAAAACCCAACATGGGTACCAGGAGGCCATATGGCTTCCTGTAGAGCCAGGATGTAAATACTTCCTTTCTCCGGGGCTCACTCAGCGTCATGGGCAACTGTCAGCTTCCTTGTACTGAGTGCCCTGCCCAGTGCTTCGTCCCAGGCACTTGTGGCCAGTTCTGGGGGAGAATACGGCTGCGGGGAGAGAGAAGGGTGGGAGGGGAGAGGAGGGAGGGAGAGCCGCAAGAAGAGAAAGGAGGTCGGGAGGAACACACAGAATTTAAAATGGAGAGAAACAGATAGTAACTTAAAAAAAAAAAACCAACTCTGCATTTATAAAATGACAACCTTAAAAGCGCTATTAAATTACAACTACTTGGTGTGAGGATGATACTGAGAACTGACCTAGATAGATCAGGAAAGGTGTGTGGAAAGTTTATCTCCCTTTTCTTATTAAGCGAGACCCCTGTGTAGCTCTGTGTGAGTGTGTGTGTGTGTGTAAGTGTGTGTACTGGAGGAGTTGTCTAGAACCCAAAGGAAGGCTTCAAATATGCTGAAACAATTGAAAAGACCTACTTTCTTTCACCTGTAATATTGCCCACCACAGTTATGAAAGGATCCGAGGGCTATTTCCTGCCCTTTTTCATTATGGTCCACCTTCCTTTTTCTAACCGGTGTTTAGTGACAGGTCAGAATGATGGCAAAACAGCTGTTGGAGCCCAGCATCCTGCCTAGTGCACACCAGGGGCTCGGTACACGGTGGTTTTGTTATTAACTTGGGGCCTCAGAGTAGACAGTGACCCTCACGAGCCCTGTTCTACCCCGGGTGTCCTCCCAGTTGCATCTCTGAGTTGGCCTGGGAGCCAGTCTTTGAGTTTTCTTGACTCGACTTGGGACCAGGGGTCTCTGAAGAGAGAGTGCCCTCCAGAGGCTCTGAAGCCGCCTTCCTAGAACCCAGGCCCCCAGAAGATGCTCCAGGAGCTCTCACACCGAGGTTTCCCCCACCCACCAAGCCTTCCCGTCTGCTCCCTGGACCACGTCACATCCCCGTCGGGGCCTCCTCCCCCACCCCAATCCCTCAGCCAAGTCCTCTGAATTTCTCTCTCTGGCAGATCTCCCGGAAGGTTTTGTGGATTTAAGAAATTAAATCCAAAAATCGTATTCACACAGTGATTGTGAAGATGTCAGAAGTTGTATGCTTCTGAAAATGCAACCACTAAGGTAGAAACAGCTGATGTATAAGATTGGGAGGGTTTTTTTCCCTTTGAGAAGGCTTTTTGTTGTTGTTAGTATATTAGATACACATTTTACAGTTGAATCCAGACTACGTTTTACTATATAAAACATGGGAGAAAAGAGAAACACAGCATGATTATATTATGTTATAAAGGGACATCCTAATTGTGTGGTATAGAGAGAAGGAAGATAGGTCAATATTTCCGTCATAATTGTTCAGAGATTTTTTTCAAATTCGAGAAACAATTTAGTCAAAGCCTTTTTGAAAGTACCGTGTGTTTTTCCATGTCTTTAGGGAGGTGACAAGGTAAGAACACAAGAGTCCAGAGTCACGAGGCATAGACGAGACACCTGACCCATCGTGAATTGTTATCAAAACAGGGCTTTGCTGTTAGACAATAGTCTTTGTAAGTTTTGGAGTATCTGGAAACTTGATAAGCACAACTTTTCTCATTCATATTTAAAAATCGGACTGGATTAAATGTCCAACACTAAAACAGTGAAATAAGGATGTGGGGAAGAAATACCCACGCCCCCAAAAAAAACCACGTAGCCTATGATAACTCTGAAAATGTACTCACGTGGCAGTTAACTATTCTGTGCAGATGATATGTCCCTTTTCTTTGGACCTGGAGTATAATTCTTTCTTTTGATGCAGTCTTGTCCTATAACATCTCTGCTCGGCTTTTGTGGACGGCCCCTGGATGAAAAAGAATACTACTAAATATTTCTGTTAAGTGGCCATAATATTCTAAGCAGATTCACTAAAGTGATACACTATAAATCTACTAAAGTGAGTTATCATTTTCTAGGGAAATACTATTTTAAAAATGATGATCCAGAGGGAGGGGCAAGATGGCGGAAGAGTAAGACGCGGAGATCACCTTCCTTCCCACAGATACAGTAGAAATACATCTACACATGGAACTGCTCCTACAGAACACCTACTGAACGCTGGCAGAAGACCTCAGACCTCCCAAAAGGCAAGAAACTCCCCCCGTACTTGGGTGGGGCAAAAGAAAATAACAGAGACAAAAGAATAGGGACGGGCCCTGCACCAGTGGGAGGGAGCCGTGAGGGAGGAAAGGTGTCCACGCACTAGGAGCCCCTTCGTGGGCGGAGACTGCGGGTGGCGGGGGTGGGGGGGGGGAAGCTTCGGAGCCGCGGAGGAGAGCGCAGCCACAGGGGTGCGGAGGGCAAAGCGGAGAGGTTCCCGCACGGAGGCTCGGCGCCGAGCAGCACTCACCAGCCCGAGAGGCTTGTCTGCTCCCCCGCCGGGGCGGGCGGGGCTGGGAGCTGAGGCTCGGGCTGCGGTCGGATCGCAGGGAGAGGACTGGGGCTGGCAGCGTGAACACAGCCTGAAGGGGTTAGCGCACCACAGCTAGCCGGGAGGGAGTCCGGGGAAAAAGTCTGCAGCTGCCGAAGAGGCAAGAGACTTTTTCTTGCCTCTTAGTTTCGCTGCGCGCAAGGAGAGGGGATTCAGAGCGCCGCCTAAACGAACTTCAGAGACTGGCGCGAGCCGCAGCCATCAGCGCGGACCCCAGAGACGGGCGTGAGACGCTAAGGCTGCTGCTGCCGCCACCGAGAAGCCTGTGTGCGAGCACAGGTCACTCTCCACACCGCCCCTCCCGGGAGCCTGTGCAGCCCGCCACTGCCAGGGTCCCGTGATCTGGGCACAACTTCCCCGGGAGAACGCACGGCGCGCCTCGGGCTGCTGCAACGTCACGACGCCTCTGACGCCGCAGGCTCGCCCCGCCTCCTCCGTGCCCCTCCCTCCCCGCGGCCTGGGTGAGCCAGAGCCCCCGAAGCAGCTGCTCCTTTGACCACGTCCTGTCTGGGCGGGGAACAGACGCCCTCAGGCGACCTACACGCAGAGGCGGGGCGAGATCCAAAGCTGAACCCCAGGAGCTGTGCGAACAGGGAAGAGAAGGGGAAATCTCTCCCAGCAGCCTCAGAAGCAGCGGATTAAATCTCCACAATCAACTTGATGTACCCTGCATCTGTGGAATACCTGAATAGACAACGAATCATCCCAAATTCAAGAGGTGGACTCTGGGAGCAGGAGATATTAATTTTTCCCCTTTTCCTTTTTTTGTGAGTGTATATGTATATGCTTCTGGGTGAGATTTTGTCTGTATAGCTTTGCTTTCACCATTAGTCCTAGGGTTAGGTCCGTCCATGTTTTTCTTTTTGTTTTTTTTTGTTTTTCTTACTTAAAAATTTTTTTTTCCTAATAAATGTTTTCTTAATAATTTTTTCCTTATTTTCAATTTTTAGAAATTAAAAAAAATTTTAATAAGTTTTTTCATATTTTTTATTTTAAAAAATTAAATTTTTTCTTAATAATTTTTTTCTTATTTTTTACTATAAAAAATTAATAAATTTATTTTTAAAAATTATGTCTTCTTTGGAGAAATGTCTATTTAGGTCTTCTGCCCATTTTTGGATTGGGGTGTTAATTTCTTTAATATTGAGCTGAATGAGCTGTTTATATATTTTGGAGATTAATCCTTTGTCCGTTGATTCGTTTGCAAATATTTTCTCCCATTCCGAGGGAAAACATACAGACAGCCACGAAGCAAATGAAAAGATGCTCAACATCACTAATTATTAGAGAAATGCAAATCAAAATTACAATGAGGTATCACCTCACTCCTGTTAGAATGGGCATCATCAGAAAATCTACAAACAACAAATGCTGGAGAGGGTGTGGAGAAAAGGGAACTCTCTTGCACTGTTGGTGGGAATGTAAATTGATACAGCCACTATGGAGAACAATATGGAGGTTCCTTAAAAAACTAAAAATAGAATTACCATATGACCCAGCAATCCCACTACTGGGCATATACCCAGAGAAAACCGTAATTCAAAAAGACACATGCACCCGAATGTTCATTGCAGCACTATTTACAATAGCCAGGTCATGGTAGCAACCTAAATGCCCATCAACAGACGAATGGATAAAGAAGTTGTAGTACATATATACAATGGAATATTACTCAGCCATAAAAAGGAACGAAATTGAGTCATTTGTTGAGAAGCGGATGGATCTAGAGACTGTCACACAGAGTGAAGTAAGTCAGAAAGAGAAAAACAAATATCGTATATTAATGCATGTATGTGGAACCTAGAAAAATGGTACAGATGAGCCGGTTTGCAGGGCAGAAGTTGAGACACAGATGTAGAGAATGGACATATGGACACCAAGGGGGGAAAACTGCGGTGGGTTGGGGATGGTGGTGTGCTGAATTGGGGGATTGGGATTGACATGTATACACTGATGTGTATAAAAGTGATGCCTAATAAGAAAAAAAAAAATTAAAAAAAATTTTTTTTCTGAATACATTTATTCTTAATAATTTTTTTCTTATTTTTTATTATAATAGCTTTGTTTTATTTTATTTTATCGTCTTTCTTTCTTTCTTTCTATTTTTCTCTCCCTTTTATTCTGAGCTGTGTGGATGAAAGGCTCTTGGTGCTCCAGCCAGGCATCAGGGCTGTGCCTCTGAGGTGGGAGAGCCAACTTCAGGACACTGGTCCACAAGAGACCTCCCAGCTCCACGTAATACCAAATGGCAAAAATCTCTCAGAGATCTCCATCTCAACATCAAGACCCAACTTCACTCAATGAGCAGCAAGCTACAGTGCTGGACACCCTATGCCAAACAACTAGCAAGACAGGAACACAGCCCCATCCATTAGCAGAGAGGCTGCCTAAAATCATAATAAGGCCACAGACACCCCAAAACACACCACCAGACGTAGACGTGCCCACCAGAAAGACAAGATCCAACCTCATCCACCAGAACACAGGCACTAGTCCCCTCCACCAGGAAGCCTACACAACCCACTGAACCAACCTTAGCCACTGGGGACAGATACCAAAAACAACGGGAACTACGAACCTGCAGCCTGTGAAAAGGAGACCCCAAACACAGTAAGATAAGCAAAATGAGAAGACAAAAAACCACACAGCAGGTGAAGGAGCAGGGTCAAAACACACCAGACCTAACAAATGAAGAGGAAATAGGCAGTCTACCTGAAAAAGAATTCAGAATAATGATAGTAAAGATGATCCAAAATCTTGGAAATAGAATAGACAAAATGCAAGAAACATTTAACAAGGACGTAGAAGAACTAAAGAGGAACCAAGCAACGATGAAAAACACAATAAATGAAATTAAAAATACTCTAGACGGGATCAATAGCAGAATAACTGAGGCAGAAGAACGGACAAATGACCTGGAAGACAGAATGGTGGAATTCACTGCTGCGGAACAGACTAAAGAAAAAAGAATGAAAAGAATTGAGGACAGTCTCAGAGACCTCTGGGACAACATTAAACGCACCAACATTCGAATTATAGGGATCCCAGAAGAAGAAGAGAAAAAGAAAGGGACTGAGAAAATATTTGAAAAGATTATAGTTGAAAACTTCCCTAATATGGGAAAGGAAATAGTTAATCAAGTCCAGGAAGCACAGAGAGTCCCATACAGGATAAATCCAAGGAGAAACACGCCAAGACACATATTAATCAAACTCTCAAAAATTAAATATAAAGAAAACATATTAAAAGCAGCAAGGGAAAAACAACAAATAACACACAAGGGAATCCCCATAAGGTTAACAGCTGATCTTTCACCAGAAACTCTGCAAGCCAGAAGGGAGTGGCAGGATATACTCAAAGTCATGAAGGAGAAAAACCTACAACCAAGGTTACTCTACCCAGCAAGGATCTCATTCAGATTTGATGGAGAAATTAAAACCTTTACAGACAAGCAAAAGCTGAGAGAGTTCAGCACCACCAAACCAGCTTTACAACAAAGGCTAAAGGAACTTCTCTAGGCAAGAAACACAAGAGAAGGAAAACACCTACAATAACAAACACAAAATATTTAAGAAAATAGGAATAGGAACATACATATCAATAATTACCTTAAATGTAAATGGATTAAATGCTCCCACCAAAAGACACAGGCTGGCTGAATGGATACAAAAACAAGACCCATATATATGCTGTCTACAAGAGACCCACTTCAGACCTAGAGACACATACAGACTGAAAGTGAGGGGATGGAAAAAGATATTCCATGCAAATGGAAATCAAAAGAAAGCTGGAGTAGCAATTCTCATATCAGACAAAATAGACTTTAAAATAAAGACTATTATAAGAGACAAAGAAGGACACTATATAATAATCAAGGGATCGATCCAAGAGGAAGGTATAACAATTGTAAATATTTATGCACCCAACATAGGAGCACCTCAATACATAAGGCAAAAACTAACAGCCATAAAAGGGGAAATCAACAGTAACACAATCATAGTAGGGGACTTTAACACTCCACTTTCACCAATGGACAGATCATCCAAAATGAAAATAAATAAGGAAACACAAGCTTTAAATGATACATTAAACAAGATGGACTTAATTGATATTTATAGGACATTCCACCCAAAAACAACAGAATATACATTTTTCTCAAGTGCTCATGGAACGTTCTCCAGGATAGATCATATCTTGGGTCACAAATCAAGCCTTGGTACATTTAAGATAATTGAAATCGTATCAAGTATCTTTTCCAACCACAATGCTATGAGACTAGATATCAATTACAGGAAAAGATCTGTAAAAAATACAAACACATGGAGGCTACACAATACACTACTTAATAACGAAGTGATCACTGAAGAAATCAAAGGGGAAATCAAAAAATACCTAGAAACAAATGACAATGGAGACACAACGACCCAAAACCTATGGGATGCAGCAGAAGCAGTTCTAAGAGGGAAGTTTATAGCAATACAAGCCTACATCAAGAAACAGAAAACATCTCGAATAAACAACCTAACCTTGCACCTAAAGCAATTAGAGAAAGAAGAGCAAAAAACCCCCAAAGCTAGCAGAAGGAAAGAAATCATAAAAATCAGATCAGAAATAAATGAAAAAGAAATGAAGGAAACAATAGCAAAAATCAATGAAACTAAAAGCTGGTTCTTCGAGAAGATAAACAAAATTGATAAACCATTAGCCAGACTCATCAAGAGAAAAAGGGAGAAGACTCAAATTAATAGAATTAGAAATGAAAAAGAAGAAGTAACCACTGACACTGCAGAAATACAAACGATCATGAGAGATTACTACAAGCAACTCTATGCCAATAAAATGGACAACCTGGAAGAAATGGACAGATTCCTAGAAATGCACAAACTGCCAAGACTGAACCAGGAAGAAATAGAAAATATGAACAGACCAATCACAAGCACTGAAATTGAAACTGTGATTAAAAACCTTCCAACAAACAAAAGCCCAGGACCAGATGGCTTCACAGGTGAATTCTATCAAACATTTAGAGAAGAGCTAACACCTATCCTTCTCAAACTCTTCCAAAATATTGCAGAGGGAGGAACACTCCCAAACTCATTCTACGAGGCCACCATCACCCTGATACCAAAACCAGACAAAGATGTCACAAAGAAAGAAAACTACAGGCCAATATCACTGATGAACATAGATGCAAAAATCCTCAACAAAATACTAGCAAACAGAATCCAACAGCACATTAAAAGGATCATACACCATGATCAAGTGGGGTTTATTCCAGGAATGCAAGGATTCTTCAATATACGTAAATCAATCAACGTTATACATCATATTAACCAACTGAAGGAGAAAAACCATATGATCATCTCAATAGATGCAGAGAAAGCTTTCGACAAAATTCAACACCCATTTATGATAAAAGCCCTGCAGAAAGTAGGCATAGAGGGAACTTTCCTCAACATAATAAAGGCCATATATGACAAACCCACAGCCAACATTGTCCTCAATGGTGAAAAACTGAAATCATTTCCACTAAGATCAGGAACAAGACAAGGTTGCCCACTCTCACCACTATTATTCAACATAGTTTTGGAACTTTTAACTACAGCAATCAGAGAAGAAAAAGAGATAAAAGGAATCCAAATCGGAAAAGAAGAAGTAAAGCTGTCACTGTTTGCAGATGACATGATACTATACATAGAGAATCCTAAAACTGCCACCAGAAAACTACTAGAGCTAATCAATGAATTTGGTAAAGTAGCAGGATACAAAATTAATGCACAGAAATCTCTTGCATTCCTATATACTAATGATGAAAAATCTGAAAGTGAAATTAAGAAAACACTCCCGTTTACCATTGCAACAAAATAATAAAATATCTAGGAATAAACCTACCTAAGGAGACAAAAGACCTGTATGCAGAAAATTATAGGACACTGATGAAAGAAATTAAAGATGATACAAATAGATGGAGAGATATACCATGTTCTTGGATTGGAAGAATCAACATTGTGAAAATGACTATACTACCCAAAGCAATCTACAGATTCAATGCAATCCTTATCAAACTAGCAATGGCATTTTTCACAGAACTAGAACAAACAATTTCACAATTTGTATGGAGACACAAAAGACCCCGAATAGCCAAAGCAATCTTGAGAACGAAAAATGGAGCTGGAGGAATCAGGCTCCCTGACTTCAGACTATATTACGAAGCTACAGTAATCAAGACAGTTTGGTACTGGCACAAAAACAGAAATATAGATCAATGGAACAGGATAGAAAGCCCAGAGATAAATCCACGCACATATGGTCACCTTATCTTTGATAAAGGAGGCAAGCATATACAGTGGAGAAAAGACAGCCTCTTCAATAAGTGGTGCTGGGAAAATTGGACAGGTACATGTAAAAGTATGAAATTAGAACACTCCCTGACACCATACACAAAAATAAACTCAAAATGGATTAAAGACCTAAGTGTAAAGCCAGACACTATCAAACTCTTAGAGGAAAACATAGGCAGAACACTCTATGACATAAATCACAGCAAGATCCTTTTTGACCCAGCTCCTAGAGAAATGGAAATAAAAACACAAATAAACAAATGGGACCTAATGAAACTTAAAAGCTTTTGCACAGCAAAGGAAACCATAAACAAGACCAATAGACAACCCTTAGAATGGGAGAAAATATTTGCAAATGAAGCAACTGACAAAGGATTAATCTCCAAAATTTACAAGCAGCTCATGCAGCTCAATAACAAAAAAACAAACAACCCAATCCAAAAATGGGCAGAAGACCTAAATAGACATTTCTCCAAAGAAGATATACAGATTGCCAACAGACACATGAAAGGATGCTCAACATCCTTAATCATTAGAGAAATGCAAATCAAAACTACAATGAGGTATCATCTCACACCCGTCAGAATGGCCATCATCAAAAAATCTAGAAAGAATAAGTGCTGGAGAGGGTGTGGAGAAAAGGGAACACTCTTGCACTGTTGGTGGGAATGTAAATTGATACAGCCACTATGGAGAACAGTATGGAGGTTCCTTAAAAAACTAAAAATAGAACTACCATACGACCCAGCAATCCCACTACTGGGCATATACCCTGAGAAAACCATAATTCAAAAAGAGTCATGTACCAAAATGTTCATTGCAGCTCTATTTACAATAGCCAGGACATGGAAGCAACCTAAGTGTCCATCATCGGATGAATGGATAAAGAAGATGTGGCACATATATACAATGGAATATTACTCAGCCATAAAAAGAAATGAAATGGAGGTATTTGTAATGAGGTGGATGGAGTTAGAGTCTGTCATACAGAGTGAAGTAAGTCAGAAAGAGAAAAACAAATACAGTATGCTAACACATATATATGGAATCCAAGGGGAAAAAAAGGTCAAGAAGAACCTAGTGGCAAGATGGGAATAAAGACACAGACCTACTAAAGAATGGACTTGAGGATATGGGGAGGGGGAGAGTTGAGATGTGACAGGGTGAGAGAGTGTCATGGACATATATACACTACCAAATGTAAAATAGATAGCTAGTGGGAAGCAGCCGCATAGCACAGGGAGATCAGCTCGGTTCTTTGTGACTGCCTGGGGGGGGTGGGATGGGGAGGGTGGGACGGAGGGAGATGCGGGAGGGAGGAGATATGGGAACGTGTGTATATGTGTAGCTGATTCACTTTGTTAGAAAGCAGAAACTAACACACCATTGTGAAGCAATTATACTTCAATAAATATGTTTAAAAATAAAATAAAATAAAATAAAAATTTAAAAAAAATAAAAATGATGATCCAATATATAAGCACTAATTAAATTTGAAATGAATCCTCATTATTTAAGAATCTGCTAACTCAAAATTACTAGTAATTTAGACTGTGCATACCTGGGCTACCTTACCTTTCGGGTATAGTTGAAAAGAAATTGCTTGACCAAAATAATAATAAATAGCAATAGCAATAATAGTAAAATGATAAGGGATATGTGTGAATTACTATATTGTTTTTCAAACCCATTTCATCTCTTGATTCCCTATCTCAGTGAAAGGCAGTGCCCGCCATTGGATGCTAGTCTTTCAGCCTTTTATGCCACAAATATTGTTTTGCACTCAGCTCTGGATTAGCCACGGGGAGTGAAAGATGAATAAGATCCGGAATATGCACCCAAAGAGCTCCCAGTCTGCTGCTGGCCACTCCTGAACAAACAACTATGATACACTGCGGGAGGCCATGTGATCAAGGCGGCAGGTGTTTGGCCAGCAGAGAGGAAGGGCAGACGTACCTTCAGGAGTGTCAGGAAAGGATCCCTAAAGAAGATGATGCTGAACTGACCGTAGATAATGAACTGGAATTTTTCTGCCTGCACGTGGCCCCGCCCCCGGGTCTCTCCTGCACCATGGCCAGCCCCTCTCTTCCGGTTTCCCCACCAGCCTCTCCCAGTGGAGCCCACAGCGCTTACAGAGCAATATCCCTGAAATGCACCCTAGAACCCTCCTTTCTCGTCCAGTGCTCACGACTGCTTCTCGGTGCATGACACCGAAGAATCTAAAGATGAGGAGCCCACACCCGAGGGTTGCCTACTGGCCAAGGGCCAATCCGCCAGCTGCCTCTACAAGGTGTCTCTGAAGTCCCCTGCTTTGTTTTTCCAACGTAGACACACTTTGGATTCTAGTTTACATGATACCCTTGCTTGTTTTAATATATCAGTAGTTTTTTCCCCAGAGTGTTGAGTACATCTGTAGCTCTGTGCTGACATGGCTTTGTCTCAGCCCCCTGCGAATGGGCATCAAGCCCCTCAGAGGGCAGCCGAGGGGAGAGGATGAACCCCGATGCCTCAGGACAACAGGCAATGCCTTCACAACTCTCTCTGCCAAACCAGAACTACTAGGATGCTTGTATGCAGGAAGAGATTCGATTTAAGGAATGAACTCAAGCGATTATGGAGACAGATCAGTCCAAATCTCCAGGGTGGGCCTTCAGGCTGGAAACCCAGGAAGAGCCGATGTTGCAGTTCAGATCCAAAGGCCGTCTGCTGGCAGAACTCCCTTTTGATTGGAGGAGGTCAGTCTTTTGTTCTCGTCAGGCCTTCAACAGGTTGGGTGAGGTCCACCCATATCATGGAGGGCAACCTGCTTTACTTCAAGTCCACCAGTTTGAATGTCGGTCTCATCCAAAAACGCCCTCAGAGGCACATTCAGAATCATGACTGACTAACTGTCTGGGCGCCGAGGCCCAGTCAATTGGACACATAAAATTAACCATCATCAGCCTAGTTCTTGTACCTTTCAGGTGGGCTCCTCCTCCCCCATCTGTGGCCTGCTAGGGGCTCACATCATCCATCACTCCCTCAGCGCTGATGGTGGATGTGATAGAGCAAAAATAAATTCGCTCCCTGACTTCACGGGCCATATATTCTAGTGAGGAACTTGTAATAACTCTAGAGACACTAATGAAATAAACACAGAAACGAATGGAAAATTGCCAGGGTGACAGCTGTTTTCAGTGGAGGCAATAAACTAGAAGTGGTACCGAGTCTGAGAACCGGGGGGAAGTCTCCCCAAGGCGAGAGGCTGCATGGCGCTGGGGCAGAGTGTAACCATGCTAGACTGTGCCTAGGGGGTCCCACTTTCTCTCTGCAGCCATCAGTCTTGAAGATGTCACGGCCACACATCACATCCTAAGGTTCAGTAAATTACAGGAGCCCCCTTTAAGAGTGTGCTCAGGGTCTCCCTTCCCCCCTGGAGGAGCCTTGTTTCATTCAACACAGAGGATGGGAAACAGGGAGACATCAAAAATGCCTTCGAGAATTTTTGAGGCCATCCCTGATGACTTCAGGTAACACTAGTGCCTGGAGCTTTGATTCTGTGTCAGGACTGCACTCGGGCCACACAGACAGATGCCGTGCTGGTCTTCAAGGAGCAATGCAATGGGTGGACGGTGTGTGTTAGGTTCTTTGGATCCTGCACCAGCCCCCGTGGAATGTTGGGATGACCCCGGGGGAGGCCAAGGCCAGGGGCGGTAGGCAGGGGACAGAGAATTTCCCAGCAGGCATTCTATGAGCCGACTCTTCAATGCTGAGTCCTAATCATCTGAGTGATGGAGAGAAAAGCAGGGTTGATGTATATAGAGAGAAGCATAAGCAGAGGCCCAGAGGGAAGAAAAACATGCTTAAGGCTCCGGAGAGCTGCAAGTAACTTAACCCATGGGAGAGTCGGGCGGTCCCGGGAGAACCTGCTTTGATAATAAGGGAGTAGGCAGGGGGGCTGCTAAGAAAGTGTTTTTCAAACTGATTTGACCATGAATCGCAGTAAGAAGTACCTTTGGCACTGAGACCCCGTCCACAGACGCACATACATGCATCTGTGTAACAGCAACACTAGTTTCACAGGACAATCCCATGATTATTGAACATTGACTTGCAATATTCTAATATTTCCTATTCTAGTTTATCATAGTTTTTATAAGATGCTGGTCAAGGACAGTTAAATTGATTCTACGACCCCCTTAACTGTTACTCGTAACATTTTGACCAGCACCACCCTAAAATATACTAAAAAGTTTTAATTTCATCTCGAGGGCTCTAGAGAAATCTTCTAGGATTATAAACTGGGGGTGGGGGGGTGCTGACATACCAGGCCCATATTTACTCAAGATCCCAGGGTAACAGTGAGTGAACAGAGCAGAGGGAGACACGCCTAGAGGTTCAGAAGTCAGTTTGAAGGTTGTTTACTAATTCAGGGGGCACCTCCGAGGGCCTGGACCAAAGGGTCGGTTGGAAACGGTCCAGCGTTAAGTTGACAGAATGCTCAGGACCGGAGACTAATGGATGACATAAAGGGAGGAGGGAGGGGTCATTCGAGATGGAGGACAGTGGAAGAGGGGGTGGCTTTAGACAGAATGAGGCACCTGTGGGCATCCCGTAGCAGTGGCCATGGGCAGCAGACCACAGGTGAGGCTCAGGGGAGAGGTCTGTGCAACTCAGGGGTTTGACAACCCAAGACCAGCCGAGAACATGGGTGTGTGCTGGGCCCCAAGAGACTTAGAGGGAATTTGGGGAAGAGCCCAGGAAATACATTTTAAGAGAAGCGTCTGGTATTCTGGTCAGGCCATTCTCTCCACCTAGAACAGCTGTTGTCCAAGTGTGGTCTCGGGACCCCTGGGTGTCCATTGAGGGCCTCTGAGGACCTTTCAGATGGTTTAAAAGATAAAAGCTATTTGCTCATCATGTTAGGAGGTCATTTGTCTCTTTCATTCTCTTCCTTTCATAAATACACAATGGAGTTTCCCAAAGGCTTCCCAACATGTGATATCGCACTACTTAATATGACCCAATGTTAACATAGGCTCCAGGAAGTCAGGAATTAAATTTATGTTTGCTTTGTCAGATCCACAATAAGTGCTGAAGATGTGAAAATCTAGCTGTCTTCTTTTACGAAAGAGGTTGGCCGCAACTTAAAACAGTGCAACTCTCCTCATTAAATGTTTCGTTGGGGAAAACGAATTTATTTTTCTTGAAATATATTATTTATGACAACTTGTAATGAATTTGTTATTGTCTTTGAATGGATTAATAAAGAAATATTTCTAAAACCCAAAATTCTCAACTTGAATTTCCAATACTTTAAATATCAATAGACAGAACACACATAAATAAAAGCTCTTTTGGGGAGGGCCTCGGTAATTTTTAAGATCGTAAAGCAAGCCTGGGACCAAAAAATTCCGCAAATCACAGGACTAAAAGAACAGCGTCTTCCTGACCTTCACAACTGGGTCACAACTACCTTAAGCCTAAATCCTCTTCCTCCTTCTGGGTCAGACTCAGGTGCCCTTGTCTGTGGAGTCTTTGCCAAGCCGGTCAGGCATAATTAATGGCTGCCTCTTCTGTGCTCACCAACCCTCAGCTGGACATTTCGGCTGCAGTACTTTTGCTATTATGTTTTTTTAATATGCCTTTTATCGGCACACTTTAAAAAGTACTTTGATCCTACTCCATGCTAGCTACTGCAAATAGAGAGAGACAGCATAAGAAACAGATAACCGCAGGGTTATCAGGGATCCCAGACAGAATCCAGAGGCTGTTACTATTCTAGCACAGTATTGCTTATCGAGTATGGAGGAGGGATGAGAGGAAGGAAGGAAGGAAGGAGAAAAAGGGAAATGGAGGGAGGAAGGGAGGGAAGAAGGAAAGAAAGAAGGAAGGAAGGGAGGAAGAAGGGAGGGAGAGATAAAGGAAAGGAAAGAAAGAAGGAAGGAGGGAGGTCGGTTCCAGATTAATAATAATAATGCAATCAATCTTCATTTCCCTGTGGTATAAAGAGACAGTTTTCATGAATGACCCTCGTGGATAAATGGACTCTTAGACATCCAATTTTAGCAAACCGCTTTCTTCCCCAAGCTTGACACGTTGGAGTTTCTTTTCTTTCCAGGTACTAACCAGCAGTGAAGATAGAGTAAGAAAAATGAGACGCCTAAATCCCCCTCTAGACGTGTGACATCGGGACTTGGTGGTGTCCTGAGTCTCTAAGGAAGGCGTCCCCGCACCTCAGACCTTCCTCTCTGATATTTCCATTTCCTGCCAACTTCTAATTCCTCAGGAAAAGAGAATGTTCTCTCTGTACTAGGATCTGACAGTGTTTGACCTTGTGACTGTCGGAGCCGGCGGACTTTCCCCTGTTTGAAATTTGCACCACAGGAAAGCGACACAGAGAAGTGTCTTTAACTTGGAAAGGAGATCAAAGTGCTGGAATAATTACACTCAGAATAATTCTGAGCTAACCATCTTATACCCCCATCTCTGAAGTAGTAACCTCTCACTCGGAGAGCCAGATGGGAAGGCAGTAGGGGTGACGGGAGGGTCCCCACAGCACAGGAGAGGGTCAGCAGTCAGTCTTGGGTGGCACGTGGCCTCAGCCTCAGGCGGCCTCTCATACACCCAGGATTTAGCAGGACTCAAGGTTCCAGTACACGATGGTCTTCCGACAAAGAAGTCTTTTTGAGAGGATACATCTTTTTTATTTTAGTTATGAATTCTCTCAACTTTTGAACCTGGAAGTAATACATGATAGCCAAACACTTGACTTTCTAACCATAAGATGATGATCTGCTCCACAATTGAAGATTATTTATTCCAGCCCAACTTCCACACCATTAAAATCTACATGGATTCTGTCTCACATAAACGTATTGAGCACAGGGAGATCAGCTCGGTGCTTTGTGTCCACATTAGAGGTGTGGGATAGGGAGGGTGGGAGGGAGACGCAAGAGGGCGGGGATATGGGGATATATGCATACGTATAGCTGATTCACTTTGTTGTACACTAGAAACTAACACAATATTGTAAAGCAATTGTACTCCAATAAAGATATAAAAAGAAAAGTATTGTTCAGACACCACTGTTACTTGTGAGAAAAGTCGCTACCAAAATTCAATCTATTTTCAAAGACCCATCTAGGAGCTCACCATTCAGCTTCAACATTTACAAAATTAGCACGAGGTGTCAGCCGGCTCTGCTCAGGCAAAGTTGATCGCTTTTCCTAGAACAAGAGGACTTTACGGTTTGTTCTGAACTGCAAATTGAGAGAGAAAATGATACAGGCTGATTTACAGCACGTCATGTGCTATTATTCTCGCTCAAGTTTTAAAGCCCAAGGGGCCGTCAGTAATCATCATGAGCTCGGCAGGAAATAATACACAGACCTGCTAACAGATTCCAAGTCCTGTCCACAAAAGAACTGTGCCAGGTTCAGTGTCAGAAAGGCGAGGCCAGGTTCTGGGCCGTAATACAGGGCAGGGCCCGGCTCACACATATCCAGGAAAAGATCTCTTAATAAGTTACATGTTAATGAATCTCTTCATAAATACCATAAATCCTAAAGCTTCCAGAGACTTTCCAACTCTTTACATTAAAGTAATCAATTACATAAGTAATGCCATTTAAGATGTATAATTTTATGACATTTGGGGGAAATAAATTTACAAATCTTGATAAATAAGTTTTTATACAAGTATGACTCTTGGTTTTGGATCCTCAAAGTAGAGTCAACATTCATATAAAAGGACCCTGGACCTCATGGGATAGGACTCCTGATCAGGCAAAGATGCTCCAGGTCCCCCCAGCCCGGTCCTGGAGAGGGTGTGGAGGAAAGGGAACACTCTTGCACTGTTGGTGGGAATGTAAATTGATACAGCCACTATGGAGAACAGTATGGAGGTTCCTAAAAAAACTAAAAACAGAACTACCATACGACCCAGCAATCCCACTACTGGGCATATACCCTGAGAAAACCATAGGTCAAAAAGAGTCATGTACCAAAATGTTCATTGCAGCTCTATTTACAATAGCCAGGACATGGAAGCAACCTAAGTGTCCATCGACAGATGAATGGATAAAGAAGATGTGGCACATATATACAATGGAATATTACTCAGCCATAAAAAGAAACGAAATGGAGGTATTTGTAATGAGGTGGATGGACCTAGAGTCTGTCATACAGAGTGAAGTAAGTCAGAAAGAGAAAAACAAATACAGTATGCTAACACATATATATGGGATCTAAGGAAAAAAAAAAAAAAGGTCATGAAGAACCTAGTGGCAAGATGGGAATAAAGACACAGACCTACTAGAGAATGGACTTGAGGATATGGGGAGGGGGAGGGGTGAGATGTGACAAAGTGAGAGAGTGGCATGGACATATATACACTACCAAATGTAAAATAGATAGCTAGTGGGAAGCAACTGCATAGCATGGGGAGATCAGCTCTGTGCTTTGTGACCACCTAGAGGGGTGGGATAGGGAGGGTGGGAGGGAGGGAGATGCAAGAGGGAAGAGATATGGGAACATATGTATATGTATAAATGATTCACTTTGTTATAAAGCAGAAACTAACACACCATTGCAAAGCAATTATACTCCAATAAAGATGTTTAAAAAAAAAAAACCCTACAATTTAGGGTCCCTACATAGTTGTCTGCTCAAAGCAAAGAATAGTGCCTTGCCATTCCTGTTTTAAAATACTGTTGTAGTGAAAAACTTAAAGGGTACAGATTATCTCTCTAATCATCTCATGCTTTCTTCTGGAGCTCATTTGAAGAAGATGCTGAATCACAGGTAGGCAAACCAGGACCCACAAGCCAAATCCAAGCTGACCACCTGGTTGTGTACAGCCTGAGAGATAAGAATGGCTTTTACAGTTTTTTTAATGGTGGACAAAAGCTAAACAAGAATTTCGTGACACATGAAACTTTCAAACTTCCAATCCCAGTTCCGTAAATAAAACTTCCTTGGAGCGGCCAGGCTCACTCAGGTGCATATTGTCCGCCTCAGGCTACAAGGACACAGGTGAGGGGCTGCAACAGAGACCATCTCGCCCACAAAGCCTAAATATAGACTATCTAGCCCTTGACGGAAAGGGAGTTTCAGTACTAGATGATTCTAAGATCCGAGACGTGGCAATGAGCAAGGGAGACCCTGCCGTCTCCCTGTTTTTGCCACTAAATACTGGGAATTTGTGAAGCTGCTACATGGACTTACTTTTCTAAATGTTCTCCAAGGAAATCAAGGGAAGCACTCTATGTCTTAACACATACCACTTTCTTCCTCTTTTCTAGGACTTTTGTCCAATTTTTTAAAAGCAGGTTGATCTCCACAGAAAATGATAACCCACACGGGTCTTATAAGAAAGATGGTAAGTTTCTTATCGTGTGTCCATTCTCAGTTACTATTAGAGCATCTTTCTCAGTTTGGGGCTCGACACCTTAAAAGCGACATGGAAGTTTGGAGAAGGTTCTAAGAGATTTATAAGGATGGCTGGATGTCAATTTATAATAGAGACAACTCCTAAATAAGGATTAGGAAAGATGTTGCAAAAGCCTTGGCAGGCTATGATGTTTATCACGGGTAGGAAAAGTTCTTCTGTAGGTAAAGTAAATGTCTTTTCTCTAAAAACAAAAGGACCAGATAAAAAGGAAACTGATTAAACAGACAGAGTAAGGAAGCTTGGCTCTAAGGACGGAATTTCCTGGGAGTGACTAAGTGGTGAATATGTCCTGGAGTTTCCCTATTGGATTTTTTCAAAGTGAGAAGCCTTCTTATCTCAGGGACTTACCTGAAGGCAGAGAGGTGGGCTTGGTGCCCCTGTTCTGCACATCTCGGCTGTGAGTCTGTGATAACGAATGAGGTTGGTTCTTTTCTTTGAGCTGGTCTTGGACAAGACCCTGACACCCTCCCCAGGAGGATTGATGGGAAAAGGCAGTAAGGACCATATGGCTGCTTGTAGGAAAAAAATGAGAGAGTTCTGTTTCCCTTAGAACATCTCTAGTGGGTTCATTTCATCCTAGCTCAGAACACTATTCTCCTCTTCTAGAACTGATGTCCATGAGGACTCAGAAAGCAAGAAGAATTCGTTTTTCTGAAATCCAGGAGGATTGCCCCTCTCACATCTGTGTGTGAGCCCGCTGTCCAGCTCACCTGGCTGGTCTGGGAGCCCAGTGCCAGGGAGGGTACCTTCAAGTCATCTTCAATATGGGCAGAATGGGGGCTTCCCTAGTGGCGCAGTGGTTAAGAATCTGCCTGCCAATGCAGGGGACACGGGTTCGAGCTGTGGTCAGGGAAGATCCCACATGCTACGGAGCAACTAAGCCCCTGCACCACAACTACTGAGCCTGTGCTCTAGAGCCCACGAGCCACAACTACTGAAACCCGCGTGCCACAACTACTGAGCCCGCATGCCACAACTACTTGAGCCCGTGTGCAACTACTGAAGCCCATGCGCCTAGAGCCCATGCTCTGCAACAAGAGAAGCCACCGCAATGTGAAGCCCGCGCACCACAACGAAGAGTAGCCCCTTCTCGCCACAACTAGAGAAAGCCCGCACACAGCAACGAAGACCTAACACAGCCAAAAATAAATAAATTAGATAAATAAATTTTTTTAAAAAAGAAGCAGGAAATCACATCTGACAGCCCAGCGTTTGTCTGAACTCCAAGGTTCACAGGAAGCTTGAGGGGCCAGTGATCGTTGCAAGATGATACAATACCTGTGTCTCCTGTGCTCAGGTAGAATGTTGGAAGGGCAGAATTCAGGACACCGTCACTGAGCCCTACACAAAGAAGAAAAAAGAAAAAGATGAGCATTGATTCAACACCATCACGGGTGAGGCACTGGTCACTAGTGACGGCTCAGTGGCTTCTGGCTTGTTTGCGTTTCTGGTTCCCTCTCCCTTGGGACTCTGTGAACCCAAAGGCCCACCTGTATCAGATCCCAGGTAAGCAACATACATCATTTATGTCCACGGTTTTCTGAAAAAATTATAATTTTGGATTTCTGGGCCACTTAAACCATATGTTGATTTTGTTTAATTATAAAAATGTGCCTGTCCCGTACTTCTCATTTCTCAGGAGCCCAATGTCCCTTGCTGACCCCCTGCTGCTTTTCTGAGCTGCCACCAGCGCGGGCCATCCCCCAGGGAGAGTGGCCAGCCCCTCCGCGCCCTCTCCGGTCGTGCAAAGCTGTCCAGGGCCCCAGGCGAGCACAGGGCCGGCCGGCCTTCCGCTCCTTAGAGCAAACTTGGCGGCTTCCGCGACACGCACTTACGTCCTCACAGCTCCCGCGACACGCACTTACGTCCTCACAGCTCCCGCGTGTTCATGGTCTGGGCACAGCTCTGGCGGCCACTCTGCTCAGGGTCTCGCGAGGCCGCCACCGAGGTGTCAGCTGGGTCTGGGGTCTCGTCTGAAGTGCAGCGTTTTCTTCCAAGCACGTGGGGCTGTTCGTGGAGGTCGTCTCCATGCACCTGTAGAACTCACAGTGGTTGCTTCTTCAAGGCCAGCAGGAGAGAGAGTCTCCCTGTCTCTTTCAGGGCCTGATTAGGGCAGGTCCAGGCAGGAGAGGCTCCTTTTTGATGAACTCCATGTTGATTGATGGGGGACCTTAATTACATCTGCAAAGGCATCCCTTTTGCTACATAAGTAACCTAATCAAGGGAGTGACCTCATGATACTCCCCACTCAAGGGGAAGGGTTATCAGGATTATGCCGGGCTGGGGGTTCATTGGGGTGGGAGTCTTGGGGGCCACCCAGGATTCTGCTCACCCCCCCCAGCCTTCAACACTTCCCCACGAGTGAGTAAAGGTCGCCCTGGTCACAGCCCGGGACAGGTTCCATCCGAAGACGGGTCAGGACCAGGAGTTCTAAATCGTGGCCGCACATTGGAATTGTCTGGAGCTTTAAAAATAACATCCTGATTCTGAGCCCCAGACCCAGAGATTCTGACGTGCTTGGTCTGAGGTGCAGCTTCGCCAGCAGGACGTTTTGAAGCCCGCACAGGAGGTTGTGCTGTGCAGACAGGGATGAGGACCACCGGTCCAGACACACAAGAAACTTATCCACTCTGCCCATCCTGGTGGAAGCTGCCATTCCGGCAGGAGGAGGGTAACAGCACAGCGAACGCAGGGACCTTTACGGGTCCTTACAGTTTGGCAAATACGTAACAAGGTAGATTTACCAAACTCCATCTCATGAAGTCAGTTCATCCCACTGACTGTAAAATCACTGAGAAAGGGAATCTGGTGGCACAGGTAATTCTTCTGACCATTTTTTTAGAGACAAAGAATACATAAATCTGAGACTCTTGCTTGGGGGTCCCACAGCCACTAAGTAAATTACTAAGATGGGGGTTCACTTCTCAGTACTTACTGACTGTGTGACTTTGGGCAAATTACTGAATCTCTCTGCTCCTCAGTTTTCTCATCTGTTAAATGGGATCATTTTCGTGCCTAGTTCATAGCATGGTTGGGAAGATGAGCATGAGTTGCTCTGTGGAAAGAAACAGGCTGACCTCGGGGTTGATGGTACAAGGATGGGACCCCCGAGTGCCCGGTACAGTAAGCTGTTTGCTGTAATAAAAGGAGATCCCTCGTGCACTACAGAAGTAGCTGTCCATCCTCTGAGGCTGAATTTATACATGTAATTGGGTGGACGTATGTTTCTTGTGTGGCCGCCTGGATCGCAGGCTTTGAGGAAAGCATCATTTCAGGCAAGAAAAGTAAGCGGGAGTCACTTTCAGGACCTGGAATCCCATACCGAGGCATTTCAGCTTTATCTTTCAGTCAAAGGGAGTCGTTAAAGATTTTTAAGCAGGTCAGATTTTTAACTCTGATCAGGTCGGACTTTCTGAAAAATCACTGTGACAGCAGAGCAAAGATGGATCAGACGGGAAGAGACCAGATAGGGGTGTAATGAACTTGGAACACATTTGGGGAGATAAAAAGAGAGTTAACCAGGCAGAAAAGACATAAAGGTCAAAATTAAGATCACAAATGTACACCACCTGAGTTCAGATGAGAGAAAAGAAAATAAGCATTTATTGAAACCCTACTACGTGCCAGAAACTCATCACACTGCCTGATTTTACCCTCATAAGAGCCCTTTTAAGTGACACAATTACCCACTTTTAAGCCTCAGAAACTATGTCCAGAGAACTGCCCTAAGTCCCATCCTAGAGCAGACTGGATTTCATGGGGTCTGAAGCTTTTTATAATTGGAGGCGCTTTGTAATACAAAACCACAAATACGAAGGTGGGCATGAAAAGAGGCAAATGAAAAAAACCACTATGGATTTAAAAGCCAACACCACAGAGACCATAAAATCCAGTAAAATAACACATTTTCATGAATTAGCTTCCCAGCAACTTCTGTGATACTTTTTACCTCTATTTTTAAACCTGTATATTCTTTGGCCTCCCTTTTGTAGGACCATGACTTTGTATGTTCCATGGAATGAATAGAAATATCACTATATATTTTTGCAGCATGATCGATCTAATGTGTTTTGACCTTTGACAGTTTAGAAAACTTCCTTTCATCTTCCCGACTCAATATTAGTAATGTCACGCCTATTTTTAGGATGGTTGTCAATTTTGGGAGAACTTTCGTCAAGTTTCTTTTTAACATGAGCCCTAAATTTTCAGGGTTTTTCAAGGTTTCTCCCTCAGTGACTCAGATTCTCTTTGAATTGGGGCCAGTTGGTGCTTCCGGCTCTGCCTTTCCTCACCTTCCACGCCAGGAACCTAGTGCCAGATCTTTTTGCCAAGGGACCTCCGGTCCCCCACCTCCCTTACTACCCCTGGAGAGGTAAATTGGCCCGGGAATATGCCTTGGAGCCACTCCTACAAGGGGAGAGCTGGCAGTAATGGGACAATGCACAAAACTGCCTGCAAAAGCACATAAACAGACTCCGCTAAAAGGAGATTAAACATCACCAAACTTCCCCTAATCTGCATCCCCAAAAGTGCCTGCTAACCCTCCAGGGACCTTTGACAGGAGAGAAAGTATGACAGTCGGAAAAACAAAGTGGAGAGAAAAAAATGGCCTTAATCAACTGAGATGCAAAGTGTATTTTTGCAAGTTTTAGAAAATGTATAACTTGGTGAACACAGTACTAGGGCCTTGATTTATTTATTTATTTATTTTATTCATTAGGTAGTTCACTCAGTAAAATAAGCATAATGAACTTTCTTTTTTTTTTTTTTCTCACACACACACACACACACTGTATTTTATTTTTACAAGAGATAAATAGACTGACACCAAGCATTGTAAATGGATGACCACAACAAAAGCAACAATGATTGCAATTACCAAACATGAAACACACTCATACTATGTCATAATATTGACAGCGTAATGAACTTTCATGAGGTCAGACAATAGTGGATTTTCCTGGGAGTGGGCTGCAATCAGCAGAAAGAGTCCTACAATTTGCAGAGGCTTTGGAGGATTTCTGGGCTGCCAGCTGCACAATTCAGGGGCAGAGAGAGTCACTGTGCTCATGGGTTTGCCATGACTGGGGGGTGTTTTTATGGGGGGGGAGCGGGGAATACTTACCATCTCTAAGTTTTGACAGCCATGGTTTAAAGGATGTTATCGACTGAATGTTTGTGTCCCCCCAAGAAACTCGTATGTTGGAATCCAAATCCTCATGTGATGGTATTAGGAGGTGGGACTTTAGGGGGTGATTAAGTTCGGAGGGTGCAGCCTCACGGATGGGATCAGCGCCCTTGTAAGAAGAGACGGGGAGCTCCCTCGCCATCTGCCATGTCAGGACCCGGCAAGAAGGCAAACGTCTGTGAACCAGGAAGAGACCTCTCACCAGACAGCAAATCTGATGGTGGAATTCCCAGCCTCCAGACCATGAGCAGTAAACTTCTGTTCTTTCTAAGCTGCACAGTCTTTTTGCTAAAGCATCCTGAACAGACTAAGGCAGAGGGTCTCTTGGGGTCCTGCCGGTTTCGTCTAGAATCTCTGTCTCCAGTGTGACAGTTTCTAAACCCTCCTGTAAGTGTGTCCAGTGGTAAAGCACGCTGCCACCCCCGTTGCGGATGTGTGCCCGTGTCTGACCACCTTCACTGTCGGGAAACACTGGACCACAGGCATTTATGTTAGGCCTCTTCACGAACGTGGATTGGAGCCGTGGGCAACGTCACCGTCCAGGTCGACACCCTTCGGTGGAAAACACACACTTACGGTCGCGTTTCAGTAACAGTTATCAGTGGAACCCCCCTCTGCACCCAGCAGCTTCACAGAGTGAATCAGACACCAGATGGAGACCGTGTGAATTGATGCCATCCGACCGCCTGTGCAACCATCCAACTGGCAGACGTGACCAGTGTCTGGACTAGTTCTGGCTGAAACTGTCAGAAAGAACCATGGTCAGAAAGGGCCCCTGTGGGTGATTGTCAGTGACTACAACCTCCTAAGCAGTAACTGACCCATAAATCGCACTCTACGTTTAAAAGCTGGAAACTGCTTCTCCATCGACAAGTCCAAGTGGCACAATGGTGCGATTTCGTCTTCAATGTCTGGAGTAAGTTAATGAACACATCCACGGAAAGAGATACCAAGTCCATCAGCCGACAGTGTGGTCACCACCATAAATTTCAGAGGGCACTGCTGTCACCAGGAGAAGGGGAACCGACAACTTCTGCCCAGGGCAGGGCTCATGCTTAGCGCAAAAGTGGTAAATTAAAGGCTGAAGCTGGGTACAGGACTACAATTCTGGCTAGAATGTTCGAAAGCCTCTACCAAGATGTACTAATACATTTATGAAACACGGGAGCTCGCTATGCATTGCAGGGTCTTGCTGGTGACAAGGCTGTTAAAACTGAGTTACTACAGTACTTATTCCAACCACCAGTTTACAACAATTTATACCTCAGCCAGCTTATGACATGCAGAACCAGTTCTGCTCGTGGTCCCAGCGGAAAAAGAATTTTATGTATACTTTTTTAAATTGCCGTCGTCAGGTGCTAAAAATGAGGTGTTTATAATAAGTTAATTTTTACATGATTTCAGAAGAACCCTCAAAAAAGTTTTACCTAAAATAATTTTTTATGTCTTAATTCCATGGGTGGTTTTAAATGCCTATTTTAAATATTGAATGTAGTCACCAATCTGCTCAAGTCAGCAGTGGCACAGGTGTCAAATCATGCCAAAGAAAATAAACATCATTGTAATCTGAGATTAGTATAAACTCAAAAAAGTGCTGCTGGTGTTCATGACAGTTTTTGAGATTTATTTATGGATTTGTAGCCAGAAAGGAATCATTTTTAGCTGAGTGTTTCAAGTGATTTTTCCATCTTTTTAAAATAGCTATAATGAATTTCAACCCTGTTTGACAAATAGCAAATTACTTTGTCATCCTGATCTTCATTTTTTGAACGCTGACGTACAAGTAAACCACCCCCTAGTATTTTATGGCAAATGAAAAAAAATAGGTTAATGGTGTTCATATTTCATGCAGTAAAAATCCACTAAATCTTTTAAACAAAAAACATTCAGACACACACACAAAAGGTTGTACGTGTTCTCTGAATTTTTCAAACATACATGCAAGATTCAAGTAGTTTAAACTATGATGTCTATAGTTTTCACCCTGCAAAACTAAGGACAGAATCTGAATTCAAGTGGCAAATGGGTGCCTTAAGTCAATTGTCTTCCTCCCCCCAACCAGCAAATCAAAAACTCCAGAAGAGTTCCACGGAAGATAAATACCACAATTCTCCTATTCTTGATTATTGTAAAGATAACTCAGATCTCAGAGGTGAACATGACAAAGCGTGGAGGGAAACTGAAGTTGCAGAGGGAGGAGGGAGGGGTCGTATCGGGAGTGAGGGAAGCAAGGCTTTCAGCCTGTGGCTGAAGCGGCTTCTAAATCCGCCCTTAATTCACGTTTCTTCTGGTGGAAGACAGAGTGGAAACACCCCCCTGTGCAGAACTGCTCAACAAGATTCCTGTGGTTAAACTGGAGGTGATGGGAAAATGGGAATGATGGGAAAACACACCAGGAAGCATAAAACTGCTGTTTGCAATCCTTTAGAAATGCAGGTAGAAGCTTCCTTTTGGATTAGGAGACACTGCGGAGCCCCAGCAGGGAGCGTGGCCAAGCCTTCACCTCTAGGGTACTTTGGAATGTGCGTGGGACCTCATCCACACAGCACCTCCGCTGCACCCTTTTCCATAAAAGTACTTGCTCCCGGTGACCTGAAACAGAGCACACAATAGACCCAGAGATCCATTTACTTCCTCTTCCGGTTCCTTCTAATGGGAACAAACAATAATTTTTAATCCTTGCCTCTTCTTGGAGGAGTATTTAAAATTGAGAGGGATGGATGTTAACAAAAATTATTGTAGTGATCATTTTGCAATATATACATATATTGAAATATGATGTAAGGCTGAAACGAATACAATGTTATATGTCAATTATATCTCGATAATAAATAAGTAAATAAATGAAAAGTTAAGAGAGGCTCCCATCTCCGCTCATGGGAGCTGCAGAATTTTTTTCCAGCCAGAGTCTGCAAGGCCCTAACCCGATCACCCTTCCCAATTAAACACATGTATGAAAGGATTTCTTTCCAGGAGGCTCAACATGCTATGTAAAAAAAAAAAGTCCATAATTCGCAATTCCAGGTTAGAGATATTTAGAGAAGGGGCCTCCTTGTGCTGCTTTTAAGGTGCCCCAAATGTCCCACAGGTCTGTCCTGACACAAGCCTGAGAGGCTTTGGACCAGTGTCTCATGACCTAGGTCAGTCCCTCTCTCCACCCGTGTCTTAGATCACAGGGTTTCAGCGTCTCCGTGTGTATTAACTGTATTCGTTGTCATTTTTTGTGCCCAGCCTTGTGCACCAGGCATTCTACATCCATTACCTCACTTAATTTTTTACACAGCTTTACAAGAGAAAAGCCGTCTTTATTCTCATTTTCACAAAAGAAGGGTTACAGCTGAGATGACAGAACCAACACCAGAACCCAGTCTGCCTCCAGAGCCCCTCGCTGTCTCCTGAGACACCCCCCGAGCCTCCGCAGGTGATTGTACAGGAAAGTAGGAAGAGAAAACTTTTGTTTCTAATTCTGCTCTAGCTGCCAAACGGAGGTAGGTCCCGCCTCCTTGAGTTATTGCTCCTGCTAAATGAGGTCCTAAGATTAGTACTAAAAATGTATTTCAGAAAAAAAATCTACGATTGGCTTTTGCTCTGCCTGGGTCTGGATATTTACGTAAGGGAGAAAAATGCCAAGCCCTACCTTTGGCATTATCTCCCTGAATTTGTGTTTTCTCCTAAATTTAGTGTTTGTCACAGTTTTCCCAACTCTGTGATGTTGACTTTACCCCTGGCCCTGGATTTTGTTTGTACAGCCCCAGAGCTTGTCATTCTTTCTATTCTGCAATTGAACGGGGTTTCCAGCGGGCATCTGAGCCCAATTACAGGCAATGACTCTGCCCTCGAGCTACACGGTTTCATTCTCTGAGTGTCTTCTCCGCAGGGCCCATGGTCCACCCACAGGAGCAGTTACCAGGCTCAGACCAGAGAGTCAAGATGCTCCTGGGATCTCGTTTCCAAAATGTACCAAATGCCTAATCTGAATTCGAGAAATCAAATCTAACTGCCAGCGAGTAAAGGACTGATCTGGAGAAATCAAATTTAAAATAGCCCGTGTCAAAAATTCTCAAATCCAAATTATCACCTAATTATGTGCAAGCTTTCAGTAGCATCACACCCCACCAGGAATTCACATCAACGCAGCAACTAAAGCTGACGTATGTGCCAGAGACTCAATATACCAGGGAAAAGACAGAACACGATAGAGATTTCACTGATAAAGAGCACATCCTTCCCAGGAGTTAGAAGGAAGAAAAGGAAACTAGGACAGTGCCAGACCCAAGGCTGGATGGCACGTGATGTTTATTTGACCCACATCTGCTTCCATACATTTAATTTATGATCATTTGTACATACCTATCCCGCAAAACATAAAAAGGATGTTATACATTGTTTACCATGTGAGTCAGAGTATAGACTTTTTCAAAGTCCCACTGAACCAATTCTCCTCATTTTTATTACCCAATAAAAAAGAAGTTAAACCAACAATGGCATTAAAATAGCATTAAAATTCATAGAACAAAACAAATCCTAAGGAGCTCTCAACTTGTTGCCCTGGGTAGCACATCTATCAAGGATCCATCCTCCATCTGGTTTGCCAGTATCCCCAGATGTTCTATTTGAAGAACACGACCATGAACATGATCTCATGTATAATTTTTAAAGGGGCAATGAGAACATCACTAAATACGTTTCAACAGGAAATTGCACCCTAAATCGAAAGGATCAATAGCTATGTCAAACCAGCTGTGGTTTTTGAATGCCAAAGAGTTGTCCTCTAGAGAGAAAACATTGTCCAGTTGTATGTGTTTGTTCTCAAGTAACAATAGGTTGAATATCCACTGTTTTTGTTTTGTTTTTTGTTTTGTTTCTATACATAATTACAATTTTTCCCATGATGAGAATTTTTAAGATCAACTCTCTTAGCAACTTTCACATACACAGTACAGTATTATTAACCATAGTCACCATGCTGTACATAACTTCCCCAGGACTTATTTATTTTACAGCTGGAAGTTTGTACCTTTCGACCCCCTTCACCCATTTTTCCCACATCCCACTCCCATCCCCCTACTCTGGCCTCCAGAGCTAGAATCCCACTCAACACTACCCAACCCATCAGAGTGCGGCAAGACGGAGCAGGGACTCTGCAATGGAGGAAACTGGCAAAACCTACCGTGGCCAGGTGGCCAACATCATCAGTGATAACTGATGCTGAGAGCATATGTACCTTTAAAGTGATGTGATGAAAACAGCACTTCACCTCTGGGTTCATTTTCTCAAAAACCCATAACCCTAGGCCCATCAGGAGAGAAACATCAAACAAACCCAAATGGAAGGACAGTCTGCAAACTACCTGACCAATCTCCTCAAACTGTCCAGGTGGTCAGGGTAGGGATTCTGAGCCACTGTCACACACCAGACCTGATCACTAAACCCAGTGTGGTGTTCTGGGGTAGATCCTGGACCAGAAAAAGGGAATTAGGGGAACATGGGAAATCAAACAAAGTGTGGATTTCAGTCCATAGTAATTCCTATCCCTGTGTTGGTTTTCTAGCTGTGACTAAGTTACCGCAGTAATGGAAGCTGTTAACAATAGGAGAAATGGGATGAGGGGTGAATGGGACACTCTGTACCATCCTGGAGAACGTTCCTCTTTCTAAAACGATGGAATCTAAAATGTTTCTAAAATTAAAAGTTTATTTTACAAAAAAAAAAAAATTAGGGCTTCCCTGGTGGCGCAGTGGTTGAGAATCTGCCTGCCAATGCAGGGGACACGGGTTCGAGCCCTGGTCTGGGAAGATCCCACATGCCGCAGAGCAACTGGGCCCGTGAGCCACAACTGCTGAGCCTGCGCGTCTGGAGCCTGTGCTCCGCAACAAGAGAGGCCGCGATGGTGAGAGGCCCGCGCACCGCGATGAAGAGTGGCCCCCGCTTGCCGCAACTAGAGAAAGCCCTCGCACAGAAACGAAGACCCAAACACAGCCAAAAATAAATAAATTAATTAATTAATTAAAAAAAAAATTAGCCATGCATGTTGACAGCATGATACATAAGAGGGAAATTTGATAAACTGTTTTTTAAAAATTTTAAAATTTTGCTCTGTGAAAGACCCTGTAAAAAAAGATGAAAAGACGAGCCACAGCCTGAGAGAAAATACTTGCAAACCACATATAGGACAAAGGATTCATATCTAAAATATATGAAGAACTCTCAAAACTCATCAATTAAAAAATCAAACAATCCAATTAGAAAATGGGCTAAAAAAAGACATGAAGAGACCCGTCACCAAAGAGGACGACATACAGACAGCAAATAAAGTGATGTTCACATCAACAGCCGTTAGAGAAATGCAAATTAAAACCACAATGAGCTACCACTACACGCCTATTAGAACACTAGGGTAAGAAATAATAACACCACCAAATGCTAATGAGAATACAGAGAAACTGAATCTTTCGTACATTGCTAGTGAAAATATAAAATAGTAAAGGCACTCTTGGAAAAGAGAAAGGCAATTTCTTATGAAATAAACATGCACTCACCATATGACCCAGTGACTGCTCTCTGAGGCATTTAACCAAAGACAATAAAACTTAGGTTTACCCCACAATTCTTCATAGCAGCTTTATTAGTAATAACCAAAACAGGAAACAACCCAAATATCTTGCATTGGGTAACTGGTTAAACAAACCCTGGTACATCTACACGATTAGCAATAAAAAGGAACAGAAATAAACACAGGCAACAACTTGGATGGCTCATGAGGAAATTGTGCTGAGTGAGAAATGCCGGTCTCAGAAGGTTAAGTCCTGTGGGATTGTATTTACAGAGCTTCTCAAAATGACAAAATTACAGAGATGGAAAACAGACTAGTGGTTGCCAGAGGCTGGGGGGCTGTAGGCAGACAGGGCTTACGGCCATAAAAGGGAGGCATCGTTATGATGGAACAGGTCTGTGGTTGTGCTGGAGACCACACGGAACTACAGAGGTGATACAACTGCACAGGACGAAACAGGTACACGCACATACAAGATGACTGCGTATAAAACTGCTGTAACCTGGAGAAGGTTGATTGAGCCTATCAATGTCAATTCCCTGGTTGTGATACTGTAACATAGTTATGCAAGATGTCATCATTGGGGGAAATCATGTGAACAGTACACAAGCTCTTTCTGTGTTATTTCTCACAACTGCATGCACATGTGGTCTCAACATAATTTATTTTAATTGGAATATAGTTGATTTACAAGGTTGTGTTTGTTTCTGGTGTACAGCAAAGTGATTCAGATAGATAGATAGACAGATATTCTTTTTCAGATTCTTTTCCACTGTAGGTTATTACAAGATATTGAATACAGTTCCCTTGTTATACAGTAGGACTTTGTTGTTTATCTATTTTATGTATAGTAGTGGGTATCTGTTAATCCCAAGCTCCTAATTTATCCCTTCCCCCTCAACATAATTTTTTAAAATGGAAACAATATAGGAGAAAACACCAGGCTATGATAGGTGATTTTTTTTCAATACTGAAATACACAAATCACCACCATCCTGTTTTGTCTAATCACTTCAACCATTTTTTAATATATATGTATAATAAAAGTGCCCTAAAATGGAGCAGCTATATAACTTAGTCAGTTCTGTCATGTCACGTCATATGTCCCAGAAACCACAGGGTCAACAAAGGAAGCTCTACCATAAAAGAAGTTAAGTGCTCGACGTCTCTGTAATTCTGTTGTTGACCTAATGTATGATTGCATGGAAGACCTTTTCTATTCACTCTGTGTAGGTTGAGGGCCAGAATCCCATAGCACATCTCTGACTTCCCCCAGGTTGACATGGATTTATTAATCTCTACTTGTTAGACACAAATGTTCAACAAGTTATAATTTTACCTACTGACACAATTATCAAATACATTTTTTCTATAACCACAAGCATGTCTGGTTGTTGTTTTGTTTTGTTTTTAATTTCAAAGTGTAGTGTTGAGATCAAGATAGTGTCTTTCTACAACATTCCCTGATCTATGTGTGTCACATAGAAAATCTTTGAAGACAAGGCAGTTAATACGGCCTGTGCTGGTCTTACATAATCCTTTCTGACTTGTAAAGTTTCTTCTCTCTCTTTCAAATGCTCAAAATACGTTGTAGAGTTTGTCAAGAAACAGTACTGAGCTTTCTAAACTGTAATCTCCAGATTTATCTTGATTATACTTTTTGAAAACGGGAACAATGGTAACAGCCTTTGTAATGCTCACCGTCTAGAAGGATGGAGAGACACAAATGAGAACTTACACACAGAGAGGTGAGCAAGAGACGGCAGGGATTCTGCCTGCAACTAGGGAGGAGGTGCTTCAGGATTCAGAGCACAGGGGGGCTCCAAGCAGGTTCTAATGAGCAATAAATGCTGTATAAATAGTTGTGGGATAAATAAACAAAGAGGAAAAGTCATATTTTTACAAAATATAGATGCAAGTATGCTTTTGTTTATTATATAGATAAATTCAAAATCTCCAAGTGACGTTTAAGAGGGATTGGTTAAATAAGGCATAGCATATACCTATAACACAGCTATTAAAATAAATGAGAAAAAGCTTCATGTATGAATATGGAAAGATGCCCAAAATATCATATGAGATAGGGTAAATTAAAAGAGAAAATTGTGGGAACATAAACATATAGTTATATATATGTACAAATATATAATATCATTTGTGTTTAATACAATAGTATTTGTTAGTGAACACATAGAAATCTAAAAACATACTATAAATTGTTAACAACTGTCTGGATGGGGAAGGATAATGGGCATTTTCATATTCTCTTTGTTCCTTTAATGTTTGACTTGTTTTGTTTTGGGGGGGGTTTAATTTCTCAGTACCAGGTTTTTAATTGAGGCATAATTAACATATAACACTACCTTAGTTTCAGTTGTACAACATAATGAATGGGTGTTTGTATACATTACAAATGATCACCACAATAATTCAGGTTACCATCCATCCATCCCCACACGTGGTTACAAATTTATTTTCTTTTTTTGTTTTGTTTTGTTCATCTTTGTATTTTATTGTTTTACTTTTAATTTTTTTATTGAAGTATAGTTGATTTACAGTGTTGTGCTTATTTCTGCTGTACAGCAAAGTGACTCAGTTAAACACATATATACACTCTTTTTTTATATTCTTTTCCATTATGGTTTATCCCAGGAGATTGGATATAGTTCCCTGTGCTCTGCAGTAGGACCTTGTTGTTTACCCATTCTAATGAAGAAAGAATCTAAAAAGAATAGCATGCATCACACCATCCAAAAAGCAAAGGATGGTGTAGCCTGGGAACAGCTTTTGTAAATGTCACCTATGGGGACCCCAGCGCC
This sequence comes from Balaenoptera acutorostrata, assembly GCF_949987535.1. NCBI lineage: Eukaryota > Metazoa > Chordata > Mammalia > Artiodactyla > Balaenopteridae > Balaenoptera > Balaenoptera acutorostrata. The sequence continues at coordinate 2,042,170 of NC_080075.1, forward strand.
CCCCCAGCACATCTGATGCACGGTCTAGACGGTGGAGACTAGGGACCAACGTTCCATAGCATGTCACGTACCAAGTCAACTAGTCTGAGATTATGTTTTCTACAAAGAATGGACTTTAAGGGGCAATACCATCAGGCCTGAATTTTAAACGATAATGTATTCGTTATTTTTATTCTTGATTATGGCTTGTCTGTCCATCTTGGAGCTATACTTTGATATCTCACGAGCCACCTTCATTTATTTTTTTAGACGTCACTTCTCTGCCAATTCCTCCTCTATTTCTCACTGGGATGCTTTATAATCTTGTGGTGAGACCCTGCTTTCGAGAGCCACCCGGGTCTCCTCCTGAGCTGGTTTCCTCCAGAGCGGGTTAGGTTTTCTCTGCACGTTTGCAGCCTATGTATTCCCTCAGCCGTGAGCGTGTGGTCCACTCTGCCCCCCTTCCCTCCATCTCTGTCACTTGAGAGGTAATGTGATCATTCTCCCGTTTTCTATCAGGGCACACTCTAAACCAGGTTATTGGCAAATCCAAAGGAGGTTTCCATCATCGACGCCTCTAATCCCCAAGGCCCAGTGCCTTGTCGAGCTGAGAAAACCCAAAACAAGCAATGACCAGGTTAGAGGTCCAGAGCCTGATCTCGGGCCAGGGCCCCTTGACCCTTCATTGGGGGCCTTCCTCCACATTGAAGGATGCGCGAGGTGAGAGGGTGGCCAGGGAGGGAGGTGGATGGGGCAGTTTTCTTCTCTGAGCCAGCACTCTCCTCTAAATGGGGGGATCGCTTACAGAAGGTGGTGTGGATGCAGAAAAGGAATTCTATCCTATTGCTAAAAAATCATTTAAATCCCCAGTAGATGATTTGTCTTTACCTCAAACTCCAATCTTTGAAAGACACTCGGCTAATATCCCCTCACAACATAAAGTGAGGCTCAGTATTTTAAAAGGAGTCAACCCAGGTGTCTAAACCCAACTCTTCCTGTCTCTTGAGCTCTTTTTACTCTAGAAAACACAAGCTGGGATGAACATTGTGGTACATGACTCTTTTTGAATTATGGTAGATGTTAAAAATATATATACCTGGACTTCCCTGGTAGCGCAGTGGTTAAGAATCCACCTGCCAATGCAGGGGACACGGGTTCGAGCCCTGGTCCGGGAAGATCCCACATGCCGCGGAGCAACTAAGCCCATGAGCCACAACTACTGAGCCTGCACTCTAGAAGCCCGCAAGCCACAACTACTGAGCCCAAGTGCCACAAATGCTGAAGCCCGTGCACCTAGATCCCATGTTCCACAACAAGAGAAGTCACCACAATAAGAAGCCCGCGCACCGCAACGAAGACCCAATGCAGCCAAAAATAAATTTAAAAATTAATTTAAAAAAATATATATATATCTATATTAAAAGCTGAAAAAAAAAAACCCCACGCTGGGGAAGGTTTGCGGTGAAATACTTCTCCCTATGCTATTGGCCTACAATAGTGAATCTCCCCTACCCCACCACTGCCGCTCCATCACCAACCATCACTAAAATGTCAATATTTTATCAGGGAAGCAGCAGGGGAAACTCATTTGCCACTTGCACCTGGCTGGCATTAAAGCCATCAGGAGACTCAGGCCCGCCCCGCGTGGACCTCAGGAAATGAGTGGAAATGTATGAAGCATCACAAAAACCTGAGCTGGAATGTCTAGCAGCACGAGTGCTGTGTCCTCCCACAATCTGAGGCCTCGCGGGTGACAAAGGGAAGCCATCAGCCAAAGGAGGAGGCCGGGCCTCCAGGCAGGGGCTGTTTGGCCGAGCAGGTAGGTGACCTCAGGAGCCAGGACCAAAGTGGCCAGTGGCCTGGAAAACCGGACAGGCGCTAGTGCTGTGTGTGCAGCAAGGAAAGACCTGAGACCCGCGGTGTCTGCGGGGTCCAGGCACTGAACCCCCAAACAGGTGTGACGCAGGGCACCCGGAGGGGACAGTTTTCCTCAACCCCCTGGATGTCGATAGTTGGCGGGGGGGTGAGGTCTTGCAGGCAAATGCAGTATCCCAATAGCCCATGGAAGAGCGTGGCCATCTTTCCCGGGCACAGGGCACGGGGCTTCTGAAGTTCTTCCTCCCTAACGTCCCCACCGCAAGCGGCTGCTTCGCTCTAACCGACGGGCAACATGGTTGTTTAAAGCGCAGTGGCAGCCCGGCCTCAGGGTTCCCTGAAGCACGAAGCCATAGGCTTTAGATCTGGAAGGAGCCTCCACATTCCTCCTCTGTCACTCCTTCCACATCTGCTGTCACCAAGTCACTCGAGGACTCCACGCCCTCCGGTCCCTGGTCAGGCTCAGGGACTTTGCCATCAGGCTCCTTGTTTGAAACAACTGAAAAGCTTCCCCTTGTCCTTTTAGCCAAAGCCTAGGGGTTACTTCCTTAGGAAGCCGTCTCTGCAGCACCCCACGGAGGCAAAGCCACTTCTAGGCTCTAAGCGTCTTTGTCTGTATTTTTATTCTAACACATTAAACATTGCATCACAGTCATATGTTTGCCTGTCTTTCTCCTCTCCCCATTCCCCTAAAATATTCCCACAAAAGTACAAAACTCCTTTGAGGACAAGGTCGTTATCTCACATATTAATCACACCTGGAGGCAGATAGATTAAGAGAAAAAGACTAGGGAGGAATTTGTTGTCAGGAACTCAGAGTGGATATATGTAATTATTTCTGTATACACACACACATGAACAGATTCTTTATGTAGTTACTAATCCTCGGCACCCTTTTATGTGGTTAAGATGCTATCATATGATTAGGACTATTATGTTCTCCATTCACAACACTTTTTCAATAGAGGCCTATGAAAGCACAGGGAAGTTTTTCAAATTCTCACTAATCATTGCAAAATAAAAGAGGAAAGGTGATTGTGTGGCTTTAGTTAAAAGGCTCTTCTGTATCAAGACTGAGCCTGTGGCATCTGGTTTAAAATGGCTTCTGAAAAGTCGTCCCCGGCGTGGCCTCTTCCTTCTCCCCATGAAAATGCTGAAGAATACACAGAAAAGGCATAAAATGTGTGCTGAGAAGTCCAAGATCTAGGACTGCAGTCCTCGTAGAGAACTCTGAAGTAAAGGAGTGATGGACGTGGCCCACAGGACAGGGGGAAGCGAGACAACCTCTCAGGTGTTAACACCAAATAGAAAGAACTCCCAAACTTTCTCTTCCATGGCTCAGAAGCCACACTCTCGCGGCTCTGCTGTCTCTGTGTTTCCTCTTTCTTCCAACAGCCTCTCTCTGCAGGGCCGTGAGGACCCTGAGACCCCACGGTCCATGGCCTCCCCGTCCAGGAGCTTTGGGAGTGTGGTCTAGGGCCCACGTCCAGGGGCCAGGCTCTGAGCAGTCCAGCTCACGTCCATCGGGACCACGGCGTGGGAGAGAAAATGGGGTGGCTCACCTCAAGGGCCATTCCTGATGGGGCAGGGAACAGGCGTGGACAGGCTCCGCGTCCTTCCAGAAGACAACTGTGTAGGGCAGAAAGATGGATGGGACACATTCTGAGATGTGCATGCAGTAGTCAGCTAGGGCCACTGGAACAAAGGGCCACAGACTGGGTGGCATAAATAAACAACAGAGGAGTTTGGGATTAACATATACACACTACTATATATAAAATAGATAACCAACAAGGACCTACTGTACAGCACAGGGAACAATACTCAATATTTTGTAATAACCCATAAAGAAAAAGAATCTGAAAAAACATAGATATATATGTGTGTATAACTGAATCACTTTGCTGTGTACCTGAAACTAACACAAAATTGTAAATCAACTGTATTCCAATTAAAAAAAAAAAAAAACAGAAATTAACTGACTCACAGTTCTGGAAGTTTCAAGATCAAGTGATCAGCAGAGTTGGTTCCTTCTAAGGGCCACGAAGGAAAGATTTCCTTGGCGTGTAGGTGGCCATCTCCTTATGTATGTTCACATTGTCTTCCCTCTGTGTGTGTCTTTGTGACCCAATTTCCTCCTTTTATAAGGACCGTTGTAATATTGGATTAGGGTCCACCCCAATGGACTCACTTTTTATTAATTGAGAAAGAATTGACATATAAGACTATCTTAGTTTCAGGTGTACAACATAATGGTTCAACATTTATACATATTCTTAGAATGGATAAACAACAAGGTCCTACTGTATAGCACAAGGAACTATATTCAGTATCCTTTAATAAACCATAATGGAAAAGAATATGAAAAAGAATGTATATGTATATATATATATGTATAACAGAATCACTTTGCTGTACAGCAGAAATTAACACAACATTGTGAATCAACTATACTTCAATAAAATAAACTTTAAAAAAGCATTTGTATATATTGTGAAATGATCTCCACAATAAGTCTGGTTAACATCCAGCACCATACATAGTTACAAAATTTTTTGTCTATATGTGGCTATAAAACCAGCTGTGGTTTTTGGATGTCAAACAGTTGTCCCCGGGCTTCCCTGGTGGCGCAGTGGTTGAGAATCTGCCTGCTAATGCAGGGGACACGGGTTCGGGCCCTGGTCTGGGAAGATCCCACATGCCACGGAGCAGCTGGGCCCGTGAGCCACAATTGCTGAGCCTGCACGTCTGGAGCCTGTGCCCCGCGACGGGAGGGGCCGCGATAGAGAAAGGCCCGCGCACCGCGATGAAGAGCGGTCCCCGCACCGCGATGAAGAGTGGCCCCCGCTTGCCGCAACTGGAGAAAGCCCTCGCACGAACCGAAGACCCAACACAGCCAAAAATAAATAAATAAATAAATAAGAAAATCCTTTAAAAAAAAAAAAAAAAACAGTTGTCCCCTGGTGAGAAAATATTTTCCAGTTATATGTGTTTAGACTCATGTGAGAATAGGTTGAATGTCCACTTTTTTGTTTGTTTTTTGTTTTTTATACATAGTTACATCTTGTGATGAGAATTTTAAGATCTACCTTCTTAGCAACTTTCAAATATGCAATAGAGTGTTCTTGACTATAGCTACCACGTTCTACGCTACATCCCCAGGACTTACATTCTTACAGCTGGAAGTTTGTACCCTTTGACCCCCTTCACCCATTTCGCCTACTCACACCCCGACCTCTGGCAACCACTAGTCTGTTCTCTGCGTCCATCAGCTTGTGTTTTTGGTTTTGCTTTTTTGTAGGCTCCACATATAAGTGAGATCATACAGTATTTGTCTTTCTCTGTCTGACTTATTTCACTTAGCATTATGCCCTCCAAGTCCATCCATGTTGTGGCAGATGAAGATTGCATTCTTTTTTATGGTTGAGTTTTATATATATGTATACATGTATAATGTATATGTATATACACATATAATGCTGCAATGAACATAGGAATGCATATATCCTTTTGAATTAGCATTTTCATTTTCTTCAACTAAATACCCAGAAGTGAAATTTCTGGATCACATAAGAGTTCTATTCTTAATTTTTAAAGAAACCTCCATACTGTTCTCCACAGCGGCTGCACCAATTTACATTCCCACCAACAGTGCACGAGGGTTCCCTTTTCTCCATGCCCTCCCCAACACTTGTTATGTCTTGTCTTTTTATAGTAGCCTTTGTGACAGGTATGACGTGATACCTCATAGTTTTGATTTGTGTCTCTGATGATTAGTGATGTTGAGCACCTTTTCATGTTCCTGTTGGCCATCTGTATATCTTCTTTGGAAAAACGTCTTTCCAGATACTCTGCCCCTTTTAAAATAATTGGATTGTTTGGTTTTTTTTGCTGTTAAACTGTATGAGTTCTTTACACATTTTGGATAGTAACCCTTATCAGGTATAAGATTTGCAAACATTTTCTCGCATTTGGTAGGTTGCCTTTTCATATTATTTTGGGGTTAATGGATTCATTTTAACTTGATTACTCAGTAAAGAGCTTATCTCCAAATAAGGTCATATTGTGAGGTGCAGGCTGGGGGTTAGGAATTGAACATATGAAACCGAGGGAGGCGGGGACATAACTCACTCCATAAGAGTAAAGTTCTAAGTGCACAGACACACAGGACTTGGGCAGTGTAGTATCTGATGCCCTTTCATCTCAGAGCGACGTAGTCCCTGGGAGCAGTTAAAACTGTTCAGTGCAAATGCTCACCAGAAATTCAGAACAGGGTGAGGGGTTACACAGGCACCAGTGCCCCAGGTGTGACTGTGGGAAGACCATTTATGAGCTGATCCTTTTAGTGACTACAAGTACGGAAAACAAGACGGCAACAACAAGTCACCTTTACTTCCATTGGGCTGACAGAAAGTTGAAACGGTACGCCATCGTGAAAAGAATGGTTTAGAGGAACACACACCCGCATTGATGAGGGGAATGCAAGATGCAACCACATTTCCGGAAAGAGTTTGCTGATTTTATCAAGGCCCCTTTTTTAAAGGTATGTAATCTGACCCAGGATCCCTGATTTTAGAAACTTTCCTTCGGAAACTAACAAGGGCTATATTGCAATTTTCGATATTCTTCCCAACATTGATTATAATAGTGAAAAAATGTGAAACAGCCTCAATGTCCAATAAAAGGGGACACTGATATATTCTGTCCAATAAAAGAGTATAATGATGTATTCAAATGATAGAGAACTACACCAAAACAAAGAGTTTTCAAATAATTTGTTTTGATGAAAAACAATTTTATGATATGATATTAAGTGAAATAAGCCTTGACTGTATAATATAAAATGTAACTAATTTTGTTTAAAATATTCTCAAAAAATAATGGAAATCTTAGCAATTATTATTTCTTGGTGATGAGATTAGAGATTTTTTCTATTTTTTAATTTCCATATTTCCTAGCTTTCTTACACACAGTGTATTTATGTGTTAATCCAATAAAGCACAAAGGACGGAATTATTTTAGTATCGTGCTCCCCTTTCTGTTCCTTTCTCTCCTCCTCTTGGTTTATTTTCCTCAGGGTTGCAGATTGAACAGTGACTAAGTACTCACAAGTCCATTACCCTCTTATATTCATTACTACTGCATCCATTATAGCTTTAGCCATATCCTGATGCTCATGAAGCTTACATGAGAATCTCAATTTGTTTAACCTGTTATCACTAAGTAAAGATGCACTTGCCCCTTTGCTTCAGCTGTGTCATGGCAGTGGGATGAAAGTGCTTGTAGTGAATGGAAAATGGATTCACATTAAGATTTATAGGGGCTAGAAATAGAAATAATCCAGCTGGATCACTGTCACTTATAAACTATATTTTTCTATATGTATCTTGTAATTCCTAACTTGGGAGTTCCTCCATGATAGAAATAGTCTGTCCTCCCTATCGAAAGAGAAAAAGAAACAGAGGTAGATGCAGAAGTAAGTGTACATGCAGATGTAGAAACACAAATGCAAATATCAATGTATTTATTAGTATGGCATCAGAAATTTTTCGCGAATTCTTTCAATACTTTCTTCTCACTTCTGCAGGATAATTATTCTAAAGAAAGAATGTGATCATGTGAACTCCCTGGCGTGAAATTCTTTTAGTGGGTGTCGCGCTGTGTCACCTCAACCCGCCTTCAGAACGAACACTCACTTCCCCAGGTGCTGGTAGTCTTGGGGGCTAACGGCTCTCGTTTGAGTGACCCTCCAGGAGCTGCCCTCAGCCAAAGACAGCAGCTTCTCCCCAGGTCACCCCTCCAGGGACAGCCCGCATCTAACGACTCATCAGTGCAGGGGTATAAAGGGCATCCCAGGTCTAGAGCTCCCTGTGGGGTGTGCCCTGCAGTTTACTGCTTCCCGCTGCCCACCGCTCCTTCCTTCACTGCCCTACAAACGCTGGTCCTGGGAACACTTTCTAATAAATACTCACACACACACACAAACCGTCTCAGCGTTTGCACCTGGACCTAATCTAAGACTTGGTGCCAGGACTGGCCTGAGGAAACTGACTCTAAAATGGGGTTTCGGAAGGAGATTACCCTGGGTAAGCTGGCTGTGAAAATCCTATCAGGGGTGGTAGACGGAGCGTGAATAGCCCCAGGCATCCTGCAGCAGTGAAATTAACTTTCTCCAGTGGAGAACTGGGATGGGACACCAGCGGAAAGAAATGCACTGGAGTGGGAGACATCTCAGAGAAATTTCAGGAAAGTAGAAATGAAGGATTACTGGAATCAGGTAGCAATTTTGGAGTGCGATTAACACATCGAAGAAAACAATAATCTGGGTAAGTCTAACAGTCAGAGGGCTTCCTTGTCATGATATTAATATAAAGAGACGCTCATCTTCTGCAGCGGAAGGACAGAAATCACTTAGGATCAAATCCAGGACAGATTGGCAGGGCTTCAGAGGCAGTTGAATTCTCAACCCTAGAAAGCCTTGTCTGCCAAGGTTAGGGCCCTTGGAAAGGAGAGGGGCCCTGAGACACAGAATGAGGGGCCCTAAGACACAGGATGGGGATATCTGGGCTCATGCACTTGAAATTTGGAATGCTAATCCCTCTGGAATCTCTGGGTCTGCCTGAGTAGCTACTCTTCCTTGTTAAAAGCTAGGATTCTCCTCTCTTGCTTGAAGATGGTAAGCATATCTCTGTATTCAAGATAGCACACACCTCCTTCAGGACCTATGCTTACATCCTCTCCTGGACACAGATCAATAATTCGGGTTAAGTCATAACATAAACTTGCCAGGAAGATGCTAGGCTTACTAAGAGAGGAAAGTACTATTGCCCAAAGAAGCCACACCACTTAGCCAACATGAACAAGTGGGAGGTGATATGTGGGGCTGTATTTTAATGGTCTGAATCAAGGGAGGCAGAAAAGTTGTATAAAAGTTTATTCACATGGACGTACTCTCCCATGAGACAGGATTTAATATCCAGGCAAAGACCCCAGAAGATAGTACTAACGCCATGCTTGACTGGTTCTTAGAACCCTGGAGAAAGCAATGGCCTGTGTGCATGAAGTTGCCATGCCATGACCATGGCAGTGAGACAGGAGATCAAAAGCTCCGAGAAGTAGACATACTGGAGGGAACACACCACACAAGGCCAGAAAACCAGCTAGCCACCGAGGTTCTGTTGGAAGGTACCACTTACAAAAGCAATAAAAAGCATACTAGTAGAGGGCTTCTCTGGTGGTGCACTGGTTAAGAATCCACCTGCCAATGCAGGGGACACGGGTTCGAGCCCTGGTCCGGCAAGATTCAACATGCCGCGGAGCAACTAAGCCCGTGCGCCCCAACTACTGAGCCTGCGCTCTAGAGCCCGTAAGCCACAACTACTGAGCCCACGTGCCACAACTACTGAAGCCAGCACGCCTAGAGCCCGTGCTCTGCAACAAGAGAAGCCGTGGCAATGAGAAGCCTGTGCACCGCAATGAAGAGTAACCCCCACTCGCCGCAACTAGAGAAAGCCCGCGTGCAGCAACGAAGACCCAACACAGCCAAAAATAAATAAGTAAAATAAATAAATTTTTAAAAAAAAGCATACTGGTAGAGATGCTCAGAGATGACTGTGCTTTCTAGACCAGGCTGACGGTAGGAGGTGACGTTATAGTCCTGGGCTCCCTAACAGCACTAAGGATGATAAAAATACCGAAATAATAGAGGAGGCTGCCACGCATAAACATCAGAAGCGAGAGAGGACAATTTTCATAATAAACCCTTAAGAGTTCACACGCTCCTCACTACCCTCTGGATACAGATAAACCCCTAAGTCTAAAGGGCATTGGACTTGCCCATTTATTTATCTTCTCTGTAAAACTGCGAGCAGTGCCTGTCTCCCGTGCATTCTTGCCAGCCCTGTGATCAGCGCAGTCTGGCTCACGGTAGGAATTCAATAAATACTCACTGAATTAATAAATGTATGAAAATTTGTCAATATTACATTTTCTTCCCGTGAGTATTTTGCTCAGATACCCTTATTTTGCTCCCTGCCCCTTGTATAGGATATGGGCTTGTAGATGTCGGGGGTGTGTTCTGATAGCTGCAAACTTCAGAGATCAAACCAGAAAACTCAAATTCCTGATCATTTTGGCAGCAATAGTCCAAAAAGGTAGCTAAGACAAGGTTTATAATGGCATCCTTAAGTCAATGAAAAGGAGCTGTAACTTTCCTCCGTAAAATCTTTCCTTAGGGAAAAAGAAATATATGGGTCCTACTAGCTCAGGGAAAAAGTAGAGCCATAAGGTGATTTTTTTCCATGACTTCCTTTTCCACTTCCACTTTAAACGTACACAGCTACTAGATTTCTCCTTCTTCTTCTCCTTCTCCTTCTCCTTCTTCCTCTTCCTCTTCCCCCTCCACTTCCCTTTCCCCTTCTCCTTCTTCTCTCTCTCTCTCTCTCTCTCTCTCGTTTCAAATGTCTTGACTCTTGGGAAAATATACACTGCTATAATAATCCCCATGTTCTATGTATATAAAATCTAATTCGTATAATGACCCTTTACTGATTAAGGAAGAAAGTTACACTTCTTCAAGGAGATGGCTGACCATTGCCTTTAGAAAGAAATGTGCAATTTATTTGTAAATTACCGTGACTCTAGCAGCAAACTGTATTAATTAAGCTGCCTTCCACACACATCATTTCACTGTTCCTAGAGGCATCAAACAAGTTTTGGCACATTTTGTACAAAACTGGTTGCCTGATGATAAATTACATAAAAACTGAAAATACCAGCAGTATTCTTTCTTTTTAATTGGGGTATAATTGGCACTGAATATTATATTAGTTTCAGGTGTACAACATAGTGGTTTAATTGCCGTATATGTTGCAAAATGATCACCACAAAAAGTCTAGTTACCATTTGCCACCATACAAAGTTAATACAATATTGTCGACTGTATTCCCCAAGCTGTACTTTATGTCCCCAGGACTTATTTATTTTATAAGTTTGTACTTCTTGACCCCTTTCACCCATTTCACCCATCCCCAACCCCTCCCCTCTGGCAACCACCAATCTCTTCTCTGTATCTATGAGTCTAGGTTTTGTTTTCTTTAGTCTGTTTGTTTTTCAGATTCCACATATAAGTGGAATTATATGGTATTTGTCTTTCTCTGCCTGATTTCTTTCACTTAGCATAATACTGGCAAGGTCCATCCATATTGTTTCAAATGGCAAAATTCCATTCTTTTTCACGGCTGAGTAGTGTTCCATTGTATATATACCACATCTTCCTTATTCGTTCGTCTATCAATGGACACTTATGTTGCTTCCATATCTTGGCTACTGTAAATAATTCTGCAATGAATATGGGGGTGCAGATATCTTTTTGAATTTGTGTTTTTATTTTCTTCTATTTTGGATATATACCCAGGAGTAGAATTGCTGGATCATAGGGTAGTTCTATTTTTAATGTTTTGAGGAACCTCCATACTATTTCCATAGTGACTGCACCAATTTACATTCCCACCAACAGTGTACGAGGGTCCCCTTTTCTTCACATCCTCACCAACACTTGTTATTTGTGATCTTGTTGATGATAGCCATTCTGACAGGTGTGGGGTTCTCACTGTGGTTCTGATTTGCATTTCCCTGATGATTAACGATGTTGAGCATCTTTTCAAGTGCCTGTTGGCACCTTCATTTCCTCTCTGGAAAAATGTCTATTCAGTTCTTCTGCCCATTTTCTTTTTGAACTATAGTTGAGGTACAATGTTATGTTAGCTTCAGGTGTAATCCTCTGCACATTTTTTATTCTGATTGTTTGGGTTTTTTGATATTGGTTTGTATGAGTTCTTCATGTATTTTGGATATTAACCCCTTATCAGATATATGATTTGTAAATATCTGCTCCCATTCAGTACATGGACTTTTCATCTTGTTGATGGTTTCCTTTGCTGTATAGAATCTTTTTAGTTTGATGTAGTCCCACTTGTTTATTTTTGCTTTTGTTTCCCTTGCCTTTGGAGTCAGATCCTAAAAAAAAAATCACTAAAACTAACATCAAGGAGCTTACCGTGTATGTTTGCTTCCGGGAGTTTTATGGTTTCAGGTCTTACATTCAAGTTTTTCATCTGTTTTGAGTTTGTTTTTGTGTGTGGTTTAAGATAGTGGTCCAGTTTCACGTTTTGTATGTGGTGGTCCAGTAGTCCCGACATCCTTTATCTCCAGTTGTGTTCTTGACAGTGTTTCGAGGAAAGTCAAGTCAAGACAGTGACATGGTCCTAAGCGTGTTTCAGTGAAAGTTAACTAGAAGCTTCTCTCACCTGTGACTCCGTGTTTGCAGTTGACAGAATCCTGCCAGGCTCTCCATCCAGGAGAAATTCCACGGCAGGAGGTTCTGGGTGACGTCCTGACCAGGACCTGCACTTCCCTGCTCACTAGGGAGTCTGAGCTTGCAGCTATAACAAGCAGTTAGTACAGCAAACAAAAACGAAACAACCGACTCTTCAGCGTCTCAGGATTCAGAGAATTTCCTGGAGTTCAAGAAAAGTCCTCAGAGGCAAAGTGTGTTTCCTCCCAGATGCGCGCGGTGCAGAGCTGGTGAACGCGGCGGCGGATGCAGCCAGGGCTCTGGCCCCGGCCCCTCCACCCCGTTGGCGTTTTCTGCACACGCCCCCGTCCGGCCTCTCCGTGACGGCGACCGTCCTCAATCGGCCAGACCCGCTCTGCCCACGAAGGGGAGTCGGAGCGCCTGGGAACAGGGAGCGGGAGAGCCGCCCCTCATCAACACCCGGGCGTCCATAAACCCCACGCCCGTCACTCGCAGGCTTCGAGCCAAAGTCACCGTCTGCGGGGCCCCCCCGGCAGCACACGGCCTGCAGAGCGCAAAACCAGCCCTGCTTGGGACTCACGCCTTTAGACAAAGCTGGAGGCGAAAACAGCCAGCCTTGGTGGTAACGCAGGGCGCGCCAGCATCCCAGCAGTGGCAGCGCCCATTTTCAGCAGTCGGATCCCAGAGCCCCCGCTGCCCCTGGGCTCCCTGGGGACCGGCTTTGCGATGGGCAGGTGCAGGCGAGGGGCAGGGCGCCCAGGAGCAGCCCTGTGAGGGGCCGGCAGAGTAGCAATGGGCAGAGGAAGAGGTTCACCCGGGAGACAGACGAAGAAGAGGCCTCCCAGGACGTCTGGGCTCCCGTGGCCCTGAGAGTTGGTCCCGTGGAGGCCAAGGCAACCGGCCGTTCAGGCCACCAACAGCGGGCCGGCCGTGGGAACCGGGGCATCCCTGGAGGCGATGTGAGGGGGCTGCCACCCTGAGGCCGGTCCCAAGGGAGGCCGAGCTGGGAGCTGCCGGCAGCCGACACCGCAGGCAGCGGGACCGGGCTGGCAGGTGCTGGCGGACAGGCCACTGCGTCCGCTGCAGCATCTGCCCTCGCGGGCCTGGGGCCTCCATCCCAGCGGGAAATCTGCGATCCCGGTGCCTGCGGCGGAGGCCTGCCCCCCACTGCACACAGCGGGACCGGGAGGGTTTATGAGTCAGCTGAGCCGCGTCCTTCCGGAAAGCTCCCCCACCCAGGCCAGGGCCCCCCACTGCCCGGGTCTCTGTTCTCCATTAGCTGCCAGCTTGCCCTCCCTGGGTCTCCACAGAGCAGTCAGCGCGGGGCGGGGTGGTGTCAGGCTCGGGCACTGACCTTCTGGCTCTGGTGTGACCCTCCTTGCAGGAGCTGGTTACAGGCGATGAGAAGGCTTCAGGCTGTGCAGTCTCCCCGACCTTGCATCTGTTCAGAAGGACAGACAGCAGAGCATGACTCAGCTATCGTCCCCTCCGCCCGGCTCTGCTCTCCCAGCCGGGTGGACCGAGGCCCTCAGCCTGCAGCCAGCACGGCCTCTGGGCCAACAGAATTGACCCCTGCGTGTTCCTCTTCTGCAGGAACCCCTGAAATCTGTCTGCTGCTGCCTTTCATTCACTTACCGACATTTACTGAGCCCCCATCAGGGTTCACCTGCAAGGCTGCTCAGCTTGTCCCCGTGTCCCCCATGCCCCGTGATGTGATATGGTCCAGCCACCACCAGGTCGACCGTCTGCACCACTGACGAGCCTGCTGTGCCCTGAACGTCCCTGTGCAAAACCCGGATTCTTTAAAATCCCTTATTTCCAAGACTCAGAATCCTAAAAGGGGTGACATCAGCAGAAATACTACAAAGAAATTCTTAAATGTTTTCAAATATGAAATCTGACTCTTATTAATCATCAGTAAGTTAAAAAATATAACTTTAAAAATGTTTCTACTATAAAATTATTAATTAAGAGGTAAAAACTACTATGGATGAAATGAATAAGCTACAAGGATATATTGTACAGAACAGGGAATAGAGCTAATATTTTATCATAACTTTAAATGGAGTATAGTGTATAAAAATTGTGATCACTATGTTGTACATCTGAAACTGATATAATATTGTAAATCAGCTATACCTCAATAAATTATACATAAATCTAAGCTGACATATCATGTAAAGGCAGGCCTTTTCCTTTCAGAAGTACCCCCTGCAAACCTGTCACTGAGATTCTGTGGCTGTTTCTACCCTAGACCTACAAATGCCTGGAGAACTGAAGCCAGGATCTTGTCTCTGTTTTGACCCAGAAGCTCGGGAGCTGGGAGCTGGCGTTCAAGGGCATCAGCCACTGAGACCAGAAACGAGAAGGGGGTGTGTTAGAAACCTCACCCCATCCTTTGTCCAAGATTTTGCCAGATAGCCTCAATTACGACAAATGAAGCAAACACTCTGAACCTTGGTTAGACCGTATGTCTGCCGGTGCCCCTATGTACGGTTCAGAAGATAGGAAAATATTTTCACTGTAGGTACGAAACGTAGTGAGAACGCTTTACCTAAAATCTCCCCATCGTGATCATATTTGTAGAAACTATGGCTCTTCACCCATTGAGTCACACCCGGCGATGAGAATCTGATGCGTTCCTCTCTCCACAACCAGGCACAGGCAAACTTCCAAAATTTTCAGACACTTCCAGGGGCCTCATCGGCTTCAGAAGTTCCCTGCGCCCCTTGGAGCCCAGGAAGAGAATCCCAAGCTCCCCACCAGGGGAGCGCCCCGACTTTCTCTGACACGTACAGGGAGACAGTGTCTGCACCCACTGTGCCCTGCGACCTGCGACCTCCATCACTCAGTCGCCTCGGCGACATTTGGAAGCCCAGCGGCCTGTAAATAGATTTACGTGCATGATCACTGAGTTTCACAAGCTATTATCAATTTCATGTGTCCCCTTTCATGTAACATTGAATGCGTCATTATAAAAACCTTTTGAGACGCTTTCCTCCCAATTACATATATTTTAAGAAATAAAAAGGGGACAAGATAAGTATAATCTCATCACAGCAATTGATGGTAATGTTCTACTGACAGTATCTACATAATCAATCAGCCTGCAAAAATCCATGACAAAAAGTGATGTCTAGTTTCCCAATAACCCAGGTCTTGTAGATTTTCCATTGTTAGAGAAGAAGATAAAACTCTGCCGTAGGCTCGAGAGTTGACATTTGGTTCTGACCTACCCATCTTTGGAGAAAGTTCTTCAGGTCTAAGTAAGATTGTTTAGAGAATATCACACAGGAGATGATTCTCACCAGGCTCATCACTTAAGAAACTCCTGTTCTTCGCCATTCATGAAATCTTCTCCCTGATTCCTTTCACCTGTTTAATTCCTGCTGTGATGCTATAAGAACGGACAATACTGCCAGAGGAAAGTTGAGCTGTATTTCAGGAACCATATACGGTTCAGTTGCCTCAAGGAAGCCACCCAGGAAGGTGCAATCCACACATGCTCTCTCTCTAAAGTTCCTAGGCACCCAGAGTTTACAGCATTCCTTCAAACACTGAATTGTCTAAAACTTGGTTTCAAGCACGGCTACCATCAGCCCAACCCATTTGTATATCTCTTGAAGACTGAACTCCAGCTATGGAATTTCCACTTCAGGGATATTCAAATAATTAAAAATAAATTTCTGATCATTCAGAAATGTATCAAGAATAGAGAGTTCGTCCACAATGCTATCAATTTATTTTATGAACAATAATTGTGAAATTTTTATCATAATGGATGTGAATTCTCTCAGTGCTGATGCAAGTTGAACTGCTATCTTATCTAAAACCATTCTTATAGTATGATTTAGTAAAATATGGTTTAGATACTATATATATCTATTGTGGCTTCACGAATATATATAGTATCCTGGTAAGCATAGGCTAGAGATGTATGACTAATTAGGTTCTGAGTTTGACAGCCTACTAAGAAATGGTAACTAATTTATATAGCATTCTGGAAAGCTCCCTTCCCTAAATTAAAAGTTATTAAAACATGCTACTTATAAACCAGTGTATGGAAAAATAAGAAAATAAATATTTTTATTTTAAAGTGTAATCTGCAGAAAACAGAGATGAGCTCAAAGATTTATGTATAAGAATATTTGTTGTCAGATTATATATAAAATTAAAAAATGGAAAACATAAATTTTCAAGAAATAGAGTTAATACAATGCAATATTATACACTCATTAAAAGAGTTTTAGGAGAATTTTTAATAACGTGGTAAAATGTTCGATTATATTAAGTTTTAAAAAGTAGGTTATATTGGAAATTCCCTGGTGGCTCAGTGGTTAGGACTCAGTGCTTCCACTGCAGGGGGCCTGGGTTCAATCCCTGGTCCAGGAACTAAGATCCTGCAAGCCGCACAGCACAGCCTAAAAAAAAAAACGTAGGTTATAGCATTATGTACAGTATGGCTTCTTATTTATTTTAATGTATAAAAATCCAAAGGAAAACAATATATTTTTTTAAATGTTTCAAGGTATTTCTTTTTTTTTTAATTATTTATTTATTTATTTATTTATTTATTTATTTATGGCTGTGTTGGGTCTTCGTTTCTGTGCAAGGGCTTTCTCTAGTTGCGGCGAGTGGGGGCCACTCTTCATCGCGGTGCATGGGCCTCTCACCATCGCGGCCTCTCTTGTTGCGGAGCACAGGCTCCAGACGCGCAGGCTCAGTAGTTGTGGCTCACGGGCCCAGTTGCTCCGTGGCCTGTGGGATCTTCCCAGACCAGGGCTCGAACCCGTGTCCCCTGCATTGGCAGGCAGACTCCCAACCACTGCGCCACCAGGGAAGCCCCGGAAAACAATATTTTAAATATTAACTGTGATTAGCACTTGTGAATGAGAATTTGTATTTAAAATCTGTATTTAAAAATTTTCCCCCAGTGCACACATATGACTTTTGTAATCAGAAAAGAAATAGCAAGCACTTTTTCAAAACAATTGATATTCTGTATTGGAAATACAGTTTTTAAATAAATTCTGATTCTAAAGCATAATTTCTATTAACAGCAAGAAAAGTGTGAACTCATAAAATTTTCTCTGAGATTTAAAATAAATAAAGTAGAATTCACCTAGCACTCTGATTTTGTTTTCCAAATACTATTCTCCAATAAAGGAAACCAGGTATTTTTAGGGGTCGAATTCCAGGGACTGAGGCAGGGAAAAGTCAAGATGAACTCTGAATATCTTTTAATTTTTTTTTTTAATTTTCATTTTGCACATAAATATTTTTATTCTTAATTTCATAAGCATTACATGCAGAAGTAGTGCTTTGAATGAAACACATCCGAGAGTCCATACTGACATAAAGATAGATGATATAGATAGATAATAGATAGATAGATGATAGATGATAGATAGATAGATAGATAGGAAAATGAGGGGGAGGAAAAACGCCTCCTTACTGTAGAATTCCCATTAATAAGTGAGCTTTTAGTAATTGTACTGTGGTTACAGAAAATGTTAACATTTGAGAGGTTTGATGAAGGAAGTCAAGAACTCTTCTAGTTTGGCAACTTTTTTGTAAACTTAAAATTATTTCAAGACGAAGAGTTTAAAAATTAGGATGATTTAAATAATAAGGTATAATTATTTTATATTATTAAATTAATATGTCATGGTTGTAGAAAATGGAATAGGAGACAAAAATATCACAACTCACAGATCAGTCAGACAAAGATACATTTCTATTGTCTTTACTCTTTAATGGATATTTTTGAAGGCACTTAAAGGCAAGAGCTGTATAGATCTAAAGAGAAACTTGCAATGCCTGCTGGATTTATTCAAGTATCTGACCCTGAGCTCTTACAAAGGACCTTAGACAGACATCTTTGCAAGTGTTCTGACTCAGAATTAAATCCACATGTTGAAACATGGGAGGACAGCGGGCCAGTATCAGACATGCCAAAGACGGCCTCTTCCCAACCACTCAGAGCAAGCTTCCGGCCTGGAAACTGCCATCAGCCCATCCCATCTGGAGAACATTAGCAGGAATTTCCATTGGTAGCATCAAAACTCCCCTCCAGGCATGAAGGGGCCTGATGACAACCGGGAGATGCTAACAAGATTTCCAGCAGAAGAGAAAGGGCAAAAATTATGTTTAAATTATGTAAAACTGCTTGTCTTAATATAGAATCTTGATAAAAAACCAAGGCATCTGAAGTAATTACGAGGCATCTACCTGGTAAGGCATCGTTACTAACTTGGAAGCAAACAAACAAGAGGCAGCAACAAGGACATGCCTTCCATTCAAGCCACCAGAATCTTGGTACCATGTTACACGCCCCACTAGAAATGATGGTTTCTAGCTGGACGGGGAGGGGAAAGCAAGCTCAGAGTCCCATGTGAGCCAGCACAAGGGATCTGGTCTCTCCAGCTGGAACTAGGCTGTTGCTGTAGCAACCACCAGATGATGGACAGATTTCTGAATGTGCAGGGGTCTGGGATAAGCGCTTCCGGGTTATCCAATAAGCATTTTCAAACCTCCTAAAATGTGTACACTGTGGAAAGATACTAAATGCTATGTTTCAAGATCAATTTTAAATGCTTTTCTTTTAAACAAAATTGAAAGGATGGACAATCTGAACTATTTTTAGTCCTAAATAACCATTTGCACTAATACCAGTTTTATTCACATGTCAAGTCAAAACTCCCATTCTTTGGGCAGCTCTGCTTATTTGCTTTCAGGAAGGTTGGACAGAATTAATGAAAAAGTATAGTAGCCCTAGATCACAGCAAGTTCTTTCCGAGGTGAATTTAATGCCAGGAGTTGGATAGGTTTTAGAAATCAACATAGTAAAAACACAGTGGGATGCTTTTGACCTTCACTTGCTGTATATACTTGACTCATTTCCTTAAGAAAATACTGTATCCACAAAGCAATTTCACTTTGGTTGAAACAGGAATGAATAATGCCCATACTACAGTAGCATTTCCAGGCAACCAAGATTCAATTCTCTGAGTTTTATGCAAAATACCCTTGACTTCAATACATCTAAAATGCTTTTGACACCCAACATTTAAAAAATGCAGTGAGATGCCTAGAATTACTGGAATTTGGAGCAAGTGGTTTCCTCAGATCCTGCCTGGAGAAGACCCTGGTAATCACGTAACCCACAGCTAACGTCTGAAGGAACAATCTTAAAATCCAGGCAAACCTTTTAGTGGGTTTATAACTATAACTTAAGCTTCTTCTTTGAATGTGGATTGGCTTTACTAAAACACCTAAGCTAAAAGTCATCTATCTCAAGGCAACCATCAGACTGATTATCTTCAATGACCTTTCATTGAAGCACATTATATTCAGGTAGAGGGACGTACCCATATCCTAAGTGTAATCAGCTCAACACCTGTGTAACCAGCACCTAGAAGAAGCAACAGAATGTAAGACAGAATAAGAAGGCAGAGGGACCTTTGTGCTCCCCCCATCACTGTCCCCCAATGGCAACCAGACCCTGACCCAATAAGTTAGCTCCCCTGCTGCTGAGCTTTACACAAACAGACTCACACACTGTGCTCTGTGTCTGGCACACTCAACTCAACTGTCCTTCCATGCTGTTGCTTGTAATGAGAGTTTGTTCATTCTCATCCCGGTACAGTATTTGATCTATCCTTTCCATTAAAAAGATGATCTGGATCTACTTTCATGTGGTCCATTCTAGGAAATAGTTACAATTTTCAAAGTAACTTCTTCTCAAAGCTGAAAAGCAAACAAGATAACAGAGAGCGGGGTGGGGGGGGGATTGACACAAATGTGTTTCTCCTTGAAACGTGAGTGGTGATACTCCTGTCATGTTGCTTTGATGGGATTAGAATAAACATCAAACGTGATTGCCTCTGAGCACTGAGAAACAGTATTTTCAAAAGTCACCATAACTTTTTGTGTACAACACGTTCAAATCCCGTATATTTTCTTCCATTTCTGAAACCCACCCTGAGATTTGGTGGAACTGTTTCAAGGAGGTGTTAACTGATTCCGTCTTCTTTTTTTTTTTTTTCAGTCTAGAAGGTCTAAAATGATTTTTGAAAGGAAAAAAATAACACATTGCCAGCATGCATATTTTCAAATATATGACCGGTCGGAAGAGGCAGAAATCCCATGCCTCTGTACCAGGAGCATATTTTCAGAAGAGTCCCCATTTTTATTACTGCTGGGGCAGCAGTGGGACCATCTGCAGAAGCCCTAGAGCAAACACATTATCTTGAGAGCCTGCAACATCCTACCCAAAGCACAGTTCTGCTTTCAGACTGCTTCCTGGGAAATGCTTCCACACACCTCCCCACGTCATCCAGATGAGAGCTTAACGTGGTCACCGCGTCATTCAAATGCACGATCTTCTCAAGCTCATTTCCATGAAGAAAAATGCAGGCTCTGCCTCTAAAGGCAGGTATAGACCAAGGCTTAAAAGTCAAAATTAATTCTATTTTTTACACTCCGCTGCATTAACTAACGAATCAAATCTCGATGATCTTTTCTTTTGAAAAGGAGTTTTAGGAGCTTTGACATCTGAGGAGAAAGAAACCAGGTAAAGCTTTTGTCTTACATTTCCTCCAAAAGATTGAAAAAGTAGTTCAGAATGTTCAAAAATTAGAAGTATGTCTTTTTAGCCAACAGATATTCTTTTACTCCTGCTTACCCTTTCCCGAAAACATTGTGTACAAAACACGAGCAAGATCTAAGCTGATCTCAGCCTCAAACTTCACACGAACACACACGCACACTTGTGGTTTTGTGTGTATGCACAAGACATATAACACGAAATCTAAAACAGAGCTGTTGTCAGGAGTGTCCAGCTGGTCGAGAAGGGCCAAGACCAACCTTGACAGCCAGGTCTGCGGGGGGGGGCCGGGGCACAGTCTCCCCAAGGTCAAGATTAGCACTGAGCCCTCCGTTTCTCTGTCTCTGTTTCATTTTTTATACAACTCAAAAGGATTTGACTACACGGTCTAAGTTTCTTTCCAGAACTAACAGGCTTTGACTCTTCTTCAGAAATAAATCAAATGGTGAGAGGCAGGAAGGAGGTCAAAGCAGAGGCCAGGGGCTGGGTGATCAGAGTTACAGGAGGTTGGAGGCCTGGCAGCTGGTGAGGGATAAAGGATCAGATCCCCAGGGATTTCTGGAAAGGCCTCGGGATCTAGCAACAGCAATAACGCACAGCACAGCAATGGCCTAATCCTCGTGCCTTTGCATTTCCTGCTGACTAAGGGCAGGTGGGGGAGACAATACAAGAGTCAGAGTCTGTCCAGAGGGAGGGCAAGTTCAGGAGATGGGCATCGCCAGACCATGAGGCTCCCCACCCACTTCAGAGAAGGCAGCAATTCAGGGGAGAATATGGTATTTGGATTTTTTAAAATAAACTTTAAAAAATTTTAGAATAGTTTCAGATTTACCTAAACACTGCAAATTTTTGCACTCTGCTCAATGATGGATAAATAATGTGAATGAGTAATAAACCTTTGTTCAATTCAGTTAGATTAAACTAAACCCCTGCGATTTTAGGGTCCCTTTTACTCTGTTTCTGTTGTAGGATTTACCTTTGTTTTTTCCCAGATGCTTATCCAGTAGTATCATCTCAAATTGTTGAGTAGTTTGTCTTTCTTCAGTTACCATACACAAAATTTGAATTAGGGTCAGTTGCTGGACCGTTTCTTTTCTAACTGATTTTGTTTTCCATTGGTCTGTCTAGTTATGCAGCAGTACCGTGCTGTTTTAATGTATCTGGCTTTGCGAGTAACTTTTTATGTCTCCTAAGCATAATTCCTGCCCATCAGTCTTCCAATTCAGAGTTTTCCTCAAATTCTTTTTAAAAAATTTTTTTCCATGGGCAATTTCATATCTTTCTCTCATATCTTACGTCTACTCCTAAATATGTCAGTTTTAAAATTGTGATCCTTGGACTCCAGTTATTACAAATAAGATAGCTAATTCTTCTCAATTTCGTTTTCCTTTTCTCCTTTATCAGTGGTCTCATACACACATTATTAGGTTATTTAGCACCGACATTTGTGTTAGTCTTGGTTCCACTCCTACATGTGCAATGCTTACTTAAGTCTTTCATTGTGGTCTCTCTTAGCATCTCTTGGTTAGCGAAGAGCACCTTCCAATAACTCCCTTAGATGAAATCACGGGAACAATGTTTCCCTGAGTTTGCACAAGTTCAAAACCATTTGCCTGTAGCCCTTATACCTGATGGACATTTCAACGAGTATAAAATCCTTAGCTCACTCTTCATTTCTTTGGATGTCTTTGTCCTGTCGCAAAAGTTCCTGTGGAAAAGAACAAAATAAACTTCATTCTCCCCCTATGTCTTAGTTTGCCCTGCTGCATTAGAAGTTCTTTCTTTACCCTTGAAGTTATGTTTTTAAATACATTTTTCAATTCTGTTATTTTGGTTTCCTTTTTCAGCAACTCACATGTTGGATCTCTTTTGCCTATCATCTATATTTTTCTCTTTATAATTTTTTTTCTGATAAAATTTCAAGCATACAGAAAAGTTGCAAGAGTTGCAGTACTCTTATTTTCCCTTTACCCTGGTTCACCCATTTTTTTAAATATTTTGCCCCATTTGCCTTATGGTTTGTGCATTCTCTCTCTCCTCTCTTTCTCTCTCTCACCTATATTTTTATTTGCACTCCTTTACCTTAAATATATCAGTATATTCCCTAACAACAAGGCTATTCTTTTATAAAACCACAAAACAATGTTCAAATCCAAGAAATTTAATATTGATACAATACGGTTATGTAATTCACAGTCTCTGTTCAAAGGTCATCAACTGTCTCAATAATGTCTATCATAAAGACCGCCCCCCAGCCCTGCCCAGCCCAGGGTTTCATAAAAGGCCACACATCATAGTTCATCATCATCTCTTGCATCTCCTTTAATCTGAAGCATTCTTACACTTCGCTTTCTTTAATAACTTTGACCAGTTGTCTTCGAGAATATCATTCAATGTGGGCACTTGCATGTTTTGGTGTGATTAGTTGCAGGTTACATGTTTGGGGCAGAAACACACAGAAGTGATGTTGTGATCTTCTCAGTGAATCATAGCAAGAGGTACTTGATCTTGCTTTGGTGCGAAGTTAACTTCCATCCTTTAGGGAACATGGTGTCTGCAAGGTTTCCTTGTCTCTAATAAGTGTCTTGTGGGGAGACACTTGGATGGAAACAAGATGTTTACAGGCTCAAACTTTCTCCCCCTGGTTTTGGCCCAAGTCAACAGCTGTCCAACGGTGATTTCCTAAGGCCACTGTCCCTTCCTCTTTTCTTTGTTGGTTTTCTACATGAAGAAGGAGTGTTTCCTTCTCATTCATTCATTCAGGGATTGACTGATTCTCAGTTTATTCAATGGATAATACTTTCTTTCCCTTGTTATTTATTTTGACGCTCGAATGGTTTCAGAATGGACCAAGGGGAATGTGTTTGCAAGTTGGCTCGTAGGGCCTTTTGGCAGGTCTCCATTCTCTGGTTCCTTTCTTACTTTGAGCACAAAAGGATGCTCTGTTCCTCATCTTGTACTTTCCTTGCTGCAACCCTAGAATCAGCCACTTCTCCAAGGAAACCATTTTTTTCAAGCCATTCTGTTAGAGGATGGTTTTCAGAGCTCAAGATGTGGGTGCCCCTGGTGCTGAGAGAGCTGGGGACTCTATGGATAGAGTCACACATGTGTGCACCTGCACATGTGTGTGTGCGTGTGCATGCACACAGTCGTGAGATTACACAGACACCTCCAATTCCTCTGCACACAATGGGGTTCGTTTTAATCTCCACCCTCTCTGTACTTGTAACTCAGCCATCCCAACAGGAGAGGAGAAAGTTGAGGCCAAGTATCCTCAAGATATTTACTTATTTTCTCAATCCTAAAATACTCAGAGGTAGTTTCAGAGTTAGTAACCAAAATGACTGTGAAAAATACAGTCACTAATTAGGATTCCATATGTATACACTATTTTTATCTTCAGGCTGAGGTAAATAGTCAAAATATTGTGTTCAAAGTTTTTTGGGCTAGTTTCCTGCTCGCCTTCGTCCTGTAATGTTTTTAACACTTTTTTCCCTGTTTTCTTTTGAGCTTTCTCATTTCTACTCTTCAAGTCACCTCATTTTTTTTAGTGTTTATTTGCCCTTAGACTCTATCCAATTCCATCCTCATTTTGGTGATGATTTGCTGTTTCATCATCTTTCACCTGAGTTCTTGCATTTCTGCTTCATTGTATACCTTTTAAAATAGCACTTATTTTAAATTAATGAAAATTTTATTTTTTACAATTTTCATCTCTTCCAAAGCAATGATTTTCTGGAGAATCCCCTTCCTCTGTTGGTAGTCTTCACTGTCTTTTCTTTCTTTTGCAGCGTCTTTGTACGGGTGCTGTACAGAAAGGTTCTCCTTCTTTTTCCATCATGCTGGTCAAGTGAGTGGGCATTTGGAGCCAGTTGCCTGAAGGACTGAGTGAGGGTGCAGCGGGTGTGTTTCCACAAACACATGCTCTACTCCTTGGCCTCCACACGCAACTCCTTCTGCAAAATTGCTGTTTCTGCGCAGTTCCACACACAGCCCACCTCCTCTGCTTTTCTTTTTATTGTGTCACCTAATTCCTATAATTGTTTTTCACAATTTTTTCCTCAGGGTGAGAGCCACATGTCCTCAAACTTCACTTTTGTGAGCCCTTTTGAAAATCTGCTGACACTGGGCTCTGTCTTTGCGAACATTCACCCACAGGTCGCTAAATCGATAGGTTTGGTCTCATAAAAATTCTATTTTCTTAAGAGCCCGGCCACTAATGTTTACAGCTGCGTGCTGCCACCAGCGAGTAGTTTTTCCCAGGGAACTCACTGAAATGCATTTAATGGATTCCCCTAAGACAGGGCCAAGCATGCTTTTTATGGACGTGAGTGTTCAGAATTCCCTTAGCCTGGTTCCTCAGAGAGCTTACGTGTTCCTGCTTTGTTAGGAAGTGAGATCTCCGGGATCAGGAGTGGGAGAAAGGAAGAGGAAGCAGGGAGCGGGGGAGAGGCCAGCAGAGTGCCTGGCAGAGCTGCCCGGCTCCACAGCAAGCTCGCCCCACTGTCCATTCATCCACTACTGTCTTGGAGGGGCCCTCTTCCTACATGTGTCAGGGAAGGAAGGGGAAAGACAGCGCGCTGGCTCCCATTCCCCAGTGATCACAGCTTTGCCCCACCGGTGGTACTTTCTCACACTTCCAAGCCGAGGCCACGATTCTTACACCTCAGAGTGGACAGGCAAGCCCTGATAAGAGCTGCAGGTGGGCAGGCAGGAGTCACCACTTTGTGCAGACTTAGCTTGGCCGTCCGTCCTGGTTCCCCAGATGTCCCCATGTGAGTCTTTGGTCCCAACGTACTTATTAAAAGCACCTCCTTTTGCTGAAAAAAAATGTTTGGGGATGGATGACAAATCACATGGTTATACGGCCGGACCAGGAACAATGCGCCCAGCTCCCTGGAGACCGGTGAGTCTGACAGATCGTCTGTACACAGAGGATGTACACAGTCTGGAACATGTGTCTGGATGTCTTGCCTTCAAGTAAGCTGCCTGGTCAGTCACTCGCTCTGAGAGGATGAGGATGGCTTTCTCCTTTGCTCAGAAATGTTCTTCTTGATGTTCTGGGGACCTAATTCTCTCCTGCATGTGTCTGCTAATATTCAGATATTCAGATACAAGAAAAACGGCACAATGCATGGGATGGTACTGACCTGATAATCCTCAAAGGAGGAGATGAGGTGTTTATTTAGATGAGATATCCAATATGACCTGAGGAAATAATGGGGAATGTAACATTCAACCTGAAAATTGTCACCTGTCAGTGTCACTTCAGTGGTGACACGCATTGATTGAGTTTAATTAACTGGCCCATAATGTACTATTAAAAAGTCTCTGCTCAATGCAAATTAGTTTATATAGGATGGATAAATAACAAGGTCCTACAGTATAGCACAGGGAACTATATTCAATATCCTGGGATAAACCATAATGGAAAAGAATATGAAAAAGAATGTATATATGTGTATAACTGAATCACTTTGCTGTACAGCAGAAATTAACACAGCATTATAAATCAACTATACTTCAATAAAACACATTTTTTAAAAAGTGGGTGCTCAAAACTACTTCAAGAACATGCATGTAATTTAGAAATTGTTACAGGGTGCTAACTTCAGCCACATCTAAAAAGAGCATTATCACACAAAATTTATCTTCCTAAATAATCTCTAAATATTTTCAAACAACCCAGACCTAGTATCCAATGTACTGTTCTGCTTCTTGTAATTTTGGCTTCAAAGGTAAAAGTTAATTGGATATACTGAAAACCTCAGTGACACCCCAGAGGTAAAAGTCATCCATTTTAATTATGAAATGTTCAGAGCACATCATGTGAGCTGTGGTCAGCCAGCATCCGAAATTCAGATCATGAGTCATCCCAATATGCGAATCACAAAGCAAGGGGCAAGATTTTTCCAAATGTTTTCTCTCCCACAGAATTGAATTTGCATCTAAAATCACAAAAATAAATTTCTGAAAGATTCAGTCACAACACCAGCAAGAGAAACATTAGCTATAAACTGTTCTTTGCTAAGGCACCAACAAGAGAGTTGGGAGGGGTAGGCCACGGAACCCCTTTGGTCAGCGACGTCAACAGATCAGAAACCTGGGATTTGAGTTTAGAAGAAAATGATTATAGACAAAATATTGGAAAATAAAAACTACAGGAAGAGTCTGTGCTTCCTTATTATACAGATGTTTGCTATTTCCTTGATTCTCTGACACCCTCAAATAGAAGCTGCTTCATCAACTTAATAACAGACTTTTGGAGAAAAAAATGTACATATGTTTGGGTTTTGTGTTTATTTTTTAACTAAACAAACATAACCCACATACTAACTCATTATTCTTTCCTTCTGTTGTTACAAAAGTTTCCCTACTTTCAGAAGTGAAAGATTATTCTAGAAGACTTTTGGCCATCACTAGCCATAGATAAGATTATGGTGGCACATTGTCTTACAAAACCCATACTTGTTAGTGTTTTTGACCTATTTAGCTGTTGTAGAATCAACAGCATAATTTTGAAACATGTCCAATAACATTATGCTTTTGTCTGAATTTCCTATGATTAAATGTATAGCTTAATTTTTTGTCTGACTTGAATCATATGTTGCTGAAAGTTAAGCAGTTCTTCTTGACAGACATTTTGACAGACAGATACTCACTGAGTGACACAAATATGAATTCATTATGCCAACCATTCCAAATTCCCACTATGAGACTTCTGGCAATTCCTACAACCTTTGATTATATTGCCTGTAAGGTGACAGGCATTTTTTGGCATAGGAAGTGGTTATATTCTTAAAGTTATAGTTGTAAATTTATGTTTTAATATATCTTAAGCAATGAATTACAGATCCAAAACTGAGTTAAATTTCAAAGGCATCTACTACTACCATTTCTATTGCAAATAACTACATATGTAGAGGATGGACAGTACTTTCTAGGGCAAATCCATGAGTAATAATAACCAATAATCATTTACAGAGAAGTTCTACTTCTGGCTTGTAGCAGACCCATGCTCCTACTGCCTACAAGATCTGGATTAAAATTCATTTAAAAATCCTTCTGAAGGAACTGGGGAGCAGCTGTGACAAGATTTGAGTGGCCAGATCTTGGAGAGAAGGAAAGTTCCTAAGGTGTACTTACCTGTCTGTGTGTAGCTCTTCTTCTCAAAACGTGTTTCGATCCATGGCTCATGGCAAGAGTGTGAGAAGCTGGTCAGTGGGAAGGTGCTGGGAGGCTGAGAAGCCAGTAAAGCTTTCAGCAGTGCCCTAAGCTTAAAAGACAGACGTGGAGTTTAGGCCAGCCAAGGTCGCTGAGGTGGGTTCCAAAGAAGCAACATTTGAGTTGGCTGTCTTTATCACTTGCCTGTTTCCATTTTCAGTGATTCCTGTTCTGTCTGCTTTCTCTTGTTAAGTAGTATAGAGTCAGCTCTGCTTTGTATCTAGTCTGAAAATCTCAGCCTTTTAATTGGAGTGTTTATATCATTTACATTTAAAGTAATTTTTGATAAGGTTAAGTCAAGGTAACCATTTTGTTATGCCTCTTCTATTTTCTTTTCTGTTTTTGGTCACTCTGTCTCTTTCCCTGTCTTCTTCTAACATTGTTTCGTTCTCAGTCAGAGAAAAAGCACTTTAACTCAATATGCAATCAAGGAAGCTATGAAATAAATAAATGCAAAAGGGCTTGAGTAGAAAAAACTTAGAACCTATAATGCATTTGCCCAGGACACTTTTATCCTGAAGAGAAGAAGGGTGTCAGAAAGGGAACGGGGAGTAACCAGGGACTCCTACATCTAACCATTCCATCCTGTTTACAGACCTTCACTCAAAGCCAAAGTAAAAATACACTTTGTGGCAGCCATTAGTGCCGTTTAGAAATATCCTGGTTCTTCTTATAATGACATGGCAGGATTGTACTTCCCTCACCCTTTGAAACTGGGTGTGGACGTGTCACATGCTTTGGTCATGAAATGCGAGTGGAATAAGTATCACGTCTGGGCAGAAGCTTTAAAAGCAAGTGTATGAATCACAACGCAATCTCCCCTCCACCTCAGGAATCACAAGCTGTTTGAAATCCAAGTCTGCCGGGATGAATATGTGAGCGAATGTGACAAATCTGCTGACCGTGTCAGAAATGAGTGTAGTGAGAAATAAACTGTGATGTGGTGAGCCGGTGAGATGTGGGGTTGCTTGTAATGCAGCACGACCTAACTTATCCTGATACGCTCTCTATAACTTTTCAGATGAGATGATGCAGATTTTATAGCTATGCATCCGCACATATGTATACATGAACACAATGTGAGTTTCTTCTTAGCTGTGGTTGTATGTTTTATTAATATTCAGGTTCTGATTTGTACTTCTATCCTCAATTTTATTTAACATAGATTTTAGTTTTTGCAGTACAGCAGAAATTAACACACAACCATACTTCAATAAAATAATTTTTTTAAAAAAGAATTTAATTTTTTTCAAAATTATCATATTATAAGTAGAATCACATGCTTTTGATTATCATTAGTGGGTTTTTCCAGTCTTTTTTTTATGATTACACCTTTTATTCTCAGCATTTAATCTAAAATTATTCATTTTGGGAAAGACTTGGGCTAACCCATTAACAGGGAAGTTATGGGAAGGCTACTTAATATATATCCTATATAATGTTTTACATTTCCTCAAACTCAAGCAACTTACTAGAAATGGATTTTGTGGATGAAAAAGGCTAAGTATTGGGCTCATTAAACAATGGACCTGGACTCCATCTTATCTGTTATTTTTATCAATGATTTTTAAATTGCAGAGTAAAATCCCTTGGTTCACACCTGCCTAAGGTCTGCTCTGTAGATAAGAACAAGCTCCAAACCAATAAAAATGACTTGTATAAAATCATAAAATTATAAACCTTTTTTACTAACTCAACATATATTTATCTGACATCTGCTCTATGCCAGGCCTCGAGGACACTCTAGCAAATCAAAGCCTTTGACCTCATCTGCTTGCATTCTTCTAAAGGAGTCAGATAATAAATTTATATTTTTGTATAAAACATACAATATAAAATCTCAAAGATCCTAGGCAATTATGTACACTCAGAAGTCTGAGTTTTTCTCCACTTTGCCTGCACTGCGTTCTCTGTGTTTCTGCTCCCGTTCACATCTATGGCTCGTCCTGCCCTCTGACAGCTGGCTTTCCTCCTCTTGCACCCGAACACTGGCTCTCCACCACGGCTCTGGTTAGTCATAATTTTTGTTTCTCAGAATATCACCTGCCTCCAGGCTCACAGTCTATCTCATGGCCTTTCTTGAAGCATCCTATTAGCCTGATTCCAGCTACCTGTATTTCTCCATATTTCTCAGCTTAAATTCCCAAGACACCGATTCGGACTTGTCCAGCGAGCTTTGGCATAAGCCACTTAAAAAGCATGTAGACCACCCAAATCTGGAGGAAGTGCCCACCCCAACTCAGTCAGGGCCTGAGAAACATGCCTTCCTGCTGCACAAAGATGGATGAGGACATTTCCTCAAAAAGCACCAGGAGTGGAGATGTTTCCCTTGAAGAAGCAGTAAGCATGGTTCATGATTATTTTACTATTTACAAGTGTTAAAAAAAAAAACCAAAACACTCTATTTAGATCACAGGTTCTTAGCTATTAAATCCAAAATAAGGATGAAGAGTCAATACAAACTCCTTATGTTACAAAGACAAACTAAACTAAACTAACATAAACAACACTCAACTAACATAAATTAAACTAAACTAAAATTAAATTAAGTTAAAGCCAATACGACGAATGTTGAGGATGTGGAGAAAAGGGAGCCCTTGTGCGCTGTTGGTGGGAATATAAATTGATTCAGCCGCTATGGGAAACAGTATGGAGGTTCCTTTAAAAAATTAAAAATAAAATTCCCGGGCTTCCCTGGTGGCGCAGTGGCTGAGAGTCTGCCTGCCGATGCAGGGGACACGGGTTCGAGCCCTGGTCTGGGAGGATCCCACATGCCGCGGAGCAACTGGGCCCGTGAGCCACAACTGCTGAGCCTGCGCGTCTGGAGCCTGTGCCCCGCAACGGGAGGGGCCGCGATAGTGAAAACGCCCGCGCACCGCGATGAAGAGTGGCCCCCACTTGCCGCAACTAGAGAAAGCCCACACACGAAAACTAAGAGACCCAACACAGTCATAAATAAATAAATAAATAAAATAAATAAAGTATTAAAAAAAAAATAAAAATAAAAAAAAAATAAAATAAAATAAAATTCCCATATGATCTAGTAATCCAACTACTGGGTATATATTCAAAGGAAATGAAATCATTAAAATGAAGAGGTATCCACACCCCCAAGTCCATTGCATTACTTAAAATAGCCAAGATACAATGTGGAAAGTGTTCACCGATGGATGAACTGATAAAGAAAATGTCATATATGTATGGCCCACAGCCTCTCTCAGAGCACCCAAGCCCTGCACTTTATTCCACCATAAATCTTCCCCATTCCTCTCTCTGCCTTTGAGTCTTGAGTCTCTGCCGAAACACAAGTGACAGTGCCTAACTCCCAGCCATAAAAAAATAGCCTCTGTTTGTTTTCATTCAGTGACCTTTGTTTACTACCACAAGAAAAAACAAAAAAAGTTTGGGAGTTAAGATGATAAATACCTATAAAATCAGAAAGGATTTGAGTAGGGCAAGCAGAGACTTAATCAGTACATTTTTGTCCTTTGAGAAGGACATCGTAAGTTACTCAGTGTCATTGAAACTTAAAGTCAAGGTCAGGAAATGTCCCCTATGGAAACAATCATAACAAAACAGACATGTCAGGTAACCATGAAGGAACCCATCTTAGGAGATGATTTGTAAAGCTGATATTTACTAAATACAGTGTTGTCTCTGTTTCTTCCAAGGTCCGGCTATCAAAAAAACTTGACCAAGAGCTGAGTAAGTAATAAATCCACAGTGAGAGGCAAAAACTGAGATATTTGAGGGTCAGCTCTGATCCACATCCTGCCTCTTCCTTGAAGCTGGTGCAGATCTTTTAAGCACACTCAGCTCTCTGCTTGTCTTCAGTATCACCCTCACAGCCTACGAGAGCCCATGACCTTAAACTCCATGTTCTGTCTGATGCACAGTTAAGTAACTACTGTCCCCGGTCTTGCTAGGGTTTCATGAGTTAACATCAGATCCCTCAAGCAACGGTTAATTTTCTGAGGGCAGAAGTATAGATGTACATACTGGACCACTCACTGTGGTAGCAACACAACTGGACTGACCACGGTCACAAGTCCTCATGAAGCGCCTATGTCTTCCTACATCATAGCTCTTCCCGTAGTGTGTGCAGCTGCCTGTTTTCTTAGGCGTCCACCACCCAACTAGAAAGACCCTAGGGCAATAATTGGGTTCTTTCATCTTTACATCCCTGGTATGTAGCATAGGAGCTGGCTCATAGTAGGGCTACTGATGTTTCCTAGGCTGTCGACTCCCATCTGAGAAAGAGCTACACATGAGTCAGCAATGACCTGGCCGAGGTAGCAGTGGTGTGTTTAACATACCAGGGGTTGCAAAGTTTTCCTTAAAGGGACAGATGGTCAGTTTTCCATTTGCAAGATACGGGGTCTCTGGTGCAACTACTCAACTCTACCCTTGTCAGACAGAGCAGCCCTAGACAACAGAACACAAATGAGCATGGCTCTGTTAATACCACTTCCTTCACAAAAACAGACAGAGGGCTGGATTTTGAGACCAGCCATAGACCTACCTTTGACATAGAATGTCAACACCTCAAAGGGATACTAGCATTAGAAACATCCGAGAAATCCAACAATACTTCAGCCCAAGGCTCTGTCTCTGGACCAGTCTCAAAGACGATGTGATTTGTTGCCTGCATTCACAAAGGCAGGAAGCGCAAATTTTCACATCAGTTAGGGAAGAGGAAAGTGGAGGCTGGGTGAAGAGCCTTCCCAGGGAGAAGCAGAAGGTACCTTGGTCTTCAGTCTCCACAACGACCATGAGTGAGGCTCTGCCCACCTCACTTAATGCTCAAAGAGCCCTACAAAGCAGGCATTATCATTTCTGTTTTACACCTAAAGAAACAGTGACGCAAGTTTGCAAACTGTCTTGTTTGAGAACACAAGGCTCCTGGGAGGAAAAGACAACGTCAAGTCCAGGTCTACCCACTTGCAGTAGCCCTGGGCTCAGTTCCAGGACTAGAGCCAGTGTCTCAGGACAGGTCCTGGGTGTATTTACAACAATGACCTGCAGTGACCAAACAACCCTAGCCTCCATTCACAATATGATGTTTGATATTCTCTTAACTCCTGAAATCTGTCACCCAAAGATGAGAAGAAACCTTGTATGATGGAATTAAACAGCTTGGATTAACAACTGCACTGAAATTACATTCATGATCTCAGCGAAATGCAACCCATTGCACGTTTGTAAAGAAAGAAGTCTTCGTGTTAAAACGGTTCCATCTATTTCAAAAGTAGAGAATATAGTTTTTCTATAATTAAAACAGACTATTTTTATTACTTAAACACATTTTAAAGGAGTATATAAGTTCTAGATTTCAAGTTCTCACTAAGATGAGGTTGAACTTTTAAAATGGAATGAACGTAGATCCATAACATTCACACAACTTGCTATGTCCTCTATTTCTGGCAGACCTTATCTTTTCCTCCTGGCCACAGTCTTTCTTGATACAGATTTCATTAAAAAGAAGCATGAAGATTTGGGGAATCAAAATCACACACACACACACACACACACACACACACACACACACAAAGCCTGTTAATATAACTGACTCAAAATATACACTAAAAAGATGATAAAAGTTCATTTGTTCTCCAGTGGATTTTGACCTAAGCTCATTAGCTGTCTCCTTTCAAAAGATGCAAACTTTTTAGAGGCAGTACAGAAACAATGGCTAGATTCCCAAGTGTGCCAGTGGAGGTTTTCCTTTTGAGATGCTGATAAAGAGGTTGTTTGGTTTTGTTTGTTTGTTTCTCAAGTTTTACACACACACACACACACACACACACACACACACACCAATGGCTGGAACAAATTCCTTGTTAGGGTTCAAGGGCAGCGAAGCTCTCACGCTTCCTCTTAGGAAGTCTTTGCACTGACTCTGCCCCTGCCCCCAGACCCTCTCCTGTGCTCGGGCATCTCACAATCTCCCCGCCACCAGCTCTCCAGAGGTCTCCTGGCCCTGTTAGCCTGTCCTGGAGACTTGAAGAAATTCTTGGCTATGGTGTTTTTCCTAGAGTTTTAAAAAGTCATTTTCTTAAAAAATAGCAATTTAACATTCAGGTTATTTTGAAGCCTTTGCAATCAAAGACTGCACAAGCAAAGGTTCTTATAGCACTCTCACCCACATGTCCATATGTTATATTTTGGATAGCCAAGATGTTAAACATAAGCTTTAATAAATGCAGCGAGGCTAAATGAAGTCAGCAAGCATGACATTTGCATTTACTGTTTAACCATGATTTAGCCTCGCTGTTCCAAATGAAGACAGACAGGCTTGAGCGTGAGAGGGAAAAAAAATCAGTCTCCCTGGATTTTTACCATTTTGTGGACATACATTATAATTTTCAAGTATACCATCTCATTTCTAGTCTTTTTTTTTTTTTAGCTTTTTTCTTACCTCATTTTTCTTTCTTCATAACCTCATTTCGTGGCTCAAATGAACACAGAGGAAGTAGGGAAAGAATATTGCAAACAATACCTCTCAGGTATGTTTGAGATAAGATTAGAACGCAGAGGCTCAGGCTTGCCTGGGACTCGTGATTCACGTGATGTAAGTTACCATCCTGATGACTGTGGCTCGTTTTGTAAAACACAAAGTCTTCGAGAATACTCCTATGATTGGGTAGTGAGAGGAAGAGCTACAGAAGAATACATCTTTGTTACTTGATTTCAAGTATAATTGCAAATAGCTTTCGACACTGACAAGGGAGCAACATTCAGACACTCTCCTTGTGGAGCCGAGCCAAACACCTGGATGGAAACTGAAAAAGAAAAATCAAGCAAATTACCTGTCATTGAATTGTCATGAAGTGAAACACTCAGGTCTTTGGAGACATCAAACACAACCTTTTGATGAGTGGATCCTTCTTCACAGCTAAAATTCTCTTAAAACTGCCCTGTGTTTCTTACATAAAAGTCAGAGTGTCTTCAAATGAACTTATCTACGAAACAGAGACTGACAGACACAGAGAACAGACTTGTGGTTGCCAAAGAGGGAGGAGGGATGCAGGAGGGATGGATTGGGAGTTTGGGGTTAGCAGATGCAAACTATTATATAAAGATGGATAAACAACAAGGTCCTACTGTATATAGCACAGGGAACTATATTCAATATCCTGGGATAAAAAGAATAATGGAAAAGAATATGAAAAAGATATACATATGTATAACTGAATCACGTTGCTATACAGTAGAAATTAACACAACATTGTAAATCAACTATACTCCAATAAAATTTTTTTTTAAAAAGTCAAAGCGTCTTACGTCACAAAATGGCGCAGTTACAGAGAAATGGGACAGCAGTGGGGAGAGCACTTCGGGGGCTGGCCTGCCCTCCGGCAAGGAGACAGGAGGTGAACTAGGACACACCACCAAAGACAGACTGACAGCCAGCATCTCTGAGGATTCACGCCAACAGGTGCGGGCCAAGTAATTCACCTCATTAAGCCTCAAAACACCCCCGGCATGTAATCTGTACTGCTCCTATGATACTACTAATGCTACTGCTAAGAGTAGCTATGACTCACTGAGTGATTGTTGTATATCAAGAACTGTTCTAAGCACTTCATGTTTACATCTATGCATTTAGTCCTATGACATAGTCCTATGACTATGCATTTAGTCCTATGCATTTAGTCCTATGCATTTAGTCCATAGTCCTATCTATGCATTTAGTCCCATGTCCTATGACAACCTATGAAATCAGTGCCACTTACTAGATGAGGTCACTGAGACCCGTAGAGATCCACTTACCCAATCGACATACCTCAATCCGTGTGGACGGGGTGGTCCTGGAGAGGACGGCAATGTGGAACATGTCCCCTCAGTCTCCGAAAACCGGCGGCATTCCAGTCGAGAGTGTTCTGTCCAGGGATCCCTTCCATCCACTCAACATGTGACTAGTTGAATAACTACCGTTTACAGGATGCTTACTGCTCTTGGACAGAGCCTGTGCCCCGTTGGTCTTGGTTTTTTCATGGCTCCTGTTTATAAATGCAGATAAAAACCATCTGATGACCATGAACATCTTCAGCTGTTCTTTTCCTCTGCTCCCTGTTTTTATACATCTCAGAACTCACAATCCCACTGCTTAGTTATTAGTTGTCAGCAATAATGAATAAATTGAAAAGGACACAGAAAAAGTGCAGAGAAGAGAGGGATTCTACTAATTACTTTATTCACCATGATCCTGGCAACTAAAACTTTTTTTTTTAATTTTTATTTTATAGTGGAGTACAGTTGATCTACAATGTTGTGTTAGTTTCAGGTGTACAGGAAAGTGATTCACTTATACATATACCTATATCTATTCTTTTTCAGATTCTTTTCCCATATAGGTTATTACAGAGTACTGACTAGAGTTCCCTGTGCTCTACAGTAGGTCCTACTAAAACATTTTTAAGTGTTAGCATGTGGTGCTCTAGCATTTAGTATTTTTACCATGTAATACATTAATACAAGTTTTTTCATTCTAAGGATGAGACCTTCTGGTTTGACCTTTTAGAGAGAACCTTATTTCATTATAATGCCGTAACTATCTATCTTTTCTGCAAATGTCTTTCAAATATTTATGTCAACCTCAGATTTTCACAATTCACGTAAAGCTTGGAAACAGGAGATCATTGACCTGGAGAAGGTAGAATTCCAGCTCACTATAACCAATTAGACGACAAAAGCAATGCGAGTAGAGAACTATGTTTAACACTGTCATCCAACCTCCCCCATTTGTAAAGAAAGCAGGAGGATGACAAGCGAGGTGGTACCAGAATCGTCCCTTCAGCGAGAGAAGGGATTGCAAGCAACACCTGGGCCAGCAGTTACCCTGACACTTCACAGCTCTGAACATGCTAGTGTATGATGATGTTGTTTTTCTAACTTAATTGTTAAAACTAAGAAACACATTTGCCTTCCTACAGCAATCTCTGGTCAGAGGCTGGCATGAACTTAATTGGTTTTCACTATTGAGTTTTAAACTTCCAACATTGGAATCACCTGGCATATTAGTCCGGTTGAGGTTGTCCAGAGAAAGCAGTAATGTGTGTGTGTGTGTGTGTGTGTGTGTGTGTGTGTGTGTGTGTGTGTGCGCGTGTGTGTAAATAGGAATTGGGTCACACATTCATGGAGGCAGGTGAATGCTAAATTGGCAGTGTGGGCTGGTGGGCTGGAGACCCAGGATGGTACAGTTCCAGTGCAAAGGTAGTCTGAGGGTCAGATTAGCCAAAGTTTAAAAAATCCATGGTATTCTGTGATGGCAAGAATTTGGGGAGAAAAGGGCATGTCTACCATTTTCTGGAAAGTGTGGATTGCAAAATTTTTTGCAAAATAGTCAAACAATTTCTATAAATTTAAAAGGCACCTATTATTTGAACAAGCTATCATACACTGTGGAAATCAATTCCAGGAGTTTCAGACTGTAAACTTTTTTGTTGAAAAATTAAAGAATGAAAGACAGAATAAGGAAACAATATGTGTAAATACAGAGAAAGGTTTAGAGGAATATTCTACCAAATTATTAAAAGGCTGTGTTGGGGGGGATATTGAAAAGATGATATTAAATTTATTTTATAAAAATAAAACAAACAAACAAACAAACAAAAAAAGGTAGTCTGATGGAGAATTCCCCCTTGCTTGGGTAAGCAGGTCTTTTTGTTCTCTTCAGGGTCTTCAGTTGATTAGATGAGGCCCACCCACACTATGGAGAGCAATCTGCTTATTCAAAGTTCACCAGTTTAAATGTTAATTTCATCCAAAAACACCCTCCAAGCTGACACATAAAATTAATCATCACACCTGGGGAGCTTTAAAAAATACTGATGCCTGAGTCTCATCCCCGGTGATTTTGATTTCATTGGTCTAACATGTGTTCTCAGCATCCAGATGTTTATCAGGGGCCCCAATGGTGACACCTTACATTTTATCTCTGGAGATTTCACCTATAGATTCAGAAAGAAAAGATAACACCAACATACAAGAATCAAACTGTATGCTTCTACTATAGGAAGAAGCTCTTGTGTTACACTCTACCCACCTCTTTAGGGTTGTAATGATAATAACTGACTTTTTTCTCTGCAAAGTTGGGTTTTTTGGTTTGTTTTTGTTTTAAGTAAAATGTCAGAATACGTGAAAATGCTGTACTTATTTATCTTAATATGCTAAAAATAGTGAAAATTTAAAAATTCTTCATGAGTCCAAGCTGGGCCATGACTTCTACTGATGGGGTTTACCCAACGCACTAATTCCAAGTTTGGCGACCATCAGCAAACTGGCACCTGCAATTAAGGCTGCAGGCATAAATTTTCCAGAGTGGTAGAATCTCATTCCCATAATGCCAGCCAAGGTTCCAGATGTAACTAAGAAAACCCAAATGTTCCTTGGATCCTGAGACAGCTGATAGGCACCCAGGCTCACTAATCCACCGAACAGGGGCCCAGCAGCCAGGGGTGGGACACTGCCTGCTTTTGCATAGCCAGTGATCCCGCCGGAAGCAACCAGCGCTACATAGCCAAAGCCAATCCAATGTAAAGGCACTAGTGGGCCGGAGTCCTTCTGCATTGTTCTCTTTCACTCCGTCCAAACGGAAGATCACACCAGGCCTTCACCTCCTTCCCGAAGGCCTGCATTTGCTGACAAGGGTGCACAGGCCTAGGAAACCTGTTTCTGCCACAAAGTTTAACAATATTTTTTTCTAATTCTATTACTCATCAATATCCTCATTCCTCCTTGTTTTACATGTGGCCATTTTAATTTATATTTATGGTAATTAAAAATAAATTACATTTAAAATTCAGTTTCTTAATCACAACAGGACTTTCAAAGGATTCAAGAGCCACCTGTTTTGGCTACTGTCCATGGTGTCAGGCAGCACAGATACAGGCTCTTTCCATCTTCACAGAGAGCTCTGTTGGGCAGCCTTGATCTAGAACAATAAACTTAGCTCAGCATGCGTTGTGCCAAAAACTGAGATTACTGACACACAATCCTGACCTCACAACACTTAATATGCAGCTGAAGAAACAATGCATGTGAATACATAATTATAATAAAATGTGATATTAACAATCATAACATATTCATTACACAAATATTTGGGAATCATGATCCACTTCTTTTTTAACAACCCACCTTTTAAAACATTTC
Source organism: Balaenoptera acutorostrata (assembly GCF_949987535.1). Taxonomy (NCBI): domain Eukaryota; kingdom Metazoa; phylum Chordata; class Mammalia; order Artiodactyla; family Balaenopteridae; genus Balaenoptera; species Balaenoptera acutorostrata. The sequence continues at coordinate 2,081,328 of NC_080075.1, forward strand.
AGTCCCACTTTTTCCCTTAGGTATTAAAATTGTATTTCCATATACTTTAAAAGAAAAAAAAAGAACGTTTATAAGCAGCAGTAACAGGGGTAATGGGGTAAAGAGATGTTTCTTAAGGTAATTTCCTGCCCTATAAAAAGTGACACCCCCCGCACTGTCACCAGGTACAGGGGGTGACCCAAAGCAGCATGTCTGTACAGTGTGATAGGACCAGAAGGGCTCTAATTAAATTAATCCTCAAGAATTGTAAAAGGAAGTGAGAAGCATGAATCCTGCAGTACGAGCAGAACCGAGGGTGTTGGTTCTGCCTTAGAAAGCTCACAGGGCACAGAAATATGCAGCCAGAACGCCAGCTCTCATATTTACAGCCAAGCGAACCACAAAATTATGTCAGCCCCACAGCTGAAATCTCTCCCCCTTGGCGAGTTGCACGAGAGGCCCAGTCCTCAGAATTTCATTTGTGCATGTGGCATCAGAGTTATTCCTTGGAGAGGGAAGTGGTGGCCTGGGGTGTCTACAGCCCCAGAAAGGAATTGCTGTCAGGCCGTGTAGACATGCCAAGGAAACAGGGTCTCAACACATGGAAAAGAGCAGATCAACTTCGGGGGTTTGGTTTCAGAGCCACTCGGAAAAGTCTCTCCCTTACTCTTCTTCTGGCAACTGACCCCCTCTCTTCCCCTGGATCCCTCACCTGAGAACTGTGTTCAGAACCTGGGGACACCCGTCTTCTCCTGGCTCAGCATCCGGACGCGCTCCCCAGGCCCCCGCAGAGGCTGTGGGGCAGTCACGTGACACTGGACCAGCCAATCAGCCTTGAGGGGCGTCCGCAGAGGCCTCACCGCCACCCCGCCCCGGAAACCCGACTCAGAACTTGGAGCCCTTGCTCCCTGCCGCCTGCAGGATGCTTGCTGCACCAGCAGAGAACAGCAGGCATTTGGAAACCTTCAGACGGATTTGTAAGTCTTTAAGCAACGTCGTGTTCTCAAAGCGCAGAAATGCTGGAAAGGGGAAATGTAAATAAAGAATGAAAAGGTGTTTGATTTTCTGATATAGCCTAATTTTACTACAATTTTAATCCAGTGACACATGTCTTAAAAAAAAAAGAGAGAGATGCCCTAGTGGATTGAACGGTGGTCCCTAAGAAGATATGTCTAAGTCCTAACCCCCGGAACCTATGAATGTAACCTTGTTTGGGAAAAGGGTCTCTGCAGAGGTAGTTGAATTAAATATCTCAAGGTCATCCTGGATTATCTGCCCTAAGTCCAATGACCAGTGTCACAGAGGAGGCGGCCATGTGGAGACAGTAATCAGAGTGATGGGACCACAGAAAGCAGTACCTGAAGCCACCAGAAACTGAGACAGGTGAGGAGGGAACCTCCCCCAGAGCCTTCAGAGCGAGAGAGGCCCGTCCCAAACCTTGATTCCAGACTTCTGGCCTCCAGAACTGGGAAAGAATACATTTCTATTGCTGTAAGTCACCACGTCTGTGGTCATTTGTTACCGCAGCCCTAGGAAACTAATATAAATGCTAAATAAAAAACTTCATTTGTGGAATCATTCAAAATTTTGGCTATAGGAAGTATATACCTAAAACCAACTTCTTGCTTGTATTAATGCTTGGTCTGACATTAAAAGAATAGCCAACAAAATGCTTGGTGCTTATCCAAAAATATTTTCTTTCACGCTAAGCCAGATTTGGGGAAAGTCTTGGCCTGGTTTCCCAGACTGGCTTTGAATCCTATTTCTTAAGTCAAAAGCAATGTCATTTTTGACGGCCACTAGAAGTGGTAGAGCAAGAGCATTTCAAAGGGAATTTTTATCTTCAAATAGAATTTCAGATTTCTTACGTGGAGTTTTTAACCATGTGAGTATTTTGACAGATGCGCTTAAGGCATTTAAAAGTATTTCCATTGTTTGGTTTTCATATTCTTATATTACAGGCCAAGATACAACAAGGAGAATGGGTAAAATTGCTATTATTCCCTTCAGGAAATAGAGGACAGAGTCTCCTCCATACATTTAAATTGGCTTCTTCATATTTTTACAATTTTTTCTAAGGCTTCTGGCAACCAAGGAGCAGAAATAGTACTTCCCTCTTGTAAAGCGTCACATGGTTCCCAGCAAGGAAAGGATCCCATTGATTATAGGGAAAATTAAACAATTGTATTTTCAATTGATTCTTACAATGCCCGAGTGTGGCAGCTCAAAATTACTTCCCACCAAAGCATTCAGTGGCTCAGGAAAGGGCAGACCTCTGCCTCTCAGGGATCTGTGTCAGAACACCAGGCCCTACTGTGGATTTACTCATTCACACAGCTCCCCTGTTGAATCAGATCTTCGCAGGGGCGCTGCTTGTCCTTCAACCGAAGCCAGAAGGAGACTGTTTCCAGAACAGCTGTAGGAGGGGACCCATTTGTATTACCGGTGTTCCCCTCCCACCCTGCAGCAGGCAGCCTCTCTCAGCCGCTCCAGTGCCTGGAATTGCCCTTAGACACGCGTTCCTTCCCTTCTCAGCCTGGAGTGGTAACCTTCTCAGCGTGGCTTTGTCTGAAGCTGCCTTAGAGAGAGGAGCCCTGGGACCTGTCCTCAAAGAAGATGGGAATAGGGAAAGTTCTCACAAGGGCAGTGGAGAAGCTGAAACAAGACCCAGGGAAGATAAGCATCCTGCCGAACCGTGTTCCTGCAACAAATACAGAAGAAAAAAAACATGGAGGGAGGGCCCCAGCTAAAAGAGGCGTTTTCTTCATTGGGTATTTCAGATTGGGCCAAAATGTGCCAGTGCAGCATTAGGCCCCTTCTAGGCGCCTGCTTGGCTGGTGGCGGTAATGCTGTCGGTGCTCTGCTCGTACCCATCAGACCTGGCCATGTCAGCGCAGCAGGCTGACTTCCAACCGTCACCGCTTCATCCCTGTGCCTGGGGACGTCTTCTGGCAGCTGGAGTCTCGTTAGGCGGCATCAAGGAATTAACACCCCCTCCCACCCCCCGATGCAGCCCTTGAACAGAGGCTGGGAGGAACTAAAGCCTAAAAGCCCTGGCTCCATCACGCTCTGAGCTGAGCGTACTCTGCTGGTGCCCACGGGACCCCCGCAGGGTTGAGCTCTGAGCGCCCACACTGTTTATCTTCTTCACAATGCGCTCTTTATTGGCTGCCTCTGCTTACAGGCCTTCCTTCCCCAAGCCCCCTCCTGCTGATGTTTCCTGGGCTCTCCTCCAGAAAAACTTGCACTTGTCTCAAGGTCTGCTTCTGGGGAAACCAAACTAAAACAACTGGCAAAGTTATCTGGAAGAAGAACCTCCCCTCTGCCTAATGGCTGCTAGCTCTGCATTCGCAAAAGCTCTCTCTGTTCATAGCACTATCTCATTCTCTCAAGAAAGAATCAGCCAGGATAGTTATCTGGCCTAAATACATTGCTTCCCTCTTGCCTTGTGAGTTGATTGTTGACAGAGAAATATTTTAGATCTATCATTTGTAATACACCAAGAAAGAACAGCATGCCAGGTACCAAGGTGGTATCAGCAAGAGTCCTAGGGGGACTAAACCCTTACCCCCAACCCAGAAATCCAAGGAGTCAAACCCTGCCCCCAAGGAGGCCAAGTGGAGAATCTAGACTTTCACTACCACCTGAAAGTCACAAGGTAACATCCCCTTACCCCCGCTGGAGTGGTGTCAGAGGAGCCCTACCAAAACACTAGACTTAAAATTAGATCCTGAACCATATACTGCCCCAAATATCCAGGTTTTAATTTTTAAAAAATCACTTTTCATACAAAACATCAGGAATATCTCAAACTACATGAGAAAAGATGATCAGTAGACATCAACACCAAAACGACATAGATGTTAGAATTATCCGACAAGGATTTAAAGCAGCCATCATAAAAATGCTTTGCTGACCAAATATGAAAAAGTCGAAACAAATTTTTAAAATTGAAAATCTCAGAAAAGATGTAGAAGATATAAAGAAGAACCAAGTAAAAAGTTTAGAACTAAGAAATGAAATAGCCAAAATAAAAAGCTCAGTGATGGGATCAACAACAGAATGGAGAGGAAATAAGAAACAATCAGTGAACTTGAAGATGGAAGAATAAAAATTACCAAATCTAAACAACACAGAGAGAAAATAGATGGGAAAAAATTGAATAGAGTCTCAGGGACATGTGGGATTATAACAAAAGCTCTAACGTGTATGTCATTGGAATCCCAGGAGATCAAAAAGAGGATGGAAATAAAAAATACTTAAAGAAATAAAGACTGAACACTTCCTAAACTTGCCAAAAAGTGTAAACCTACAGATCAAGAAATGAGCAATCTTCAAACAGAATAAAACCAAAGAAACACATGCTAAAACACATTATAGGCAAACTTTTGAAAACTAAAAACATGTGCGAGACACTGCTTCCTTCAGGCGTGTGCCCTGACGCACTCAGCTGTGCTTCAGTGTTAATGGGTCGACAATATATATTATACCAGATGTCTTTAAACAGAAACACAAATTTTAAAGGTTATCAATTGATCAGCTCATGAAAATGTTGTGGTCAGGAACTTGCAAGACCCAATCCTGTGTTTCACACGGCGCTGTGATTCAGTATTGCTAATCCACAGTTCATAGGGACATTCTAAAACATGACTACTACAAATAACTGAGAACCGAGTGTAGCTATTTGAAAAACAATACCTATGGATTGAAGAGAAAAATACTTTTGCTTCGTTCCTAAATATCCACGTTACTTAATAATGTGTGTGCCTGTTGGCAGCTGCGTGGCTTCCCAAGCTTGGGATCAGACGGAGCGAGGCTGTCTCCATTTCTGTTTCCACTTTGGTTCTCACTTGATACTTACTTTTAATCACAACAACTTCTGGAACCGCAGTTTCTAAGAGATACGATATCGCCAGTGACAGTGTAGCACGCTGTAATGTTGAGGCTGTCAAACCGTGTTATCCCACAGGCATCAAGTATCACTGTGTTTCCCTTGAAATTTTAAACTATCCTGCAGCCTCTCAGTGAGTTTCTGTGCTGTCCGGGTCATCTCCACACAGTTTGAGAATCATGGGTCTAATTAGGGAAAGAATAAAGACACAGTGAAATGGAATATTTTATTTAATAAAGAACAAATTTTGTTTTTTTCCCAATATGGAAAAAATTGCATTTCCTTTTTTTTGCAGAAAATAGGCTGGGAAATGAGGTTTGAATTAGCAGATGAAGGCTTTGAACACCACTTTAAATGTGTTTACCTTTTATTCTGAAGGCATTAAAGAACCAAAGATGGCCTTAAAGAGGGAAAGGCAGATTGGCAAATCTGTACATAAATGTTTATATAATATTGACATGTAGATTTATCTATGCATGGAGATAGATAAGTTTATATTTGTGTATAATATAAACATAATAGACATGAATAGTATATATTTAATGTAAACAAATATATAAATATAAATATATAAATAAATGCCTGCATAAGTATATAAATAAATGCATATATAATTATATAAATATATATATATATATATATATATTTTTTTTTTTTTTCTTTAGGAACCCAACGTGGTGGCCATGAAAGACAGATTGAATTGGGGATAAATTAGAGGTAGGAATGAGGTAGGAGATAGATGGGCCCCTGGGCCGGACAGCTGGTGTTTGTCAAGTGGGGTAACACTGAAGCTTTGTTCTCACCCAGACACTCCAAGGACAAAGCTTCTTCCAAGGCAGAAGCTGAGCTCTGCTGAAGTAAAGGGATAAGATGAGCACTCCTGAGGTCAAGGAAAACTTCCCTGTCTGCACATGCGCAGGAAGGCTCCTTGGGGGTCAGAAAGGGAGGGGGGGCGCCACCCCATAATAAGTGTGGACATGCACCCAGAGGCCACTGTGGTGGGATCCATCTTAGCAAAAAGTTGCACACACGGGGCTTCCCTGGTGGCGCAGTGGTTGAGAATCTGCCTGCTAGTGCGGGGGACACGGGTTTGAGCCCTGGTTCTGGGAGGATCCCACATGCCGCGGAGCGGCTGGGCCCGTGAGCCACAACTGCTGAGCCTGCGCGTCTGGAGCCTGTGCTCCGCAACAAGAGAGGCCGCGATAGTGAGAGGCCCGCGCATCGCGAGGAGGAGTGGCCCCCACTCGCCGCAACTAGAGAAAGCCGTTGCACAGAGACTAAGACCCAACACAGCCATAAATAAATAAATTATTAAAAAAAAAAAAAGTTGCACACACATTTTGGGGAGGGTCCTAGGACCCATCAGGTGTGAAAAAAGAAACAAGATAATTGGCCAAAGGTAAACAAAGACCTGGAAGGACTGTCCTATATAAGTGATTTTAATCACCTATTTACTGGGCTCCTTCTTATTAGGGGGGACGCCCACACCCTTTCTCTCCTGGTGGGTATCTCTGCCTAGCTTCTGTCTTAACTAAACAAACTGCTTCTCTGTGTGCTCTCCCATACGTTGTGCTGTCTCTCTAACAGTAAGCTTTGTACCTGTTTTTACAGTCTTTGCCTCCTTGAAACATTCTTGCTTTCAAACAGAGGTAAGAGCCAGGGAAACTTTGTGTCTAGCCTCTAGCCCCTCGTGGTCTAGTGGCTAGGATTCCTGGTTTTCATCCAGGCTCCCCAGGTTCAGTTCCTGGGCAGGGAACTAAATCTCCCTTGAGGACCGCTCACTGCTGTTCCTCCGAGATCAGGAAGACCAGACTGTACAGCAGTTGATCACTGTAATTACCGAGATCAGGAAGACCAGACTGTACAGCAGTTGATCACTGTAATTACCGAGATCAGGAAGACCAGACTGTACAGTAGTTGATCACTGTAATTACCGAGATCAGGAAGACCAGACTGTACAGCAGTTGATCACTGTAATTACCGAGATCAGGAAGACCAGACTGTACAGCAGTTGATCACTGTAATTACCGAGATCAGGAAGACCAGACTGTACAGCAGTTGATCACTGTAATTACCGAGATCAGGAAGACCAGACTGTACAGCAGTTGATCACTGTAATTACCGAGATCAGGAAGACCAGACTGTACAGCAGTTGATCACTGTAATTACAGTTTTGTTACGTGTGACGAAAGAAAAACCCTCTGTGCCATGAAGTTATATCTTTAAAGGACTGAGCCTGGTCTGGGGTGTCGGTAAGTTTTCTCTAAGCTGAGATGCGAAGGATGAGAAGAAAGGGGCTGGAGGGGGCGGAGGGCGGACACCAGGGAGAAGGCACAGGGAGCGGGGGAGGGGACGCAGCAGGCCAGCCTGGAGGGGCGAAGGCAGGGTCCGGGGCGCTTCCGGGGGGCGGGGGGCAGCGGTGAAGCGGAAGACAGACGGGTGGGGCTCAGGCTGCTGTCCGCCAGCCAGGGAGCCCCGCATTCCAGAACACCTTCATGGGCAAACAGGCTCCAACCCTCCAGCAGACGGATTCTCCAACTTTTTCATCTCAGGACTTCTTTCTGTTCTTAAAAAACTATTGAGGATCCCAGAGAGCTTTTATTTATATGGGTAGACCTATGCATTTCAACCATATTTATTGATGTGGGTTATATCTATTGCTTATTTCCCATAATTAAAACTAAGAAATTTTTAAAACACTGAATTCACTTAAAAATAACAATAATAATAAGCTATCACCTGTTCACGTGAGTCACACATTTTTGTGAAAATGTAACTATGTTTCCCAAGACAAAGCAAAACAAAAAAACCAGGAAAAAGAGTCACATTGCTTTAAGTTTTGCAAATTGCTTTAATGTCTGGCTTAAAATACAACTGAATTTTCACAGTTGCTTCTGCAATCAATCTGCTGCAGAATCACGCCACACAGCCTCTGGAAAACTCCACCATACACTCAGGAGAGAACGCGAGTTAAAAAGGAACCTAATCTCTAGCATTATTACGAAGATAGTTTTGACCTCGGGAACCCTTCTTGAGAGGGTCTTGAGGCCCCCAGACCTGAGCCACACTCAGGGTCTCCTGCTCTCATGTGGGAAGGTGTCCGTGCAAGACAACCTGCCTGCATGAGGACAACCCAGGACGCTGATGGCTCTGAACTCTTCCTCCAAGAGGGCTCGTAAGTGGATGTTATCATTCTCAAAAAATTAAGTAAAATCATGAGTGTACTTTTATCACTTTTCCTTTTATCATTTCTCAGTGATTCAATACATCAGGAACATCCTCTGCAACCCACGTAAACTATAAAGGAAAAGAAGATAAAATGTTTAAATTGCTAACCTTTTCAGAAGAACAAGTATGACATCAATGCTGCCACCGTAAGTTACAGCTGAACTAAAAGGCAAAAGAGATCAATCTGTCCCTCTAATATTTTTTCTTGTCACAGGATAATTGGTTCCCCTCAGATAAGTCACTCAAAAATTTAAAATTTATTTCTTGCATGTAATGTAATACCGTTTACCTTGGCCATTCTTTTTGGCTCTTGTTACTATTCGAATTAAGAAATGTATGGCTATCTAAACGTATGTGCTATTGAATACATAACTTACCGCCCATCCCAGTTCTGTGAGAATTCTCTTGGGAAGCAAGTATTGATGTTTTTAACTTTATTTATTGAAGTGTAGTTGATTTACAATGTTAATTTCTGCCGTACAGCGAAGTGATTCAGTTATCCATCTATTAACATTCTTTTTCATGTTCTTTTCCACACTCCCAAAGACATTCTATGAAGCCGCCATCACCCTGATACCAAAACCAGACAAAGACACTACTGAAAAAGAAAATTACAGGCCAATATCTTTGATGCATATAGATGCAAGTATTGATTTTGAACTGTGTTAAAGGAGACTTAGAAATATGTTGGAAAGAATAGCTTGAGTAGAACAAGAGAAGTATCAGACAACTTAGTACTTCTTTAAAAAAAACTAATAGGGTTTCTTTTTTAAATGTGAATGGTACCCTTTTATTATTATTATTTATTATTTATTTATTTAGTTATTTATTTATGGCTGTGTTGGGTCTTCGTTTCTGTGCGAGGGCTTTCTCTAGTTGTGGCAAGCGGGGGCCACTCTTCATCGCGGTGCACGGGCCTCTCACTATCGCGGCCTCTCTTGCTGCGGAGCACAGGCTCCAGACGCGCAGGCTCAGTAGTTGTGGCTCACGGGCCCAGTTGCTCCGCGGCATGTGGGATCTTCCTAGACCAGGGCTCGAACCCGTGTCCCCTGCATTGGCAGGCAGATTCTCAACCACTGCGCCACCAGGGAAGCCCAAAAAAAAACTAATAGGGTTTTTAAAAATGGTCCAAAGTTTCCACTTTGCGTTCATGCTTCTGCTGTCTCTTAAATTAGTGCAATTATTACCCATTAGTTTCTATAACTAAAGCTGTTTTGTACCATTTCTATCACTGGTTGAAAAAATTTTTAATTGCTGTAGGATTTAGACTTCTGAACTGGAATGCTGTTTTAAACTCGGTTGTGATTGTGTGCAGTACAGCCTGCTTCACCTTAAAATGATGAGTGTTTTGTGAAAGATAAACTGCAGAGCTAATCAATGGGAAAATTACTCAGCAGCGGAGGTAGGTTTTAATTAATGATATTGCTTGCTTGTTAGGAGAGGTCTTTGGAAAGGTAATCAAAGAAAACATCACATATGGGCCATTTGTTCTCGTAAGACTATTTTTAAAAAGGGAATTTCTTGACTAGTTTTCGGTCCATCTCCAAATCCTCCTAAGGATTAAGGATGGAATTGTGTGTCCCCTGGCAACTCTCTGATGGGTCTCCCCTCTCCCTGTGTGGAAATAAATGAAGACCACCCGAATGAGAACCAGCAAAGGCTGATATTCAGAGCTGGCAGTAGCGAGGGAGTCAGCCATCATCGCTTGGTTTTGACAGAGACTCAAAGGCAGGCAGAGGAGTGGGAGAGCTTGATAGTGGGAAAAATGGAAGGTTTCAGGGATGCCCTGATTGCAGACTGCTGGCCTGGGGAGGCTGCATGTGGGTGCATTCGTTTGCAAGAGTTGCCATAGCAAAGTACCACAGGGTGGGTGGTTATTTTCCCACATTCTGGTGGCCGGAAGTCCAAGATTAGGGTGTCGGCACAGCTGGGTCCTTCTCGGGCCTCTCTCCTTGCCTGGTAGACGGCCATCTCCTGGCTGTGTCCTCGTGTGGTCTCTTCTCTGTGAGATGGTATCGCTGGGGTCTCTCTGTATCATAATCTCCTCTCCTTATAAAGACAGCAGTCATGCTAAATTAACACCCACCCTAACGACCTCATTGTAACTGAATCTCCTCTTGAAAAGCCCTATCTCAAAATACAGTCACTTCCTGAGGCACAGGGTGTTAGGCTTTACAGTATCAATTTTAGGGGCATGTAATTTATCCCGTAGTCATGGGCTAACTAGAAATGGGGCATCCTCTGTGGTTGGTTAGGGGAGCATATGTGGCTTTCTAGGAATGCTGTACGTCGGAAGTGAGGGCAAACATTTGAGAAGTTGGCTGTTATTAAGCCCTGACTGTACACAGGCTGGGTTTGGCTTCCTGGTCGGGGTGCTGCAGATGTTGGGGCGGAGTTTTACTGTCATATACGGTCTGCTGTCATGGGTTTGTATATTCAGTCTGATGTGGAAAAAACAGAAGCACCTGTTGTGTCACGACATCTGTGTCTGCCGGTCTGGAACTGAAGCTGGCTGGCTGAGCGCTGGCACTCGACAAACAGCGGCCGAAGGAGAGGACTCGGGTCGGAATGCTCCCCTGTAACAAGCATCCCTCTCACCCTCTACGACCGGCTTTTCTTATCTACAAATGAGCACGCTCCACCCTCCTGACAACAGCCGTTCACTGAACAGTTACTAGGTGTGCGATCGGGGTAGGCACTTTGAAGTCACACTGAACAGCCCTATGGATGATTATTCTCATTTTACAGGCGAGGAGATGGTTTCCGAGTTATTACCTTGCCAGGTTTCTTCCATCACTGGATGTGTGACCCAGGACAGTCCGCTCTCTTTGTCTGTGACCTTTCAGTTTCCTCTTTCCAAAGACGGAGGAAAAAAAAACACTGGCATCAGAAGCTTGTTATGAAATCAAGAAATGGGGGAAATGAAAAAAGCTCTTCCTTGTGGCAAAATGCCAACCACTCCGTGCAAAGGGAGAATGGAACTAGGAAATCATCGTCCTTGCAGGCGAGAATCACCATCAGAGGCTTAAACCAGCGAGTAGGAGTTTGAGGAGAAACAGAACGTTTACATACTCTCCACGTATCTCCACACAAATTACCTTTAATTATAAAGGAAGGAACAGTAAAGTCACTGTGGAGAAACCTGGCAGACGCCACCTTAACCATGTAATAAAAGTTAAGCTCATAGTATTGGAACAAATGAAGCCAGTACGTAATTTTGAAATGATGCTCTGAGAAGGACATAACACTGGGGTATTTCTGGCCAAAAAGAAAACAGCATAATCTGAGGTTAATCTGAAGTTGATTGTGAGGAAACAACAGACAAGCCCAAATGGAGGGCACTTAACACAAGAAACAGTCTGAACTCTGCAGAAATGTTAAGGTTAAGGAAATTCTGTTCCAGATTAAAGAGATCGAAGAGAAGAAATAACAAAGTAGAGCAGATGATTCTGGATCGGGTCCTGGCCTTTATTGTTTATTATTATTATTTGCTATAAAGCACATTCACAGGACAATTGGTAAAATGTGAATAAAGTCCGAGATTAGATCATAGTATAACAATATTATTTCCCTTATTATGTAAGAGAAGGTCCCTGTTATTAGGAAAATAAAATAAAGCACAGTTCCCCCGCCCCGCCCCCGGCTCTCTGAAAGTAGAGCATTCCCAAGGAAGCTTTCGTAAGCCGAAGAAGTTACCTTAGGACAGGTCTTGCTAGGTGGTGCACAAAATAAAGAGAAAAAGCACAGATGCTCACAGAGGTGCTTCACAGCCCTGTGGGCTGGATGCTGAGTGTAGTTCCAGGAAGGAGCTTGGCGGGGCCACTCGTGCAAAACACCTGGACGCAACTTTCACTTTTTGCCTTTTTTTTGTAAAAGTGAGAAATCCTCCTAGGATTTCTTTCTGTTAGTGAAAACAGGCACTAATGTAGGTTTTTTTCTAAAAGCGAAGTGGCTTAAAGCGAACTTATGGAAAGCGGGGGATCCCTGTATTTAGGGGGAAAAGGGCAGGACAAAGCAACTTGCCCTCCAACAGTTCACAACAAAACAAACAGAAGTAAAGGATGATAGAGCAAACCTAGTCAAGGGCCAACCTTTGGGGAATCTGGGGGAAGGTATTGCTTACCCAATTTTCTGTGTCTGAAATTATTCCAAAATAAAGTTAAAAAAAAAACAACCCTTGTTATGAGTAGTAAACGAGTTAATATTTATAAAGGACTTAGAACGTAGCCCTTAAAATATCAGTGTTAGGTATTATTACTGTCACACAATTCAGAAGTGGCAGGGCCACCTCTAGATGGCCTTTAATCCCCTCATACCTTCACTTCGTAATTCGGAGTTGTGGGGCAAAAGCCTTTACATAAACTGTGAAGTGCTGTACCCTTGTGAATGTCTGTGAGCTTGTGATGTGGGCTCAGGGTCTTGTAGGTGTTTGTAAAGCAGGCTTAGTCTGCATCGCTGACAAGGTCATTGAGGCAACACAAGGTTCAAACAGCTTCACGAAGGTGACAGGTTGGAGGAAAATCCAGATCTCCCAGAGTTGAGTCCTGTCCCTTTAACTTTAGGTTGTGGGCTACAAGGGAAAGTTTAGGAAAGGGGAATTTCTTTCACAGCCGGACTTGTTTTCCGATGGCTCAGTCCTGCAAGTGTGGCTGTGACCCCTGACCCCACCGGAGGCCAGGTCGGCCTCCCAGTGGACCTCTAGGATGGGGAGGTGAGGAATGTATGACAGCAACCCAGGGGCAGCCAATCACACCTCAGTGTCTTCTCGTCTGCATCGGATGCTGAAAAGGTATATTACTTACATCTGATGCTAAAAAAGATCTTTTTCTCCCGATCTGAAAATACTGCAGGTGTTAGCTGGTGTTAGCTCCTGCACGTCCAGGATTCTGGCCGCTACATGCATCCAAAATCCTGAGACTGTTTCTTCTTAATAGTGGTCATCTCCCCACTAACGTTTCTAAAGACTAAATGACAATTTGAAAGAAGAAAACCTATGAGTTGGCTGGGGAAAAAATGCTTCTTCCCATGTTAGCATTGTTTAATGGGCTCCAAACAAGTATCTGAAATTCATTTTTGCACTGCCCACTAACAAATTTGTTTCACTGATTAAGTATGAAGAACACGTCTGTAGGTTATTTTCCTCCCTGAGGTATGAATTTCATTTACAGAATGGCAACTCAGGTAAATCAGAACCTGAAGACATTACGCTTAGGGAAAATGATCCCCCCAAAAAAAAAAATATATATATATAAATATATACACACACATATATATATGTCAGCCTCAGTTTCCCCATCTGTAAAATAACCTGGAGGTTTATTGTGAGAGCTGAATGGCATAATAATAGGAGAGAAATATTTTCTATGAACAGTAGTTAAGTGAAAACAAATACCCCAGATTCAGCAATGGTACCGTTAGAAAATATTTCCTCATTTCCTACCCAAACCCAGATACTTCAGAGCTGGGAGACTCAAGGAACTTCCTGATTTGACTGCTAAACAAAGAAAGGTTCAGAAAACAGAAGGAATGTTCCCTGTAAGCACAGCCCATCATCCGTCAACAGTGGATTAAAAAAAAAAAAAGAACAGTGGTGTACCCTGAGTTTAAAAACAGAAAAGGAAATTCAGGTTATTAGGAGCAAATGGATAACATCAAGTGGGTTTCTGATGCTTAGGAATAAGTTTATTCGGGTTTTTTGGGTTTTGTTGTTGTTATTTAAGAAAGGAATATTAAAGTGCCAGAAGAGGCTGGGAATTCCTAGCAAATCCGTAGACTGATAAAAAAAATTAAATAATCTGCTCCTACTTTGGGTGCCTCTAAGCAATTAAAGGATGTCAAAACATTTTATTTGCCATACATTTTGACAGAAACAATCATCAGTTGATAGCTTTATATATATCAACTAGCTTTGTGATTTCCTTAGGAAGCCAGAGATTAAGTCCATTTAGCCCCACTTCACTGATTACCCCAACCATAAATAATAAATTCACTTAAAATTTTACAACAATGATTTGCATATTTGCCCGCAGGTGGTAATTCTGCTACAAGCATAAAGTTATTTGGCCACCCTTATTGAACTTCTCATTAAATTTTCCTGAAGGTAATCAAGGCGTCAACTTCTGCAGCGTTTAAATACATATACACTAAAAGAAGAGCATATAAATTATTTTTCTATTACATGGTTAAGGGGTTTTAATAATGGCACTACTATTTATTAATTACTACAATTATTAAATATCACATTCCAGGCACTAGGGAGACATTTCAACACCTGACCTCTACTCTTACCATAAACCTTGAAGGTAGGTACTGTTATGTGCCTTACGCAAAACACAAAACCAAGGCCCATAGAGTCTGCGACCTGCCCGGCGTCCCTCGGGGGATACGGGGCGGATTCTTCAGCATTACCCCCATGCCCACTAGCCCCAGGATTCTATCACGTCACTTTTCTGTAGCCATATTGCCCCTATTTCACTGTTACGAAACACTCTTCCTTAAGTCTGTGTGCCAAGTTGTCCTTTCCATGCAGTTCCTCCGAATTCCAGGTGTCAGAAACTGTCACCAGAATTGGGGAAACACTGAGGAAGCGTTTTCGGCCCACACTTTTGATTGAGGGCAGCGCATTTTGCCCAGTCGGTTTTATCAATGGTTGAACCCCTGTGACGTTTTAAATTTCTGCAAGCTTCTAGAGGATAAGGAAAGAGATTCTACTCACGTTCGCATGGCTACTGCCCGACCCAGAGTCCCCAGCACAGAGCGGGCACTCAATAAATACTGAATGAACTGGGTATCTAGTTCATTGCTTTTGTTCTAAGAATCCTCAGTGAGGTCAATGAACGTAAATACATACGAATTTTCAAGTAGTATTTTTAATGAAGGATTTGTGTCTCCAAAATGTTAGCCCTCGCAGCGACCCGGGGACGGAGGGGCCAGCGGTAACTTTTGTCCCTCTGAGATGGGCACTACCTGGTAGTGTCACTCAACTCCTCAACGCAACCTGGCTCCACCCGGGGGTCCCGTCAAGCCGCACCCCAACAGCCCTGTCGGTCCGCGGGAGGACCCCCGCGCAGCCAGCGGCCCACCGCGTCCCACGCACACGCTAGGAGCGCCTTGAAGTTCAAAGGCGCCTGTTCACCAGCAAACAAAGGGCGGCGCGGTCTCCGTCCCGGGACCAGCTGCGGTCCCCTCGGAGGGGAAGAGGGCCGCAGGGACAAACGGGCGTTCCGCACGCGGGCAGACGGACATCCGATCTGCGGCCCCATCCGCGGCTCCCGCTCCGGGTTCTCCGCGCGCCGGGCCGGCAGCCCGGGTGCCGCGGTCCCGAGAACTTGGCCGGCCCTCCCGGGGCCGGGCGCGGGCGGCGGGGAGGCCGGGCAGACAGGGCGCTAGGGAATGCCCGGGGGCAGGTGGCCCACTCCCGCTCCAACCCCGACCCCGGGCGCCTCGGAGAAGCTCCCGGGAGCGAGCGCCGGGCGGCGGCGCGGAGCCCCGGCCGAGCGGGCGGAACAAAGGGAGCCAGCGGGCCGGGAGGATGGTGCGCTCGCCCCGCTGCGCCCCACCCGGCCGGCTCCCGGGCTCAGCCTCGCGCGCAGGTAGCCCGGCCTTCGGCGCCGCGGGAGGGTGCGCCGGAGAGGGGCGCACAAAGACTCACTTCCGCGGGGCCAGGCGCCCCGACACCCTCTCTGCCACTCACAGCCCGTCCTCATCCCTGCATCCCTGCGGCCGGCGGGGCCCGAGTGCCCGCGGGTGCCACGCGCCGTGCCGGGCGGAGCCTGTGCAGGTGACCCCCGGAGGACCGGGGCTGGCTGGAGGCGGCGGCGGGGACGGGCGTGCCTTCTGAGGCCGCCGCGCCGCCCGAGTCTGCGATCGCTCTGTGTCAGGAGCGGGGCTCGGCGTGCAGCCCCTGCGCCGCCGCGGCAGGGCAGCGGGGCCGGGGGCGTGGGGAGCCGACGGGAACTTCCCGGGGCCGGTGGCCGCCCGCTAGGTGAGCGGGGCCGGGAGGGGAGGCCGGCGGCGGCCGCGGAGGCGGAAGGGCCTGGGGGCGGGGCTCGGCGCGGCCTCGGCGCGGGGGCCGGGAGCCCAGCGCCGCCGCCGGGAACAATGAGGCGCGCGGCGCGGGCTGAGCGCAGCTCCGCGCCGGCCGCCGCCGCTGCCGGGCGCCGAGCGATCCGGACCCGCGAAGGCGGCTCGCCGGGGCTCCGGGGCGGCGTCGGGAGGCTGCTCGGCGGAGGCGGGCGGGAGCCGCTGAGCCGCGCGCGTCTGGCGCCCGGGCCCCGGGTCTCCGCTCCAGTTGGCGCGATTGTGGGAGCGCGTGGCGCGCGCCCGAGCGGCCGCCGGAGAGGAAAATGTGACACGCTCGTCCCCGGCTCCAGCGCCTCGGAGTCGGGCGCCGGGAGGCGCGGCGTCCGGAGAAGGTGGGCGACCGGGGGCTCGGGGTCGGGCGGTGCCAGGCGTCTGCCGCGGGGTCGCCGCAGCCCGGGGGCAGCTCAAGCACCGGGTTAGACTCGGCGACCCGCACGCAGACCTGTGGGCGGGCTGTTGAGGGCGGTTTGCGGGGGAGAAGCAGGAAATTCTTAGAGAGGTGAGCCCCCCGGCGGGCTTGCGCTTCGGGGACCGGAGGACCCAGTGTGCCCCAGTGGCTCAGTAACAGGGATCTTCTCTTTGGGCTCTGGAAGGGAATAGAGGTCTTTAATTGTCTTTCTCGACCCCGCCCGCAGGCAAAACTGAGCTTCTTAAAGCTTAAAGTGCGTTCCACTGATTCCTAGTTTTCTGTAGCTGAGGCGTTTAGGAGCAGAAGGGATCTTTAGAATCCTGAATACCCGGGTATTCATTCTTGCGCACTTGGCGCGAGGAAAACTGCTTTTGAGTTGTTTTACTTTCCACCGTGTACCGAGGGGAGATTTGATGCACTGGGGGTACGGCATGTAACATCCATCTCGTTCGGATTTTGCGATGCAGGGGGACGGAGTGAAGTTAAACTCCTGGCTTGAGGGAAGCAAGTGATGTCTCCTTCCAAAGCGATCTGAATAGCTGTTCGAAGAAGCCGTGCTTTCCAGGAATTTAAATGAGACTTTTTGTGATCGCCTTCCAGGTCTCTCCTCCTAGTACCATATTTGTTTTGTCAGGCTGAACTTTCAAAGCTGTTTTATAATCCGAGAAGCACTTTGGGAGAAAAGTAATGTTTGGCTGGATTTTTTGTGAACGTATTTTTTAGTGGTCATGCTGAAAATTTGAGGAGAGACGAACCATATTTGGTCGAAATCTTTGCTTTCTGTGCGGTTGGCGTTCTAACGGTGAAGGGGCCAGCCGGTCCTCAGCGCGGCGGGCCGTCTGCTTGGTGAGGACATTGCTGGCGGACTCGGAAGGCATTTTAAGTACTTTCTGAACGTTTTAAAAAGCCTCATGCGGGTTGCTTGATACTTACATTTTTTGACATTTTGGTCAACATACTTTGCCACATTGAAATAAAATTCGTGACCCAGGAGTTTCAAAAATTGAAACTCTGTTGTTGCAAACTCGGGGCTAACATTTTCTTTTCAAAGGAGAAGTGATGGCCTTGAACTTATTTTTACCCTGTTATTTTTCTGAAACTGGCAACCAGAATTTTTACCACACTTGAAGGCTCGCATTTCCCACTAATGCCTCAGGGAAACTGTTGACAGTAGGGGAAGGATATTGTGATCAAAATGAGGAGTTCTAAAATAATGGGTGAATTGCCTTGAATTTTACAGCTAAGTTAAAAAAAAAAAAGTCACTGAAACATGTTGGAATTCTTGATACAATTTTTGTTGTGAGTGATAGAAACGAGCATTTTACCTTTTTGCTTGGTGCAGTTGAAGCTTCTGGAGCTTTGAGCTGAATCTCTGTAGAGGTTGTGGTGTGAGCCTCGGCTCTTGGTGGGGTTCTGAGCCCCGCAATTTAGACAGGAAGGGGAGATGGTGGAAGAGAGTTCAGAGCGGCGACCAGCATTTGGTGAGTGTATTATGTACGCGATCTGGGAAGTAAAGATAAAGAAATGAGGACATTTAGACTGGAGGATTCAAGGCTGAGATAATTTAATGTTTGAAAAAATGTGAATGGATTTATTATGCAGAGAAGGGCAATCAACTGTGCTCTGTCTCTGATGAGGATAATTAAGAGGGATAGGCTTTCCTCAAGGCGTGAAGACTTAAGTTGGGTCTAGGGAAGGATTTGTGGGTAGCCAGCGAGACTGGTTAAATAGGGAAGTGGTTGCTGAGAAATTCCTGTAGATGTTTGTTTCTGGAGCTCTTTTTCTGAGATTCTCCTCTTCCTGAGATGATGTAAGTGTGTGAGTATCTGATCTAATGCTTATACTAACTGGGATTTTATACTCTGGGTCTACAGTTTATCCAAGCATTTCTCAAGTACTCCAGCCCGCCCTACAGTGACAAACTCATTTCTAGGCTTCTGTACGTACCATTTAGCTAAGCAAATGATGGGTTCCTTTCCAGAAACTTGGAGATGTTTGCTCTTTGAGAAACTTTGAATCAATTTTTGGATTTGGTGTCTCATTCTTGATAATTTTGAATAGAAATATCTTATGCATTGATAATTGGGACAGTCTTTGTTTTAATATTCACGTCTCTTTAAGTGTACAGTGTTTTTTCTCCCTCCTGGACCTTCTGTTATGTGATCTTAAATTTTAATTGATTAATTAAGTGAACTACTTGCTTAAATGTCTTAGTGAAAGATAGTGCCTTCAAGGCAGGTGTATGTTGAGCTTTGAGATTTTAAACATTGAAAGCGTCTCCTTAAAAAAGAACTATGGGATGAAATTGACAACTGACAGTAAGAGAAATAATTACATAGAATCAGATACTAATTTTGGAACCAGGACAGTGCAGGTGTAATTTACACAACAGTTTTCAACGTTCTTAACAGATTGGTGTCAAGTCCAAACCCTGAATGTGCTGTAGAAGGTGACCAGCTACTGTTAGTCTATAAACATCAGACTCTCGATTTAATACATCTGCCATTTTTCTACCTTTGAGAGATTAATTTGTAAACATTATGAAATACACAGTGCATGGGCAGCAATATGGATTTATTATGACTCTTGCCAAATCCGATCCTGATCTGAAATTCCAAGCCCCCCCTCCGAATTGATGGGGTAGAGTCTCAATTCAGAATGCTTGGAGCCCACCTGGCCTGCGGGTGAAGTGGTAGTCATAGTATAAAGGGGTGAGGTGTGGCCTGGCCAGTCCTAAGCTAGTGGTTTGGTCCAGCACTCGCATCCGTCCTAGACCTGCCACTTGGTAAAAGCTGGGCCCCAGCAGTGGTCTGGCTACTGTCTTCACTCGGCCGCGTGCAGGTTGCGGGCTGTCCCCCAGCGCCAAGTCCCTCCTGCTTTGGGGAGGAATTGCTCTGTGGATGGGAATGACATCAGACCACTGCCCACTCTCAGGGACTTGTCTGCACAGACCTGTCTGTGCCCCTCCTGGTTTCTGCTGCCCCCTGTGGTCTTCTCGAGGAAAGAATTCCCAGTTCCAGGCAGATGTTGTTTCTGACAAGGGTGTGAGGATTGGGGTTGTGGATTTGCACTGGACTTTCTCAGAGCGAAGCAGCAAGGAGACCTCCTGGACGCGAGTCCTGCGGTGACCGGCGCGTGGTTTCCAGGGCTGCAAGATAAAGACTCAGGTTAACCCCTCTGCAAGGTGTCCTCCGGTGCTGGGATCGCGTGGAATTGAAAACTGTGTATTCTGGTGTACTGAAAAGCAGATTCCCCTGCACAGAAGAGAACGAGCATTTAGTTTTCATGCCGGACATCCCTGCCAACACCACGTAGCCCCAGGGAGAGCAGTGCTTCCAAGAATAATAAAAGCCACTGCTTCGAGGTCTGCATGGGGCACCAAGGGGTACCTTGGCCACAACCTGGGGGGTGGTTATCATCCCCATTTTACAGATGAGGAGACTGAGCTCAGAAGGAGGAAGTGGCTGCCTCCAGAGTGAGAACGTGGCAAAGCTGGGATTTGAGCTTGGGTTCCTGTGTCTCCAAAGGCCGTGCAGTGAGATGAGCTTCCGCCGCGCAGAGGAAGGGGACGGACTTCTCTCGCTGTCCTGGAGCCAGATGAAGACTGACCGGGAGCTCCCAGCCTCAGCCGGGCGTGCTGGCTCCGGAAGGTTTTCCAGGCTGCAGATGGGGGACGGGGAGCCCATGTCTTCCAGAACCTGGAGGCCGAGGGAGGCTTGAGCTGTGGTTCAAAGGGGGCTCCTGCCGTTTGGAATCGCCAGGCTGGCAGTGTTAGGATGAAACTCAGGCTCACAAGGTGATACAGCAGTGAAATTTCCAAGGAAAAAATTAAGCTAAGTTTCAAGAGGATTACCCCTGTGCTTTGAGTTACTGGGAAAGTGAAGAGCACAAGCTTAGAAAGTAGTCTCCTGGGACATTTAGAAATGGATTGGCTAAAGCATTAGAGAAAACACTGTAAAGAAAAATCCTGCAGCGTCTTGATCAGAAGCCTCTGTTTTCAGAAGTTTATAATTCACACATCTAGTCCTACGCTAGGCTGCTTCTAGGATTTGAGCCTGAGAGGAAAATGCTTTAATAAATTTAGAACAATTGGTTTTGCATGTTCAAATTATACAAATTTTTCAAGTAGAGGTTCTTGCATGTTGGTAATTGTGGCTTCTAAAATGACTTGGCTTTAAATTAAATTTGGGAAAGAGTAAATCTCGTAGATAATCCAATAGCTTTCCTGATTCAGAAATAAATGTGGGGCTTCCCTGGTGGCGCAGTGGTTAAGAATCCACCTGCCAATGTAGGGGACACGGGTTCGAGCCCTGGTCCGGGAAGGTCCCACATGCCGCGGAGCAACTAAGCCCGTGCACCACAACTACTGAGCCTGCGCTCTAGAGCCCGCGAGCCACAACTACTGAGCCCACGTGCCACAACTACTGAGCCCGCGCGCCTAGAGCCCGTGCTCCGCAACAAGAGAAGCCACTGCAATGAGAAGCCTGCGCACCACAACAAAGAAGTAGCCCCCGCTCCCTGCAACTAGAGAAAGCCCGTGTGCAGCAACAAAGACCCAATGCAGCCAAAAATAAATAAGTCAATAAATGTATGAAAAGAAAAAAAAAGAAATAAATGTGAAAAGCAGCTTCCTCGAAAGTGTACTGATGACTTTTTTGAAATATATTATGTGTTAAAAACCTATATTTGTACCTCTGGCCACAAATAGGTAGAAAAAAGTACAATTAATACAGGATTTGTTTTCTAACTGATACAGTTAATACAATGACAATGTCAGACTCAAGGTGCATGATTAAACGAATGAATTTGTTTTTACTATTAGAAGAGAGATCTTACTATGTAAATTATATTTTACAGTCGGGAAAACTATATCCCCTGAGAAATCTCAATACAAAAAATAAGGACTGCCTTTTAAAAGAACCCCACGGGCACACACATATTTGCACACAGTCACACTTCAGTGCAGGAATACATCCCTGCATCGATATGTTTTTACATCAGTGATGAGGGGAGAGAACTTGAATTGGGACACGTAAGTATTCATGGCTGGGATTCACAGCTGTTGAGAAACAAACTGAGGAAGGACTCAAACACTGGCCTTCTCACTGAGAGAACGTTCTTTTTCCTATGTCACTAATCTCTGGAGAATTCCAAATTACCAGTGGGGTAGAAAGATCTCAAAAATGGTTAGTGTTTAAACTGTACTCTTAGTTTATTATAAGTAGAATATGTGTGGGAACACACTTATTTCTGTGTGTGTGCAGTGTGCAGTGTCAGTGTTCTTATAACGTCAGAGTCTTCAGGTACCCAGGGTGGCCTGCAGGATGTGTTTGATCCTGGGGACTGACCGCCAGAGGCATCTCTAGCAGGGCATCGGGGGTGCTGGGCTGGGCCAGGTGACTGGAGTCCTGGTATCAATTAGCTCCTGGCTACCGTGAAAGAGGTTGGGCCGTTTTAGGTGTTTCAGGTCAACTTGAAGTTGGCCAAAGTGGAGGTAAGTCCTTCTCTCTCCTGGGGAACAGCTAATTCTTTCAAGTTGCCCTGAATCGTATAGTCCTCTAATCACTTTAGACTTTAGGTAAAAGAATGAAGACCATAAGCAAAAGTGTTTTGTTCCTTTTTTTAAAAAAAAAATACTATACCCGCTAATTCCCAAGGTATTAATACTTTTTGAGCAAATGATGAATAATGGGAAGCTGACGGTGCAACATGGCTTACTTGAAGTTAATATACATGTGTATGTACATGTATGTAATGTGTATGGAAGTATATAATCTCCATTTTCCAAAGGGCAGTTTTCCCCCTTTGAGTCAGTAGTGTGGTTACAAAGTGTATTCCTCTGCCCTGTGTTCAAATTTAGTAGCTGGGAGAGTTGAGCTAATTAAGTAATTTGCCTGACTAGATGCTCGGTACTTTATAATGACCGAATTCAGAGAGGGCCATTAAAGAGATTATCTCATTAACTCTTTGAGGGGGGAGAGTGAGTGTCAGAATCGTGTTGATAGTAGGAGGATCATGGCTGTAAGGTGTGCTGGCTGCTGTAAGTTACACCCAAGCATGTCCCTGCTGGCCTCACTCTATACTTTTCACCGCAAAATTCAAACATACTGTATTAAATATAGTCATATCCTAGTAATACCCCACATACTGCTATCTGATACAAACGTAGGAAAAGCAGAATTAATTTTTGGTTTGAGTTTTTTTTCAATATTTTCATGACTGGTAAGCATAGGGTTAGATGTAAAACCAGAAGTGGATAAAAAAAAACAACAATAAATTGTATTAATTAATGTGCCGCTTAAGGAATAGTCAGAGAAATCCGAGACCAGGGCGCCTTTGTGTTTCTAGATGGTTTGTGGAACCCAGTTTCACATGGAACTCCGTGGGTGTGATCAGATGCGTGGTATGCATATTTTCCTGGCAAAATGAAACTTGCTTTACCCCAAATCTCCTCCATGTGGGTCCCTGCTTCTCAGCTGCCCAAATTAGATCTATACTGAACTTATCACACCGTATTGAAAATGAGAGGTGAGTTTATAACATGGAAAAAATGAAGGGACCCTGCATGGTGGCCAACACGTTTGGGAATTACTGGGCCCATGCAATGCAGGGTGACAGCGCCACATGCTTGGGGTGACGGCTCCAGCCAGCAGCCAGGTTCCTGCACCCCTGGACCCCAGCAGCTTGGCCGGAGGGCCATTCCTTAGAGCCATTCCTTGCCCAACTGAAAGGTGTGCATGGATTGATTAATTTGCTTTCCAGGGCATATATTTCCTATAAGCCCACATACTCTTTTCTCTCAAGTGAGAATTCAAGTTCTCTATGTGCGGAAAGGTAGACATAGGACAGGATTATAGGAGGAAGGTCAGATGTGTGTGTTGGTTTGCTTTATATTGTATTTTTACACCGTGGGTAAAAGCGGGATTGATGGTTACAATTAGGTATGCAGACATTCCCCTTGTTACCCTGTGTACTTGCCAAGGACATTTTTCCTTAGAGATAAATTCCAGTGCCTTGGGATGTCCAGTCACCTGTGTACCTCAAAATTAAATGTCCTTCCCTTGGTGCCGGCGGTTTGCAGGGTGGACAAAACACAGCGACTATCACAGCCCCATTGCTTGTGTGGGGAGAACGGGGGAAAGGATGGTAAAGTTCACCCCAAGACGCTCAAAGCCTCATGCGTTTGTTGAACTCCAGATGCCGGGGGGAGTGACACGGAACACAACGGGTCTGGAGCATGTCTGTCTGTTCTCAACTTTTTTTTTAATTCACAAAACTACGTTGACCTTCTTGTGACGTTGTTCTTGCCAGCTTCATGTATGCCCGTGTATCAGATTTCATCAACCTCAGGTACAAAAGATAGAGGGGAAACAATGTCCCCAGCTACTTCTTGGGATCTCAGAAGGATGGGGAAAAGCAAGCTTAGGGTCCCCTTGCCAATCGGAGAGGCCAGACGAGATTTGCCGAAACATCCTGATTTGGGACACTAGCCCTCGTGCCTCTTTCCTTACTGGTCCTCCAAGCAGGAGTGGGTGCCGTCCAGTGGGATTTGGGAAAAGAAAAGAGGTGCATAAAGACCTGACATCCCCACCTCACCTCACCTCCCGCTGCCACTAGTTTTTTCCTCCCAAGAGTTCAGAACCCTGACTTTCTTCCTCATTCCTGGGCTTCCTGCATCCATGTATATAGTTGGGAGGAAGCTGTGTCATTTCTCCAAGGTTCAGTTTTACTCCTGCTTCCTTCAGCTGTGTCTCTCTAACCAGAGGACTGCTACATAGAAAAGTTAATTATTAAATCCTTTGCCAATGCCAGCTGCACACACACAGATCAGAAGGGTAAAGTTTGTGACCTTCCATCAACGGAATCTACGTGTGTAACTGGCTAGATCAAGAAACAAGCATCACCGGCATCTCAGAAGCCTCCGTGTACCCCTTTCAGGTCTCTGTCCCCAAAAGATAACCACTCCCCTGATTTCTAACAGAATAGATTAGTTGTGTGTCACCTGCTTACATTCAAGTTTAAACAAAAAAACTTTTTAACCATTTAGTGTATGTTTCTAGAGTCAAGGCAGAGTTAACCTGGAATGAAATACTTGTTATGCTATTAAAGTAGAAAGTTTGACATATGTTCATCATTGAAATGTCTGTGCTGCATGATGTGCATTTTGTTGTTAATAACATAGGAGCTTGGTTTTGCCATTTGTTGGGTGCTATAGGTCTTTCTTTCAACTCATGTCAACCACAGGATCAAACATAAATTTTAAAATGTGCTAAAAGCTAGTGAGTGCATTGTGCTCAACGCTTGAAGACATATTTTACCATATTTCAGTTTAATAAAGGTGATTCTATAACATTTATATGGAAAAAACACTTTAAAATGAAGTTTTCCTTACTAACTGTACTTAATTTCATTTGGCAACTTGTAGCCTCTGAATTGTGAATTGGTATACTTTAATATTGCAAGTGGACACCGGTAGATGGGTAGTTCTATGAAACATTTTGTAGAATATCATTAGACACTCTTAGGAGATGTTCTTAAGGAACCGGCTTGTAGAAAATTTCAGCAGGATGGATAAACAACAAGGTCCTACCGTACAGCACAGGGAAGTATATCCAATCTCCTGGGATAAACCATAATAGAAAAGAATATTAAAAAAGAATGTATAAATGTGTAAAACAGAGTCACTTTGCTGTACAGCAGAGATTAACACAATGTTGTAAATCGACTATACTTCAGAAAGAAAAAAAGAAAGAGGGAGGGAGGAAGGAAAGGAGGAAGGAAAGAAAGAAAAACGAGGGAAGGAAGGAAGGGAGAAAAAGAAGGAAAGAAAGAAAAAGGAAGGAAGAAAGAAAGAGAAAGAAAAGAAAAAAGGAAGGAAGAAAGAAAGGGAAAAGAGAAGAAGGGAGGGAGGAAAGGAGGAAGGAAAGAAAAAGGAAGGGAGAAACGAAGGAAAGGAAAGGAAGGAAGGAAGAAAGGGAAGGAAAAGGACGGAAGGAAAGAAGGAAGGAAATTTCCACAAGACATGGAAGATTAAAGTTCTATAGATTCTTCAGGTTTTTTTGTCCTCACAGAGTTAGTCTACACTGCAATTTGGAAACAATACATAAAAGTCTAAAAACTAGAAAAATCTGAAACCTCAGTACAGGCTCTCAGTGGCCTGGGCTGTACCTGGAGTACCCGGACCAACTTTGAGAGAGGTTTCCACTGCACCAGACACTCAAGTTCAAAGGGATGTAAAGAAAAGGTAGAATGATATCTTCAAATGTGTAGAACAGAAGAGAATAAGTAACTGAAATGTGATTTTAAACGTAAAAAGGGTAATATGCAGATGGCTTCATAAAGAGCTGATGTACTCAGACTGTATTGTATAAGTTCGGGATTTTCCTAAAGCCAGAGATCGGCTTAAACCCAAAGCCAGATGCCGACAGAGCCAGGTGGTGTGCAGCAGCCGTGCCCAGAGGGTGTGCAGGGACCTGCCCCCAACAATGCTGGCTTTTCTACAGGGCGCCCTTGGGCGTGTGCTGCGTCAGTGGCTTCAAGATGCATGACTCTGCTTCGTGTGCCCGCCAGAATCTCCCTCCTGATGGAGACGGTGGCCTTTACAGTATCTGGAGGGCAAAGGGTGTCTCAGGCTTCAGCCTCTGGTGTTTATCATATTCTTTGCAGAAAAGTGGAGGAGCCTGCAGTGTTGGTAGTGGAAGGAGCATTTTGTCTTAGGATTCGTTTCACAGGTGTCTCATCCCTTCTTGCGTGCCTCCTGCACCCCCGTCCATCGTCCTTAACTGGACAAACCCAAAGCTCGACCTTCCCCTCTCCTTAGCTGCCCCAGGCGCCCATACTGCTTCCAGGACACAGTCTGGGATGTTTAGAGCATCGTGTGCTTCTGGATTGGCCCCCGGCTTATGGTCTCCGCCCTCCCACTTTTAGGCTGCGACCACATTAGGCTGGATGTAAGGACAACCGCGGTTCTTCTCCCTCCATCACCAAGGCTTCCGTTACACACATGCGCGCGCGCGCGCACACACACACACACACACACACACAGTGAATGAGTGGGGCCCTTCCGTCTACACCTCTCTCACTCCTCCTTACTGTGAGGTCCTTGCAGGCAGCCCTGAAGCTGCATCCAGAGCACTTAGCACACTTCACAGACTGAGCTCACATGCTTGATCCATGTCAACTGACTGCAGCTGAAATCCTATCAGATTGAAAGGACCACCGTCCGCTCCCTAAACATGATTTCTGAAAATAGAGAAAGGGCAGGGTCTTATGTCTTTTTTTCAAGTTGAATCCCCATGTACATACCTCCCTCGGTTCTAGCGATCCAGTGGTAAACAGGACCTCGTCAGGATGAGGGACCGTGCATCAGGTGGACCATTCTGTACACACATTATCTTTCGAGGTGCAGTTCATCCCTTCGGAGAAGCACATTTACGAGCTACGTTAGGAAGTCAGAGTTAAACCATTCAACCTCATTATTTTTATGCCTCTGTGAATCTCAGAGAGAAAACCTGAAATTCACCTTTCTTTTCATAATTATCGCAAATGTAGTTGAGCATCTTTGTTCTTTTTTTTTTTAACAAAGCATTCAGAAGTGAGGGAAATGTGTAACTGGTCAGTAATTAGTAAATAAACTGGGTAGGATCTGCCCAGGGAGAGTTTATAAAAGCACTTGTCTCGGATTCATAAATGTATCAAATTCTAACAATTAGAGCCACATATGTTATCAGCACCTGGTGTGATAACAAGTCGGCTCCCCAGTGATGGGCTCGGTGGTGTTTCTGTTGGGGCCGTGTTTTTTCCTGCCTGCCCACAAATCATCTGTGAAGAGATATTAAAATTTGGAAAATGTTCCTCTAGGGGAAAGTATAAAATATCAACTCTCTATGAAAAATTGTAAATTCAGTGCCTTGACCCTGAGTTCAGACCCACCAGGTGCACGTGGGGAAGGTAACACACACTCTTGGTGGGAAGCCGAGGGTGCTGCTGTGTTGTGCTCCCCTCCCGTGCGTCAGATGTGGCCGTGAGTGTCAGACGTGGCCGTGACCTTAACCTGCCGGCGCTTCCACCCGGGCTGAGGGCACCTTGCAGTGACAGAGGGACAGCGTGCATTTGGGTCACTAGACTTTAGATGGCGCTTCCTGTATTTTCAAAGGATCATCCTGGACTCATCCTCTGTGTGCTAAGCGCTGTGCGTTTCTCTCCCAAAAGGTCAAGTGAGAGCTCGGGGCAGGCCTGGGTGAGTCAGTTAATTAAAGGGACTCTTACCCTTACTCTGAGCCCATACTAGAATTAAAATTAAAAACGTTACCAGTGGTGGGCTTCCCTGGTGGCGCAGTGGTTGAGAATCCGCCTGCCAATGCAGAGGACGCGGGTTTGATCTCCGGTCCGGGAAGATCCCACGTGCCGCGGAGCAACTAAGCTCATGCGCCACAGCTACTGAGCCTGCGCTCTAGAGCCCGTGCTCCGCAACAAGAGAGGCCACCGCAATGAGAAGCCCGCGCGCCACAACAAAGAGTAGCCCCCGCTCGCTGCAACTAGATAAAGCCCATGCGCAGCAACGAAGACCCAATGCAGCCAAAATAAATAAATAAAATAAATTTATTTTAAAAAAAAACGTTACCAGTGGTTGAAGTTAGGGACTTCAAGTGATTCTCAGTGGTAAGTAGAACGCTGCAGTAATTTGATGAAAGCACATAGAGTGTCAAATACATGGGGCATTTGAATGAACTGTTCTCTTGTTCCACTTACATATGCTTCAGATACAGGATATCACTTGCAAATGAAGAGAGAGGAACCGAAGTGTGGCTTTCCTCTCACCCAAGGAAATAATTTTTCAATCGCTTTCATCATCTAGTTAAGTGGATTTTAATGATTTCATGTGTGTTGGCTATTAGCCGCCATGCTGCTGGCTGTGACACCCGGCATTCCGCCTGGTGACACCCTCCCCCCACTGCCCGGGGTCTCCACAAATTCTCACAGACCGAGGTGTGTCCTGGAGACACACACCCGGCAGAGGAGGCTTTTTGGGTTGGGTCCCAGAGCATCAGGCGTTACTGATATTTATGGTAATATATTACAATGTGAAAAATCTGTGAAAAGTATTCCATTTTTAAGGACCTTAGCTCTCTGCACACCCTCAAGCCCTTTTAATTTTCCTTGTGAGTCACGCTGTACCAGCTTAATAACGTGTGCATTATCGGTGGGTTTCTCTGCACTTTTTAATTATGTTGTCGTTCTGCGCAAGGTTTTCGATAGCTGGACGCGGTTAGAACATTCTGTTACCGGTTTCTGGAATTCTGGTGCCAGCCAGGATGGCCTAACCCTGTGATAAACCACCCCCCCCCCCCCCCGCCAGCTTATCTTGTGCTCTTCTGGGGACTCAGAACCGTCGGATAGTGAAACTGGTTTCCGGTGGATCCCAAGCTTTTAGGAGAGGGTGCGAACTCAGCCTAGACCTCTGTACCGGGCTAGCTGTTTTGCTTGTTTATTTGTTTGGTTTTCTTTTTTCCAACTGATTTAGACTCGTTGAGAACGTTTACTCTCAGGCAGGGGGCCTCAAAGTCAAGACGATTTTGTGGCCTCCGAGAAACTGATGATGAATAACTCGGATCTAACAAAGGTCCTGCCTTTCCCTTGCTTACATGTCAGGAATATCTGAAGTAGGTGGAAATTTCAACATTTGAGGCCCTCTTAGTGAATTACTATGAAGCATTCAGTTTGCTCACCAAAATAATCGTGTCCGTTCTGTTTTTGGAAAGGAAGGCCTTGTTCTGGGTCCGGGGGCGGAGGTGATACGCACACTGGCCTCAGCTCTCGGCCGGGTGAAAGGTGGAGCATCTCACTGTGGGGCCGTCGGGAGGATTCTTCGTCACGCGGCAGCTGAGTGACACCCCCAGGTGCCTGTGCCGGTGGCTCTCCCTACCCCTCCCCGCTGGCCGTTTTGCAGACGGGCCCCCTGACAGGCACCCCAAGCCCGTCGACCACACCAGGCAAAGGGGGACCTGGCTCCACGCGAGGCGGCCCCAGCGCAGTCCCGACAAACAGGTGAATAAGGGTGATCTGTCTCCCAGGCGCAGAGGCCCGCCCCCACCCCCGTGTCTAGCCCTCCTTCGTGTCGGGAAGGGGAAAGGCACAGGTGTCGGGGAGCGGGGTCCCCCCGGAGCTGGGGGGCTTCAGCTTCAGCCTCAGATCCCTGCACTGCTGAGAGCAAAGCCTTGGCTCTCAGCTGAGTTAATGAGAAGCACTAAAAAGCAAACAGATCCTTTCTTCCCTCCCCAGGGTTCTTCTGCCTTCTGGAAGGGTCTGACTGACAGCTCTGAAGTTGCCCAGGGAGGGGAGACGGCGGCAGGGGCGTCGGCCCTGTGTAAACGCAGCCTCTCCCTCCCTGACCTAGAAAACAGGCGGAGGGGTCCCTCTGCCCCCATCTCAGCAGGCTCCCCGGGACCAGAACGGTTATCACAGAGTTCAAAGGGCAAGTGTCGTTTGGGGGCTTCTGGGGGAAAAGAGGAGACGGAATGTGTTTTCTGTTTGCCGGAGGAAATGAACAGAGTTGCCTGGGTTTGGTATTTCCCGGAGTGTCTGAGTGGAAGGGGCGAAGCTCTGTGCGCAGGGAGCTCCGGACACGCGGCCGCCTTCCCCTGCTCCCCGGCCGCCCCCGCGGGACGGTGCCCTTCCAGACCCAGATCCAGATCCTGGCCCAGACCCAGATCCAGATCCTGGTCCAGACCCAGATCCTGACCCAGACCCAGACCCTGATCCAGACCCAGATCCAGATCCAGAACCCTAGGGCGTCAGTTGGGACCTCCCTCCCCAGGACTGTCTCAGCGCTGTTCACATCTCTTGTGGGCCGTCCTATGCTTGTGGCATCCTGGCCACCTCCCCAAGTCCTCTCCAACACCCCCCCACCAACCATTCCTAGATGTGGGAGCTTATCTAATTTACCTTTGTGTCGCCAGCGGCTGGAAAATTCCTCCTGTAGATATTTGTTGAATCAAAGACACTCCTTTCATGGCAGACACGGGCTTGTTGCCATCGGGCATGGAGCTCCACCCACCGACTCTTTTTTTTTCTTTTTTAAATGATTTTTAAAAATATTTATTTATTTGTTTGTTTATTTTCTTTATTTTTTGGGCTGCATCGGGTCTTAGTTGCTTGCAGAACGCGGGATCTTCGTTGAGGCATGCAGGATCTTTCATTGTGGTGTGCAGGCTTCTCTCTAGTTGTGGCACGCGAGTTTTCTCTCTCTAGTTGTGGCCCACGGGCTCTGTAGTTTGTGGCATGCGGGCTCCCTCACTGAGGCGCGAGAGCTCAGTAGTTGTGGCGCGCGGGCTTAGTTGCCCCACGGCATGTGGGATCTTAGTTCCCCAGCCGGGGATGGAACCCGCGTCCCCTGCATTGGAAGGTGGATTCTTTACCACTGGACCACCGGGGAAGTCCCCACCCACCGACTCTATCCCGTGGCTGAGGTGTCTCGGAAAGGGATGCATGGCTCTCCTTCAAGAATTCTGTGTTTCATAGGGTGTTTTTTTTTTTACCGCACCCACTCCCTGATTCACGCTCTTCAGCCATAACGAACACATGTGGGAACAGGTACATTCTGAGGTTAGAAATTTCCTTCTTAAGAAGAGAAGCAAGTTGGCTTCTTGTGATTGTCTCTGAAGCCCCCAGACTACCCTGAGGGTGGGTGGGTGAGGCTTTTCGTCCTGGGTTCTGTCCTCGCCTCCCCTCAGCCTCTCTCTCTGTCTTTCTCCCACACGTCACGTCATCGCATCCGCATCAACACAAGCTCTGTGGAGACGCGGCCGGGGGGTTCCAGGGGCTGATCTCTGCCTTGGGACTTGTACACAGATGCTTGCTTTCTTACGGCAGGTGCTAACAATTTATGACCTGCGAGAAGTTTCTTTGCAGTGTAACGGAGGTCAGAATTGGACATTTAATCTGAAATCCACATGGCCCTGAGTTGAGAGTATGGGGAAGCCCTTTGTAAACTGTAGCGGGCGGTCCCTGCAAGAGACACAGGCTCTGGAGCCAGCAGACCGAGTCTCAGATTCCAGGGCCTCCACTTTGGGGGGATTTATGGGTGTTATTCTTTTTTCTTTTCTCCTCTCTTTTCTGCTCTTTTAAAAGACTTTTAGAGCAGCTTAAGGTTCCCAGCAAAAGGGAGCAGAACATAGATTTCCCACACGCCCTGCCCCACACGCGCACCGCCTCCCCCATTATCAGCATCCCCCCAGATGGTACATTTGTTGCAATTGATGAATCTACACTGACACATCATAATCTCCCGAAGTCCGTGGTTTACATTCAGGCTCACTCTTGGGCTTGTACATGCTGTGGGCTTAGACGAACACGTAAGGACATGTATCCATCGTAATAGCATCAGACACAATAGTGTCGCTGCCCTAAAAATCCTCCGTGCTCTGCCCACTCATCGCCCCCGTCTCCCACCCACCTGCTCCTGCAGCCACTGGTCTTTTACTGTCTCCGTAGTTTTGTGTTTTCCACAGTGTCGTCTAGTTGGGATCCTATGGTAGTTAAATCTCTTCAGACCATCTTCTTTCACTTAGTCATACCCATGTAAGGTTCCTCCATGTCTTTTCATGGCTCGATAGTTATTTCTTTTTAGTGATGAATAACATCCCACTGTCTGGATGGACCACAGTTTCTTTATCCGTCACCTACTGAAGGACATCTCGGTTGCTTCCAAGTTTTGGCAATTATGAATAAAGCTGCTGTGAACATCCGTGTGCAGGTTTCTGTGTGGACATACGTTTTCAACTCCTTTGGGTAAATACTAGTGAGTGCAACTGCTGGATCGTGTGTTAAGACTACGTTTCGTTTTGAAAGAAATTGCCAAACCATCGTCCACAGTGGCTGCGCTATTCTGCATCCCCGCCAGCAATGATGGGAGTTCCGGTTGCACCACATCCTCACCAGCATTTGGTGTTGGTGGTGTCTGGATTTTGGCCGTTCTAGTAGGTGTGCAGTGGTATCTCATGGTTGTTTTAATTTGCATCTCCCTGATGACACAGGATGTGGAATATCTTATTACAGGCTTATTTGTCATCTGTATATCTTCTCTGGTGAGGTGTCTGTTAAGGTCTTTGGCGCATTTTTTAATCAGGTTGTTTATTTTATTGTTGAGCTTTAGGATTTCTCTGTATAACTTCAGTAACAGTTTTTTATCAGATGTGTCTCTTGCAGATATTTTCTCCTCCCTGTCTGTGGCTTGTCTTCTCATTCTCTTGACGTTGCTTTCATGGAGCAGGAGTTTTTAATTTTAATGAAATCCAGCTTATCAATTATTCTTTCCATGACTGTGCCTCCGGCGTTGTACCTAAAAAGTCATTGTCACACCCAAGGTCATCCAGGTGTTCTCCCGTGTTATCTCCTGGGAGTTTTACAGTTTTGTGTTTTACATCTATGTCTGTGATTTCTTCTACTTTTTGTTATAACAAAGCAGGAAAAAGTTAACCAGATTCTGGGCTTCAGTTTCCTCCTCTGTAAAATGAGAGTCAATGATCTGGGTCTTTTATGACAAGCAGCGGTTTTACGTGTCCATCAGCACATCTGCACCAGGCCCAAGGGTGACATCTGTAGCTATTTTTACTAGAACACAATCGCTATACAGTGGTAAAAGGACATGGAATTGGCTGTATGACCAGCAAATGCTTTATGGCTTTTGTGACTTTAGGCCACCCTCCTAAAGGTTTCAGGTTGTTGTTTTGTCATTTCCTTACCTTCTTATGCAACACCTTATCCCAGGGGCATGACTTACAGCTGATGTAACTTACAGCCCATTGTGTGTGGTGTAAGTTACACACACACAATGTAACTTACATTGTTGGGGGGCGGGTGTCTTCCGGTCGCAGAGGTCGTGGGGTGGAAATTCCCAGACTTTGAGCCTCTGTGGGGCCCAAGCACACAGAATGCTCACCCGCTGCTTCGCGCCCACGTTTGTGTTCACCCGAACGAGCCCCCTTTGAGGAGGAGTGAATGTCTGCCTATCAGCATGTGCTCATCCAGCCCCTCCCCCTTCCCCACCAGCCCTGCCCTCATCCTTGGAGAGATTCCACCTGCCATGAAACACAGCCCCTTGACCAGGTAATGAAGTGTTGGGGAAAAGAAGCAGAAAGACTTTGAAGTTACATGAAACTCATCAGTTCTTTGTTTTTAGTAGGATTTTTAGAAATGCCTCAGCCATCCTTGTCTCTGAAAGTAGACGCTTTGCTGATTCTCCGTTGGGTGACATAGTTGTGTGTTCCTGGGTCAGAGTGATGATTTGCTCAGTGAATGGAGAAAATGCAGCTTCAATGATGCAGAGAAAATAAGAAAAAAGAGAAAAAAGTCAAAGGGGGTAAACACATAAGGGTCAGATGTCCAGATCGCTAACGCTGGAATCATGACAAACATTTTCCGAAACTACACCAACCCTGCGGCCCTTCGAGGGAGGCTGAAGGAGATGTTGCCAAAGCCAACGGGATGTGAGGTCAACCTGGCTCACATCCCGACTCTGCCACTTACCAGCCATGTGACAGCGGGCTGGCTGAGGGACCCCAAGGGAGATAAGAAAGGACATGATACGGGCCCTTGGTCGATCACGTTTCTTTCCACTTTGGGAGCAAGCTCTGGTTCTAACAGGAAGCTTGGCCTCCCGGAGCTCTGGGGTCCCCCACTTAGTTACAGAGGTGACATGTCACTCTGAGTCTTGCTGAACTGCCGTGCACAGTGGGCGCCCGGGGGTCCGTGCTCCTGGGGCATCATGGCTGCTGTATGTGGACGAGGCAGCAAGGGTGGGTGGTCACACGTGGGACACGCGTGCTGTGCACGTCTGTTCTGCTGGAGCACATGCTTTGTGGTCCCGTTCTCCCATCCAGCTTCACTTAGAACACACAGACTCAAAGACACAGCTGTGAAGAACTCCCAAGACAGTGAGAGGGAAGCAGAGAACCAAGGCTGGCTCTTTGCACGTGGGTTCCCATGGGGCTACCAGCCACGTGCCCGTGAAGCCGGCCCTAGTGATGTCTGATGGATTCTTTTTTTTTTTTTTTTTTTTTTTTTTTTATTTTTGACTGTGCTGGGTCTTCGGTTCGTGCGAGGGCTTTCTCTAGCTGCGGCAAGTGGGGGCCACTCTTCATCGCGGCGCGGGGACCGCTCTTCATCGCGGTGCGCGGGCCTCTCACTTATCGCGGCCCCTCCCGCTGCGGGGCACAGGCTCCAGACGCGCAGGCTCAGTAGTCGTGGCTCACGGGCTCAGCTGCTCCGCGGCATGTGGGATCCTCCCAGACCAGGGCTCGAACCCGTGTCCCCTGCATTGGCAGGCAGACTCTCAACCACTGCGCCACCAGGGAAGCCCTGTCTGATGGATTCTTAACCTCTGTCTCCTCTTTGTAACATTGAGGCACTAATAGTACCTATAACTCATAGGCTGTCCTCAGGTTTAATGACTCCATTTATTGCTGACACAGTGGCACACTTGGCCCCTGGTGGGCTTTACCCTCTCCACTGCCGAGCGAGGCTTCAAACACAGATGGCCTGGTGCAGATGCAGCCGGGGCCACTCGGTGTCACGTCCAGAACCGAGCAGGCCGCACAGAGGCTTCTGTAAGTCACGGAGGATAAATCTTATTAGCCCTTTGGAAATGAGTCAGTGTCTGCACAAATGAACAGCAAATAAAATAGAGCGCCTTCAGTGCTTTGAAGAGCAACTGGTTTCATATAAGTACAAGACCTGGCTTCCAGCCCCTGTTCCTTTCCCGTGGCAGCTGGCTTCTTCCTCTGCGTCTCAGCATTCTCACCTGCAAAGTGAGAGCCTCAGAGGCTTAGTGGGTCCTGAAACTTGGACATCATTTATCTTAGGTCCAGTCTTGCAAGGAGACTGGACCTAAGATAAAAGCAAAGACATAGCAGTGTATATACAACAGGACGTGATGGGCACCAGTAAACCAGCTTTATCATCGCTGTCCTTTCGCTTGGGCCCTGGCAGCGGTAGAGCTGGAGACCCTCTCCCCACAGCCGGGGCTTTGCCCACATGCACCTGTCACCGCCATACAGACACCGGCTGTCTTGTAGCCGTTATCGCACCCACGTAGAAGGTCTGAACTCGTACTTCCTGCATTTGTTTAAAGGACCCTGCGTGTATAAAGCCCTCCAACAGGGTGCCCTGGCGTAAACACTGTGCACAGTCGGCTTTTTCTGGGTGGGGTGAGGTGCCCTAGTTTGCTGCAGCTCCCTTGTCAATGTTCCGGAACTTTGTGAGCCACTTATTAAATTATATGAAAAACAAAGGTAGTCAGTTCTCAAAACTCATCAGTTCCTAATGATTTCGTCACATTTTCTGTCCTCTCTCTTCCAGGAGTCCTTTACATCTATGTGCACCTGTGTGATACAAATACTGACCCAAGATGAGCTTCTGTGCATCTCTTCCCAACTCTGAGTTCAGTGATGACACGTCAGTAGTTTGGAATTGGCCGTGGTGGAAATACTTACACCACAGAAATGGGCAGATGTTAAAAATCAGGTCTCCTCCCCCCACCCCCCTTCCCCGAGAGCCAATTTTAAAACTGTTATCAGCACATTACTGAATGGGGATGAAATTTAGAGAAGTTCCTTTAGGAAGGTTTGTTACAAGCTGTGTCTATTGTGGACTATTCCAGAACCCACTAGAAAGTGTGGGGAAGGGAAAAAGGAAAAAGGGGATGAACATTCTTGGAGCATCTTGCCTGGCAGTACACTGATTGGTGTAGAATCTAATGAAAATCCTCTGAAAGTCTGGCTGAGCTGTATGACGGTACCTCAGCCTTGCAGGGGAGGAACCTGGTCTCTGGTTGGATAACTTGCCCTTATTTATACAGCTTATCAGTGAAGAAATGCATGTCGGAAAAGTATTTGAATTTAGGTGTTTGTGACTCAGCTCCTTAACAGCTTTCTTCGGTAGAATGGAAATCTAAATATGTTTTGCAAAGGTAATAGTGTTCAGCGCTCTGGAAAAATTTTTCTAAGTATAATTACACTCTCTTTTTCCTTTCATTCATTTATCTGTGCATCAGGCATGGAAAGTCCCGCTGTTGGTTCTGCCTGTAGGAGAAGCAGGCACAGGTGCAGCGCCGGGTAGCACAGAAAGTGGCCAGGGAAGGATGCCCAGGCCGGTTCTTGAAAGGTGACAGCCCCAGTTTTCCTGCAGAGGAAACAGCCCTTGCAGAGGCACTTAGATGTGAGCCGGGCATTGCGTGTGGGATCCAGGGTTGCAGGTGTCAAGGTGGAGGCTGGCTTGGGGAAGGGTGACGGGGATTGTGAGATTGCGGTCAGACAGGCGTCTGCGGGTAGTTCTGTGGGTGGTTTGGGGCTTCCTGCGAACCACTTCTTGACCGCACGGTGGGGCAAGGGTGCAGTGCCCGTCCTCTCTCCCGCCCTTGGATTGCACTCACTCACGCCCCCCATCCGAGGGCCGACATCCAAAGGGAAGCTTCTGCAATGCAGGTGTCTGGTCCCTGCCCCTGGGATTTTGGTTCAGCAAGTCTGGAGCAGAACCCAGGAGGTTTCATTTTTAACATACGTGCAGCAGTACACACAGAAATATCGTTCTAACTTCAGTGTCTTCACCACCAGGAAGAGAGGACACACACAGTAATAATAAGGCTCTTCCCAGCTTCACATCCCTGTGACACCCAGTCTCCATCTGTCCCCACGATCACCTTGTGAGATGTTCAGAGCGGTCGTTACTCCTTATCTTACAGTTGAGAGAACAGAGACGGCAGAGGTTTATTAAGGAGCGCAGGTCCTGCCATAGCACCTGGGGGACCCACACTTCTCCCCATTTGCCAGCGTGTTTTCCTCGGGGACACAGGCCCCAGGAGTCCTGCCCATGTGCCCTGGATGCCACCTCGTGGCAGTCTGCTCCGAGGCCAACCTCAGAACCATCGTGCCTTGAACGGGGGACCACCTGGGCTCCCCAGGATGTCTTGAGCTCCATTGGGATGATTCTACAGACTTTACAGCATAGTAATTTGATTCTTAATGTTCCTCCTATTCAATTCCCGCAGCATTCTGTTCAGCTACTGAACTTTATAAAATTGTGGAAGTAAAATCCATGATCCGATCTACTTAGTATCATTAGATGACAAGGAGTGTAATGCTAGTAGAAGAGATTTCTGTGGGTTTTAGGTATTTCCATCCATCTCCATCTCTTAATGACAGAGAACAAGACAGAACGAGGGTGTGAGCTTGAGCCCGGGGACCTGTGTTCTCATTCTGTCCACCACCAGCCAGCTCTGTAGCCGCAGATAACGCACTGCGTGTCCCCAGACCGTGGGTACCTCATTGCAAAAAAAAAGGAAGTGGGAGTTTTTGTAAGGTCTCCCCCAGCTTTTGTGAAAGCTCCCAAGTCTCCCGGATGGAGGGGAAAAAATTATCAGCACGAATTTCATGTTCTGTGGCTTTTCCAAGACAAACAACACATTTACATTGTGAACAGTGAACTCATCATTCTATCATTGTGTTCATCTATTTGGGGGTGGGTAAAATAGAAATATATTTTATTCATCAAATTAATTAGATTTAAAGTAGTTCAATGATGTGTTTTCTCAAGTGTTGAGTCACTTTTCTCTCCTGCCCTGCTCTGCATCCCTCTAGAAACTCGTTCTTCTTATGTGACCCACCTGTTTAGTTCCTGCGTAAAGGCACTAAATGTAAAGGATAATAAAATTGCATTCATCTCGGTCCACGCTTCTCAGTTGTCTTCACTTAGAACTGATACTTTGTTTTACTGTAGAAGTGGGACTAAAAATTTATAGTAAAATGAGAAGGGCAACCAAGTGAGAAGTGCTTTTTTAGCCTGTAAAGCAGAGTAGACCCACAGGAGCCATACATGGCTGAACTTGAACTTGACATTCTGAGAAAGCCAGAACATATTCTGGGGTGTGTTCTTTTTCTTTGAATTCAAGGTAATAACTGTACACTGTTCAGAAATGAATTCCAGATGCAGATTTTTATCAAACTCATCTGACATTTTAAATAAATTTTAGGCCGATGAATTCAGTGTTTCTGTGGTAAAGATCGTAAACATTTTCCTTTTTCAAAAAGCAATCTGGGAGTGTATATTTGTACTGGAGTTAATGCTGTGTTAAGTCATTGTAACATAGCTGCTGCAAACATTTGTAGAACCAAGAAAAAAGCCTTTATTTAAATCTTGCCAAGAGCAGAAATAAAATGAACAAACGCATACTGGCGGGAGAGGTAAAGGAAAGATTGGAGCTGTTTGATTACCGTGGGGCCGTGGTGCTGGCGTCTTGGTTAAGCTGCATGTACTAATATGGTATGGCTGCTAATAATCTTAGGTCAGAGTGCTCCTTACAAGAGATGTTTGAGGAGTGAATAAATGTTGGAGCAGTGATTTTTTTTTTTTTTTCTGCTACAGAACTTTCACTTAGTATGGAAAGTAGATACAGAGACCCTAATTATAATAGTATTTGTGTATTTACATAGAGTAAGAAAAAAGAAGAAATGAACATCATTTCCACTGGCTGACACAGGCACCATGAAGACAGTGTTAGAGGTTATTCTCTCTAAATTATAGAATCACGGAGGATAAGACTGTGTCGTATTGTCCTTTTAATCCCCACCGTCTAGCAGTGCTGGACATATAATAATTGCTTGTACATTGTGTGTGTGTGTGTGTGAATTCCCATCAGGAGTGTATGGGCAGCTTATATGCCACGACTTAAATAAGAATTAGAAGAAAGCTAGAAGAAAGCTTTTCCAGGCCAGAGAGAAATTACAGTAGCAGGAGGAGGGGCTGGGATGGGCGGGGGTGGGGAGGTTCCCAGATTACGTGTTTGGCACAGATATTGAGCCAGGATTCAGATGATGTGACCCCACCCATCACCTCGGAAACTCGCCGTTTTCAGACAGCATCCTTCCTCTCCTTTGATGGACTGTTTCCCTGTCATCCTAGTTGGCTTTCGGTTCACATTCTGGTGACTTGCCACAGCTGTGGTCTCACCGTTCTGGTCTTCCTTGAACTTCTGCCCCTGACCTTTCCTGAGCTGGGCAGGCCTCTCCCCAGGGCGGGTCCGGGTTCCAGCGTTCGGCGTGGGTGCATCCTCGGTGCTACCACCCCGTCCCGCTGAAGCCCTGCAAAACTTTTGAGCCATCAGTCAAGGCTGGGGAGTGTGGATATATTATTATGTTCACTTTTCTCTCTTCTTCCTGGTTCCATATGTCACAAAATGAACTTCCAAAAGTCATACGTCTGAGTTCCCAAATCTCAGTTGTATGTCGTTTGGTTTTAGCTAAAACTATCTGTGAGGGAAGGTTTTTACTGAGCTCAGGACGGGGAGGTTGAAACCCACTGCATTTTACTGCTGTCATTAGATGCGATGAAGACACTAAAATTATAGTGTTTCTCACAAGTTCTTGTTAGTATATTTCACAGAAGCCGGTGTATGTGTAGATTAAGAAACAGGTGGTTTGAACTTTATGGGAGGTCTCTGATATACCCGGAGGCTACCCAGATTTCAATTCTCAGCGTGCCAACTCCTCCCCGCCCTGCCTCCACAGCTCTTGTTCGGTGTGTGATGCACCTGGCCGCTAGGTACCTGACTCCCCAACATCAGTTTGTCCTGGGCTAACACCTCACTGCCTGCACATGACCTCCCCAGGCCCCCCATCTGAGCTGTGCCCTGAAGCCCTGGTCTCCCAGTCCTTCGTTCTTTACGTTCCCCGAGTGACTAAGCATTTAGGAAAGATAGGTCTGCCTCCTGGGGCTCAGGGCCCCCTGGGAACATGGGGCCAAGTGTGGGAAGTGAGGTCAGAGAGACAAGCGGGACACGCACGCTGTGTACCCCGTGGAGGTCAAGACCGCACGTGTCTTATAGGGGGAAGAAGAAAGGAGGGTTGAGAGCAAGCAACCAGCTACATGAAATCTCCATTTAAAAGTTCCACTCTGTCTCCAGAGAAGACATCCAGATGGCCAACACGCACATGACAAGATGCTCAACATCGCTAATTAATAGAGAATTTCAACTCAAAACTACAATGAGGTATCACCTCCCATTGGTCAGAATGGCCATCATCAAAACATCTGCAAACATTAAATGCTGGAGAGGGTGTGGAGAAAAGGGAACCCTCCTAACACTGTTGGTGGGAATGTAAGTTGGTGCAGCCACTATGGAGGACAGTATGGAGGTTCCTGAAAAAACTACAAATAGAACTACCACGTGATCCAGCAATCCCACTCCTGGGCATATATCTGGAAAAGATGAAACTCTAATTCGAAAAGATACATGCACCCCAGTGTTCATAGAAGCAGTATTCACAATAGCCAAGACATGGAAGTAACCTAAATGTCCATCAACAGATGAATGGATAAAGAAGATGTGGTACATATATACAATGGAATCTTACTCAGCCATAAAAAAGAAGGAAATAATGCCATTTGCAGCAACATGGATGGACCTAGAGATTGCCATACTGAGTGAAGTAAGTCAGGCAGAGAAAGACAAATATCATATGATATTGCTTATGTGTGGAATCTAAAAAACTGATACAAATGAACTTATTTACAGAACAGAAATAGACCCGTAGACATAGAAAACAAACTTACGGTTACCAAAGGGGGAAGGTGGGGAGGGATAAATTAGGAGTTTGGGATTAACAGATACACACTACTACATATAAAATAGATAAACAACAAGGACCTACTGTATAGCACAGGGAACTCTACTCAATTCACATAGGGATAGAGATATATATATATACGGATCACTGTGCTGTACACCTGAAACTAACACAATATTGTAAGTCAACTAGACTTCACTAAACAGACACACGCACATGTGTCTCACTCTTCTGTTTCAATCCCCGTTCTCCTTTTCCATCAGCCCAGAGAGACTTTTTATCTCCCCTTGGGCAAGAGAAAACCGGTTCAGCAAGTATCCTTCCAAATGTTTGTCCTCCCCTTCCCCACCCCTTGAAATACAGCTTTTGAACTTAAACACCAAGAATTTACATACTGGGCTCCTGGTTCCTCTGTGACATTCATCCTTGGGCATGGGAAGTCTTCTGTTTGTCCCTGTGAAGGCAGGAAAGTCAGGGGCAAAAGGGAACGTGGAAACAATCAGTTAGGATGCACAGTGTCCTGCCAGACTTACTTATGTACTTGGTGTCTGTCTTTCCCAAATCACTTTAGGCTCAGTGAGGGGGGATTTATTCTTTGATTTGCTCAGCATCGTATACCTGGAATCCAGCACGTAGCAGGTGTCCAGATGTCTGTGGAATTTACGAATGAAGGAGGTAATGGAAGATCAGCGCTGTGCTCTTGGGCACACACGCACCAGATACAAAAACAATTGTTCGGCTCTTGACATGGGCACAGTGACCCAGTGACTGGCCGTGACCTGGGGTGGGTGACAATTAGGGGATGTTGTAACGAGTGGCCAATCCTCAGAGTTAGAAACTTCAGAAATGATTTCATAACCTGGAAACTTTTTACTGGTCTTGAAAATGAAAACTGGAGAAGCAAGCTAGAGAGAAAACGTCCGAACCATGTCTGGGTTGCCCTGATGTCCGCTGAGTCCACTCCAGCCCCTCACACCTTTGCACAGGGGGCTCTGCGGATGGAGAACGTGGCTTTGGACCTCACAGGGCAGAGTTGAAAGCTCCACACTGAGAACTGTCTTTGAAGTCTCATGTTTTATATTAAATCTTCAAGTTGATTTTCTATTTGACTCCGTGATACGTGTGTATATGTGTTTTTTTTGTTTTTTTTTGTTTTTTTAATTTATTTTTGGCTTTCTCTAGTTGCGGCGAGTGGGGGCCACTCTTCATTGCGGTGCGCGGGCCTCTCGCTGTCGCGGCCTCTCTTGTTGCGGAGCACAGGCTCCAGACGCACAGGCTCAGCAGTTGTGGCTCACGGGCCCAGTTGCTCTGCGGCATGTGGGATCTTCCCAGACCAGGGCTCGAACCTGTGTCCCCTGCATTGGCAGGCAGATTCCCAACCACTGCGCCACCAGGGAAGCCCTATGTGTTTTAAAACACAAAAATTAATGTGTTTCTCCCAGCCCACTGTGAGCTCAGAGCTCTTTTATGCCTTCGTAAATCACTTTAGCTTTAAGTGTTTCTTTTTCAGACTGATAACATTGTCACATCAAAGTTTTAACCAAAGCTGGCATCCAGCGTACAATGTTAGATTTCTATTTTGTGCTGATGTATTAGCAGGAATCATGACCTAAAGAGATTAGGAAATAGGGACATAGATATAAACACAATTAATGAGTTCTCCTTCTTGTTTTTACAACTTTCAGGACAAGTTTTATGTTGACAACTTTTGTTATGTTTCAAATCATAAGTACTTGAAATCTGCATAAAATAGAGAAAATAGTAAGAGAGTTTCTGGTACCCAGATTGAATAGATGTGAATATTTTGCCATTTTCCTCCAGATCTTGTCTTTATGAGACAGGACATATTTGAGTGATAACTCAGGATCTGCCCCCTCCTCTCACCCAAGCTATTTCCCTCCCTCCTCAGAGGAGCTTCTAGCTGCAGCTTGTATCGGGTTGTCAGATTTTACATAAACAGTAGGATGTGCTGTGTTTGTTTTTGCAGCTCCTGTTTTTCCCTCAACGTTTCTCTGAGATTTATTTGCGCTGGTCTTTGGAGATGGAGCTAGAGCAGTGAGCTTGGTTTTTTAAGAGGCGGCTTTTGCCCACATAAGACACTTTCCTTCTGACGGGATTCAAGTACCACGTGGGGTGTTCGAAGTCTCCCGAGAGGGGGTCTCCGAAGCACCCTCTCGTCTCTGGGCTCTTGTGAGATGCCCCAATTCCAGACTGCAGAGAGATTTTGGATTTTGAATCTTCAATGTACTTTTCGTTCATTCGTCTGCTACTCAAGAATTTAAATCTAATGCTTCCCCAAGAATGTACTTTATTTCCTCAAGGGCAAAGAATCAGGTGATATCTATTCAATCTGACATTAGGTTTAGTAACTATTTGCTGAATTACAGCCGCATAAATTACAATAAACTTCTGAGCAGGATGAAGCCATTAGAAGATGCCCATCAGGTATTCAGTCCACAACGGGTCTACTTTTTACGACCGAAACGCCAGGCAGGGGGATTACTGGGGGGCTCACTTAGTGCTTATCAGCTTGATCGGGGCCAGGTGTTTGTCTAAACCAGGGCACAGCCATTTGGGGTCATTTAAGGGATGCCCACCAGTGAACCCTCGAGGGTCTACACATGGGACCAATACTCACACAGTGAAATCCAGGCTTGGGTTACTTTTACAGAGATCCAAAACCTGGACTGAAAAATACTATTTCTTGAGCTCTCGCCGTGAGCCAGTCACTGCGCTAAGTCCCGTAGACCAACGAGGATCAGGCTGTGTATGACACTCGCTGAATGAAGAAACTGAGGCTTAAAGGATTATCCGAGGTGACAGGGAGGATGTGAACAGCCTCTCCCATCCCAGGGCCTTCTGGTCAACCACACGCTGTAGAGTCCAACACGCAGAGTGTGGACCGGGGACGGTGGCCCTGAGCCGCCGCCTGGGTGGTACCAGCACCCCTCACCGCTGCACCCCACGCCCCGCCGGCCCGCGGTGAGGCTCTGGACACCTCTCGGACGAGGAGGGGGGGCCGCTCTTCCTAAGGAAGGGGGCTTCTGCTGCCACGGGGCCTCCTTGTAAGAACCACCTGCCGGACACCTACACTCCCGCTGCGAAGCCCGCTTACATTTGAGGGATCGCGGGAAAAGTTGTACATCTCAGTGGCAGGTATGCAGTCTCCCATCCTGACTCGTCAGCATGAGCGTGAAGCTAGTTTACTGCTTCAGCCGTGAGCCTTTTTGGCACATGATTGGTACAACGTGTAAGTATTCCAATAATAATTATCGTAAAACAAACAGACCACTGTGTCCGGAACAGACGGCTGTGATTGAGGCAGCCAGAGGTCCCAGCTGGCGGGCAGCTTGCGCACCGCTGCACAGCCAGTAACGGGCATCAGGAACGCCTCCCCCTGCCCTGCTAGCCCCTGCCGCCTCCCTGCAGAAAGCCTCGAAAG
Organism: Balaenoptera acutorostrata; assembly: GCF_949987535.1. Lineage (NCBI taxonomy): Eukaryota > Metazoa > Chordata > Mammalia > Artiodactyla > Balaenopteridae > Balaenoptera > Balaenoptera acutorostrata. The sequence goes on from NC_080075.1 coordinate 2,125,976, forward strand.
CTGAAATCTGCCCAGAGCCGCTCGCCTGTGCAAGCCTTTGCCTTTTAAATCCTTTCCCATCTGCCCTGCCACCCAAGGACAGACCTTGGACTGCTGGCCAGTTGACCCAGAAAGATGGCCCCAGGGCCTCAACGAGAGGGCACCTCCTTGTCCGGCTGGAGATCCTATCGCTCCTGGTCACCTGTCTGCTCACCAGGCAGCCCTGGCGCAGGTACGGCCCTGGCTGGAGGTGGGTAACCCCTCCCACACCGCGCTGTCCCTCAGTGTCCACCTCTGGTCCCCTCCTCTTTGACGCAGCCCAGGATGACTTCGGTCCTGGTCGCTCTTCTGCACACTCACCCGCCTTGGGACAGAGGAAGCAGTCAGAAGCATCATTTGTCTTCCTACCGAGAGAGCAAATCCCCTGCGATCGTGAGCCTTCACACCCGGAGCCTCTCTGGCAATGTCAGGGAGCCGGCCTCCCCTTCGGACTGGGCAGAAGCCGCGTGGTTGATATGCCAGGCGAAGCTGTCTGCGGTGGCCGCCAGCGTGGAGCTGTGTGGTTCTGAGGCCCACCTGGGAGGCTCAGTGTATCCAGTGAACATAAAGAGGGATGTTAGGGAAAACGGGATTTTATTATCAAGGCAGGGAGCTAGGCTGAAATTCAGCATGCTACTTTGTGGCAGAAAGGAAAAAAACCTCATTAAAATTTTAAGCATGGTGCACCTTCCCTGGCTTCAAGATATAGTGCAAAAAGACAGGGTTTTGGAACAATGTACAGGAAAGGAACCACTCAGAGCCGAATGAGAATAATCATGTTTGTAAGGAGTTTGTTATAAAGATTAAACTAAAAATGAAGACTTACAATGAGACAGTGTAGATGAGGCCCTGGGTGCAGTGCCTGGCCCATGGGGGCACCTGATGATGGCAGAGAGTGACGCTGGTCTGGTCCACCACCCTGACAGCTACCGTTCATGATACCAACCCAGTCCGACCTGACCTAACCTGACTGCACGGCACCAGTTACCTTCGCTGGGAGCCGCTCACACAGCTTCAAGCAGCTCACACTCATCTGCGCTGACATTGCCCCAGCATCCAAATTCTGAACGAAGGGAAAGCCTGGCACTGCTTTTTGTAACTTACGCCTTTGCCAAGCGACCTCCCTCAAGTGGTCCAGCCCTCGCGGCATCCTTCCTCCCATCCGGGACTGCTGCATTCTTTCTGGGGCCTGGGGTCACGGGAAGACTGGCCAGAAGCCGCCAGCAGTGGGGCTGCCCTTTCCTTCCGGAGGATGAATTGCAGTCCTGCTGAGGCGGGAGGTGCAGAGAAGGGGCTACCCTCCCACCACCACTGAGCTCTGCTCGACCCTGCTGACTTTTTCTTTCTGTTCTTGTAGACATTAGCTTAAGAATGCGCTGGGATGGAGAGGAAATGCACTAGGGGGTGGACCCTTAGTGGCCTTGAGGACTCCTTACATTTATAGAAAATGAAAGAAGAAAAGAAACTGGGTCCTTTGTGAAAGGACCCCCCTGAGGCGGTAAAGAGGCTGGGACCGCACCCTCCCCGTGCTCTGCAGGCCAAGAGTGTTCTTGGACATGTGATGAGAGCTAATTTTAGAAAAAGGATTCTTGAAAGAAAATGACTCTTGAAGGCTATTAAGATCCATGAGTGCCTCACTATAGCTCACACACTAAATCTTCTTTACTATTATTTCAGAGTTAAAACAAATACTTAGATTTAAGATCACTGAGACAACTTCTATACACAAAAAAAGGCACGAGTGTTTCTCCAACCAAGAGAAAAGCTGGCCAGATGGCAGTTGTAGCAGACGCATCAATCAACGTGTGTTAAAAAAAACTCTACAAGAAAACCAGTGACCAAGCTTGTCAACCTCAGGGTGTAGGAAGCACGTCATTCAAATGACGCGGCCCAGAAGTAACTTCTAACCCTTAACAAAATAAGAAGGTATTAATCCACAGCTGCATCGTACGTAACGTCTGTCTGTGGTGGTGCTTACATTTCATAATTTCATTGGACAGCTTGTCATAAATTGTGCCTCTTGGGGAATGCGATTTCTTTCTGAATGACTTGAAGAAACATTTAAATACTCTCACGCTCCTCTGAACATCAATGCAGCATAAGATTTGGGCAGCGGAATTCCAGAGCAGGTAGAACCATCAAAATGATTTCTAGCAGTGGGTCACTTTTTTGTTTTGTCTCTAATCATTGTCTCTGTGTTATCGTACAGGTTTCCTAGAGGATTGGCTAGAAAGGCGACAGAAAGTGGGGGAAAGGTGGGATCAGAGAAAATTGGTTCAAATAGGCAGAGAGCATCCACTTGAAATCTATGCGCTAGCACGGCCGGGTGGTAATGCTGGGAATTGCTGTGGGAGAGACGAGAAAGCCACACGGCACAGACGATGCATCTAACTTTGCCAGTCCTCTTCCCAGGGACCTGGCAGGACCTCAGCAGCCTCAGTCACTGTCTTCATCCCCGATGAGGCTGCATGAACTCGTGATCGGGGGCCCATTTTCATCATCGCCTGGGGGCCTCTATTTGTATCTCCCGGATGCAATTTTTGTTCCCCTGCTGATGATGGGATGGAACGGCAAGTGTAACAGACGCTACCCGTTTGAGCTATATCATTACAGCATTTCAGATGTGCTATACTAGTGGGGAAAGGTGTGTCTTTTCTGTTGTTTATCCAACGTTTCTTCCCATTAGGCTGTTCGGTTACTTTAAGGAAAAGACTGGTCCAAGGCTCGGACTTGGACGGCATCCTCCACCTCTCTGTGTCCTGGATTTTTGCAAAAATGCTGGTGACTGGGGCCATGATACATGTTATGATTCCTACAGCATTTTGCTAGCAGAGGATTTGCGCTGCCTTGAGATTTCATCGTTTTGGAGGATGTTCCCTCAATTGACAGGAGAGGTTTGCAGTGACAGAGGGTGCAGGGAAGGCTGTGCATTATTGACAGCTGAAGCCTCGCCCGGAGCGCAGGCTGCGAGCCGACGCCTCCCTGTTATTCCCGAGCACCAGGGAAGTCTCCCCTGACGAGAAGGCATCCTGTGCCTTGGCATGCTGCTCTTTTCTCAGCGTTCAAGGCCTCACAGACCCTGCCCTTTCCACCTCCCAGGGCACCAGGTGGAGGGGACCCCGGCTCCCCCAGGGTCCTGGCCCCTCACAGCCCCATGCGTCCTGCAGGGCTTTTCCTTTCCTCCCTTTGAGTGGCCCGTACCTCCTCTCATTACTTCGCTCCCTTTCATGTCTCTCATCCCCCGACGAGGGAAACAGCTTCTCGAGCCTTCGGCTGGGAGCCAGGCGTTTCCGTGTAAAGCAGGCTCTGTGTGTGATGCTCTGAGTCCTGCCCAGAGATGTGGCAGGTCCCCTCCCAGCCCAGTTCCCGGGGCCTCCTGACCCCACTGGATGGAGGCAGCTGGGGGTCAGCTGGCCCAGGGTGCGCTGGCCCCCGGCTCCTCCCGGCAGGTCAAGGCTTCCCCCACCCCAGCCCTGGGTACACGCCTCACTTTGAGATTTTAAAAATAGTCTCTCAAGCGAATGCTGGAATAAGAAACCTCTGTTTCCTCTTCTTTAGTGATCCGCCAGGATAAGCCTCAGAGCTGTTCTCAGTGCAGGCAGCCAGGTAATAAGGATTTCCAGCCAGAAGCAGAAAGACTGCCTTTTAAATTAGCTACTACAGCCTTGCTGTGGTATAATGATTTGGTCTTTGTCCCGGTTCTAGGAATGGAGCTTCTAAAACCCTTGAATTTCCTGACTTATAAGAGTGTCTTTGTTATGCTAATGAGGTGACTCTTGGTGACCCCCAGGATGGGGGCTGATCACCAGAAAGACAAACCCTGTGATGGGGGGCTTTGGGCCAGCCTGACCTCTGGGGATGGGAGGGGGACTGGAGTGTGAATTCAGTCACATGGCCAACGGTTAGCTCAGTGATGTCTACCTAATGAAAGCCCAGCGTTAACTCTGGGGTCCACTGCTCAGGAGAGCTTTGTAGTTGGTGGACACATTCATGTCCAAAGAGGGTGACATTCCTCAACACCAAGGGTAGAGGACATGGACCCTCTGCCCTTGGGATGACCCCCACCCAGACCTTGAACTCTGTGTATCCCTTCCCAAAGGACCATGATCATTCGTTTCGCACTTTCCTGAGTTCTGCCAGTCTTTTTAGCAAATTTTCAAACCTGAGGGTGTCATGGGGAAGCCCCCAAATTGGTAGCCACACAGTCAGAATGTTACCAAGTCCAAGCGCGCTCTGCTCGCTGCACGACAGGCCCATGAATTGGGAGACGAGGTGCTAAGGCAAGGAATACGACTTTATTCGGAAAGTCGGCAGAGCCAGAAGATAGCAGACTAGCATCTCAAAATAACCATCTTATCGGGGTTTGGATGCCAGTTTCTTCAATAGAACAGAGAGGGGGAGGAGATGAGGAAGTAAAGTACAAAGGCCGTAAGATTTGCAAATATCCCCTGGAATGGCCAGCCTCGGGGAGGCTGTGTTAATTTGTGTTAATTTCTTGTTCCTTGCCGCCATCCCAGTTGGACAGGGTCCGGATGCTTCCCTGAACAAAGGCACTTTGGTTTAACCTTCAGGCAGAGGGGCAGGGTTCCCCGAGGCAGGCCATTGTGTAGAGACAGTATCATTTTAGTGAACAAAGGCAGCAGAAAGCAAAGGTGAAACAGAGCCAACAGGTAGTCAGATTTGGGTCTTCCCCGTTGCAAGAAGCACAGGTGGCCTGGGGACCCTGCTTCAGGCTGGTGTCGGAAGCGGGGGGGGGGGGGGGGGCAGTCTCGTGGGACTGAGTCCTTTCCCCGTGGGGCGCCCGCTAACTGCAGTGGCTGGTGTCAGAGCTGTATTGCACGGCACTCAGCTGGGGGGGAAGCAGGATAACTGCTATTAAGGGTAATTTTGTGATTTCTAATACAAGTGTTGAAATCCCGGAAACAGCTTTCAGATGGTCAGGCTGGAGCATCACGGTTTGAAGCACTGGCTCCTCAATGGACAGGTTTAGGAAGATCATTGAGCAGATGCTGCTCAAAGTGTGGTCCCCAGGCAGTGCCCGCCTGCACGCTGCTCGTTGATGAGCTATGGGCAGAACTTGGTGAGCCCTGAGAAGCTTTTCCAGCATGGGGACATTGCCGAGACGGTCAGGAATGGAAATGTGAAGGTACTCAGATTGCGACAGTTTAGGGGGAGAATGATCCTTCCTCACAGACAGTTTAAGAAGGCGTGTTTAGAATAGATGGCCTCACCTGGTACAGTCAGATGGAATCAGAACTTAGTGTTAAAAGTGTGAGCAGATGGGTTTTTATGTGCTATCTGCTGCTTGGTATCTCTGTGGCTTTGGGCAAGTTAACTTAACCTCTCTGGGCTTCAACCTCCTCATCTATAAAATGGACATCGCAGTATTTCCTACCTTACTAGGTGCTGGGAAGACCAAATGAGATAATCCAGGAAAAGCATTAAGTGAGCACAGGGTCTGGCACGGAGCAAGTAAACTGCTGGCATTCTTTCTTTCTTTTTTATTTATTTATTTTTATTTTTGGCTGCGTTGGGTCTTTGTTGCTGCGCGCGAGCTTTCTCTAGTTGCAGCGAGCGGGGGCTACTCTTCCTTGCGGTGCGTGGGCTTCACATTGCGGTGGCTTCTCTTGTTGCAGAGCACGGGCTCTAGGCGAGTGGGCTTCAGTAGTTGTGGCACGCGGGCTCAGTAGTTGTGGCTCGCGGGCTCTAGAGCACAGGCTCAGTAGTTGTGGCTCACGGGCTTAGTTGCTCCGCGGCATGTGGGATCTTGCCGGACCAGGGCTTGAACCCGTGTCCCCTGCATTGGCAGGTGGATTCTTAACTACTGCACCACCAGGGCCACCAGAGAAGTCCCTGGCATTATTTCTTGTATGTTCGTTTCTTGGCATCGTTGTTTCTGGCTTGGTGAGACCACGTTCTGTGTATGGGTTTGATATATGACTGCGAGGGAAATCTACAGGCTTGCTTTCACGTGACTACGAGGTAAAGCAAACACTTGTTAAGTAGACATAACTTAAACAAGTCACTGAATGTGGCTTTCACATAACCCCTCGGAGAGGCTAGACCGTTGGATGCATTCTGGGCTCCTCTCATCTGGCATTGCTCCAGTCACCGTTTCTGATGCAGCAAAACACCTCGAGACTTAGTGGCTCAGAACAGCGACCTGTCATGATCACTCCTGGTTCTGTGGGTTAACTGGGCTCCGCTGGGTTCTCACTTGGGGTCTTACGTGCTGCTGCAGCCAGAGGTTGGCCAGGGCTGAAGTCATCTGAACGCTCCACTGGGCTGGAGTCCAAGGCAGTGAGAGGCTGGGACAGCTGGACAGCCCGGGCTTGGCTGGGCATCTCTCGGTCCACGTGGCCTTTCCCACGCGGCTAGCCTGGGCTTCCTCACTGCATGGTGGATTCGGGTGAGAGAGACGTCTGTCTCTGCTGGGGGCTACTTCCCCCATCGTGAGCGTTTTAAAGGCAGGACGTGGAAGCTGCTGGACCTGGGCCTGGTACCTGGTCAGAGCCCTCTCCCTGCTCAAGGCAGGGAGACACAGACTCACCTCTCCATGGGAAGAGGGCAAAGGACCGTGTCCACCTGTAACAGGCATGTGGGCTTCTCACTTTCGCACATCTTCTTTTCCACCAGAGATGGTGTGTAGCTTCCCCAGGTGACTACACGGACCTGGGGATCACCCACTTTGATTTCAGTTCTTATCTGAGTCAAACTCCCTGCCCTTGCATTACGGCCTTGTCCTCACCTGCCTCCTGGTTTTCCTGGAGGCTGTTCAGCCTGTGGAGGTGGGGGAGGAGTCCCCTCTGCGAGCCCCTCCCATCAGACAGGGTTCCGGAATGTCTGCTTGCTGCTGAGGCCCCCCCCCTTACCCCACTTCCTCCCTGCCCCCCACTTCCCTGAAAGCCCCTGCCATCAGCAGCACCTCCCTGCCTTGCTCAGAGACCTCCCTCCTCCCCATTTCTCACACAGCACGTGGCCCCGACTTCCCAGTAGGCCCCCATCCCCACCCCCAAGGCTGGAAGGGACAGCTTCCCAGCCTGCTTTCCCCCCAGATGGTCTCCCCACTTCTTCCAACACCGTCACCAACAGACAGCTGTGCACATCTGCAGACACACAGCTCCCACCCCCAACGCACATACACACACACACACACACACACACACACACACACACATCATTCTTTCAACCAGTACTTATTCAGGGCCGGCCTGTGCTGGGCTCTGGGCTCCACAGCTTAAAGCTCCCGCAGCTCACTTAGCATTCCTTATGTTTGTCCTTTTCTGAGGCTTTGCTTGCATTCCTAAAGCTTAGGTGCATTTCTTTTTTTATTTTTCTTTCTTTAAAAATTTTATTGAAGTATGGTTGATTTACAATGTTGTGTTTAATTTCTGCTGTAGATCAAAGTGACTCAGTTATACATATATATTCTTTTTCACATTCTTTTCCGTTATGGTTTATCACAGGATATTGAATAGAGTTCCCTGTGTTATAGAGTAGGACCTTGTTTTTATCCATCCTGTATGTAATAGTTTGCATCTAATAACCCCAGACTCCTAATCCTTCCCTCCCCGCACCGCCTTGACAACCACAAGTCTATTCTCTATGCCTGCAAGTCTGTTTCTGTTTCATAGATAAGTTCATTTGTGTTGTGTTTTAGATCCCACATAAAAGTGATATCATACAGTATTTGTCTTTCTCTTTCTGACTTCACTTAGTATGATGATCTCTGTTGCATCCACATTGCTGCAAATGGAATTATTTCATTCTTTTTTATGGCTGAGTAGTATTCCATTGTATACATGTACCACATCTTCTTTATCCATTCATCTGTTGATGGACATTTAGGTTGTTTCCATGTCTTGGCTATTGTGAATAGTGCTGCTGTGAACATAAGGGTGCATGTATCTTTTCAAATTAGAGTTTTTCCTGATACACGCCCAGGAGTGGAATTGAGGAATCATATGGCAACTCTATTTTTAGTTTTTTGAGGACCCTCCATACTGATAGGAAAGGCCCCTTGTGAAGACTGGTTCATATAGGGACGGGGAAAAGAGCAAGTGCAAGTATGACAACTTCGTGATCTGCTATCAGCTGCATTAGGTGTGTTTCTTATTGATATTTTGTTGTTTCCTTTAGTGCCAAGCACTGTGCTTGCTACCTGAGTAACAAAGAAGCGATGATCGTGGCCTGCGCTACTGCGTGGAGAAGAGGGCCCTTCTCTCTGACTCTGTATCTTGTATTTTCATCTCAGCCTCCTTCCTCACCCTTTCCCGGTTGGAGGCTCACCTAGCTCTCTCATCTCCTCCCGTGTTTAGGATTTTGACATTTGTCCCTATTACTCCATCAGAGGCTCATGGTGAGAGCGATTGGTATATCTCAGAGGCTCATGGTGAGAGTCTGTATTTGGTATATCTCAGGGTCCCCCCCCGTGGGTGTGCATCTCTTAGCCGAGATGGATTCTAGTGGAAAGCCCTATGGGTAGACTTGACATCACTCCCTTTTTGACCTCCAAGGAGCTTTCTAGGCACAGAAGTCTCCTGACTTCGAGAATGAGCCTCCTGTCTCGATTGTCCTGCTATTCTCGTCTGGAAGTATCGGGCCACAGGGAACAAATCTCCACTTGCTTACCTTGGGGGGGCCATCTACGTCCTGCCTCAGTGGGACCCCTTGTCTTGCAGACGTGAGGGTGGGGGGCATATGACCCCTGAATTTAGCCGAAGCTCCGGATGATCCTGGTTTCTGATGCCCCTTCTAACCCTCCCGAGACCCTCTAAAGAGACCGTCCCCAGCGCTGTCCCGCACGCCTCACCGTGACACCCGGCTGTTTTTCAGGTCCATCCCGCCTCCCGCCGCCTCGGGACGCCAGGTGCTGACCCCGCGGACCTGCCATGAAACCACACTTGAAGCAATGGAGACAAGGAACGCTCTGCGGGATATTCGCTTGGGGTCTCCTCTTCCTGGTGGTCTTCCTGTACTTCACCGACAGCAACCCTGCCCAGCCCGCGCCCAGCTCCTTCTCCTTCCTGGAGACCAGGAGGCTGCTGCCGGCGCAGGGAAGGCAGCGGGCCATCATGGGCGCCTCGGAGGGCCTGCCCGAGGGCGCGGACGCTCGCAGGGGGCTGCCCCGCACACACCCGTATGGCCCCCTGCCCGCGGGGCCTGGCGACCTGCGGGCGTGGGCCCCAGACGGCTTTGAAAATGAAGACGACTTCCTTTCGCCCCAGACGGGGAGAACATCGCAAAGCGCTTTCCCCCCGGAGGATGCCGCTCCGGGCACGTCGGGGGGCCCGGAGGGGGCTCGGTCGGCGCGCCGGGCCCGGGGGCGGCGGGCGAAGCGAGGGGCCCGGAGGCAGAGCCGGAGCGCGGCGCCCGGGGTGGGCGAGGACGGGGAGCGGCTGTACGCGTCCGCGTCCCGGGCGCTCCTGCGCCGGCTCTGGAAGGGCGACGCGTCGGCGCGGATGCTGCACCCGCGCCTGCAGAAGGCCATGGGCGCCTACCTGCGCGCCAACAAGCACGGCGTGCGCTTCCGGGGGCGCCGGGCGGCCGGGCGGAGCCGCGCGGAGCTGCTGTGCGCCCTGCGGGGCCGCGTGCGGGTGCGCACCCTGGACGGCAGCGAGCCGCCCTTCTCGGCGCTCGGCTGGCGCGCGCTGGTCCCCGCCGTGCCGCTCGGCCGGCTGCTCCCGCGCGGGCTCCGGACCTGCGCCGTGGTCACGTCGGCCGGCGCCATCCTCAACTCGTCCCTGGGCGAAGAGATAGGTGGGTCCCCGCGGCCCCCCGCCCCCAGGGTGGCCGCTCCTGCACTGTGTTTCTGGAAGGTCGTAGGTCTTCTTCCTTCCCTGGGACGGAGTGAGCCTCGGCGGGTGGAATCCCAGCAGAGGTCTCCTTTGCGGAGACTCGGAGCAGAGACGGGCATCCTCCCGGGAGCTGGGGGCCCGGGCAGGGGAAGCCCGCGGCCCTCTCACCGCCCCTGTCTCAGGACCCACCTCCTGCAGAGCCCGCGTTCTGCACTGACAGCTCCCAGCCGGCCCTGCACCCCTGATGAACCCTTAATGTGGCAGGATTATGGGGGAGCAGAAAGGACAGCAGGGGAAACCCCACTGGGCGACGAGCCTTAGGGGGCAGCTCCAAAGAGGAGTTTGCAGGATGATCATTTTAACTCGTTCAAGGACTAAAATCCCTGTCCCTGGGCTCTGCAGAGAGCCCGACAGCTGGTGAGAGCATTGATCCGGTGGGCACCGTCACCTCCAAGGTTGGCACACACCCAGCCTCTGGGTCCCAGCCGCCTCCCAGGGACCTCCTCCAGGATGGCAGATAACCAGCTGCAGCCTGGGCTTCCATCTTCCCTTCCGAACTGTCTTCAAGTCCATGCCTGAGCCCTGGAGAACACCCCTGTTAGTCTGGCCTCTCCAGAGAAACAGACCAGTGGGATATGTGTAGAGAGAAAGATTTACTTTAAGGCCTTGCCCCTGCCGTCCTAGCGGCTGGCAGATCTGAAGTCTGCAGGGCGGGAAGGTAGGCTGGCTGGAAATGCAGATAAGAGCTGATGCTGCTGCCTGAAGCCCCAAATCTGCAGGGCAGGCTGGCAGGCAGGCAGCTCGGGAGGGCTCCTGCATCTGGATGCAGAAGCCCTTCTTCCCCAGGAACCTGCAGGCTAGTCTAACGCCCCTGAGTCCCCTCAGCGCCCAGCCCATCCTGGCGCTGCACCTGTGACCCTTTAGGCTCATTTAGCAAACACGCATGTAGCCTCTGCTCTGTGCTGGCTTCCGTGCTACGTACCAAGAAAACAAGTGTGGATCAGACACAGCGTCTGCCTTGAGGCCAGATGTAAAACATACATTCTCACAGGTGGATGGTGTTAGCTCGTAGCTGACCTGGACGCGACCTTCAGGGGGCACTGCCCACTTGATAGAAAGGAATCGTTGTTTCAGGGGCCCATTCATTGTTCCGTGTCCTTGAAGAGTGGCTGATACTCCAGAGCCATCTTGAAATAGGGTGACACCCTTATCATCAGGTTGCATAGCCCAGACCTCCTCCCACAGGCTCTTGGGAATGAGGCTGAATGTGAAATTTTTAAGAAGTTGAAAAAACAAGGCCCAAGTCTGGACTTGCAGCCTGGGGTCCCAGTGTCCCCGAGCTGACATTAAGCAGACTCATAATCACGCTGTCTGTGTGTCACATAAGCTTGCAGCCAAAGCCGAGTCGAGCGGCTGCTACCAATTAGGAAGGAGCATTGGTTCAGAGGCCCCCAGGGCCAAGTAAAGCCACACTTCTCTCTGGTTTCCGAGGACTATGATTAATCATGGAAGAAGGAATTTAAGCAGCACGCTTTAAAGCAGGCGGTGACTTGCTCTTGGTTTTTTGGGGTTTTTTTTTGCTTTGTTTTAAGCCCCACCGCATCATAGCTGCACATTTGCCGTGCTCTCACCTGCCTGGAGAATTCCCTTGCTCTATATTCTGGTGTAAATATCCCTGACCTCTGACCGGAGCCTTGTAAACTCTCCTCTATTCAGAATTTGGAAGAGAGTGTGAAAGACACTGGGAATTCCACATTTCTGGGGAACATGACAACGTCAGTTATATCTTCATTAGTTTCTAGTATCCACATTTAATTGATAGCGTCTGCACTTCTACAAAGGTTCATGATTAGAATCGTAGAAAGGTAACTGAAGAACAAACACACTCAGAAAATTTTTTAAATTCCCTATTGTTTTGCCTCAGTTCCTTGGAATCCTATTTTATAGCTATCGATACCTTTTTAAGAGTATGTAACGTAACACAATTCAACTTGTAAAGACAAGAAGTCTCGCTTTTTTATAAGCTGGCAACTCTCAGCATCAGCCCCTGTGCCTGCCATGTGCTGACATCTCTCCTTCCGACTCTCCTGAACATACAGAGGCTTATCAACACACAGCTGTTAACACCTCTCCTAATGAGAACAAATTCACATAGCAGAGTCCTTCAGGAAACTTGGAACCGGGCATGCTGTACTATTTAGCTAAATTCATCTTCACCCCTAAGCATCTACTTGTGAATTGGCTAAGTGAAGATTAGAAGTCTTGCACGAGGTCGTGGTTTTATGAAAAACTGAGGGCAGAGCTAGAAAAGTTCCTGCGGGTTGCCCCCTGTCTGCCCCCCTCCCCGCCCTTCCTGAGGGCTCAGCCCCTGCCCCTCCCCCAGGGGACCAGGGAGGCGCCAGGGTTGCAAGTGGCTCTGCTGGCCGCTCCCTGGGCAGTGCCGTCCTGTTTCCCCAGTTCTGTTAGACTGAGTCATACCTTGTAATTGTTTAAACACCTCCACTTTGAATATTCAGTTATTGAAAAGCAAACTGAACTGTTTTGGAAACATGGAACATTCTTTTTTAGAGTGGTGAGATGATCTTTTTTCACCCATTCCTGTAAATAATAATAATTTGGTAGTGAGATCACTAGCAGCAATCCCGTGGAAACACACTGCAGATGAGAAGAGTACTCTGAACTTACAGCTGTTGCCTTGAATGGGAGGTCACGATCTGTTACTTGAAACTCGGATTCTGGGAAGTGTGTGGGAAATGGGAGGGTAGGGAGGAGGCTGTGTAGGGAGGGGGCACCTTCCCGTAGCGAGCTTGGGATTTGGCGTCCTGTTAACCTTAAAAAAGCAAGAAAGCAGGTCATATAGTCATTCAACAAGCATGGGTCCCCAACTCTCCACCAGATACTGTGCTCGCCACTAGTGACAGAAAGACGGATGGGGCCCGTCCCTAACCCTCAAATCCTCTGCTGTCTGGTGGGAAAGACAGACTATAAACAGACAATTCCAGTATCACGGTTAGAAGGACAGAAAGATGCGCAGACAGACAGAGAGGACATGACCGCGGAATCCCGCCCCGCCGCGAGGGCAGGTGTCTGAGGAGGGGAATCCAGGCCAAAGGCCAGCAGAGCCGCTGGATGAGAAACAGCGCAGTGTGTGGGTGATAAGGGCTGGGGACCACTGTGGGCTGGGGGTGGGGAGCAGACAGGTAAGCTGGACGGGGGTGGGGAGGCAGGAGGTCAGCCGCCTCTTGCTCCTGGATGTCATTCCCCAGAAATTAGACTTCTCATAATGATTGTAATAATAGATACCACTTACATGGTGTTTACTGCAGGGAAGGTCTCATCCTCAATGCTTTTATCTGTGAACAAGCCTTGCGATGCCAAGTGACAGACACGATTATTCCTGTTTTATGGGTAAGGAAACCAAGGTACCCAGAGACACAGAGGGTAGAGCCGGCTTTGAACCCCAGTCTGGGTCCCAGAAACTCCAGCTCCAGCCCCTTGGCCTCGTGGTGCAGAGGCACTGAAATCTTTGAAGCAGAGGAGTGATGGGTCAGTGTTTCTTTACGGAAAGATTGCTCCAGAGCCTAGATGGGAGTAAGCACGTTGCAGGAGTCCCAGTGAGGCGAGACAGACCAGGGCGGTGGGTTTGGGAGAGAGGAGAATCACCTCTTTGGCAGGCCATTCCTCGTTCCCCAAAGACTGAAGGCGCTGGCTGCCCTTGCAGATTCCTGAGCTCGGGAAGGGAAGCGGGAGGTGGGGGTGCAGTGCCCAGGGCCGGGCAGGGGTTTCGCGCTGCTCCGCCTTCCGGCTGGCTGCTCCTTGCAGGGTTTTCACCTTCCTCAGTGATGCTCTTAGGCTGGCTCTGCTCTCAAGGTCAACGTGAAATGGCTCCAGCCTGGAAATGCCGTCTCCAAAAATGACGCTCTGCTTTCTTCCCCCGTGCCGGCTGTCTGATCCGTTCCTCCCTCCGTAAATGTGAATGGACAGCTTAGTTCTGAAGGTGGCTCTCTGGGAGAAGCACAGCCAGGTGCACGTTTCCGAATGTGCCCACGTGACGGACTCTCTCAGCTCGTCCTCCCCACACGTCCCCTCCCATCCTGGTGCGTTCTTCTCCCGGCCAGCCGGGGGAAGTTCAGTCTCATCCACAGCAGCCCCATCCCTACCTACCCCTCTGTGTCCTCCATGAAATTGGCCTTTTAACTCTTCAGCCTCATACGACTTCCAAAGGACTGAACCTAGATTACCTTTCTGCGCCCTGTGCTTTGTCAAGTTGTTCTAAGGCTTAAAACACACCTCAGTGTAGAACACCGGCTTTTAAAAGCTGGGACATTTTCCGGGGTGATATGATTCGTTAGGAATTTCTACGTAATCAATTAGAAATGCACCCACTGCTTGGCGTTCTCAGTTTGTTCACCTTACCTCTAGACGGAGGCTGTTATCTAAGGGTGGCGTGGTTCGGTGGGAGAACTGGTCCGGGAGTGCCAGCATCCTGCTTCCTGCCCTGGTACCACCCTGGTTCCCTCCGAGTGCCAGGAGGCCACCCCACTGTCTGGGCCCCCCCCCCCTCACTCCCTGCCTGTGGGAGAGTTACCCCAGGTGAGCAGGTCATAGAGTGTCTGGCCTTGCACTTGGAGCCCCCATGATCCTTTCAGGGGCTCACAAGGTGAGAACAACTTTCATCATAGTACTCAGAGGTCTTTTTAACTGTTGACATCGGAACGCATGATGCAGGAGCAATAGTGGATAAAACTGCTTCTTAGCACAGATCAAGGCAGTGGTACCCAACTGTACTAGTCCTCACGGAATGTTTTCCTGCCAAGCTTAGCAGTGAAAGCAAAGCATGCCAGTTCCACGTATGGATGTCCTTAATGAAGCAGTAAAAATGATTCGTTTTATTAGAGTTCAGTCTTTGAAGTACATGTGTTTTTAAGACCAAATGGGAAATAACGTGAAAGCATTTCTGCAAACCAACCCCCGATGGAAGGTCACTGATGTGATTGAGCTGTGAGTGGCACTAGCCGCTTTTGTCACAAAACACAACTATACTTGAAACAGATGACTGATAGACATACGTAATTTAGACTTGGACATTTGGCAGATATTTTCTCAAAAAGGAAGTAAGTAAGCCCTCACTTTTAGGAAAATAACTGACAGTGTTTGTTGCCAATGATAAAATTAAAGCTTTCAACCCTGAGCTCGGAAGCTTCCCAAACTTAAAAAGTGATGAGATCCGTGGTGACATTAATGATATTTGATACTTTATAATGAAATGCTTCAATATTTGAAAGATCTGCATTACTTATTGAACTGATGGCTTCCAAATGACCGTTGCACAGTGTTACAAAATATACATGGATGAATCATCCTTTTTTTTTTTTAATTGAAATATATTGGGCTGGCCAAAAAGTTCATTCGGGTTTTTCCATACCATCTTACGGAACTTTTGGCCAACCCAATAGTTGATTTACAATGTTGCGTTAGTTTCTGATGTACAGCAAAGTGATTCAGTTATACATATATATATATATATATATATTCTTTTCCAGATTCTTTTCCATTATAGGTTATTATAAGATATTGAATATAGTTCCCTGTGCTATTCAGTAGGTCCTTGTTGGTTACCTATTTTATATATAGTAGTGTGTATATGTTAATTCCAAACTCCTAATTTATCCCTCCCCCACCCGTTCCCCTTTTGGTAACCATAAATTTGTTTTCTGTCTGTGGGTCTACTTCTGTTTTGTAAATAAGTTCATTTGTATCATTTTTAAAGATTCCACATATAAGTGATATCATATATTTGTCTTTCTCTGTCTGACTTTACTTAGTGTGATAATCTCTAGGTCCATCCATGTTGCTGCAAATGGCATCATTTCATTCTTTTTATGGCTGAGTAATATTCCATTGTGTATATGGACCACATCTTCTTTATCCATTCATCTGTCGATGGACACTTAGGTTGTTTCCCTGTCTTGGCTATTGTGAATAGTGCTGCTGTGAACATTGGGGTGCGTGTATCTTTTCGAATTAGAGTTTTGTCTTTTCCAAATAAATGCCCAGGAGTGGGATTGCTGGATTATATGGCAACTCTATTTTTAGTTTTTTAAGGAAAGTTCATACTGTTTTCCACAGTGGCTGCACCGACTTACATTCCCACCAGACAGTGTAGGAGGGTTCCCTATTCTCCACACCCTCTCAGCATTTATTACTTGTAAACTTTTTTTTTTTTTTTTTAACTTTTGGCCATGCCGCACTGTGCAGCATGCGAGATCTTAGCTCCCCGACCAGGGATCGAACCCACACCCCCTGCAGTGGAAGCAGAGTCTTAACCACTGGACCGCCAGGGAAGTTCCTATTTGTAGACGTTTGGATACTGGCCATTCTGGCCTGTATGAGTGGTACCTCATTGTAGTTTTGATTTGCATTTCTCTATTAGCAATGTTAAACATCTTTTCATGTGCCTGTTGGTCATCTGTATGTCTTCTTTAGAGAAATGTCTGTTTAGATCTTCTGCCCATTTTTTGACTGGGTCGTTTGTTTTTTTTGATGAATCATCCATTTTAAGAGCAAGATTAACTAATGGATTTTAATGTAACAGAGCACAAAAATTGATAGTGTTTCACATTCCACACTGCCACTAACCTTTCAGAAACTAGCTCTTGTGGAGTTACGATGAAGTATCAGAGGAGAATATTCCTAGTCATCTGGAAAGACTCTTGAAATACTCCCATCATTTTCAGCGATATATCTGAGTCTTCATATACTTCAACTAAAGCAATATATTGCAGCAGATTGAATAGAGAAACAGGTATATGAAACCAACTCTCTTCTAAAAAGCCAGGCGTTAAAGAGATTTGCAAACATTTCAAACGGTGCCCTTCTTCTCACGATTTTTTGAAATGTAGTTATTTCTCATAAAAATGTGTTATTTTACAGATAAATTAATAAATAAACATTTACAATTTTTCTGTTTTACTCACTAATGTGATATATTCTGAAATCTGTAATCCAGATAAACAAAAGGTCTCTGGGTTGTCAGTAATTTTCAAGAGTATAAAGGCATCCGGAGACCAAAAAGTGAGAACCACTGCTGTGGGTGACCTGACTTTTCTAGCTTAAGTATCATTTGAATTTTTATGACAAAATACTATTCAATAATAATAAATAATAAGGCAAATCATTACCCACCCAAATTGCAAATGTGTACTTAAATTGTGAAGTAAAGAAAATTGGAAGTATTGGGGGGGTTTGGCATCATTTATGCAAAGCATAGATCGTGTCGAATCTGGAGATTGGCAAACCTTTCTTTTCTTTTTTTTTAAGAGCCAGGTAGTAAATGTTTTAGGCTGTGTGAGCCATAGGGACTTTGTCACAACCCTGCTGTTACAGACGACAGATAAACACCAGTGAGTCTGTGTTACAGTACAACTTTATTTACTAAAATATGCCATAGCTTGCCGACTCCTGGAAAATTTCCCCTAAAAGAATGTTGTAGGATTTTTGGATGGCATGTGTTCCAAAAGTATAGTGATTTTGATGCCCAAAACTGGCATCCAAATTCTTCTGAGTTCTGAGCTTGTGGAGAAGGGCAGGCTATTTCGTAACGTGGTTCTAATGCTGGCATGCCCGCTGAGTGCTGCTTAGGGAAGGTGGAAGCTACCTCCCAAGGAGACCCTCAGAAGGGATGGCAGATGCGCAAGAAGAAGGCCGGCTGCTTTAGGGGCTGGTGCAGGCTCTGGCCACAGTGCATGCAGCGTGGACCTACAAGGCTCTTTGACAAATCAGAGATACGTTATCGCACTTCTCACTCTCTCACAGACAGGCTTTGTTGTTTGCTCCAAGTTAAATTAGGAACGTGCATGGGGTTTTTGAAGCTGAAGAAAACGCATAGAAATTCCCTATCGCTGATTAACTCTGCTTTCAGCCCTGTTTCTGGGAAACACATTAGACTCCACAAAGCAGTCTAGATACACACATATGTCTTGAAATTTCCTGTGTAAAGCATGTCTTTAAAGACCATGAACACATACCAAGTATCTAAATATAACTTAGATGATACAGGACCACTTGTAATGGATTGATATGTTTTTATGTTTATTTGCCCCCAGCCAGGAGCTCATTCTAAATAAATAGTATGCCAAACAGTGTGTGTGTGGGTATCTGAATTTTACTGGGGTCTAGTTAGCTTTAGGTATTGAAAGATTTGCTTTCAGATATTTTCCTAGATTATGCTGATTTTTATGCAGAGGGAAAAAAAGAAGTAAGTTTGTCACTTATGTGCCCTCAGATTCCCATGATGCAGTTTTGAGATTTAACTCTGCTCCTACACGTGGCTATGAGAAGGATGTTGGAAATAAAACCACCGTCCGCATCATTAATTCCCAGGTAAGATGGGTGGACTGTTTTCACGGTTTTCACGGTGGACTGTTTTATAGGTAAATAGCTTAACTGGGTGAATGAAGAGAAATCACCCAGTTATCCATGACCACGACCTTGCTTATTTCTAAAGGTCTTGTAATTATAAAGAATTAGGGAGGGAAAATGCAGAGAAATGGGAATTCGTGTGTGCTGTGAGTAGGAAACAAGAGTAAATAAGATCAAAAGGAAAAATAAGAGTAGAGGTACAAATATATATATGTAGCATATTGCATTTTGTGAACTGAGGAAAAAAAAAGGTAAACAGAGTAAATCATGGGGATGGAGGGGAGAAAAGCAAAGGAACAGAATTCAAGGGTCAGAAGAACAGCTCAGAAACTTTACTTTGTTATTTGAACATTTTAAAAAGGAAAATATCTCTTTTTTGTATGTTCTCAATAAGAATGTTTTCCAAAATTCATAGCAAAATTAGTCTCAGAACAAACCACACCAATTTCTAGAGTTCCAAACTGTATAGAAAAAAACGGGGTGATGAGCGATTTATGGTGAGTTTGTTGCAGAACCAAAGACCAGCTTTCTTCGTCGGGCTCTGGGCTCGCAGCCTGCAGAGGTGAGAAACAGGCTCCGGTTTCCTGAATTCAGAGATGCCACTGATTGAAGATTCCTCATCTGTCTGACGACAGCTTTTAAGAGAGGAGGAGATAAGCCCCAGCAAATTAAAATACAGGTCCCTTGTGAGATACACCCTAACTTCAGAAATATTAAAATGCCAAGGAAAAGAGGGCATCTTAAAAACTGTGGGAAAATTCCATCTTAAAAATGAAGCAAATCAAATGCATCCTTTTTCCCCCAGACTATAGTTGACCAAAGGTGATGATTGGCAGGTGAGACTGAAGGACTCACTCAGGACCAGAGGGGGGACAGTCATACCGGCTGGATTCATGTCTCCTGGCCTCTGGGCCCAGTTTGTCCTGAGGCTGGCACTAAGCAGGTGCCTAAGAACCCCGTCCTTCTAGGCCTGCAGGTCTCTCTCCAGTGGCCAGTGAGGGCAGTTGTCGTTGATGGGGTCTTACTCAGCCAGGAGTTCCATCAGGATGGCTTGCGGGATCTTAGTTCCCCGACCAGGGATTGAACCAGGGCCCTCGGCAGTGAAGGCCCGGAATCCTAACCACTGGACCGCCAGGGAAATCCCTGGTTCTTTTCTTAAAAAAGAAAGCCCTCCTTTGTCTAAATATTTCCTGAGTGCCTTAGTGTGTAAAGCCTGCCTCTCTCCCGCCCCCCAGAAAGTCTGAGGAACATTTATTTTTTTTCTTGCTCCAAAACTCCTTTTTAAAATTTTTACCTCTTTTTAAAATATAATTGTGAAGGCCCAAACCCTTGTTTTGAAATGATTCTGCTATGTATTTGCAGATTCTGACCAACCCCAGGCATCACTTCGTTGACAATTCGTTGTATAAAGATGTCATCTTGGTGGCCTGGGACCCAGCTCCTTATTCTGCAAATCTTCACCTGGTGAGTATTTCCTTGGTGCCCCTACCCTTGAGGGTCAGACAGTGGCCTCTGACCGATACGTAATGGGAGTGAGTCAGGGATGAAACTTTGACAGGCAGAATGAAACCGAGTGTGGGTGCGAATGAAATTCACATACGTTCACACCGTTTGAGTCCTGGTTGCAGTAGCACCCTTGCTGAGCAAAGTTCCTCTGATGCTGAAGTGTTTTTCTGAAGGATTTCAAAAACAAAAACAAATGTACAATGTCTAGATGTTCAGAAAGTCCTAGCGACACCAGAGGTTGGGCTGCTTAAACTCCGAATTTTTCCATTGTGAGACGGTTACATCACCTTTCAAGTAGTTACAAGACCTTTTGAAATACATGGGAAGTTCTTGGCAAGAAAGGCTAATCTTTGTGAACCCTTATTATTGAAATGGAACGTGTCACAGGCTTTTCCTGAGTGTGCCACTCTTGGCTTCTGCCTCCAAATCTTTTTAATCTTATACGATACAGTGTAAACAAGGTTATTACTAGCCATCAAAATATAAGCAAGTTGGGGCTTCCCTGGTGGCGCAGTGGTTGAGAATCTGCCTGCCAGTGCAGGGGACACGGGTTCGAGCCCTGGTCTGGGAAGATCCCACATGTCGCGGAGCAACTGGGCCCGTGAGCCACAACTACTGAGCCTGCGCGTCTGGAGCCTGTGCTCCGCAACAAGGGAGGCCGCGATAGTGAGAGGCCCATGCACCGCGATGAAGAGTGGCCCCCGCTTGCCACAACTAGAGAAAGCCCTAGCACAGAAACAAAGACCCAACACAACCAAAAAAATAAATAAATAAATAAATAAATAAATAAATTATTTTAAAAAAGGAAGCTAGTTTTAAATATATATATATATATATATATATATATATATATATATATATATAAAAGCAAGTTATCAATACATTCACGGCCTCTCTACTTTTGGTGAAACCTGTCATGAAGAGTCAGCGCACTTGTTCTGAAAGGGGGCTGGGAAGATCGGTTACGATTTAGCCCCGTGAGCGATGCTGTCAGCTGTGCCAGTGTCTGTGGACTTGTTCTGCCGTGACCCGAGAGGATGCCAGCTTCCTAAGATGAATGTGGGAACAGATCTCAGCCCCACCAGGGGGTAACTATCCAGGAGAGCTGCCCACAGTCGATGGTCCCTCTGGAAGGAGCATTCTGTCACCATGCGTCCTAAGACGGAGGCTGGACACATACCCGGCATGATTATAACTGTTCTCAGCCAGGAGTTCACATCAGCATCATCTGGAGAATCACTGTTCAGAGTATCCGTCAGAGCCCATTTCCCAGGAATCCGGGCATGTCCAGCCTCCATGTGAGGTTTTTTGTTGTTGTTGTTTTTTAAAAATATTTATTTATTTATTTATTTGGTTGCACTGGGTCTTTGTTGCGGCAGGTGGGCTCCTTGGTTGTGGGATGCGAACTCTTAGTTGCAGCACGCATGTGGGATCTAGTTCCCTGACCAGGGATCGAACCCGGGGCCTCTGCATTGGGAGCACAGAGTCTTCACCACTGAGCCACCACCAGGGAAGTCCCCCATGTGTGTTTTCGAGAATGCTCTCTGGTTGATTCTCCTACACACCATCTCCTGAGAACCAGCATCAAGTGGGTGTTTGAACCTGTCAGCTTCCTTCCAGCCTGAGGTTCTGCGGTTGTAAGTTCTGACAGCTTTCTTGCTGTTGGTGGACCCATGAGAGCCTCCGGCTGTTGGCCCATGTTCCCTCCTGCACGGGAAGCAGCCCAGCCCAGGGCACAGGGCTGTCCAACCGATGGACGTGGGCACAGGGGCTTGGCTGCTCTCAGGGGCACGGGCTCCGATTCTGCTGTGTGAGGGTCTGGGGGAGACGGCGCAGACTCCGAGCCCCGGGGTGCCCCTGCTTTCCCTCTCCCTGTCCCGGGGTTTGGGGGCACAGTTCACTAAAGATGATCTGGCCCGTCCTTGTCAAAATTTTTAAAGCCACAGACCCCATTCAACCAGGGACTCTTCCTTGGGATCTTCATCCGAGCCCATCTTTGCCCGAGGTGTCTGTTTGAAAGGACGGTCAGAGCCCTATGAGCCAAGCCTCTCCCCACACACCTCCAAATCCCATTTCTCAGTGGCACCTGAGACACTCCTGAACCTTATTGTTTATTTTTTCCTTACAGTAATTTATGTGTAACCGATTAAGTGCACATTTTGATGGGTAGTAGCAAGTGTATACAGTCCTGCATCCAGCACCACAATTAAGGAACAGAATCTTTCCACTGCTCCAGAGTCCCCTGTGCCCACCCATCCGTCTTCCAGACCCGACCCGAAACCCAGGCGATTACTGACATCTTTCTGCGCTAGAGATTAGATTGGGAAAACATATTTCTGAAATACAGTGATTGAAACTACGGCCATGGGCCATCCGGCCATGTTTTTTGTTTTTGTTTCTTTTTTTTCCCTTCTTTTTCTTCTTTTTGTTTTTTCTATTTTTTTCCTTCCTTTTTTTTCTTTTTGTTTTTTCTATTTTTTTTCTTTTTTTTTTTTTGGTTTGCCCCTGTTTTTGTAAATAAAGTTTTATTGGAACACAGCCTCGCCCATTCATCTTGTACCCTCGGTGGCTGCTTTCCAAGTAAATACACAGCAGAGCCCAGTAGTTGCAGCAGAGACTCTATGGCCCTAAAACCCTGATGTGTTTACTATCTGGCCCTTTCCAGAAAAGTCCAGTGCCCCCCCCCCAGCCCTTCTCCCTCATTTTACTAAAGAATAAGGCACCAGCCCCCCAGGCCAGACCCCACCTCTGTACTCACCCCCTCATCCAGTGCAGAAGTGCCTGCAGAAGAGGGGGTCCGCATCCCCTCCCAGCCCGGCCCCTCAGCCTCTAAATACCTCCCAAGGCGGGCGCTGCCCGGCTTCCTCTTCACGGCGTGGTCCTCTGACTGTGTTATTTTTTTCCTCTTAGTGGTACAAGAAGCCGGATTACAACCTGTTCACTCCGTATGTTCAGCACCGTCAGAGAAACCCAGACCAACCGTTTTACATCCTTCACCCCAAGTTCATCTGGCAGCTTTGGGACATCATCCAGGAGAACACGAAGGAGAAGATCCAGCCGAACCCGCCGTCCTCGGGCTTCCTTGGTAGGCGGATGCCAGAAGGCGGGACGGCTGGGCGGCGGGGTGAGGCTGAGGGTTTAGCAAGTACACGTTCGTGTTAGATGATAAGAGCACCTAGAAGGTGGCTCTAGAGGGACACAGATGAACTGAAAAGGGCACGAGGACGCTGTCCCAGTTTCCAATGGGCACGTAACAGCTCCCCCGCCCAACCTTTCCAAGGGTGAAACGAGAACTGCTTTACCTTCCCTCGTGATGGTGGGTCAGGATGGGCCCGGCTGGGTGACCCCTTCGTTCCACAGGCCTCGTGGGGTCACTTGCAGGTATCCAGCTGCGTCACGGGGTGGCCTCACTCCCCTGCCTGGCCCCTCGGTGGGGACGGCTGGGAGGCCGGCTCAGCTGGACTGGTGACCGTGTGCCTGCAGGCGGTAGCCTCGCGGGAACTGGACCCTTGACGGAAGCTCAGGGCTCCTGGCAAGTGTTCCAACGACAGGAAATCGAAGCTGCGGTCTCTCAGGGTGGAGGCCTGGGGACTCTCTGTGGGTCACCGAGAGACTCAAGGGCTGGAGACCCCAGGGCCACCCGGGACCCACCACCCACTCGCGTGCACGTTGCTGACGTGGGCCCGGATCGAGGATGGGAGTTTGTGGCCAGAGGACCACACCCCAGACGTTGCAAGTTTCCTGGTAGGTCTGGGCTTTGAGTAGCCGGATTCTAGGGCCATGTCCCACTCTCTCCAGCAGACCCGCCAGCTGCGATCTGAGAATGCACTTCCTGTAACAAGGGCATCACACTTGGCTCTTGTGTATTTTTCTGCAGCCAGGCTTCGATCCACAAGTTTGTGGTCTTAACCCACTTCTTTTCCTGTGTTTCAGCCTCTTGCCCCAACATTTCCTTGGTTTTACCTGAATAAGGTAGTATTAAGGGAGGTCTTAGATCCCCTTGGCAATATGAAAGCTGCAGTGAAACCAGAAGATAGTAACTTTGTCCATAAACCACTGCTAATGTTCTCCACCCTAACTTCGATGAATTTCCATCCTGCACCTTAACTCGGGTGCACAGTAGGTCCTCATGACTAAAGGAGCATTTGTGGAGGTGACACAGGTTGGTGAACGATGCAAGGCGCAGGAGTATCCAAAGCGAGGCTTGTGGGTTTTGACGCGTGTTCGAGGTACTATAATGTGAAATATTTTACACAGAATTCAAGACAGATTAACGACGCTGCGTGCTATTTTCCTCAAGCATAGCTCCTCCCACCCATTTTATGTCGTGCCGTCAAGATGCTTTGTTTCCAAGTCACTTTGCGAAATCCTAAGTGCTGTATCTTTTGTGCGGTTTCACGGAATCCTGCGGATTTAGGGAAGAATGTGTAACGGGATGGAATGATGCTGAGACAGCATAACAGGACGCGGCCATCTGATCAAGCCTTTTTCCCATCCGTGCCTCCCCGTGAATTCCTGTGGCCAATATTTGATTACAGCGAGAGCTTGGGAGACCAGTGAGGGCTGTCAGGTACCCTTAATGTCGACGTGCAGTTTGAAAGTTTCCACTGACATAGTCGTAGCTGGAGAACACTGTTTCCTCATGTGTTGAAAGAAATCCTGTCACGTGTGGACAGCTTCCTTTCACAGCTATTTGCTGAGCGTTTGTTTGGAGTTTTCAGGGGCTGCTGCTTGCCTGGGTGGCATCCTTTCCGGGATGAAGGGGACTGCCGTTGGATGTCACTGCAGGGGTGGCGGCTGGGCTGAGTGACAGTCCTTCTCTGCTGTCACTGGGTTTCCAACCATGGGCGAGTCACTTACTCGTGTGAAAGTCCCTGCGCTCCTGGGAGAAAAGGGAGTCATAACAACACCTTTTTATCAGGCCGTTCGCAATCGTTATTATTTCCTAGCCCTGTCCCGTCCAGTAGAGCGGCTACTAGCCACAGTTGGCTGCTTAGATTTAAGTTAATTAGGATTAAATAAAAGGAAAACTTCTCTTCCTGGGTGCACGAGCCCCATTTCAAACTCTCAGAGCTATGTGCTCCCGGTGGTTCAGCCCTAGGCAGTGTAGACGGAGACCGTCTCCACCACAGGGAAGGCTGTAAAGGACAGCACTGCCACATCGTGCTGACCGCAAAAGGATGAAAGGGAGCTCGTGGAGAAGGTATCAGGGTCCCACTGGACACTGCGCCCTGTGGGTGGGGACACACGTGATAGAAGCTGTTTGCGATTATCAATCAGATTGCCTGTAGATAAATTCCCAGGAGTATGAGTGCCGAGCAAAGGGGATGGCGTGTCGATCATTGTTGGGAAGTGCTGACTTACCGCTTCTTCTTTGAATTCTGACCAGAGGCCATATTTGTCCTCCCGGGTCACAGAAGGACAGCCTTACAATAGTCAGTGCATCAGAGACATATGCCGTGAACCGTCCGCTTCTCCAGAGCAGTAGTGAAGGGATTCTTACCCCTCCGGCACTGCACCTGTATTTTTAAAATTAGAAGGAAGTAGCGTGGATCCAGGCGATTTAGCTGCTCCATGGGACCGGCTTCTCTGGAACAACTCCTTCACTTCGTTAGGGCCCTCACCCTCAGCCCGCTGGGAGCTGCTTGTTCACACATGAGGGACATTTCTCTTTCATCCCCAGTTGGATACTGGAGGTTTTCTCTCGTTCTTTGGTACTAGGAGGTGGTTTTTGACCGCACCATGGCCTGGCTGAGGATAGGGAATCATTTCCTTGGAATCCCATTGTTTCGGTGTAGCTCTCATACAGACGGATGTTGTCATAGAGGGTCCGTGAGCTCGTCTGGGGTCCTGCAGCCTGGCCGGATGGCTCTGCCACCTGAGGTAGTGGGGCCTCCAGCCAAGCAGGAGGCCCAGCTTCACCCCCCGGGGCTCGGGGCTGAGCATTGTCAGGCAGATGGGCCTGGTGCACCGGCCCGACCAGCAGCATAGAGCGGGGACCCCTCTAGCCTGCAGGGGACAAGGTCTTTAGTGTACAAACCCCCAATGCCTCCTCCTACCTCTACTGATTATATCATAAGGAATGTTTCTAGGATTCACAGATGCAAATGCTGTAATTTCAGCCTAGTTAATACATGCACAAGAATAATATGCTTAAAAACAAGTCATAGGGCTTCCCTGGTGGCGCAGTGGTTGAGAATCCGCCTGCCGATGCAGGGGACACGGGTTCAAGCCCTGGTCTGGGAAGATCCCACATGCCGCGGAGCAACTGGGCCCGTGAGCCACAACTACTGAGCCTGCGCGTCTGGAGCCTGTGCTCCGCAACAAGAGAGGCCGCAATGGTGAGAGGCCCGCGCACCGCGATGAGGAGTGGCCCCCGCTTGCCACAACTAGAGAGAGCCCTCGCTTTGAAACGAAGACCCAACACAGCCAAAAATAAATAAATAAATTTAAAATAAATAAATAAATAAATAAAAGTAACTACATAATAAATATAAAAGATTAAAAAAAAAAAACAAGTCATAACTTCCTTTCTTTTCCATTTTATTTTGAGTTTGGGGTTCTAATTTTCCAATATATCATCCAAACTCAGATGTTAACACAAAATAATAACACATTAACCCAAACTAATAAGCCGCTTAACATCCATATCTATGAGTGTGTAAAATCAATCACATTATGTTGGTCAGGAACAGTTTTTTACATTTCCCTGTAAATAGTGAATCCTTATCAAATAATACAATATAAATGAGCGAAAAACTTGGCTTTCAAGTATTATTTATGCATTACATGATTTTACTTAATATAGTAGATGCTTCTTAAATTATTTTATTTCATGAAATGCAAATTTCCAAACCACCTTTTAATTACAGATATTTTCTGGAATTATCACTTAAAATGTCATTTGTGCTCCTTCAATAATCTTAAGTATAGTTTTCATAATTTTCCATCTTATGATGAATTTATGGGGAAACCACAGAAGAGCTGCTAGATTTCCATCGGATCAGCATATTCAATACACTTAACCTTTCACCCTCACCCGTCATTCCGAAACATGTTTTGCAGTGTTTTATTGGACATGCTCAGAAATTTCTAGTTTACCTCACATATGAATTATGTTCAAGTGTTACCTGGAATGGATGAAAGCCAGTATTTTTCCCGTCACTTGCATTAGGTTCTGTTTATATCCATAGCTTATTTTGCTCCACGTTAAAAGGATCCGTTCATCAAGGAAAAAATTCTATTACTGTGAACGATTTGGGGTGTTGTTACTTTAAATATTTTGCCAGGTGCAAAGTAAGACGATTTTCGTGTGAGCACAATTAAGGTAAAGGCTCAGTGATTAAACTCTGCTGGACTCTGACACGTATCAAAGGCATCTGTGTATATGCAAAGTAGAGTTTTCTAGGGGAACCTCATTCATTCAGGATCTGTGATCATCT
This sequence comes from Balaenoptera acutorostrata, assembly GCF_949987535.1. Lineage (NCBI taxonomy): Eukaryota > Metazoa > Chordata > Mammalia > Artiodactyla > Balaenopteridae > Balaenoptera > Balaenoptera acutorostrata. The sequence goes on from NC_080075.1 coordinate 2,153,160, forward strand.
GAACTTGGGTGGAAGTTTGCTTTTTATCCAGGTTTTGGACAAATAAATGAGTGTACATACTGCTTGTTATGCTGAGTCATATCATGTGACATTTTTTTTTTCATGTGACATTTTATTAAGACCAGTTGAAATGCTTTTTAATTGGTTTGATAATTATATTGAATTATACAATATTTTAAAACCTGTCATTTGGCAAATGAGTGCCTCTTGAGTCATAATTGCCCAGGAAAATTTGCACTTTTTTTTCTTCAAATGAATCCCTCCTCATTTGTAAAAACTGGCCCAAAAACTTAACATTAACTGAATTATGAATTATGGTCAAAGATTTTTAAGAACTGGCTGCATGCCCATTCTGATTGACTTGGAAAAATACATTAAAAAGTGTCTCAGTATTGAACCGCCCATCAAAAAGTCTGGCTCCACGTTGAAAGCAGTAAAATTTTATTAGTGATGAAAGCAGTTACTTTTTGGTAGTCCATAAACAAAATTATGTGACATAAAAGTTCCTTAAGTGATTTAAAAAAAAAAATTCTTTACTGAATAGCACAGCATTAGATGGTTTGTATTCATTTCGCTTTTTGGGTAATCCTGAGCAGTCCTAAGAAAGGAAATGAAAAACACACAAAAAAACATTTTTAGCATAACCAGCTGTGAATTCCCCGTGTTGGCCTGGCATCGGGAAATGATTAGGAGCTAACGTGATACTGTGAATTTCCAGGTATATACGGCATCTGTGCAGAAAAGAGCCACCGTGGCAGGCCTGACTGCCGATGGCTGGGAGCCCTGCTTGCAGGGTTGGCCCTTGGCTGGCATCTGGAAGCCTGGGTTTGGGGAGGCCCCCTTAAGTGCCAAGGTGGGTCACTGTGCCCAGATGCTTATGCGGCAGTGGGTCCACGCCCAGCACCTGCTTCCTTCTGGAGTCTGGAATGCTGGTGTGTGCCAGGCACAGCAGGCCTGCAATAAATCGTTGGCTATGTGCTGCGTCTGGTGGGTCCTCCTAGCAAATCATCAAACCCAGAAGTAAGCTGGGGCCTCCCAGCACGGTACCTTGTCAGTGTACCTCAGAGAACATCTGAGGACCACGTGCTGGCGTTGACGTCACTTGTGGATGACAGAGCCCAGCATCACAGCACGTCAGAAGAGATGCTGGTGGCAGTGCTCAGACACTGTTCTCAGTACAGTAGTTAAGACGCTTTCTTCAAGTTGTCCTAAGAAATGTAGCTTATGAGCTTGCCACCTATTGTGAAACTTAAAGTTTCATTCTTTAGTTGGGTTTACTTATTTTTTTTTCTTAAAGAAACTTTAGTTGGGTTTACTTATTCTTTAGTTGGGTTTACTTATTTTTTTTCTTAAAGAAACTTTCTCCAAATCCCCAGTTTTCAGCACTGTGCCCAGTTGAATACATGTGTGGGTTTAACTGAAGAGGCTTCTAAGCGTGCTTGACAGCTCTGGTCCCAACCCTATAGGTCCCGCACTCCCTCCCGCCCCCCACACATGCCCCGAGCTGTACCAGGACTGTTACGCTCCTCCTGACACTGAGGTCCACCTAGGTCCCCTTTGCAATACATGAAGGAGTTTCATCTTCAGGGTTTTGTGTGTGACTAAGTACTCTTAACTCCTAGGAAAAGTGATGTGCGGATATAACCACATTTAATAATGATTTTCAGTATTTGTTATATGACAGAGTCTGAATCTAAACTCAAATTTATGTGTGATATCGGCCTTAATAAATTAATAAGCAGAGTATACGTATGCCAAATGAAATGACCATGCTGTCTAAAAACAAATTTAAATAAGAAAAAAATATCCTCCACCTTTGATTTCATAAATCTTGTCCACCTTTCACATGTACCAATGAGTTATAAATTGATTTTCCCTTCCCTTTGAAGGTGCTGCCATACCGATTCTGTTATCAGTACTACAGCTGGCTGTCATTTCATCACTTAAAGCAGATTCGGCTCTAGCTTACATTTTAGGGTGCTCTGGACCAAGGCTCATGGTTATAGGAACCCACAAGTTCATATGGAAGCACAAAATGAGATGCAAAAACCAGGAGGACGTACACAGATAACTCAAAATAAGACACTTCCTGAACCTCTGTCGGCCTTCAGTTTGGACGGCCGTGAACTACCTAGCAAATTTCAGTATTTCTGAAGCTCTAGAAGTCACTTTAAAATATATTTATATATGAAGATGCAAAAATATACCTATTTACTTACAGTGAAACCATAACTTTTTGCCCAGTCATGACGAAATCTATTGTCTATTTAATAAATATGTGATTTAAAATGTACTGATAGTAGTTCACTAGCAGTAAGAGGAAACCTTGTCTCTGGAAAACTTTCCAGAAAACAATAACCAGATTCGAGCACGTAGTAGACCTTTGAGGCCAAGTAGATAGCAAGGACACCTAGAGAAATTACTCAGACTTCTTCTTACTTGGGTGTGGGTAGCAGTTCAACTCTAGGTTAGTTGTCTAACACGCAGAATGTCCAGCTACTAAGGAGACACCTCCGGGATCCTTACAGTAGAGTTTTTCAAAGAATACGTGTGTGAGACCAGCCTGGTCCTCCAAGCGTGGTAAGCAGATCAGCATTGGTCCAGGAACATTTGTTATTAGTCTACGACTAGATCAGTGTAGAAATTGAAAGTATTTGGAAGGCTTTATAGCAATTTGACATAGCATGGCAACCTAATATGTGATCATTTTTCTAGTAGTTCATTGTTCGTGTATTTTACAGAAGTATTGGTCTGTGATGGATAGGAATTTTTTCAATGGCCCTTCACCACAGGTAGTTTAGGATTGCTTGTTAAAAATTCCATTTCCTTGGGAGTTCCCTGGTGGTCCAGTGGTTAAGACTCCGCCCTTGCAATGCAGGGGGCATGGGTTCGATCCCTGGTCTGGTCGGGGAACTAAGATCCCACATGCCACGTGGCATGGCCAAAAAAAAAAAAATTCCATTTCCTGGACCCCAACATACACCAGGCAACCCAGGTCTCTAGGGACGGGGACATGCCCGGGAATCTGCATTTTAACAAGCTGCCAGGTCGTCCTTTCACGCCGAAGGCTGAGAACTGCTCTCGAGGAAGGACAACAGCATCTCGCAGGACTGACAGTGGCTTCTGAAAGGCATGCACTTGGAGACCAGAGTGGCAAAGGCGACAGCTAGTGCACGCCGGTCGCAGCCCCCGTGGACGAGGCTGTGTTCCGGGCTGACAGAAACGAGAGTGTGGTTTCTAGACACAGCTCCACGCTCATTTATCAGAAGCTTTTGTGCAAAAGACACCCTTGAAGGGGACTTCCCTGGTGGCGCAGTGGTGAAGAATTCGCCTGCCAATGCAGGGGACACGGGTTCGAGCCCTGGTCTGGGAAGATCCCACATGCCGCGGAGCAACTAAGCCCGCGAACCACAGCTACTGAGCCCGCGTGCTACAACTACTGAAGCCGGCGTGCTACAACTACTGAAGCCGGCGTGCCTAGAGCCCGCGCACCGCAACGAAGAGTAGCCCCCGCTCTTCGCAACTAGAGAAAGCCTGTGCACAGCAATGAAGACCCAACGCAGCCAAAAATAAATAAATAAATAAATTTATTTTAAAAAAAGAAAAATATACCCTTGAAGCCTCTTCAGTGCGCTGCAGGAAAAACTGTTGTAATAAATATACGGAGGGAAGATGTTCCGGGTGTGAAGGATTCTGGGATGCTTTGCTGTGGTTCCTTGGGCACTGCTGGCCACGCGCCACGCGCCACGCCCAGGGAAGGGAAGGGAGGGGAGGGCGGGCGGCCAGCGCGAGCCCTGACGGGCAAACACTGAAGCGTCCTCGGCTCCACAGACACAGGCCTGTGACTCTCACCCAGAGACGCACACGGCGGAGGCGGCCTTGCTCATCAAAGGTTTAAAGTCACGGGAATAAACGAATGTAATTCTCCGGGTGCATGGCTTTCTCATCCACTGTGTCAATTCCTCATGGGAGATTTTGTGAGGATGAGGAGAAATGTACACAGAGCAGGGATACCAGGGGGGAAGGAGGGGGCAGGATAGTTAGGGAGTTTGGGATTGACGTGTACACACTACTGTATTTAAAAGAGATAACCGATAAGGACCTACTGTACAGCGCAGGGAACTCTGCTCAATATCCTGTAATAACCTAAGGGGGAAAAGAATTTGAAAAAGAATTAAAAACAACAAAAGAGGCAGAGATCTCATCGCCTGTGCGGTGCGGGCTGGTGCCCACCCCCTCGGTGACTTGAGGAGGGAGGTGCTGGTCCGCGGTTCTCTCTTGGCTCCACCTGGATCGCGGACGCGGAGGGGAGACGGGAGCCGGCAGAAGTGGGAGGAAGAGGGGGACCGACCAGGGACTTGAAGTTCCGACGCAGCTCCTGGGAACGGTGCCGCTTCCTAGACCGCGACCTGCAGAATCTCTGCCTCGCTAGGAGCGTGCTTTACTCTCAGCCACAGCAGCCGCGTGGCCCTGGAGGCACACCCTGACGCCTTCTCAACAGGACACCAGGGTCCTCTCTGTCATCCTTTCTGCTTCCCCTCCCCTCCTTCGCCCCGCCCCGCCCCGCCCCGCCCCGCCCAAGGTGGTACCTGCGGGTTCAGGCCTCGCCTCCCTGGGGACCTTTCTGGAGCCCCAGGCAAAACCAGGCCCTTCCCACTGCTCCCCTCGGCCCCTCGTGCCGGACTTTGTCCAGTTGTGGGGATTTTCATGATGCACGCACAGTTGATCAATTAGAAATACGATTGTCCTCTGCAGAGAAACCTTGTCTGTAACAGGAGCTAACTGTGTGACTTCATGTGTTTTTCATAACAAGGGATATCCTTTCATAAAAGGGCTAAGCATATTTTTTTCTTTTGTTTTCCTCTTGGGGTGTTTTTTTTTTTTTTTTTTTTTTGGCCGCGCCATGCGGCATGTGGGATCTTAGTTCCCCGCCCAGGGATCGAACCCACGCCCCTTTCATTGGAAGCGTGGAGTCTTAACCACTGGATCTCCAGGGAAGTCCGTATGTTTTTTAAGTTTAAAGAATGTTAACAAAGATGATGGTGGAGCTAGGAAAAGAACGCTCTTTAGCATACATCCAGAACGAGATCTGCTCAATGATCATATGGTTTTATAGCTATTTTGAACATTAAAAAAAAAAAGACATGAAAGCAACTTTAATATTGATAGTTCCAGTGAGAAAAATAATTTTAATATTAATTTTGAACTCTGTGTCTCCATCTCTTTCATTTAAGCAACTATTTTAGCACCAGTTTTTTTAAATTATTATTTATTTTATTTATTTATTTATGGCTGTGTTGGGTCTTCGTTTCTGTGCGAGGGCTTTCTCTAGTTGCGGCGAGCGGGGTCCACTCTTCATCGCGGTGCGCGGGCCTCTCACTATCGCGGCCTCTCTTGTTGCGGAGCACAGGCTCCAGACGCGCAGGCTCAGTAGTTGTGGTGCACGGGCCTAGTTGCTCCGCGGCATGTGGGATCTTCCCAGACCAGGGCACGAACCCGTGTCCCCTGCATCGGCAGGCAGACTCTCAACCACTGCGCCACCAGGGAAGCCCCAGTTTTTTTTATAACATGCATCTCTTTGGTATATCACAGTCCTCCTGCTGCAAATCGGTTGGACCTGCATGTCGAAGGTGGTACATGATATTCTGACTTGGGGATGCAGATCTGGCGCTGACTGTCCTTTCCTTAAGTTTGATCACTTTGTCTTTTTTTCTCCCATTCCTGGGCCCCCAGTGGTCAACTGGACGAGTGAATGTTTAATAGCATCACGTCTTAACACGCCCCCAGCCCCCAAACCGCACACATGCCACTCACTGGAAGTTAGAGCCACAAGGTGAAGCCGACAAGGAAGGGGGCACAGAGCAGGAATCTCCTGCCCCAGCCGTGCCCCTCCACCCCCGGCCCTTCAAAGACGTCCCCCACCTCGTTACCTTACCTTTAAAAAAAGCAAGAAAGCAGGTCTTATAGTCATTCAACAAGCGTGGGCCCCCAACTCTCCACCAGATACTGTGCTCGCCATTAGTGACAGAAAGATGGATGGGGCCCAGCCCTAACCCTCAGATCCTCTGCTGTCTGGTGGGAAAGACAGACTGTAAACAGACAATTCCAATGTCACGGTCAGAAGGACAGAGAGATGCGCAGACAGGGAAGACATGACCGCAGAATCCGGCTGCAGCGTGAGGGCTGACCTACCCCCTCCCGAGTCGCTCACGGCTCTGGTCTCTCCCGCAGGCATCCTGCTCATGATGAGCTTATGCGGTGAGGTGCACGTGTACGAGTACATCCCGTCCGTGCGGCAGACGGACCTGTGCCACTACCACGAGCCCTACTACGACGCGGCCTGCACGCTGGGCGCCTACCACCCGCTGCTCTACGAGAAGCTGCTGGTGCAGCGGCTCAACACGGGCGCCCAGGGCGACCTGCACCGCAAGGGCAAGGTCGTGCTGCCCGGGCTGCGGGCCGTGCGCTGCCCGCCGGGAGCCTGAGGGGCTGGCCGGGCTCCGAGTCCCGGAGATGCTGGAAGGTGCCCTGGAGGTGGCGCGGCCTTCCGTCGCCAGCTGTGACTTCGTGGTGGCCACGGGGCTCCTTCCCTTTCTAAGCCATTGAGTATTAACGACTGCTTTGAATATAGAAATGGAACTCAAAGAAATAAACTCAAGAAAGTTGCAAAAAACTTTTGTAAAGAATAGCTAGAAAAAAAGCAAATGTATAACAAATGGGTAAATAACTCCAAAATGTTAGTCTTCTCTTTCCTAGGGCTGGTTTCAGCAGCAGGTGTCAGGGATACACCTGATGGATGACACAGTTTGTACCTGGGAGCACCCATGCTGAGGGACAGTACATGTCCCCTCGACTGTGCCACTTGTACGTGCACTTGTCATGAAAGAGCCTAGAGTTGATGACGAACGTCTGCATTAGCGCCCAGGCATGTTTACACTAACAGCGGAACCCGCGGTATATCCTTCGAGGGGTCTCTAGCCCTCGGCATCCCCATCTCTGCTCCCAGCTGCCACCGAAGGCTTTGCTCTTTGTGTATCAGACACATTTCTAAAACCATAAAGCCTTCCTCCTGAGCAGTCCAAGAAAAAGCCAACCCGGAAGAGCAGCACAGGGGAAGCAGTTTGTTATCCTGCAATATTTCCTTACTTGACTAGGAACGCCCCCAGGCGGACAGGAACATCCCTGGCAGGTAAATGCAAAATCGGGGGCTGCAGGGTAGCCCAGGGCAGGACGGCCCCGGGCCACAGCTTTCCTGGCCTCCTGACCCGCCAGCCCTCCCCATAGCCTTCGTAACCACAGGCGCTGACGATTAGGACACCCCCGGGGGATGTGGGCGGTGGCTTCCAGCCTCCTTCACCCTGTGCTTCTGGGGATGCACACCTGTCTCTCTCATGCTTTTTTCTTGCAGGTTAATATCAGCTATTGGGATCCCGACGGTGATACACTGATTTTTCACTGATTCTTCCTACAGACAGATGTTTAGGAATCCCACCCTTGTTTTCACAGACCTGTTTTATGTCAGCAACATAACAAAGCCATGTAATTAAATACAGTTGTGTGAAAGCATCGCTCTTTAACAAATAGGAAACTAAGTATTAATATGTGCTTCAGAGGGAGAGGCAGTGAAAGGGAAGATTGTCATCCCAGTGTGTTAGCTGTATCAGTTGGTTTTGTTGTAATCTCAACTTTTGTCACTGACACATCAAAAAAATATATATATTTTTTGGCTGTAAATGTAGTGAAACAGAAACATTTTGGAATACCTTAGTTAAACATGCAATTTCAATCTATAACTAAAACCTATCTCAGTGGTACAGTTAAGACTTCTTGGCCATGACAATAGCAGCTTAATTAAATATGTTCTCCTTCACCGTTGTGTGAACATCAGGAGAGTTTACTGCACAGGTTTTTTGTTCCAGGATTGGTTTTTTTCCTGAGCAAGAGTGGCTGTTTGGTTGACCTACTCAGCAGAAATCGGGTTGGGTCCCAAGCATCTCCTACAGCTTACTGTTATAGTGAAGGAGGGTGTCATTGAAAAACTTCAATCATGACAGTATCCACTAGAAGCCCACTTTGAGAGCTTTGCTTCCGGATCTGTGAGACGGGATGGTAATTCTGTTCAGCGCATTGGCTTACGTCTGAGCAGATGTGGCCAGGCCACTTTCCTTCCTCGTTTCCTGAAAGAGCGTGCTCCTGTCCGGTGTCCGGTGAGTAACATTTCAGTGACTCTGGGCGCTGGGAAGTGGCTGATGCGGGGTGAGCGGTCCAGCCACCCTGGTCCCCCCCTGGACCCTCCAGGCTCTGCCTTCAGAGGCCCACGACACTGAAGTTTCTGTAATAATCTTCCTACTGGATTTCCCTACCGGCCTCCTTATGTCCAGGACAGCCCCCTCTGATGGCATGAGATCATGGGTAGAAGAAAATTTACTGGGGGTCAATGTAAATATTCAAGTTCAAAAGCCCCAGAAAACACTGCAAAGATCTTTAAGTATTGATACCGTTTCTTGTGACACATGTACTTTTAAAACGTACTTTCAGTGTCACCGAGGTTATAAGATTGAAGAGAGTAAAGAAAATTTAATTAAAAGTTTTGGATTTATTATGGCCTTAAAGACCCTTGGGAACCAAGGTCTGCTAAACATTGAGAAAATGGGGTACACGTATTAATACAACGTGGGCTGGGCATTCTTCTATTTAAAAGTTTAAATTGTTTAACTCCTTAAAAGTATTAGGAGGTTTTAGTTGACGTGCCGGCTGCTTCTAGTATGAATGAAATCAGCCCTAAGAGGCCGTGTTTCCCAGACACTGATGAAGCCCTCAAATGCCACGACGGCAATAAACACCCGGCCTTCCGTGGCGCAGTTACAGGGAACGGCGCCCAGCTGCATTTCTTCCAGGCTTCGCCTCTTCCAGACCCTTCACCCTCTGCTGAGGAGGGACGTTTGATAAACCGAAGCCATTAGGTGGCCCTTTTCTTCACTCTCAGGACTGAAGGAGGTCACGTTGCTTTACATCTCGAGGTAACTTCACTTGATCTTTTGTTGCTGCTATTGTCACAATGAAACCAACACGGACCAAGAATAACAACTCACCTGCATCCAGGCCCTTCCCCAGGTACAAGCGGAAGGTCTAACAGGTGTGGCGCCCTCACTGTCCCCAGGGACGCCAGCGCTGGTCCTGTGTGTCACCTTACAGGGCACAGGGCCCGCGGGTTGGCAGGTAGGGGTTGCAAGTAAGCATCCTGCCCCCTCAGGGCCCGCGAGGGGCTTAGGCTCATCTTTCGGTCCCGGGGTCTACCCTCGTCTGCGGGACGCGGGGCTCAAGGAACCTCGGCCCCATCCTCCCCATGTGTCCCTCGCCCTCGGCCGGCAGCCGGACCTTTAATCCACCCTGGGCTCCCCAGTAATCCTCTGTCATGGTAGTCATAGCATTTGCACAAAGCAATGCTGAAATAAACGTTAGCCTTTTCCAAATTGGGAAATGAAATAAGTGTTTAAAGCCGCCCCGGGTTACTCTGTTAACATGATCACGAGCCGGTTCATTCTAGTGGAACAGATTAATACCTGATGTTGTGGGTTGACCCTTCTGGGCAGGACCACTTACAATCACTGAATTAATTAGGTCCCATCTGGCTGCGGCAGTGGGATCGGGCTCACGTGAGTAATGGTAGGTGATGGAGGAACTTCGTGCGCACAAACGACATAATGAAAGCTCTCTCTCTCCAGCCTTTTTCTTAGAGATCAAGGCACTGGGCATGGTTGAGACTGGTGGCCAAAGGGACCTGGTCTCATTGCTGCTTAGCTGTGGGAAGAAACGGAGCCAGGAGGTGGGGTGACTATCGAGAAACACGTGACTGAATGCACAGGCCAGATAGGTTCTGCATACAGTCACTCAGGTTGTCTGTGTCGACTTCCCACTTTCTGATCCTTTAGGGCTCTTGCCCAGTGGTCCCACAGCGGATGAGGGCAGCTGCGTGTAGAAATTCAGTGCTTAGGGAAAGTGTACCTGAGTTCAAACTCGTGCTTTGTACTCCAGATATTTCCTTTGTGAAATTATTCTGCATGTTTCTGTCTCTCGGGCATTATTTTACACAACTGGTAAATTATTTTACACAATTGGTAAATGAAAGGTATTTATCTTTCAAGGAAATAAACTGTAAGTTCTGATTCTTGCTTTATTAAGTGAATGAAGCCTTTTTAGTAAGAAGAAATCCAACAAATTAGCTTGGGCTAATGGAATTTAAAGAATTAAAGATATTGATATAGTTCTTACTCTTGTTATAAAAAGTGTGCATGTAGATATAGTTATATAATTGTATATATACGTATCTACACACATGGTTGCTTTTATATTGTCTTTTTTCATCAAACTTTATTTCTGAAACCTTTACAATAAATTTTGTTTTAATTATGCAAACACCAATTTTTTACGAGAAGTAAGCAAATGTTACATATCCTTCTGTCAAACAGAAATCCAGTCTTCCCACGCACTCATATTTCACACATTCTGGCTACATTAAAAAGTCTGGCAGAAAAATTAAAAAGGTGCTCTGAGGGTAGAACTATGACCTGAAGGTTGTATCATTGCCAGAAGTCTAATTGAATTCTGACCTTTGATGGGTAATTGATCTACAGCTCATGGCTTTTGCAAGATTAGGGGAAGAAACACTTATTTGGTTCTATGGAAAATAGTCTTCTTACTTGGTAGGTTTCACACAAATTAACTGCATTGCAACTGTTAAAACCTAACATTTATGATACCACACAGCCTGTTTTACTCTAGATAAAAATCCTTATGAAGTTTTTCCAGTGGAAACCAGTGAACTTTTTTAACAGCTTTGGGAATTTTTTTGTATGATAATTTTTAAAATTGAGATGTGTACTCTTCAAATGAATTAAGGCTTGAGGTTTTCCAGGAGTCACCTTTTAAAAGTGTTTGTACACATTTTAACACTTTGATATTTTCTAGTTTGGTTTTGTATATTTTTACGTGTACACAGTGTACAGACTTTTTTCTTGTAAATAAAACGTTTTCATTTGTCTAGAAGTTTCTCTGTTTTAATTTGTAGAAGTTGCACAAAATAGTGAGCCACCCCTAGGAAAAAAATGGCACAAAGTTGAGACCTAATTGGAAGACTGTAAAAAAAAGTAACACCAGCAGGCCTTCAAACACTGAGCGTGGACACAGCCCGGCCTGAAACAGAGGTTGGGTCAGTGTTCCTCACCCAAGGGTTCACTGCCAGACCAGGAGAGAGGCCACGGCGAAATCCAGCAGAAAAGGCAAAGTTAGGCTAACAGGTCCTGATGTTGACTTAGTAGGCCAGCATTTTGAGTAACTTATTGCCTTGAGGGACGCGGCCAGCGTGACAGAGCTCTTAGTCTTAGAGAATATGAATAAGTTATTAGAGGGAAGACTCACCCACTACCATGTCACATTAGCCCTGGTATTTTCACACTTGCCACGTGAAGGGAAATCAGTTAATTAGGCTCCTAGAAGGAAATTCCCAGAGGTTTGTTGTTTCCGGTTAGAACGTGAAGAATCCTTGAAGGGGAGCGTCCAGGGTTCTGTGTGAGGGAGGATGTGAGCAGCTGGGGAGCCGGGGGCCCTAAACCCCCTCTGCAGGACGTGCTGGCTCCGAGGGGACACCCACACCTTGGCTTGCCATCATTTTTCTTTCCCCGCAAGATGCAAGATGCCTGCTTCCAGGTAATTAAAATGCAGGCCGGATTCACAAGGACCGAAGATGGGGCCCTGGAAGGATGCCGGGATGCGGCAGCCCGGGACCGAGGTGTGTGCACAGGAGACGTGGCAGCAAACAGAGGAGCAGGGGGGCTGAGTACCTCTGCCTGAGGCTGGCCACGCGTCGGGGTGACGGCCCTGGGCGCTCCGTGCTGTGCTCACGAAACCCCCGGTGCACAGAATCCAGCAGGAGGGAGGCCCTCCGGCAGCAAGCCTCCGCTGACCCCTCATCCGAGCAGGGCTTGGCAAACGGTGGCCACAGCCTCCTTTTGTCAATAAAGTTTTATTGGGCCGCAGCCACGCTCGTGTGTTGACATCCTGGCCGCGGCTGCACCAGACAAAGAGCCGGCAGTTGCAACAGAGACCGTATAGCCGCCAAGCCTAAAGTATTTATTATCTGGTCCTTTACGGAAAGGACCTGCGGAGCCCCGATTGTAAATACAGTATATGAGACTAGTTAGGCAAGCCTTGTGGCAGATGGCGGGTAGGTGGTCCTCACAAACCACCTTCTAAGGTAGGTATAATATTAGCTTCAGGAAAGCTGGGGTCAGCGAGGTTAATTCATCAGCCTGCAATCCCACAGCCAGGAAATGACAGAGCCCGGCCTGCGGTCCCCATCCGACTCAAAGCCCCCGCTTGGAACCCTTAGGTCAGGCTTTTTATTTTATTTTATTTTTATTTTATGTTAGAGTATAGTGGATTTACAATGTTGTGTTAGTTTCAGGTGTACAGCAAAGAGACTCGGTTATAAATATACATGTATCCATTCTTTTCCGGCTTCTTTTCCCATATAGGTTACTACAGATGTTTGATTAGCGCCCCCTGTGCTCTCCAGCAGGTCCTTGTGGACAGGCTTCCTAAAGCAGCCTCTCCCTGAGGTGCTGCTCTGCTTCTCAGATGCCCCACCGACCCAGCCCTGGGAGGCTCATTATACTTTGAATATTTTGAGAAATTGTGCTTTGAAATTTATGGAGCAAACAGAGTTCTCTAAATCCCCAGAGCACTAACAGGTATCTGAACAGCCTGTGTCAAGGGCAATTTCTATCTTGCGATCAGAAGCCAGTCTCCGTGTTTGTCACAGCCCCGTGGAAGGAGGAGGTCTGACGTGCATGGAGAAAAGCCAGCACAGGGGACTGGCACCCGTCAACTCCACTCGCAGCTCCCGTCCTAACTACACAGTGTCATGCTGGAGGAGCAGACTTGGAAAATGAGACACGAGGTGTGAAATGATCACAAAAGTCAAAGGGACAGAAAAATCAATGACTTTGAAAATACATCCTCTCCTGTCACGGCTGCCTTGCTGGCACCCAGGAGGGTGGAGGAGAAAGAAGGTTACAAGAGCCGCGTGGCCCTCGTCCGCTTTAACGCCACGCTGGCACGAAGGGGTGCGGGATCGTTCTCATCTACGAAGCCGGTTGGAAGGAGCCCAGCAGGGCACTGGCAAACCCGGAGGAGACATTCGGAGGCCTTGGCGGCCACGCTGGGCCCCAGGAGAAGAAGAGCCAGCAGAGATGGTACAGCCGCTGCCTCTCTGTAGGGACCAGAGAGGCTGACTCGGAGCTCATCTGGAATAACGGGCAGGCAGGGGGACCTGGACAGCTGTCATCTAACTACACCCCAGGTAGGTAGAAGAAATGCGACTCGGGAGGGGAGGGGAGAGATCAGCTAGGGGTTTGGGATGAACAGATACACACTACTATATGTAGAATAGATAACCAACAAGGACCTACTGGAGAGCACAGGGAACTATATTCAGTATCTTGTAATAACCTATAATGGAAAAGAATCTGAAGATGAATATATACATATAACTGAATCACTTTGCTCTACACCTGGAACTAACACAACATTGCAAACTAACTACTCTCCCCATTTAAAAATGGTTACAAGAAGAAGAAATGTAACTTTAGTTTCTCCATAACTAAACTTAATTACTGTCTTGAATCCCCTTCTCAACACAAGGTGAAAACTACCATTTTTCATTTAATCTAAGACATCATTCAGCATGAGATGCACCTATCTTTCGTGAACCACTACAAACAAAAATGCTGTCATTAAACTAGTGGACCCTTCGGTGTGTGCTGTGAACACAGTAGCCACACGCCACCGGAGGATACGGAACAGCTGGGTCTCATCAGAACTGAGACGTGGAGCGTAACATACACCCTGGATCGCTAAGACTTAGCGTGAAAGGATGAATGTAAAATATCTCAGTAATTTTGTTGTATTGATACGTTGAAATGAAATTTGAGATGGAAGGGGTATGCGTGGTCCCGAGAGATTGGAAGGCAGAACAACTTAATAGAATTTAGAAAGCTGGCCCGTGACAGGAGCAAGGTCTAATCCAAGCAGCTGGTCCCACAGCCCTCTCTCACTTTGCTGCGGTGCTTCTGTGTCACTGGCTGCTTGAAGGAGGCCACTAGGACACCGCCGAGCTGCCAGGCCCACCAGGCCACCACACGTAACGGTCGTCACGAGACAAATAATCAGAATCTGAAAACCAGCCACCCTCACCCTTCCCCACGGAAAAAGACATCTGGAAAAAGGAATCAGCACTGAACCTGGCGCTGAACACCCAGTGTGTAGCAGATTCTGGGCCAGTGTGACCCCGTGAATCCTCAACAACACCCTTGGGAGGGATCGTCACCCCCATTTGATACACAAGGAAACTGAGGCCCCAGGAGAATTGGACTGGATGAAGCTCATTGTGACAAAGCAGGGTTTGAGTTCAGGTCCTCTCAACCCAAAGTCTGTAATTGTTTCACCTAACCTTTCTGTTTAAGGAACAAAATGAATTCCAAGGATAAACACTGGGGCTTGCCCTAGGCAGAAGACATGGGGATATCCGCCATGAATTCATAGTATTTCCAAGGAAATGTCCTTCACTCTTCTACAACCCAACTTTGCTGACACACCATCGAGTACCAGGCCTCAGGGAATTCCACACAGCTATGAAAACCATGGCTAAAAAGACAAGCAATAAGATAGGAGAAAGTGCATGGTATAATGTTAAGGTCAACAAATAGGATAGAAACTGTATATTATAATTAAAATCTCTTTCTCATGTATGTACACACACATACGCATATATTACACATTTATATACATATGCACATATATGAGCCATACGTAAATACATAGATGACTTAAAAATATTTTAATATGCCAAAATAATTAGAACAAGCGATTATCTCTGCATGGTGGGAAAATGGGTGGTTTATATCTTATGATCTTACCTTACTTATCTTAATTGTACTTCATTTTACACATTTTTAAAAGGTCTATTGAATATAATTACGAAAAGCAAATTTTAAAAATATTTAGGAGGTCTTGTGCTCTAGTGGGAAGAGATGGGCTTTGACAGTGTGGCTGGTCAGAGAAGAAAATCCATGTCCTGCTTTGTGTTTATTCAATTATGTGATCCAGGTATGACAGGGGATCAGAGCCCCCCAGATATTCGCAGCAGTACAGGCTAGCTCATCACCCAGCACCCAGCAATGTCACCACCAACTGCCATCAAACCCTGTGGCAAGCACCTGGGGTCACATTATTGATTAGAAAGGCAAGGTCAGTGCCTGCTTCCTGTGCTAGCTATGCGAACTTGTGTACATTACTTGTTCTCTCTGAAGTTCCGTTTCCTCATGTGCAAAATATGTGCACGAGGTAATAACAGTGCCTACTCACTGAGTTATTGTAGTGATTAATTTAGGCAGTGAATGTAAATTATTTATCACAGAGCCTGACAAATAGTGAAATTGTTGCTGGTGTTATTGTTATTTTGATCTCCTCAGTCTAATATATCTAAATAATTAATAGAAGAGAACATTCACGGATGCTAAACATTGCAGACGGTTGCTTTCTCAGGGAAGTTTCATCTGCTTAAATTTTTTAGGTAAAATAAAACTATGTCTTTGTGGTGATGATTTGTTTTCAAGGCTCTCTAAACAAAACTCGGCAGGAATCCTCTTTCATGAAATAAGAAAGCCCAGGTCCCTATGTTTGGGATTTTTTTTTTTCTTGTTTCTGTCCTTCTGTCCCCACACGAGGGTCAGCACCTGCTGTCAGGACGCCTGCGGTTTATTGCCCCAAGGAAGCTGCTACTCATCCCGCAATGATTCTGGTGAGCATACACACAAGCTCTCACTAAACGGAATAAAGCAGCAACGAGTGTTGTAAACAGCTCGGTTCCTATTTGTTTTCTCTTCTTCACAGCTTTCTGCTCTCTTTGAACGTCTGCACTGTTGGTGTATCAGTTATCTGTTGCTGCAAAGCAAGCTCTAATGGCTCAAAACAGGAGCCGTGTGCTGTTCCTCCCACCGCGAGGGTCCGTCGGGCGGTTCCTCTGCTGGCTTCCGGGCGGCCTCCCGGGCTGCGTGCCAGCTGTGGAGTCACCCGGGCTGGACGGCTCACCTCATTCCCACAAGGACGGATGGGGACGGGGGAGGGGGAGGGAAGGAGGGATGGTGTGGGTGCTTGGCGTTAGCAGATGCAAAGTATTACATATAGAATGGAAAAACAACAAGGTCCTACTGTACAGCACAGGGAACTATATCCACTATCCTGTGATAAACCATAATGGATGGGCTTCCCTGGTGGCGCAGTGGTTAAGAATCCGCCTGCCAATGCAGGGGACACCGGTTCGAGCCCTGGTCCGGGAAGATCCCACATGCCGCGGAGCACCTAAGCCCGTGCGCCACAACTACTGAGCCTGCGCTCTAGAGCCCGTGAGCCACAACTACTGAAGCCCGCGCACCTAGAGCCCATGCTCCGCAACAAGAGAAGCCGCCTCAATGAGAAGCCTGCACACTGCAAGGAAAGAGTAGCCCCCGCTCTCTCTCAACTAGAGAAAGCCTGCGCACAGCAACGAAGACCCAACACAGCCAATAAATAAATAAATAAATAAATAAATATATAATTTAAAAAAAAAAAGACTAAGATGATAAATTAAAAAAAAAAACAACCATAATGGAAAAGAATATGAAAAAGAATGTGTGTGTGTGTGTGTGTGTGTGTGTATATATATATATATATATATATATATATATATATAAAACTGAGTCACTTTGCTGTACAGCAGAAGTTAATAAAACATTCTAAATCAACTATACTTCAATTAAAAAATGCCACAGTTTAGGGCTTCCCTGGTGGCGCAGTGGTTGAGAATCTGCCTGCCAATGCAGGGGACACAGGTTCGAGCCCCAGTCTGGGAAGATCCCACATGCCGCGGAGCAACTAGGCCCGTGAGCCACAACTACTGAGCCTGCGCGTCTGGAGCCTGTGCTCCGCAACAACAGAGGCCGCGACAGTGAGAGGCCCGCGCACCGCGATGAAGAGTGGACCCCGCTCGCCGCAACTAGAGAAAGCCCTCGCACAGAAACGAAGACCCAACACAGCCAAAAATAAATAGATAAATTTTTTTTAAAAAAAGAAAAACTTAAAAAAAAATGCCACAGTTTATAACGATAGGTGATAGACTATTAAATTTGCTGGGAGGCATCATTTATACTGTTTATGAAATGTGTCTCAGTTAAGAGCATTAGCCTTGGATTCATTTTACTCTTAACCGTACTCTTCAAAAAATTCCTGAATACAATACGGGTTTTTGCCACTCACAATGGAGAGGGAACATATCAGAGAAGAAAAGGAAAATAACCATCAGCAATGAACAGACCAGAAATTGTACGTGGGTGCCTGTGTGAAGCATTCATACAAAAAATAAGTATTGGGCATGTCCTGTGCACCAGGTATTATACTATCTGCCAGGGCGTTCGGAGGAGAGAAACACAAAGTCTCCGTTCTCTGGAGATCTCACAGAAGAGCTATACATAAGTGTCAACAAGTAGAACACTCTTCCTTGTTCTCTCGCTCCCATGACACCCGCACTGGTCAACACCGTGAAGCCAGGAAAAGCAAGGGGACACAGTGACGGAGAGTGATGTGCTTGGTCACCCCCCAGGGTCTGTCAGGAGGAGAGACAGGCTGGCAGATGGAAAGCGCGGGTCCCTGCTCTTAGGGACGCCCTCCCTGGAGGAGTGGGATCGCGGTACCTGAGGACTTTCCATTGGGAGGTGCGGTCCACGCGGGGTTCCATGCCAGCGCAGTAGAGGAAGGAGCGCCCGGCCAGGTGGGCGCCCAGGTGACCCCTGTGGGGCTCCCGTTAGCACAGGGGGCGTCCCCAGCTCTAGGGCGAGTGTCCTGCAAGGGTCCCTGACCTCTAGAAGCTTACAGTCCAGGGAAGTAACAGAACAACAGAATGTCCAGTTAGAGAGCGTGCGAGTGATTCAGCATCCAAACCACAGAGACTCTGGGTCTGTTGTGTGGACCTTGCACCTTGTCCACACCTGCTCCGACACCGGCAGCGTGTCAGTGGGTAAACCACGTAAGCTCCCAGGGGTCTCTTTCTCTGTACAGTCAGGCTACGGGAACAGCACCGACATTTGGGGTGGTGACGCTCAGTGAACCAGCCTCGGGGGGAGCCCAGAAGGCGCCCGGCCAGGTGCTCAGCCAGGTGTGTCCCAGCAAGCTGAGCCAGGCAGCTGAGGCCCGCCGCCAGCCCTCCAGGCAACAGTCCCCTAAACGGTCCTCACTTCCCGATGCAGACGCAGAGGGAAGGGGGTGGGTTTCAGAGGGGCAGTGGTGGCCGGGTCTGCACCTGCATACGGAGGGCATCGTGACCTCTCCCTGCGAGTAGGGCTGTAGGGGTGGGGCTGGTCCTCCCCAGGTGTGGTTGTCCCCTCGGCCATCCTCTGAGACTGGTGACAAAGCGACACCCCAGGACGGTTTATTTTTTCTCAAATAAAAGACTCCCGATTCCTTCGCCTGAAAACTGCTCTGCAGCAGCAGCCCAGTTGAATTAAAGGCGTCTCAGGGCTTCATTTAAAGAGAGAATAAGGGCTTCCCCAGTGGCGCAGTGGTTAAGAATCCGCCTGCCAGTGTGGGGGACACGGGTTCGAGCCCTGGTCCGGGAAGATCCCACATGCCGCAGAGCAACTAAGCCCATGCACCACAAGTACTGACCCCATGCGCCACAACTACTGAGCCTGCGCTCTAGAGCCGGCGAGCCACAGCTACTGAGCCCACGTGCCACAACTACTGAAGCCCACGCGCCTAGAGTTTGTGCTCCGCAACAAGAGAAGCCACCGCAATGAGAAGCCCGCACACCACAATTAAGAGTAGCCCCCGCTCACTGCAGCTAGAGAAAGCCGGCACGCAGCAACAAAGACCCAACGCAGCCAAAAATAAATAAATTAATTAATTTTTAAAAATAACTAAAATAAAGAATCAGGTTACGTTTTTAAAAAAAAAAAGAAGAAGAAAAGAAAAGAAATGCTCCTAAGTAGCCGAGAAAACCTCCAGTGAAGACGGCGAGGAGGACCCGGGGACGCCCAGTGGCTACAGCCAGGGACCCCAGGCGGCCCAGCACCGCCTCTGGGAGGCCTGATGCCTTTCCACCAGGCTTGCATTCATTCATTCATTCATTCACCCACTCACTCGTCCATTCATTCGTGGGATAATGAATGGACACTGAGGCATTCTGCCACACTTCGGGGGCACAGACATGAATTAGACAATCACTGTCTGTCTTGGGGGTTAGGGAATATCCCGGCTCCAGTCTCCTACAAATCTGCCCACCTCTCTCACGAGGCCAGTTATAAGTTCCGTCTTCATTATTCCTCCGGTAATGATTTTTTTAAGTTAACACGCCTTTTCATTTTTCTTGGATCTACTCAACAGACATTTCAGATACTAACTTGAGTAACTTTTTAGGGGATCGTATCCAGTCTCAGAGCCTGAAATGCTCTCCAAATACCAACAACTCCCAAACTGATTCTTCAGCACTTGGATTCTGGGCTCGTGTGTCTCCTGACATGTCTTTTTTTTTTTTTTTTTTGGCTGCACCTTAGTTCCCTGACTCAGGATTGAACCCGGGCCCTCGGCAGGCAGTGAAAGCACGGAGTCCTAACCACTGGACCACGAGGGAATTCCCCTGACATGTCTTCTTGAATGGACCTCAGAGTTAACATATCCGAAGCTGATCTCAGTCTTTTCCCCCCAAACCCCCCGCAGACCCCCATCTTGATGAATACAATCTCCTTTCTTCTATTTGTCCGACAAAGTCATCTTTCTCTCACTTCCCATGTTCAACGCCTCCGCAAATGTTGTCGGTCTCCTAACTTCGTCAGGTCCTGACCATCCCCACTGGTCTAAGCCACCTCTCTCTCTCCTGAGGAATATTCCAGGAGCCTTCTAACTGGTCTCCCTGCTTCCTTTCTCACCTGCCTTCTGCGTAAACAACTTGAAAACTAAAATCGTTCTAAACCCGGCACAGGATGAGCATTCAATTACTGTTTGCTATTGAATAAAGAATGTTGGAAGTCTCTCACAACCGAGCAGCCAACATGCACGTCCCGCGGGTTCAGTGCACTGGGGCCTCATCAACTGGATGGTTTCTTTTCTGAACTTCAAGATACGATAGTTCAACATGGAAAATCATACCACGCTTTGTTCCTAAATTCCGAAGAGCCCCGTCACTGCAGTAGTAACTCTGTCTCCTGTAGTCCTTTCTTGAAGGATGAGTGGGTCCACTCCCTCAAAAGGCGGTGGTACCACGCTGTGACCAACACCCACTTCACAGCCTCGGAAGGCTGCTGTGTCCTGTCTCATCCTGCCACTCATCACTCTGGCCCAGACCCACCGGCTCAGACCCACCCTCTGAGCCCCCCCTCCTGCTGCTGCAGCTGCAAACTTCAGGCTGTCAACAGCCTCCCTGGCTGTTTTCTAGCTCACTGATTCTCCCATTTCATTTTAAATCCCAACCGAATATCTGCTCGGATGTCTTGCCTGGGATTCTTTGGTCCCTGCCTCCATGCTGTATGCTTTTCAGGTTGTCATTATCACCTAAGTCAGTGGAAGAAGTTCAGGAGAGGCTTGAGATAAAACATACAATTCCTAACGAAGCTGTAAGGTGTGTTTTTATTGCCCCCATTACCTTCCTATCAAGAAGGAACTGTTTTTAAGGGATTAACAGATGATGCTGAGAATTCGGGAAAGTTAATCAATATATGTGATTTACTTTCTGGAAGAATTTATAGGAATTCTTCATAGTCTATAATTTTCAATATATGCCTGAATTATTACTGTAAGGGAGCAAACCTTGTTGTGTGGTTAGACACACGCTTGGGGTCGACGGTTCAGAGCCAACCCTGGCTCCCCCATGGACACAAGTTGTGTCACCCACTTCACCCAGCCGAGTCAGGGCAGAGCCAGTGCTCCTGAACTCAGTGTCTTACAATTCTTCACCCCCAAACTTTTAACCCAAATCCCTGGATATACGACCAGCAGCGCAGACAAGTTTGGCTACTGATGTTATAGGACATTTCTCTCCAAGCCCTCCTGCACTGTTGGTGAGAATGTAAGTTGGTGCAGCCGCTATGGAGAACAGCATGGAGGTTCCTTAAAAAATGAAAACTAGAGCTACCATATGACCCAGCCATCCCACTCCTGGGCCTATATCCGGAGAAAACCGTAATTCAAAAAGATCCATGCACCCCTATGTCCACAGCAGCTCTATCCACAATAGCCAAGACATGGAAACAACCTAAATATCCATCAACAGAGGAATGGATAAAGAAGGTGTGGTACATATATACAATGGAATATTACTCAGCCATGAAAAAGAAGGAAATAATGCCATTTGCAGCAACATGGATGGACCTAGAGATGATCACACTAAGTGAAGTAAGTCAGACAGAGAAAGACAAATATCGTGTGGTATCGCTTATATGTGGAATCTAAAATATGACACAAATGAATTTATCTACAAAACAGAAACAGACTCACAGACCTAGAGACTTGTGGTTGCCAAGGGGGAGGGGGGTTGGGGAGGGATGGATTGGGAGTTTGGGGTTAGCGGATGCAAACTATTCTATATAGGATGGATAAACAACAAGGTCCTACTGCAGAGCACAGGGGACTGTACTCAATATCCTGTCATAAACCACAGTGGAAAAGGATATGAAAAAGAATGTATGTGCAGTGTAACTGAATCATCTTCCTGTACAGCAGAAATTAACACAACCTTGTAAATCCACTATACTTCAATTTAAAAAAAAACAAACGGAGACCCTGCCGGCTAGGATGGAGGGGAGGAATGATTTCAAGCTTCATCCTAAGGTCATGCCCCCCACCCTGCCCTCGCAGCCCCACCAGACCCCACCACGGGACACGCGGCGCTGGCCACTGCTGAGAAAGGAAGCGGCCGTCTCAGCTCCCTCTTCTGCCAAACGCTCCCTGATCCCCCGTCAACGCCAAGGGTCAGCTGTCATCTCCTCATTTCTAGGGCGGGACGCAGCCGAGTGTCTGAACAGCCTGGAAGAGTCTGTGCGCCGGGCCGGCCGCAGGTCTGAGGAGCGCCCCGCACTTCCTGATCCCAGAGCCCTGCTTCTCCCGTGATGCCACCTCACGGCGGACCAGGGCCCAGGGAATAAACCGTGTCTTCTAAAAACTGAATAACAGACACACGAACAAGTGCGGTAAAGAAGTCACAGCTGCCCGTTCTGGCCCAGACCTTAGCTCGTTTGTGTGGCTTTTGTCAAGGGACGGTCAGGCTGCACAGCTTATCAGGCAGTTCCCCAGGAATTGATTTCCTGGCAGCAGAGACTTCAGCACAGAGAGAACCTCCCAGAACCACCTCGAGTTCCCGTTAGGACCCATGGGGGCAAGAGAGCTCCTCCTCCATCAGCAGATGTCGGCCGTCACGGAAAATAATTGTCCTCCTGACACGGTTGCCAAAAGCCACAGTAAGAAAAGGCCCTCGCACTACATTTATTCTTCGTTCAGACTTCCACAGCTTTTATAATTTTCTGCTTTACAGTATCAGTGCTCACTAATTCCACTTTTAGAAATGTCTCCTAGCTGTATATTAAGAAATGCACACAAATATTTACAAACTGTGATATTCATCACATCATTACATGTATTATCACAAAATGTTAATCTAAATGTTAATCATGGTTAAATAAATTATGATCATCAATAAGGTGAAATATAATGCAATTATTTTTAATGCTTTCAAAGTCTATTTAATGATATTTTCATGACTCCAGTAAGCTCTCTTACCTGTGTGCAAAAGAGGCCTTATTAGAGTGATGAAAATGCTCTAAAACTGATTTATGGTGATGGCTGGACAACAAATTAGTAAATTTACTACGTCACTGAATTGTCCACTTGAAATGGTGAGTTATATGATGTGTAAAATATGCCTGAATACAGTTGTGAAAAAAATGGCCAACTCCTGGGGCCCTAGGACATCACTCTCGTGCTCTGGTCAGAGCGGGGGGGTCACGAGTAAAGGGTCTGTGGGACTGTGGACCCGAGTTCCCCTCGCAGCTGTTGACATGGGGCCCCAGCCCCTCCTGTAATTGTTCTCCTGGCTCCACAGGAGGATACGTACTCGGACTAGTTCTCCTCAGTACCCGGAGCGATTCCCACGTTGGCTCCTGGACCCACTGAATGGGAAGGAAAACTTAGAAACCCAAGAACCCATTATATCATCAGCTATTTTGAAACTATCATCAGCTATTTTGAAACTATCATCAGCTATTTTGAAGTTGATGATATATGTCAATATTTTAATGTCCAGTAAGTGGATAAAAGAACAGAAGGGAGAAAGACCTTTACTAATAAAGTTACAAAGGCTCCTACAAGCTGCTCCCCCCTCCCCCTGGATTCAAATTCCCACAGACACCTGGCTGTATATCCCAGAAGAATTTAACAGAATGAGTGTGAAAAGCAAATATGTGATGTTTGAGATGTTGGCAAAATGACTGGGGTTCAAAACCTGATCAGTTTGACTTAAAAAAAAAAAAGCCCAATGACAAAACAAAACACACACACACACACACACAACTCGGGACCTTTTTAACTATAACATATACAAAGTTAGTTCTTTCATGTTATTTAATAGCTTTAAGTATCTCAAATTCAATTTTGCAAACATAAACTGAATTTTTTCCAATATTCAAATTCTGACCTTTGATTCCTCAGCCCAATAAGACCTTCAGCAGGAGCTCCCTTGTCCTTGAGCCACACCAAGTAGAAGTACCCTCAGGAGACAAGTCAGACAAATGTGATTTTCTTCTTTCAAGGGTCCTATTCCCTCTGATTGTGGGGGGGTGGGGGGGAGAATGTGTGTGACAAGGAAAGCTCTATTAAGTGAGAAATGCTATTCCTAAAATGAAAAATAAAAAACTTATTCTTGCATGGAGAATAATTGATTTAGAAGAGAATTTGCAGATATGAAGGATCGTTCCAGAAGTTGAGGTAGCAGAACTACTCACTGTTGCCTAATATCAAAGTCAGCTGACATCGTCGACTTCATCCTTTAGGGATAATGAATTTTTAGAAACCACATTTCTATATGTTACCGAATAAAATCTGAGGTGCCTCAAAACCCACTAAAAAGTTATCTTCACACAATCGGAACCGTGCAGAGACGCAGAAGGAAACACGATACCAGAAGAAGGTCATCGTCCTTCCTGTGGGCTTTTTTAACCAGAAGGAAAATTTCCAGGTGGATTTGAAGAACGTCTAGGCCATTGTCTTTGTTACCTTTTTCTCGGACCCTTTCCAGCTGTGATGGAATAAGCGGGTGGAGGTGGAGGGAGAGAGACAGACAGTTTTCAGTTTTGAGCTGACACCACGGTGCCCACTACTCTGTCTCTCTCCAAGAAGTTGTGAAATGGGCATCGATTAGAGGAATGGGAAGTCCTTTCCCCAGTACATTCTAGATTTTCATTAGCTCTCTCTGCTAATGTAGAGCACCGTGCACAGTTCCAGCCTGCCTGGGCCAGTGGCGGGGAGGTGACAGCGTCGTGTCTTCAGAAGGAAACTTCCACCGAGGGACGCTGTCCAGAGCCGCTGCCTGGAATGTCAACGGGGACGGAAAAGCCTTTTTCTCTCAAATCCAGCCTCCATCTTGTTCTTGCCCCTAATCCATCCTTCTTCTCCTGGGCCCACAACTGCACACACTGATAGACTCAGTACTGACGCGTGATGGGAGGTCACCTGCTGGTGAGCACAGAGGAAAGGGGATCCAGACAGGGGAGGAATGACACAGGTGCATCAGCCAGGGGTCATCGAGAAGACATTTCAAACAGAGGCATTGAACTTTGTGAATCGGTTATGCAGGCAGTAAAAGAGCTGAGGACCCAAAGCGTGGGTGGTCAGGCAAACCAGGTGGTTTGTCCCTCCTTGGGCCAGAGGGATGAGGGATGGGGTCCAGGATCCAGAGGCCAGAACTGCAGCCGGCCAGCAGGTGAGAGCTGAGCCCACAGAGCCGGGGCCTTCCCGGGGCGCCCAGGCCCATCGAGGGGACTCGGTCCCTGCCAGGAATGCCACAAAGCCGAGGGGAGGAGGGAAAACACCCTGGCATCACGCCCACCCCCCCACCTGCCCTCCAGTCTCGGGCAGGTGCCTCCAACTGGCTGAACCTGCATGAATGCCAGAGGCAGGGAGCCCTGGGGAATAGGATTCCCTGGGATGCAGAGCAGAACAGGGGGAGGACCAGTCCCAGGGCGAATAGGCAGAAGGCCAGCACATCTGCATTTGATGGGAAGGTGGGATGCCATGAGTTTGGACCAATGTAGTGAAGACAAAGATGTGTTTGTGTCACTTCTCATCTTCAGTGGCTGCCCATCATTTATAGCAACTGTGGTCAATCTTTCATCTTCTGTGCCAATTCTGACCAATTAGTAGGGGCTGCCTGGAGACACGTGTTTCAAAGGACTTTGAGGCTAAGAGTGGGCTCAGCGGAAAGAGCTCCGTGATCTCTTAGTGTCGTTTGGACTTGGTGCGGGCTGCGGTAGCGGGTGTGCCCTACACTTGCCCTTCATCGTCTGTGGGTTAAAGCCTACACTTGCTGCATCTTCTGCCATCACTGCTCCTATTCTCAGCTCCCCAGATGCAACCCCACAAGTGGGATCTCCAGAACCCCACGTCGAGGGTCACTAGCAATCAACAAGCCCCTGAATTTCCCTGATCTTCAGCCTCTCCTTCCCTGCCCCTGTTCCCTGCCTCACATGGACCAGGTCTTCGGGAAACACCAGCAGATGAATGTGAAACTGTTTTCCCCTATGTTTCTCCCTTACGTCTTTTACTTACTTTAAATTCTGCATTTGCATTTTCTCCCGTACACCTCTGCAATCTAGCGCTCTTCATTCACCCTGAATTTGAGGGCTTTTTCTCTGTTTGAATGTTTGTCACAGCGAATCCCTAGAATTCTTATCTGAGCATATGAAGAAACGGTCCCATTGATTTAGATGGGAAGCTTCAACTGAACTGGTTGTAAAAACATCTCAGAGCAATACTGAAATTTTCACTTTATTTCACCTTTAATGATCAATGGAAGTTTCTAAAGATTTTCTTTTCTCTCTTTTTTTTTTTCTTTTCTTTTTTTTTTTTTTGCCACTCTGTGCAGCTTGTGGGATTTTAGTTCAAACCGTGCCCCCTGCATTGGAAGCGTGGAATCCTAACCGCTGGACCTCCAGGGAAGTCCCTCAATGATTTACTTTTACTGTAATTGCTAGTTTAAACTCACAATCTTCATAACTTCTAGTTTCTCATAATTATGAAACAAGCAGTTGATCTGATTAGTGTACTTCCCTAAATATATTCCATGATATCCTCTTGGAATCCTTTTACATCTGCAAAAGCCCTTTTCACTCCCACCAGGATAGGGAGGTGAGGCCTGCAGGTGTGAACCCACCACTTTTTGGTTTCTGGTCCTGCAGATGTCTCCCCAAGGCCACTGTCCTTGTGAGTAATTTTTTCTGTCCAGATCTTGGTTTTTATAAGATTTTCTTTGTGATTCAGGATTTCCCAAAGAAGTTCATCCTACCTGGGAGGTGATAAACCCTTTCCACACGCCGCCCCAAATCCTTCTTTTCTCTTCTGGAACACTCAAATTCTAGCCAGTTCTTCTGAGTAACGTGAATATCCTCTCCTGCATTTTATGAAATAAATCCTTTAAAAATCATGTGTCTTGGCTCGAGAAACCTCTGTTTTGACCTAATCAAACCCCCTGAATTGCTGCTGGTCCTTTTTGTTGCCCGAAAGCTGTGACTTCTTTACCCGCTAAATTTCAGTGGCAGCCCTCTCCCCGCCCAAGTGTTTCGCTCAGCCTCCCCCCTCTGATGGCCACATCTGCTAGGTGAGGGTTTTGTAGTTTTGCTTTTTGTTTCCCTCTTGCCTGCCTTTGGCTCTGTGAGTTTTTTGTTGTTGTTGTTGTTAGACACTGCTAGTTGCCTTCCCTGTGTCCGCCTCGTTTTGTTGGGGGGCACTGGTGTGTGCCCCCAAGGCACCCAATTTCCCAGCCTGCCTCAGGAGGGAAGGTGCAGTCCAGGCCGGTGGGTGAGGGTGGGAGTGCTGGGTGGACAAGATCGCTGGCAGGTGTGCTGCCTCCCTACTCCTTCTACCCGCAGGAATGGTACCCGATGCTGCAGGCAGAGAAGCCACATTCTAAGCACAGGGAACAAGCCCGTCACCTGCTCTGCGCAGGTCACCAGAGCAACGGAAAGAGCCTGAGTCTCTGATGACATCGTGAATCTCTGGACTAGCCTTGGGATGCTGCCTCTGGTCGTCTCGTTCCAGGGGAAATGTAACCCCTAATTGGTTTAAGCCGCCCTAGATCAGATTTCTGTCATTCACAGCTGGATGTAGCCCTGAATTAATAGGCTCAGCTGTTACCATCTCTCAAGAAACCAGCCAGTGTCGGGAAGCTAGGCGATCTCCACTCTCCGAGCCGCAGTGGACAGTTGCCCCAAGTTGTGGGCCTCCAAGGAAGCGTCTCGGTGGCCAGTTCTCCCGTGATGTTAAGTACCAGCCCCGAGCAGCCCGAGACACTGACATAACAAAGCACCCTCAGCTAGCACGGGGAGGGGTCTGGAGGTGGAGGGGGCCTTAGGGATGAGCACACAGACCTCCATCCACGTCTAAAGCTGTGCTTCTCGGATCCAGCGGCCTTGATGGTCCAGCTGTTTTTGCTATTTAGAATCACTCACAGCACAACTGTGAACTAGATCTCCTTCTGAAAAATTCTCTGTATTGAAAAGTCCTGAACTCCTTAAGATTTCCCTGCTTCACATCAAAGCCACAGGCCCATCCTCATGAACTGCCTGGTCCTTTCAGAGACGGAAGGGAATGAGCTACTTTGCGGTCTGTTTGATGTTCTTCCAAAAGCATAAATTACCAGCTCAGCCCACCTCTAGCACCCAAGTCAAACAGACTCAGGGAAAATGAAATAGAAGCAGACAAAACCTCACCTCCTAAACCCTCCACCAAATACTTGGAAAGTGGAGCAGGAAAAAGGCTTTGTCTGTAAGGGCTACGGTTTGAAGAATTCATGCAATTTCTTCCTCTTCTGTTTTCTGAAGGCTTTTTTTTTCACTTCCTCAGTCAAGAAAGAAAGGCTGAGTGACAGCTGTTTCGTATCTCGCTCCTATAAACTGGAAATGGATTTTTAGTAACTCAGCAGAATTCTGTACCACAAAAATCGGTAAACCCCACAGAATGGGGGCGAGGTATTTGACCTGTTTAAGGGACGCGCTAAAGGATTAATGAAATACAGGGGCGCGCATCTCTGGCCTGGCCCTCTCCACCTGCCTGTCCGCCTGCGCAGGGACCCACGTGGGG
Source organism: Balaenoptera acutorostrata (assembly GCF_949987535.1). NCBI lineage: Eukaryota > Metazoa > Chordata > Mammalia > Artiodactyla > Balaenopteridae > Balaenoptera > Balaenoptera acutorostrata. The sequence goes on from NC_080075.1 coordinate 2,181,588, forward strand.
CCGCCTCTCTCTGTGCGCACGCGCGGGGCTGAGCTCGAACAGCTTTCACACCAGCCCCGCCCCCCATTCCCTGCATCTGGGCGGCGCTGGCCCCGCCTCAGCATCCCTCCCTCCACGGAGCCCCTCCCCCTCGGCATCCGGGAGCAGTGGGTGAACCTTCCCCGTGGCACAGGGCTGCGCTCGTTCCTCGCCACCTGTCCTCTGCCTCCACTCCTGGGGTCCCTGAGGATGGAGATGACACCCCACGGGAGCGGTTCTGAACTAACCACTTGAGTTCATCAGGATTGGCTGGGACAAGCACGCAGCGCTCTGCTCACCTCCTCGCTTTATCCGTCTTGGTCCACATCTACAACGCCTTCCCTCTGTCCTCTCCAGCTGCTCCAATACTAACCATCCGCTAAGAACAAGCTCGATTCCCACCTCCTCCGTAAAGCCCTCCAGGACTGCCCTGTGTTGATTCTTTTCCCTCTGAGATCCTACAGCACACTATAACAACCAGTTTTCAGGGGGAAATTCTTTGCCTCTCCTCCTGTGTGTTCATCTTTTCTCTCCGACTCGACTATAGGGTTCTTGAACAGAAATCAGTATGACTGACTGACTGAATATACTTTTCACAAGGAAGAAAAATCAACTTATGATTTTTTAACTTTACAGTAATGCGAAAGCAATACGCATTCAGTAGAAACTACTTCGACTTTTGAATTTTGAGCTTTCCTCGGGCCCGCAATATGGGGAAAGACACTTCCTCCCGATGCTGGGTTGCAAGCCCCAGCTCCCCACCAGCCATGCGACCGCACCAGGAGACAGCTGATAGATGCAACCATCACGGACCCAGAAAAGCACTCTGCTTTCCACTGTCAGTACAGTAGTCAATAAATTACATGAGATGGTCAACACTTTATTATAAAATAGGCCTTGCATTAGATGATTTTGCCCAACTATAGGCTAACCTAGGTGTTCTGAGTGCACTGAATGTAGGTGAAGCTAGGCAGTGATGTTTGATAGGTCAGGTGTATTAAATGCATTTTCAATTTATGATATTTTCAACTTACCATGGGTTTATTGGGACGTAACCCCATGGTAAGTTGAGGAAGATCTGTACAACAGAAGCATCAGCCAAGGAACCAGTAGGAGAAATAATGGTTTTTATTCAAAGACAGTCACGGAATTATTTTATCAATGTATATGAACTTGAATTATCTAAAAGCATATTTTATCTTTAAAACTTATTTCTTTTAGGTTAAATATTCTTAAAATTTCATTTAAATTCCAAATTGAAGGCAAAAAAAATTTTTAATGGTTGATTTTTCTGAATGAAAATGAACAAAAAAGTTTATTTTTCTGAAAATTATGACAGTACTTCTCAGTTCAAGGAAAATGATAAATTTTGTGAGGGAAATGAATTTGCAGGATCAGGATTATTAGGGTATTCTGATTTGGAGATTTTTTTTTTAATTGAGGTCTAATTGACATATAACATTAGATTAGTTTCAGATGCACAGCATAATGATTTGATATTTGTATATATTACAAAATGGTCACGACAATAAACCTAGTTAACATCTGTCACTATAAATAGTTAGAAATTTTTTTCCTGTGATGGGAACTTTCAAAAACTTATTCTCTTAGCATATCAAATATGTAAGATGGTATTATTAACTATAGTCACTATGTACATGAAATCCCCATGACTTATTTATTTTGTAAATGGAATTTTGTACCTTTTGACCCCCTTCCCCCAGCCCCTGCCTCTGGCGACCACCAACCTCTGTGTCTATGAGCTCTTTCTTTCTTTCTTTTTTATTCCACATATAAGTGAGATCATACAGTATTTGTCTTTCTCTCTCTGACTTACTTCACTTAGCCTAATTCCCTCAAGCTCCATTCATGTTGTCACAAATGGCAAGATTTTTTTTCCTTTTTATAGTTGAATAATATTCATATATGTAAAGAAAATGTTATATCTCTCTATATATATGTGTGCGCGTTTTCAGCCACTGGTAGACACTTAGATTATTTCTGCATTTTGACTGTTATGAAGCACGCTGCAATGAACGTGGGGGCGCAGAGATCTTTTTGAGCTAGTGCTTTTGTTTATTTCAGATGCAAACCCGGAAGTGGAAATGCTAGATCACGTGGTAATTCTATTTTTAATTTTTTGAGGAATCTCCATACTGTTTTCCACAGTGGCTGAAGAGTTAATTCAAGTGCAATACATGAAAGAGAGCCTCCTTCAGAGTAATCCGGTTGGCGGAAAATGAGAAGTTCACATACACACACATATACTGGCGCAAGACTTAGAGGGAAAATTATTTCTTTGAAGTAGTAAATGCCAAACCCTTTCTATAACTAGGACCGTCTTACAAACAAACGAGGAGCTCACCACAGTTTTACAGATGATGCAAGAAGACACAAACTCCTGGGTCCAAGACAAACGATTTTATCACTGAGAGCACAGCAGGCAGCATAACCATTGGCCTGCTCGCCTTTGTTCCCCGAACCCCAATCCTCACAGGGCCAGGTGAAGAGGCTCAGGTAACACCTGCATTCATCACAGGATGCATTGCAGGAACCCAGGTATTTTACGATGGGCATGAAGCCTGCCTGAGCTTTGTCCCAGAGGGAGACATGACCTTGTTTAGTGGTCACTGGACAGATCTGTCCTCGGCTCAGAGGAAGATGCTGCACCTTGCAAAGCTCTTCACTACTCAGACAGTTCAGAGCAAAGGCAGCCAATGCCTCTGCTTGCAGACACGAGACATTTGAGAGAGCCGTAAAGAGCTGTCTCCCAACAGCTACTTCAATTTTTCTCATAGCTTAGAAAACCCACTCCCCTGACCCCCTTCCCCCTTCAGTCACCACCCCTCACTCTCCTTCCCCCCCAAGGTGACCGTCTCTGAGAGTTTCCCCTTGCCCACCATTCAGGCACTTCCCAGGACGTTGCATCTTGGCTTTCACAGCTGCTCCTGAAGCCTGGGGACGCTTTGCCATTCTCAACCTGGACCCTCAGCAGCCTTCACACTTAGGACGCCTCTTTCCTACTGGAAGCTCTCTCTTCCCTGGCTTTCCTGAAATCACACAGCTGCACCCTTCCTCCTGACTCTGGTCGCCTCCCACCCCTCTTTTGGCTGATTCTCCTCTGGCCCATATGACACTCTGGATCTCCTCCAATGCTGGACCTCTCTTGTGACTCTACACTCTGCCCCTGGGTGGTTTTATCCACTACCACATCAGCGTCGTTGTCTAGGTGCTATTTCTTCCTATATCTTCATCTCTAACCTAGTTTGAGTTGAATATATTCAATTGCCCTCTTGACTTTGCCACTGCACAATTTTAACAGATCAAAATTGAACCCGGGCTTCCCTGGTGGCACAGTGGTTAAGAATCCGCCTGCCAATGCAGGGGACATGGGTTTGAGCCCTGGTCCGGGAAGCTCCCACAGGCCACGGAGCAACTAAGCCCATGCGCCACAACTACTGAGCCTGCGCTCTAGAGCCCACGAGCCACAACTACTGAGTCTGTGCGCCACAGCTACTGAAGCCCGCATGCCCAGAGCCTGTGGTCTGCAACAAGAGAAGCCACCGCAATGAGAAGCCTGCACACTGCAACTAGAGAAAGCCCACGTGCAGCGACGAAGACCCAATGCAGCCAAAAATAAAATAAATAAATAAATTTATTTTAAAAAAAAATTGAACCCAAGTACTTTCTTTTTTTCCAAAATTGTTCTGCCTCCAGTGAGCCTCACCTTGGTGACCAGAATCATCCCCTTAGTTGCACAGATTTAAAAAGAGGTGCCCCTTGCATGAGACACTTCACTCCCACAATCGGAAATTTCCCATGATATATTAATTCTGTTAGGATAAAACACTACCTCCACCAGCTGGAAAACTCTTGTTATAAAAACAGGAAAATCCATGCTGTCAGTGGTATAAATGCATCCTTTAGAAGCAACACGATCACTCACTAAAGCACACCTGGTCACCCTGAGGGACTGAAAAGTGACATCCCTGTGAAAATACTCTGCCGCATGTTATCCAGGCATTGGTCCTGCATGTTCACTTGACAGAATGAAATAATTAACCCAGCTACGTTCATGTTTATAAAAAAGGAAAAGAAAATAAGAAAAACAAGACCTTGTTAAAATCACACTCTTGAAAGCTTCCAGAAGTGAAAAGGAGCAGTGCCCAACATCCTTCTCACTGTGAAATTCATCGCAAAGAAAATGAGAGGTCGTTCATCCGTTCTCTACGTGATAGTTTGCATCTACTAACCCCTAACCATCCCAGTGCATCCCTCCCCCACCTCCCCTCCCCATTGGCAACAAGGTCCCTACTGTAGAGCACAGGGAACTATATTCAATATCCTGAAATAGACCATAATGGAAAAGAATACAAAAAAGAATATACATATATATATAAATATTATATATATATACAACTGAATCATTTTGCTGTACAACAGAAATTAACACAACATTGTAAATCAACTACACTTCAATTAAAAAAAAGAGGGGTCTCTGAGAAGAGGGTTTTTATCTTCTCTCCTTTCCCTGCCTGTCTCTTTCAAATGTAAATCTAGACACTGCAAACACAAAGCTGACTCTGAAAAACAAAATAAAAAGAGAGGGCCTGAAATGTCCCAGCTTGAAAGAGCAGCAGACAAACAGCTATGAGGATGCAGCTGTACAAACGCTGATTAAAAAGGCAACTTGAGAGAGAACAGCAATGTTCAAAACAATTATTAACACTGAAGGCCTAGAGACCATTGGATAAATCATAGCTTAAATGAAAGTCTCTTCCTGCAAATTCTAGCTGGATGTACTTGAATCTTCAGGAAATATTAAAATGCAAATCTCAGCAGGATTTTCTAGCATCTGCATCTGTGTCTCAAAAACTGCGGGACCTATTTTGAGTAACATGGAATATATCAATGAAGTGATGCCATCTTTGGAACTTTTTATTGATCCCATCTTGTCATTGCCCCAGAAATTAGATTCATATTCCACCCCTTTCAAATTTGAATACATCATTGATTTTTGTCTATATTAACATTAGGTATGTAATAGTATTTTATGAACATGTATGATGTCATTTAAATAATAATAGTATTATATATTATGAAATACAACTATCAAAGAGGAAATAGGATATATTGTAGCTCATCTGCAGAAGTTTGCCGATTTACACTTGGTTATGCTAAACCGCCACATTCAAGCTGGCCCTTTGCAAATACAGGAAATTGTTTGAGGTCGTCCAAGATCATTCACGACAGCCATGCTCAGACATGTCCATTCCGACAATGCACCTGCCTTCCTAACTGACCATGAAGAGATAACCATGCAGTAAAGGTAGGGTCAGGCACCACAATTAAAATTTCAACAACATGTCTACAAGCAATTTAACTATGGAATAAAAAGTGGGAAATAAGCTAAGAAAAAAGAGGCTGCACCAAGCACCCTGTGGTCATCTCAGAGTTTTTAAAGAATGAAATAAGAGCTCTACACAAGGAACCAAAGCTTCTAACGAGGACCAGTGGGACCTGACTTCAAGATGTACTGTAAAGCTACATAATCAAAGCAGTTTGGTGTTCGTGAATGGAACAAACAGATGGACAGGACAGGATAGAGAGCCTGGACACAGACCCAGTGACAAACAGTAGCCAACTGACCCTCGAGAAGGAGCAAAGGCAACAGAACGAGGTGTTGGGGGGGGGGGTCTTCTCGACAAATGTGCCAGAACAACCGGATATCCACGGACCAAACAACTATTAATAAGAAAGAATCTAGACACTGCCCTCACACCTTCCACAAAATTTAGTGCAAAATGGATCACAGACATACATAAAAATGCAATATTATGGGCTTCCCTGGTGGCGCAGTGGTTGAGAATCTGCCTGCCAATGCAGGGGACACGGGTTCAAGCCCTGGTCTGGGAGGATCCCACATGCCGCAGAGCAACTAGGCCCGTGAGCCACAACTACTGAGCCTGCGCGTCTGGAGCCTGTGCTCCGCAACAAGAGAGGCCGCGATAGTGAGAGGCCCGCGCACCGCGATGAAGAGTGGCCCCCGCTTGCCGCAACTAGAGAAAGCCCTCACACAGAAACGAAGACTCAACACAGCCAAAAATAAATATAAAAATAAATAAATAAAAATATTAAAAATATCCTGTGTCAGTAAGTTTACCATTAAAAAAAAAAATGCAACATTGTATAACTTCTAGACCAGGGGGTCCCCAACCCCTGGGCCACAGACCAGTACTGGTCTGCAGCCTGTTAGGAACTGGCACACAGCAGGAGGTGAGTGGCAGGTGAGTGGCAGGTGAAGCTCCATCTGTATTTACAGCCGCTCCCCATCGCGTGCATCACCGCCTGAATCACCCCCACCCCGTCTGTGGAAAAATCGTCTTCCACGAAACCGGTCCTTGGTGCCAAAAAGGTTGGGGACGGCTGTTCTAGACAATAACATGGGAGAAAATCTAGGTGACCTTGGGCTTGGCAATGACGTTTTAGTTACAACACTAAACACACCATCCATGAAAGAAAACCCAGATAAGGTGGATTTTATCCACATTAAAAACAGACTCCTGGGACCTCCCTGGCGGCGCAGTGGTTAGTAATCTGCCTGTCAATGCAGGAGACACAGGTTCGAGCCCTGGTCCGGGAAGATCCCATATGCCGCGGAGCAACTAAGCCCGTGCACCACAACTACTGAGCCTGTGCTCTAGAGCCCGCGAGCCACAACTACTGAAGCCCGTGTGCCACAACTACTGAAGCCCATGCACCTAGAGCCCGTGCTCCACAACAAGAGAAGCCACGGCAGTGAGAAGCCCGCACACCGCAACAAAGACCCAACGCAGCCAAAAACAAAAATAAATAAATAATTTATAAAAAACAAAACAGACTCCATTCCTTTAGGAAACACGAGCAACTGCATTATTTAAAAGCTCCCTGGCTGTTGACATTCCCTGTGGACTCCGTGCAAACAAAAGGACTGCGTAGCAAAGGGGGCTCTGCCGACCGTCTCCTGCTGCCGGGGTCACGGCCACTCAGCAGCCCGTGTTCAGGGCTCTGCTCTGCGGGCAGTTCTCAGGGCCCTACAGCCAACTCAGCGCATTCCCCACCTGGGTAATCAGTTTCTTCATTCTTCTCCAATTCCGATTCTCTTTGAAAAGGCTCATATTCTGTCCCCTGGCTCTCTGAAGCCGAGCTTTTCCCACCAGCATGAGCCCACGGACCCTGAGCTGGAGTCTCCGTTGTTGCCGCCCTGGGTCCCCGCCCAGCCTCCTCCACTCCCCGGGCGCCCCAGGCAGCTGACCTGGGGTGGATGCACAAGTGGGCGTCCTGGCCTTCCAGCTCAGCTGGCTGTACCATCTGGAGGTGCTGGCAGAAATCAGAGGAAGGAAGAAGGGCGGGCTTGGTGTATTTGTTCTCCACGTGTGTCCCTCTACGGAAGGCATAGCCTCTGTCAGACGGTCCTGTCCACGGAGCTGCCTTCCCAGGTTCTGGAACCCTCACCTTGCTCCTCTCTGGCTGTTGATAGCTTAGAGGCTGTTACACTCTCCTCAATGATTTCTTTTTCTTCTTTTTAAATTGTGGTAAAATCCACATAACAAAGTTTACCATCTTAACCCTTTATAAACGTACAGTTAGTTCAGTGGCAATAAGCACATTCACGTAACTGTGCAACCATTGCTACCATCCGTCTCCAGAATGCTTTTCATCTCACAAAATGGAAACTCGGTACCCATTAAACATAACTCCACAGTCCCTTCCCCAGCCCCGGGCACCCACTCTTCCCATTTCTGTCTCTATGAATCTGGCTGCTCCAGGGACCTCATGTAAGTGGAATCATACAGTATTTGTCTTTTTATGTCTGGCTTATTTCACTTAGCATAATATCCTCAAGATTTATCCATGTTGTAAAGAACATGTGGCATATATATATATATATATATATATATATATATATATATATAATGGAATACTACGCAGCCACAAAAAAGAATGAAATAATGCCATTTGCAGCAACATGGATGGACCTAGAGATTATCATACTAAGTGAAGTAAGTCAGACAGAGAAAGATAAATACCATATGATATCACTTATATGTGGAATCTAAAATATGACACAAATGAACTTATCTACGAAACAGAAACAGACTCACAGACATAGAGAGCAGACTTCTGGTTGCCAAGGAGGGAAGGACTGGGAGTTTGGGATTAGCAGATGCAAACTATTATATAGAGAATGGATAAACAACAGGTCCTACTGTACAGCACAGGGAACTATATTCAATATCCTGTGATAAACCATATGGAAAAGAATATAAATAGAATGTGTATATATGTACAACTGAATCACTTTGCTGTACAGCAGAAACATTGTAAGTCAACTCTACTTCAAATTTTTTAAAAAAAAGGAAAAACAAAAGATTTATCCATGTTGTAGCAGGTGTCAGAATTTCTTTCCTTTTTAAAGTTGAATAGTATTCCATTGAATGTACAGACCACATTTTTTTTTTTATCAATTTGTCCCTCAATAGACACTTGGCTTGCTTCCACATTTTGGCTACTATAAAAAAAAAAAAAAAAAACTTACTGATTTCTGAAGCCCAGCCTCTATCTTTGAGAGCAATTCCTGTATCAAACTTTCCTCAGTTACCAGCGAGCAAGCCATCTCTTTTCTACTGGGACCCGGACTGACACAGAAGCAGTGGTAGCTAAGCCAGCCTGCCTAACGGTCCTGCCAAGGAAGAGAGAGCTTACAAAGTACAAATCACAAGTCAGAGAGACATCAACGGGCTGGATGATGTATCCAGATCAACCAGATAAAACTTAATACAAATAAAAGTAAACCTCTTGCTTTATGTTAAAAAATTAATTACACACCAACTACTCAACAGCATTTCACTTTTTAAAGAAATTCTTGGAATTGCTCTAGAGCAGTGGGCCTCAACCAGGGGCGAGTGTGTCTCCCAGGGGATACTTGGCAACGTCTGGAGACATTTTTGGTTGCCGCAGGTAGCGGGTACCACTGGCGTCTAGTGGGTAGAGACTGAGGATGCTGCTAAACGCCCAAAAACACCCAAAGCAAGGAATGATTTGCCCCCAAAGGTCTGTGGCACCAAGGCTGAGAATCACCGTCCTAAAGTACAAAATAAATTCAGAACCAAGAAGGAAGAAGTTTTCAACTTGATGTTGAGAACCAAATTTCTAATTTTCTAGATGCCTCAGCAAGGGGGCAGACTCCATCATAAAGCCATGCTTGAAAACAGCACAGAAGAAGCCAGGCCTCCCATCTGGGGCGTGAAGGGGAGGGGTTGGGCTGGAAAGAGGTCTTGGGGGGCAGCTGATGGAGATCTTCCACTCTGGGACATCCTACTGCTTTAGACTGGCCAGGTGCTATGAAGACCCCTTGCGTCTAAGATCAATAGTGGTTTACAAAGCCTTAAGAATAGACAGATTTTTCCAACATCTTATTACAAACATTTTTAAACCTACGGCAAAGTTGAAAGAATTTTACAGTGAGCACTTATATATCTACCACCTAGATTCTACCATTCAGATATTTTTAAGGAAGAATTTTTCTTATGTTTTTCACATTTTCCTGCTGAAAAAGTGAAACGTCAGTGACTAGACGGACTTTTAAATGACGCAATGGTGCATGTTCCTTCAAGGAAATAGAGAATGATGATTATTCTTGACATGGAAGTTTTACTCAAATGAAATGACAAAATAAACTCAATTCATGGATTGTTTTAAATGGCATATTGTTAATATTCATGTATTAGCTCCTCATTCTTCTATAAATTCATCAGAGTTATTAAGCTTATCAAATACAGTCAGCCCTATAAATACACGTCCAAAGTATAGCTCTTTGTTAAAATGGAAACTCACCATCAGCAAATTCTGATTCCATGCTCACCGCTCACTGACCTTCATCACTGGTCAGTCAAGTTTTGATAGTAATCAAAACTACAGTCAGAATCAGTAGCATCATTTTCTTTGTTCTTTAGCATTTCCATAACATTTTGTGTTTTCAAAGAGCAATACAATCAGCTTTTCTCCTAGTCATTCAAGAGAATAATCTAGCTAAATAGACATTTCTCCAAAGAAGACACACAAATGGCCAAAAAGCACATGAAAAGATGCTCAAGGTCACTAATTACTAGAGAAATGCAAATCAAAACTACAATGAGGTATCACCTCACACTGGTCAGAATGGCCATCATCAAAAAATCTACAAACAATAAATGCTGGAGAGGGTGTGGAGAAAAGGGAACCCTCTTGCACTGTTGGTGGGAATGTAAATTGATGCAGCCACTATGGAGAACAGTATGGAGGTTCCTTAAAAAACTAAAAATAGAACTACCATATGACCCAGCAATCCTACTCCTGGGCATATACCCGGAGAAAACCATAATTCAAAAATATACATGCACCCCAATATTCATTGCAGCACTGTTTACAATAGCCAGGACATGGAAGCAACCTAAATGTCCTCAACAGATGAATGGATAAAGAAGATGTGGCACATATATACAGTGGAATACTATTCAGCCATAAAAAAGAACAAAATAATGCCATTTGCAGTAACATGGATGGACCTAGAGATTATCATATTAAGTGAAGTAAGTCAGCAAGTGAAAGATAAATACCATATGATATCACACTTATAAGTGTAATCTTTAAAAAAAGGGTACAAATGAACCTATTTACAAAACAGAAGTAGAGTCACAGATGAAGAAAACAAACTTATGGTTACCAGGGGATAAGCAGGGAGAGGGATAAACTGGGAGATTGTGACTGACGTATACACACTACTATATATAAAATAGATGACTAATAAGAACCTGCTGTATAGCACAGGGAACTCTACTCAGTACTCTGTAATGACCTATATGGGAAAAGAATCTAAAAAAAAAAAAAAAAAAAAAGAGAGAGAATAATCTAGCTGCATTGCATCTTTTCTCTGCAATGTAGAACCACAATGACTTGTAATTCCAGATCCTAACAGATACTCAGAAAACATTTTTAGTTTTTTCCTCCAAAATGCAGCAATCTTAAGAAAATTTACTTTACAATTAAAAGGTTTCTAAATGGAACCCTAGGCTATTAGGAGATGTTGTAGAGATTAATTTAAATGTAGCCCCACCCTATAGGACCATTTGGTGTGCTTTCACACACATATATTTTAGGAGGCAATTCTCGTATTGGGCTTCCCCCGCTCCTTCTTTTCAGACCCAAATCCCCACCTTCAGGAATATTGAACATGCAAGTCCAGTGTCAACAAAAATATTAGTCATCAATCTAAGAAAGAAAGGGAGAATTTTATTCGAGTCAACCTGAGGATGATAACGAGGGAGACAGTCTTTCAGAAGGCCCTGAGGACTGTTCCGCCCATTAGAGGTCAAAGCACAGTTACACAAGCTTTTGAGACAAGGGGTCATATGTCAAATGACAGATTATTGAGTTTATACATTCGAGACCTACAGGTACAAAGAGTATGCATCATCCTGGCCCCTTATGAGACTAAAGAGGAAGATTATCTCCTAAGGAGTTGTGACCCTTTATGAGATTGAGAAGGACTGTTATCCCCTAAGGAGGTCTGGTTAATGCAGATGCACAGTATACACTAAAGGGGAGGGGGGGAGGCCCAAATGGGCAAAGAAAACTGTTTTAATTTCATAAAATATGAATTTTATTTCATCAGCAGAGAGAAATTTGCATTTGCCAAACTTTTCCCTTCCACTTCCACCCGCTCTCCACCATTAGGACACGTGGTCATTCACCTCACTGATTCTAAAAACACTGACAAACAGTGAATAGTCCTGAACAGGAATGTCAGATTTAAGGAGGGTAACGACTCAAGGTCAGGTTTAATTTACTGAACTTTCAAACAACAGTTCCAAGACCTGGTACCTAAGGGAGAATTGCCACAGGAAAGGACAATTGAAAACATCTCTTAAAGAAGCAGAAGCACGGGTCACAATCATCAGAGCTCCTGGAAAGGACAGAACAATTTCCTTAGCTTCAGAATGCCAACTCCACAGATCAAATCAGAAGACTTCCAGAAACGAGTGCAGACTCCAGGTATCATTTTATGTGCATCAACTACTATAATTTTAAAACAGTTTTATAAAAATATGTGAAGACTTATTGAGGGGTTAATCGAATCCTCCAGCCGCCTCCCCCCCAAAAAATACCTATCTTGAATGCACAAAAATGGTAACTAAAAGCAAATCATCCATTGTGCCTATGGTTATAAAAAGGAGAGGGGCCAGGACGATGCAGCTCTGTCGGGTACATACTCATTCGGGGACGGTGGAGGACTTTATCACCCCTCCGCGAATCCTCTGCTTCTCAGACAAACTGTCACTGTAACTCATGGACGGTGTGAGTGAAAACGAACAGGAAATACGTCGGCCCAGCATTAGTAATTTGTGCACTTAAAGTAATTTGAAGTTGAGAACACTTCACTCCATCCTGCCTCTTTCATATTTATCACTAGACTTTGTAAAGATCCATATACCTTATAGATATTGCAGACGCCATTTTATGCTCCTTTTCCAATGACAAACGGTTTCTCCATTTTAATGTGCTCTGCATAGGTAGGCTTGACGATTGGGCGGATTTTAATATGTGTTAAATATTTACACATGCACATTTGCATGTACATAACATATGTGTTTTCCATACTGGACTGAACTGGAATTTGCATGGCTTCTTTGGAGCACATTGCTTCTGATTCCTACTTTAACATTGGTTGACTATGTCTGGTATTTTCCTTTTTAAGTTATTTTTGAGACAAAGTCAACACAAATGACATTTAACTGGGCCGTTTGTACATTGACATTTTAAATTTTATGTTAGATAAGAGAAAATGTTATGTGGAAATTAAATAAGGGAATTTTGTAGTGCAGTGAGGCCAAGGACTGTCGGTATCAAATTGAACCTTGTTACACGAGTGATCATATTTCCCATTTCAGCTCTGAGTCTCTTGACCTTACTCCATCAGTTATGTGGTCGTACACAGTGACCAAGACTCGGCCGACAGCACAAAAGAGCAAGTAATGACCTGCACAAGGACTTAGCCTTGGGTTTCACTGTGTTTGATTTCTTCAGTATCTTCGTTTTATGGAAAACAGGTAGGTGTTTACTTAAATAATGTAGATTATAAATACTTGCTAAATATTAAGATCCCACCTTGCAATATCAAAGCGATTTGACAATGTAAATTTCAGTTCCAAAAGGAGGCATCTGCAAGCTGTCATGTAATTCACCCCCAAAAAGTGACCCCAGTCACTCAAGTCCTTGGATCTTTCTTCTGGGCAGCCTGGGACCAGCGTAAGCCATCATGTGGACATAAGTCTGTTAGCAACCAGCGTGAGCGGCAAAGATGTCGTGTCTGGATTGCTGGTGTAAGTCTTGCTGGTTAGAACAGATCCACACCAACTGCTGAGCCTAGAAACCCAATGTTGAAACGCCAAGCCATGCAGATTTCATCAGGTGAAAAGTTCTAAGAAAAACACGTTACATTTATGGCATTTAGTCTCTTGCCCTGATTTGTGACATGGAGCGTCTATTGCTCCTGCCATTGCAGTGGTTCATTCATTCTTTTTAAAGCTTCCTACAGCATGGATTTCCCAGGTGAGTCCTTTTCTTTTCCTACAATCAGAAGCGCACAGTCTTCAGTCATGTTCGTTTTCAAATTGCTGAACTCCTTTTTCCATATCATGATGTTCCTTGACATTTACAAAAAGGTGGCCTCAGTGGTGACCTCCTGGTGGGGCCAGGAGCAGCCCCACCCCAGGGGGACGGGCACAGGTGTGGGAGAAGATCTCAAGCCCCAGGTGAAAAGGAGGAGCATTGTCTAAGGGCAGACGGCGGCAACAAAACAGAGAAAAACAAGTACTGAGACTGAAGAGCCTGGCTAGGAAGTTGCTGCCGGCCATCACATCACAAATAAAAGGAGAGTCCAAAAGGGAGAAGATTCCCCAAAGAAGCAGGAGGTGGCGGGGGCGAGGGGGGTTGTTGGTGGCTCAGACAGTGCTCTGACTCTTCTCCCCTACGTGATGCCTGGTGTGGATGTGGCAGCGGGCAGCTGCCTGGAGAACCACACGGGATGCTGTGAAATGCTTACGAGGAGGCTCTGGACCACCAGCTGCCCTTGGAAGAGGTTCCAAACGGCTGTCGGTCAGCGTGGCCAAGCAGCAGGCTGGGGCTGTGGTTTCTGTGTCTGACGCCAGCCATCCTCTGCCAGCCATCCCTCCTTGACCTTCCCAGAAAGCACGTCCACTGACTCCATGACATCGGATCCCGGGGGTGACTCTTTATTTCCAACGTGGGTGCTACAGCCCTGACAATCGGGAAGATAACTGAGGAGTTGCCCAGAGTGGTCGGCGTGCAGGCAGAGGCCAGTGGACCCCAGACAGAGAACGGGAGGCTGTCAGCCAGCGGGTCCTGGCCTCACCCCTTCTTCCTTAGAGACCCGGGTCCCTTTGCACGGGGGCAAGGGTCACTCAAGCGTACCTTGGCTTCACCTGCATCAAGTTCACGTGGGGAAGTAAGGGGGACACTTTGTTAGGCTGCATGTCGCCAACAGAGGTCTCTGCTGACCTCCGCAGTGATGGTGGGCAGGGTCCTTCCTCACCTGGGTGGAGCCGGTCCCGGAAGCCAGTGTGACCGTCCAGCATGCCTGTCATCCACCCCTGGAGTCCTCCCTCTCTGTTCCCTCTAACTCTCTGGGACCGTCCACTTATTCACGTCTGGTGGTCTCCTCCATCCCTGGAAAGTTAAAGTCTTGCCCCCCACTTGTTGAATTGAGTCCTGAGATGCTGCCCCACGCTAATCAGCACAGGCTAGGGAGGCACCACGAGGGACAGGCCTGAAGGAGCTGTGCGTATGCAGAGCCATCGTCCTGCGTCCAGACACGCTGCCATGGTGACAGGACACTGCCAGCCTCCCACCTTCTCCATCCCTGTGACCCCAGGGGCCAGGCCCCTTCCTGGTCATGAAACGTGCTTGATAACTATAAACCGAAGGAAGGAATGAGTCAGGTTTCTTTCCAAGGAGCTGTTGCATCTTATTTCCTGATGCATCACTTTTTTATAAAATGAGAGGACAGCACCCAGAAATTTCAAAAGGCAAAGAGAAAACGTTCATGATGTCTTTAGACCATCAAATAAGACAATGATGAGGCACAATTACAGAGCATATTTGGACTTCAGGCCGGGACCTGTTTTCCCCAATGATCTCTAAGCAACGTTTCATGCTCCCCTGATGAGTATGACCCCAATTACTGCCCAATCTGGAAAGAGTGTCACATTTCTATGCTGAATTTTCTTTTGTTGCAAACACCACTTGGAATCTTTTCTTATCCTTCTCCCAGGAATAAAAACCTACAAATGAAAAAGTGAGCACAACTTTAAAGTTGCTCTCAGTGGCGTCTGAATCAACTTGCTGGAGGAGAAAACAAATATTTCTACCCATCGCATCGTCTGCCATTTCATGGGTACCCATTTCCAGAGGGAGCATCAATTTGTATCCATTCAACAACTGAAGCCAGGTGTATTTCAGAACCATTGTTGAGAATATCAGAAAATAAAGTAAAAATATGGATGTAATCATTACATCAAAAGTAGCTGGGTATGGGCTTCCCTGGGTGCAGCGGTTAAGAATCTGCCTGCCAATGCAGGGGACACGGGTTCGAGCCCTTGTCCAGAAAGATCCCACTTGCCGGGGAGCAACTGAGCCCGTGTGCCACAGCTGGTGAGCCTGCGCTCTAGAGCCCGCGAGCCACAACTCCTGAGCCCACGTGCCACAACTACTGAAGCCGGCATGCCTAGAGCCCGAGCTCTGCAACAAGAGAAGCCACCACAATGAGAAGCCCGCGCACCACAATGAAGGGTAGCCCCCGCTCACCGCAACTAGAGAAAAAAACCTGTGTGCGGCAACAAAGACCCAACTCAGCCAAAAATAAATAAAATTAAATTAATTAATTTTTAAAAAAGTAGCTGGGTAGGGAGCCTAGAAAAGTTCTCAGAGGGAAAAAAAACCACAAATTTATTACTCATGAAAGCAAATACCATACTCCTGGGAAAAGGTGTTTATTCCTATTCTGCGTGAAAATAGAGTTTTGTTGAAGAAACAGGAATTGAGAATGAGGCATTGCAGTGAAATATCTATTCCATAAAAATCAATGCCTCATTAAAATCGTAATGGTGTTTCTTAAATATGACTGCACATCTGATTTAATTGTAAATTGATATAGATTGGAGTTAACTGTAATTCGATGTGGATAAACTTGAGAGCCTCATGTCAGAAAAGGAAGACCCCACTGGCCTCCAGCGCCGAGGACTAAAGTCCTAACTCCTTTCAGACAAAGGCTGAGGAGGGAGGTTGGGACACCCTGCCCCCCACCCCGTCAGCTCAAGGAGGGGTCTGCAAGGGGAGAAGTGGGAAAACAAAGCAGGCTCTCCCTTTAAAAAAGGTCTCAGACAGTCACTGAAACAATTAATACGTTCTTTAAAGTGTGTGAAGTAGAATATTCATTACTATTTGTTTAATGCTCAATTTGATAAATTCATATATTTAATATAAAATTTAGAAAACCAGTGTTTCTTGAGAATATAAACATTGATTACAAGTTTGATCAATTTTATGTCTAAAAACAGGTCAAATGATAATAACCAATTTTGCAAGGCATATTCGTTTCAGTAGCTCAAACACCTGAAGCATCAGAAAAAAGAAACATAGAGTGACTACAAATGACTGTTTCTTCACTTATACTCAAAATTATTTTAAACTGTCAATGCCATGGATTTACTTCATTTCTTTATTACTTCTGTTACTATTTGTATACGTTCCTAGGGTTACTGATATATTTATTTTGCTCTTTTCCCAGTGGTTAAGCGGTAATATTTTTGATTCCTCCCTGGTCCTGCCAGATCCCAGAGACGAAGAATTCCTTTTCAGGCCGGCACTGGCGGGGAAGCCGAGGTCCCCGGGGCACCAGACACAGCTTCTTCCCCCAAAGAAGCTGCAAATCATCAACGTGCATTACCTTTCCACAAAAAAATTTCAATAAGAATTTTTCTGTGTGGTAAGGATATTTAACATGCGATCTACCTTCTTAATGAACTGTTAAGTATACAATACAGAATTGACAACTACGGGCGCAGTACCGTACAGCCGATCTCTAGAACCTACTCATTTTACGCAACAGAAACTTTAGACCCATCGAGTAGCAGGGACAGAAGAATGGGGATATTTAACCCTTTGTACGTGGACTTCAGTGACGTGGGGTGGAATGACTGGATCGTCGCCCCCCTGGGGTATCATGCCTTTTACTGCCACAGGGAATGCCCTTCCCACCCCACCCCCGGGCCGATCACCTGAACTCCACGAACCACGAAATCGTCCAGACGCTGGTCAACTCAGTTAACTCTAAGATTCCCAAGGCGTGCTGTGTCCCAACGGAACTCAGGGCCATCTCCATGCTGTACCTTGACGAGAATGAAAAGGTGGTATTAAAGAACTATCAGGACATGGTTGTCGAGGGTTGTGGGTGTCGTTAGCACAGCAAAAAATAATAAAATAAATATATATATATATATTTTAGAAAAAAAAATTCACTTTTAATGTAATTTAACTCACTTTTAATTCTAGACTTTCTCCCTAGGTCTTAGGTGTTTTTTGTTGTTTTCTTTTGTTTTTTTTCACCAACTCTAGTCACATTCTTCCTTGTAGTAGGTGGAATAGTAGCCCCCAAAAGATACATCACGACCGCCACTCCTGGAACCCGCAAATGTGACCTTATTTGGAAAAGGGGTGTTTTCAGACCCTTTTCGGTTAAGGGTCTTGAGATGAAGAGATCATCCTGCATTATTCAGGGGCGCCCTAAATGCGGGAACAAGGGTCTTATAAGAATCACTCAGGGGAGATCTGACAAAAAGAAGAGGAGGGGGCCATGTGACCACGGAGGCAGAGATTGGAGTGATGCGGGCACAGCCAAGACTCTTCCCTACAGCCCTCAGAGGGAGTGCGGGCCTGCCGACACCTGGATTTCAGACTTCGGGCCAAGAGCACCGCAGAGAACCAGTGTCTGCTGCATCAGTTTGTTACGGCAGCCATAGGCAGCCAATACACCCAAAGGTGCTTTGTAATTAATTTATTTATTTTTATTCTTTTTAAAATTATTACATTAGTTTCAGATGTATGACATAGTGATTTTATGTTTTCATACATTACAAAATGACCACGGCAATAAGACCGGTTACTACCCACCACCATACATAGTTGTTAGCATATCATCTTCTACATTCCCTATGTGTACATTATACCCTCATGACTTATTTATTTTATAGCGGGAAGTTTGTACCTCTTAATCCTCAACTTTCAAAACATTTCTTGGCCTGTATCACACGGTCTTTAGGATGCACTGTTATCTGTAGTCTGCACAAATTACTAAAAGCTACGTAGTTCTCATCAGTATTTTATTAGGATTAGTAGGACCACAGAGGGGTTCCTTTCCTGGCAAGAGGGTGAAGTCTCCCCCTTAGCGTGTTGAAGGGACTCGTCTTCTGGGAACGCGGTGCCGCCTATTTGCAGTTGATCACAAGTCAGCTACTCCTTCCTGTTTGAGGTAACAGTACCTACCTCTTCCTGGCTTTCTTGGCTTGTTCGCAGTTCTTTGTGTTTCTTCTTCCTTCCACACATAGATAGAAGCAAGTACATATTCAATTCTTTTTTTTTTTTTTTTTTTAATTTTATTTATTTATTTATTTATTTATTTTTGGCTGTGCTGGGTCTTCGGTTCGTGCGAGGGCTTTCTCTAGTTGCGGCAAGTGGGGGCCACTCTTCATCGCGGTGCGGGGACCGCTCTTCATCGCGGTGCGCGGGCCTTTCACTATCGCGGCCCCTCCCGTTGCGGGGCACAGGCTCCAGACGCGCAGGCTCAGCAGCTGTGGCTCACGGGCCCAGTTGCTCCGCGGCATGTGGGATCTTCCCAGACCAGGGCTCGAACCCGTGTCTCCTGCATTAGCAGGCAGATTCTCAACCACTGCGCCACCAGGGAAGCCCCATATTCAATTCTTTATAAACACAATTAATAGAAGAAACACAACCTACATTTTTAACATCACTTATTTGTTAAAATCTGCAAAATAATTAAAATCATTTCATGATATTCGTCCTCCTTTTGTGTTATTACAACTGTCTGTCCATATTATCTTCGCCAACTCTTCTCTTCTGAGTATGGTTGTGAATCGGTTGTTTGGGGACAAATCTCGTGCCTCTCCACTGCAGCCATGACTGTGCTCAAGGCCCAAGGACCACAGCGGCCACGGCAGCCCTCCAGGCTTTTCCTTTGTGCCTTCAGCACAGCCCCTTGCTGTTGGGCCACGACATCTTCCAGACTCTTCCTGGTTTTTCCTTGCTAGAAACGTGGAATCAGCTGCCCTACGAGAAGTCCTGGTTCCACATGTGGAGAACAGACTAAGGCACAGGTGTTGGCGAGCAGGTGGTGGCAAAGGTGCTCCTGGTGCCTTGGGACCTTGTTACGTACAGACAGGCTGGGAGGCACGCATCTCGTTCAAGTCCCACTGTGCACTGATGTTTCCCGTGGTTCCTCATCCCTCTGGCCCCCACGTCCCTCCTCGGCCTGCTCCACTTTGCTCAGCGCCCTGGGAGGCTGAGCGCTGGGGACCAGCGGGAGGGAGCGGGGCGTGGGGTGTGCAGGGGTCAGGGTCTCCCTCCCCTCCTCATCCTCCACTCCTGTGCCGCAGTCCCAGCGGAGGCTGCGGGCTTGGACGGTGCCCGCCCCGTGAAGCCAGGGAGACCCTCGGGCCCTGGGGTGGTAGCCGCTCTGAGTCTCTCCCTACTCTTCGCAGATTCCCTTGGCTCTGCCCACCCCTCTCTCTCTCTCCTTAGTTAATACTTTGGAGTGGATTTTTATTTTCCCATTGGGATGCGGAATAAGATGCCAACTTAACCCATTGTGTTCTCATATACCGCGGTTTTCTTATAGTAGAAGGCTTCCTCGACTCCTAAAATTTACTCCCCCTTGACAGAAAACATGTTCTCATTCTTTGTTCCAGGGTGAGGCATACAATTTCTTAGAAGAAATGCTGCTTTTAAGTTGGCCCATGCAACACACCTAGGGAAGGAACTGGGTAAATAGGTGACCAAATAAATCAGCCCCAAGCAAGGCAGTGTCTCTAGGACCAGCTGGACTCCAGAGTTTTCTGCACATGCTAAAAGGCAGTTCTCTGCAGTTTTATTATGCATAATAAAAGGGTTTTATTATATACGATAAACCTCAGGGGGTCTCCTTTCAGTTCCTGTTCCGGCTGCCCTTCAAGTGGTCACACTGACCAATGACCCAGATCCAGCAGAGACAGCTAAACTGCAGGGGAGCCTAAGAATTAGCTTCTCTTCATACTGAAATGGGGAGCTGGAGTTTTCTAAATAAAGTTTATGTTTTAGAATAGTTACAGATTTACAGGAAAAATGAGAAGACATTACAGAGATTCCCAATGCCCTGCACCCAGTTCCCTGTTACCAACACCTTACATCCATAGGGTGCTTTTGTTACAGTTAACGAATGCTGACTCATTATTGTTAACTGAAGTCCAGAATTGATTCAGATTCCCCTCATTTTATCTAATGTCCTTCCTCTGTTCCAGGACCCCACCCAGGAGACATGGCAGTTGTCATCATGTCTCCATAACCTCCTCTAGACTGTGACTCAGAATTTTCTTGTTTTGATGACCCACAGTTTTGAGAAGTACTGGTCAGGTGTTTTGTAGATTGGGATTTGTTTGATTTTTTGTGTGATGAGCAGGGGTCATGTGTTCCAGGGAGGAATCCCACAGAGGTGAAGTGTCCTTTTCATCATATTGTATGAAGGCTATGTACTATCAACGTGACTTACTATGGCTGATGTCGCTCTTGGTCATCTACTTGTGCTGATGTTTGTCAGAAGGAAGCCACTGTGTGCAGCCCACACTTCAGGGTGGGGTTAGGCTCTACCTCCTTGAGGGAGAGGATCTACGCAAATTATTTGGAATTTTTCTGCATGAGAGATTTGATCTTGTCCCCCATTTACTTACTTATTAAATCAATTACTTATATCAGAATGGACAGGTGGATATTTATACTTTGGTAAATAATCCAATACTACTTTATATATTTTTTGCTCAAATCGTTCCAGCTTTGACCATTGGGAGATTTTTCAGTTGGCTCCTGTGTCCCTTGGGTTTACATCCATACTTTGGGGATGTTCCAGGCTCGTCCTATAAATATATCCTGCTCCATTCTTAGGATCAGCCATTTCTCCAAGGTGGGAGGCTTTATAAAGTAACATTTAATATGGAAAAACTTGAATTCCTCTATTTGTGTCCAAAAAAGTATTGGCCAAACACTAGGATATGGAGGAGAGAGACTGAAGATGCTGAGAAACAGCCATGTAATGGGAGCTGAAGCTGCTCCTTGACAAACAGTAACTACACACCTTCATTTTCTAAGACAGTTGATTTAAAGTCTTTGTCTAGTAATTCCAACATCTGTGCTTCCTTGGGGACAATTTCTAGGTTTGTTTGGGTTTTTTTTCCCTATAAATGGGTCACACTGTCTTGTCTGTTCTCATGTCTCAATTTTTTGTTGTTGCTGAAAACTGAACATTTTGAATACTATAGTGGGGTAACTCTGAATATCAGATACTCCCCAGGGTTTGTTGTTGCTGCTGCTGTGGGTTGTAGTGATGTGTTTGCTTAGGAACTTGTCCAAACTATTTTTGTAAAAACTCTATTCTTTGTCATGTGTGGTCTTTGAAGTCTTTGTTCATTTAGGTTAGTAGTCAGTGGTTGACGGAGATTTCCTTAAATGCTTGGAGTTAAAAAAAAAAGAGAAGGAAAAAGAGAAAAGAAAGGAAGAAAAGAAGATAAGAAAGAGAAGGGAAGGGAAGGGAAGGAAAGGAGACTCCCAGACATTGCTGGTTGGCTCTGCTTGAGGCACACCTTTAGCACTTGGCCACATCATTCACAACTCTGCCTTAGCCCTCACTTCCTGCTTGTGCCGAACCTAAACATCAGCCAGAGGAGAATGCCTAGGCTCTTCTCAGGTCTTTCTCAGAATGCATCCTGCCCTGGGCATGAGTATGGCCTTCCAGATTCCCTGGTTTGCATGGGAGCTTTTCAAAACCCTTATTCCCCAAATCTGACTCCCCAGCTCCTTCTCCTGGGCTTTCAGCATGTCTACTGTTTGCCCAGTTGTTACCTTCTGTCCTTTCAGTGTCTTCAAGGACCATCTTCCTGGAGTTGAGTTTTCTCCCTGAGAGAGTTCTGGTTCAGAGGAAACAAAGGCAATCCTTTTATATCAGTCCTTCAGGGAGCCCCCAGACAGGCCAAACAGACAAACATGACTCCCTGGGACCTGGGTCTGCTCTTCTCTCCCTGGAAGCAGGAACCCCCACTGGGAATGTGGGATGTCACCTTCAAGGCCACTGCCAAGCTGGGGAGGGGGTGGGGCAACGATAAGTTAAAATGCCCCCAAAGCTCTCCTGTCTTTCTGTTTCCTTTTTCTTTGCTTCCTTCTTTTTTTTTTTTTCCCATAGTTTCCTTTTTCTTGATTAGTTAGGCATTTGCTTGGTTGCTGTAAACCTATGGCTGTCCTCCAGAGTTGCCAGTTTTTTCAGTGTTTGTGGGAAAGAATGAGTCTCAGAGTTCCCTACACTATCATTTTCATGGATGTCAGTCCTCCATTTGAGGTCTGCACTTTTCAGGGAGTAATTTAAGGGAGAAAAGTTTGTATCTTCTTTTTGATCATTAAAGCAAGCTTGAAGCAAATCACATAAACATAAATAAAGGATATTCTGTCAAAATTAATGTGTGCCCTGAAATGAGGACTTGGCCAAATCTGAAATTTTTACTTAAAAATATTCCATATTATGGTTTGAAGAACATTGACTCAATGATTTAAGAATAAGTTCGTGCTGGATTTCCCTGGTGGCACAGTGGTTAAGAATCCACCTGCCAATGCAGGAGACATGGGTTCAAGCCCTAGTCCAGGAAGATCCCACATGCTGCGGAGCAACTAAGCCCGTGTGCCACAACTACTGAGCCTGTGTTCTAGAGCCCACGAGTCACAACTACTGAGCCCACATGCCACAGCTACTGAAGCCCGCACGCCTAGAGCCCGTGCTCTGCAACAAGAGAAACCACTGCAATGAGAAGCCTGTGCACCGCAACAAAGAGTAGCCCCTGCTCGCCTCAACTAGAGAAAAAGCCCGTGCGCAGCAGCAATGAAGACCCAATGCAGCCAAAAATAAATTAATTAACTGATTAATTTTTTTAAAAAAAGAATAAGTTCATGCTAGTCATCAAGACTTGATCACCAGCATGTTTTGTATCCTGGTTTTTATAAATAAGTGGCATTTATTTAGTACTTCATACATCCCTAGATTGTCAATAAATGTTTTATATTGTTTATTCCACTTAATTTTTCTGAGATGGGTACTTGCTATTTTCCAGTGAATAAACAGAGACTTGGCCAGGTTAAAAACTTACCTAAAGTCATACGGTGAGTACATAAGAGTCAGGATTCAACTCAAACATTCCGACTCTATAACCATTCTTAGGAATTCATAAGCCCATAAGAACTAAGCGCTCTTTTCTCGCCTATAAGGCTTGATGAAGACAGACACGTGAAGTCCAGGTCCTGCATCTCGTGGATGGTGCAGGGAGTGTGGGAAGACAGCTCTGATCACAGGCTGGAGACCCTGCCCTCAGCCCTCTCCCTTCTTACTTCTCTGCTGAGGCTCTGAGACCCATGCCAACTCCACTGGTTCTCCCAAGACTGCAGCCAAGCCAAGCCTCTCATCTTCATCCCCTCACCATCTGAATTTCCATCCCCACACAGAGGAGGCTGGACCACAGAGAAAAGGCTCAGAAGAATCAGGACACCAACCCTCCCATACACGAGGGACCAGTATAGATACAATCACCTTAGCCCTTCACCATCAAGAGGTTCTGACAGATCCTTAGGTAGACTCTGTTAGAAATTAATACCTATATCATTGAGGTTTTATACACGTAATTCCACTTCTGGGACCTATCCTGACAGGTTCAAAGATTTATGTGTTGGGAAGCTCATCAGAACAATATTTATAACAGCAAGTAATTACATACAACTTAAGTAGGCAACCCTCAGGGTAGGCTAAGTGATGTGTGTGTGTGTGTGCGTGTGTGTGTGCTGTGTGTGCAGTGTACAGTGTGTGTGTGGTGTGTGCGTGGTGTGTGTGCTGTGTGCTGTGTGTGTGTGGTGTGTGTGTGTGGTGTATGGTGTGTGTGCTGTGTGTGTGTGTGGTGTGTGTGTGGTGTGTGTGCTGTGTGTGCTGTGTGTATGTGTGTGTGCTGTGTGTGTGCTGTGTGGTGTGTGTGTGGTGTGTGGTGTATGTGTGGTGTGGTGTGTGTGTGTGCTGTGTGTGTGTGCTGTGTGTGTGCGGTGTGTGTGTGGTGTGTGTGGTGTGTGTGTGTGCTGTGTGTGTGGGTGTGGTGTGTGGTTGGTGTGTGTGTGTGTGCTGTGTGTGTGTGGTGTGGAGACACATAAGCTCCATGAGGTCAGGAGTTGGTTTGTTTTGTTTCCTGCTGTTTCCCTAGTGCGTGTCTCTGTGCCTTCCACGCACAAGTAGTTCCATAAATATGTGTTGAGTAGATGAATGAAAATAATAGAACACTTTGCTGTCTTTAAAAACAAATGTAAAAAGACATGGATAATTGCACAGGATATAACTTTAAGCACAACAAAAGGCAAAATACAAAATCATAATGCAATTTGCAACTGCAGTTTAAAAAATCAGTTGGAGAGGAAAGAAGGCTAAAAGAAGAGAAACTAAATTTTATCACTGGCTATTTCTAAGTGATAAAATCATGAATGATTTTTATTTTGTTCTTTATTTATTTTAATTTCCAGATTCTAAAAATAGAACAAATTACCTTTAAAAAGAAAAAAGAAAGCATCTAAAAATACTGTTCAGCTTTTACATTTTATTTCCAGATGAGTGTATTCTAAAGTATGTTAAGGGGTCACTTAGCAAAACTAGTAGAATACTTTGCTTAAAAAGTACTCATAACAATTATTTATTGACTTTTTAAGGATTACCACCTGCCCATGGTTACCTATTGAAGGAGAGATAAAATTAGGAGTGACAGATGGCAGATAGATTTCTTTGGATTTTTAAAAAATAGATTTGACTTTAGAATGATGTAATTATTTATATCATTTATTAAACAAATTTAAATCTATTTTCAAAAGCCATCCCTAAAAATCAAAAGCAAACAAAACAAACCTGTGTATCTATTTGGCAGCAAAATGACTCAGAGAGGAATCACGCTAAGCTTTAAAACACAAAAATTTAACCATATGTCCAGAGTAGGATGGTCCCGAAGGACAAAAAGGAAAAGCCTAAAAAATTCTAAAACCATTTTCATGATGGTGGTTGTGGCAGTGTTGTTACGTGTTTTGAAAGATAAATCAAGTAAGTATTTTGGTTGTGAGCTGAGATTTTCAGCGCTGTTGAAGGGAAACAAGATTAATGAGGGAGGGAAAAGCCCTGTAGTGCACAGTTTGGAAACATGAGCATAAGCTGATGACTTATCTTTAAAAAATAATATGTATTTCCTAGTTCTATACACTGAGAAGGCCTAGAAACAAAGACTAACACAGCAGTACCACATCTCAGATTGCAGCCTTCAAATAAACTAGGGGTCCTTGAGAAATGGCTGATTCCAACGTATAAGATAAATCTGGAACATCTTGTCCCACCAGAAAGCAAGGAAGCTGTCAAGACCACCAGGGTCTTGTCAAAAGGACTCAGGAACTAAGTTGAATAGGCTCCCACTGGCTGCAAATAGAATGATTTGAACATCGACAAAGATATCAATTGCAATGGATTGAAACACATTAAATATCTAGAGGTTTACAATACTTCTAAAAAAGGAAAGACCTTCAACCCATTAATCAACCTTGGATATATGTTAGGGAGCCAACTCATTATTTTAAAACTGGGTTTTAAAAAGGAAGAAGAGGGATTCAAGCAATAATCAGGTCTTTCCTATAAAATTCCTACATCAGGATAACCCAATAGTTAACGAGGGAAAGTTTCTTTCTTGAATTATCCCAGCTTTAAATAAACTAAGTATGATAGAATTAGAATATCACATTTTGTAGTATAATGAATTAACGAATTAATAAATCTAAGCACAGCTCATCAATGGATGATAAACATCACCAATAAAAGAGACAACCAGACAGCATGTGCTTCCTGATGGAAAGAAGTAGTCTAGAAGAAAGGAAGGAAGGTAGGAAGGGAAGGAGGGAGGGAGGGAGGAAAGAAGGAAGGAAGGAAGGAAAAACAAAATCAAGGTTGAATCTGATCAAACATGTAGATCTATCTACCAAATTATAGGAGCTATAGAGAACACAGTAATGTGTTAAAAATTCCATGAGGTTGAAATAAATGAAATCCAGACTGTGGCAAACCCTACAAACTACTCAGTTCCTTCAACAGAATAATTAATGTAGGCGAAAATAAAAGACACTCAAGCAATCAAAATGCCGACCTCATTTGGATCCCAATTTAAACAAAATTTAAATATCCAATTAGGGATATATGAAAACACACTGACTATATGATGATATTAAAAGAGTATTGCTAATCTTTTGTGAGATAGTGGTCTTATGGTTAGGAAGCTGGGGTACTTTTGTGTATAACTGAAAAACCCAAAACTAAAGTTTCAAAAATCCTCACTATGATCCCAAATGTTCTTGCCTGAGGTCACAGAGATAGTAATTTGTGAAGCTCAGGTTGAAACACTGTGAATTAAGGCACAAATAGGCATAAGTCACTGCAGACAAAGATCACCCTGCATTTGCAAACCTATATATAAAAAATGTGGTTTCTTGATGTTCTTCAGTAGTCAAAACCCATAATCTTCACTCCCCATTGCCATGAAATGATTCCCTAAGTGTCCCTAATTTGCTTTCATATCTGGGCATGAAAGCTGGAGTGAATGCAAATGTTCATCTTTTATTCGGGTACTTTCATCTTGGGCATCAGGCCTATTGGCCCACTTCACTGAGCAACTCTGAACTGAGATGTCGGGCAGAATGAAACGGCAGAGAATTTTAAGTGTTTTTCTCAGCTTTTCCAGTTAGCCTGAATTGACCAGAAATGCCTTTGGGTACGTGGGAATAAATCAATTCAATATTTCATTATAAGAGATGCTTTGAGGCCATCCACTGTACCTGAAATCCGACAGCCTGAGAACCACGCTGGATCAGGATGGAGGTCCTCGGGTCCCTCAGTGACCTTGACTCAGAGGACACGCCAGGTACATCATCCCCAAAACTGACACGACTTTAACACGAGACGGCTTTTCCCCAATATGACTTAAATCAATAATGTTCCCTTTCTGATTATGAAATGTTTTAAATCGTTGATTCGTAGTTTCAAAGTCTATAGAAAATTGTCTAATTCCGTAGGAAAAACAATTAGAAATAATTGTGTGATCTAAGCCAACGCCTAAATATCACGGCTAGATTTTCTTCAGTTGCTTCTTAAATTATCAGAACATTTGTAAAATTGGAGTAACTGTAGTGTCTTTTCCCTAGAATTTTGATGATTAAATGTAATGAGTCATGACAGCAACAATAACAGTACTAACAACTGAAATTGTTTGGAATTATTCTCTTCCAAACACATTGCTAGGGGCTTTACATGTTTTATCTCATCGAATCCTCATAACACTCTTACCCTTTGAGGAAGGTTATTTTAGGTCCTATCATAAGGGTTTCACAAATGAGGAAAGAGGCTTAGAAGTTTAGTTAGTTTAGTTTTAATTTATGAAATGGCAGGACCAGTACTAGAAAATGTTGCAGAGTGCTACTGAAAAAAAGCAAACCTCTTCCGTAGCTCTCCTGAAAACGGTCCATGCAAATGAACTTCAAAAAAGAAAACACGTGTTTGTGTGTGTGTGTGTGAGATTAATATGGGCCGTGCTGCAATGACCCGATCACCCAGCACTGACCAGCCTGGGATACATAAAGGAACCCAGACTACATAGTAATAAAAGAAATCTGCACCAAAGAGGAAGCGGGATCTCCATCTGCTGAGGCCTCACTAGGTCTTCACTGGAAAGACTCAGACGTGGGCATCAGAGCCCCGTGCCTGTCATCCATTGGTTGGATGTGGCGGCTCTTGGACGGGGAGACGCTGGATTCAGCTCCTCCCCTCCGGCAGCCTCAGCTCAGCATTCCTGCGCTTCTCCTGAAGCGGTTCCCTTTGTGTGACGTGTGGACACGTGGAACAAACACGACCCCCTAAAGCCGCCTTCAATCCCCTTCAGATGCAAAGGGCCCCGTGAAAGGAAGCCCCCCGTAACCACCTCCCCGCACCAAGGGGAAGCCCTGGGGTTCTGCTTTCTGCCTTCTCCCTGGAGCCAGCGCCTGCCCACGGGCCCAGCGGTGGGAACTGCGCCAGGGGCCACGGTGTGCCTCTCTGCCGAGCCCCCTCTCGGCTCGGTTCTCACCTTCGCCGTGAGACGCTCTTCTCAGACCTCACGTTCCCGAGTCCAAGCTCGTGCCGCTCGCCGGACGACAGGCCAATAAATCGAGAGACGAGTTATTGGGGGAAAGGAGTAGTGACTTTATCCAGAAAGCCAGCACACCAAGAAGACGGTGGGCTCTCGCCCCCAAAACACCATCTTGCCTGCGTCAGCAGTCAGGCTCCTTTTATACCACAAGGGGCGGGACTAAAGCCAAGCACTTCCTGGTTCCCGGCAGCCTCCGGAGGGGAGGAGTTAATTTCTCCCGCGTGCAGTCATTCACAGGTGGGCGGGGTCAGGAGGTTCCCTGGGAGCTAAACACAGGTATTTTAGCCGAATGCTCATTTACCTTCATCTCTCTCTCGGAGGCAGGGGTCCCAGTGATGGGCCATTATGGATAATTTAAGCTTATAGGCAGCATCCCTTTAGTGATTAACTGGTAATAGGATACAGAGGTTCTTCACTTTACACTCGGAGCAGGACGGACACCGGCACCACTGTCCCATCAAGCCACCCAGCAGCGAACTCCAGCCAGACCCACACCCTGTTACAGGAGGGGGAACCATGGGAGCAGCACGTCTTAAAGAACGCTGGCTTGACAAAGAAGCTCATTCCTGATGGGAAGGTGTACACTTCTCCTGCCCTCACTCAACTCCTGCATTCATTTGTTTGTTAAAAGGACGTGCAAGTACTCATGGACCCTCCCCAGAGTTCAGAAGCAACAGACAAAACAGTGAACAACACCAGCAAAATCTTGAAATAAACAAAAAGGAAGTGCCCTCCCTTTTTTAGCACCTAACGTCCTGATGAGAACTCTTGTCAAAAATGATTCTCAGGTGACCTTCTTTCCTGAAAAAGCCTTTATCCTGATAGTCAAATTCCTCAGTGAGGCGCCTAAGCCTGTGGCTTTTTTGTTCTATTTGACACATGGTAGGTTCCTTCCAGTTGAGAAATTGGGCTACTTTCAACTATATAAAAATGTTTGTATTATTTTTTTGGAAAAAATATATTTTCCTCCTTTTTGCTGTTCTCTTTCTGGAAATCCTATCACAGTTTTGATTTTTGGTGTTGATCCTCTATGTCTTACCTGCCTTCTCAGATTTTGTACCTTCCCATCTTCTGGTCTGAGAGAGTTCCTTAAATCTACCTTCCAGGCTCCTACTGAATTTGGTTACTTGACCATTATATTTTTAAGTTCATTATATTTTTAAGTTTTCTCTTGTCCTTTCTTTCTATAGCACCCAGTGCTTACTGAATGGACGTAATGTCTTTTGGAATTTCCCTCACTCATTAATCATTTCCTTAAGTTCTTACTAGTTTTCTGCTTTTCTCTTTCTGTTTGCTTTTCTCTCATTTTGAAGACCTCCCCCTATGTCTGGTGACCCTTGCTGTCTGTTCAGACATAAGAATGACCTAATCCGAAGAACACAGAGTAAGTAGACTGAAAAAAATGAACAAAGCCTCAGAGACCTGTGGATTGATAACGGAAAGTCTCATATTCATATCATTGACGTCCCAGAAGAAGAGGAGAAATAGGTTGGGGCTGAAAAGCATTTAAAAAATAATTGCTGAAATTTTTTCAAATTTAATAAAAGCTAAAATCCTATAGATTCAAGAAGGCTAGCAATTACCAAACAGGATAAACTTAGAGAAATCCACACAAGACACATCATAGTCAAACTTCTGAAAACTAAAGACAAAGAAAACAGTGAGAGAGAAAGGACCCCTGACCTATACAAGAAAAGCTATTAAAATGACAGCAGATTTCCTGTTGGAAGCAACAGAGGCCAGAGAAAGAGGCAAGTTTTTGGAAAGAATGACTTCCCCAATGTGAAATAATTTGAATAGCCTTATTAAGAAAATTGAATCATAATTTAAGATACTAAAAAAGAAATTTCCTGGCCCAGATGGCTTCAATGAAGAATTCTACCAAATGTTTAAAGAAGAATTAACACCAGTTTTACATGATGTATTCCAGGAAACAGAAGAAAAGGGAACACTTCCCAATTCGTTCTGTGAAGTGAGTATGACCCTGATACCAAAACAAGACAAAGCAAGGGTGTCTGCTCTCCCACCCACACACAACATAGGTCTGGAAACATGGCAAAAACATAAAACAAAGGTGTACAGATAAGAGATGTCCATTTGCAGATGCCATCATGATCTGTGTAGAAAAGCCCAAGAAATCTACAAAAACTCATAGAACTAGAAAGTGAGTTCATCAAGGTCTTGGGGAACAAGATCAGCACACAAAAATCAACTGTATTTCTATATGTTAGCAATGAACATGTGGAATTTTAAAATACAACACACCTTATTATTGCTCAGAAATACTTAAAATACTTAAAAATACTTACCCAAACACATACAGGATTTGCATGCCGAAAACTGTAAAGTACTAATGAAAGAAATCCATTAGTAATTTAGAAATCCAAATCTAAATAATTGGAACGGCCAGCCATGTTCGTGGATTGGAAAATTCAATGTAGTAAGGAGGGTAATTCTCCCCAAGATGATATATAGGTTTGATGAAACTCCTATCAGAATCTCAGCAAAACTTTCTGCAAATATGGACGAAATTATTCTAAAATTTGTATGGAAAGGCAAGGGAACTAGAATAACTAAATCAATTTTGATATAAGAAGAAAGTATCCTCAATTTCATGACTTACTATAAGCTATAGTCATCAAGACTGTGTGACATTAGTGAAGGGTATAGACATACAGATCAAAGGTACAGAAGAGAGAGCCCAGAAATAGCCCCACACAAGTGTGGTCAACTGAGTTGTGACAGATGTGCAAACACAGTTCAACAGAGGAAGGATAGTCTTTTCAACAAATGGCGGCACAGTAATTCCATCAGCACCAAAATGAACTTCAGTACATTTTAGTCCTTATATAAAAATTAACTCAAAATGGATCATAGATTAGGATATGAAATATCAACCTATAAAATATAAAATTCCTATAAGATAACATGGGAGAAAAGCTTTGGGACCTAGGGCTTCGTGAAGAATTCTCAGACATGATACTAAAAGAATGCTCCATTTAAAAATTCTGAATTGATCTTCATCAAAATTACTAAAATCTTTTGCTATGTCAAGACCCTGTTAAGGGGCTTCCCTGGTGGCGCAGTGGTTGAGAATCTGCCTGCCAATGCAGGGGACACGGGTTCGAGCCCTGGTCTGGGAAGATCCCACATGCCGCGGAGCAACTGGGCCCGTGAGCCACAACTACTGAGCCTGTGCATCTGGAGCCTGTGCTCCGCAACAAGAGAGGCCGCGATAATGAGAGGCCCGCGCACCGCGATGAAGAGTGGCCCCCGCTTGCCGCAACTAGAGAAAGCCCGCGCACAGAAACGAAGACCCAACACAGCCAAAAATAAATTAATTAATTAATTAATTTTTTTAAAAAAAGACCCTTTTAAGAAGGTGAAAGAAGTATTTCCAAACCACATATCTGACAAAGGACTTGTGCCTAGAATATATAAAGAAATATAGAAGTTCAATAGTAAAAACCAAATATACAAACAAGTTGGAAAACATGCCAAAGACATTAAAAGACATTTCACCAGGGGTACGTACAGATAGCAAATGAACCGTGTGAAAAGATGTTTAACATCTGGCTGTTAGTGGAATGCAAATAGAGACCATGACAAGCTATCCTACACACCCACTGAGTAGCTGAAATTAAAAACATTGAAAGTGCCTAACACTGGCAATGATGTGGAGAAACCGGACCTCTCACACCTTGCTGGTGAGACCGTAAAATGGTACAGCGACACTGGAAAATAGTTTGGCAGCTTCTTAAGTGATTAAATGTACACTTAGCATGCAACTCAGCAATCCTATTCCTTGACGTTTATCCTGGAGAACTGAAACATTAGGCTCCAACAAAATCCTTACCAGAATGTTCATCACAGCTTTATTTGTAATTGCCCAAAAACTGGAAAAAACTAAAACGTCCTACAAAAGCTTAGGCACAGTGTAGGACATGCAT
This sequence comes from Balaenoptera acutorostrata, assembly GCF_949987535.1. Classification (NCBI taxonomy): domain Eukaryota; kingdom Metazoa; phylum Chordata; class Mammalia; order Artiodactyla; family Balaenopteridae; genus Balaenoptera; species Balaenoptera acutorostrata. The sequence continues at coordinate 2,214,187 of NC_080075.1, forward strand.
ACCATGACCCTCAGGAATAAAAAGAAACTTTTGTAGAAGCAACAACTTGAATGAATCTCAAGGATAGTATGCTGCGTGAAAAGCCAATATGGAAGGCTGCACACTCAGCCTCCATTTCTGTAACATTCTCGAGATCAGTCACAGAGACGGAGAACAGATGAGTGGTTGTCAGGGTTAGGAATGATGGGGGGGTGCAGTGGGGACCACACACGGCTAACACAATAGAGTCCTGTGGTGATGGAATAGCTTTAATATAGTATAATGTGTAATCTAGTACAATAGTTGATTATAGCAACTACGTGAAACTAGACATGGGATGAAATGACACATTGTACCAACGTCAACTTCCTGGTTGTGATGCTGTAACTATCAGTATTTGATATTGTTCTATAAGATGTAACCATTGGGGGCATCTGGGTGAAGGGTACATAGGACATCTCTGTACTGTCTTTGAAACTTCCTGTGAATCTGTAATGATTTAAAACTAAGGTTTTTGGGGGTCTCTTTTGTTTTTTGTTTTATTGGCCATGCTATGCAGCATGTGGGATCTTAGTTCCCTGACCAGGGATTGAACCCATGCCCCCTGCAGTGGGAGCACGGAGTCTTAACCACTGGACCACCAGGGAAGTCCCTAAAACTAAGGTTTTTAAAAGTAAAACAGTCAAACAAATAATGAAGGCACAAAGCATGCATATTACATACCCTTGGATTTTGGTGCACTGCATTGGGTGTGTGTCAACTTTGCTGCAGTCCAAAGAGCTTGTGTGGAACCATTGAGTTTATTGTTACACAGTAATTGAGTTTTGCTTCCTTTTTTTCCTACTTACACATTAGTAAGGATAACTGCTGGGAAAATAATTAATGAGTTGAATTTGCTCACATTAATGGAACCCATTAAGTGTTCTTAATAATTAACTGTCACATATACATATATATCTTTACAGTAATTCTGCTTGCAATGCAAGTCACCACTATTTGACAATTTAATTTCGCACTTAAATCTTTCAAAAGTATGACCACTTAAAATTGCTGTTTATTAAATAACAAAGTAGAAGAAACAGATATAAAATGTGTCATATGATTGATTTTATGATTACTTATTAACGGGAATTTACTAGAACAAAGTTTCCTATAACGAAGTAGAGCAAAGAGCGATGGACCCCAGTGTTTTAAATCTAGTTTACACAATTTTTCTGATTTCTTTTAACTTAGTAAAAATTTGTTGAAGACACTCTCACAGACTCTGTCTGGATCCGTGCTCAGAAAGCTTTTCTAAGTAGGCTCTGCACCAGTAATATTTAATAGAACTTTCCTTGATGATGGAAATCTTTCTCATCCGTGGTGTCCAACACAGTAGCTACCTGTTGCTATTGATACTTGAAATATGACCTGCTACAACTAAGATGCTGGATTGTAAATTTTACTTAATTTTAATTAATCTAAATTTAATTTTTGACAGTTATATGTGTCTATGGCTACCATATTGGACAGTGTAGTACATATTACCAAATAGACTAGAAGACAAGACGGCACAAAATTTGAGAAGACAGATAAGACATAGAGGATCAACACCAAAGATCAAACATGTAATAGGATTTCCAGAAAGAGAACAGCAAAAAGGAGGAAAACATAGTTTTTCCCAGAAAAGTACAAAAAATTTTATAGAGTTGAAGTTATCCTTACTAATGTGTAAGTATGAAAAAAAGGAAGTAAAACTCAATTATTGTGTAACAGTAAACTCAGCGGTTCCACACAGCTCTTTGGACTGCAGCAAAGTTGACACACACTCAATGCATTCCCGCCCCCCCCAAGTCCAAAGGTGTGTAATATGCAAACTCATCTGTGAACTTCAGGCCCCTTTGTGTGCATAAGCAGGAAGGTCCTGAGTCAGACTATTTCCAACGTCCACTCCTCCCTCCTGGCATCAGTGTGTGATATCAAGTCCAAACTGCCGCAGCCACCCTTGCAGTTGGGATACTGGCCAATAGCACAGGAAAGAGAGTCTCGTGGTGGATTTCTGAGGCAATCTTTTCCTCCCTGATAAAAAGAATAATAATAGTGAAGAGAAGGTCTTTTTCCTCTTTTTGATGCAGGGAGCTGCTGCAGCCCTCCTGTCACTGGCAGCCTTCTTGTGACCATGAGGGAATAGTGAAAAGAAAGAAGCATAACCCTGACATCATCAAGTAGCTGAATTCAACCCTGGGTCCACCAACCTACGGGGTTTTTATTTTGTGAGAAAAACAAATCCCAGTTGTTGAAGCCACGTTTCATTGGTATCCTGTTGCTTACACTCCTCAGCTTCCAAACTGAATGAGACCCTTAGAGCACCTGCTGGTGGACAAGGTTATAGTGTGAGAAACAAGGGGGATAGGGAGCAGAGAGGAGGACGGAGGAGAGATGGGAGGTGCTTTAAAGAAAGACCAACAGTTTCCCAGCTCTTCCAGAGGGGAACTTGGGGGCTTGAGGCATGACAGAGCTCCAAGCAGCAGTGGAAGGATCTCAAAGTGTGGCTAGAGGAGAAGGCGGAAGGGGATGGGAGACTGGAGAGATAAGCAGAGGTCTACCGCGGACGGCCTGAAGGGACAGACTCAGGATTCTGAACGGATTCCTAACGGGCCGTAGGGAACCACCGGCTTTAGGGAAGGAAGGGTGTGGATGGGGCAACACGGGAGGCTAACGGATCAGAGAGCACATCCTATCAGGAGGTTATGACGTCAATACAAGTCAGTACCCATCACCTCAAATTAGAATGCTGTTGTCAGGTGTGTCCATGTTGAAAGATACGACACACAGGGTTCTCCGTGGAACTTGCCAGGTTAATGCTAGCAGTTATAAAAAGTTGCAAAATATGCCATGTCCTCCCTCAGACCAAGAGGGAGAACAAGATCAGAGAACTTGCCAAATACCAAGGTGTATTAAAGCGATAGTTAAAATGGTGTCATGTCAGCTTAGAGACAGAAAAAAGGATCAGCGGCACGTAATGGGCACCAGAAACAAACATACCCGTAACTAGAAACTTGAGAAATAAAGGGTGGCAGAAGAAAGTACTAATCAGGGACTTCCCTGGTGGCGCAGTGGTTCAGAATCCGCCTGCCAATGCAGGGAACACAGGTTCGAGCCCTGGTCCGGGAAGATCCCACATGCCACAGAGCAACTAAGCCCGTGCACCACAACTACTGAGCCTGCACTCTAGAGCCTGTGAGCCACAACTACTGAGCCCACGTGCCACAACTACTGAGGCCTGTGCTCTAGAGCCTGTGCTCCACAACAAGAGAAGCCACCGCAATGAGAAGCCCATGCACCACAACGAAGAGTAGCCCCCGCTCACCGCAACTAGAGACAGCCTGCGCACAGCAACAAAAACCCAACGCAGCCAAAAATAAATAGATAAAATAAATTTATTAAAAAAATAAATAACGGAGCAACTAAGCCCATCATCCTGTGCTGATGCCAAAAGCCAAGCATTATACTGAAAAGCCATTTTTCTCCTAGTTCCATCCTGAGGGACTCTTGAACGGGTGCCAAAGTTTTCATGTACAGGAATGTTCATAGCAAAATTATTTATAATGGAAAAAGAAAACTGCAAATAATCCAAATGTCCCTGGATAGGAGAATAAAATTGTATTGTAGTCATAAAATGTAATCTGCACAGAAGAATTTATTTCAGTGAAAAGAAATCAATGACAACTGTATACATTGTAGATGAAGTTGAGAGAAAAACGTAAGAAGCAAATGTAAACACACAGGGTGGGATGAATTGGGAGATGGGGATTTACATATATACACTATTGATACTATGTATAAAATAGATAACTAATGAGAACCTACTGTAGAGCACAGGGAACTCTACTCAGTGCTCTGTGGTGACCTACATGGGAAGGAAATCCAAAAAAGAGAGGATATATGTATACATACATATAGCTGACTCACTTTGCTGTACATCAGAAACTAATACAACATTGTAAAGCAACTATACAATAAAAATTAATAGAATCCAATAAAAATTAATTTTACAAAAGGTAAACACACAGTATGACATCATTGATATGGAGTTGAAATATATTTGAAATGTAATGAGATATTGTTTACAGATGCAAACATCAGAGGGAAAACTCTGAGGAAAATCAAAGATACGACAAAGATAACATTCAAAATAGCGGTTGTCACAGATGCCAATTCTTCAACCTAAGAGGAGCTGGGGCCAGTACTTTGCTGGCATGTTCACAGCTGCAGGGCTCATAGTGGCCAAAAGATGGAAACAGGGCCAGTGCTCACCCACAAGAGAACCACTGAGTTGCAGTAAAGGCACAGAATGGAACAATATCTAATAATACAATTTAATGAACCACAGCTACATGCAATACAATAATGCAATAATGGGTGAAACTTGCAAACAAAACTTTAAAAGGAGCGAGATACACAAAATACATCTAGCATGAGTCTGCTTATAGAAAGTTCCAAAATAAACTATTTGGTTTAAGATTTACACATACCTTATCCAGTTATAAGCAAAAGCAAGAAAAGATTGCCATGAAATTCAGGACAGCAGTCACATCTAGAGGGGTGGGTGGGTGTGGTGACTAGTGAAAAGCACGTGGTGGAAGGTGGGTAGATTGGGGGGGGCTGGAGAGATTCTTTTTTTTTTTTTTTTTTGAGATTCTATTTCTTGACTTGAATGTATGCATTCCCCCCACCCCAAGAAAAATGGGTATGTAATCCTCTGGGCTTCTAACTCAGGCCACAATTTAAATTTTAAACAAAAATATATATTGAACATTTAATATGTCACAAAGAAATATGGTGGCAATTTAACAGATAAAAAATAAATCTTTCACCCTTGGTGTAACGGGGGATACACATAATTCAATGGCCCCGGCCAGAGACACAGCCCTAACACAAACACACACTCTTTCATCTTGTACCGGAGAAATGTCCTTCCTCTAAAGCCTTAGCACAGGGACTTCCCTGGTGGCACAGTGATTAAGAATCCACCTGCTAATGCAGGGGACACGGGTTCAAGCCCTGGTCCGGGAAGATCCCACATGCTGCGGAGCAACTAAGCCCATGTGCCACAACTACGGAGCCTGTGCTCTAGAGCCCACAAGCCACAACTACTGAGCCCGTGCGCCACAACTACTGAGCCCGTGCGCCACAACTACTGAAGCCCGCACACCTAGAGCCTGTGCTCCGCAACAAGAGAAGCCACCGCAATGAGAAGCCCACGCACCCCAACAAAGAGCAGCCCTCGCTCGTGGCAACTAGAGAAAGCCTGCGCGCAGCAACAAAGACCCAATGCAGCCAAAAATAAATAGATAAAATAACTTTATTTAAAAAATAAATAAACAAAGCCTTAGCACAATTAGAGCCCTGTTAAACATGAAGGGAACTCAAATACAGAAGAAATTGAGAAAATTCCTAGGTTAACAGAAGGTAGATTCTGTATTCAGAGCCAACTAAATTATTGTTTCAAGTGTCTATCTCACACACACACACACAAAAAATGTCGAAATAAGAATGCTTAGGAAAAAGAAAGTAAAAACAAACTAGAAGTACTATTTGGTAAATAAACAGGACTCGTTTATCTACTAGTTGCAAGTTTGTTGAAAATAAGTCCTGAAGGGCTAACACAGCATAATGATTACAGGCAACAATACTGTATTATAGAGTTAAAGTTGCTAAGAGACTATATTAACTGTTCTCACCACAAAAAAGAAATAACAGTTAGGTAACCCCATAAAGGTGCCAGCTAACACTAAGATGTTAATCATATTGCAATATATAATGGTATCAAATCAGTGCATTGTACACCTTAAACCCACATAATGTTATATGTCAATTATATCTCAAGTTTTAAAAAATTAAAAGAAAAAAAATAAAAATTAAAAATAAAAAAAATTATTAAAATTAAAAATTAAAAAATTAAAAGAAAAGAAAAAAAGAACAAGATATAACACCAGGGACTCCATTTTGTTTCAAGGTCTTAGAGATGACTAAATTATAACCAACTCCCCATCCACCCATGAGATTAAAAAAGAAAAGAACATACGCACAGCAAAACACGGCAATAAATAATCAGATAGTCAACGTACCAAAGGATGGAAGGTCTGTAACAACAGGCTTTGTCAAGAGTCAATAAAATTTTTACAACTCTAGAAACTTGAGAGAAAATGTACCATACAGTCTTCCCCAACTGTCTGCTGAAAATATAAAATTATATTGTTATTTGATTGCCATTTATTTTCACTTTTATCAGATTCTTGGGCTCTTGTGGATAATTACAATGGGGTGCAGCACTGCTGTTTACTTCTGTTTCGGAAGAATGAAACGTAAGACAAGTACTCACAACATTTATCACTAAGCTGATTAGCTGAGTTATTCAAAGCCCAGTCTCTTGCTTGGAGTAAAATGAAGATAATATAAATTCAAAACATTCCAGTCTCATAACAAAGCATTTGCTTTCCCCCATTTTCTTAATCTCTATCCATGCAGATGCTCATACACATATGGTTTCCCGTCATTGTTAAGCCAATATAGTCACCATAAAAAGTTGCTAATCATCCAGAAATTAATTCACTTCATTATTTTGCTGGAGAGTCAAATCAACTATGTGTTTGGTCCTATAAGACCAAGCATAAGAGAAGTGGAGTCTCCAAACACCTTGGTATTGGCAATTATTTGTGTGTGCTCTGGAAAGAGGCATCTAAAATACAATTATAGAAGCCTATGGGTTGATAAGACTTTACACAGTGCCTAAAAACCAACAATTACAACTCCCAATAATCTCAAACTGATTTAATAAAATTTAATTACTCTACAGTTGTGCATTCTAAAATAGAAATGGTGATGCAGCTACGATATTCTGTTGAAAAGACCAGGAAACTCTGGGACCAAACACCTTATTCTGTGTGACAGGAGCTTTTCTACTGGCAGTTTCTACCACCTCATAAGGAAATGAATAATTGCTTCCAGAAAGTCCCTCAATATCTTTTACTTCTCATACTTCATATTTTGACCCCCTTCACTGCTTTTCAATTCTTTTGGTGTTTCTTTTCTTTTTTTTTCAGAAGGATATTTATTTATTTATGGCTGCATTGGGTCTTCGTTGCTGCGCATGGGCTTTCTCTAGTTGCAGCGAAAGGGGGCTACTCTTTGTTGCAGCGTGCGGGCTTCTCATTGTGGTGGCTTCTCTTGTTGTGGAGCATGGGCTCTAGATGGGCGGGCTTCAGTAGTTGTGGCACACGGGCTCGGTAGTGTGGCACACGGGCTCAGTAGTTGTGGCTCACGGGGTCTAGAGCACAGGCTCAGTAGTTGTGGCGCACGGGCTCTAGAGCACAGGCTCAGTAGTTGCGGCACACGGGCTTCAGTAGTTGTGGCACATGGGCTCGGTAGTTGTGGCACACGGGCTCAGTAGTTGTGGCTCACGGGGTCTAGAGCGCAGGCTCAGTAGTTGTGGTGCACGGGCCCAGCTGCTCCGCGGCATGTGGGATCTTCCCGGACCAGGGCTCGAACCCGTCTCCCCTGCATTAGCAGGCGGATTCTCAACCACTGTGCCACCAGGGAAGCCCCTTAGTGTGTTATTAAGACTGTACAACCCGTAATATCTGCTTTGCCCTTGGGGGTTAAGATTTCGTAACATGAAAAGCAGACAGCATATCACTCCCCTAGGGTCAAGGTCCACACTAGGAGTATTTCCAACAGTGGAAAGCTTGCTAATCAGAACAAAAGACCAATTTTCCATTCTGCCGCCCAAGTATCCCCAAAGAGATGACGTTTCATTTAAGGATTGGAACGTGATTTCAATAGAAGCCACTTTGATTCCAGACAGGTGCAGCTAAGCAGTGCCCATTCTCTGGCTGGAGTCGAGGGCGGGGCGTGGAGGAGGCCAGCAGGAGGGAGGGGAGGGAGGGGAGGGGAGGGGCCGGGCAGGTTCGGCAGGAAGAAAAGCCACGAGTCTGTCCCTCCAGAGGGGAGCGAAGAACAAGTCTCTAGCTTTATGAGAAGCAGTGACAAAGACCAAAAGGTCAGGGAAGCACTTTGTGGATTTCCAAACCAAGGTCAGGGTCGATTCGCACAGTGAGCCGGACAGCAGCGTCACTAGGGATAATAACGTGTAGACACGCCCCCTGACTCACTGACATTCAGCGGAGTTAACCACGTGGGGAGGGAGAGCGCTCTGAGGAAGCCCCATGGGGGGCGCGCCCGCGAGCATCCATCCCTCATCTGTCCACCAGCCAGCGCCCCACCCCCCGGCTTCCAGGGACAAGAGGTGGGAGAAGGGGGGACTCGAAAGCCGGGGGCTGCCGGGACGAGGCCCAGCAGAGGGGCGGCTGATGCATCACACCACCTCAACCAGCACAGAAATCAAGCTCAAGACACACCATCAGCACCTGCGAGGCGGAAGGCTCACAGAGAAGAGGGGTGATGGGGAAAGCAGGACGAGGGACAACGGGTGTTGGTATGCATAGACAATTCATCTGAGGTCATATTTTTGTCAACCAGACATTAATTTTTAAATTGTACTTGTATTTGAGTGCAAATCTAGGTAGAGATTAGTAAATGAGCGTCAGCTCCTGGAGAAGAAAAGAGAAGGATACAAACCCGGCAGCCAACACGGCTTCCAGGAGATGGTGGGAAGTGGGAGGCAGAGGAGAGAGGGCAAATATAACTGCACATGATAATGCTTCTCGCACAGCGAAACAATCAGAATCATTCTCTTTTCTCCGGCTCCTTCCGCCTCCCCTCCCCCTCCCGCTCCTGTTAATTTATTTTCTGCTATCTTTAACCCTGGTGGTCTGTTCCAACCAACAGAAATACCCCAGACTTGGTTCTAAGGCAATCTTTACCCGGGTGGTACCTCTAACTCAAGAGTTCCTCTATGTCCCCATAACATACCTCTTTTGCTGGGCTCATCTGGGCGTCTGCTCCTTGGGGACTGTTATGGGCTAAGTCATGTCCCCTCAAAATTCATATGTTGCAGTCCTGACCGCAGGACCCCAGAATGGCCAGAGGGCCTTTAAAGAGGTGATCAAGTTAAACTGAGGCATTAGGGTAGACCCTAATCCAATCTGACAGGTGTCCTCCGAAGAAGAGAATTTGGATGCACTTCTGAGAAACACCTGGGCTGTGTGTACTCAGAAGAAAGACCACGTGAGGACTCAGCAAGAAGGTGACTGTCCACAGCCAAGGGGAGAGTCCTCAGGAGACACCGAAGCTGCTGACACCTTGATCCTGGACGTCCAGCCTCTGCGAGGACTGTGAGAATTAGCTGTCTGCAGTTTAAGCCCCAGCCTTTGGTACTTGGCGACGGCGGCCATTTGGTACCTAAGACAGGTGGTGCTGCCTTGTCCCCACCGCGTCCGGTCCCCGATTCCCTCCCCTGCCCCGCCCCACGGGGTCACAGCCAGTCTCACCGGCCCCACCCCCCAAACCTACCCCGCAGCTACTCCCGTGATCCAAGCACCACACCTGCTGCTTCCACCCCGGCTTCCAGCCCTGATACCCACAGCCAACCACAGACAGAGGGTGTAAATCACAGCCCACGCTGGCACTCAGTGGCCTCTGACTTCTCTTGGGATAAAGTCCAAACTCTGGCACGTGGCCTGAGGGTCCTGTGATCTGGCCCCTTGGGATCCCACACCCCGGCCCCCTTGCGTCCCCTCTCGGCTGCACCTGCTGTTTCCTCCTGGTCAGAACACGCCCCCTGCCCGGGCCCCGCTCCTCCCCCCCACCCCTGCCCCATGCCTGGCTTTCCCTCCCTCAGAGCTCGGGACACTGCCCTGACCCCTCAGTCTAAGGGTCCCTGTTCCACCAGCTACTCTCACCCCATGGCCTCATTTTACTCTCTTCAAGCACTGATTCCTGTTTCACAGGTGTTACTCTCTCTCTGTTTCTTTGCTGCCCCCCAGCCACTGGAAGGCAAGCTCCCTGGGAGCTCCGACCTTGACGCCTGAACCAGCTGGAGCTCCAGTCGTGGACACACACCCTAAGTGACGGATGATGGCGTTCGCATGTGTGCAGAGCACCTGGGATCCAGCAGGTGTCCAGCGACCGTTCATCGGGCAAACGGATGAGTAAAACCGAGTCTGGAATATGTGAAAAAGACACATCTTTGGGATACGGATAGGAGTAAACTAACCGAATATTTTCACAAAGGATCCTGTATCTTTGAACCCCATCCTTTCTAAGATACTGACCAGTGCCCGTCAGCCTGGATAACCCTCACGGGCACCACCCAGTAAGGCTTTTTCTTACATCACTGGAACTATTTCCAAGCCTCCTCTTTTAAGGAAAGGAACCTTACGTCTTCTCTAGAGCGCTTCTCAAAAATACCATGCTAGGAAACATGCTTATAAATTTCTTCTTCGTTAGTAAATAATATGAAGAAACTATTTTTATATAAATTGAAAAAATAGGGTACTAAGTGTAATATAACGTGTCACTACCAAGATACCCTTTACGATTGTAGCAGAAGCCAAAGGAATCCAGGGGACAATGTGCTAGGATTACAGGAACTTGATTTCCTCTCCCTTGCTACAAGGCATGCCACATAGCACAGCTGGCTACTGGGACGTTAGTAAAGCTTCTGAGAAAGCAACTTATTTCCCAATGAAAAGGTTGGGAAAATCAGACCATCTGATTTTGCCCCTGGACCTTTCTCTTCCTCCCGCCTGGAGGTGGTACAACCATCTTGCAGCTGTGACTGCAAGAGCCTCCTGCGAAGAACAGAGCAGGGAAATGCAGGAGGCTTCCTGGTGACCCCGGTGCACAGCTCCATCCTGGGTCACCCACCTGGGCTGGTTAAGCCTCTGCAGTCATGATTCTGCTCCGCGCAGCTGAAAACGATCCTAATTGATACAAAACAATGCCCACAAAAACGAAAAGGTCTGTCTATTTATCCCACGAGTGTTTACTCAGTACCTATTTTGTGTCAAGAGCTGGGTAAATACAGAGAACAAGATAGATGCGGCCACCCTCCTCCAGAGCTCCTGGTGAGGGCGGAAGAACCAAGCAACCAGTGAATCCAGAGATAACCTCGCGGTGTATTCATTTCCGTACTCGTCTTTCTTTCCCACGGTTCCTGACTGTTTGCTTCGAAAGTCAGAAGCACTGCCTTATAGACGGAACGCAGAGAGCAAGACACAGTTAACGTTCTGTTTTTAAATTTCCAAATGTGAACCTTGATCAGAGGATAAAGGGCGGCATGATCAAAATGACTGAAAATGATCAGAGGGGAAAAGCCCGTGAGGAGCGGCGACCAGGAGCCATAAAGCATCACGTGGCAGAGGGAGAGGAGAGCGCTCGCCTTCCCAGGAAGACGGGGGTGGGGAAGGTGGGGGCAGTGGGGGCAGATGTCAGGGGCTGAAATGAGAGCACAGATCCCGGGGGGTCTGAGAGGCGACAGGACCTCCACCTTCCAAGGGGCAGAAGGAACCCAAGCCGAGGCAGGTCGACCAGCGCCCCAACTGCGTGAGCTCATCGCTCAGACGCAGACTCGTGCGTCCCGCCCATCACCGAGGGGGGAGGCCCTGTGGATCCACGTGCCCTGTGGGTCACCCAGCAGGTCACCGGACATGCTCCCCGATTTCCCTGCATGCCGTCAGAAGGCCCCCCAGCAGAGTCGCTGTGACCTGTGCGTCGCAGGTGTGCACGGTTTGCGCCCTGAATACCTCCCCTTCGTGGAGAATGACGCCTCCTGTATGTGCGCAGCCCTGCTCGTGAGGACAGAGCCGCAGCGATGGCCCAGGACACTAAGGGCCCCCCTCAAAATACGCAGAGTGCCGGGCCTGGATGACCAGAGAGGCAGAACGGTACAGAAGGAGAAGAAAACCCCAAATACTGGAATACGGGGGAGGCTGAATGACAGTGGCGGGGAAATCCAGTCTTGTGTGGTTTACTTAACTTTTAAACAAACAGCTCTGGGGTGACGAGGTCACCGGTCCTCCAGCCTCTCCACTCCACTGTCCCTTCCTTGGGCATCCAGCGTGGCTCTCCCAGCAACCTGCTGGGAGCCCCTATTCCACCACGCACCCCGGCAACCTGCCCTACCAGGAAATCTGGAGAACCTTAGACAAAAGTGCTGGAACCCTGGTGATACCATGGCCGGGTCCTGCACGGGCACAATGGGGAGGGTGCTGGCTGGGATGGTGGTTTGGGGAATTCACATTCCACGTTGGAAATTTACGAGAACTAAGTAAGAGGATTTGTTGCTCAAACCCAAGGAACCTCTGGTTTCCCCCTTCTTGAGACAGAGGCTGTCTGGGGGGAAGGGAACCAGCCCTGCTGTGTCCAGGGAAAGTCACAGGGAGCGTGCCCACCACAGTCGGACCCTTCCAGGCTCTCCTCTTCCGCTGTTCATGTGTCCTCCATCATTGAGTTTCCTGCCTTAGTGCCCAACCGGGTTTCTGCTTGTCATCTAAACCCTGGATTTTTGCTTTTGGATCACTTGCCCCAACTCAGACCTCGCTCCCTCTTCAGGACACTGCGCTTAGAATTTGCACGTTGGTTCCAAACATCAACCAGTTAAGAAGCCGCTTCACACCCAGGATATTATAGGCAAGGTCTCTCCATCATCTGACCAAAGCCTGTTTGGGGAGAGACACTGGATATCACTTATATAATGGGAATAAGAACAATAAAATGATTTCCCTCAATCTATTCTCCATTCTGCAACCAGAGTAATTTTTTTTTTATAAAAAGAAAAAACCAATTATGACACGCTTCCAATTAAATTAATGCTTCTTACTACTTTATGATAAGGATCGCCAGTCCTAGCAGGGCTTGCCCCTCCCCCCTCGGCTCCCCAACTCCACCTTCCAGCTGCTCCCCGCCCTCCCAGCCACACTGGCCCTTCCTGACCTGCACTCTCGTCTGTCTCCACCCAAAATCTCTCCACCTTCTTCTCCTGGAGACCAGCATTCTCTCCGTCACAGCACTTGGCTCGCTGCAACTTTATACAGATCAAGGTTTTTGAGTCAAGGGTGTCTTTGCACTGAGACTACTAGTTCCCCGAAGTCAGCAAGTGCATCTTTTCACCCACCAGCACGTCCCCGGAGCCTGCGACGTAGCACATCCTCAACTGAACGCTGGTTTTAAAAAACACTTCTCTGGCTTCCCTGGTGGCGCAGTGGTTGAGAATCTGCCTGCTAATGCAGGAGACACGGGTTCGAGCCCTGGTCTGGGAAGATCCCACATGCCATGGAGCAGCTGGGCCCGTGAGCCACAGCTGCTGAGCCTGCGCGTCTGGAGCCTGTGCCCCGCAACGGGAGGGGCCGCGATAGTGAAAGGCCCGCGCACCGCGATGAAGAGCGGTCCCCGCACCGCGATGAAGAGTGGCCCCCACTTGCCGCAACTAGAGAAAGCCCTCGCACGAACCGAAGACCCAGCACAGCCAAAAATAAATAAATAAATAAATAAATAAATAAAATTTAAAAAAAAAAAAAAAAAAAACACTTCTCTTTTGTTTGATAGGCAGTAGAACGCTATTTCTAACAGGCTCACTCGGAATGACAGCTCAGATTATGTTCGTCATATAACATTAGTAGCACACACTGTTTCATTTGTGCAACTTTCTTAAAAAGATCATTGATGCCTTCTAAAATAGCCCTAAAAAAGCCTTTAAAAGCTATGAGCTTTCATATCTTGGGGACACACTAATAAAAAGAGCAAAGAGTGAAAAACTGTATCTTTTCATTACAGGGATCCTAAAGGGCTTACCTGGGGCCCAGATGTCTTTTATTACCTCAATCTTAACCCACACGATGGGGGCCAGCGCCCCACACTAGGGCCAGGGTTCTGACTGCAGCGTGAGTGGCACCTGGGCTGGAAAGTTCTTTGTCTTCGCGGCTGCCCTGGACGTTGTGGGTATTTAGCATCGTCCCTGACTTCTGTCCACTAGACGTCAGCAGTGCCCCTCCCCCAGAAACAAACAAAAATGTTTCTAGACATTGTCACATGTCACACGGAGGAAAGAGTTGGGACTGTTCCCAGTTGAGAAACACTGTGCTGACCAAGGAACACTGATGTAGACCTGATGTCAGGCACAGGCTAGGGGCTCAGTAAGGGTTCCCAGGAGAGCAGCTGGCTTCCATCACCACCATCACCATCACTACCCTCAGTAGCACCATCACCACCATCATCCTCATCACCATCATCACCATCATCATCAAAACCATCACCACCATCATCACTATTATCACCATAATCACCACTATCACCACCATCACCACCACCACCATCACCATCATCACCACCATCACTATTATCACCATAATCACCGCCATCACCACCACCATCACCATCATCATCACCATCATCACTATTATCACCATAATCACCGCCATCACCACCATCATCACTATTATCACCATAATCACCACTATCACCACCATCACCATCACCATCATCACCACCATCACTATTATCACCATAATCACCACCATCACCACCATCACCACCACCACCATCACCATCACCATAATCACTGCCATCACCACCATCATCACTATTATCACCATAATCACCACTATCACCATCACCACCACCACCATCACCATCATCACCACCATCACTATTATCACCATAATCACCACCACAATCACCATCATCATCATCATGACTTTTCTGCACCTCAGTGACCCTGCTCCCAGCCCCTCCTTCCATAACAAAGGATTCCATCTTACCATCCCAGCTGCTTAGGGTGCTTATGCTTTTTAGCATTTTTGTCACACTTGCAAGAAAGCACCTTCTGAACTCAAGGTTTCACTATTGCAAGTCATATGCTTTAGGGGGAAAAAAGACATCAGTCTATCTGAGAGACGATTCTTTGCAGACAGGGAGAATCACCCAGGGCGTTGCTTTCCAGAGCAAGGGTCAGCACTTGAAAGAAAAAAATGTATATGAGACCAAGGATTTAGAAAGAGTATGTTTTCTTCTGTATGACAGTGAGAAGATTCACCTCTTTCACAGGTGCTGGTTCTAGGAACCATCAATTTATACATACACACACACACACACACACACACACATATATTAAAAAAATAGTAATCCAAACATATATATATGAAATAATAGTCTAAGCAAAATTTAACAAATCTAACAAAAATTTAAATTCATAGATATAGGATACAAAGTTTCATTATTTCAATCATTTTGATGAATACTGTGTAGCACCATAGACTCTAGCATCACTTCAGTCTTTACCTGTTCAGTTAGACAAAGTAAATGGAAATGATTTATGCTCACCTAGACTTTACATCTAAAAATTGATTAAGTCTGGGAAATCAAATCAAAACCAAATTTTCACATTTATATTCCTTTTCTTATCTCTTGAGAATTTCTGAACATCTAAGCCAGAGCAGTTTTAAAAACACTTACTACAGTCACTTGTAGAGTCTGTTGCTTCACATGTGGGGGTTTTTGTTTGCTTGTTTGTTTTGCTATTTATTTGTGGCGGAGAGGTTCACTTGGTTTTTAAAAGAACAGGGACTTATTTTGCATGTAAAACAACTTTTGAATTTGCTATAAAAATAACTATAAATAGGGAAAGATACACACATTCATTAAACTTAAATATAGTTATGCCCATTTTTAAGGTCTGAGTTGGCTTTTGACATCTAAACCTTACTTACTTTGCCCAGTAATTCAAGTTGGGTGAATTTAGGATCATTTTTGGTCGACCTTTAGAAAAAAGGCAGAACAATGATAGCAGCTACTATGTCCCAAGTGCTGTATTTTATTATTTTTTTAATTCTCATTTATTGAGTCCTCAGAGCAATCCTAAGAGATGGGAGCCTCCACTTAACAGATGAATGAGTCCAAATGCCAAAAGGTTGGTGCCCTAGCTCTGCAGCCAGCACGGCCCATGATAAACTGTCTGGCAAGGCACTCTGCAACTCTGGCTGGTATGTGTTTATCAGTAATGAGGACGTGTGACCTAAAGGATGGGGCAAATAAGATTAGTACCACCTCACCCATCCTCCTTCCGGCCCCCACCTGCCCAATGTCAACACAACTGAACTTGTAGAAAACCAGTCTCAGATCATTGACACACAAATGACTTTTCCTCTAAACTAATAGTTTCTAGAGCCAGTATCTGTGGAGGAGGTCAGTCCATACTCTTCACAGTGTTCAGGAGAAAATTCTTGGTCTAACGTAATTCTCTTTCTTTCTGGCACTTACTCATCCTAGAAAGCGGTGCCCTGGGTAATTCTAGAAAGCGATGCCCTGGGTAATTGTTCTTGGTTGCAAAGAGTTATCTGTCAGATTTATGTCTTTCTTCTCCCCAAATCATAAGATTATAATGACCTAAAATTATCTTTGCTTCTTAGAATAGCCTTTATTTTTTTCTCTGAAAACAGATATACTAAAAAACAGCTAATACTGGGTTTGGCACAGACTTCCATGAGAATAAAAATCTCTCTGTCAATTCGCTAAATAGTTTCAGCATAAATTCTCAATTCTTTTAAGGGAAAATTCAAATTCCTTTTTTACCTTTGGATAGATTTTAATTTTATTTTATTTTACTTCAATATTGGGATAGTTATTCTGAAGAAGAGTAACAACAACAACAAAAAAACCCAGTGCCTCTGAGCTTAAGAATTAAGGGTTCTTTATCGAAAGATGAATGGATAAAGAAGATGTGGCACATATATGCAATGGAATATTACTCAGCCATAAAAAGGAACAAAATTGGGTCATTTGTAGAGACGTGGATGGATCTAGAGACTGTCATACAGAGTGAAGTAAGTCAGAAAGAGAAAAACAAATATCGTATATTAACGCATATGTGTGGAACCTAGAAAAATGGTACAGATGAACCGGTTTGCAAGGCAGAAACAGAGACACAGATGTAGAGAACAAACGTATGGACACCAAGGGGGGAAAGTGGAGGGGGGGTGGTGGGATGAATTGGGAGATTGGGATTGACATATATACACTAATATGTATAAAATGGATAACTAATAAGAACCTGCTGTATAAAAAATAAATAAAATAAAATTTAAAAATTAAAAAAAAAAGAATTAAGGGTTCTTGTTGCATTTTAAACAATGAGGAAATATGATTCCAAAATTAGCTAAAATTGAAAACACAATTATTATTTTTAAGTATCATCTCACTGGTCAACGATCGCTTCTAAAAAGAAAACCGCTTTTAAAAACACAACATCGCCACCTAGTGCTCTGGATAGAATTATGAAACGATTAGGAAGATGGGAGAGTGGAAGAAATTCCACCTTAAATCCTATCTTCACTGGGCAGACGCTAATAAACACATGTATACATAAATAAATAGGAGGAAATCTGCAACAAGGCAACGTCCCTTAACATTATAAAGTTGTGGGTAGGATTGAATAAACCAATGTCTTTCCATACTATGAATGGCATTTTTGCAGATAAGTTTGCAGATTTCAAAATGTACGTAGGACCTCACAATTATACTTCCTGCCCACGTTCCCTCCAAAAATAGTCCATGCTGCCTATGTCCACAGAGTAGAATATAAAACAGCAATATTTTGGAGTTAGAAAAAGCCTTGGAGAACAGGTCACCCATCCGTACTTTTACGGATGAGGACTTTGAGCTCCAGCAAGGTAAGTAGCAGCCAAACCCACACATCCAGCGATGGCGGGATTGGGCCACTGACCCCGTCTCAGAATGTAACAGGGAAAAGCTAAATGGGACTCCAGGTTGCATCTGTCTCTTTGACTTTAACCTTTGCTTTTCGTCGCTTTTGTTATTATAATCATACATAATGGCCTGCCTCAGGGAACCCTGCCCGCCTGTGAATGGCTGCAGAAAAGAAGACATTAACACATCCCCTCCACGAGGCTGTTCATTCCAGGAGGTGTTTTGCAAGATTTATGGCCCTTTTACTTTACTTCCTCACCACCTCCCCCTCTCTGATTCTATAAAAGAAACTGGCATCCAGACCCAGATAAGATGGTTTATCGGAGACGCTAGTCTTCGATCTTATCGGTCTGCCGACTTTCCGAATAAAGTCGTATTCCTGGCCTCAGCACCTCGTCTCCAATTCATGGGCCTGTCGTGCAGCGAGCAGAGCGGCCTTAGACTCGGTAACAAGGAGTGTCCGTCCACTTAGCTTTCAAGTGTCCCCTACGTCCTTTTTTTGCCAAGGTCAGTTACCGAGTCAAAACAGATGAAATTCGAATCAAGTCTTTATTTTGTTAACTGTGTTATGCTAATGTTGATATCTTAGGTTTGTAATTGTTCAGCAGGTAGGTAAGAAGTTCACATTAGGGAAGTTGGGTGAGGGATACGTAGAAACCCTCTGTATTATTTAGGCTTTTCTGCAAGCTTAAAATTAGCTCAAAATTTAAAGATTTCTTTAAAAGTGACTCCAAGCACTGTTGAGCGGATAGCTGGAATGAATGACCCTGTGTCCATTCCAGGATCATTCTTGCCTTGTTCATTTTAAAACCCAGCTTGAAAACTTGTCTTTAAATCATGTAGTCCTAGAGAAAACAAGCTTCCCCGGGCGCAGTCAGGGTCCTAAATTAGGAGAAGTTCTTGCAGTTTCCGCTCCCACACCACTGCCGTCCACCACTCGCCCCATTACCATATGCTCTGATATCTTTCCCTTCCGTGAACTGTGTTCTCTGCTCCCTGTTTTATTGGCCTCCTAATTTTACAATAGGTTGCGGGGCTCAATTCTATTTTATGGCTTGCCTAGCAGGGTACTAATGTTTTCTTTTCTGCTGCCTAATTCCAAACAACCACAAGACAGCACTTTCCTCCCCATAAACTGATACCAATGCAGAGGTAATTCTTTGCTTGAATGTCAGAGAGGGAAGCAGCTAAGGGGTGTGAGTTTCCACGATTCAGACACTCACTCTACAGGATGGAGAACATTCCATACCAGCAGTGTTTACCCTAGGGAGCTCCCCGCAGGGAAATCACCTTTGCCTAACCTTTCTTATTTATTTAATTTTTTTTGTAGTTTTTAGTTGTTTTTATTCCAGGAGTATGGAATTACTCCCCGTTAGGAAACATGATGGCATTAGCACCCTTAAAATTCTTTTCGCTTTCTCTTCCCAAACTTGCAAATTCTTGTTACTTTATGTTGTTGACATTTAGAAGTCCGCCTAACACTTCTGAAGGAATTCCATGGTACACTTGGGGGAGGGAGATGAGGGGTCACAGGGAAGAGAGAAGAGGATATAAGATTTAAGGAAACATATCCACACAACAGGTTTGCACACAGATTGAATTTTACAAAGAATTTCCCTCTCATTATCTCGTTTGATACAAAAAAACTTTGCAATATGTCAAACTTCTTATTCCTGTTGTTCAGACAAGAAGACAGACCTGGAGGAAATCTAGGGAGCATTTAAGAGGGCTGCTCAGAACAGAAAGCAAATTCATACGGAGCCAGGACCAACATCTGTTTTGACACAGTCTTGAATTTTCCTATCACTAATTCCTGTTGTTTTGTTTCTTAAAGAAGCCATCTCCCTCTGCCCCATGATAAGCTCCAGGTGCCCACCATGCTGGCCCTCTTCCCAGTGGAAGTCACCTCTGACAGCCCTACTCTCTCTGCAGGCTCAGTGGTTACATCCTCTGGGGCCAAAGTGAGTGGCTGGCCACATGCTCAGAGACGCTGCACAGCCAGGAGCAGAGTAGAATGAACCCAGACCTGAGTCCTGGCAGAGGAGACGCCAACTGGCTTTCCAATTGATATTGACTAAGGTGGCAAATCATACAAAGATGATTTGCCAAACCACATCATTTTTATCAGTCAAATGTATGCAGCCCCGCAAAATGAGAAGCCCCACACCTGCATCATCCCCCATCCTTGGATTGTGCATTTGCGTGGGCAAAAAGGTGTCCTTTGGATGGAGGTATAAGTCCCTGAAATTTCATGAGACCCGCTGAAGGCACAGCACCACCCCAGCTACCAGGGAAAGGGCTGCAGAAGTAAGACGTTGCCCGTGGATCTTATTTGAGAAAAGAGGGCAGACTTCCTGGGGTCAGAAGGGCGAGAGCCCTGGGTTTAGAGAGCTTAACTTGTAAAACCACAAACCAGGGGACTGTCCTGCGTTCACCTCTGTCTCCTCCGAGGTTCCTTCTTCCCCAGAGACGGTGCAAG
This sequence comes from Balaenoptera acutorostrata, assembly GCF_949987535.1. Taxonomy (NCBI): domain Eukaryota; kingdom Metazoa; phylum Chordata; class Mammalia; order Artiodactyla; family Balaenopteridae; genus Balaenoptera; species Balaenoptera acutorostrata. The sequence continues at coordinate 2,234,288 of NC_080075.1, forward strand.
GCTTAAAAGAGACAATTTACAGAAACAGAAAACCAAAAAAAACACTGTTTGGGCTTAAACCATTAGCATATGCTTATCTTTACTAGGGCCAGTTTCCCCAGATTACGTATCTGGTCATGTTTGTGTAGATACCAACGCCAAGGCGCTGGTGCAGGGGAGGACTCGGAGACACCCAAAGAGAAGAGCTGCCCTTATTCCCTCCTCCTGCAGACTGTCAAATGGCATTTCTCGACTACAGTTCTTCCAGGCAAGCCAGAGGCTAAGGCAACGATTGTCTCACACATCTGGCCCTTGCTGCTTTGGGGCTCACCGTAAACTTTCACTGTGAAAGCATGAGTGAAAACAGGTGGGCAGGAAGCAGAAACGTGGGCTTTTTATGGGACTTTGAAAGTGCTGTGCTCTTAGTTTCTGAGTAATTATCTCTGTGCCATCTCCTCCCTGCAGGTCGGGCATCTCAGTGTTTCACCATGAAGATGCTGGTTGTTCCACTGTGAATACTAATGACATCTGATTGAATGTTTGTTTATTTTCAACATAATCGTCTAACGATTTTGATTTGAAAATGCGTATGCAAATAGTTTTATACATCACAGGGAAAGGAACACAAAGTGTGTTTAAAATTTTTTTTTTAAATAATTTCTAAACAAAAGCAAAGTGAGAAGTGTTCTTTCTCCGTGCTGTGTGGATATGCAAGCTCGTCTATTTGGGGACAAATGGGATGCTAAGGAAAATCAAACTTGAAATCAGAAAATATAGGAAACTGCCCATAAGATTAGCAAATGTTTTTAGGTAATACTCAGTGATAAGGAGGGAAATGAAAGGAGTAGGTTTGCCTCTTGGTGGCAGAGCTGAAAACTGGCACAACCTTTAAGGAGAGTGATATGGCAGGATATCTCAGTACCCTTAAAACTGCTCCTCCTCTGCACCTAGTCATTTCATCTCAGGAAATATTCTAGAGGAATAACCCTAAATACAGGGAAAGGCTCTAGACACAGCAGGGCTTATCACGGCATTCTTTCTCATAGGAGAATATTAGAAATGACTAAGCAGGGCTTCCCTGGTGGCGTAGTGGTTGAGAATCCGCCTGCCAATGCAGGGGACACGGGTTTGAGCCCTGGTCCGGGAAGATCCCACATGCCACTGAGCAACTAAGCCCGTGCGCCACAACTACTGAGCCTGCACCCTAGAGCCCACGAGCCACAACTACTGAGCCCACGTGCCACAGCTACTGAGCCCGTGTGCCACAACTACTGAAGCCCATGCGCCTAGAGCCTGTGCTCCGCAGCAAGAGAAGCCACCGCAGTGAGAAACCCGTGTACCACAACAAAGAGTAGCCCCCGGTTGCCACAACTAGAGAAAGCCTGCGTGCAGCAATGAGGACCCAATGCAGCCAAAAATAAATAAATAAATAAATAAATTTATTTAAAAAAAAAAAAGAAATGACTAAGCATATATGGGAGACAGACATCATCAAAATGGCAGAGTAGGCATTTTCTAACATCTTCTCCCCAAAGAACACCAATTGTTAACAATTACCCACTGATGACAGGACCTTTGTGGGAGTCAGGCAGAGAAGTTCCAGTGCACCCTTGGTGCAAACACTGGGTACAGTGGGCACACTGAGTAAGAGGAACAGTTTTACTTTACCAAATCACCCCTTCCCCAGGGTGGTACGCTCTCTCCCAAGGGAGAAGGGGAGCATATGCGTGAGTGCCTGGGCTCTACGTGTGTGCACAGCACCGCCAGAGGGGCCCGTCTCTTTCTCGTGTGTCCCTTGCAGACACCAAGGTGTGCTGCGTGATCGGGGGTGAAGAGAGGCTGGGAGAACAGCACCCAGAGCTCCCAGAGAGCGTCAGGAGGGTGCAGACCCTACTCTCTGCCTGGCCGACTCCAACAGGAAGCCTTCCCATGAGCCACGGGGGATACTTTGCCTGCAGATGCCCCCAGCTGGTCCACAGGCGCCCTCCGCACTCCATGTGCCTCACCCACACAAACCCACACCCCGAGGCTGGCTCCTTGTTCATGTCCCCAAGGGCAGCAAGCACGAGCCTTTGCAGACAGCTAGTGAGCACACACAGAAAGCCAGCCAGACTCTGCAGGATTGGGAGAAAACACACAAACTTGAACATTTAGCACCACCAGAGAGAAGGCAGCCAGTTCGGGTTTTGTAGGATCTAAAGAATACAATCACAAGAATTCCCTCTGAGAGGGAACAAGACGTGTGGAGCAAGCACAGCTACAGAAAAGGCCTGAGAAAGTCTCAGAATCCCTAACAGAACTGACGGAAGGTATTTCTTTTCTGAAGCCAGTCAGTAAAGACTGGAGGAGGTGACTCCTTCAAATGCAAAGACAGCAATGCAAAACTTCAAGGAATGCAAAAAAAAAAACAACAACAGGGAAACATGACACCACCAAAGAAACACAGTAGTTTTCCAGAAACCATCCCTAAAGGAATGGAGATCTGTGATCTGGCAGATAAATAATTGAAAACGCTTGTTTTAAGGAAACTCAGTATGCTACAAGAAAACACAAAAAGACAGTTCAATAAAATCAGGGAATCAATACACAAACAAAATGAGAAACTTAACAGAAAGACAGAAATCATAAAAAAGAAGTAAACAGAAATTCTGGAGCTGGAGAATACAGTGAATGAAAAAATGCAATAGGGATCAACAGCAGACTTGATCAAGCAGAAGAAAGAACCTGAGAAATTAAAGACAGGTCACTGGAAATTATCTAGCCAGGAGAGAGCAAAGAAAAGTAAAAGAAGGAACAAGGGGAAGAAAGTGTACATGAACCGCGGGAGAAAGTTAAGAGGAACAACCCACACATTCCTGAAGTCCCAGAAAGAGAGGAGACGCATAAAGAAACAGGAAGCTTATTTAAATATTCATTCCTGAGAACTTCCCAAATCCAAGGAGAGATTTGGACATCCAAGTTCATGACACTCATAGTTCCCCAAAAAGTTTCAACCCAAAAAGACCTATTCCAAGATAGCATAATAAAATCAAGACAAAGAATTTTAGAAGCAGCAAAAGAAAACAAATTCCTCATATACAAGGGAAACTTCATAAGCCTCCAAGGAGATTTCTCAGCAGAAACTTTGCAAGTCAGGAGACAGTAGAATAATATATTCAAAGGGCTGAAACGGAAAAAGGTCCAACCAAGAATACTTTATCCAGGGGCTTCCCTGGTGGCACAGTGGTTAAGAACCTGCCTGCCAATGCAGGGGACACGGGTTCGAGCCCTGGTCCAGGAAGATCCCACATGCTGTGGAGCAACTAAGCCCGTGTGCCACAACTACTGAGCCTGCGCTCTGGAGCCCGCGAGCCACAACTACTGAAGCCCGTGTGCCACAACTACTGAAGCCCACGCGCCTAGAGCCCATGCTCCGCAACAAGAGAAGCCACCGCAATGAGAAGCCTGTGCACCACAATGAAGTGTAGCCTCCGCTCGCCACAACTGGAGAAAGCCTGCGTGCAGCAATGAAGACCCAACGCGGCCTAAAATAAATAAATGAATAAATTTATTAAAAAAAAAAAAAAAGAATACTTTACCCAGAAAACTTGTACTTCAGAATTAATGGAGAGGTAAAGACTTTCCCAGACAAACAAAAGCTGAGGGAGTTTATCACCACTAGTCCTGCTTTACAAGAAATGTTGAAAGGAGTTCTTCAAGCTGAAGTGAAAGGACCATAATCAGTAACAGGAAAACATATGAAAATATAAAACAGGGACTTCCCTGGCAGTCCAGCGGTTAAGACTCTGGCTTCCCACACAGGAGGCATGGGTTTGATCCCTGGTCGGGGAACTAAGATCCCACCTGCTACATGGCCAGAAGAAAAAAAAAGGAATCACATGCTAAATATATATATATACACATACATACATATATGTGTGTGTATATATATATCTATATATAAATAAAACACATTGGTAAAGGTAAGTATATAGCTAAATTCAGAATATTCCGATACTAAACATGAAAACACAGCTAGATTAAAGGTAAAGGGATAGAGATAAACATGCCATAATAAGACTAAGTGAAGGAAAGTGGAGTGGATAATTTAGTTTCAGACAAAGTGGACTTCAGAGCAAAGAAAACTATCAGCTTACAGAGACGGAATACGTAATGGCAAAGGGGATCAGTTCTTCCAGAAGACATGACAACAGGTAATGTGTGTGTATCCAAAATAGAGCACCCAAATACATTAGGCAAAAACTGATAGACCTGCAAGAAGAAATAGATAAATCCACTATCATAGGTTGGAGACTTCAACACCCTGCTAGCAGGCAGAAAATCAGGAAGGACCTGCAAGTGCCATAAATAAACTGGATCAAATCAACATTTATAAAACACCTTATCCAACCACATAATAGACGTTCTTCTCGTGCTCACATGGGACATTCACCAACGTAGACCACATTCTGGGCCATAAAACATACCCTAACAAATTTAAAAGAATATACATCATACAAAGTATGTTCTCGGACCACAATGGAATTACAATAAAAGTCAGTAACAAAACGATACCCAGAAAATCCCAAAATATTTGGAAATTAAATAACACACTCCAAAATAACAGAGAAATCTCAAGAGAAATTTAAATACATTTTGAACTAAATGAGAGTGAAAACAAAGCCTATCAAACTATTTGGGATGTAATGAAAGCAGTGCTTAGAGAGAAATTTTTAATGTGGAATGCATGCATCAGCAGAGAAGAAAAATCTAAACTCAGTAATCTAAGCTTACGCCTTAGAAAACTGTAGAAGTCAGAACAAATTAAATCCAAAGTAAGTGGAAGAAAAGCAATTTTAAAAATCAGAGCAGAGGACTTCCCTGGTGGTGCAGTGGTTAAAAATCTGCCTGCCAATGCAGAAGACACGGGTTCGAGCCCTGGTCCGGGAAAATCCCACGTGCTGCAGAGCAACTAAGCCCGTGTGCCACAACTACTGAGCCTCTGCTCTAGAGCCCGCACACAGCAACAAAGGCCCAATACAGCTGAAAATCAATCAATCAATCAATTTTTAAAAAATAAAATTAAAAAAATAAAATAAAGAGCAGAAATCAATGAAATTGAAAACAAGAAAATAATGGAAAAATCAATAAAACAGAAGGTGGTTCTATGAAAAGATTAATAAATTTAATAGACCTCTAGCCAAGCTAACCAAGAAACAAGAGAAGACATAAATTACTAGTATCAAAAATGAAAGAGATGTCATTACTAATGATTTCATGGACATTAAAATGATAGTAACATTGTAAATAATTCTATACCCATAAATACGGTAAGTTAAATGAAATAGACTGATTCCTTAAAAGACACAATCTACCAAACTCACACATGAAAAACAGATAATTTGAACAGGCCTGTATCTATTAAAGTAATTGAATCAATATTTAATACATTTTCGGGGCTTCCCTGGTGGCACAGTGGTTAAGAATCTGCCTGCCAATGCAGGAGACACGGGTTTGAGCCCTCGTCCGGGAAGATTTCACATGCTGTGGAGCAACTAAGCCCGTGCACCACAACTACTGAGCCTGCACTCTAGAGCCCGTGAGCCACAACAACTGAGCCCGTGTGCCACAACTACTGAAGCCCACGTGCCTACAGCCCATGCTCCGCAACAATAGAAGTCACTGCAATGAGAAGCCCGCACACAGCAATGAAGAGTAGCCCCTGCTCTAAAGCCCATGCTCAGCAATGAAGACCCAATGCAGCCAAAAATAAATAAATCTATTTTTTTAAAAAGTAAAAAATACCATATTATAAAAACATATATATATATTTAATACATTTTCAACATAGAAAGCACAAGGTCCAGATGGGTTCACTGGTGAATTCTACCAAATATTTAAGGAAGGAATTATACAAGCTATTATGTAGAAAATAAGCTACAGAGACATCTTGTACAATACAGAGGATAGGGGAGTATAGCCAATATTATAATAACTATAAATGGAGTATAACCTTTAAAAATTGTGAACCACTATATTGTATACCTGTAATTTATATAATATTGTACAGCAACTATATTTCAATTTTAAAAAATAAAATTAAATCAAAAAAATAAAAAATAAATTTAAAAAAAATCACTCCAGTGGGGGGAAACACTGTAGGATACTGTAATGGTGGATACGTGACATTATGCGCTTGTCAAAACCTATAGACTGTACAGCACAAAGAATGAACCCTAATGTCAACTATGGACTTTAGCTAATAATAATGTATCAGTATTGGGTTATCCACTTTAACAAACGCACCGCACAAATGCAAGATGTTAATAATAGGGGCCCCTGTGGGACTGGGCTGGGTGTCTGTTAGAAATAGCTGCACTTCCTGCCTAATTTTCTGTAAACCTAAAACTGCTCTAAAAAATAGTTTAGTTAAGAAAAATAGTTATTAATTTTTCTTTTAAAACCGATAAGGTGACCAAGTCACATCTGAATGGTAATTAAATGGCCAAGCACAGTCATTCAGTTAGTCCACTGGCAGAGGCCCAGAAGCACCATCTCTCCGCACAGTCACCAGGTCGCTATGGCCCCAGGTGGGCCCCATCCCTCGGGGGACAGCCCGAACCCCCCCACCACCCCATCACACGAACCCTAAGTCAGCTGCTTCGCCAAGCCCCGCTCTCACTCACCGTAAGCCCCAGCTTACGTGTGGAATTTCAGATTCTGCTCCCTTGTGGGTAGGGACTGGGAAGGCAGCCAGTGCCAAGCCTGTAGGCAGCCCATCAGGGGGTGGGGCCTGAGGGGATCCTCATGTGGTCCTCAGTGTTGCCCAGCAACCCTACTGGATTCCTCCAATCAGCTCCTCCCCCTTCTCAGTGTACCCGGCTGCTCCACTTGCTCTGAAAAGAGGGGAATGACTCATCTTCTCCCATCCCAATTCCTTTCGTGCTCAACAACGCTGCACCCTTTCATTTCACAGAGCAAATAGGAATCAGGCGGGACAGCCTCATTCCCTAACGCCACACACAGGAACTCAGCTGCACCTCATGCGTCCCAGCTTCGTCCCCTGTGGTAACAGGAAGGACGCCGCCCGTCTTTCCACCTGGGACCAGGGACTCCCCTGGCCATTCACTCTGGCAGCCAGCGTTCCAGGACCCTTGTCCTCTACAGCATGATTCCGGGTGTGATTACACGTAACAGCGGGCTCTCTACTGCAATCCACCCTCTTATCTCCATCAGACACATCCCACTGGCTTTATTTTTATTTATTTATTTATTTATTTTTTATTTTTGGCTGTGTTGGGTCTTCGTTGCTGCACCCGGGCTGTCTCTAGTTGTGGCGAGCGGGGGCTACTCTTCGTTGCGGTGCGCAGGCTTCTCATTGCAGTGGCTTCTCTTGTTGCGGAGCACGGGCTCTAGGCACGCAGGCTTCAGTAGTTGTGGCACGGGGGCTCAGTAGTTGTGGTTCACGGGCTGTAGAGCACAGGCTCAGTAGTCGTGGCGCATGGGCTTAGTTGCACCACAGCATATGGGATCTTCCCAGACCAGGGCTCGAACCCATGTCCCCTGCATTGGCAGGCGGATTCTTAACTGCTGCACCACCAGGGAAGCCCCCACTGGCTTTAAATTAACCACATCCTACTTCTCTAAGTTCCTTTCCACTGCTTTTTGGTAAGTTTCTGCTTCTTATTTTTTTAAAGCACTCTGGTATGACCTTCACTCTACCTTAGCCAGTGTCCCATGTCCCTTTGTACCTTCATAAATGTCTTTAAGAGTTATTTAGAGGGTCCAGATGGAGTAATAAATTCATGTTTTGGTCCACTCCCTCTGCTACCAGCAATGATATTGATGAAATATAAAAAAGAGAAAACCAAAGTGAAATGACTTGTCTCAAACAGCAAAAACAAAAAGAATGAACCATAAAGGAAGACATAAGTCTGAGTACATTGAAATTAAAAACATCTGTTCAAAGAAAGACACCAAAGCAAGCTGAAGGATAAGGAACAGATTGAAAAAATATATTTGTAACGCACATTCCTGACAAAAGATTCGGGTCCAGAATACATAAGGAATTCCTGCAAGTTAATAAGGAAAATAATAGAAATCTCCAGAGAATAATGGGCCAAAAGATGAAGTAATGCAGAAGAGGAAGCCCAATTGCCAGTAAATGATATAAAGTTATTCATCCTCATTCAGGCACGGGATTTTACATCCCAGGACTCCCAGTTCTAACAGTTCTCTGACACGCATACAGGGAGGCAAACCTGGCAAGTTCAGGGCAACTCTGTAATAATAAAAACTTGGAAACAGTTTAAACGTCCATCAGTGGAAGTTGCTACATTAGGGCATATTTATAAAACACATGAACTTGAACTATATCTCCAGTGAATAAATGGACACATTTCTAAAACGTATTGAGCTTTAAAAAAGCAAGTTGCCAAAAGATGTGTAATGTAAAATATAATTTATAAACAGATTAATGCCCAGTGAAACAATATCATTTATACATATGTATAAGATAGGATTAAATATGGGACTTGCCTGGTGGTCCAGTGGTTAAGAATCCTTGCTTCCACTGCAGGGGTAGTGGGTTCAATCCCCCTGGTCAGGGAACTAAGATCCCACATGCTGGGCGGCCAAAAAAAAAAAAAGAGTGGGGTCCTGGTGAAGGCAATTGAGCTAGTTTGCCCAAGAGATCGTGGGGGAAAGATGGCTAGGAGGAGCTCAGCTGAGTCACTGACCTTAGGAATTGTTCCTTTAAAAGAGCCTAATTTGATAGGTTTAGTGTGTGGAACAGTTAATGCCTGAAGGCATTGCTGAAAACAATAGGACAATCAGCCAGTGATTAGTGGAGTTTTCCAGCTGAATGCAGTCAAGGAAAGGGACAAAGAGAGCCCTGCTGAAGAAATCGGTGTCACCCAGGGTGACTGTGGACGCACCCAAGGCTGTGTGGGTCCGTGTGCCTTCCCAGGAGCAAATCAGAAGCTTAACACTGCAGGTAACGGGGGACAGACGTCACAAAAACAGTCCAGTGAGCTACTAAATAAATAAACAAGCAAACAGCAATGACAAACCCAGGGGGTGGGGGAGTAGAGGCACAAGTCTCCAGAGTTGTTAGACTGTACTAAGACGTCCAGTTCCAGAAAAAAATTCAAGTATTGAAGAAAAAAATAACAGAGTTTTTTGTGATGCCAGGAAAAAAAACAGGCAACAGAAACTGCCTTGAGGGTGACTAGATATTTTAACTTAACAGACAAAACCTTCAAAGTAGCCACTATAAGTATGTTCAAAGAACTTAGTTCAAAGAACTAAGAAACCATAATTGAAGAAGTGAAGGTGGGTATGAGGCACCCAGCTTCCCTCTCCGGAAGGGGATATTGACTCCCTCTAATTAACTTGCAGGTCCTTGATCTGGTCCCCAGGCTGCCCCCAGCGACCCCTCTCCAGCCTCACCCTGCCCCACGCGGACCCCGCGTCACACTAGTGGGCACAGCGGGCTGGCCGGGCGTCAGGATGCAGCAAGGTCCTCCCCTTTCCCCAACCACACCCGCTCCATTCCATACTCTGTATCTCATGCGGTATCTTGTCGCATCAAATTACTTCTCCATTCATTCAACACACAAGCATCACGTGCGGACTGTGGGCCAGGCACTGTTCAAGCCGCTGAGCGTACAGTGGAAAACTGAACAGTCTGTGTTCCCACGGAGTTTATATTGTAGCAGGAGGACAAAGGTGTTAAAGATGTTAAATAACACACGTATTTCAAGTGCTACCTTACAGTAACAAAACTGTAAGAAAACAGAAGCAGAGGTGGGAGAAATATTTGAATTAAATGCTACACTGTATCTTAAATCATCAACATTCAAAGCCTTACATATGGCTACTCCTCAAAGATACTCAAGCAATTGCATTAACTTTACGTTAAATGTGAAATTATTTTTGTGTCCAATGAGTCCACATTCTTCAAGACTTTCAAATTAACTATCTATTCTTAGTTAAATTTAGTAACTATATTTCTTTTTACATTTTATAGATTTTTCATATACCAATAAATGTCTTGGGCTTCCCTGGTGGCGCAGTGGTTGAGAGTCTGCCTGCCAATGCAGAGGGGACACGGGTTCGAGCCCTGGTCTGGGAAGATCCCACATGCCGCGGAGCAACTGGGCCCGTGAGCCATAACTACTGAGCCTGCGCATCTGGAGCCTGTGCTCCGCAACAAGAGAGGCCGCGATAGTGAGAGGCCCGTGCACGGCGATGAAGAGTGGCCCCCACTCGCCGCAACTAGAGAAAGCCCGCGCACAGAAACGAAGACCCAACACAGCCATAAATAAATAAATAAATAAATAAAATTTTAAACTGCATTCTTAAAAAAAATAAAATAAAATAAATGTCTACTTTATCGAGGTTCAATCTCATTTTTACCATCAAGGAATATGCATGAACTAATACATAACTTTATTTTGTAAACTTTCTCAAAATAAATTTAATCTCAATATATTTTACAGAGTAGATATTATTGAATCATTTCATCAAAATATGTGATGTCATAAATAATTGTCAGCGTCTTTGATTGACTATTTTAAACACTTTATAACCATATAATTTACTATCTAAATAAGGACATTTTTAAGCGAGAAAGAAGGTGCTATGTAACTTACACGGGCGCATGGGTTTTATGAGTCACCTTGACTAGTCTTATTTCTAAGTGGTTCTCTCCCAAATTTCAACTACCAAAAGCCTCTATCCTAAGCTCTAGGATTACACTTCTAAGTGGCCGCTTGTATCTCACTTGAACGTCTGGTAGGATCTCAAACGTAGCATTTCCCAAATCAAACTCCTGAGACGGCACCCAAACCTGCTTCCACAGCAAGCTTTCCCATTTCAGTAAACAGCAACCCCAGTCCTTCCAGCTTCTCAGGACAAAGGCCTTGGTGTCAGGTTGAGTCTCAGGCCTGCGATCCCCGGGGAGGTGGGAGTGAGTCTTCGGCTCCTGTGTGTGCATCTTCCGAGGCTTCTAAGTGATGACTGAGAAGCTTCCACAGGGGCGCGGGCGACAGGAGGAGCTCCACAAACCCACTCCCTAGTAATAAAGCATAACTGGTAAAAACTGTCCAACACAGAAAGCATTTAAAACCTCTGGAAATTGTCCTCAGGGCCTGTGGCTAAGGGGGAAATTATTTATTCAAGAAAAATCTACTACAACTTGGTTAACAGAGTGAGAGTCTGTGGCACATGAGCCCCAAACTGCTGTCTCCCTGCACAGCTCGACAGGAGCTCATTCACAAGAGTGCAGCAAGGAAGGCAGGGACCCCCTCTGTCCTCAGCTCCCAGACGAGGACGTGGTCTCTCCGCAGGAGGTACAGGCTGGCAATGTTTCTCATCCCACCAGCTGGAGATGTAGGGGGTAAATTCCAGGTGAGTGAGGCCAAGAAGCTAAAATTTATACTCTAAAACCCGTAAAACATTGTTAAAAGAAACTGTTTATAGAATGTCTGAGTAAATGGAAAATAATGCCATGCTAATGGAGAAGACTTAGCATTGTTGAGATGGCAACTACTCCCCAAATTCATCTACAGATGCAACCCAATCTCTGCCCAGATCCCCAGCGACTTCTCTGTAGAAATTAACAAGCTGGTGTTACAATTCATGTGGAACTTCAAGGGACCCAGAATAGTCAAAACAGTCTTGAAAATGAAGAGCAAAATAAAGATTCACAATTTCAGAACTTACAACAGAGCAACAGTAATCAAGACAGTGTCATCCTGGTACAACAGACACCGTAGATCAATGGAGCAGAATTAAGAGTATAGAAATAAACTACATCTATGGCCAGCTGATTTTTGACCAGGGTGCCAAGACCAATCAATTGGGAAAGAATCGTTTTTTCAACAAATGATGCTGGGTCAACTGGACAGCCACAGGCAAAAAAATGAACTTGGAAATTTACTTCACACCATATACAAAAATTAATTAAAAATAGATCAAAGACCCAAATGTAAGAGTTAAATCTATAAAGCTCTTAGAAGAAAACATAGGGGGAAAGCCTCATGACATTAGATTTGGGAATGATTTCTTGAATATGACACCAAAAACACAGGCAAGGAAAGAAAAGACAGATAAACGGGATTCCCTCATAATTTAAAACTTTTTCCTTCAAAGGACACCACCAAGAAAGTAAAAACACAGTCCATGAAAAGGAAGAAAATATTTACAAATCATGTATCTGACAAGGGACTTGTATCTGAGTTATACATGAACACTTATACCTCAACAATAAAAGCATTTGTTGAACTTGTTGACAAAATTCAACATCCCTTCATGATAAAGTCTTAGAAAACTACCAATAGAAGGGAGCGGCCTCAACCTGATAAAAAGTAACTTCAAAAAACCTACAACTAACATCAAAGTTATTGCTAATAAAATAATGCTTTCTTCTAAGATTGGGAACAATGTAAGGATGTTTGCCTTCACACTTTTATTAATCATTGTTTTAGAAATCCTAACTAGTGTGATAAGACAGAGAGAGAGGGAAAGAGAAAAGGGAGGAAGGAAGGAAGGGAGGAAGGGAGGAAGGAAGGAAGGAAGGAAGGAAGGAAGGAAGGAAGGAAGGAAGGAAGGAGGGAGGGACGGAGGGAGGGAGAAAGAAGGCACACAGATTGGAAAGGAAAAGTAAAACTCTTTATTTGCAGATGGCATAATTGTTTTTGTAAAACAGTCCAAAGAATCTGCAAAAAAGCTACCAGATCTAATAAGTCAGTTTAAGAAGACCATAGAATACAAAAAAAAACAATTATTTTCTATGTATGTACTAACAATAAACAGCTGGAAATTGAAACTTAAAAGACAATAAAATATACAATAACAAAAAATATGAAATAGGAATAAGTTTAACAAAATATGTGTAAGGCATTTACACTGAAAAACACAAAACATGGATGAAAAGAAATTAAAGAAGATGTAAATCAATGGAGAGAGATGCTGTGTTCATGGTCCAGGAGGCTCAAAATTGTCAAGATGTCAGATTTCCCCAGATTGATATATAACTTTAACATAATTCCAATCTATCCCAACAAGCTAGTACACAAAAATGGACAAACTGCTTATAAAATGCTTGCGGAAATACAAAAAAATTAGGATGTCCAATGCAATTTTGAAAAAGAAAAATAAATGTAAGATGTCTGATGTTGAAAAGTCAATATATCACACCCTGCAGAAGCAAAACTTCAATAGGATCCAACAATACATGTACTTATGTACATACATATGTGCACACATACATACATGGCATACCTGCATGCTTACACACACACCTTACATGCATGTGCACACACATGTGCACACTTATACACATGTCACATTCACCTTTATTACATTACATGCATGCACACACATTACATGTATATGTACATCACATACATGAATACACATGCACATTTGATTACATGCATATGCACATAATGCACACATGTACACACACATGCATACATGCACACGTGCACACATATGCCTGCATACATGCATACACTCAGAAGCCTGAACTTATTCCCATTCCACAATGCCCCCCTCTCAGCTACCAACAACTCCCTTAAAGGCAGTGGCTCATGTGCTGTATTAAATGACATTCTCCAGCGTATTTAATTTTAACTCAAAGACTAAAAGGTAAATTAAAAATCCAAACCAATAAATATGTAATGGTGAAATGACAAGTAAATGCTCTTGTTTTATGTTAGAACATCATGTCCTTCCATTTTCATCCTCAATTTAAACCCCATCTGCTCCTAAGCCTGGCCAAATTGTATGACAAGTCAGGAAATACAGTAAGTATGTTGGAAACTAAAAAGCCTCCCATTTCTGTGGAAAAACTGCCAGCTTTTTTTTTTTTTTTTTAATGCATAGATCTTTTTTTTTTTTTTTTTTTTGGCTGTGTTGGATCTTCGTTGCTGTGCATGGGCTTTTCTCTAGTTGCGGCGAGCCGGGGCTACTCTTTGTTGCCGTGCATGGGCTTCTCATTGCTGCAGCTTCTCTTGTGGCAGAGCACAGGCTCTAGGAGCGCGGGCTTCAGTAGGTGTGGCACGTGGGTTTCAGTAGTTGTGGCATGTGGGTTTCAGTAGTTGTGGCACACGGGCTCAGTAGTTGTGGCTCACGGGCTCTAGAGCACAGGCTTGGTAGTAGTGGCACACGGGCTTAGCTGCTCCGCCGCATGTGGGATCTTCCCAGACCAGGGCTCAAACCCGTGTCCACTGCATTGGCAGGCGGATTCTTAACCACTGCACCACCAGGGAAGTCCCAAACTGCCAGCTTATTAACTAAGCTCTCATTTTATTTCTTGAAGTTTAATTTACTAGACTTAAAAACCTTTAGTTACAGAAAAGAGGAATCTTCAGAAGTCCTTGCAGCTTTAAAGCAGGCATGTGATGTTTCTAAGAGGTATCTTTGAAGAGAAAATTGGATTGTAAAATAGAAACATGCAACCCCATACACTGACTATTCTCTCCCCCCAGCTCAAAGCTCGGCTTAACACAACACAGCAGGAGGGTGACGGATCTGAAAAACCCACTTCACAAAAAGATAAATCATTCTTCTCCTGAGATAGATATATTAACGGTCTTGCTTTTAGCAAGGGTGGGAAGCAGTGGGCAGGAAATTTTGGAATAAGCATGTTTATGGCAATTACTACAGAAATCTGATCGCTTACCATCAGGAGCTTTGTTTTCTAAAAGATTCTGTTTTATGGCCATACCTTGTGTCAGGCTCTGTGACTGCATAAGATCTCTCCTTATTTCAAGGCATTAACAAATGCAATCACAGTTATTTCAATAGATCATTTGCTTCCCAAATTTTACATAAGAGTGTTACTGTCCTGGAAAGATGCTTTGGCCAAGGTCACAATCACGCCTCTTTTTTAAGAGCCAGGAATTTATACTGAGACAGACTGGGACCCAGGACCTGGGACCCTTTGCTGCAGTACTTGCACCTGGACAAACAGATACAAAGAAACTATAAGGAACTAAAAGAAACTGTGTGCATGTGCAGTTGCGGCAAATTATGAACAAGATACAAAAAGACCAAAATCCAACTGCCACTTCTGAGGAGCCAGGAACAAAAGCAGGGTCCCGCGCATGCCCCCTGCACACAGCTCCACCAAGGGGGTGGGTAGAATACCCAAGCCCCCCCTCCGGCCGGACCCCTGGACCCACCCCACCCTCTCCCAATTTTAGGGACCAGCTTGCCCCCCCGGGGAGTGAGCAAGGCCACCTGTTACTTCTTTTCGCCCCCTCCTGCTGCGGCACGAGTCCCAGTAAAGCCTTGCCTGAATTCCTCATCTGCCCTCTTATCGATTTCTATTGATTCTAAAGAATCCAAGAACCCAGGTCAGTAACAATACTTGTCACCAAACGCTAAGAATAACTTTCTCCTTGAGCAGAGATAAAATTGCTACAATTGGGGGCTTCACTGGAGGCTCAGTGGTTAAGAATCCGCCTGCCAATGCAGGGGACACAGGTTCAAGGCCTGGTCCGGGAAGATCCCACATGCCGCAGAGCAACTAAGTCCGTGCACCACAACTACTGAGCCTGCGCTCTAGAGCCCGCGAGCCACAACTACTGAAGCCCATGTGCCTAGAGCCCGTGCTCCGCAACAAGAGAAGCCACCGCGATAAGAAGCCCACACGCCACAACAAAGAGAAGCCCCCGCTCGCTGCAACTAGAGAAAGCCCGCATGCAGCAATGAAGACCCAACGCAGCCAAAAATAAATAAATTAATTAATTTTAAAGAAAAAAATTGCTACAATTGAGTCCTTACTTTTAAAAGTCACTTCTACCGCTTTGTAGGCTAACTGGTACAGTGCCTTGTCACCATGAAACATTCAGTAAATGCTTATTTGTGATGATCGTTGCAGAGATCATTAGGATGTTCACAAACACTTGCTTCTTTCTTTTAGACATATGGTAGGATTGCACCTCTGGCCCCCTTGAACCAGCAGTTGCCTTACTTATTTTGGTCAAAATGTGAACAGGATTAACACTTGCTACTTTCAGAAGGAAGCAAGGACCAGTATTCTCTTTCCTTCTACCTTGGTGTCCAGGAGCTGCTTCTCCAAACCTGGGACCCAGAGTGTGGATAGTAATATGCAGAGGAGAGTCCAACTGACCCGTGAGGGAAGGAGGCATTGCAAATGGGAAACAGACCTTTGTGGGTATAAACTGTTAACTAGGCAGCAGTAGGGAAGGGATGGGGTTAAACCAAAGTGTGCTCTGTTTTACAGAAACTAACCATTAAGCTGCAGAAAGTTCCAAACGCTAGATGTTCTCAAAAGGTTACAGGGCATTGCTGTCAACAAGAAACCACAGTGTGAACAAACAACTGAGCTCCTGCGAACTTGCGGTTTTGGGCAACCGAACTTGCGGGTTCGGGGAGTAGCCTTTGCCTCATTATAATGATCATGGCTGCCCTTTCATGAATATGCATGACCCCCAGTTACAAAAGCAAGACCCATCTATATGCTGCCCACAAGAGACTCAGTTCAGATCTAAAGACACACACAGACTGAAAATGAGAGCATGGAAAAAGTCATTCCTTGCAAATGGAAACATAAAGAAAACTGGAGTAGCAATATTCGTATCAGACAAAATAGACTTTAAAACAGGCTCTAATAAGAGACAAAAGAGGACATTACATGATGACAACAGGATCCATCCAAAAAGAAGATATAACAATTGTAAATATATATGTACCCATACATATTTCCAAAAGGAGAAATTGACAGTAACCGTCCCCCCAGGGGTCTCGAGGGCCCTGTGACCTACCTCCAAGCGGGGTCCCTGACCTCCTTTCCTCCCCACACAAGCTCACAGGAATGCGCCCACCCCTGGGCCCTGGCTCTCTTCCTTCGGCCTGGCATTCTCTCCCCCCCCGGAAACCTCTATGGCTCACTCCTTCACCTCCTTCAGGTTTTTACCCAAATGACATCTCCAGGAGGACTTCCCTGGCCCCTTATTTAGACTTGTAGCCCCAATGCCCACAACCCCTCCTCCTTCCCTGTTTCAGCGTCTCTGGGAGCCCCTCCCATCCCCTCACCGTCAGCGCGTCTCACTCACTTGTTTTAAGTACCTGTCTCCCCTAGAATATAAGTGCCACTGAAGGTGGGCATTTCCACCTGCTTAGTTCACAGCCACAGTCCCAAGGCCTGGAAGGGGCCCTGGAGGAAAACCCGTGCTCAATAAGTACTCGTTCAGTGAATTTGATTTTCTGGCTGGTTTTGACTGATTTAGAAGAAAGATATCATTGCACGCACAGACCTATGCCTCACGTACATATGTGATATCCAACCAGCTTAATGAAATCTATTATTAGTCTTAATGGCACTAAGTTAATTCCTTTAGGTTTTTTGCACATAGGTGTTTATACAAAAATATCAAATCGCTCCTTCCCTGAGGCGATGAGCCCCAGAACAACCTCACTGCTTCATAAATGGTCGGAATGATCCAGACTCTCAGGGGGTAGAAGAAGAAATCAGACCTGCAAATAATATTTTTAAATAGTATCCAGCCGCAGCAGAGAAGGGCTCACGCCAGAAGCAATGTTGATTGAATTACTGATTACGGTAATTAATTTTAATTAAAATAACTTCACAAGATGGAAAAGTGGCTTTAAAAGATCCCTGCGTATTCACCACAGACTGAATGTAGTCCCAATAATGCGAGTCAAGCGAACCTCCTACTAGCCCGTCAGCCGCGGTATGAGAAAGAAGCGATGACAATATTAGACCAGAAAGGAAGTGGGACGAACCCTCAGGAAGGAGCAGGGTGACACTCCCTTGTTGGTGACAAACCACATCCTGTGACACGACACCTGACCCAATGGTATTATGACCCCACCGTCACTAGAAAGACATTCAAAACTTCTGTTTCACCTTCAGTTCATCAATTAGCACATGTATATAATTTATAGATAAATAAATCGGCATATATTGTGGGGTGCACAGGCCCAAAAGTTTAGAGATCACCATTACAGGGTGATGCATATTCAATATATATTCGACTTTTGGGAATATGAACCTTTTGCAGGATCTGAGGAAAGCTGTAGGCATTCGCCCTAGAAAACTGCATATATTATATGCTGTGTGTACATGTACACACAGCATATATTATATACCTGTATATAACATATATTGTGTGTACATATATACAGCATATATTACATACCCATATATAACATGTATTACATGTGTATACAGATATACAGCATATATCATATACACATATATAATGTATATTATGTGTGTACATATATACAGCATATATTATATACCCATATATAACATGTATTATATGTGTATACACAGATATGCAGCATATATTATACCCATATATATGTGTGTACATATATATACAACATATATTACATACCCATATATAACATGCATTACATGTGTATACAGATATACAGCATATATTATATATCCATATATAATATATGTGTATGTACATATATATACAGCATATATTATATACCCATATATAACATGTATTATATGTGTACACAGATATACGGCATACATTATATATCCATATATAACACATGTGTGTGTGTACACACGAATAAACCATGCCAACAGTCACAGGTCTGGCCGACTCCACGAGGCCTGTCCACATACCCTTTAAGGGTCCGCGTGCTCCAAGATAAGAATCCTAGATCCTGATTAAAAGGTTGGCTTGTCTTCATCTTAGGCTGAAATATAGTGAGTTCTCTATGCTTACTGTACTGAACTTAGCAGAAGCAGAGACAATACAAAGCCCATGTCCACAGGCAGGAAGCAAGACGCAAAAGGAGAGGCCTAGGGGGCTGCCCATACCCTGACTGGGCAGCGGGGGCAGCGGGAGCTCAGCGCCCAGTGCAGGTCCACACGTCCAGCCGCCAGCAAGAGGCTCCGGGCATCCTGGCCAAACCCAGTGTGTGCGTCTGGCTGGATTAGTGTGGTCAAGAAAAATGGGACAAAAGACCTTAAATTAAGCTACTGAAGGTCATCTGGAAAAACAGCACACACATACCATCTAAATCCAAGCGATTAAACTAAAATCCTACTACGATACAGCACAGTTTCTGTCGCCAAATCTTGGCTCCCTGCCCACCGATGCCGAATAGAAATGCGGAGACAGAGTTTGGGGGAAATAGAAAGAGTAGCTTTACTCCTTTTGCCGGGCAAGAGGGGACACAGTTCCCTAGCTAGCTAGCGCCTCAAGGACTGCGCCCCACTCCCCGGGGAATAGGGAAAGGGCCCGGGGCTCAGGGCTCCTGGTCTGGGGTAGGTGATAAGGTTAAGAGTAATTAAGGTGTTGCGATTCTTTTCTTCTGCAAATTCATGGCCAAAGCTGGTGTCAGGCAGCTCAGCAACCGGACCTGGTGTCCCTGAAGTTATGGGCCATGCCCTTCTTTCGGAAATGACGAGTGCTACAAGGGAGCGGGGGAGAAGAATGCCAGGAGCAAAGGGTAATTCACACGGAGTCAGAGCCATCAGCTTGGTGAAGGACACGTCTAGCTACACGTGTTTGCTAGTAGTAACAGCTAAAGAATAACCAAGATGGCTTAACTCTTTCAGGCCTGTTTCTGCTGTTTCCCAGCCTGTTCATTGTTTCCTTATTTTCCTTGTTTACCAGAAAAGTCTCATTTCTCTTTTTGCTACAACGTTTCAAAGCCTCCCTCTGAACAAAGCAGAATATTTTTCAAATCGTAAGCCTAAGCCACACCCTCACTCCGCTGTCCCCCAGGGCTCCCCTCACCGGCCGCCAGCCCCACCCAGCTAGCCCCTGCCCCTGCCTCCCCCTTCTCAAACCCCCTCCCCACCTACCTCTCCCTCCAAGTAATATAAAGTATTGGCACGGTTGTAATACTCAGCTTTTCCCCCGCAGACACGCTGGATGCCTTTCCGTTCAGTCAAACCTTCTTTTATGATTTTCCGTTTAAATTCCAGTTTGTTCATCCAGCCAGGATCGTCATGGCATCTGATAGTGTATTCTTTTGTTTTTCTATGTTTGTTGTTATTGTTTCCATTACATATTCAGAATCATTATTTCAGTAGACAGACGCACACTTGATTTTTACCTGGTTTTGTTCTCTATGCAGCCATTGCTCTGAACGCTTGCCTCAGTTTTCCAGGTGATTCTAATGAGTCTCTTTTCACAAAGTTTTCAGAGACAGAAAGCTGTTTATGCGGGAAGAGGGGGGTTAACTGTGTAGAAAGAGCCAGAAGCAGGTGCGTCCTCCGGCCCACCCCGCCTGGCCTCGGCCAGCCCCCAGTCCCTCCGGATTGACCTTCTCTGTTGAACACATTGAGTCTTTTCCTGCCAATCAGGACCTGGTACCACCACGCCACTGGTCCTTCTCACTTAGAAGGTGACCTCTGGCCAGCCTCAGAGCTACCCTGGAATCGATTTCAGGTTCCCCTGCTTTGAAGGGCTGCGGTTCGTTCCATACGCAGCCGAGCAAGGCCTCCGCTGGCCGGTGTTTGGATGCAGCACAAAGTGGACGACGAGAGGTGACGGTCAGTCTTAGTCCTGGACCTTAAGAAAGTGCCATGGGGGAGACAGCCCCTCTTCCCTCTGGACTGTCATGTTTGAATGTGACCCCTGTAACTGAGGCTGCTGCCTTGGGGCAGGAAAGCAGGATGCCTGAGCTAAAGCGCCAGGGGGTAGAGGGCAGAGCCTCCCGGAAGCCCCGGGAGGTGGGGCGGGAGGCCGAAGAACCGCGCCCCCTTTTCTGTGTGGGAGGGGACAGAGCATCCTCTAGTTTCAGCAGCTGCAGCTACCTACGTCTTGACACTGAAAGCATCCTTGCCAATCCCCGGAGGATGATAAATCAGGGCTATCGCAGAAAATTTCATTCAGCAAATTGTTTTCTGTCATTAACTAGGTGCCAGGTGTTCTGACTACCCTTTTATCTAGATTGGCAAGTCCACCAACGCCAAAAGCCATAAGGGAAAAGCTTGGTAAATGTAACCATATCCTTTTAAAATGCCTTCAAGTCCAAAAAAAAAAAAAAAAGAGAGAGAGAGAAAATCAGAACCTACTAAAAGTCAAGTGAAAAAACCATGATAGGATATCACCCTGAGTAGATAAACAAATGAATAATTGACTTTAAATTAGTCTTCTTAGATCAAAAGCAATTTCAACTCCACAATTTAAAATGCTTGAACTATTCACAGATATGGAGAACAAACTGGTGGTTACCAGCTGGGGTGGCAGGGGCAAGATAGGGGGAGGGGATTAAGAGACACAAACTACTATATGTAAAATAAATTAGCTACAAGGATATATTGTACAGCACGGGGAATACAGCCAATATTTTATAACTTTAAATGCAGTATAACCTATAAAAATATTGAACACCTGAAACTAATGTTGTTGTACACCTGAAACCAATCTAATACAGTAAATCAACTACAATTTTAAAAAATAAAGTAAAATTCATGAACTGTTATAAGAGATGATTTTTCACACATCCAAGTCAAAATCAAAATATATTTGATGACACACGGTGTTTTCAAGGATGAAGGGGAGTAAACAGTCTTGTACACTGACAGGTAAATAGCACAACCTCTTCGGAATTCAGTTTGTCAAAATATACTAGCATTTCGGGAGATTGGGACTGACATATATACACTAATATGTATAAAATAGATAAGTAATAAGAACCTGCTGTGTAAAAAATAAATTTAATTTAATTTAAAAAAATAAAAATAGAGAAAAAAAAATACACTAGCATTTTAAATGCACACAACCAATGACCCAGCAATTATCCTTCTTAAAATCCATTTCACAGAGAAACTCATCCCTTTTTAGTCATTAATTCGATGGGTTTCTGTAGAGCACCGTGTAATTGACACAAGAATATTCTCTACTTGCAATTAGAGGATTTCTGGGCGGGGCAGGTCACTCGCGGGGCAGACGCGTGCATAAATATCATCCAACCAGAGGGCTGAGGACAGAGGTCCTCTGCGGTCCTTTAATCCCTTCCGGCAGTTCCTGCCAGCCCAGCGCAGGATTACAAGGTGAATAAGGAGCGAGAAGGCAACGCTGGCCCCAAGGGAAGGGGCAACAATAACTCCGATCTAGGTGGTCGGGTTTGGCTGCCTTACCGTGTGTGGACTCCAGGTGGCAGCACCTCCCGCGTCTTTCTCTGTCCGGGACGCGGAGCCGCGGCGGCTGCCTTCAGGGTGAAAGTGAGGGTTCCGCTCCCCCGTGCAGGCTTGGGTGCAGCCCGGCCGGGGGTGAGGGGGCCTTTCCTCCTTGCTCACAGCTGGCCCATTCGCTCAATACCTACAAACCCAGGTCACAAGTCACTTTCAAGTTCGGGGAGGGAGGTGTGGTCTGTTTGCTTAGCGGGTTTGCACCCACCCAATGGGGTCATTCACGGGGGGCTCCCAAAGCTGCTCTACTGTCTGCGCTGCCCAGCCCAGCAGAGCCCCACGACCACAAAGCATGCGTGCGTGGTGTCCACGGGCACCTCGGGACACGCCGTGGCAAAGGCCGAGGTTTCCTTCCACCTGCTCGGTGCAGAGGGACCGGAAGACCGGCGGCCACACCCGGGGCCACCCCTCCTGCGCCTGCAGCGCTGGCCCCTCTGCTCTTTCTGTCCATCCACACGCACAGCCTGAGAAGTACACTTACAGGGGCTTCCCTGGTGGCGCAGTGGTTGAGAGTCTGCCTGCCAATGCAGGGGACACGGGTTCGAGCCCTAGTCTGGGACGATCCCACGTGCCGCGGAGCAACTGGGCCCGTGAGCCACAACTACTGAGCCTGCGCGTCTGGAGCCTGTGCTCCGCAACAAGAGAGGCCGCGATAGTGAGAGGCCCGCGCACCGCGATGAAGAGTGGCCCCCGCTCGCCGGAACTGGAGAAAGCGCTCGCACAGAAACGAAGACCCAACACACCCAAAAAAAAAGAAAAAGTACACTTACAGATGAAAAGGGAAAGAAAGCAATGTTGAGAGATAGGGCTGTGGAGGCCACGAGCCAGGGGGTGGAAATGGAAGAGATAAACAAGCAGCGTAAGGTTGTGTTGAAGCTTAAAAGCCACGGTTCTGAAACGAAATGATGAGGGAAGCTCCCTCGCTCTCTCTGTCTCTCTGTCTCTCACACACACTCCAAGTAAAATATGGGGAAGGACAGTTGGGTAAAATGACTGCACAAAGGCAAGATGCCGGGGGCGGGGGTGGATTGATAGACAGGAACAGCTGAAAAAGAACTCCTGCCGTCCCGGCTGGCCAGCAAATATGCCACTTGAGTTTCTCTCTCAGTAGCGAATCGGAAGGAACCGAAGGGCCCACTTCTGCGCTGGCTGTGGGCTGTGGACAGACAGCCCTGCTGGGCAGAAGGGCATTGAGGACATGCTACAGGCGTCCAGAACCTGCAGCCGAGAGACATGACAGACGGGACGGGATGCTGGGAGCAGCATCCCACTGAAGGCTGTGACAGCGAAGCATCTCCAAGGGCAAGGACCCGTTTCACGGGATCCAGGATTTGGGTTGAAGCGGCAATCAAGAAGCGAAACAGCACAGAAATGACCCAGCAGCTCTGTCTACGTAAACCAGTGCAAAGATCCAAAGAGCCTTGGTAACGACGGCAACTTCCTGGAGGCCACTCACCATGGAAATTAGATGAAGATCCCAACCATTTCCTCCCTGGAGTGAAGTTTTGACAGAATCAGGGAAACACACACTCAGGAGGGCGTGAACCCTGGTGTGAGAACTCTCCGTTCTATTCTGTTCTTTCCCTCCCTCCCCTCTCCTGGCCCCGAAGCAGGACAGAGATCCTCAGCCAGCCTTCCTCCTGGGCTGTAACTGACATCGCTCAGCCGGTCAGAATCCACTAGGTAAACAGCAGAGAGAAGGGGGCTGGGAGGTCCTTGAGGTTATGGGGCAGCTAAAAGGACCACATCACCCTCATAACTGAGCGGAGGGGGCGCCTAGAAAAGCTGCAGTTCTTTGGGGGAATCAGGTATTAAGATTATGAGCATTTATGTTTAAATACAACCTGTCTAGGAGTACTTAAACTTAGTATTGCAGATACCATATTTTTAAGAAAAAAATGAATATGTGGTTTGACAGAGAATTTTTTCTGATTTGTGAATTTGTATGTGAAAATCTTTAAACAGGTCTGGAAATGAAGCCCGTTTGAAGGGAGCCCACAGAGTGTGTGCTCACGAGCGGGCCCCTCTGCGGACACCTGGGGTCCCTCCTGTTGGCCCGGGAGACGGCGTGGAGCAGGCCTCAGCCTCGTGCCTCTTGAGGGCCCAGGGAACCCTCATTTCACCCTTGGTTCTCATCAGCTTGGCCGATGGCTGCTCCTGCTGGTGTCGACTCCTCGGTGTTCTGGAACATTCTGAGCAAGCAGGGCCTGGCAAAGGAACCCCTCAGTGGAGAACCCCAGGTGCTTACAGTATGAAGCCTCCAGAATACCTGGGAAGGACCACACCTGAGGGGCCATCAGCATCCTCTGTGCGCCCTGGTGGGAAAGCAGACTGCACGCCGTGATCCTGATTATAGAAATGGCACCTGGGCTGGTGGTAAATCTGTTGGTTTGGCTGCATGTAGAGCTGCCCCAGGCTCCGGGGAAACACAGACCACTGCCTGGCCTCTGCCGGCTCCCTGAGAGCAGAGCTGTTATGTCTCAGGAACAGCTGTTCAGATGTGTTTACGCAATTCCCACTCCGCTCCTTAGGCAGCAGACATCTCCAGCAACAACTTTGACCCTGGGTCGCCAAGTTCACCGGGCCCCGAGGTGAAGATTGGGAAAGTACTTTCCGGCAGCCAGGCCAGCCAGCAGTGCCCGTTGGCCAGGGCTTTGACCCCTGGATGCTGGCGAGAGATGATCCACAGGACGTGCCAACAGGGGGTGGTGTGAGGGCTGCTCTTTCTTTCTTCCTTATTTTGCACGCAGCCTGGGAGTGTTCATAAATCCAAGCTGCCTGGAAACCCTGTACATGACGTGCAGAATGAAAAAAGAACCATTGATAACTTAGTTTGTGGTTTATGCAGACACTTTCACTTCCCTGATTTAGTCTGAATTCAGATCTGCCCCTATATTTGTATCCCCATCAAGCTAACAGTATTTAAACATCTAAACTGGCAAACAGTGTGGGTAATTGGATGAATTTTTGTCGTGTGGTCCAACCTGAGTCAGTTTCTCAAGCGCCTTTGACAGTATAAGGCACATTTCTCTGATTGTTTGCCTTCTGAGGTCTGGTAATAGATCATCTCTAAACAGCGTTTATGACATAATCAGCTTGAGATTAAAAATATCCGTCTCATTTTTTTGGTTTCACGACCGCTGCTGCTTCAAACATCCATCACTTTGGTGTGTTTACCGTCATATCAATTATAATATGGCCATAGATCCGGAGCCAATTATACAATCTCTCATACGTTGCCCATAAAAACTCCTCCACTATTTCAGCTTCTCAACTGATGGATCCTTTTCATAAGAAAATTAGAAAGCTTCCAATAATGCGTCTGATAGACAACTTCTGTCTTGTCCTCATTTCCAAATGACACAGACAATCTACGAAAGTAATAGGGCTTGCTGTGTAGTGGGTCCTGATTTGGATCTGAAATTTAAGAATCTTACTTTGAAAGTAGTTGCTAATTGGTGACAGAGGCCGACAGAGGCATACATCTAAATAAAAGTGATATTTTCTGAATATGGACACAAGCCTGTTGATTTTTTTTTCAAAAACGTTTAGAAATATTGAGCAAGCATCAGACATGCAAGGCTGAGGAAACACAGATGAAAGTTCACGGCTTTTGCCATCAAAGAGGCAAGATGTTTTAGGAGGGGGCCAGGGGTGGAGGTGTATGTGCAACACAGGGTGAAAGCAAGGAAGTGGGGTTCAAAGGCTTCCATTGTGCTGGGGGGCGGGGGGCGGGGGGAGAGGCCAGGAGGGGATGAGGGGGGCAGGTGTGGGGGGGAGGGAAAGAGAGTCAGTCCGCTGTGGACCAGCTCCGGATCCGTGTCTTCCAGGACCGGGACAGAGGTTCCCAGGGCACCACTCAGGCCAGATGCTCGATGTAAAGACCACTGCAAGGTCGGGGGGCGAACTGGAGAGAGGGGGAGGGGAGGGTCTGCTTCTGAGGTGACAGGGGTCGCCACGATCTGGTTTGTCGAACTAGGGTCAGACCCGGAACGTGGCTCAGTTCGTGGCTTGGGCAAGAGGTGAAGGTTGAGCTGCTTTGGGGAAATGGGGCGTGAGGGGTCGATCTGAGGAGGAGACGTGTGTTTGGCCACTGACACCCTGAACTCCGGGGGCGCGAGGGGCTGGGAAGTAACTATACAAGCAGAGTTCTGGGGGAACCTCTGGGCGAAAACAAAGATTCGGGGTGGTGAGCGTGTGGGCAGGATTTGAGGTCCGCAGTGGAAGAACATTGCCGGATTCTATGGAATGAGGGGAAACAGGGCTGAAGACGGAGCCCATCATTCACAGGTGCGCACGGAGGCGGGGGGGGGCGGGGAGCGGGGGCAGGGCCGGCAGAGCAGGGGTGCGGGGCAGTGGCCAGAATTTACCAGCGAGGGTGGAAACCCGCCCACCTCCCAGCCTCACCCCTCCTCTCGTCCGCGACCCACTTGGGTCACAGGTCGGCCTGCTCTCTCTCCAGGATCCTTGGACACAAATCCCAGGCTTCAGGTAGCACTTTGTCCCTAAACGTCTGAGGTTGCAGCTCCCAAGGAGGAGATTCTGTGGCCTCGGAAACGATGGTCTTTTTCTCCTCTTCTCCATTTCTTACAACAACTTTGGAGGGGTTCAACCATGCTTCACTTCGGTTGCTTTTGTTGCTGTTGTCCTAGTAGACAGAGCCTCCTGCTCCTTGTGGCAGGAGAAGGGAGCCAGCCTCTCCAGCTTCTGCTGATTTGCCGAGACGGAGGCCTGTGCTTTCCCAGCGCTGCCTCTTCTGAGTCCCCCCTCCCCCGGCCACCGCAGTCTGACCCTCCCTCTGCTTTGTCACCAGGACCCCTGCTTCCTCTAACGGGGCTCCACTGGCAGTTTTCCCTGTGGAGACCTCTGTTTGGGAGGGAGTTTCCTTTCAGGGTTTGGAATGTTGCTGTGCCTGACCCTGACCTCTCAGCACCTCAGAGGGCCTTGCAGATGCCCCCAGTGCCCCCTCCGGCTCTGCCCGCCCTGACAGCGCCCACCCTCCCCGGCACTGTTCTGCCTTCTCTCTGCTCCCTCCAGACAAGGACCGAGGACCCCCTGGCCCCAGGCACAGGCACTGCGGCAGGTGGGAGATTCTCAGCACCTAGTTCTCCTGGAGATGCTGGATGCACGTCTTCGCCTGAGCTGCCCTGAGCCACCAAGCTGCCCCCCCATCTCCCCATCCTCTGCCATCTGTCTGGAACAGAATCTGCACAAGAGAGGGGACAGCCATGGGAGGTGCTGAGAGAATCAGCCAAGACCAGCACTGACAAGGGCTCTTTCTTTGCAGCTAAGATATTATTGTTGTTAAATATCTATGACACCCCCCCCCATCTGTCTATGAGCTTTTTGAGGGAAGCTATCATATTTTATCCATCTTTCTATCCCCAGGGCCTGCGATGGTGCCCATCATGGAGGAGAGACACAATCAATCATGGTTGCACTGAAGTAATATTTCCTGCTGGAAACCGTGATTCTACCAATGGTTTTTTCCAGCCAGCGGCTAGACAACCACTAGGAAGTAAAAGATGTGTGCAGTCCATACATATTTGAAGACCCAGACACATTTTCTTCTTCTGAAAGGACAGTAAGAGAATAAAACAAGGAGACCTGAGGTCAAAGAGTTAAAATGTGAGCCCCTAGTTGATAAACTTTACTGATGGATGCTCCCTAGTGTAGAAAATTAATTGGTGTAAAATTTTCAAAATTGCATTTTTAAAAAGTCAATGTAGGGGCTTCCCTCGTGGTGCAGTGGTTAAGAATCCGCCTGTCAATGCAGGGGACACGGGTTCAAGCTCTGGTCCGGGAAGATCCCACATGCTACAGAGCAACTAAGCCCGTGAGCCACAACTACTGAGCCCATGTGCCACAACTACTGAAGCCCACGTGCCTAGAGCCCGTGCTCCGCAACAAGAGAAGCCACTGCAATGAGAAGCCCGTGCACCTCAACGAAGGGTAGCCCCCGCTCGCCACAACTAGAGAAAGCCTGTGCGCAGCAACAAAGACCCAACGCAGCCGAAAATTTTTTTTTTAAAAAGTCAATGTAAATACGGTAGCAGTTATAATTCATTTTGTTTAATTGCTGCTTTGCAGGATTTAGTCCCCATTCAGGCTGCTGTAACAGAATCCCACAGGCTGGTGGTCACAAACAACAGAAGTGTATCGCTCCCAGTTCTGGAGTCTGGACATCTGAGATCCGGGGGCCAGTTGGTCAGCAAGGGCCTCTTCCAGGTTGCCGTCTTCTCCCTGCGTCCTTACAGGGTGGAAGGCACCAGGAGCTTTCTGTGTCTCTTCTTATGAACGCACTAATCCCCTTCATGAGGGCTCCACCCTCATGACCTAATCATCTCACAAAGGTCCCACCTCCAACACCATCACCTTGGGGGCAGGATTTCCACATAAGGATTTAGGGGGACACAAACATTCAGACCATAGCAGTTGTCCGCAAACTTGCCCTGCATAAATCATCTTACATGGAGCTCACAGCACCGGTGTGAAGTAGCTGGGGGGTTATACGAGCTGCGTTAACGCCGAGAGGTAAACAGCTCTTGAGAGACCAAGTCTGGATTTAATCTCTGTTGCTAAAACCTCGTTCACATAGCACAATTTCCTCCTACTGCAGTCATGTCATATGTTTTCAGGAGAGCTGGGGAGAAAGGGAGGCTGAGGCCCCATGTCTGGTTCGTTGCCGAAAACCAGAGTTGTCCTCCCAGCCCAGGGATGCAGGAGGAAGAAGTGGCTCATTTTCCCTTCTTCCAAGCTGTGTGTTGTGTGTGCATCACCCATTTCATCCAGAGAAGCTTTTGCCAGCAACTGCAATTTGCAGAGAAATTTTGCAATGGAAATAATTTTAAGTTTCTTCTTGAAATGTACAAGACACCCTCATATGCCCTGCCCAATACAAAAGTGAGGTCTTATTAGGAGAGGAGGACAGGAATGGCTGTTTGCTGGGCAAAGGACAATATTTGCCATCTTTGTCAAAAAAAAAAAAAAAAAGTGGTTCTTTCAAACTTGAAAGAGCCGAGGATCCTGTTAAACTGCAGATTCTGATTTGGGAGATCTGGGGACGGGTCTCCAGAGTATGCTGTTCCCACAGGTGCCCAGGTGACGGCGACCCTGGGAACCACACTTGGAGAGTCGAGGTTCTAACCAGGGTCTCGCAAACTGATTCATCAGCGTCACCTGGAGGCTTTGTTAAAACTCGGATTGCTGACCCCCGAACACCCCCAACAGAGTACCTGATCCCGTGGGTCAGGGGTGGCCCTTAAGAGTCTGCATTTTTTAAATTGAAGTATAGTTAATTTACAATGCTGTGTTAAATTCTGGTGTACAGCAAAGTGATTCAATTATACATATACATATATTTTCTATTTCACATTCTTTTCCATTATGGTTTATCACAGGATATTGAATATAGTTCCCTGTGCTATAGAGCAGGACCTTGCTGTTTATTTTATACATAGTAGTGTGTATCTGTTAATCCCAAACTCCCAATTTATCCCTCCTCCCCCATCCCCTTCCCCTTGGTAACCATAAGTTTGTTTTCTATGTCTGTGAGTCTGTTTCTGTTTTGTAAATAAGTTCATCTGTATCATTTTTTTAGATTCCACATATAAATGATATCATATGGTATTTGTCTTTCTCTTTCTGACTTATTTCACTTAGTATGACAATCTCTAGGTCCATCCATGTTGCTACAAATGGCATTATTTCATTCTTTTTTATGGCTGAGTAAATTGTGTATATATATATATATATATATATATATATATATATATATATATATATATATATATATCTCACATCTTCTTTATCCATTCATCTGTCGATGGACACTAGGTTGCGAGAATCCACATTTGCAACAAGCTCCAGGTGATACTGATGCCGCTGGTGAGGGACCCCCTTTGAGAACCACTGATGTAATATGTTTGTTGATGTTGCCTCAGAGTTATTTGCCCACTCATTTTAAGCCCTGAAAGTGGAAAGTTCTTTAATATACACACTAATCAACCTCAAATTCAAACGCCACAGACATTGGGAATATTTGCATGTTTATCTTTCTGCCCACACCTGTAGCTGTGCATTGGGGCAGTGGGATTTGGAGGGAAATTCAGTCTGAGTTGTCAATTAATAAGTAATCACCTGCTTTTACCAGCTGCAGGAACACACGATGCTTACTAGTCTTCATGGTCATTTCACTGACTTGCAGCAAGTTGGACAGACGGGGCCGGGCAGCCCAGACCAAGAAGCTGCCCAGAAGTGTTTCATGCCGAGATGTAGGTGCAGTTTTCCCATGTAGCAGCAGGGGGCAGCAGTGCTGGTCCAACAGTAAGAAACTAAACAGAAACCTTGAGGATCTGCATCTGGCTTTGCTATTTAAGCAACACTCAGGTGGCCTGCATAAGAAGACCAGCAATGACACACAGGCAATTTACCCAATAGCAACACTTCCAGAGTTTAAATGTCTCATTACCAAAATGATAAAAACATCTTAGTACAGTATAGTATATAATAACATAAAGTGTAAGGTATGCAAGAAATAAATGAGTCAAACATTCATTTAGTATAAATGTCACATGAATCCAACTGAAAATGTTCATAAACTGCTTGCTTATCATTTTGTGAAGATCAGAAATATCTGTGGGGACTTAGAGAACGAACTCATGGTTACCAAAAGGGAGCGTTGGCGGGGGGATAAATTAGGAGTTTGGACTGACATACACACACTACCATATACAAAATAGATAAACAACGAGAGCCTACTGTAGAGCACAGGGAACTCTGCTCAATACTCTGTAATAATCTAAATGGGAAAAGAATTTGAAAAAGAATAGATGCATGTGTATCTATAACTGAATCACTCCTCTGTATACTTGAAACGAACACAACATTGTTAATCAACTATACTCCAATATAAAATAAAAATTAAAAGTAAAATAAAACATAACAAAATATCTGTGGGGATGATGCGGTCACCTTCTTGCCTGACCTGAATCTGCACCCCTCCCCCCAGAAGTGACCTGTCCTGCCCCCCGCCCCCCTCAGCTCAGGTAGCTGCCTCTGTCCTCACGCCCACCTGCCTCGGGCTAGAAGGAGGCGGCCACCCTAGTTGCCCCTCCTTGTCCCTTTCCAGTCTTGGTCCCCCTTCCTGCCCATCAGGGACCCCGCCCCCAAGAAGAAGCTTTGCAGCTCGTGCTATAAGCTCCATCGTCCGACCCTTAGGGGCCCTTAGGGTTAGAGTACCACCGGGGTCGCCGGGTCTGGTTCCTTGAAGATCCCAGCCCCTGGCCTGCAGTTGGCCTCCCCAGCCCACTTCTGGGACAACTCATAAGTTTCGGCGTTGCTGCAATGATCTTCCAGCGCCCTGGCCTTCCAGCGCCTCCCCGCCAAACTCAAGAAGAGAAGGAGTCCCCCCTCCCCCAGCGCTTCCTGTCGTCCCCAAAGGCCCCAGGCAGCTGCCCAGGTACGTGGGGAGATGCCGGAGGGGAGGGGCTCCACCTCTACGGCCCTTTTGGGGGGAGGCACCCAAGTGACTGTCCTACTCGGATTTGTGGGGGAGAAAGGCAGGAGATTCCGCTAACAGGGTTTGGGGAAGGAAAGGGACCTGATGGAATGGGTGGGCCCAATTCAAAGTCCTGTGGTCGGCGGTTCTCCCCCAGAGGGAGACCCCGTGCTCAGCATTCCTCATACGTTCTCTCATTTAAACCTCACAAAAATGTGTGGTCAATATGATTATCTCCAGGCTAACAATAAAAACCTGGGACTCTGCTGGCCAGTGACCAAGCACCCACTCTGCCTGCTGGGCCCTGGTCCCCAGCCCATCCCCCTGCACAGGGTGTGGTCAGAGGGCTGGGCCCCGGCTCCGGGGGACGGGGTCAACCTCTGAGCCTCAGGTTCTTCATCTGGGAAATGAGGACATCAGACCCAGCACCTCTGAGACGCCTCCGGGAAGCCTGTGACTCTACGAAGCCCCCAACGCGGGTGCTTCAAACCCTTCTTCCCTCAAATGAATGCAAAGAGCTCCGAGTCTGCAACGGTTTCTAGTGACAGGACTGTCACTTAGCCTCTCTGAGCCCCAGATGCTTCATGTGCAAGATGGAGACCCGAACATCCACACTTGGAGAGCTTTGTGACAATTAAATCAAGCAGGATTTACATATCTGGCACTGGATTGAAGTATCTACATAACAGCTGTTCACCCTTCCCTCTGGCTACGCTCTTTTAATAATGACCATGGACTCTTACGCCAGGTTGTTTCAGCATGATTAGCCTTGGGGGCTGGATAGTTCTCCGTGGTGAGGGGCTGTCCGGGCTTGTGGGGTGTCCAGCGGCTTCCTGGTCTACGCCCACCAGACGCAGTGGCGCCCTCCCCACAGAGCTGTGACGACCCCAAATGTCTTCAAACTCAGACGTTGCCAAATGGCTCCCGGGAGGCAAAACCCACCTCCAGCCCCCCACCACTGGCTGAGAACCAGATTTACACGGATCCCAATTATACAAAAGAAGAAAACGGTGCCTTGCTCAAGATCACTTTCCAGTAAAAGTCAGAGTCTAGCCTAGAACCTGCACCTTCAGAGCTCTGGTCCAGATGTGACCTGCAGGGCAACATCCTGGAATTTCTAGCTCCCAGAGGGCAAGAAAGCAAGGCAAGGAGGGATGGGACTCAGGCATGGGTTCATCTAGCATGTTTCAGGAACTCTTCTGAGTGGCAGTTGAATGGTGAAATCCTCACCTTATAGGTGTACTGATCGGGTCATAGGAGACAGTTATTTTTCAAAGCCCAGGAGAGAATGGAAAGTGTGCAGGAGTCTTGCAACCCTTTGAGTTGGCCATACACAGAAAGATAAATATCATTTATTATCTCACCCGATAAGAATACAGTTAGATTTGTTCCCTTTTTTCTTATGGGCCAACCCAACAGCACAATTTCAGATGATCTGTGCGTCTGTGCAGTGTGTATCCATTCCCCTGCTTTCCCGATGTTATTTCTCCATCAGATTGGATTCATAAGATTAGACTGGACTGGTATTTCCACTTTTTCATTTGTTTCCCTTCAAAGGTATCTTCACAGATAAGTGGCTCTAGCATTCATCTTCTGGGAGGAAAGTTACAGTGAGAAGCAGCCCACCTGCTGACTGCCAACTTGGAAATGTTTAACCCTTTAGCAGAAAAAATAAAGAAGCCCAGCCATTCATTTTATCCTGAGGTTATGCCTACGATGTCATGCTTCACTTGGACAGTTCTGGTTCCCGAGTCGTAAATGAGAAACACTCATGAACTTAGGATGCTCTTAGCCAGCCCAGGTGCTGACAAGAGACACTTTATCAGGGGCTTCCCTGGTGGCTCAGTGGTTAAGAATCCACCTGCCAATGCAGGGGACACGGGTTCAAGCCCTGGTCCAGGAAGATCCCACATGCCGTGGAGCAACTAAGCCTGTGCGCCACAACTACTGAGCCTGCGCTCTAGAGCCCACGATCCACAACTACTGAGCCCGCGTGCCACACCTACTGAAGCCTGCGCACCTAGAGCCCGTGCTCCACAACAAGAGAAACCACCACAATAAGAAGCCCGCACCCCGCAACGAAGAGTAGCCCCCGCTCGCGGCAACCAGGGAAAGCCCGCGCAGCAACAAAGACCCAACACAGCCAAATATAAATAAAATAAATAATAAAATTTTTAAAAAGAGACACGTCATTACACAAAGTGTGTGGAGGTTAGGAATAAAGGTGTGTGGGAGACGGGAAGATTGGGAGGGGCGGGTGGTCAGGAAGGACTTTTCCAGGGACAGCTCCGGTGCCAGACATGGAAAAGGGCAAAATAGGACAGAGCCAGGAATAGGGATGTGGATGAGGGTCAAAGCTGAGTGACGTTGGTAAGATATAACCAAAGATGACGAACTGAACTCCCCAGTAAAATACAGGATACCAGGGGACTTCGGACGAGGCGACCCAGCATCCTGGCCGTGAGTTGACCACACACAAGCTTGAGTGCAGTTGTCAGTAGCTGATAGAAATGATTCCACAAGCAATTGCAGGTTTGAGGCCAATGCTCAGTAAAAACATCTCCACTTCCGATGTGCGTTGAATCAGATTTTTCCACCTCTTTGGTTAGATACCTAAGAGTGGAGGCTGGGTCACGTGTAAGTGCATGTTTAACATGTTGAGAAACAGCCAAACCCTTCTCTGGCGTGGTTTCACCACGTTCCAGCCGCGCCAGAACATACGAGAGCATCAGCTACTCCACATCCGCACCAGCGCCTGGTCTCCTTACAAGCCCCGCTCTCAAGGTACGGAGTGCCGTCTCATGGTGGTTTCAACTTGCATTTCCCTAATGACTAAGGATACTTAGAATCTTCTGATGGGCTTATCTCCACCTCTTTTACGTCTTTGGCAAAGTGTCTGTCCAAATCTTTTCCCAACTTTTTACTGGGTTGTTGTTTTCTTATTGTTGAATGTTCAGTCTTCGTTCACTCAGTTAGTGGGATTGATATTCATGTGGACCTACAATGAGCACATCAGGAACAGGCAGGCGAAGTCTCTTTAGATGACACTCCTCCATCACCAGGTGCCCTCCCCGCATCCCGGGTGGGCCTTTGCAGCGGCTTTGATGAATAGGATGTGGCAGAAATGACCCCACGGGATTTCAGAGATTAGGTCATGAAAAGCGATAGGGCTCCCTTCTGGCCACCCACACCCCTCACCGTGAGAGCCCATCCCACGACTCCTGAGAGCCCCAGGCCACTTGGAGCCGCCCTGAGCTCCAGCAGCCCCAGCTGGCGTCTCAGGCTTTAACACTGCCCAGCTGCTAAGTCAAAAGGAATCAAGACCCTCCCTCCTCCCATTAATCCCTTCTGGAACTGGAGTTTCAAGGGCAAAATACAGGTTGTGGTGATTGTTTGAGGCCACTCAGCATTGGGGTGGTTTGTTATGGCAGCAGTAGACCACAACAGACATCACAGGAGAAGAGCACTGTTATCTAGAAAATAAAATGTTTGATATTCTGAAGAGTTTTATCTGCAACAGATGGGTATATGGAGTTAAATGCATTTTTATTTAAATGTTAAAGCACTTAGTTACAACTGGAAGCGTGCTGTTCTAATTTTACAGGCATTTGTCTTAAAAACTGAAGATATTCATTTTGCAGCAAACGGTCAGAAAGTCGCAGAATTTAGAGCTGAAGTGACATTGACAGGCCCCAGCCCTCTCTGTGTAGCGCAGAAACCGGAAGCCAGCATTCTTTATGTTTATCCTGCAAAACTTGGAAAATAAGATATGCTTTCCTGCTTTGTCACGCTCAGAATGACTTCTCCATTGAGGATGAATTATACTAAATTTGTTTAAAAATATTCTTTCCTTCCTGACACAAAACAACCACTACAAAAAAACACTTCTGTTTAAGAAGCTAAATTTGTCTCCAATGTTATTAAAATTCTGATTTGCTCACCGCCCAGCAACAGTCCTACGGACCCCACAGATGTAATTTAAGGGTCCCCAGTGCCCAGACGCCCCCCAGAGACAAGAGGGGAAGGCTCCTGATGAGGTAAACTTTTACCTTCTGTTACCCCAAAGGAGAGTTGCTAGATGAAACACAGGAAGCTCAGTTAAATTTAAATTTCAGGTAAACAATGTTTTTTCTTTTTCTTTCTTTCTTTTTTTGGCCGCACTGCACGGCTTATGGGATCTTTGTTCCTTGACCAGGGATTGAACCCAGGGTCATGGCAGTGAGAGTGCCAGGTCGTAATCACCGGACCGCCAGGGAATTCCCTGTCCCATTCAAATAAGCTTGTCTTGTATTTTATTTGCTGAATCTGGCAACCATGC
Source organism: Balaenoptera acutorostrata (assembly GCF_949987535.1). Taxonomy (NCBI): domain Eukaryota; kingdom Metazoa; phylum Chordata; class Mammalia; order Artiodactyla; family Balaenopteridae; genus Balaenoptera; species Balaenoptera acutorostrata. Next base: position 2,270,243 of record NC_080075.1, read on the forward strand.
CCCACAGAGACTCTTTTAAACTGGATCAGCCTAAGGCACCCAGAATGGACATATTTAAGATTCTTTGGGAATAACAGGGTTGGAATATTGTGCTTTGGAAGTTTTATGTTATTAGTATCGTTTTCTTACTGAATAGAAATAGAGACCCCAGAATAAAATAAGCTCAGTATTTAAGACGAAGCCACTTTTTCTACCTATCAGAGCAGTACATTTTACTTGACTGCAATGCTGTATACACGTGGGACGGAACGCATGAGGAAGGGTAAAGGCGAAATGTTGTCATTTTCATCAGAGACGGAAGTGGAGATGCCGTCTGACGCTGTGAATCAGAAGCAGAGATCTCAGTGTGTCCACAATCATGAAGGTAATCATGGAACTAAAAGCACATTACAAACCTTTAACTCACCTGCACACAAATAAAACAAACACACAAATCCCGCAGTAAAATTTACCTTACTTAAGGGCCACCTTTAGACGATCAACTTATATTGTTATCTTCTGCTGCTTTTAGTAGGGCAGCTGCCCTGAGGACCACACTGTGGTCTCAGAGGTGTGACTTGCTCCCTAAAGCAAGTTGCCTCTGCGCCGTAGAACTCAAGTCACCTGCAGAACCCTGACTACGTGAGTGTGAAATATATGGTTTTCAGCGTTTCACTCTTTACAGGAAACGTGCTACAAGGGAGCGAGTGTGGGATGGGCTGTCTCCAGTGTCTGCCCATCAACAAACTTAGACGTACAAGATGTACAGTACGTGCAGAACATTGCAAAACTCTATTGAAGGACACTGAGAGCTTGAATAAATGGAAATATACACCTGGTTCTTTAGTGGAAATAATTAATAGTGTACAGATGCCAGCTGTCTCTAAGTCACTGCCAACCAAATTCCAAAGCAAGATGTTTTGAAGTGCAATATTCTAGAAACTCTGAGTTTAATCCACAGCTCAGTGACAGCTCCACGCTAGCTGTCCGAGAGATGGAGGAGAGGAGCTGGAGGTGGTGGAGGTGAAGCGCAGACCCAGGTCTTGGACTTGGGGAAATCTCAGGTCTTCCCGAGATCCTCTTCCCCAGTGAAGATCGTATCTCTGTGTAGACGTATGTCACATTTATCCATATGCTCTAGGTGAAAGCATTTTGGAAAGCTCTGCACTGAAGGTCACTATTTGACATTTCTTGCTTTGAACAGGGATTTTTTTTTAAAATTTATGTATTTGCTTTTGGCTGCGTTGGGTCTTCATTGCTGCGCGCGGGCTTTCTCTAGTTGCGACGAGCGGGGGCTACTCTTTGATGCAGTGTGCAGGCTTCTCATTGCGGTGGCTTCTCTTGTTGCGGAGCACGGGCTCTAGGCACATGGGCTTCAGTAGTTGTGGCTCTCGGGGTCTAGAGTGCAGACTCAGTAGTTGCAGCTCATGGGCTCTAGAGCACAGGCTCAGTAGATGTGGTGCACGGGCTTAGTTGCTCCACAGCATGTGGGATCTTCCCGGACCAGGGCTCGAACCCGTGTCCCCTGCATTGACAGGCAGATTCTTAACCAATGCGCAAACAGGGCAGTCCCCTAACAGAGTAGATCTTAAATGTTCTCACCACACACACACAGATGGTAATTATGTGAGGTGATGGTAACCCTAACCCTATCATGGTAATTTCACAACATACAAATCACAACACACAAGTGTATCAAATCATCTCTTGTACACCTTAAGTTTACACAATGTTATATGTCAATTATATCTCAGTAAAGGTGAAAAGAAAAACCAAGCCTTTGGGGTGAGGCCCTAATCCAATCTGACTGGCATCCCTGTAGGAGGCATTTTGGACACAGAAGGACACCGGGGCTGTGTGTGTACAGAGGAGAGGCCACGTGAGGACACAGGGAGGAGGTGGCAGTCTGCCACCCCAGGAGAGAGGCCTCAGGAGACACCAGCCCTGCCGGCACCTTGACCTCGAACGTCTAGTCTCCAGAACTGTGAGAAAATACATTTCCGTGGGCTAAGGCCCCCAGGCTGCGGTACTTTGCCATGGACCCGAGCTGACTAATACAGGTGCTATTCTGTTGAATCCTCACAGCAATCCTACGAGGCAAGACTTGTGATCGCACGTCTACAAATAGAGAAATTAAGGTGCGGAGAGGTTGCAGGACCAGCCTCAGATCACAAGTTGACTAAAACTAGAACCTTCCGGGCCCCAATCCAGGCACCGGAGCCTCAACCTCCCCTTCCCCGCCACCCTCTTCTCTCCTGGGGAAGGTCCAGGCCCCTCAGCACAGGAAGACTCTCCCTACGGCATATTCGGTTTTAAACAATCCTAGTGAAGGCAACGCCATCACGATAGCAAATAGATCTCTAATGTTTGCTGCCATGTTTCTTTGTTTTGAAAATCAAATAAAATAAGTCTTTACTTTTTGGATTGTCAGGAAGTTGGCACATGCTCAGCTCCCTAGAAACGCTCCTACCAGAAATGCCCAAGAGGCAACCCCAAGCCCGAGACCGTGGAAGACCTCTGACTCTCACTTTGAGTGAAACATTTAATAGACTCATAGATCTGAGCGCCAGAAACTTCAAGATTATCTGAACAGACAGGAAACAGAGACTGAGTTAGATGGAGGGTTCAAAGACAGAGGACAGTTCTGAGATGCAAAGCTGTGTCTCACCTCAGAAACAGTGGGTGTCAGGAAACTAAAGGGAGAGGACGGGGTGACCAGGGCACACACAGTTACAGCCGGGTCTGCATCCAGAGTTGCTGCTTCAGTCAGTCTGGGGCGGCGGATGAGAATTGCGTTTCTAACAGGTTCTCAGGTGATGTTGCTGGTCCAGGGACCCCACTTTGAGAACCGCTCTCTGTTGGGATTCAGCTCTCCGACCCAGCGGCCTCACTTACAGGGTTTTCGGTCAGGGTCCCCTGGAAAAAAAGCATTCATAATTTCGTATAGGAGTAAGATCAGCAGAGAATAGACGACCCTTTGATCTCCAGACTTGACTGAATGATTACATTAATAATTTGTGGGTGAGTAGCTTGCTGGTCTCTAAATTCTTTAAATTACTCAAGCTGGCACTTCAGGTGGAAATATTTCAGTGTCATCACATTAGACAGGTCTTGACGTGGGGCTCCCGGGTGACAGGTTACAGCATCTCTATCTTGACGCTGGGATGTTGCTCTTCCCAGCCAGGCTAGCACAACCGAAGTGTGTTTCTCCCGGTGTGGGTGTTGGCAGCGTGACCCACTGGAGTGTGACCGGTGTGGTCCCCAAGGTCGGCTTCCACCTGATGTCAGTGCAGGGGCCTGTTGGGAGGGGAGGGGGGTTGTGAGCGGGAGGGACTGGAAGCACAGCCCTATGGTCTGCAAAGAACCCGTTCCTCTGCTCTACTCCCCGAGGGGGCGACAAGCAACCCAAGGGAGCTGAGGTTGGAATATGGGGTTTCTTGAACCTGAGATTATGCTATCATCATTATTGCGTGTGTGTGTGTGTGTGTGTGTGTGTGTGTGTGTGTGTTTAGGGGCAGGGAGCAGGTATTAGCTTGTTAAATATTTGCTACTATCCTCACTGTACAGATGAGGAAACTCCAGCTTGTTGACAATGTTCAGTCCCCTTCCCAGATCTCACAGTTGGTAAGTGTCAAGGCCAGGGGCCAAGCCCAGAGCTGATCCCCAACTCACAGAGATGGGGCTGGAGAATCCACAACCTGTCTCTACCCAGAGGGCTGGGCATGTCTTTCCCTCACACATTCGTATGTTGATTAAGCACGTACATATGCAAAACATCACATGCTGTATCCTGAGGGGTAAGATGAACTGCCAATAGCAGTTACCTTAATAAATCGGCCTACTCTTTTCTTTTTTCAAGCAAAAATCTCACATATTTATCACTGAAGCAGCCTATAATTGCGGAAGCATAAAAGCAAAGAAAAAATCAATAAAAGCAATAAAAACTAATAAAATGTGTCCAACTGTTCAAAGGGTAGCAGGTTTTCCAGCTTGCTGTGGGAAAATCCTTGTGACCCAGTCAATGTAAACGTGCCCCGCCGCTCATGAGATTCCTTATGGACCCAATGTGGCTGATTTCCTGATTTCGTTACCAGTTTTTATTAAAATCCATCGAGGATGGATTAAAGTTAGTAACTAGTCCTAACAGAATGGAAATATCGGTTATCACTATTATTTAATAAAGGAACGGAAAAGAGGTTATGGAGGCAGCAAGTCTAGATTTTAATGTGATCTGCTGCTCGCATCATTAAATTTCACTTTGAAGGAGACCCAGGGTCATAATTAAGCGTTCTAATAAGAGCAGTTGTTATCAGGTAAGATGGTTTGGGATGCAAATAATCCCAGGTCCGTTGATGGAAAGCAAAAGACATCGAGCGTCCACTGTCCCCGTGAGTCCGCAGAAAGGGCAGGCACGGCGTCTCCGTCCGGTTCTCAGGTGCCAGGTGCCTTGTCCTCTCTGTGCTGCCCTCATCCTGGCTGTTATCCCAATGCCACTTCCCACGCGGCTTCACCATGATGATGGCTGTCCGGGCACCACATCCAGACAGGGTGAGGTCTGCTGGGAGGAGAGGTGCTGTCCTCCCCGGGCCTCTCTAATGACCGAGGGAAACCTTTCCGAGAAGCACCCATTGACCTCCCTCAATTCCCTCAAGGCTCATTGGGTCACCTGGACCAATTCCCGAAGAGAGAGTGCAGGTGTGCCTCGAATCAATCAAATTTACCCGTCTCAGAGGAAATCTAGGTTCTGCTAACCTGGGAGGGGGAAGAATTCAGGCTGCCGGAAGGGGGAGATGGCAAAACGATACATATGGTAACCGGTCCTGAGGGTAAGCCCCCATGCATCTTACTTGGAAAGAAAATAGCACATGAGGTGCACTGCTTTCCTCTATCGTAAATCACTATGAGCGGGGTGATTTACAATCAATCACCCTTGTGAGCAGCTGACAACAGGCTTTTAGTGACTCATTTGAATAGATGCCCATCAATCTGCTGAAATCTATTTCTATTCAAATGCAAAGAAAGAAATGTTAATTAACAGGAACTGCGGTCACATTTTCAGTAATTGTGTTAAAGGCAATTTCTCCCAAGTGGATGTTCGCTGTGGGGATTGGATGAACCTGGGGAGCCATCGGGGTGGTAACATGATTTAGGAGGAGGGGCCACGCGCCCAGATTCTGACCCTATGAATGTATCTGGTAAAACCGTACAAGTGCCTGGTGGGATTGCTGGTGGTCATTTGACCCCCATCCACCCCTCCCATCTGAGGCTGGGGACATTTCCCTGCCTGTGTGGCTCTGGGTTACAATCAGAGGATGAGACATGAGTGAGGTTTGGAAGGGGAAGTGCAGCAGGGTCCCCACTCTGGGGGTGGGAGCTGCTGGTGGGACCGGCACGGTTTGCAGGTCTCTCCCCGGGCACCAACGTGGTGGGCACAGCAGCCCTGCAGGAGATCCCGCTGGTGGAGGTGGCGGAATTCCAGTCCTTTCCCGGACACCGCTCCTGGTGCTTAGGCTGATGCTTTTACCGTCAGCTTCTCTGACCTTTGCTGGCAGCATCCTTGACGTGCCTCTTCCTGCTCTTGCTGCAGTCAGGAAGCCCCCGATGATGCTATTGCAATTGCTTTGAAGCCAGAATGCAGAGTGGAGACTTCCTCATCAGACCCGGACAGGTGAGGTCCTCTGGCTAATCTCTTCCCAAATCCACCCCTACACACACACACACACACACACACACACACACACACACACACACACACACACACACACACACACACACACACACACACACACACACACACACACACACACACACACACACACACACATCTATACATCCAAATCAGAAAGGAAACAGCCTGCTGGGAGATTGATTGGAGCAATGTTGTGTCTCTAGATCAATTTGGGGAGAACAGACATTTGAACAATACTGACCCTTCCAAGCCATGAGCACACTCTGTCTCTTTTTGGAAAGTAGACTCTGTAGCAATTATTAGTTAAAAGGCAGGTGAGGGCTATGGTGTGTCCGTTCTACCGTACTACCCTGTTTCTGTCACAATGCCAGCAAGTCTCAGAACAAACGCTACAACCCGAGCAATAATTGTCAAGTAGCGTACAAACATCCTAATCTGGTCTCTGAGTCTCTCCTTGTAGTCCACTGAGCATACAGACTGCAGCCTTCTCTGCTGGTTAGTTCCTGGTTTCTGGTGAGATGCCCTTGTGGTGGCACATAGCTGATACTCCACTTACTGTAGGTTTCCTTCTAAGGCTCTGGGCGTCAACTCCTGGCCTCCTGTAGCTTTTCTTTGATCCTGTTTAAAAAATGTTTCCTGCAGTCCCATTGTTTCCTGCAGGGCTATGTTTGATCTACTGTGTATGGTTGTATATTCTTAATGATGCAGCATCAAAATGTTTCTACCAGCAGGGTCCTGCCGGGCAACTTCCCTCCGAAAATACTGTCTTTGCTGTTTCTGCTATAAATGATAGATCTGTCTGCAGCCACCGGACTCAATTCACTGGGGCTACATTTTGTCCAAGCTGAGCATTTCGAAGAAAAGGAAATGGTAAATAAATTAATTAATTAATACTTGTAACAAATTAATGATAATAGCACCGCTTGTAAACCGATAAGTCCAGTCACTTTGAAAAACCTCTTAATGATTGATTACTTATGTTTTTAAAAACTTCCAACAGTCAGATAATAAAATGCAAAGAAATTTGTTTACTCTTGTACTGGAGATCTATAATTTAGTCATCGACAGGTAGTTATGCGGTGTCGTAGCATGATTATAATGTGTGTCAAGTTGCTTGGCGAATCACTAAGCCTTCCTACAATCCTAATGCATTTTAAAAAATAAATTTATTTACTTTTGGCTGCGTTGGGTCTTTGTTGCTGCACGCGGGCTTTCTCTAGTTGCAGCGAGCGGGGACTACTGTAAGTCGCGGTGCGCGGGCTTCTCATTGCGGTGGCTTCTCTTGTTGTGGAGCACGGGCTCTAGGCGCACAGGCCTCCGTAGTTGTGGCACACGGGCTCAGTATTTGTGGTTCATGGGCTCTAGAGCGCAGGCTCAGTAGTTGTGGCGCATGGGCTTAGTTGCTCCGCGGCATGTGGGATCTTCCCAGACCAGGGCTCGAACCCGTGTCCCCTGCATTGGCAGGCAGATTCTCAACCACTGCGCCACCAGGGAAGCCCCCGGTTATTTTTTGAATTAAAGTTACTTAAGAAACAGCTGGTACAAGAAGGACACTCTGATGCACTTTGTCCCCCTGAAGCCAGAAGATAAATCTCCCGTGTGAAGGTGCTCTCCCTGTGCAAGAAGGTAGAAAGACATTCTTATCACCAGAGATGAGGCTTTCAAGGCTGAGAAGCTTGTGCAGACAGACGCTGTTACTCCTCCTTCATCACTACACCAACCCCAGATCCCTTTTGTCTGGTCAGTTCTTCACAGACGTATTGTTTCTTTGTCTGATGGTACCAAAGCTACCCGCTTTGGTCACTTCTTTGAATCTCCTATTTTTTATGAGCTCCTGTATGTACAAAATTAAATTTGTTTTTCTCCTGTTAATCTGCCTTAAGTCAATTTAATTATTAGACCAGCCAAAGAACCGAGAAAGGAAGAGGGCAAAGTTTTCCTTCCCTCCACCTGTAATTAGGGGACCATGTTCTTCATCCTTCAAGCCTTTGGTAGTGAAGCAAGTGTTTTCATTTGAAAGGCGTCCAGCTTTCCCTGGAAAGGGTGTCAGAGCAGCTGCTTCCGGGTGCGTGTGCAGAGAGCTGCAGGGAAGGGCGAATCTTGTGGGTCTGGTGGCATCTTGAGTTTCTCCTGATGTGCTGGGTCAGCTCACACGGAGCGATGGTGTTCTTGTTGACATTTGACAACAGCAAACTCTTGGGACGTTTAGTTCTTGACACTTCAGAGCGGTTGATAAAGGACAGTGCTTCTCTATCAGGGGACGTCCAGCAACGTCTGGAGACATGTTTGCCTGGCAGACCCAGGTGTCTGAGGAGACACCACAGATGCTGCTAAACATTCTCAGAGCCCAGGATGCCCCCCATCCCCATCCCCCACACAGCAAAGAATTTCTGGTCCTGATACTGGCAACTGAGTGTGATGCAGGGCCTTTTGCTTCCTTGGAGGCTGCACGGGCCTCTCGGGTCAAGGCTACCCAGCCTCCCAGAAGCCAGGTTCTGACAGCACAGCAGCTGGTGTGTGGAGACGTCCGTTCCAACCCGCCTCTGCTTCACTCCTCCACGCAGCCCCACCTGGAGACCCTCACTGAGCTGTGTTCCAGTCTCAGGAAAACCAACTCTTTTATCAAGTCAGGAAGCTAAACGCTTTAGGCTTTTTTGCTTCTAATTTGTTCGGAGAGGTCAAATATTTATATATTTTAAGCTGATTAAAGTCAAGGAAGTATTTCCTTTGGGATTTCTAAAAAACTTCCTGTCCTCTTTTTCTTCTTTTTTATAAAAATTTCTCATGCGCTTCAGTGTCTGCCATTGTCCATTGTGTTGTAGATAATAGAAAGCAGTCTGGATAGTGGGAAATCGTTTTGCCCTGTAGAGAAATCCTTCACCAGGATAACCCTCCAAAGGAAGCAACAGCCATTTAAAATGGGTTTGGGGGGACTTCCCTGGTGGTCCAGTGGCTAAGACTCCACCTGTCAATGCAGGGGACACGGGTTCAAGTCCTGGTCCGGGAAGATGCCACATGCCACGGAGCAACTAAGCCCATGAGCCACAACTACTGAGCGCAGGTGCCACAACTACTGAAGCCCATGCGCCTAGAGCCCGTGCTCCATAACAAGAGAAGCCACCTAAATGAGAAACCTGTGCACCGCAACGAAGAGTAGCCCCCGCTTGCCGCAACTAGAGAAAAGCCCGCGGACAGCAACGAAGACCCAGTGCAGCCAAAGATAAAAATAAATAAATAAATTTATTAAAATAATAATAATAACATGGGTTTGGGGACTGAACAAACTGAAGGCATAGAGAAACCCTGCCCCGTGTAATGAGTCTGAGCTCCTCATTTTGCAAAGCCTCTTCTTGCTCGAGGAAGAAGCGAAGATGGTCAGGACCACGGCTGGGGAGGAACCCATCGTGGCTGGGCGGTGGCACTCGAGCTGGGTTTCTCACTGACTTTGAATAGCTTGGCTTGGCTATTCACCTTTCCCTCTGGGGCCTTCAAAACCCTGCCTCAGAGACATGAAAATCGATAAGAAGACATTAGCAAAGCACTCTGGACCCCTTGAAGGCAGTCTCGGAGATGGAGGCTGTACCATTATCCGCGTCAAGGCCGGCACAGCCATAAATCAGAAGAACGCGCTGAGCAGAGCGCTGTGTGATGACCTCATCGTTTTCAGAGCTACTCGCCATCAGCAGCTGATATGGGTCCCTACGGAGAGCCTCTCACGCAGCTCGTATTACCAGCCTGATGGTCTGTCTGGATTCCTCTTCCTGCAGCTCTAACAGAAAAGACGGGCAAATAAAAGTTTGAAAGGCCTGGCATGAGCCCCCAGTAAATGCCAAGCACGTTTTCAGTTTGATACACTTTGCTCAATGTTCAAGATTAGTTTCATTGGTAACATCTTAGCACAGATGTCACTGGTGTGTAAAAACTGGAGAGTACAAAGATAGATAGAAACCTGGAATAGTAGAGCTTGCCTCAGAAATCTTTTAACATCTCATCTTATTTGACTCAATGTATTAGTTATTAAGAATTATAGGACTTCCCTGGTGGCGCAGTGGTTAAGAATCTGCCTGCCAATACAGGGGACACAGGTTTGTTCCCTGGTCCGGGAAGATCCCACATGCCGTGGAGCAACTAAGCCCGTGTGCCACAACTACTGAGCCCGTGTGCTGCAACTACTGAAGCCCACGTGCCTAGAGCCCATGCTCCACAACAAGAGAAGCCACCGCAATGAGAAACCCGCGCACCGCAACAAAGAGTATCCCCTGCTCGCCGCAACTAGAGAAAGTTCACGGGCAGCAACAAAGACCCAACGCAGCCAAAAATAAATAAATTAATTTAAAAAAAAATTATAAAACACCTTCTTGTATATAGAAGGGATCAAAATGGACTACAAGATTCAAAACATACATTAAACCTGACAAAGACAAGAAAAGTACACAGAGATAAGAGAGAGGAGAAAACAGAGAAGTGCTGATCCCATGGAGGAGTGTTAGAGCAAGGGATACATTTGTTTGTTTGGAATCCAGTGATTGTGTTGGGGGGAGTCTCCTTGGATAAAAATGATTTCATATGGAAAGAAAAGATACTTGCAGATGCTTCCAAAGGACACGGAGGCTTTGGTCAAAAACAGCAGCAGCAAAGTAACTGCTAACAGGCTGGAACCTGGCCGGGGGGTCAGGCGAGGGCAGACGCAGGTCTAGCTGGCTTGTGCCGGGGCCAAGGGTCCCAGAGATGCCTCTGCAGGCTGCTTCAGGAGCAGGGCTTTGCACAAGAGAAGTCAGGGGAGCCAAGAAAGTCAGGGGAAATTACTGTCTTCCTCAAGAAGCTGTGGGTATTCAGACACAACTATAATTTGAAAGGATACATGCACCCCTATGTTCATAGCAGCACTCTTTACAGTAGCCAAGACATGGAAGCAACATAAATGTCCATCAACAGATGAATGGATAATGAAGATGTGGTACATATATACAATGGAATATTACTCAGCCATAAAAAAGAACAAAACAATGCCATTTGCAGCAACATGGATGGACCTAGAAGTGATCATACTAAGTGAAGTAAGTCAGAAAGAGAAAGACAAATACCATATGATATCACTTATATGTGGAATCTAAAAAAATGATACAAATGAACTTATCTATGAAACAGAAACAGACTCACAGACATAGAGAACAGACTTGTGGTTGCCAAGGGGGAGGGGGGTGGGGGAGGGATGGATGGGAGTTTGTGGTTAGCAAATGCAAACTATTATATACAGATGGCTAAACAACAGATAACTATATTCAATATCCTGTGATAAACTATAATGGAAAAGAATATGAAAAAGAATATATATATACATATGTAAAAATGAATCATTTTGCTGTACAGCAGAAATTAACACAACATTATAAATCAACTATACTTCAATAAAATTAAAAAAAAGAAACTGTGGGTACTTAGCAGATGGTCAAGAAAGGGGCATGGGCCAATTACCAATGAATCAACAGAGTGTTGTGATCCTAGGCAGAGTCAGGGTGAAGTTTCCTTCAAGACTGGAAGTTAGGGCTTCCCTAGTGGCGCAGTGGTTAAGAATCCACCTGCCAATGCAGGGGACATGAGTTCGAGCCCTGGTCCAGGAAGATCCCACATGCCGCGGAGCAACTAAGCCCGTGCACCACAACTACTGAGCCTGTGCTCTAGACCCTGCGAGCCACAACTACTGAGCCCGTGTGCCACAACTACAGAAGCCCACACGCTTAGAGCCCGTGCTCCGCAGCAAGAGAAGCCACCACAATGAGAAGCCCGCTCGCTGCAACTAGAGAAAGCCCACGCGCAGCAGTGATGATCCAACACCGCCAAAAAAAAAAAAAAAAAGACTGGGAGTTAGATACTTAGAGAAATGTTATCATCATTGGACTTAATTCTCCTGTTTCTTTTTTCCCTTTTTTTTTTTTTTCTGTCAGGGAAGTTATTGTATGTCAGGTCTCTGATCATTCGTCACTAAATTAAGCATTTCTTACTTTTACAGACAAAGTGACTTGAAAGTTAATGTAAGTTGAACTCAGTCACCCAGCAGTGAACTGCAGGGTCCTAGCTCTGGCCTCCAGTGCATGAAGGCTGGTGCGTGAATTCTGAGTTTGTCACGTAAGCTTTACACTTGAATGACAGCTTGGCCGGGAATAAAAGGATTTGCTTACATGTGTCAGACAATAAAAAAGCATAGCAGGATTTCATGTTTTACCTTGTATCCAAAAAACACAGTATAGTTCAATCGAGTCCTAGTAGACTTTATAAGTCAAAGATTTCCAATCTCACAGTTCTTCACATGGAAACAAGGATGGGCAGTCTCTATAATGAATTAAATGAACTGTTGAATTAGACATTTTTTATCTCTGTTCCATAACAATCTTTTTTTGGTTGACATACAGATCAATCAAGAGAATTATCACAAGGAGAGAATAGAAAAATTATGTTGTTATTCGACCCAGAAATTCCAATCCTGCTTTCCTACCCTGGAGAAATGTTCACACATATGCTAACAGAACTATATGGAAGAATGTTTATTTCAACAATGTTTGCAAGAGCTTAAAATGTGGAAACGACCCAAGTTGCCATCAGCAGGAGAATAAATAACTGTGGTTCGTTCATCTTGTGTGATGCTATACATCCGTGAAAATAGTGAACCACAGCGAGACAAGAGAAGCATGAATAAATCCCAATTATATGCTGAAATGAGATGAAATGTTGCAGAAGAAGGCATGAAGTATATTATTCATGCCAAAACCTGAAAACATGCAGGAGAATACTCTACATTGTATATGAACACATAGAAAAGTACTGAGGGGTAAGGACATGCAGTTATAAACACCGGATTCCAGAGAGCGGCCAGTGGAGCTCAGAGGGGCCAGGCAAGGAGCGCAACGCAGCAGGAAAGATCCAGAGCCCACTGTCTTTGTGCCGTTTTGTTTCATCATCTCAGGATGGATGTTTATTCTATCGGTCCTCCAAGTCTGTATGTCTTGTGGAATCGAGATATTTACTATTATCTAGAGAAAGCTATGTTGTTGAGTAAAACGTAACGTCTGATGATTGAAGTAGACCTCAGTGTTTTCACTAAATCCCACGGCAACTCCGCAGTTCACAGAACCTGCTTGACACCCAGTCGTTTTCCCACCTCCTCCCCATGCTTCTCCAATGCCTTCCACTCCCTTACTTTCTCCTCCCCAGCCCATGGTGATCTGAAGGTTTACATGTACATCCTGTCCTGTCTGTCTGTCTATCGATCTATCATCTCGCCATCCATCCATCCATCCATCCATTCTCTCTACCTGTCTACATGTCTGTCTATATTGAGTGTTAAAAATTCAACTGAATAAGTGTTAATGATCTTATTGGCTTTATTCAACGGTGCATGAATCGGGCAGCGTCCCATCTGCAGACAGAGACGAGCCTCGAGGAGCTGGACAGATGCAGGACTTTCATCGTCAGAAGGGAGCAGGGACAAGGAAGTGACGCTGGCCAGAGGAGATTGGTTATTACAGGGTCACTTTCCCGTAGGGGGCGGGTGGCAGGTGTCTACCAGGCAGCTGACCGGTGCTGGTCAGGCGGTTCCTGACCCACTGGGTTAAGATTCCATTTCTGGGAGAGCGGAAACTGTAATGAGGTCTCAGTTTGGTGACGTGGGGCTTAGCTAAGCGACTCCATTTATGAGGAATGCTGATTTACTCTGCTGATTTCAGGTTGTCTTAAATCCCTCTAGTTGTTGGAACCGGTTCTGAAATGCTGTACACGTTGAACTTGGGAAAATCTCCCCAGACCAGGGTGAGAGGGAAGCATGACCCCAGGAGACCCCTGAGGGGCTCAGCGCCAGTCGCCCCAGCTGCGCAGCAATTTCTGAGCAGGAGAAGCTGTCAGACGCTCCTGTGATCTTCTCTGGTTGCCGAGCAAGTCACTGCCTTATATTTTATGCTGATTTTCTTGGAAGAGCTCAACCACTGTGCCCAGTTCCAGCCTCACTCATCGCTGCCGCCCCCATAACTGCCGGGAACTATTCATCCATCTGACATCACCCACCTGATGCTTGGCGTGGGTCAGAGTCAGACGTGGGGAAATGGGAGGAAATGAAATCCTGCACAGTGTGTGTGTTTTTGTTTTAAGAGTTGCCCAGAGGGTAGCAGCTAAATGTTTAATCCTGTAGTCTCTTTTTTTTTTTTTTTAACATCTTTATTGAAGTTTAATTGCCTTACAATAGTGTGTTAGCTTCTGCTTTATAACAAAGTGAATCAGTTATACATATACAATATGTTCCCATTTCTCTCCCCTCTTGCATCTCCCTCCCTCCCACCCTCCCCATCCCACCCCTCTAGGTGGTCACAAAGCACCGAGCTGATCTCCCTGTGCTGTGCGGCTGCTTCCCACTAGTTATCTATTTTACATTTGGTAGTGTATATATGTCCATGCCACTCTCTTACCCTGTCACATCTCACCCCACCCCCTCCCCATATCCTCAAGTCCATTCTCTAGTAGGTCTGTGTCTTTATTCCCGTCTTGCCACTAGGTTCTTCATGGCCTTTTTTTTTTTTTCCCCTTAGATTCCGTATATATGTGTTAGCATACTGTATTTGTTTTTCTCTTTCTGACTTACTTCACTCTGTATGACAGACTCTAACTCCATCCACCTCATTACAAATACCTCCATTTAATTTCTTTTTATGGCTGAGTAATATTCCATTGTATATGTGTGCCACATCTTCTTTATCCATTCATCTGTCGATGGATATTTAGGTTGCTTCCATGTCCTGGCTATTGTAAATAGAGCTGCAATGAACATTTTGGTACATGACTCTTTTTGACCTATGGTTTTCTCAGGGTATATGCCCAGTAGTGGGATTGCTGGGTCATATGGTAGTTCTATTTGTAGTTTTTTAAGGAACCTCCATACTGTTCTCCATAGTGGCTGTATCAATTTACATTCCCACCAACAGTGCAAGAGTGTTCCCTTTCCTCCACACCCTCTCCAGCATTTATTGTTTCTAGATTTTTTGATGATGGCCATTCTGACCGGTGTGAGATGATATCTCATTGTAGTTTTGATTTGCATTTCTCTAATGATTAATGATGTTGAGCATTCTTTCATGTGTCTGTAGGCCATCTGTATATCTTCTTTGGAGAAATGTCTATTTAGATCTTCTGCCCATTTTTGGATTGGGTTGTTCATTTTTTTGTTATTGAGCTGCATGAGCTGCTTGTAAATCTTGGAGATTAATCCTTTGTCAGTTGCTTCATTTGCAAATATTTTCTCCCATTCTGAGGGTTGTCTTTTGGTCTTGTTTATGGTTTCCTTTGCTGTGCAAAAGCTTTTAAGTTTCATTAGGTCCCATTTGTTTATTTGTGTTCTTATTTCCATTTCTCTGGGAGCTGGGTCAAAAAGAATCTTGCTGTGATGTATGTCATAGAGTGTTCTGCCTATGTTTTCCTCTAAGAGTTTGATAGTGTCTGCCCTTACACTTAGGTCTTTAATCCATTTTGAGTTTATTTTTTTTTATTTTTATTTTTTTTAAAGGATTTTCTTATTTATTTATTTATTTATTTATTTTTGGCTGTGTTGGGTCTTCGGTTCGTGCGAGGGCTTTCTCCAGTTGCGGCAAGCGGGGGCCACTCTTCATCGCGGTGCGGGGACCGCTCTTCATCGCGGTGCGCGGGCCTTTCTCTATCGCGGCCCCTCCCGTCGCGGGGCACAGGCTCCAGACGCGCAGGCTCAGCAATTGTGGCTCACGGGCCCAGCCGCTCCGCGGCATGTGGGATCTTCCCAGACCAGGGCTCGAACCCGTGTCCCCTGCATTAGCAGGCAGATTCTCAACCACTGCGCCACCAGGGAAGCCCTGAGTTTATTTTTGAGCATGGTGTCAGGGAGTGTTCTAATTTCATACTTTTACATGTTCCTGTCCAATTTTCCCAGCACCACTTATTGAAGAGGCTGTCTTTTCTCCACTGTATATGCTTGCCTCCTTTATCAAAGATAAGTTGACCATATGTGTGTGGGTTTATCTCTGGGCTTTCTATCCTGTTCCATTGATCTATATTTCTGTTTTTGTGCCAGTACCAAACTGTCTTGATTACTGAAGCTTTGTAATATAGTCTGAAGTCAGGGAGCCTGATTCCCCCAGCTCCATTTTTCGTTCTCAAGATGGCTTTGGCTATTCGGGGTCTTTTGTGTTTCCATACAAATTGTGAAATTTTTTGTTCTAGTTCTGTGAAAAATGCCAGTGGTAGTTTGATAGGGATTGCATTGAATCTGTAGATTGCTTTGGGAAGTAGAGTCATTTTCACAATGTTGATTCTTCCAATCCAGGAACATGGTATATCTCTCCATCTATTTGTATCATCTTTAATTTCTTTCATCAGTGTCTTATAATTTTCTGCATACAGGTCTTTTGTCTCCTTAGGTAGGTTTATTCCTAGATATTTTATTCTTTTTGTTGCAATGGTAAATGGGAGTGTTTTCTTAATTTCACTTTCAGATTTTTCGTCATTAGTGTATAGAAATGCAAGAGATTTCTGTGCATTAATTTTGTATCCTGCTACTTTACCAAATTCATTGATTAGCTCTAGGAGTTTTCTGGTAGCATCTTTAGGATTCTCTATGTATAGTATCATGTCATCTGCAAATAGTGACAGCTTTACTTCTTCTTTTCCGATTTGGATTCCTTTTATTTCTTTGTCTTCTCTGATTGCTGTGGCTAGGACTTCCAGAACTATGTTGAATAATAGTGGTGAGAGTGGGCAACCTTGTCTTGTTCCTGATCTTAGTGGAAATGGTTTCAGTTTTTCACCATTGAGGACAATGTTGGCTGTGGGTTTGTCATATATGGCCTTTATTATGTTGAGGAAAGTTCCCTCTATGCCTACTTTCTGCAGGGCTTTTATCATAAATGGGTGTTGAACTTTGTCAAAAGCTTTCTCTGCATCTATTGAGATGATCATATGGTTTTTCTCCTTCAATTTGTTAATATGGTGTATCACATTGATTGATTTGCGTATATTGAAGAATCCTTGCATTCCTGGGATAAACCCCACTTGATCATGGTGTATGATCCTTTTAATGTGCTGTTGGATTCTGTTTGCTAGTATTTTGTTGAGGATTTTTGCATCTATGTTCATCAGTGATATTGGCCTGTAGTTTTCTTTCTTTGTGACATCTTTGTCTGGTTTTGGTATCAGGGTGATGGTGGCCTCGTAGAATGAGTTTGGGAGTGTTCCTCCCTCTGTAATATTTTGGAAGAGTTTGAGAAGGATAGGTGTTAGCTCTTCTCTAAATGTTTGATAGAATTCACCTGTGAAGCCATCTGGTCCTGGGCTTTTGTTTGTTGGAAGGTTTTTAATCACAGTTTCAATTTCAGTGCTTGTGATTGGTCTGTTCATATTTTCTATTTCTTCCTGGTTCAGTCTTGGCAGTTTGTGCATTTCTAGGAATCTGTCCATTTCTTCCAGGTTGTCCATTTTATTGGCATAGAGTTGCTTGTAGTAATCTCTCATGATCTTTTGTATTTCTGCAGTGTCAGTGGTTACTTCTCCTTTTTCATT
The DNA here is from genome assembly GCF_949987535.1 of Balaenoptera acutorostrata. Lineage (NCBI taxonomy): Eukaryota > Metazoa > Chordata > Mammalia > Artiodactyla > Balaenopteridae > Balaenoptera > Balaenoptera acutorostrata. The sequence continues at coordinate 2,287,476 of NC_080075.1, forward strand.
TCTAATTCTATTGATCTGGGTCTTCTCCCTTTTTTTCTTGATGAGTCTGGCTAATGGTTTATCAATTTTGTTTATCTTCTCAAAGAACCAGCTTTTAGTTTCATTGATTTTTGCTATTGTTTCCTTCATTTCTTTTTCATTTATTTCTGACCTGATCTTTATGATTTCTTTCCTTCTGCTAGCTTTGGGGTTTTTTTGTTCTTCTTTCTCTAATTGCTTTAGGTGCAAGGTTAGGTTGTTTATTCGAGATGTTTCCTCTTTCTTGAGGTAGGCTTGTATTGCTAGAAACTTCCCTCTTAGCACTGCTTTTGCTGCGTCCCATAGGTTTTGGGTCGTCGTGTCTCCATTGTCATTTGTTTCTAGGTATTTTTTGATTTCCCCTTTGATTTCTTCAGTAATCACTTCGTTATTAAGTAATGTATTGTGTAGCCTCCATGTGTTTGTATTTTTTACAGATCTTTTCCTGTAATTGATATCTAGTCTCATAGCGTTGTGGTCGGAAAAGATACTTGATACGATTTCAATTTTCTTAAATTTACCAAGGCTTGATTTGTGACCCAAGATATGATCTATCCTGGAGAATGTTCCATGAGCACTTGAGAAAAATGTGTATTCTGTTGTTTTTGGGTGGAATGTCCTATAAATATCAATTAAGTCCATATTGTTTAATGTATCATTTAAAGCTTGTGTTTCCTTATTTATTTTCATTTTGGATGATCTGTCCATTGGTGAAAGTGGGGTGTTAAAGTCCCCTACTATGATTGTGTTGCTGTCAATTTCCCCTTTTATGGCTGTTAGTATTTGCCTTATGTATTGAGGTGCTCCTATGTTGGGTGCATAAATATTTACAATTGTTATACCTTCCTCTTGGATCGATCCCTTGATCATTATATAGTGTCCTTCTTTGTCTCTTGTAATAGTCTTTATTTTAAAGTCTATTTTGTCTGATATGAGAATTGCTACTCCAGCTTTCTTTTGATTTCCATTTGCATGGAATATCTTTTTCCATCCCCTCACTTTCAATCTGTATGTGTCTCTAGGTCTGAAGTGGGTCTCTTGTAGACAGCATATATATGGGTCTTGTTTTTGTATCCATTCAGCCAGCCTGTGTCTTTTGGTGGGAGCATTTAATCCATTTACATTCAAGGTAATTATCGATATGTATGTTCCTATTCCCATTTTCTTAAAGGTATTGGGTTTGTTATTGTAGGTGTTTTCCTTCTCTTGTGTTTCTTGCCTAGAGAAGTTCCTTTAGCATTTGTTGTAAAGCTGGTTTGGTGGTGCTGAACTCTCTCAGCTTTTGCTTGTCTGTAAAGGTTTTAATTTCTCCATCAAATCTGAATGAGATCCTTGCTGGGTAGAGTAATCTTGGTTGTAGGTTTTTCTCCTTCATCACTTTAAGTATATCCTGCCACTCCCTTCTGGCTTGCAGAGTTTCTGCTGATAGATCAGATGTTAACCTTATGGGGATTCCCTTGTGTGTTATTTGTTTTTTTTCCCTTGCTGCCTTTAATATGTTTTCCTTATATTTAATTTTTGACAGTTTGATTAATATGTGTCTTGGCGTGTTCCTCCTTGGGTTTATCCTGTATGGGACTCTCTGTGCTTCCAGGACTTGATTAACTATTTCCTTTCCCATATTAGGGAAGTTTTCAACTATAATCTCTTCAAAAATTTTCTCAGTCCCTTTCTTTTTCTCTTCTTCTTCTGGTACCCCTATAATTCGAATGTTGGAGCGTTTAATGTTGTCCCAGAGGTCCCTGAGACTGTCCTCAGTTCTTTTCATTCTTTTTTCTTTATCCTGCTCTGTAGTAGTTATTTCCACCATTTTATCTTCCAGGTCACTTATCCTTTCTTCTGCCTCAGTTATTCTACTATTGATCCCATCTAGAGTATTTTTAATTTCATTTATTGTGTTCTTCATCATTGCTTGGTTCCTCTTTAGTTCTTCTACATCCTTGTTAAATGTTTCTTGCATTTTGTCTATTCTATTTCCAAGATTTTGGATCATCCTTACTATCATTATTCTGAATTCTTTTTCAGGTAGACTACCTATTTCCTCTTCATTTGTTAAGTCCGGTGTGTTTTGAGCCTGCTCCTTCATCTGCTGTGTGTTTTTCTGTCGTCTCATTTTGCCTATCTTACTGTGTTTGGGGTCTCCTTTTCACAGGCTGCAGGTTCGTAGTTCCCGTTGTTTTTGGTATCTGTCCCCAGTGGCTAAGGTTGGTTCAGTGGGTTGTGTAGGCTTCCTGGTGGAGGGAACTAGTGCCTGAGTTCTGGTGGATGAGGCTAGATCTTGTCTTTCTGGTGGGCACGTCCACGTCTGGTGGTGTGTTTTGGTGTGTCTGTGGCCTTATTATGATTTTAGGCAGCCTCTCTGCTAATGGATGGGGTTGTGTTCCTGTCTAGCTAGTTGTTTGGCATAGGGTGTCCAGCACTGTAGCTTGCTGGTCTTTGGGTGAAGCTGGGTCTTGATGTTGAGATGGAGATCTCTGAGAGATTTTTGCCGTTTGGTATTACGTGGAGCTGGGAGGTCTCTTGTGGACCAGTGTTCTGAAGTTGGCTCTCCCACCTCAGAGGCACGGCCCTGATGCCTGGCTGGAGCACCAAGAGCCTTTCGTCCACACAGCTCAGAGTAAAAGGGAGAAAAAATAGAAAGAAAGAAAGAAAGAGGCTATAATATAGTGAAGTAAAATAAAGCTATTGTAAAGCAAAGCTATACAGACAAAATCTCACCCAGAAGCATATACATATACACTCACAAAAAAAAGGAAAAGGGGAAAAATTAATATCTCCTGTTCCCAGAGTCCACCTCCTGAATTTGGGATGATTCGTTGTCTATTCAGGTATTCAACAGATGCAGGTACATCACGTTGTTTGTGGAGTTTTAATCCACTGCTTCTGCGGCTGCTGGGAGAGATTTCCCCTTCTCTTCCCTGTTCGCACAGCTCCTGGGGTTCAGCTTTGGATTTGGACCCGCCTCTGCGTGTAGGTCGCCTGAGGGCGTCTGTTCCCCGCCCAGACAGGACGGGGTTAAAGGAGCAGCTGCTTCGGGGGCTCTGGCTCATCCAGGCCGCGGGGAGGGAGCGGTACGGAGGAGGCGGGGCGAGCCTGCGGCGGCCGAGGCCGGCGTGACGTTGCACCAGCCCGAGGCGCGCAGTGCGTTCTCCCGGGGATGTTGTCCCCGGATCCCGGGACCCTGGCAGTGGTGGGCTGCACAGGCTCCCGGGAGGGGCGGTGTGGAGAGTGACCTGTGCTCACACACAGGCTTTTTGGAGGCGGCAGCAGCAGCCCCAGCGTCTCACGCCCGTCTCTGGGGTCCGCGCTGATCGCCGCGGCTCGCGCCCTTCTCTGGAGTTCGTTTAGGCGGCGCTCTGAATCCCCTCTCCTTGCGCGCAGCGAAACTAAGAGGCAAGAAAAAGTCTCTTGCCTCTTCGGCAGCTGCAGACCTTTTCCCGGTCTCCCTCCCGGCTAGCTGTGGTGCGCTAACCCCTTCAGGCTGTGTTCACGCTGCCAGCCCCAGTCCTCTCCCTGCGATCCGACCGCAGCCCGAGCCTCAGCTCCCAGCCCCGCCCGCCCCGGCGGGGGAGCAGACAAGCCTCTCGGACTGGTGAGTGCTGCTCGGCACTGATCCTCTGTGCGGGAACCTCTCCGCTTTGCCCTCCGCACCTCTGTGGCTGCGCTCTCCTCCGTGGCTCCAAAGCTTCCCCCCTCCGCCACCCGCAGTCTCCGCCCGCGAAGGGGCTCCTAGTGCGTGGAAACCTTTCCTCCTTCACAGCTCCCTCCCACTGGTGCAGGTGCCGTCCCTATTCTTTTGTCTCTGTTATTTCTTTTTTCTTTTGCTCTACCCAAGTACGGGGGGAGTTTCTTGCCTTTTTGGAGGTCGGACGTTTTCTGCCAGCGTTCAGTGGGTGTTCTGTAGGAGCAGTTCCACGTGTAGATGTATTTCTACTGTATCTGTGGGAAGGAAGGTGATCTCCGCGTCTTACTCTTCCGCCATCTTCTCCCTCCCTCCTGTAGTCTCTTTAAGGCATTATTAAAGGCACTTATCTGGGGGAGTGGGTTGTTATTCTGCTGCTATTTTGAGAAGAGTGAACAAAATATTGTATTTAGCTTTTCCCTGTATTTGAACACATGACGTGATCGGGGTGATTCGGTGACTGGGCAGTTTAGGACACTTTGCAGACTTTGGAGATGGAATTAGCAGGTCAGGGTGTTACTGTTGCCAGATCCAAAGCAAGAAATGGGGCTTCCCTGGTGGCACAGTGGTTAAGAATCCACCTGCCAATGCAGAGGACATGGGTTCAAGCCCTGGTCTGGGAAGATCCCACATGCCTCGGAGCAACTTGAGCCTGTGCACCACAACTACTGAAGCCCACACGCCTAGAGCCCATGCTCCGTGACAAGAGAAGCCACCACAGTGAGAAGCCTGCGGACCGCAACGAAGACCCAACGCAGCTAAAAATTAATTAATAATTAATACATTAATTTTCAACAATTAAAAAAAATTTTAAATCCTTAAAAAAAAAATCTACTCTGCTAGCAACTTTCAAGTATAAAATATAGTATCGTTAACCGTAGTCACTAATGACCTCATTTTAACTTAATCGCCCCTTAGAGGCCTTATAACCAAATACAGTCACATTCTGAGGTGCTGGGGGCTAGGGCTTCCACATCTGAGTGTGACGGGGGACACAGTTCCGTCCACAGCACTGTCAGTGAGCGTGTTCTCTATGCTCCTCGTACACGCAGAAGCGGCAGCGGCCGTGCCCGGGGCAGAGGCTCGATGCACCAGCCGTGCTGGCACAGAGCGACCGCAGCGGCTGGAGTCCCAGCACCGGCGCACGGCTGGCTGGTCACGTCGCCTTCACGGCTGGTTTGACAGCTGTGTCCCTTCAGCACCGACCGTGGGGGTACCCTTGTGTGCCAGGCAGTCCGAGGGTCACAAATTGTCGTCTGGGTGTCTGATCCACAGAGCTCAGGGGGTCTAGACGTCGGGCAGAGACTCCTGCTGCTTTTCGCTGAGCTGAGAAGCCCCTGGGCCTGCACCAGGGCGCTGGGCACCGGGCCCCGTAATCCTCCCCGCAGCCCCTTGTGGAGATGTCCCTGAAGCTCGGGGATGTGCGGTACGCTGCCCGAGGCCAGGCTGCTCCAAACAGTGGGTCAGGATTGGACCCCAGGCCTTCTGTGTCCGAGTCCACACTTTCCTCTTAGAGCCTGGAACCATCGGGGAGAGGGCCTCCCAGGGCCAGAAAGGACCAAGGGCACCCTGCTTATGGGGTTGGATTTGGGGCACTTAGCCCTCCCCACCGAGAGGGAAGGGCCGAGAGAGCTCACCAGCCCGTCATCTCCCAGCAGCTCTGGTTCCTTCTTCCTTCCTCGGACTCTGCCCTTTGCTGAGCTCCTCTTCTTTACCCGGTGGGCCTGGAACTCACTCTGGGGTGGGGGCCAGTGGGGGGAGCGGCCTGGCTGAGGTGGGGAGACCACAGAGGGGACTGGTCGGGAGTCTGCAGTGCTCCGAATTCCCGCCCCTCGGTTGATGAACACACACGTGATGTCCATTACACCACAGAAAAGCTGGAAGAAAAGGAAAGTATGCGCCTGTCAACTGGGGATTTTCTCTCAGAAACTGTTGGGGTTTTGACATACAGACTGTCACCGTTAATACAACGTGAGGCTAGCGCGAGTTACGGCAGAACCAGTAAGCTGAGGAGCTGCAAGGGACAACTGAGCAATCAAGTAAAAATAATTATAGAGACTTACAGGAAGCACAGAATTGCTGAGTTTTGTCCTCTTCTGTATTCTGCAAGTCCCGGGGGGTTCACAGCAGGCGCTTCATGAAGAATAATGTGATCCATCTCTAGGAAGGCAGAATCTCCCCTCCCCACTGTGAACTGTCACCCCCTCGCCTCAGATCGAAATTCTTCCTGAGTTTTCTATGCAAGAGAAAGATAAGAACACCCCAAATTTTGACTTCCAGAGGAATGGTGAAATCAATTCTTTTCTCATACTTCAAAGATGATATATACTTGGTATCCAAGAAATTTTCCCAGCGTAAGTAAGATTGGAGGTTTGCAGGAAGAGCGTCACCATCAGGACCCTCAGATCATCAGCAAAGCATCACTACAGTTTTGACGCTCCCATGAAAATGTTTAGAAGGGATCCACACCTCTGAGTTGAGTTTATACAATCTTCCGTGTAATCTCGCCACGACAATGCACACAAACCTTAGACAAAACTCGGGCCAAAGGAAGCCGAGTTAGACGTAATTTAATATTTTGTCTAGATATAATTTGATTGTGTCGGATGCAGGAGCCAGGCACAAAGTGGAGGAAATGGAAACTTACAACCTTGTAATACCCGATTCTGATTCATTCTCAAAACAAAAACAAGTCACTAATGAAAGTCCTTGACTTCAGAAGACCTGAGTAGTAATGTGAGTCTGATCCAAATCTACAGAAATTGTACCAAGATGTAGCTATATTTTCTCCTGGGCTAAATCATCTTATAGGACAACTTAGGGGGAGAAGTATTTCTTTAATTTAAAATCATATAGGCCAACCCCCCTCTCCCTAAACAGTCTGGTGGTTTTCCTGTATATTTTGGGCAGTTAATCTGATGGAATTTCTAACAAAATGTGTCGGGTTAAAATAGTTGTGGCCTCATGTCATTGTCTTCTTTCACTCGTTTCACTCCTGAGTCGGTTGATTGATCGGTTGGTTGGTAAATTCTAAGCAAATCTTCAAAAGTGAATGAAAACTCTGTGAAGCATTCTTTCAACAGACGTTTAATCACACAATACTTTTCCTCAAGCAGTTTTCAGTTAATTATGTAGTGAAACAGAAAAAAATACATACATAAGGATGAAGGTACTCTTAGAGAGAAAGAGAGAGAATTAACTGCTTAGATGTATGATGATATAAAGAGATTAATGTTAATATTTTAAGTGTTATAATAATATTGTAGTGATTTTTTTGAAGATCTTTATCTTTTAAAGATACGGTCTGAAATATTTATAAATGAAACACTACCATGTCTAAAATATGCTCTGAAATTAAGGGTGGAAAGAGTGGGTGGGATAAAAATGAAAGCAGATCAGCCATGACTTGATAATTGCTGAAGCTGATGATGAACTTTTGCATATGTTTCAAATTTGCAATAACAAAAAGCATTTCTGAAAAACTTTCAGGACAATCCAAAAATGAAATTGAAAAACAAAAAAACTTTCATTTACAATAGCATCAAAGAGAATAACAGAAAGAATACTTGGAAATAAATTTTTAAAAAGAAGTACAAACTTATATGCTAAAAACTATGAAACAAATTATGTTATCTAAATAATTGGGGAAAGATCCCGTGTTCTTGGATCCAAAGACTTGTTAAGATGGCAATATTCCTCAAACTGATTTACAGATTAAATGCAAGTCCTGTCAGAATCTTGGCTGACTTCTTGTAGAATTGATAAACTGATTCTAAAATTCTTATGGAATGGCAATGGATCCAGAATAGCCAAAATAATCTTTTAAAAGAAGAACAAAGTAGGAGGACTCAACACTACTCAATTTCAACACTTACTACAAAACAAAGTGTTACCAACCTGGGTCCTTGACCCTTTAATCAATAGAAATTGAGGCCAGATGAGTAATGCAGGCCAGGCTTTACTAGGACTCATGCTGCAGCACCAGGGAGAGAAAACAAGTAACAGGTGCCCTTACTTGCTCCCTGAGGGGGGTGGTGAGCTAGTTCCTTAAATGGGGTGAGGGTGGGAGAAGGACGGTGGTCATAGACACAGAGCAACTAGATATCAAAATGAGAAACCCATAGAAAACATTTACAGCAAAACGAGGGGACAAGGTATCCCTGTGTGCCCCAAAATACAAACAGGTAGGAACAAGCCATCAGCATCATGGAACACGCCCGTGCTTGCAGCATCTGTGTAGGAGAACAGAGAGGGAAGCTGACAGAGCATGCAAACGGTTCCTCCTGGGAGATGATGGATGACTCCTGACTGGAATTGTTTTAAAGGTTTTGATTTAAAGGTCTAAAATTATTTGCAATTTTTTTTAGCAGAGATCCTAGGGAAAGAAGAGCCAGCGTACATTCCAGCTCTGCATAACTTTGTATCACATTCGAAAGTGCCTCTGGGGAATTCCCTGGCGATCCAGTGGTTAGGGCTCCATGCTTTCACTACCGAGGGCCCGGGTTCGATCCCTGGTTGGGGAACTGGGATCCCACAAGCCACGCGGCGCAGCCAAAAAAAAAAAAAAAAAAGTTAAAGTGCCTCCTCCTTCCCCTTGTCCTTTCAGTCATACTATGTCCTGTAATTTTTTAAAAAATTCCAAGTCATCTCTTGAAGAATCCTCTTACGATCGGTCCTTCCAGGTTAATCCCTTCTCTAGGATGACTCGGGATGACCCCCGCCGGTTCTCAGATGCCTGGTTTCCATGAATTCATTTCCCCTTGTTGAGGTTTTGGGCTTTTTCCAGCTGAGCCTGTCCAAGGAGCTGAGGCTTTCCTGGAAGAAGCTGTTTTCTCTGCATCGTCCCTCAGTGACCAGGGCAGATTAGGTAGGACGCAGCAGGAAGGTGATTCTGACGCCACTTCCTGCACGATCGTGGGCAAGTGGGGACCATTCCTCCGCCACTTTAAACAGTCCACCAACAGGTGTGCCGTCTCTGGTTGCTCATCAAAGTGCTCTATCTTGCCTTAAAACACTGAGGCGATCGCTAAAGAAAACCGCAGTATCGTTTCTACCTAATCCTGAGGAAAGTATTGGAAGTATTGCCCTATGCACAGTAAATTTCCCAACAGCTTTTCCTTTTTAAAAATTGTTTTTAATTTAAAAAGCAAAATTGTGTCTAGGTGAGCCGAAGTGACGTCCTGAAGCACGTTTTCAGCAGCCCACTCCACACACAATTGGTATTTGGCTAAAGGAAAGAAGCGAGGCAGATATTGTGCAAATCCACCTGGCCAAGCATAGTTTACAAGGCTGTCCTCCCCGCCCCCCACCCATAAAGGGTGATATATGATACTAATTTGCAATTTAGATACTGATTAAGCGGCTAGGTAATATGCCATCTTTTCCAACATCTTTTCCAAACAGCTACAGAAATCTTCTTTCCATTTCAAATAGGTTTCGCTTCTCCTCCTGAGAAAGGAAGAACCAAAGACGGGTTATTAACGTGTTTTTTTTTTTTTTTTTTTGCAAGGCTTTTCAGTTTTCACTCTTAAAACCATCTGGTATCACTATGTAACCGTGTAGTTAGAGTGATTAAAAACTAATTGGACTTCTAATAATGAACAGATTTATAGTAGATAAGGTGCCTATTTAAAAGGCAAGGCGTCTGCCTGTATCAGTTGCCTGATAATAACCATTGTCAAAAGCAGACTTTGTGAATCGTGATGTTGTACATCGGACAGCTACTTTTTTCTTCGCTGATGGGAAGTTAATTACTCAATACACCCCAGAGAAATCAACCTCTTTAATGGCTAATGCAAACTTCACAAAGTAACAAATTGAAAACGTAATTTGCCTGTATCACCCACTTCCCCGGAGTCAGTTGGTCGATAAGTATTCATTGGGCATTCACACTCCAGCTGGCACGCACATTAACAACTGGAATTTATTACCTGCTCATCAGAAATCTGGCCCTAGCAGAGAGACGACGTTACCGGTCAGATATACGAATCACAGTTTACGCTTCCGTGAAGCAAAAGGATGCAGAGGGAGAGCCTTAAGGAGTACTGGAAGGCAGCTTCTTTCTCTCTCCTCCACTGCTCACCAACAATAGCTCAACACACAGGTCCTTGTATTTTCTCCTTGCAGATCCTTCAAGTTCTACAGAAGCCTGGAATTAAGCACTTCAGAAATTACTAGTCCCAGCAGGGTGATCTACTTCTCAACCTGGTCTTAGCTGATTGCCAGTGAAACCCTCTGTTCAGATGCTCCGGGGCATGTCAGCCAGGTGGACCAGGGAGGTGCCGACCAGAAAAGCTGTCACATTGTAACAGGGAAGAACAAATCTGACCTCATGTTGGATCTGTTTCTTTTACTTTAACCTTTGTGTTCTATTGCTTTTGCTACAAGTTAAGAAGTGTTGCCTGTAGCCTGAAATATACAGCATAGCCCATTCTCAAGGCTGTGACTTTAAAAAGCTACAACACTTTTCCATTCATAGAGAGATAAAAAGTTGCAGAACAGAGAATAACATGTGTCCTGCTGGAGGTTTACAGTAACATCTTGACCTGACCTACACCGACAGCTGCAAGAACAAAGGATTCCGACACCAAGAAGTCTGCAACAGCCAGCCACACCCCTCCCCTTTTGATATAAAAGAAGCCTGAATTCTAGCTCAGAGAAGATGGTTCTTTGGGACACTAGTCCACCATCTTCTCAGTCCGCTGGCTTTCTGAATAAAGTCATCATTCAATGCCCCAATAGCTTGTCTCTCGATGTATCAGCCTGTTGTGTGGTGAGCAGGACGAGGTTGGACTCAGTAGCAAGCTGAGATCTACCATGACCTTCAAGGTCCTTGGCCCCTTTGTCTGCCTCTGCCCACTCTCTCCAGGGACCCCGCTCCCCCATGAAAGCCAACCTCAGACGCCAGCAGGGAACGAGGCAAGCGCCCCAGAACTCGCTCCTACATCCCCTGACACACGCTCACAGTCTGGCCCTCTCTGGCCCCTCCTGGCCCTGTCACCAGCTTCCCCACTTATCCCCTGTGGCTGGGACCATCCCCTGGGTCCTCGTCTGGCTTGGCGGGGTGGTCCCGGCTGTGCTCTGGGGCTCTCAGCCCTGCCCAGTCCCTAGGGTTTTTGGTGCTACCCGTTGTCTTGAGTGAACAGACCGCTTCACAGCCCACGCTGACTCCCGGGAAACCCAGTCCCAGCCCCAGCTCCGTGTTCCTTCAGTAATGGACTTGTAGGCATGGGGGAGGCGGGCTGCACCCCCTGAGTATGTTCTCAGTGTTGTCGCCTCCTCAGCAAGTTCCAAAGGTAAAACGGTGATTGTCCACTCCCTTGTGCACCAGTTAAGGCCACGGTGAGAAGAGACTGGAGGAAGACCATGAGTGCCAGTCTGGTCCTTGTGCGGTCAGATGGGGAGGGGCACACAGGGTCAGGGTTCCCCCAGGCCCCCGGCCTCGTGCCCCTGACCTCAGATCCAGGCCAGGTCTCTGCTTGGAGGGAAGGCCCTGCAGGGAACAGGCCCTGGGAACGAGAAGGCAGAAATCAAGAGGCCAAAACCCTCTTCTTTGCTTTGTGTTCTTGTTTTTTCCTCCGGTTCTTTCCCTGGACGTCTGCCGTGCGGGGGAGGGGCATCTCACAGGCCCCTGGCTTCATGCTGGTTTTGCAAGTCCCACCTCCTCCCCTCCTGATCTGCCAACGGTAACTAAGCATCGCTCACAGGGTCAAAGACCACGGCTCGGGGGGCAGCCACTGTGACGCCCACCTGAAAAAGCAGGAGCCGGTGTTCCTTCTTTTCCTCAAAGACCAGGGTGTACCTGGGTCTGAGGGAGCAAGATTTCTGTTCAAAACAAAGAAACATTTATTGCCACTGGCTAAGAACCAGGTCCTGTGCTCAACTCTTTTCATATTTACCCAGTATCTTTTGTTTATCCTGTAGGCAGCTTGAGTATAGAAACTTTTAGGGATGTAAATGTAGATTTGATCAAATGTCTACTCGTAATAGTTAACTTATTAATTTAGCTGTAATATGTGTTATAAAACACATTCAATAATACATAAATTTAGAGATATCAATTTTTCCAGCCTTTCATTTCTTCAGTTCTATCCAAACTCTTCATGTGGTATTCGACATACCTGCCTCTATCACCACCGGAGTCAATTCTGAGCCTCTAAAACAATTTTCCAGAGCCCGTAGCTTTCAGTTCTTGACTAAACTGAGATCTGGAAGTTTCTGAACAGTACATACACTGCCAGTGGAAAAATCAGCCCCATTCACAAATATCCGTTCTCATCATTAACTAAGATAGTTGCTTGTTTTTTCGTTCATCCTGTACGTGATCTCTGTAATTTGAATAATTACGCTATTCCTTTCTTAACTGATCTGTAAAAAGCCTGTGTGCAGTGACGTTCAGTAGCTGCAAGGGCAGGTCTTGCCTTCACACTAATATCAGTCTGCTGGGGGTCTCTTCTTTTTTCTTTAAATAAATGATTCCTCAGGTGACTTCTACAAGCATCCCAAACTAGGATACTTTCAGGCCCTTTCAAGCTTAAATAGTGTTCAAAATAAACTAACTGAGATTGCATCCCATTTTATGAATCTTTGTACTGCCTTAAATATAAAGTGACTCCTGAGGAGTGAGCTTTAGGGAGGAAAAACTTTTGCCTTATATTGGTGAATATATGATATATTTTCTTGTTTGACCATCACAAGGACACAATGAAAGGTTATAGAAGTTAACAATTTTATATCAGCATACCCTCCTCACTGCTAGGGATTCGATGATTGTCTTGAAAACAAATGACTTGGGATAACATCTTATATAATTGAGCATTTTAATACACCAGGCACTTTTCTAAGTGTTTTACGTGTATGAACTCATTTAACCTATAAAACAACTCTGTGCGGCAGGTACGATGATTGATCCCATTTAAAGTAAGAGGAAACTGAGGTACCAGGTAATTTGTCCAAAGTCCTTGATCTGAACCCAAGGAGTTGTCTGATTCCCTATCTTTTACTTATAAAAGGTTAGGGGGCTTCCCTGGTGGCACAGTGGTCAAGAATCCGCCTGCCAATGCAGGGGACACGGGTTTGAGCCCTGGTCCGGGAAGATCCCACATGCCGCGGAACAACCAAGCCCGTGTGCCACAACTACTGAGCCTGCGCTCTAGAACCCTCGAGCCACAACTACTGAGCCCATGTGCCACAACTACTGAAGCACACGCACCTACAGCCCGTGCTCCGCAACAAGAGAAGCCACCTTAATGAGAGGCCTGCGCACAGCAACGAAGAGTAGCCTCTGCTTGCCGCAACTAAAAAGAAAGCCCACGCGCAGCAACGAAGACCCAACGCAGCCAAAAATAAATAAATAAATAAATAAATAAATAAATAAATAAATAAATTGCCAGACAGCTGCATGAGAACATATATTGTATTACTTCTAAAAAAAGCCTAGAATCCCAATGGTTGATTACATATTAGAGCTGCCTGGGCCAACCCCAGAGCAACTCAATTTAAATCTCTGGGTGGAGGGGTATTGTTTTAGAAATGCCCCAGGAGATGTGCTGCAAGTTGAAAACCTACCTCGATGGTTCTCAAAAATCTAAATAAAAATCTGAATAACTCATTATGACCATCGTCATCATCATCAGTTTCCCTTTCAATTGAAGCAAGTATCAAATTACAGACCAAGCAATGGGGAAGCCATCAAAATAAAATAGAGACACCAGAAGGCAATCACACAGAGCTGGAGGTATTGCCTTTAGGAAGAAAAGGTACAGCCTCTTCTGTGCAGTAATATAATCGGGTGTCTCTAGGTTTATAATGTGTATAAGTCCCCTCCTTATAATACACATTGGCATTTTACTTTTGAATTGTGGGGTCATTTTAACCCATACAAACGATGGTGCTTCTTATCTGCATTGATTCTACCACGCAACAAATTTGCTGAATGCCTGCGGTGACCAAGGCACCACAGAAAACAGAAAACAAGGAAGATGTGTCCCCGCCCTCAACAGTCTCAGTCTATTAGTAGAAAATATATGTGAACTTAATCATTACAATCGAGTTTCTATATATAAACACCATAAGAGATCTAGACATAAAATGCTAAGAAAATGCAAAGCATAAAGGGATGATTTCTAACCAGGGGATCATGAAAACTCTCATAAAAGAAGCAGAGTTTGAGCTGAACGTTGTAGATAATGACGGATTTCAAAGGGCAAAGAAAAGAGCAGAGAATTAACTCAGAGCATCATGTCAGTCAACTCTGAGAGGACCCAGAGAACAGTGGTTCCGTTTGATTGGCGTTGGGTTAATGGAAGAAGTAGGAGGGAGAAAAGCAGATAAAGTGCACAGGGGTTGGGGGCCTGGTCTCTTTGCTCTCATGTCCATTGCTAGCCATTCCCCTGCTCCGTTCAGTACCACACAGGGCACTGTGCGTGCCGCCTGCATCTCCCAGCTCCTGGCCAGCTGGCCTCAAGCTGGGTTTGCCAGGAGACAAAACAGGAAGAGAGGCCGGTTGTGTGTGCATCCCTTTCTCAGCTCCAGCAGCAGCTGTTTCTCCCATGGCCCCAGCTCCTGCTGGACAGGAATGTCGCACCTCACAGCATCTGCCAGAGACCCTGGATTCTGGGCTCTGGTAACAGGGGCTCCTGACTTTGTCCTTTAGACAAGGAGGGTGTCTTAGTAAGCTGGGGCCGCTGTAACAAAGTACCACCGACTGGGTGCTTATAAACAACAGACATTTATCTCTCCCAGTTCTGGAGCTGGAAGTCCAAGATCAGGGAGCCAGCACTGTTGGGTTCTGGTGAGGCCCTTCTTCCAGGATGCAGGCTGCATCTTCTTGCTGCATCCTCCCAAGGCAGAAAAAGAGAACTGGTTGTTTCAGCCCCTTATAAGGGCACTAATCCCATTCATGAGGGCTCCATCCTCATGACTTAATTATTTACCAAAGGCTTCACCTCCTAATACCATCACATTGGGGATTTAGGCTTCAACATATGAATTTTATGGGGACACAAGCATTCAGCCCATACAGGGGGGTGGGGAGCGATTTTTCACCCTTGCCAATCACTGGGGTGCCTCACCATCCCAGTCATCACCAGAATTATAAACTTTCTGTATTATCTTCCCCAGTATTTGCTGGGTCTAAAATATTTTGATAATGTATGTCAATTATTTCTGAATAAAACTGGAAAAAATCCCTCCCCCCAAATTTTTTGAGTAGTTTCTGTTTTTCTGGTTGCACCCTGATTGAATCAAATTATTATTTAGTGAGAAAAAAACCCCCAGGAGGCCTTTAAGAACAAGAGGAATGGAACAGAGTTGGGTTTTGAGGTAAGACTGTCAGTAGAGACCTAATGCTGAATCCAAAACCTCTTCCCACCTTCTTGTCTGACTTCTCTGTAGCATCCGGTGTTGCTGACAATTTTCCATCTTCCCACTCACTCTGCTCTTGGTTCCAGCAATTCCACTCTCTGCTTTCTCTACTCTTTCCTTTCCAGAGTCCTGTCTTTAGTCCTTCTTTATTCTCGCTCCAGTCTGTCTCCCTGGGCAAAGTAATATGCATCCATAGCTTTGCCATCATTAAATTCAGCCGAATACCAAACCTGTGTTTTCATCTCTGGCAGCTCTTCTGAGCTCCAGATTCTAACTCTTATCACCCACTGGACATTTTCCACTGGGTGCATGTCTCAAATTCAATGTGTCCAAAATCAAATTTGTCCCTTCTTCCCACAGAACCTGTTTTTCCTTCTTTTCCAGTCTTGGTGTCAGTCTGTGAGTAGCAAACTCAGCATTTGTATGTTGGGAATGTCTTCGTTCATCCCTCTGAATGACAGCTCAGCTAGGTATAGAAGTCAAGGTTGACCATTATTTTTCCTTAGTACTTTGAAATTGTCCCATTTTCTTTTGACTTCTAGTTTTTGTAGTTGAGATGTTTACTCTTAACCTAATTGTTATTCTTTTAAACTTGCTATGTCTTTTACCTTTTGTAGCATCTAGAAGTTTCTCTTTGGAATTGATGTTTCACAGGTTCTTTAGTAGGTGTGTCTTAGTATGGATTTTTTTTTTTTTTTGGTTTTGGTTTTGTTTACATACAAGTACTCATTATTTTTTTCTATTCTGAAGAATTATGAGACATGATTTCTTTAAGCACTACTTCCACCCATTTCTCTCTATTCTCTCTGGAAGGTCTGATAAACACTGCTAAAAGTGTAATTTGAGCTCAAATATATATATGCACTGCAAATTCACATGAGAACAGAGATATTTCTCATTTCTTATTTTAACTTTTGATAGCATGAGAAGTGTACAAAGCAGCTTGATGTTATGTGTGATTTAAACGTTATTGGTTATTGGAATGGCTTTACCGTGGTTTGTTTGGCATGTAAGTGTTGTTTTGCCTCCTAATTTTAGGATGAATTCATTAATAAACATAATCAAGTCTACAGCAGAAGTTAATTTTCTGCTGATATTCAATGTTTGATAATAGGGATTAAGTGTAGGTTTTTTTGTTCAGAAATTCAATCTCAGCCCTGAGCTCAAAACATTGCAGTAAAACTTTACCACTGCCAAGCCACTGAACTGCTGTTCAGTAGGGCCATTCAGGATATTCAGCTTCTATTTCAGACAAAAATTCATGAAACCGATCATGCTTAAGCTCAATAGAGTGATTGAAGTCCTCTGTTGACACCATTGCTTCAATAGCACATATATGGTCAAAAATTTTCCACCAAATACCTACTAATGAATAATACAGTGAGTAACCATAGGCTTTAAACACTTTACATTTTCACAAGCTTTTTAAATTTGTCCAACTAAACTGTTTTTCTGCTCCACACGTTTACACCACCATCAGATGTAACACATCTTAACAGATTCCCTTTTGGGTTATACTGAGTCAGTGTTTTCTCAACTTCTTTGGAAATATTCTCACCCCTGGCTCTTCCACACAGATGATTCACAGAAGCTGATTCTTCATTTACCCCAAACTCACCATTGACTTTCCAAATAAACGACAGCTGAGGCGTACCAGTAACATTTGTTGATTCCTCAAGAGCAAAAGAAAACCACTTGAAATCATTTGTCTTTTTGACAAACTGACCACTGATTCCCCAGCTCTGTGAGGAATCGTTTCTCACCAACAGGTGAATAGCTTTAAATATGTTTATTTTCTCTGGACACATTTCTTTAGCTGCTGCAATAAAATATGATTTAATTAACTCATCCTTGGTAAATAGTTGTCCTTGCTTAGCTAACCAATGAGCTATTAGGAAACTTACTTGGCAGCCTTACTGCATATTTGTGCAGAAATTCTGCTTGATGAGACATTTTGTTTTACATGTTCTAATTCTTCTGCCCCTTGCTTTCCTGTGGATTGGGAATATTGATTTTTTTAACCCTTTCAAATGTGAAACCGTTCTCCACTTGTAGGCCACACAAAAGCAGATCGGCAGGCTGCCGCTGGTTGAGCCTGTCCTGTAATCCTGGAGCTGCTGGGACCACATGACCCACCTTCAGGGGGAGTTCTGTTCAGCATAAGAGAGAATGAGAACGTGTGTGTGTGTGTGCACACACGTGTGTGCGTATCAGAGACAGTTAGTGAGGCCCCAGTTTTATTGTCCTCCCTTTGATTTTGTGAACCGTTCCAGCATCCTTCTCTTGGGGACAGACTGGGTTGATTTTCGTCATTTGCAACATAACTTTCCTAACAATAAACAGCGTTGATCAATTGCCAGCGTCCTCAGATGGGGTGAAAACCTCTGTTTCTCAAATGCTGAGAGAGGCATGTCTTTAGTGACACCGCCCTGAGGGCTCCCTAATCTGATGGGGTGACCAGAGTCTACATCACGTTTCTCTTGGCGACTGACTTTTTTGGGGCACCGACGACTAAGTCACAACCCGTACTTTTGTGACAGTCCTTATAAAGTGACATGACACATTTTAAAATCAGAACTCCCCTTTTCTTCACTAGTGAAGGCAATTGTCAGCAGGCCTTCACATAACATTTTCTGTATGATATTCCTGTCTCTGAAAATGCAAAACATTGAGAGACAATTATCAGAAAAGTTCAAAGAGTTAACAAATCCAGATGTGAAGGAATGTATTGAAATCAACCAATAATGTTAATGGCTAGTTACGGATACTCTCAATATAGCATCAATCTAAAAGTTTTGAAGAAGCACATGTTTTGCCAGCGCCTATTTATTGGTGTAACAGCTATTCTGAGATAAAACAGGCACTGTTCTATTTTACATATATTATCCCGAATCCTGACAGCAACGCTGAAAGGTGTGTGTTATTCAACCCATTGTACAGACGGAGGCTCAAGGAGGTGAAGTAATACATCCAGAGTCTCATCGGTGGTGAGGCCAGAAATGGAACCCGGGGTCATCTGACCTCCAGTCCTAAATATAGTATCAGGCCCTTCCTGCCACGCCCGCAGTGTGGCTATGGCCGTCCTTGGCTTGGGGGTGCCGAGGTCTCTGCTATATAAAACACACTTACATGCCGGGTCTCATCTCCCTCCTCAGCAGAAGAGGACACAGGGGTACGGAGATCAGAAAAATCCTGGGTGTTACTGCTGCCATCGTGCAGTCACGCTGCACACTCGTGACTTACTGTATTTTGGGACATAAGTCATAATAATATGCCTGTCTCTTATTTTCAAAAAAAAAAGATGCTGTGGTAAGGATGGCAGGAGGGTCTGATACGGAACCTCCATGAAAGGGACCACAATTTAATCAGACACATACAGACCTTTACACTCTGTGAAGCTTCATAAACATTATTAAGCCAATTAAATCAAACTTCTAAGAAGCAGCCCACACAAATTGTGTACGGGGTGCTGTCGTCTTATGGTCTGTTATACAAGGCCCTTGTATCTTTATAGTTATAACATTGCTTTCATTTCCGCAAATCAAAAATAAATGACCACCTCCACTTGATAAAATAATTCAGAAAAATTTCCCTTGGGAGATTTTGACAGACACCTTTGAAAAGACTTTGGTGGATATTTTAGTGTTACTTTATTACTTTTCCCCCCCAATATTTAGCAGCTTTATTGAGGTATAATTGACATACAATAAACTGCATATATTTAAAGAAGACAATGTGAGAGATATATACACATACACATGAAATCATCACCACAGTCAAAATAAGGAACATATCTGTGGCCCCCAAAACTCTTCTCTGATCACTCCCTTCTGCCCGCCACGAAATGTCTCATACCCACTCCTCCACAACCAAGGACCTGCCAGGTAACCTCACAGATAAATCTCAAAAGAACTATGCTAAATAAAGCCAGACAAAGCAGGGAATATACCATATGATATCATTTTATATAAAATTCTAGGAAATGCAAGCGAGTGACTTTATTACTTTTTACTGTAAGCATACATTCAATGAAGCAGGAGAGAATACCAAATCAGAAGATTAACATTTCTTTTACGTAGTTACAAGTTGAAGAAGTTCTACCACTTATGACTTTAGAGTGAGGATGGAAAGTAGGAGTGATCCTCTTTTTTTATGATAAAATATAACACGAAATTTACCATTTTAAGCATTTTCAAGTAGATCATTCAGTGGCATTCAGTACATTCGCATTGTTAAACAACTATCACCACCATCCATTTCCAGAACTTTCCATCTTCCTTAATGACCCTGCCCCCCGTAAATGATAATTCCTCATTCCTGTCTCCCGCAGCTTCTGGCACCCACCCTTCTACTTTCTGTCTCTATGAATTTGTCTATTCTAGGTTCCTCATATAAATGGAATCCTACAGTATTTGTCCTTTGGTGTCTGGCTTATTTCACTCAGCATAATGTCCTCAAGATCCATCCATGTTGTAGCCTTTGTCAGAATTTCCTTCCTTTTCATGGCTGAATAATATTCCATCCTATGGAGAGACCACATTGTGTTTACCCACTCAGGTAGTGTTATTTTACTTTAATTTTCTTTAGAAATTCACCCAGGGATATCTCTTTTGAATGTTTTTTTCTCCAACAAAGATCTCCCTTAAGCACATCGAGCCTTCATTCGGGACCAGCCTCTTCTGATATGTGAAGGAAGAAGGGCATTGGCTTTCCTGAGCTGCTGTGTCCTCATGCTTTGCCTTGAACCTGTATGTTACACCAGGCTCACTATCTTTAAAATGAATAAACTGACGTCTACTTGCTCTGCATCTTCTTCCTGTCTTCCTCCTCACTTCATGTCTTATTCTGCTAAAATGCTCTAGTTTTACCCCATTAACATTTGAAAATTCCCCCGTCCTGGCCTTGAGTTCTGCACATGACCTCCTGATGGAGATGTGCTACCATCCCAAGATCTCTGCTTTCCCCTTATGTTGGTAATTTAAAAGCAATCATAAAGCCATATCTGAGGAGTACAGTAAAGTAACTGATTGTTTCCATGTTGCCCTTCAAAATGATCACCTTCTCAAACATCCATGGACTTCTCTTCACACCTACTTTGCCAGTAACATTGCTCTGCAGTCACGGCATGCTTTCACAGCCGTATCACCTCTGTCCCTTACTTCAGTCACATCCCAACTTCCCTGCCACTGCCTGGACTTGGGGTCCTGACAGCAAAGTGGAAGTGGAGGACGTGAGATGTAGACCATTTTATGTAAGTATTTTCATGTATCAGCTGCATGCCTGCTTGCAGAGCCTTAGTAGGCAATAATTGCTTATGCACCAGAAAACCCAATTAGAGCAAGTCCAGCTGTTATAACTCCATGGCCCCAGATGCATACAGAGAAGCTGTTTTCTTGCTGTCTTCTCCACTACCTTCTCACTGCATCATTACATCCAACACCTTAGTCCTGGCCATGTATGCCATGTACAGTTGTGCAGGTTGTGCACTGATTAAAGGCACAATATCATAGAGAACATAAATTTATATATTTACTCTGATAACCTCCTTATAGATGGAAGTCAGGGGTATTAAGGAAGGGGAGCCTTTTTCTGCTTCCAACCGAAATGCCATGTGGCCTAACTCTACTTCTGAAGACCCCTTGCATGTGCATACTGGCATGCACACACATGCATGCACACAGAATGTTCTTCTCTCCTGACTGCTCTTTGTGCCTAAAAAATGTCATTTTAAGCTTCCTTCTGCACGACTTAAAGTATCATAAGGTCTGAAAAGCACGGCTTAGTAGTGGTTATGGCTAATCCACAATTAACCGATTGCTTCGCTCTTGCTGGTCCAACAGCGCTCTGAGCAGAACCCAGGTTGGTTCTGAGGCCCTACTGTTACCAGACCCTCCTCCAGCGCCTTGTCTAGCTCCTGGTTCTTTTGGTCTGGGACACAGGACCGGCCTGAGACGAGACAAGAAATGAGCCACCTGCAGGCTACGATACGGAGGCTTTTCCTCCAATAGCAGGGTTTAGTACTTGAAATTCAGCACGAAATTCCTGAACTGGAAGGAATTGCAGATAGAACCAGGACAACCGAGAGTCACGGGTCTCCCAGGCCGTGTCCCCCCCCAGAGCCATGCAGGTATCACCAACATCACAGCACTTTTCCTGCTGCGTCTGGATGCAGGAGCCCTTCCAAACTCAGAGCTCCAGGCATCTGCTACATTCCTGCCTGGTTGGTGTGCATCTGAAACCTCTGTGCCAGCTTGAACCCTTGTCCAGGGTCTCATTAAAACACAAACACCTAGGAGGAAAAATACCTTCAGTCTCATTGAGCAACACCTCAGGAGGACCTGTCACCTGGCATATGACTCCAGAGTCCTACAGATTAATCCTTTCCCCTTTGCTCTCTACAACCAACTAGAACTTCGATTGTTCTACTTCTGAAATAATCCTCAAATGTGTCTGCATGCCCTTTCCACCAGGACTGCTAGCATTTTCCTGTTCCTGCCCACCTGGACTGCTGTACCTGCCTTCTACGCCAGGTGCCTCTCCTGTGACTGTTCTCACTCTGGACACCACCTCCAGGAAGCCTGCCTGGACTATGGGGGCTGCTGCCCGGGGGTGGACAGTCACTCCCACTGTCTAAGAGTCCAGATGCTTATTCTGATCGGGCTTAAGAAGATATTTTAAGGGTGACACCAGAGTATTTCTTACGGAGGGAACTATATTTGCTTAGAAAGACACTTTTATTAGCAGGTTTACATGAGAATGATGGGGCCGCTCGCTAGGAGGGGAAATAAACTGCATGGCATAGAAATAAACAGGAATTCCAGGGTTGAGGTGGAGCAGGGGCTGGGGAGGTGGGAGAGCAGAGGACAGAGGAGAGGAAAGGGGGTCGAGGACCGCTGGTCTAATGCACTATCTCATCCTGGTGTGACAGTGGACTGGGAAACGAGGCAATAGGGCAATGAGGCCCACCTCCTGAGACCCGTGGGAGTCATACCCTCTAGAACGGGACTGCAGGGCAGGCATTACGGCCGGGGGCCAGCAGGAGCACAGCGGTGACCCACAGCAGCGCTGGCACGGCTCAGAGGAGCAGCTTCATGACGGGCAGCTCAGGAGCTAACCTGAGACCAATGCCTCTTTCTCAGATTTCTTAGAGGAAGATGTGTCGGCCCAGGTCTAGTCAGGAAAACTACTGAGTCTTTCAAACAGACGGCATTCAGTGTGGGAGTTTGGGCTCAGGGCTGTCGCAGGGTTGAGAACAGCACAAAGAGGAGGGATTCTGGAAAAGCAGGAAGAACGGGTGATGCCCAGTGGTTAGAAGCTGGGGATGCCCCTGGCGGTCAGCTCGGGGGCAGCCCAGAAAAGAGGCTTGATTCCGGGGGGTGGATCTTTGCAAAGATGCCTCCTCACCCTGGGCTGCTGGGGCCCAGAATCCCCCCACCCTCACTAGCAAATGGCCAGTGCTAGCAACTTCCAGCAACCACTAGCCGGGGCCACGCTGGACCAGCCAGAAGCAGACGCTCTCTCTTCTTCCTGTTCATCTTCCACCAGGGCTGACTATTGCGGGTCCTGCCAGGGAGCTGGAAGATGCAGTGTGGACCACGCCCTGCCCCCATCACCCCCCTCCAGCCCCAGCAGATAGAAGAGACCAGAGGAGCAGACAGAGGGTGAGACAGTAACCCCTGACAAGGGCAGGCACGGCTGACTCTTGGTTTGTACTAACCCTCAAGGCCTTTCAGAATCTTTCCTTTCCAACATTGTCTACACCTTCTCTTCTCCCACGCTCCTCCAGCCAGACAGGATCCCCACTGTGCCCTGGGATCCTCTCCCTCCCCAGCAGCCCTGCCCACTGTGTGCGTACCTCACTCCCGCTTTCAAATTCAGCTCACGTAGGACCTGCTCTGCGGAGCCTTCAGCTTGCTCTTCTCACCTGGAAGGGGAGGCGTACTGGTAAGAAAACAAAACAAAACAAGCCCTGATCTGTAGCAATTGCTCATTCCCTTGGAATACACACCCCCCGAGGGAGAGTGGAGAACTTTGTGAGCCTGTAGCTGTACCAGCCAGCCGACCGGGCACACCACGCTCCCTGGGAGCGGTGCCGCTCTCCTGTGAAATGCCTTAGCGACCCATCTGAGCTGCACCCCTGCCCTGGCACTGCTTTCTACCATGAAATATGGTTGCTTCTGCGTGCCTTCGCTCTCCTCCCAGGGGAAGGCACAGGTTGAAGCGCTCCCACTCCCACACTCTCAGCTGCGGGGACACTGACAGCTTTCTGAGCTTGTTTCCTGTCTATTAAACACGGCAGCATCAGCAACCCTGTGTCTTGGGGCTGTTACAGAATTCGGTGATATAACACGTGAAAGCATCTCGCACAACAGTCCCTGGCTCGTGGTAGAAGTTTAATAGATGGCAGGTTTTGTTTTTTTTTTTTGGCTGCATTGGGTCTTCGTTGCAGCGAGTTCGCTGTGGTGCACGGGCTTCTCATTGCAGTGGCTTCTCTTGTTGCAGAGCACGGGCTCTAGGCGCGCAGGCTTCAGCAGTTGTGGCATGCGGGCTCAGTAGTTGTGGCGCACAGGCTTAGTTGCTCCGCAGCATGTGGGATCTTCCCGGACCAGGGCTTGAACTCTGTCCCCTGCATTGGCAAGCAGATTCTTAACCACTGTGCCACCAGGGCAAGTCCCTAGACTGCAGTTTTCTACCTTCCTTAGGCTTTTAACACTCTAGGACAGGAGCCCTATTATGATTCATTTTTTAATCATCCCAAGTGGCAAGAACACTGCCTTGTAACTAGTCATGGTTGAAAAATATTCTTGTTAACGTATCCATTGAAAAAATGGAGTAGCTGATAGCAAGGGTGAGGCAGGGAGGGGATGTGAGCCCAGAACCTATTGGGGCAGAGGGTGTGGGCAGCAGGAGAGGGAAAGGAAGAACCGGGAAGTGACCTGCCTAAGGGGGAAGTGACCTGCCTAAGCCCACGGGTTTCCCAGTTGAGCCTGGGGCGTTTCCTTGGCACCTCCCTCCCCTTGGGCCTTTGCTCTGCGCACACTTGCTGTTGATTATTCCCTGATTCTGGCTTTGGTTGAGCTGGAAATCAGGGTCTTGGGCCACACTCCCACAGCCTCCTGGGTGGTAATAAGACAGCAGTGGCTACTCTAACTGCAGCTGCTGATGGTATTTCCATATACTGAATCCTTCGGGGTTGGAGACATTGGCAGCAGCGTCTGGTGGCTGAAAAAAACGCTCAGGTAGGACTGCTGGGTTTAGGGCGTTCTGTACAGAGATAGCATGTATTTCACAATTTCCGGGCTGCTTGAACTAATAAATACCTACCAACAAAATCCCACCTACAACCCAACATGCTTGGAACCCACGTACAGCTTCTATCTGATTTTCCCTTAGGGCAAGTGTCAAAATCTTTTCTCACATCTCTGCTCCTCACCTTTTATCTAAAAATCCTGAAATTCCTACTGTATAGCACAGGGAACTATACTCAATACCCTGTAATAACCTATATGGGAAAAGAATCTGAAAAAGAATAGATACATGAATCCATATAAGTAAATCGCTTTGCCGTATGCCTGAGACTAACACAACATTGTGAATCAACTGTACTCCAGTATAAAATAAAAAATTAAAAAAAATTAAAGTGATCATGGTAAATAAAAATAAATAAAATCAAAATCAAAATCATGGGGGAATCTCCTGGAGGTCCCGTGGTTAGGACTCCTTGGTTTCACTGCCCAGGGCCCGGGTTCCATCCCTGGTTGGGCAACTAAGATCCCACAAGCCTTGTGGTGCGGCCACAAAATAAATAAATTAATTAAATTAAAAAATAAAAATCATGGAATCATAGGATCCCAGGAGCTCAGGGCGCTCCCTGCTCTAGGCACTTCTTTGCAGAAATCATAGATTTAACCCAAACTCAAGATGTTAATGATGAGGAAACTAAGACTCCCAGACAAAAAGCGATTTGTCCCAGGCTGGTGTGCTCTGGCAGCCTACCCAGGGGTCTCTCTCTGCCTCCAAAGGAAGTGTCACCTGGCATTCTCCTTGGATACTGCAGGGGTGGGGCTGGGGTTTGGGGAGGGTGGAGGGCTGGGCATCCTGACAGGTGGTGACTCCAGGTGTGGGCACCATCCTCAGGGAGGGGCTTAACAAGTTTCCTCCGACTCAATGACTCTCCACGGCTAATGGGCAGACCTGGGATTGGGAAGGCTGTATTAGAATCACAGAGTCACAGCATTTGTGCTGAG
Source organism: Balaenoptera acutorostrata (assembly GCF_949987535.1). Lineage (NCBI taxonomy): Eukaryota > Metazoa > Chordata > Mammalia > Artiodactyla > Balaenopteridae > Balaenoptera > Balaenoptera acutorostrata. Next base: position 2,312,787 of record NC_080075.1, read on the forward strand.
TGGTTCAAAAGATGTAACCAATTACTGCCTTATTGCTAGTTGGTGGTGTTCTTCTTGGAGGTTTACAACAAAGCTGAAGAAGGGTATTCCATTAAGTTAGCAAAAGAACCTGGCATTCCCAGAGGTGGGAGGTGCTGCCGACCACTCTGCTTCTTCCGGGCAGCTGCTTCTCACTAGCTACCTATTTTACATTTGGTAGTGTATATATGTCCATGCCACTCTCTCACTTCGTCCCAGCTTACCCTTCCCCCTCCCCGTGTCCTCAAGTCCATGCTCTACATCTGCATCTTTATTCCTGTCCTGCCCCTAGATTCTTCAGAACCTTTTTTTTTTTTAGATTCCATATATATGTGTTAGCATACAGTATTTGTTTTTCTCTTTCTGACTTACTTCACTCTGTATGACAGACTCTAGGTCCATCCACCTCACTACAAATAACTCAATTTCGTTTCTTTTTTTTATTTTTATTTTTTTTAAATTTAAATTTTAATTTTTTTAACATCTTTATTGTAGTATAATTGCTTTACAATGGTGTGTTAGTTTCTGCTTTATAACAAAGTGAATCAGTTATACATATACATATGTTCCCATATCTCTTCCCCCTTGCATCTCCCTCCCTCCCATCCTCCCTATCCCACCGTTTCTTTTTATGGCTGAGTAATATTTCACTGTATATATGTGCCACATCTTCTTTATCCATTCATCTGTCGATGGACACTTAGGTCGCGTCCATGTCCTGGCTATTGTAAACAGTGCTGTAGTGAACACTGTGGTACATTACTCTTTTTGAATTATGGTTTTCTCAGGGTATATGCCCAGGAGTGGGATTGCTGGGTGGTATGGTGGCTCTATTTTTAGTTCTTTAAGGAACCTCCATACTGTTCTCCATAGTGGCTGTATCAATTTACATTCCCACCAACAGAGCAAGAGGGTTCCCTTTTCTCCACACCCTCTCCAGCATTTACTGTTTGTAGATTTTTTGTTGATGGCCATTCTGACCGGTGTGAGGTGATACCTCATTGTAGTTTTGATTTGCATTTCTCTAATTAGTGATGCTGAGCATCCTTTCATGTGTTTGTTGGCAATCTGTATGTCTTCTTTGGAGAAATGTCTGTCTAGGTCTTCTGCCCATTTTTGGATTGGGTTGTTTTTTTGATATTGAGCTGCATGTAAACTCCTCATTTTTAAAAGAAAGACGTTCCAGCCGATCAGAAGGAAAAAGGCACGGGGTCTGGACTTCATTGGTGTTTAGGTAAAGAAGCCGAGAGAACAGTCGGCTTTCAGAGGGAGGCGGTAAAGAACTCCCAACACCTGCCCATCCCCGAGTCCGCCCCGAGCGCTCGGAAGCACACCGCCCACGGCGGCCCACGACTAGCGCTTGGAACCGCGCACGCGCACGCGCCGCCCGCCGGGGCCGCCGCACTGCGCCTGCGGGGCGGGGCGTGGCGGGCGTGGCGCATGCGCGCGGGCCCCGCCGGCAGGAAGCGGGCGCGGGGCGGGGGCCTTCGGGCCGCCCCCCGCCTCAGCCGCTCAAGGAGCCCAGCGGCCGCAGCGCGCGGCCCGGGATGCTGAGCCAGGCGCTGCTGCGCCTCGCGTCCGCCGTCAGCCGCAGGAGGATGAAGCTGCTGCTGGGCATCGCGCTGCTCGCCTACGTGGCCTGTGAGTGCGCCGGCTGTTTCTTCCCGCCCGCGGCCTACTCTCTCCCTCCCTCCCTCTCTCCCTCCCGCTCCGCGCGCGCGCGGCCGCCGTCCGGACTGGAGGCGCGGACCCTCGGCCCGGCTGCCCCGCCGCACGCGGGGCTGCGGGCAGCGGTTCCCGAGCGTGCCGCGTCGCCGGGCTGGACTAGGGGGTGCGAATGCTGTCGCCTGGCAGAGCCACCGCGCCGGCTGCCTGCTCTTAGGAAAATTACTCCGCGTTTGGCTGCCGGGGAGCCCAGTGTCGCCGGACCCCGCCGGCCCGCGGCCGAGCCCAGGGGTCCGACGCCCGGGGGTCCCCGCGCCCGGGGTCTTGGCGCCCAGGTTTCTGGACGCCCGGGGGTGCCCCCGCCCAGGTGTCCGCGCCCGGGATCCTGGCGCCTAGGTGTTCGGATGCCCAGGGGTCTCTGCGCCCAGGACCGGAGGGTGCGGGTGCCGGTCGGCCCAGCACGGAGGCGCAGCGCTGGGGATCCCGGCGCCGCTCCAGTTTGTGTGGTTCTCCCGTCGTCACTCACCGCGGCTGCCGGACCTAGGGCAGGAGGGGCACTTTGCAGGCAGAGGGTAGACCCTGTGGTTTCTTAGAGGCAGAAGCTGTCCTTTAAAAAAAAAAAAATCTATTCGATGGGAATGTATTTTCATTGCTGCTATTAATACTTCCCCAAGTACCAGAATTGGACCAAGTGAGCTCGTTTGAATCCTAGCCACGAGGTGATACACGCTGAAACGAAACACCTGCTCACCGGTTGAGTTACCAAGATCTGACTCCCGAGGTGAGGGGGGCGCGGCAAAGTGATTTCAGTTGAGCTCTAGGAAGATGCGGGTGATTGAGACCCAGCCTGTCTGCTGCAGCCCAGCTGGGGGCAGTTAGTTGGGAGCAGTCTTCAAGGGAGGAAGAACTAGTCTGAAGCTGTGCCAGTCTTGAGTGAGACAGCCGAGAACCCAGGGGAAAGACCGCTTTAAGTTGTGTAACTGTCGTTAGGACAATAATTACCATATCTAAATTGGCTGCGAGCTTCCCCGTAGGTGCGTGAGCCTGTTTCATTGTCTCCTGTAACTATCTCAGCAATCCTAGGAAATAGGTACTGTCGTTATTCCCATTCTAGAGGTGAGTCTGTTAAGGCCAAGAGAAATCAGGCAGATTTACTGATGACCACACAGATGATAAGCTGTGGAGACCAAGACCTGAGCCCGGCAAGGCCGGGGAGCTGGGGCTGGAACCCAGGTCTGCAGCAAGCTCCATGTCGATTTTGGGTCCTCTGAAGCTAGGGGGTTGTGGGATGTCATTCACCATTCTGTAGACCAGGAGATCCTACTGAGCCCTAACCTTTGTCCGTCCAGCCCTTACTGCTGCGTGTCCCTCTGCTTAGTCCCCGAGGACCCCAAGGAGTGCAAAACACCTGGGCAGTGTTTCTCAAACTGCTCTGTGTCAGAGTCACCTGGAGGGTTTTCAGAACCCAGGTTGCCGCCTCTCCCCTCAAGTTTCTGATTCAGTAGGTCTGGGGTGTGGCCCAGCCGTTTGCATTTCTAATAGCGTCACCTCAGATGCTGTTGGTGTGGTCTGGGGACCCCACTTTAGAACCTGTGGCCTAAGCAGGTGAGTTGAGTTGGCCACGAATTAGATGCTCGCCCAAATGAGGGTTAAATTACGAACAGGTAGGAAGGAAGGGAGGGAATGCACGGGGGCTTGAGCTGGGAAGTGAAGTGTGTGTAGGAGTGACTAGGCAGGCGGAGGAGGGGTGGTTTCCGAAGGAGCAGCATGTGCAGAGGTCCTGTGGCGGCCGAGAGCAGGGCGTGTCCTCGGAATGTGGAGAACCGCGGTGTGGCTGGAGTATGGACACGAGGTAGCGACGAGGCTGCCCTGGCAGGCGGGCTGGAGCAGGCAGGCCTGGCGGAGGCCTCGTGCCAGCTCCCGACGCGGGTGAGTTTAGCTGTGAGGTTTTAGACTAGGGTGGAGGCAGTGCTGGTAACAAGCAGGGATGGTAAGTCCCGGACACTTCGCAGGGGAAAGCATGACATTGTGGCTGCCGGCTGAGAGCATCCGAGAGCATGGAAGGCATCCGTGAGCCACGATGCCTGTGACGTCCAGTCTCTGCTCTCCTTGTTAATAATCTTTCCCTTTTGTTTGAGAAATCGCCCCTGCTCCCAGGTGACACACAGCCCCTTCTGGAAATGCTCTTGTGCCCGTGCGGGCCCAGCGTCCTTCGGTCCAGGCCCAGGGGCTGAGCATGGGCCAGCTCGCACTGCACTGAGGTTCTTCTCCATGCATGTGCTTTCTTCTCGGTAACGGGGATTTCAGCCCTTGTAGCACTTAGATCAGTGCTGTTAGCTCCTTGGAAGAGCTCAGAGGTCTGAAAGTCATGCCAACCTGCTAGGTAGATCCCTAGGCAGAGACTCAGCTGGAATTACTTTTAGTGTTTTTGACAGGGCTAGAGTTAAAGTCAGATAGCCTTTGCCGGGTTTGTTGGTGTCCCCAGGCACTGTTTTCCTCTCCCCGGAGGCAAGCACTTCATTTCTTTGAGCTGATGATTTTGGTGTTTGTCCTTGCGCCGTAGAATTCTAGTTACTACCTAGTGGCTCTCTTCTTTAGAAGATGGTTGTTTATTCTCCTCGCTTTTCCCCCACGAACCCACGCAGATGCGGTGTGATTTTAAGGAGCTCAGCGCTTAGTGTTTATGCGCATGACTAAATGTTGTTCACCTGAGCCCTGTGAAGGGCACCTTTTCTTTTTCCCGTAGCTAATGACTCCGCTCTCCAGGCCCTATACTTGCTGGACCGCAAGCTTTGCCGCTCATGTCTTTCTCCCCCAAGACACTGAGCAGCCTCCCGAGCTCCCTGAGGAGGGGCCTTCCGACCTCGTGGCCCTGGCCTCAGCCCCGTTGGCCTGGAGATGCTGTCCCCTGACTGCTGCCGCCTCAGTTCAGCTGGAGGTCACGGGAGGAGCACTGGGAGGCGCTGGCTGTGTCTTCTCTGTCTTCACGTGTACGTGACAGGTGGGTGGTGAGGCTCCGCCCCTTCTGGGTCCTGGTGCCGAGGCTCGAGCCAGCTCCCGGCTCCGTGACTTGGTTTCCCCGGGAGATCCCAGGCCCTGCCCTTCTCCTGCCGCCGGCCCATCCTCCACGGCACGCCTCGGCCCGGCCCCTCCGCACTCGCGTGTGCCCCGAGTGTGCATTTGTGGACGTGCGGTTGATACCTGGCCTCCTTCAGGACCACCGTGCTCGCCATGTCGAGCCCCTCCCAGAGTGAGGCCTCCGTGCCGCGGGGGGTCAGGGGCACCTGCGTGCCCACCCACCCGCCCAGGGGTGCGCGCCGCCTGGGGCCGTGTGCCCACGTGCCGGGTGCTTCCAAGCCTGGCCGCCCAGGAGCCTCGCTCTGCGGTTCTGGGAGCCTTCCGAGCTGTCCTTCGGAGCGTTACCCCGCCGTGCGGGGTGGCCTGGTCTAGTCCTCTTCCTTTCGTCTCTTCTGTCATTTTAGCCGTTTCCCTACTTTTTGGAAACTTTGTCATCTGACTCTTTTAGTGATTGAGGACATTTATGTTTGCTACCATGTTTCGTTTATGAGCGTTCTCTTTCTCCCTGAATTTAAAAAACCAAAGAGCGTGGTCTTTGTGTCAGGGTCTCCTCTGCACGGTGGTCGTTGGCTCACTTTTCTTCCCCTGGAGAGTCTCTTCCCCCGGTGGCTTCCTTTCTCCTTGGAGGCTTTCCCGGGACGCTGGGCCGTCTGCTCTGTTGGCACGATCGGTGCTGGGCGGGTGGGGGGCCCCGGCTGCCCCGTGGACCCTCAGCTGCCTCACTGGTTGGTGGAGCGCTCAGCATCCTCCGGGCGGCGGTGCCGGCTCTCCCGGGCTTATGGCAGGGCTGCGGGGCTGAGCCGTACCCTGATCGTCCCCCAGCTGACGGGGCCCCGTGCCGCAGACCCTCTGCCCTCCCCTCTGCAGAGATGGGACTGTGGGGGGGGGGCTGGAGCCGGCAGGGTGCCCCACGTCCGCGTGCAGCGGGCAGGGCCCTTCTCCAGCCTCCTCCACGCGACCTGCCCCCGGCCCCCCGTTCTCCTGGTTCCTCTGCCCTCTTCCTTCTTCTCCACCTCCCAGAAGCGCTTGTCCCCATCCCCCTGCGCACCTTGGTTTATACCCGAAACGACAGAACAAAGGCGAAGCTTGCTTGCTGACGTTTCAGAGGCACTCCTTCAGCTCTTGAAATCCCGGGCTGTGACAGCAACAGCGCTCACTTAGGTTTGGGTGTGTCCTGGGTTTTGTTGGGAGGACACTGTATTTGTGGTGCTTTCCTCTCCTGTCCCTGTTATTCCACCAAAAAGACGCTAAATCACCCCTGAAAACCACGTGCAAGCATGTTTTACATGTGTTAGCTCTGCACGTGTGATAACAGACATCAAGCTTCTCTGAGCTGGGACTTTTGTGAGAGTAGTTTTGCCCTTGGTCTGATGAGCCCTCCATAATTGGAGATCGTTAAGTCGCTCAGCAGACAGGTGATGGTGATGCCAGTGGGCTCCTGGGGGAAAAGAGGGGAAAAAAGGGGAAAACAGGCGAACTTGTGTAAGTGGTGCTTCCAGATTCCCCTGAGCCCAGCGGTCACTATGCTTGTTACTGCAGCTTCCCAGGGTCCCCCCAGACCCAGGAATAGGAGCCTAGAATCTCACCCCACCTTCTTGGTGGCCGGGAGGGGCAACCTGGAAATTGTTTTGACCCTCGACACCTACTGTAAGAATTTCTACACCTAATCTCTGTTGTATTGAAAAAATAATTCAGCAAGCACCCGAATAACCCTCGGCCTACATATGCCAGTTCTTTTTTTCCCCACATTTGCTCATTCTTTTCATTTTTACATATACTTCTTTGTTGAAATATTTGAAAGTTGTAGACATAGTAATACTTCATGTTTAAATACTTCAACATGTGTCTCCTAAGATCTGCATTTTCTATGTAATCTGATCACCATTATCACAGTCTAAAAATTAACAATAAATAGTATCATCTGATATGCAGTCCCTATTTGAATTCCCTCCGCCCGCCCCCGTGGTACCATAAATGTCCTTACAGCCTTTTCTGTTTTTTGTTTTTTTGTTTTTTTTTTAATCTAGGATCCCGTCAGGGTTTACGCATTGCTGTTACGCCTCTAACTCTTGTTTTTTCTTGACATTTACCTTTTAAAAGCACAGGCTGGTTGTCCTTTAGAAACGTCCAGACTTCTGGACTTACCTGCTTGTTTCCTCAGGATTAAATTCAGGTAAATATTTTTATGATAACGCTGGTCGATTTGCATTACATCAGGCTTGTCCACTGTCAGTGCTGAGTTTGATGCCGGGAGGGGCTGGCTGCCGGCCACTTGATCTCCAGGATCCGTTTTCCCAGGACCCAGCCAGGGGTTCCCGGAGACTTACAAGCCAGTGCGCTCCGCATCCATGCCAGTCCTCACCTGGGTCAGGTTTATATTGGGGATCACAAAAACGGCACTTTCGAATTCTGTAAATCCTCCTCTGTTTATTAACCGGCGTTCTTCTGGACACAGAGACCGAGGCCTGCCCCTCTCTCTCTCCCTCTCCCTCTCTCTCTCCCTCCCCCTCTCTCTCCCTCTCCCTCCCCCTCTCTCCCCCTCTCCTTCTCTCTCTCTCCCTCTCCTTCTCTCTCTCTCCCTCTCCTTCTCTCTCTCTCCCTCTCCTTCTCTCTCTCTCCTTCTCTCTCTCTCCCCCCTCTCCCTCCCTCTCTCCCTCCCTCTCCCCCTCTCTCCCTCCCTCCTTCCCTCCCTCCTTCCCTCTCTCCCTCCCTCTCTCCCTCTCTCTCTCCCTCTCTCTCTCCCTCCCTCTCTCCCTCCCTCTCTCCCTCCCTCCCTCTCTCCCTCCCTCTCTCCCTCCCTCTCTCCCTCCCTCTCTCCCTCCCTCTCTCCCTCCCTCTCTCCCTCCCTCTCTCTCTCCCTCTCTCTCTCCCTCTCTCTCTCCCTCTCTCTCTCTCTCTCTCTCTCTGTTAGCTTTCTGGGGGCTGCTGTAATAAATTGCTAGGAACTAGGCGGCTTTAAAACAAGGGAAATTGATTCTCCCACGATTCTGGGGGCCGGAGTCAGAAGTCGAGGTGTCGGCAGGGCCGCCGTGATCCCCTGAAGGCGACTTCAGGCTGCGGGTGCTTCATTCCCGGTGCTGGTCCCGTGGCCCCTCCCCTGCTGTCTGTCAGGTCCCTCCGTCCCTTATAAGGTCACTGGTCACGGGATTGAGGGCTCAGCTGGATAATCTGAGGTGGTCTTTTGGTCTCAAGATCCTTAATTACACCTGCTAAGACCCTTTTTCCAAGTAAGGTCAGATTCCCAGGTTCTTGGAATTCGGATGTGAACATATTTTGAGGACCACCATCAATTTATACCCCTCTTTTTTTTTTTAAGTCAGTGAGGACTAGAGGTTCTCTCTATCTTTGAGCACTTCCTTGATCTCCAGATGCTCCAGGCTCATCTTGTGTTTTCTGTGCCCCAAAGCTGGAATCAGCCATTTCTCCAAGGAGCCCTGCTTCCTTTCAGTGGAGAGCGTGCATTAGAACTCGGGGTCTGAGCACTCACTGAGGTGTCCTTGCTTCCAGCTCTTGCAGTGGACAGAGCCGGGACAGGTACGAATTTTTTCCAGTTGTGAGTTTATGCCGATGCCCCCAGTTTAAATCATAATGGGGTTCTTCCTCCCCTGCCCACTTCCCATATTGCTATTTCCTCCCTCCCACTATGAAAATCTTGTTTCTGACATCAGGAAAAACTCATTTGCTCTGTACTACCAGCCATACCAGTTTCAGAATCATTGCCTCATTACCAGTACCAAGGACAAGCTTAAGAAAATTCAGAATTTCTCTGTAGTTCTTTTTGTCCTTAGAATCTCTCTCGCTCAGGGGGTACAGTTATTGTGTTCAAAAGCTCCGTGAAACATGTTTTTCTATGCCTGATACAAGTCAGGTTTATTTTTTTTTCTGTTTGTGTTCCGTTTATTTTAGGATTTCTTTTTTCTTTCTGATTGTTAAAGTGTGTAAGCCATTTCCATGGTTCAGAAGTCATACTGAATAAAAAGCTATGTGCAGACGTGTCTTGCTGCAATCCCTGGCCTCCACCCTCTTTCCACTGTCATTAGTCCATTTTATGCATCTTTGGTTTCTTTTTGCAAATCCAGGCATTAGGCTGTGTGTATACACGCACCTGCTACTCATTGTTAGCAGAAGGTAGTGAATCACGTAGACCATCTTGCCCTCTTTTCCTTTCCTGCACAGTATTTCCTGGAAGGCTCTGGTATCAGCGTATGGAGCTCACCTTTGCTCTGTGTGTCTCTCCTGTGTGTGTGCCCTGCGTTCTCCGTGACCAGGCTCCTGAGCAAGGCATTTTCCTTGTCTCAGATACTCTGCTCTTGCAAGTACTGCTGCAGTGAGTAAGCTTGTGCGTGTGGTCCCCCGAGCCATGCCCCAGAACAGCTGTCTTCCCCACACCCCCATCAGAGCTTGTGGACAACTCACCAGGCAGAAGTGGTCTCTCCTGCTTCGGTGTGCGTCCTCTACAGAGGAGTGACGTTAAGCATCTTTTCAAGTGTTGAAGGATGCTAATGTATCTTTTTCCGAGAACTGTTCAGCTTTTGCCCATTTTTCTGTTGAGTTTTTGGTCGTCTTTCCCCTCATTTTTAAGAGCTCTTAACACATCAGGGGTGTTAACTGTCCTTTGTGAGGTAGGCTGCAGCCGTTTTCTCACGCCTCGAGTGGTTCCGAGGAAGATATCTGTGGTCTTGGTCCCCGTTCCTGGCACAGAGCTCCTAAAACCCTTGGGGTTTCCTGAGCCATAGGGGTGTCTTCTGTTGTTCCTAAGATGCCCCTTTTGATCACCCCGAGTTTTTGCCTGGGGGTGACTCAGGGTGGGCCCTAGATTGGCCTGGGATGGGGCAGGTCACTGTCAGCCTCAACCCCCCCCCCCCCACCTCCGGGAAGGGGGTTGGGGGCTGGAGATGGAGCTTTGTAAAAAGTCCTCAACAGTGAGGTCTGACGCACCCCTCGGTGGGTGAGGAGCTGGGAGGGTGGTGCCCGGAGAGGCCGTGGAGGCTCTGGTCCCTCCGAGACTATCCATTCGTCTGTTCCTGAGCTGCGTCCTTCCTGATAAGCCGGTCGTCGTAAGGAGACTGTCCCTCTGAGTCCTGTGAGCCTTTCTAGCAAATTATCAAACCCAGGGAGGGGGTCGTGGAGCCCTGACTTGCAGCCAGTTGGTTGGTCGGAAGCACAGGCGGCCCCGGGCTGGTGGGGTGAAGTGCGCTGTCCTGTGGGCCTGAGCCCCTCACCTGCGGGGTCAGCGCTCGGGGCAGGTCGTTAGCGTCCAGGGGGCCGGAGAGCTGGTTGGTGGTGTGGAAACCCCGCACGCTGGGGTCAGCGGTGTTCTGGGGGTGGAAACAGATCTTAGGACGATTTTTCCGTTTCCCCACGTGGTTCTTAAGAACGTGGTCCAGGTGTTTGGAGGGAGGTGAGAGGCCTGGGCTGTGAGGGGTGCGGTGCCCTGGAGGCCTGGGGGTCAGCGGGTTGGGAGGTGCACGGGGTTGGACCCTGGAGCCCAGGGCAGAGGTGACAGGCGCAGGGACTGGGGGCCCTCGGGGCCAGGAGGCAGGGCTGGAGGTCTGACCCGGTGGGAACCCTTCAGCGAGAGGAGCTGCCGTCGGAGGAGAGCCGTGCAGCTGAGGAGCCAGGATGTGATCCACCTGCCCCAGATGTTCAGACTCGGGGCCAAACGCCGCCTGCGTTGCCCCCGGGCCTGTGGCTGAGTGTCGCCGGCAGCTGTGCGCCCTCCTGGGCTCCTGCCTGCCGGGCGTGGGCTGGCAGGTGTGAGCCTGGTGGGACGGGGGGAGCCCTGGGGGGCACGGGCGGGGTGTCCCGTGGGGCTGGCTTCGGGGGTGCGCCCCACGGAACCCCGCTCGCTGGAACTTCCGTGTGTGCGTACACGTCTCCCTTCATCCTCTTCCGTTTTCTGCCTTTGTCCGTGTTGTGATGAACATAATACGGTACGTGTAGTACACGTGGGGCACGCGCTCCAGAGTTCTCGATCACCGGAGTGGGCGATGGGAGTGGTTTGGAGACTTGGAATCCGGAGCAGGAGCGAGACGAGGACGAGTCACCTGGAGAGAAGGCAGGAGCGCCTCGTGGGAGGGCGGGCACGGAAGCACAGCCACGCGCGTCCTGCGGTGGCCAGAGCCTGACGGGGGGGGGGGGGCCGGCCCGGGACCGGGGACGTGGGCTAGAGGGACTCGCTGGGGGAGGAGCTGCGAGGGTCTGCCGGCCACCTGGGGGGAGGGGGGCATCCAGAGCTGTGCCCGGCACAGAGGGAGAGGCGGGAGGGCTCTTGACATCGGTTTGGTTTTTATTTTAGTTTAATTTTCATTTTATATCGGAGTACAGTTGATTTACAATATTGTGTTAGTTTCAGGTGTACAGCCAAGTGATTCAGTTATACATCTATCCTTTTCAGATTCTTTTCCATTGTAGGTTATTACAAGGTATCGAATATAGTCTCCCGTGCCGTACAGTAGGTCCTTGTTGGTTACCTATTTTGCATACAGTAGTGTGTATATGTTCATCCCAAACTCCTAGTTTATCCCTCCCTCCCTCCCCCCTTTGGTAACTAAGTTTATTTTGTATGTCTGAGAGTCTGTTTCTGTTTTGTGAAGAAGTTGTTTAACGGTTGTCTTAGAACACGGAGCCTTCGGAGGCCTTGAGCAGGGAGGGGAACAGAGGTGGGCTCTCAGCTTGCGGGGAGATTGGCTGGAGCACTTGTTAAACCCCGATGGCTCCCCACCCCGTGAGTTTCTGATTGGGGAGCCCTCTTGGGGCCTGAGAATCTGCATTTCCGACGGGCTCCCGGGGAAACGCTGTGTAGCTCTGGTCCGAATGAGCTTCTGCCCTGTCTACCTCGAGGGTCCCGGGGGCTGGGGGCTGTCCCCTCTCCAGGCTCCTCAAACAGCGGGAGTCCTCGAGATGACAGTTGGGTTTGGGGTCTCTACTGACTGACCGGCTCAGGGATCTCATTGGTCACCCTGCACTTTGCAAGCGTGGTGCTGCCCTACCTGGATGGAGGTAACACTTTGGCTCCCCTGCAGACCTGAGGGAACTTATTTCAGACTTTCTCCCTGCCGGCTGTGGAAATTGCAGTAATACCAGAGCCTAGAAAGGCCCTTCTCATGTTTCTCAGGTTGTCTTCTGCGTAAATACACCTGCATGAAGTTTTAAACGTGTGTCTAGTGTGAACAAACAGAAATGGATTCTACTAAGTTTCTCATCTCTGTTAATAAGTGACATTTTTACATGTAAAGACTTTCTAAAGGGACCGATGTTATCTACAACGCCCACGGTTTCTTGCGTTTTTAACCACTTCGGGGCAAAAATTTTTCCCATGGAAATGTTGGGGCAGCTTTCTTAGGAAAGTCTCTGGGAAGGAGTGAGTCACTTAAAGGTGTTCTTTGCCGAATTTTGGGACCCGCCAGCTGGGACTCTCGAGGCTGCAGGGTGGGGAGCTGGAGGGCTTGTGCTGGGGCTCGTCCCGGAGGCCGTCCTGGAGGAGGCGTCTTGGGAGGGAAGCAGGGTTGGTGCAGGACCTCCGCGTGTGGCCTGGGAAGGACGCCAGCCGCCAGCCTGCCGGGGGTCCCCAGACCGCCTCATCTGGGCAGCTTCCATTCTGTGTAACGGCTGGCACGAACGCAGGCCCGGCCGGCTGGGCAGGGTTCCGGGCCAGCTCTTCTCAGGTCGGGGGACAGGAGGGGTCCCCGTTCGTGGCTGCTGCCCATCGTGTGTGATGCTGCCTGACCCTCAGCACCTGATAGTTTTAGGGAGACCTGGAGGCGGGGAAGCCCTCCTCTGACAGCCCCCTGCCTTATCTGGAGAATTTTAAACAGAATAGTATCTTCTGATGTGAACCCTCTGATCGGTTTAGGATGCGTTTCCTTGTCTGCTTTGAAGGCCTTCAGTTGAGCCACCGCGGGGTCTATATCTGTTCCTCGGGGGCCGGAGTTGTCAGGGTTCGTGGGAGGTGAGCAGGGCTCCTCTTTCCTGGGCGCGTTTGATGCTGTGATCACACAAGGCAGGCAGCCTGCGTGGTAGGGATGGGGGCCCCTGGGACCTCAGCCACCCTTTCTGCCCAGGCAGGAGGAACTTTGCCCGGATCCTGGGTCGATGGGAGATTAAAGCACCTGTCTGTGCTCTGGTTCTGGTTGTTGCGCCGCGTGACCGACCACTTCAGGACTTGCCGGCACAGAGCAGCGGCTCTTTCACCACGCTCATGGGTCTGTGGGGTGGGAATTTGAAAAGCAGAGTCTGTTCTCTGGTGACGTCTAGCCTGACGGTCGGGACTCACACAGCGGGGCCGGAGGGTCCCCTTCCCGGAGACTCGGCGGGCAAGTCTGCCCCTGAGGACAGCTCGGCCGGCGTGGTTGACCTGTCTGCCCTCGGGCGGTCGTGGTCCTGCCGGGTGGCCCTGGGCTGCAGGATCGGGTGTTTCAGCAAGCGAGGCCCACGTGCGCGCTGGTGCTGGCCGCTGCCCCGACTGCGGGGAGGGCCAGGACCCCTCCTCTGATGGGACGTGTCAGCTGTGGCGCCAGGGAGGGTCTCGCTGTCTGGACGGCACGCTGACGCTGCGGAGCGCGGCGGACGGGCTGGGCCTGGCCTCTGCTGAGCGCCGTCTCGGGACCCGAGAGGAGCAGGGGCGGCGGGGAGGCCCCCGCCCTGCGGCGTCCTGGAACTTGCTCTGCAGACGGTGCGGGGTTGGGATGAGCCCAGGAGCCTGGCGGTACGGGTTCCGTTGCGGATCCGCCTCCGGATGCAGCGCTTCTTACCCGCGCAGCTGGTGCGTCTTCCTCGGCCAGCGGGCTGCGTGGCCCTGAGGATTTCACGAGGCCGCGATGCTCAGCTTGGGGTTGATCACGTGTCCCGCGGGCGTCTGGGGGAATGAGCTTAGCAGCCGGTTTGGGGACAGCAAGGCGCCTGTCTCGTGGGAGTGGGGACGAGCCCGGGCCCTAGACGGGCCACGCAGGCCTGGGAACGAGGCCTCCGCATGGCCCGGCCACACGGCTGTGGGGTGACCTGACAGGTCACAGGTGCTCCTCTTGGCTCTGGTCTTCAGCTGTGACGTGGGAGTGACAGCGTGACCTCGGGCTTGGAAACGGCGAGCCCGGAAGGCCCCTGGGGTGATTGCAGCGCCACCGAGTCCCTGCGCCACCTCGGCCTTGTCCCGAGACCCAGGCTGGGGCCGCCGGCCTCCTGCTCCAGGCCTCCGTTCCTGCCCCCCGTTAGACACCTCTCCCCGTCACCGTGGGATGGAAGGGGAGCCGAGAGCGCGCTTGGCCCAGCCGTTACCCCTCCCCCAGCCGCCCCCCAGCTCTTACCCTGTGACAACACCCATGTCCCACCCGCCCTGACCTCCCGGCCCATCCTGACGCCCCGTCCTCTGCTTTCAGCTCGCTTCTCCCCTGCCCCTCACACCCTGCTTCCTCTGGTGCTGAAACCCTGCTGCCTTCACCACACTGAGTGATGCTGGTCACCTGCTAACCACGGGCCAGCTACCAAAGGGGAAGCAGTGGTGCCCGCAGTCAGTTCATGGGCAGAATCCTCGGGGGAGCTTGTCGGGAACACAGCCCCTGAGGCCCACCCTGACCTGCAGCCTCATCTTCCCTCCCCAGGGACCTCTGCTGCCCTCTCCTCCCAGGGCATCCGTCTCCTTCTGAGCCCAGAAGGTGGCTCTGCTTCTGAAGATAAAAAGGACTAAGCAAGTGATGTTTGTAAGAAAGGAAGAACATTCCCTGACCTCCGTCTGGCTGGTTTTGGTGCCTGGCCCGCCCGTGCTTGGTGTTTTGAGTGTGACTAAGGAAACTCCTGCCCTTGCAGGGAGACCCACCGTAAGCCGCCAATTAAAAAGAGGGGTGCCGTGGTCACCATGGCAGCACAGGGGGCCCCAGCATCCCCTGCGGTGGGGAGGGGGGAGGGGCTGTCCCGAAAATGGAGTGCCCAGGCGAGGTGCCCAGAGACCCCTGTAAATGGAGCTGAAGTGGTGAGGAGGTGCCGAGTCCCGTGGGAGCAGGGGTTGCAAGGAGGTCTGCTGGTGAGGAGAGGGGAGGGGGTCACGAAGCCCTGGGCTGGACGGGGAGGAGCAGCTGGGGAGGAGGGTGCGTGTCCAGGTGCCCACGGAGGGGCATTACCCGCCCACGGTCCTTATTTTCCGTTTGTAAAGGGCGGGGAAGCTCCTGCGGTGGGCGTCTTCCACAGCAGATCCCAGGGCCACCCGCGCTTCCCAAGGGAGAGACGATGAAGCAGAGCCCTGGTGGGGCAGGGGGGGATGACTCGGGAGGCCGTGTGTCTACTTCCCGGGAGGGATGGCAGCCTTACCTGTTCTCAAGTGGTCTAAGTGACCACAGGAGGACCGAGAAATGTCTCCAAAATAGACATTGTAAACAGATTCAAGAAGAGGTTAAGAAGGAGAAAATGGAATGAACTAATAACCGTGGGATGATCTGAGAAGATGGTCAAAAGGCTGTCACCACTCGGAAGGCAACTTAAGGCCCGGGTCATTCTCGCATCCAGTTAGTTCCCTGGCACAGAAAGAGGGGGACGCTTCTGGGCTGTTTTGATGAGGAGCTAATCCTAAAGCCAGAATGAGACAAGGTACTCATTTCAGGTCCCCAGTGAAGACAAGTGTCCCAGGGTCTGCACCTCCTGGTTCACGGGCACCTGGCATCCCAGGTGAGCAGTGACCCAGATAGAGACCGGGGACAGGGGCATGCAGCTTGGCAGGGGCTCAAGAATCTTCTCCCTCCTTTTTACAAAGCAAGGTAGGCACATAGATACAAGGAAAAAATAGTCAACGTCAGCACTTGAACTCAGTATTTTGGTGTCTTCAGACGGTCTTTTTTTTTCTGTGTAATTTTTAGTAGAAGATATATTTTCTTGTCTGCGGCTGTCACACCTGCATTATCAGGTTGCAGCATGGTTTCGTTGCCGTATTTTTATTGAGATGTAATTGACATATGACGTTTTATTAGTTTCAGGTGTACATGTGATGATTCAGTGTGCATGTGTATTGGGAAATGTTCACCGTAAGTTTACTTAACATCCGTCACCACACAGTTACAGATTTGTGTGCGTGTGTGATGAGATCTTTGAAGACTCACCGTTTTAGCAGCTTCCTTCAAATACTCAGGACAGTGTTGTTAACTACAGTCACGTGCTGTACACGACATCCCCAGGACTTATTTAAACCCCATTTCACACCACCCATCCCTCACCTCCCACCTCCCACGTCTGGCAACCGCTGATCTGTTCTCTGTACCTGTGAGCTTGGGTTTTTGTTGTTTGTTTTTAGATTCTACATGTAAGTGAGATCCTGTGGTATTTGTCTTTCTCTGACTTATTTCACTTGGTGTAATGCCTTGAGGATCCAGCAGTGTTGCCGCAGATGGCAGGATTTCCATCTTTTTATGGCTGAATCATATTCCATTGCGTATATACACCACGTCTTCTTTACCCATTCATCCGTCAGTGGACACTCAGCTTGCTTCTGTATCCTGGCTATTGTGAATAGTGCCGCAGTGAACATAGAGGTACATGTATCCTTTGGAATTAGTGTTCTCATTGCCTTTGGATAAATACCCCGGAGTGGAATTGCTGGATCGTGTGGTAGTTCTGTTTTTAATTTTTTGAGGAACCTCCGTACCGCTTTCCGTAGCGGCTGCACCAGTTTACATTCCCACCAACAGTGAGTGAACCAGGGTTCCCTTTTCTCCACACCCTCACCAACGTCTGTTATCGCTTATCTTTTTTGATAATTGTTACAGTCATATTTAATGACTTTATGATTTCATCACGTGAATGGCTATATTATAATTTATATAATAGTTCCCCAATTGTAATGTATTTTGGTTTATTCTTTTTTTTTAAATTATAAATAAGGCCGTGACTTGTGAAGGCAGCTTTCTTGTGTGTATACTTATTTCATGAGGGTAATCCTCAAAAGTAAGATCACATGGTCCAAAGGCATAAACATTCTTTGTTTTTTAATGAGTTATGAATACAGTACAGCTTCATTTTAATTTCTCCCATTTCTTGCTTACTTGACACTTTCTACTTATTTATTGCTTATCTTTTTGATCATAGTTTCTTCTTGTATTTGAAGAGGGCTATGCTTTTATGGTTTCATCATTCCCCTTGTTCACAATGGGGATCTCTTGCAAAGAGCATGATTTTGGACACTGAGATCTCTGCAGTAAACGTTTATTAGCCCCCCGCTGGGTGTCGGCAGATGCAGTGAGAACATGCCTAGGGTCGCCCCTCACCTCAGGGCCTTCCCAAGCTCACAGAATTGCCAGCCCCGGACTCCAGGGTGTGTGTGTGTTTGCTCCCTGCTTTCCCCAGCATCTGGTGGCACCTGAGCACGCCTGGCCTCAGGAGCTGTGCATCACTGGGGGAGTGGTCACGTGGGGGCCGTGTCGGCATGCGGACAGAGCTTTAGCGACACCGTTCTCTGTGGGCGTCTCTCTGTGAGGTGCCCTCTGGTCAGTAACTTCAAGTGCGTGTCGTGGTCTAGTGTGTCTGTAAAGTCACCCCTGGTAAAATCCACTGCGGCAGCCAGACTGGTTTAGACGCGGTTACTCAGGTGTCTGCCGTCAAGGAGGTGGCCCAGCAGACGAGGCTGTGATATAGGGGAGCTGGGTGAGGGCTGAGAGAGAGGACGGCCACGGGGTCAGGCCATCCTGTAGCTTCTCTGGGTCTCGGTCTCATCGACATTTGAGGAGGAGAGGTTGGACTGAGCCCTGGGATCTCTTTTATTCTTGCAGTTCTTTGATTCCCGCGACTGGCTCTTCCTCAAAGGCTGGGGACGTACTGCATTATCAAAGCACGTGCACCATGGCACTCCAGGCCCCAAAAGGTTATGCCAGAGTTAGGGGTATATAGGATCATCTTTTCGCTTATGTTTAGTCGCACTTACTGTTTTATTTATGTAGGTATGTATGTATGTATGTATTCTTGGCCGCACCGTGCAGCATGCAGGGTCTTAGTGCCCCGACCAGGGATCGAACCTGCACCCCCTGCAGTGGAAGCACGGAGTCCTAACTGCTGGACCGCCAGGGAAGTCCCAGGACTTACTATTTTGGAAGTGTGCATTTTATTGTCTTCGTGAGCTATAGTTTTCATAGCCAACTTTAAGATATTGGTTAAAAATTAATATTGTATTAGTTGGAGAACTTAAATATTGACTTTTCCTTTTTCTTTCTCTTACAGCTATTTGGGGCAACTTGGTTAACATGAGGTAATTGTTTTTAATAACTCGGCTGTTATGTTTGGGTTGAAAGGACACATGTCATTGTTACATATACACCCTGATTGAGGACGATGTCAAAGTGGACCTGAGCTTCTTGCTGTTCACACGTCCAGCTCGTCTTCTCTCCTGGGGTGCTCTGGAGGACGCCCTGGTTATCACGCTGACCCGAGTCCAGCTCAGACATGACGGTGGATCTCGCGGCAGCCGTGGCGGCTCCTTGGTGGTGCCCGCCTCAGGCCTTCCCGGCCTCGTAGGCAGAAGAGGGTGGACCTGAGCTTTCAGCCTCCTGAAATGTTAATGGCATTCCTGGGCGGCTTGAGCAGAGCCCTCAGGGGCACCCTTCCAAAGCCTCTTAGGGAAACCGAGGCTGCCCTCACCCCCAGGAGCAGACCAGTGGGTGCTTGAGACCACTGTCCGTCCCGGGGAGGGAGGGCCCGAGGACCTTCTGGCCTGAGTGAGCATTATTTGTGCTGCTCAACAGAGCATGAGGGACACTTGTAAAAGTCCAATCCTTGTGTCAGTATTCTTAAAAAAAAAAAAAAAAAAAAAAAATCAGCGAAAGTAATAAGCATTCACTGTAAAAACAAATTTGGTACCGTGAGTACAGTTTTACATTTAAAGAAAAATCCCCTCCACTTTGTATTTCTTGATGTGACAGTCAAAGAGCAGCAGTGGCATTGCGGTGACAGCAGGTTTGGGAAGTCAGCGCAGCTGCGGGCAGCCGGGGAGGGTAGCTCTGCCCCCCCTGGGCTCTTCCCGTCCAGCGGGGCTTGCAGGGCGGCTGGGGCCCTGTTGACCCAGTTCCTCCCACCGGGGCTGGTGTGTGTATCCTGACAGAGGCCCCTGTGTGTGGCTGGAGGGCTGCTCAGGTCCCATTAAAGGAGCTCTGTCTTTGCACTTGGAAAAACTCCATTTTGCATTAAATCCCAGGAAAGCCCAGCAGAGAAACTTGTACTCCCTATAGACACACTTCCTGCCTCTAATTTAAAATCCTGTGTTGGGTAGAATGTGAAAGTGAGATGGTCTCAGTTTAACAGAAACGCCCCGTAAGGTGTGGTGAGCCTGGGGTACGGGGTAGTTTAACAGAAACACCCCGTAAGGAGGTGGTGAGCCTGGGGTGCGGGGCTGAGGAGCTACCCCCAGCCCCCTCCTTCCCCGCCGGCTGTCTGGTCCCCGGTCTCCCATCCTGGGGGGTGGGTGCCCGGGACGGGTTCTTGGGGAGGAGGGGGTGACGTGCAGCCTTCGGCTTGTGTTGTGGTGATTTGGTCAGAAATACACCTTGGAGTCACAAAGCCTTTCAATTGTTCTCAGTTTTGTAGTTTTCTACTCAACAGGTCCATCCAGGAAAACGGTGAACTCAAGATTGAAAGCAAGATTGAAGAGGTTAGTCTCTTTTCCAGAGTTTGCTCCTCCTTTTCCTGCTTATTTGTCCACTTCAGTCCCTTTGCTTGCGCTGGTGTCTTTATTGTGGCCGCTTGATGCCGACCTGTGATTCTGAAACCCTCTCGCCAGAAATCATTCCCTCGTTGAAGAAGAGGCTTTCTGTTCGTTAGGCTCTGGCCGCACCTCTGTGTCAGCATTTGTCCGTCTGTAAAGGCGCAGTGTGTTAAGTTCTGCCCTACAGGCACGATGGATTTACGCTCTTATGTGACTTTTCAGGGGAGCCTTTCTGGCTTCCTTAGAGGAACGGCAGTGAGAACCGTCCCCAGGGATGGGGGCAGGGCCGGCCTCCACTCACCTGAGCAGGTGCCAACAGGAAGCACGGCCCGACTCGTTTGCGAGGACCCGGGGACACACAGAGCAGGGCGGGCGCACGAGCGGAGGGGAGGCTGCCGCCTGCCTCACTGAAAGCCGGCAGCTCTAGCCCACTTCACACCTTCTGGTTAAAATAATTGCTCGTGTTTTAGTCCAGTGTCGGTGCAGACAGACTGTTGTAATATGGGCTGTGGGAGGACTGGGGGCCACTCGCTGTGATGTGGAGGCACGTGCCGGTCGTCCTGTGCAGCCCCGGCCCTGGCCCGCGAACACGGTGGACACACGGCCTGCGAGGCAGGCGCGGTGCTGAGGGCAGGCGACACAGTGGGGGCAGCACCCGGGGGTCCTCTCTCTCACCTGAAGAGAAGCGGGGGTGGTGATCGCCTGTTTTCACGAGCCTGAACCACCTTTGACGTTGCCCGTGAGGTCGGGAAGGACAAAGGTGAATTTCCTGAGAGCTTAGGCGTCTCTGGAGTAAGAGATTCCAGCACGCGGTTCAGCATCTCGATTCTAGGATTGTGAGTCACGGGGTCTGACTTAACCTCGAGCTGTAGGTGAATCGTAGAAGGAATTAAAATCTGTTTCACATCACGCCCTGTCCGTCGGGAACATCAGAGTGGGTGAACGTGGCGGAGGACTGGGTTTCTGCTTTAAAACTGATACTGGTTGTTTTCGTTTTAGATTGTTGAACCACTAAGAGAGAAAATCAGAGATTTGGAAAAAAGGTATGTGTGCTTTTTCTTCTGTGTCTAAGAAAATACTTATATCTTACTGATCTTAGAAGGTCAATATCTAATGTCAGTTCATCTCAGCTGAGTAATTAACTCTAATTACAAAGATACAAGGCACTTTGAAGACAGGGACTTTTCCATGAGAACGTCAATTTTTACTCTAAAATTCGGATGCAGTGCTTTTAGATCTTTTTTTCCTTTGGTCATTAAAAACTATTTCTGATGAAAGCTATGGGTTCTCTCTAGAAAAAAAATTTATTTAAATGATTTTTTTAACGTCTTTATTGGAATATAATTGCTTTACAATGCTGTGTTAGTTTCTGCTGTATAATAGAGTGAATCAGCTAAATGCATACGTATATCCCCATATCCCCTCCCTCTTGCGTCTCCCTCCCACCATCCCTATCCCACCCCTCTAGGTGGTCACAAAACACTGAGCTGATCTCCCTGTGCTATGCGGCTGCTTCCCACTAGCTAGCTATTTTACATTTGGTAGCGTACATGTGTCCATGCCACTCTCTCACTTCGTCTCAGCTTACCATTCCCCCTCCCCGTGTCCTCAAGTCCATTCTCTATGTCTGAGTCTTTATTCCTGTCTGCCCCTAGGTTCTTCAGAACCTTTTTTTTTTTTTTAGGTTCCATATATATGTGTTAGCATTACGGTATTTGTTTTTCTCTTTCTGACTTACTTTACTCTGTATGATAGACCCTAGGTCCATCCACCTCACTACAAGTAACTCAATTTCATTTCTCTTTATGGCTGAGTAATATTCCATTGTATATATGTGCCACATCTTCTTTATCCATTCATCTGTCGATGGACACTTAGGTCGCGTCCATGTCCTGGCTATTGTAAATAGTGCTGCAGTGAACATTGTGGTACATGACTCTTTTTGAATGATGGTTTTCTCAGCGTATATGCTCAGTAGTGGGATTGCTGGGTCGTATGGTAGTTCTATTTTTAGTTTTTTAAGGAACCTCCATACTGTTCTCCATAGTGGCTATATCAGTTTACATTCCCATCAACAGTGCAAGAGGGTTCCCTTTTCTCCACACCCTCTCCAGCATTTACTGTTTGTAGATTTTTTGATGATGCCCATTCTGACAGGTGTGAGGTGATACCTCATTGTGGTTTTGATTTGCATTTCTCTAATGATTAGTGATGTTGAGCATCCTTTCATGTGTTTGTTGGCCGTCTGTATATCTTCTTTGGAGAAATGTCTATTTAGGTTTTCTGCCCATTTTTGGATTGGGTTGTTTGTTTTTTTGATATTGAGCTGCATGAGCTGCTTGTGTATTTTTGAGATTAATCCTTTGTCAGTTGCTTCGTTTGCAAATATTTTTTCCCATTCTGAGGGTTGTCTTTTCGTCTTGTTTGTAGTTTCCTTTGCTTTGCAGAAGCTTTTAAGTTTCATTAGGTCCCATTTGTTTATTGTTTTTATTTACAGTACTCTAGGAAGTGGATCAAAAAAGATCTTGCTGTTATTTATGTCATAGAGTGTTCTGCCTATGTTTTTCTCTAAGAGTTTTATAGTGTTTGGCCTTAACATTTAGGTCTTTAATCCATTTTGAGTTTATTTTTGTGTATGGTATTAGAAATTGTTCTAATTTCATTCTTTTGCATGTAGCTGTCCAGTTTTCCCAGCACCACTTGTTGAAGTGGCTGTCTTCTCCATTGTATACTCTTGCCTCCTTTATCAAAGATAAGGTGACCATATGTGCATGGGTTTATCTCTGGGCTTTCTATCCTGTTCCATCGATCTATATTTCTGTTTTTGTGCCAGTACCGTACTGTCTTGATTACTGTAGCTTTGTAGTATAGTCTGAAATCCGGGAGCCTGATTGCTCCAGCTCCATTTTTCTTTCTCAGGATTGCTTTGGCTATTCAGGGTCTTTTGTGCTTCCATACGAATTGTGAAATTTTTTGTTCTAGTTCTGTGAAAAATGCCATTGGTAGTTTGATAAGGATTGCATTGAATCTGTAGATTGCTTTGGGTAGTAGAGTCATTTTCACAATGTTGATTCTTCCAATCCAAGAACATGGTATATCTCTCCATCTGTTTGTATCATCTTGAATTTCTTTCATCAGTGTCTTATAGTTTTCTGCATCCTGGTCTTTTTTCTCCTTAGGTAGGTTTATTCCTAGGTATTTTATTCTTTTTGTTGCAGTGGTAAATGAGAGTGTTTCCTTCATTTCTCTTTCAGATTTTTCATCATTTGTGTATAGGCATGCAAGAGATTTCTGTGCATTAATTTTGTATCCTGCTACTTTACCAAATTCATTGATTAGCTCTAGTAGTTTTCTGGTGGCATCTTTAGGATTCTCTATGTATAGTATCATGTCATCTGCAAACAGTGACAGCTTTACTTCTTCTCCGATTTGGATTCCTTTTATTTCTTTTTCTTCTCTGATTGCTGTGGCTAAAGCTTCCAAAACTATGTTGAATAATAGTGGTGAGAGTGGACAATCTTGTATTGTTCCTGATCTTAGAGGAAATTGTTTCAGTTTTCACCATTGAGAACGATTTTGTCTGTGGGTTTGTCATATATGGCCCTTATTATGTTGAGGTAAGTTCCCTTTATGCCTACTTTCTGG
The DNA here is from genome assembly GCF_949987535.1 of Balaenoptera acutorostrata. Classification (NCBI taxonomy): domain Eukaryota; kingdom Metazoa; phylum Chordata; class Mammalia; order Artiodactyla; family Balaenopteridae; genus Balaenoptera; species Balaenoptera acutorostrata. The sequence continues at coordinate 2,335,858 of NC_080075.1, forward strand.
AGAGTTTTTATCATAAATGAGTGTTGAATTTTGTCAAGCTTTTTCTGCATCTGTTGAGATGATCATATGGTTTTTATCCTTCAATTTGTTAATATGGTGTATCACATTGATTTGCATGTATTAAAGAATCCTTGCATTCCTGAGATCAACCCCACTGGATCATGGTGTATGTTCCTTTTAATGTGTTGTTGGATTCTGTTTGCTAGTATTTTGTTGAGGATTTTTGCATCTATGTTCATCAGTGATATTGGCCTGTAGTTTTCTTTCTTTGTGACATCTTTGGTTTTGGTATCAGGGTGATGGTGGCCTTGTAGAATGAGTTTGGGATTGTTCCTCCCTCTGCTATATTTTGGAAGAGTTTGAGAAGGATAGGTGTTAGCTCTTCTCTAAATGTTTTAATAGAATTCACCTGTGCAGCCATCTGGTCCTGGGCTTTTGTTTGTTGGCAGATTTTTAATCACAGTTTCTGTTTCAGTGCTGTGATTGGTCTGTTTATATTTTGTATTTCTTCCTGGTTCAGTCTTGGGAGGTTGTGCTTTTCTAAGAATTTGTCCATTTCTTCCAGGTTGTCCATTTTATTAACATATAGTTGCTTGTAGTAATCTCATGATCCTTTGTATTTCTGCAGTGTCAGTTGTTACTTGTCCTTTTTCATTTCTAATTCTATTGATTTGAGTCTTCTCCCTTTTTTTCTTTTTCTTTTTTTTTTCCTTGATGCGTGGCTAATGGTTTCCAATTTTGTTTATCTTCTCAGAGAACCAGCTTTTAGTTTTATTGATCTTTGCTATTGTTTCCTTCATTTCTTTTTCATTGATTTCTGATCTGATCTTTATGATTTCTTTCCTTTTGCTAACTTTCGGGTTTTTTTGTTCTTCTTTCTCTAATTGCTTTAGGTGTAAGGTTAGGTCGTTTATTTGAGATTTTTCTTGTTTCTTGAGGAAGGATTGTATTGCTATAAACTTCCCTCTTAGAACTGCTTTTGCTGTATCCCATAGGTTTTGGGTCATCGTGTTTTCTTTGTCATTTGTTTCTAGGTATTTTTTGATTTCCTCTTTGATTTTCTTCAGTGATCTCTTGCTTATTTAGTAACGTATTGTTTAGCCTCCATGTGTTTGTGTTTTTTACGTTTTTTTCCCTGTAATTGATTTCTAATCTCATAGCGTTGTGGTCAGAAAAGATGCTTGATATGATTTCGATTTTCTTAAATTTACTGAGGCTTGATTTGTGACCCAAGATATGGTCTATCCTGGGGAATGTTTCATGAGCACTTGAGAAGAAAGTGTATTGTGTTGTTTTTGGGTGGAATGTCCTATAAATATCAATTAAGTCCATCTTGTTTAATGTATCATTTAAAGCTTGTGTTTCCTTATTTATTTTCATTTTGGATGATCTATCCATTGGTGAAAGTGGGGTGTTAAAGTCCCCTACTGTGATTGTGTTACTGTTGATTTCCCCTTTTATGGCTGTTAACATTTGCCTTATGTATTGAGGTGTTCCTGTGTTGGGTGCATAAATATTTACAATAGTTATGTCTTCTTGGATTGATTCCTTGATCATTATGTAGTGTCCTTCTTTGTCTCTTGTAATAGTCTTTATTTTAAAGTCTATTTTGTCTGATATGAGTATTGCTACTTCAGCTTTCTTTTGATTTCCATTTGAACGGAATATCTTTTTCCATCCCCTCACTTTCAGTCTGTATGTGTCCCTAGGTCTGAAGTGGGTCTCTTGTAGGCAGCATATATACGGGTCTTGTTTTTGTATCCATTCAGCAAGCCTGTGTCTTTTGGTTGGAGCATTTAATCCATTCACGTTTAAGGTAATTATTGATATGTATGTTCCTATTACCATTTTCTTAATTGTTTTGTTTTTGTTTTTGTAGGTCTTTTCCTTCTCTTGTGTTTCCTGCCTAGAGAAGTTCCTTTAGCATTTGTTGTAAAGCTGGTTTGGTGGTGCTGAATTCTCTTAAGTTTTGCTTGTCTGTAAAGGTTTTAATTTCTCCTTCGAATCTGAATGAGATCTTTGCTGGGTAGAGTAATATTGGTTGTAGGTTTTTCCCTTTCATTACTTTAAATATATCCTGCCACTCCCTTCTGGCTGGCAGAGTTTCTGTTGAAAGATCAGCTGTTAACCTTACGGAGATTCCCTTGTATGTTATTTGTTGCTTTTCCCTTGCTGCTTTTAATATTTTTGCTTTGTGTTTACCTGTTGATAGTTTGATTAATATGTGTTTCAGTGTGTTTCTCTTTGGGTTTATCCTGTATGGACTCTCTGTGCTTCCTGGACTTGAGTGGCTATTTCCTTTCCCATGTTAGGGAAGTTTTCAACTATAATCTGTTCAGATATTTTCTCAGACCCTTTCCTTTTCTCTTCTTCTTCTGGGACCCCTGTAATTCAAATGTTGGTGCGTTTAATATTGTCCTAGAGGTCTCTGAGACTGTCCTCAATTCTTTTCATTCTTTTGTCTTTATTCTGCTCTGCAGTAGTTATTTCCACTATTTTATCTTCCAGCTCACTTATCCGTTCTTCTGCCTCAGTTATTCTGCTATTGGTTCCTTCTAGAGTATTTTTAATTTCTGTTATTGTGTTGTTCATCACTGTTTGTTTGCTCTTTAGTTCTTCTAGGTCCTTGTTCAATGTTTCTTGTATTTTCCTCATTCTGTTTCTGAGATTTTGGATCATCTTTACTATCATTACTCTGAATTCTTTTTCAGGTAGGTTGCCTATTTCGTCTTCATTTATTTGGTCTTGTAGGTTTTTACCTTGCTCCTTCGTCTGTGACATATTTTTTTGTCATTTCCTTTTTTTTTTTTAATGGGTGGGGCTGTATTCCTGTCTTAGTGGTTGTTTGGCCTGAGGTGTCCAGCACTGGAGTTTGCAGGCAGTTGGATAGAGCTGGGTCTTGGTGCTGAGATGAGATCCTCTGGGAGGCCTCACTCCGATTGTTATTCCCTGGGGTCTGAGGTTCTCTGTTAGTCCAGCGGTTTGGACTCGGAGCTCCCACCACAGGAGCTTGGGCCCAGCCTCTGGCCTGGGAACTGAGATCCCTCAAGCCAGTTGCTGGGGGTTCCTCCCGCCCCCTTAGGTGTCTGTGGCCCCCAACTCGTGCCTGGTAGGTGCCCTAGTTGTGTGGAGACACAAAGTTAATTGTTTTTTTTTCAGAAGTCTTCCTGAAGCCCGACCCCAGAACCTGTGGGAAAGCCTTTCCTCTAAGGCCCTTTGTCAGTTTGATTTCTGCAACCCGTGACAATTCAGACAAATGTCCACATCAGTGTCATTGGTCCCCCCGCCAATAAAACTCCCAGATAGTCTGAATGTTGGCAGAAGGAAGGATGTAGGGGCGTTGAAAGCTTCCTTTCCCGAGCCCTGCGGACTTCTCAGCTCCTGCAGATTCGTGGCCCACGGTCTGAGGCCACGCCTGCCCTCTTCTGGCTCCAGCAGGTGGTCAGATGGTTTCTAGCACCTGTTGACCGGTCTCAGAGGATTCCAAAGCAGGAATGCCATTTGTTGGGCCTGGAACCCAGGCCCACGTGGAAGCACCATGGGATGTCAGGGATGGGGAGCCTGTGATTCGTCCCATTCAGTCATCTGTTTGCTTTTGTCCCCATACCACCAGTACATCGGGAAGTTTCCAGAACTGAGTCCAGGTGAATCGGCTGGGAGGGAGGAATGGTATTAGATGGTGGACACTCTTACTTGAATCCATTTCCAGAGGAAGGTCCTGGGTGCTGCTCATGCTTTGTCTTGGCTCCATCTCTGTCTTGGCCTCGGGCACAGGGAGCTCTCCCTTGAGTGTGTAGACAACTCCCAAGTGTCTGGGGTAACAGTCGGGGCTTAAGAGGTTTAAAAAAGAAAAGTGAAGACATTCATTCATGAAAGTTTGTATATTTTTTTTCCCCTGGGACGTGTTTGGACAATGTGTTTAGCCTTGTGTGAGCCCTTTATCAAGTCTAGAATAAGAAGGAAGCAATGGAGAGCAATTTTTTTTGATCTCGGTGTTTTCATTAAATGATCAAGGAGAAATGAGGATGGAGAAAATGAAAATTCATCAAACTAAATGTGTTCATTCACTCTCTTCTTGCCCTCAGCTGATAAGTTATATGCAGTCAGCAAGCTATCGATTTTAACTCTTAACTGGAGCAGACGTTGTTACTTGTTTTTTTGACTGATTCCATCACTAATAGAAGGCTGTTATTTGTGCTTTAATCTTTCTTGCCACTATTCGGTGCTGAAATGACACTGCCTGTAACATTTCATTGGATGGGAACCAGAAATCCTGCCTTCGATAGGACTGCTGTAATTTGAGGAATGTTAATTGAAGCTTTTTAAAAAATAAATTGTTTACAGTAAGAAGTAACCCACCACAAGTTTTACCTTGGCTGAAAAAGAAAGAAAAAATCTGCCCACCAGTGATCATTTTCTTTAGAGAATAACATGAACTTTCTTATGAAAAGAAAGTGAATCATTTAGGTAACTTTTCTAAGGCAGTGGCTTTACACACAGGAGCTCTTGAATTATGAGAATTATACAGTTCCCTTTGATACTTCTGTGATGTTCTTGTTCCTTTTAACTTGGGAAGAGAAGCACACGTATGACTGTAATCTTAAATAGTTTTCTGGTAACTCATTCCTGTGAAACCGTGAGAGTTCCCTGTAAGCTGGGCACCGAGGGTGAGTGCTCGCCCCGCGGCGTTGCTTTGCTGTGACTCAGCCTGAAAGGGTTCTGTCCCTCTAGTGGGTGAGCCACTCAGGCGACAGCTGGGCCCTGGTTACTGGGTGAGTCAGAAGGTCAGGTGCGGACGTGACCTTGTGGAAGTTGGAGGAGCTCTGTCTAGTTTCATTCCTCCTGACTTTGCGTGATAGGAATGTTCACACAGCCATCCCGACCCCGGCAGCATAAGAATGTCACTGGGAGGAAATACGTGATCGTCACTTGGGGGCAGAGGGGCCCCAAGAAATAGGGACACAGTTGACAGGTCCGCACCAGTTGGCACAGGGAGGCACGGGGGTCCGTGCCGTCCTAGCAGCCTGGGTCGTGGACTCCGCGGTGTTTTGTTTGTTTTGTTTCTAGAGAGTACTGACACCTGGGCCCCCCTCCCTGCAATGGTGCTCTTATTGGCCTAGCATGCAGACTGGGCTTTGGGGGTTTGCACATCTCCCCGAGTCATTCTAATGTACAGGCAAGTTTCATTTCTTTTCTTTCTTTCTATTTTTTTTTTCTTTAAATTTTATTGAAGTGTAGTGGATCGACAGTGTTGTGACTCTGGTCTTTGTGTCCTCCTAACCTCATGCTCCAGTTCCTGATAGTCGGCTTGCATGCTGTTTCATTCCATCTCCACATCTTTGAACATTCTTTGAATAGATAGCAGGTGATAATGCTAATTAAAATTCTGAGTAGAAGGACCTAGGCTCTCCTAACAAACAGGAAGGTTAGAGTGGGGAATGCGATAACTAAAGACTATAGGATCCATCTGGGGGGTAAGGAAAGGTCCGTTACGGAATTCACACTTCCTTCTGCCTTCTCGCCGCTTCTCACTCAGAAATGCAGGCTTCAGGTGGGCGGCCTCCCGACCCCGCCCCATGGCTGCTGTGTCCCCAGTGCAGGGCGTGGTCTGGAACAGGTGCTCCGGAAAAGGTGCCTGAGCACACGAATCCGTGGGTGAGCGACACCTGGGTAGGATTTTAAAGGGGCCCCGGCCTGAAAGAAGCCCACACCTCGCCCTTGCCCTGCCCACCCAGCTTGGGGCTCGGGGCTCAGCCCCTCGCACGGCCAGCTCGGTCACACGGCTGTCACCACAGCCTGGGGGTGCACACCCAGGAGGACCCTGGCTCCCACCTAGAGCTTTGTGCCCTGAGTCCTCAAAGCGAGGAACGAGGGCCGTGAGATCGTTTTTTAAAACTTTCAGTAACATGATCACCCATATGGAATCTGAAACTTGCTTGTTACACGTCGAAGAAAAACAGGGCACGAAAGCAGCCAGCGTTGCGTTTCTTAAATCAAGGGCTTATTAGCACACACTGTTTGAAGTGGTTTTCTTAGTCATCCTGCACCAGTGACTGTGTCAGGCGGCTGTGTCTGCTTCAGTTTTATTTCTTTTAAGGTTATTTCCTATAAGAAAACCGTTTGCTCTTCCTGCCTGGTGTAAATAGCATATCTGGTTTCATGTTAAGCTTTCATGCAGGCACTGTTCTAAGCTCACCACTTGGATGAAAATCGGTTTCAGTGGACAAATTGGTCACCTCCTCCTGGAGGCACGAGCCTTGTCCTGTGTTCCCTCTGCCCACTTCCATCCCAGGGTGCAGCCCTGGCCTGCCCTCCCCGTGACTCTCTCTAAAACCCTTCAGCCTGGAGGGGGTGAACCCTGGTGGGTGAAGGAAGGGAGGCGTCAGGACGGCCTGGAGGAGAAGCAGGCTGGTGGGCAGCGCGGGGAGGGTGGGATGGAGCTGAGTCAGCTGGGCCCGTGGATGCGGGGAGCTCAGACTGAGGCAGGAGCGGGGGTGTCGGGCCCGCGGAGAGCGGGGTACCGGGCAAGTGGGAGGGCTGCCCCGGCCCCGCTTCGTCAAGCGCTTACTGTGGTGCCCGGGTCCCAGGACGGCTTGCGGGCAGCCCTCTGGCTCGAGGGAGCAGGAAGCCCCGAGGTGCCCAGAGCGCCTGGGCGGTCTTGCCCCAGGGGTGTGGACGGGGTCACAGAACTGACACGGGAAGGCTGGTATTCTCACCGTCCCCTGGGCGTCTCCCAACTGCCTGCCTGTGTTTGGCGTCTGCATGGCGAACTTGACCTTTTGAGAGTCTGGAAGCTCCTACGGGGGGATCACGTGCACTGCCAACCCGCCCCAGCTCTGTTGTCAGCAAGCTTCACTCCTTCAGGAGATGGGAAGCACCTGCTTCAAGGTCTTCTGTCTGAGGACCTGTCCTGCTCCGTTAAGTTCAGCCACCGCTGAGGAGATGCGTTCCGCGTCCCGGCTGCGGGTGTGGAGGGCATGGAGACAGGGCCCCCGCCCAGCACATCTGCAGTTAAAATAATAACTCTAGAGCTGCTTTCTCCACATTTTTTTAAAAGCCCTTTTGTTTCTGACCGAATCACTTTAAGAGTGGATATTTCAAGTCTATATTTATCAACTCTCTTTTGACACTTTATATGTCTTTTATGCTGCCCCAGTCCTGGAACATCCGTGTGGGTTGGGGACTGGTGGCACCTTGATGGGGGCAAGAGGCATTGAAAGATAAGGTGAGACCCCAGACAGGTTCAGACGGACCACGGGGGGCAGAAAGGGCTGATGCCCAATCGCTTTGTCCAGGGCCCCCGGCTGGGTAGGGGAGGCTGGAATTGTGAGACTGCCCAAACAGGGGAAGAGTCTTACTTAACACCTTCTCTTCCTCTTGGGGGTACAGTCGGCAGGGCTGGGTCTGTGACTCCACACAGCCGATTTCTTCCTCCCAGGCCTGGGCACGGCATCTCGAGAACGCCACCCCTTCCGTGTTTTGTGTTCAGCTCTGGCTGCCGGTGGCTAGTACTTCCTGACGTTTTCCCTGCCCGGGGATAGCATCGCATGTCACACCTGTTTGATTGTAAACAAGGAGCAGGTTGATCTTGAACTCAGATTAACCAGTGCTTGCTTGGTTGCTGCAGATCTCATTTGGAGAAGAGAGGGGAGCAGACAGTAACAGTTCTCAAATCCGGCATTTGTTTTGGTGGCAAGTAGAGAAAATACTCACATGAGATGTTTGACTCTTTCTTTTATAATCTCTTTATGTTATACAGCTTCACCCAGAAATACCCGCCTGTAAAATTTTTATCAGAAAAGGACCGTAAAAGAATTTTGGTAAGTTTACACATCTGATTCATATTTGTAATCAAGGAATTTGCTTTTTAAATGAAAGTGTAATTCACAACCCATAAAAGTCACCGGTACAGTGTATACAGTTCAGCGTATACAGTGGTTTATGGTTTGTTCACAAAGTCCTGCACCAGCTCCACATCCTAATTCCAGAACATTTTATCGCCCAAAGAAACCCCTTAGCCATCAGCAGTCATTTCCCATCCCACCCCCCTGCCCCCCCCCCCCCCCCCCCAGCTCCTGGCAACCACGAGAATGACTTTCTGTCTCTATGGATTTGCCTATTTGGGGCATTTCAAATGATACAATGTGTGGTCTTTTCTTAAACTTCAATGTTTCCAAGGTTCATCCGTGCTGTAGACGAATCCGGGCTTCATTCCTTTTTAGAGCTGAATAATTCCATTGTGTGGTCGTACCACACTTTGGTTATGCAGTCATCAGTTGATGGGCATTTGGGGTTGTTTCTCCTTTGAGGTTATTGTGAATAATGCTGTTGTGAACATACGGGTGGGTACAAGTTTCTGTGGACATAGGTTTTCTCTCCTTTTGGGTATATGTACACCTAGGAGAGGAATTACCAGGTCGTATGGTGACCCTGTCTGTAACTTTCTGAGGAAATGTGAAACTTTCCGGAGCAGTGGTTTTTAAACCCTTTGCTGGTTCACACACCACCTTGATAAATAAACCGGGGGCTTCCTCGGCTAGTGGTCTCCTTGTTAAACGCGAATACAAATTCACCGGTGAAAGAACCCCATGTGCCTGCCATGCAGCAGAGTGTGTCCGAAGAGATCGGCACCTTTGCAGTTTGTAGAAGTGCCAGCTTTGTTGGGATATAATTCATGTACTGTGCAACTCACCCCCTAAAGTGTACAGTTCAGTCGTTTTTAGTACATTCACAGGGTTGTGCAACCATCATCGATTTCAGAACATTTCATCCCAAAAGAAACCCTGAGCCCGTGAGCAGTCACTCCCCATTTCCACAGCCGCTCCACCCCTAGGCAACCACGGATTTACTTTCTGTCTGTGGACATTTGCCAATTCTGGGTATTCATACAGGTGGAATAATGCACTATTTGGCCTTTTGTGACTGGCTAGCATGTTTTTAAGATTTATTCATGTTGCAGCATTTATCTGTACTTCATATCTTTTTATTACCAAATAATATTCCATTGTATGGATAGGACACATTTTATTTATCCATTTATCCTATGAGTCATGTGGCAGCTCTTTAAACTTCGGAGGAACTGCCAGACTGTTTGCCACGTTGGCTGCACCGTTTCACATCCCATGACATGCAGCAGTGTATGAGGAGTCCGATTTCTCCACGTCCTTGTCAACACTCGTCATTATAGGTCTTTATTTGTAGCCCTCCTCGTAGGTGTGAAGTGCTGTCTCATTGTGGTTTTTATTTGAGTTTCCTGATGGCTGATGATGTTGAGCATCTTTTCATGGGCTTATTGGCCATTTCTGTATCTTCCATGGAGAAATGTCTACTCAGACACTTAGCCCATTTTAAAATTGAGTTCTTTTTCTTTTCATTATTGAGTTCTTTATCCTAGATCAAAGTTTCTTATCAGATACATGATTTGCAAGTATTTTTTTCCCATTCTGTGGGTTGTCTTTTCGCTTTCTTGATGGTATTCTTTGAAGCACAAAAGTTTTAAATATCAATGAAGCTTATTTTTTCTTTTGTTCCTTGTGCTTTGGTGTCACATTTAAGAAGTCATAGCCTAGGGTCTTCCCTGGTGGCGCAGTGGTTAAGAATCCACCTGCCAATGCAGGGGACACGGGTTTGAGCCCTGGTCCGGGAAGACCCCACATGCCACAGAGCAGCTAAGCCCGTGCGCCACAGCTACTGAAGCCCATGCACCTAGAGCCCGCGAGCCACAACTGCTGAGCCCACATACCACAACTACTGAAGCCCGCGCACCTAGAGCCCATGCTCCGCAACAAGAGAAGCCACTGCAGTGAGAAGCCTGTGCACCACAACTACTGAGCCTGTGCTCTAGAGTCCGTGAGCCACAACTACTGAGCTCTGTGTGCCACAGCTCCTGAAGCCCACGCACCTAGAGCCCGTGCTCTGTAACAAGAGAAGCCACTGCAATGAGAAGCCCGCGCACCGCAATGAAGAGTAGCCCCTGCTCGCCGCAGCTAGAGAAAACCTGTGCACAGCAATAAAGACCCAAAGCAGCCAAAAATAAATAAATAAATTTATTAAAAAAAAAAAAAAAAGTCATAGCCTGATCCAAGGTCACAAAGATTTCCCCTGTGTTTTCCTAAGAGTTTTGCAGCTTTGGTGTCTCACATTTAGGTCTCTGATCCATTTTGTGTTCGTTTTTACGTATGGATTTAGATAAGGGTCTCCCATCCTTTTGCACGTGGCTGCCTAGTGGCCTAGCACTGTCGGCTGATGAGACTAATCGTGGCCTGTTGAATTGTCTTGCCACCCTTGTCACAAATGAACTGACTATAAATGTGAATGTTTATTTCTGGACTCTCTATTCTGTCTGTTGATCTATATGCCTATCCTTGTGCCAGTACCACCCTGCCTTGATCACTGTAGCTTTGCAGTAAGTTCTGAAACTGGGAATTGTGGGTCCTCCACCTTTGTTCTTCAAGATCATTTTGACTGTTCTGGACCCATTACAGTTCCTTCTGAATTTTAAGACCAGCCTGCCAGTTTCTCCAAAGAAGCCAGCTGAAATTCTTACAGAGACGCATGGAATCTGTAGGTCAGTTTGGGCAATATTGCCATCTTAACAGTATTGCCTTCTGGTTCTCGAACATGGGGTGTCTTTCCATTTATTTAGGTCTTCACTAGTTTCTTTTAACTTTTTTTTTTTTTTGTAGTTTTCAGAATACAAATTTTGCACTTTCTTTGTTAAATTTATTCTAAAATGTCTTATCCTTTTTGATGCTAGTATAAATTGAATTGTTTTGCCAGTTCCATTTTTTTAAAATTAATTTTTAAAAACATTTTATTATAGAAAACAATAAAAACAATAAAATATAAACAAAAATAGCAGTATAATGAACTCTTCTGAATCCATCATCCAGGTTCAACTCATAGTTAATCTTTTTTTTTTTTATTTCTGAGATATACATTTTAAAGTAATAACTAGAATTATGACTTACAACATTATACCAGAACATATAAGATTTTTAGAAATTTCATGTAATGTCTGAAACATTTATAGTAACATATTTCCATACAAATAACCCAATGAAAGTTTAGTATTAGTTGTTTTGTTTGTTTGTTTGTTTTTATACTGCAGGTTCTTGTTAGTCATCAATTTTATACACATCAGTGTATACATGTCAATCCCAATTGCCCAATTCAGCACACCACCATCCCCACCCCACCACAGTTTTCCCCCCTTGGTGTCCATATGTCCATTCTCTACATCTGTGTCTCAACTTCTGCCCTGCAAACTGGCTCATCTGTACCATTTTTCTAGGTTCCACATACATGCGTTAACATAATGATATTTGTTTTTCTCTTTCTGACTTACTTCACTCTGTATGACAGTCTCTAGATCTATCCACGTCTCAGCAAATGACTCAATTTCATTCCTTTTTATGGCTGAGTAATATTCCATTGTATATATGTACCACATCTTTATCCATTCATCTGTCGATGGGCATTTAGGTTGCTTCCATGACCTGGCTATTGTAAATAGTGCTGCAGTGAACATTGGGGTGCATGTGTCTTTTTGAATTATGGTTTTCTCTGGGTATACGCCCAGTAGTGGGATTGCTGGATCATATGGTAAATCTAATTTTAGTTTTTTAAGGAACCTCCATACTGTTCTCCATAGTGGCTGTATCAATTTACATTCCCACCAACAGTGCAAGAGGGTTCCCTTTTCTCCACACCCTCTCCAGCATTTGTTGTTTGTAGATTTTCTGATGATGCCCATTCTAACCGGTGTGAGGTGATACCTCATTGTAGTTTTGATTTGCATTTCTCTAATAATTAGTGATCTTGAGCATCTTTTCATGTGCTTCGTGGGAATCTGTATGTCTTCTTTGGAGAAATGTCTATTTAGGTCTTCTGCCCATTTTTGGATTGGGTTGTTTGTTTCTTTAACATTGAGCTGAATGAGCTGTTTATATATTTTGGGGATTAATCCTTTGTCCGTTGATTCATTTGCAAATATTTTCTCCCATTCTGAGGGTTGTCTTTTCGTCTTGTTTATGGTTTCCTTTGCTGTGCAAAAGCTTTTAAGTTTCATTAGGTCCCATTTGTTTATTTTTGTTTTTATTTCCATTACTGTAGGAGGTGGATCAAAAAAGATCTTGCTGTGATTGATGTCAAAGAGTGTTCTTCCTATGTTTTCCACTAAGAGTTTTATAGTGTCCGGTCTTACATTTAGGTCTCGAATCTATTTTGCGTTTATTTTTGTGTATGGTGTTAGGGAGTGTTCTAATTTCATTCTTTTACATGTAGCTGTCCAGTTTTCCCAGCACCACTTATTGAAGAGACTGTCTTTTCTCCATTGTATATCTTTGCCTCCTTTGTGATAGATTAGTTGACCATAGGTGCGTGGGTTTATCTCTGGGCTTTTTATCCTGTTCCACTGATCTATGTTTCTGTTTTTGTGCCAGTACCATATTGTCTTGATTACTGTAGCTTTGTAGTATAGTCTGGAGTCAGGGAGTCTGATTCCTCCAGCTCCGTTTTTTTCCTTCAAGACTGCTTTGGCTATTCGGGGTCTTTTTGTGTATCCATACAAATTTTAAGATGATTTGTTCTAGTTCTGTAAAAAATGCCATTGGTAATTTGATAGGGATTGCATTGAATCTAGATTGCTTTGGGTAGTATAGTCATTTTCACAATATTGATTCTTCCAATCCAAGAACATGGTATATCTCTCCACCTGTTGGTATCATCTTTAATTTCTTTCATCAGTGTCTTATAGTTTTCTGCATACAGGTCTTTTGTCTCCCTAGGTAGGTTTATTCCTAGATATTTTATTCTTTTTGTTGCAATGGTAAATGGGAGTGTTTCCATAATTTCTCTTTCAGATTTTTCATCATTGGCGTATAGGCATGCAAGAGATTTCTGTGCATTAATTTTGTATCCTGCAACTTTACCAAATTCATTGATTAGCTCTAGTAGTTTTCTGGTGGCATTTTTAAGATTCTCTATGTATAGTATCATGTCATCTGCAAACAGTGACAGTTTTACTTCTTCTTTTCCAGTTCATATTCCTTTTATTTCTTTTTCTTCTCTGATTGCCGTGGCTAGGACTTCCAAAACTATGTTGAATAATAGTGGTGACAGTGGACATCCTTGTCTCGTTCCTGATCTTAGAGGAAATGCTTCCAGTTTTTCACCATTGAGAATGATGTTTGCTGTGGGTTTGTTGTATATGGCCTTTATTATGTTGAGGAAAGTTCCCTCTGTCCCCACTTTCTGGAGAGTTTTTATCATAAATGGGTGTTGAATTTTGTCAAAAGCTTTTTCTGCATCTATTGAGATCATATGGTTTTTATTCTTCAATTTGTTAATATGGTGTATCACATTGATTGATTTGCATATATTGAAGAATTCTTGCATCTCTGGGATAAATCCCACTTGATCATGGTGTATGATCCTTTTAATGTGTTGTTGGATTCTGTTTGCCAGTATTTTGTTGAGGATTTTTGCATCTATATTCATCAGTGATATTGGTCTGTCATTTTCTTTTTTTGTAGTATCTTTGTCTGGTTTTGGTATCAGGGTGATGGTGGCCTCATAGAATGAGTTTGGGAGTGTTCCTTCCTCTGCAATTTTTTGGAAGAGTTTGAGAAGGATGGGTGTTAGGTCTTCTCTAAATGTTTGATAGAATTCACCTGTGAAGCCATCTGGTCCTGGACTTTTGTTTGTTGGAAGATTTTTAATCACAGTTTCAATTTCATTACTTGCGATTGCTCTGTTCACGGTTTCTGTTTCTTCCTGGTTCAGTCTTGGAAGGTTATACCTTTCTAAGAATTTGTCCATTTCTTCCAGGTTGTCCATTTTATTGGCATAGAGTTGCTTGTAGTAGTCTCTTAGGATGTTTTGTATTTCTGCGGTGTCTGTTGTAACTTCTCCTTTTTCATTTCTAACTTTATTGATTTGAGTCCTCTCCCTCTTTTTCTTGATGAGTCTGGCTAATGGCTTATCAAGTTTATCTTCTCAAAGAACCAGCTTTTAGTTTTATTGATCTTTGCTATTGCTTTCTTTGTTTCTATTTCATTTCTTTCCGCTCTGATCTTTATGATTTCTTTCCTTCTGCTAACTTTGGGTTTTGTTTGTTCTTCTTTCTCTAGTTCCTTTAGGTGTAAGGTTAGATTGTTTACTTGAGATTTTTCTTGTTTCTTTAGGTAGGCTTGTATAGCTATAAACTTCCCTCTTAGAACTGCTTTTGCTGCATCCCATAGGTTTTGGATCGTCGTGTGTTCATTGTCATTTGTCTCTAGGTATTTTTTGATTTCCTCTTTGATTTCTTCAGTGATCTCTTGGTTATTTAGTAACGTATTGTTTAGCCTCCATGTGTTTGTGTTTTTTACGTTTTTTTCCATGTAATTGATTTCTAATATCATAGCGTTGTGATCAGAAAAGATGCTTGATATGATTTCGATTTTCTTAAATTTATTGAGGCTTGATTTGTGACCCAAGATGTGATCTATCCTGGAGAATGTTCCGTGTGCACTTGAGAAGAAAGTGTAATCTGCTGTTTTTGGATGGAATGTCCTATAAATATCAATTAAATCTATCTGGTCTATCGTGTCATTTAAAGCTTCTGTTTCCTTATTTATTTTCATTTTGGATGATCTGTCCATTGGTGTAAGTGAGGTGTTAAAGTCCCCCACTATTATTGTGTTACTGTCGATTTCCTCTTTTATAGCTGTTAACAGTTGCCTTATGTATTGAGGTGCTCCTATGTTGGGTGCATGTATATTTATAATTGTTATATCTTCTTGGATTGATCCCTTGATCCTTTTGTAGTGTCCTTCCTTGTCTCTTGTAACATTCTTTATTTTAAAGTCTATTTTATCTGATATGAGTATAGCTACTCCAGCTTTCTTTTGATTTCCATTTGCATGGAATATCTTTTTCCATCCTCTCACTTTTCAGCCTGTATGTGTTCCTAGGTCTGAAGTGGGTCTCTTGTAGACAGCATATATATGGGTCTTGTCTTTGTATCCATTCAGCAAGCCTGTGTCTTTTGGTTGGAGCATTTAATCCATTCATGTTTAAGGTAATTATTGATATGTATGTTCCTATTACCATTTTTTTAAATCGTTTTGGGTTTGTTTTTGTAGGTCCTTTTCTCCTCTTGTGTTTCCCACTTAGAGAAGTTCCTTTAGCATTTGTTGTAGAGCTGGTTTGGTGGTGCTGAATTCTCTTAGCTTTTGCTTGTCTGTAAAGCTTTTGATTTCTCCATCAAATCTGAATGAGATCCTTGCTGGGTAGAGCAATCTTGGTTGTAGGTTCTTCCTTTTCATCACTTTAAGTATATCATGCCACTCCCTTCTGGCTTGTAGAGTTTCTGCTGAGAAATCAGCTGTTAACCTTATGGGAGTTCCCTTGTATGTTATTTGTCGTTTTTCCCTTGCTGCTTTCAATAATTTTTCTTTGTCTTTCATTTTTGCCAATTTGAGTACTATGTGTCTCAGTGTGTTTCTCCTTGGGTTTATCCTGTATGGGACTCTCTGCGCTTCCTGGACTTGGGTGGCTATTTCCTTTCCCATGTTCGGGAAGTTTTCGACTATAATCTCTTCAGATATTTTCTCTGGTCATTTCTCTCTCTCTTCTCCTTCTGGGACCCCTATAATGCGAATGTTGTTGCGTTTAATGTTGTCCCAGAGGTCTCTTAGGCTGTCTTCATTTCTTTTCATTCTTTTTTCTTTAGTCTGTTCCGCAGCAGTGAATTCCACCATTCTGTCTTCCAGGTCACTTATCCGTTCTTCTGCCTCAGTTATTCTGCTATTGATTCCTTATAGTGCATTTTTCATTTCAGTTATTGTTTATCTCTGTTTGTTTGTTCTTTAATTCTTCTAGGTCTTTGTTAAACATTTCTTGCATCTTCTCGATCTTTGCCTCTATTCTTATTCCGAGGTCCTGGATCATCTTCACTATCATTATTCTGAATTCTTTTTCTGGAATGTTGCCTATCTCCACTTCATTTAGTTGTTTTTCTGGGATTTTTTCTTGTTCCTTCATCTGGTACGTAGCCCTCTGCCTTTTCATCTTGTCTATCTTTCTGTCGCCAGTTCCATTTTTATATTGCATATTCTCTTGGTAAATAGAAACACAATTGATTTTTGTCTTAATGTGCTGCAACCTTGCTCAACTCGTTGGTGAGTTCTAATAGTTTTAAGTGGATTCCTTAGGATTTTCATGCAGGTCATGTTATCTGTAATTATAGGTGGTTTAGCTTCTGCCTTTTCAATATGGATGCTTTGTATTTCACCTTCTTGCCTAATTGTCTTTGTTGGAACCTCTAATACAGTGTTGAATAGAAGTGGGAGGAGCAGACGTCCTTGTCTTGTTCCTGATCTCGGGAAAGGTTTCAGCCTTTCACCATCAAGGGCTATGTTAGCTGTGGGTTTTCAGAGATGCCTTTCATCAGGTTGAGGAAGTTCCCTTCTCTTCCTAGTTTGTTCATTTTGCAACCAACCTTGCATATCTGTGATAAATCCCAGCTGATTACTGTGTATAATCCTTTTTCGTATATTGCTGGATTTGATTTGCTAGTATTTTGTTGAGGATTTTTATGTCTATGTTTATAAGAGATATTGGTATAGAATTTACCTTTCTTATGAGGTCTTCTTCTGGTTTTTGTATCAGTAATAATGGCCTCGTAGGATAAGTGGGGCAGTGTTTTTTCCTCTTCTGCTCTTTGGGAAGACTTTGAAGATTTGACATTACAGTTGACCCTTGAACAACATGGGTTTGAACGGTGCTGGTGCACTTATATGTGCATTTGTTTCAGTAAAGACACACTACAGGGACTTTCTTGGTGGTGCAGTGGTTAAGAGTCCACCTGCCAATGCAGGGGACACAGGTTCAAACCCTGGTCTGGGAAGATCTCACATGCCGCGGCGCAACTAAGCCCATGCACCGCAACTACTGAGCCTGCACTCTAGAGCCCACGAGACACAGCTGCTGAGCCCGCATGCCTAGAGCCCGTGCTCCGCAACAAGAGAAGCCACTGCAATGAGAAGCCTGCGCACCGCAATGAAGGGTAGCCCCCGCTTGCCACAACTAGAGAAAGCCAACATGCAGCAACGAAGACCCAGTGCATCCAAGAAAAATAAATAAATAAATACATAAATTTAATCAAAAAAAAAAAAAAGACACCCTGCAGTCCGTACTGCACGATCTGTGGTTGGTTGAATCTGCAGACGTGGAACCACAGGTGTGGAGGACTGACTGTAAAGGCATCTTGGATTTCCCACCGTGTGAATGTTTGGCACCCCTGACCCCTGAGTTGTTTGAAGGTCAACTGTAAGTCTTCTTTAAATGTTTGGTGAAGTTCACCAGAGAAGCCATCTGCACTCAGGCTTCATTCAATCTCTTGTTACAAACCTATGCAGTTTTCTGTTTCTTCTTGAGTTAGTTTTGGTAGTTTGTATCTTTCTAGGAATTTCACTGCTTTAGCTGCATACCCTAAGTTTTGGGAATGCTGTTTCTTCATTGTCATTCATTTCAAAGTATTTTCTAATTTCCCTTATAATTTATTCTTTGATCCATTAGTTACTTGGGAGTGTGTCATTTAATTTCTACATACTTGTGAGTTTCTCAGATATCTTTGTTATTGATATCTAATTTCATTCCGTTGTAGTCAGAGAACATACCTTGTATGATCTGAATCCTTTTAAATTTGTTGAGGCTTGTTTTATGGCCTAGGATATAGTCTCTCCTGGAGAATATTTCATGTGCTCTTAAAAGGACTGTGTATGCTGCTGTTGAGTGGAGTGTTCCATAGGCATCTGTTCGGTCCAGGTGGCTTATCATGCTTTTCAAGTGTATTATTCCCTTGTTAATCTGCTGCATAGTTCTGTCCAGTATCGAGGATGAGGTATTGATGTTTGCCGTTTTTGTTGTTGAATTCTGTTTCCCCCTCTGATTCTTTCAACTTCACTTCATGTATTTTGGGTCTCTGTTGTAGGTGCATAAATGTTTGTAACTGTTATATCCACTTGATGGATCGACCCTTTTATCCTTTTAAAATGCCCCCTCTTTATCTGTGAACATTTTTTGTTTTAAAGTTTATTATGTCTGATAGCATTGTAGCCACTCCGTCTTTCTTATTGTTGTTTCTATGCTGTGTTTTATATTTTCACATTCAGCCCGTTCTATCTTTGAGTCGACAGTGTCCTCGTTAGACAGTGTGTGGTTGGATCTTATTTTTTCTAGTGTTCTGCCTTTTGAGTAATTGTTTAATCCATTCACATTTAATGTTATTTTCGACATAGTTGATTTTTATTTTCGCCACTTCATTTTGTTTTCTGTTTGCCTCACATCTTTGTTCCTCTGTTCTCCATTACTGTTTTCCTTTGCATTAAGTGAATCTTCTCTTGTATAACATTCAAATTCTTTTAAAGATTTTTTTTTAAACTGTATTTCAAAAATTTATTTTGTTCCTGGTTGCCCTAGTGCTCACCACATATGCCCTAAGTCATGACTCTGCTCCAGGTTTATACTGTGGTCCAGTGAGGTGTAGAAATGCCCCCCGCATTAGTTCTGTGTATCACTTCTATCCATGTTACAAACCCAACACATTGTTATGATTATTACTTTATACAAGTTTATATCTTTTAAATAAGCTGAGTGAATAAAACAGAGAAAGGATATATTTATGGAATTTGTTACATTAACCTTTTTATAACGTTTTTATCAACCTTCATTTGTTCCTGTGGGTTTGAGTTAACTTTGGTGTCATTTCCTTACTGCGAACAACTTAGCTCTCACCTACCTTCTTTGCACTATTGTTGTCAAATATATTTCTGTATTTTATAAGGATAAATAATATATAATTATTTTGTTCAAGTGGCTTTTTCTTTTTTGTTGTGGTAAAATATATATAACATAAAATTTATTATTTTAATCATTGTTAAGCGTATAGTTCTTTGGCTTTAAGTGTGTCCACATTGTTGTGCTAAGTAGTTTGGTCTTTAAATTTAAAGCAATTAAGAGGACAAGGAAAAAAATGCAATTATATTGCCTTTTATAGTTACTCAATTACTTTATTCTTCCCCCACCCCCCAGTATCATCTGCCTTCCTCCTGAAGAATTTAGTATTTCTTGTATGGCAGGTCTGATAGCAATGAATTCTCTCACTTCTTACCTCTCTCTGTTTTTTATCTCTAAAAGTTACCTTTGGTGTCTGTAAGATTCTCAGCTGTAGTTTCTCTCTACTGCTTTCTCCATCATTTGTTATGAAACATCAGCTGTGAGTCACATTGGGGTTCCCTGCACTTCAGGGGTCATTCTCTTTTCCTCTTGTTCAGTTTCCTGCGGCTGCTGTAATAATTCCACCAACCCCGTAGCTCAGAACAACAGGAGCTCCCAATTCTGGACGCTGGAAGTGTAAATCCAAGTTGTCGGCCGGGCTGTGCTCTGCTCTGTCTGGAGGCTCTGGCGGGAGTTGTTCCCAGCCTTTCTCTGCACTCTGGTGCGGCCAGTAGTCCCTGAAGCCCTGCCTTGTGGGGCATCACCCAGCCTTTGCCTCCATCACCAAGCGCTGCTCTCCCCATGTCTCACGCTGGACTCACGGTCCACCTGGGTCCACTCTGACCTCACCTGAACTAATTACACCTGCAGTAGCCCCACTTCCAAATAAGGTCACGTTCTGAGGTTCCCAGAAGGACATAAATTTTGCAGGACAGTATTCAACCCAGTGCACCTGCTTTCAGACTTCATCTTTGTCTCTGGTTTTCATCATTTTTAGTGTGACATGTCTGCGTGCATCTACCTGTGTTTACATTTTCCTACATGGAGTTAGTGGAGCTTCTTTTTTTTTTTTTTTAATTTTATAGCTACTTTATTTATTTATTTATTTATTTTTGGCTGTGTTGGGTCTTCGGTTCGTGCGAGGGCTTTCTCTAGTTGCGGCAAGTGGGGGCCACTCTTCATCGCGGTGCGGGGACCGCTCTTCATCGCGGTGCGCGGGCCTTTCACTATCGCGGCCCCTCCCGTTGCGGGGCACAGGCTCCAGACGCGCAGGCTCAGTAGTTGTGGCTCACGGGCCCAGCTGCTCCGTGGCATGTGGGATCTTCCCAGACCAGGGCTCGAACCCGTGTCCCCTGCATTAGCAGGCAGATTCTCAACCACTGCGCCACCAGGGAAGCCCAGTGGAGCTTCTTGAAGTGTAGATTACTGTGTTTCGCCAGTTTTGGGGAGTTTCACCCTTTATTTCCTTGAGCATTTTTCTGTTCCTCTTTCTTCCTTTTTCCCATTACATGCATGTTGGGGTGGTTATTGGCGTCTCATGTTTGTCAGAGGCTCTGTTCACTCTCCCTTATTTTCTCTCTGTTTTTTTTTAAAATTATATTATTTATTTTTGGCTGCGTTGTGTCTTCGTTGCTGCACACAGGCTTTCTCTAGCTGTGGTGAGCGGGGGCTACTCTTCCTTGCAGTGCGTGGGCTTCTCACTGTGGTGGCTTCTCTTGTTGTGGCTCGCAGGCTCTAGGTGCGCGGGCTTCAGTAGTTCTGGCACGCAGGCTCAGTAGTTGTGGCTCGCAGGCTCTAGGTGCACGGGCTTCAGTAGTTGTGGTGCATGGGCTTAGTTGCTCCGTGGCATGTGGGATCTTCCCGGACCAGGGCTCAAACCCGTGTCCCCTGCGTTGGCAGGTGGATTCTTAACCACTGCGCCACCAGGGAAGCCCTTTCTCTCTCTTCTTCACGGTGCAGAAGCCCCCTTGGTCCAGCGTCAAGTTGGCCAATTTGTGCTTCTGCCAGATCTAGAAGATTGTCGAATCTCTCTGGCCCACTTTTCTTTTTGGTTTCTGTGCTTGTCAACATAGAATTTCCATCTGTTTCTGTCTTATAACTTTTCTCTTTTTCGTCTCTTTACTTCCTTAATCTGGTTTCCTCCAGTTCTTTTGAGTATATTTGTGGTGGCTGCTTTGGAGACTGTCGAATCCGTCGCCTGGGTCCCACAGGCAGTTTTGTTGCCTGGTTGCTTTCCTGTGCATGAGTCACATGCAACTGTTGCTTTGCACATCTCGACATTTTTGGTAGAAAACTAGACATTTTGGGTAGTTCATTGCAGCAACTCTGGATCCTGATCCCCCCCTTCCCCGAGGCCTGTTTTACTTTGGTGTGCTTATTTATTTATTTGTTCGGAGGCCTGGCTGGTCTACTTTGGTGACGTCTGTTTCCCCTGGACTGTGAAGGTCTGGTGGCCGCTCCTCAGAGGCGGCAGCCTCGGGAGTGGACGCGGTCACCTGGATGACGGTGGTTCCAGCAGGGCCCTTGTCACGGTCTCCTTCCCTGATTGCTCTGTTGAGCTGTCTGCCTTGTGTGGTGGGCTCTGATAACTGGCCGGTGGGGTGATCTGTCGTTTCGTCAGAGCTTTGCATTATAAATTGCTCCTCACTTTTACCTGATTAAATTCTGGCCCCTTTGCAGAGGGAGATTGGAGCGCAGTCTTGGAGGCTTGTTCTGACCCGGGAAGGCTCTTGGGTCTCTCCCTGGTTCCGTCTGAGAAGCCAGCTGTTCTCCTAGAGCTGCCAGCCTCCTCCTCACGGCTTGCCACCCTCATCTCCCTTATGCTTGAACTTCCCCGCTGTCTCTTCCAAGTCAAGTCAGTTCCTTTAGGGAGATCAGTAACGCCTGATCAGTTGCAGACTTCCGTGCCTGGGGTGGAGCTTCTGCTCCGAGTCGGGGGTGGGAGCTGGTTGGGGGAAGGGAGCGCTCGACCAGCAGGCTTGGGGGTCAGGAGTCCAGGCCGAAGGGGACGAGAAATGTGAAATGCGGGGGCCCTGCCCTTCCTGGGGAGATGCTACGTCTTTCCCTGGGAGCCCCTATTTTTGGCCACACCTGACACTCTCACCGGCTCTGCACCGGGTGGAGGGTGGAAGGACGGGGTGAGCCGGGGCTCAGTTGTCCAGACTCTCACGGTTCTTATTAAATTTTGGCAGATTTTCATGGATATAAATGTTTCCATATCTGCTGTATGCCCTTAGGACAAAATCCAGAGACTTAAATATTGGCTTTTGAATTAATTTTCTCCTGTTGTGGTTGTCTTGTTTCACCAGGTCTGTGGAGCTCCTGGTATATCTGTGACCTTGGCATATCAGTGGTTAGGACACGGGTGTCTGTTCTTGGCCATCATCTCCAGTGTAGGACCGTGCATCCCAAACACCAGAATAACACTTGTGAATCAGTGTTAAGCTGTTGCCCGTACAAAATCTCCCTTTTCTTCTAGAAGTTACAGGAAGTCTCTTGCCTTTTTTGGGTGGCTACTATACCTCACCCTGAGTAGACTCTAAAGCCAGTTGTACACCCATCTTTTGGGTTATTTCCATCACATCAAAAATGTGTAAGTAGGCGTGAATTGAGAAATATATCAGTGAGGAGAAAAGCTGATTTTCCTAATCTCCCTGCGGCCACTCGTCAGAGTGATCAGAAAATCTGAGGCTCTGCGCAAATGTATGAGCCCTGCACGGCCTTGCTAGGGTTCTCGTCATTTCCACGTGGGATGGTTTTCCTGTGATGCCGGGCACTGTCGTATTTTTTTCACTTCACGCATAACCACAATCCATGAGCCTAGTGTTTTTGACTCATCTGCCGCCTCATAGGTTAAGTCACATCTCCGAGTCATTTGGTGCCCAAGGCTGGCATATGGTTGCTGAAACTTAAAGCCTTTTCAGTAATTGTTGAAGCCTTCGCACAAAGAAGAGTTTTGTTCTGAAAGACATCCTTTTTTTTTTTTTTTGCTGATGGAGGGGGCGGCATGAGATTGCGTGCTGCCCTGAGCTGGACCCGCTAGCTGCCTGTTGGCCCCGACAAGAGCAAGCAGCGCACGGGGCAGAGGTCACGGACTGCAGAGCCAAGCAAAGCTGTGCACGGCCTGATCTGTTCCGTGCACGAGGCCTGTGTCTCCTCTTCCCACCATCCGCTCCCTGTTACTCAAAGGCCTGCGTTCAGCGGTTATTTTCCTGGGGAGGCTACCTGAGTGCTAAGCTTCTGCCTGTTTTGTTTCTGTTTGAAATGCTTTCCTAAAGGGGTGAAATTGATTAGGAGAAACATTTTATTTTATTTTGTTTTTATTTTTTTAATTTTTAAAAATTTATTTGCTTATCCTTTCATTTTCAGCTGCATTGGGTCTTCATTGCTGTGTTCAGGCTTTCTCTAGTTGTGGCGAGCGGGGGCTACTCTTCACTGTGGTGCGTGGGCTTCTCATTGCGGTGGCTCCTCTTTTTGCGGAGCACGGGCTCTAGGTGTGCAGGCTTCAGTAGTTGCAGCACATGGGCTCAGTAGTTGTGGCACGCGGGCTCAGTAGTTGTGGCTCATGGGCTCTAGAGTGCATGCTCCGTAGTTGTGGTGCACGGGCTTAGTTGCTCCGTGGCATGTGGGATCTTCCCGGACCAGGGCTTGAACCCGTGTCCCCTGCATTGGCAGGCGGATTCTTAACCACTGCGCCACCAGGGAAGCCCGAGAAACATATTATAACCACCCAGCTAGGTTACATAAATCTTAAGTATTTTAGATAGAAAGGAATTAATTCAAGAAAAAAAAATTTTTTTAATTTATTTTAAGAAAGGCTGAGGTGCTTCCAGCAATTTTATGTCACCACTGAGACTAGTGAAGTGTTGCCAGCCATCGTGTATGATTTAATGCCCTGCGTTTCTGCCGGCTCCCAGGCCTTACCGGTTATTTTAGGTGCAGAGATAAAGTTAGCAAGCTACAGAACATCTTGTTTTAGAAAACATTTGCATATAGATATAGAGTTACATTAAGAGGGGTTAAATTTCTTCTAAAAAGATGTAATTTTTTGCAGAAATATTCATCTAACATCCACAATTTGAGACATACAAAATAAAATTTGTAAGAAAAAAAAGATGTAATTTTTCTGATTTAAAAACTGTGGGAAAATGCAGTAAAACAAAGGTAAGATAAAATGAAATCTCGCCCCGTGAGCTAAACACTAGTGGTGAGCCAGATTGGAAATCCAGTTATTTTCCCAGAAAATTATTTTTTCAAATCATCATTCAGGCGTCCAGGTAAAGTGTAGGAGCGCTAAGATAAGACACACACCAGACAAGTCGACAGGTGGTGGAGAGAATATGAAATGAGGACAACCGGGCTGATTGCGTCATTCCGGTGATCTGGGGATCTTGGTCCAAAGCTCCACCCCCCCAGATGTCAGTTCACATCCCTAAAGCAAAGGGGTTTAGAAAATGGGGCCCCCGATAAGGAATGGACGCAGCTGATAGGAAACTGTCGGGCATCAGGGCTTCTCAGCCGTGCACGTTCTAAGTGTTTGTATTTGTCTTTTCATCCGAGCACACACATCTCTCGGTGGTGGTGGACGGATGGCTCTTCTTGGGCTGGTCTTACCCGCCCCCTCCCCCCGTCTACCTTTTCTCCCCCAGGCTGCTCTGCTCCTGCCTGCCATAAACATGGGAATTACACATCAGATTTTATGTGAACAGAGGACTTCGTGGCAGATTAAATGTTTTAAAACCGTAGACCTAGAGGTTAAGGTGTTTTTTCTTTAGGTTAAAAGGAGTGGGTGTTTTTTCTGCTGTTAATTCTTTCAGTTTGGAACAGGAGGGTGATGTGAATGTGAATTTTGAAGGAGCAGAGGGGAGGGGAGGGCAGGACAGGCAGAGAATATAGTTTCCCATCCCACGTCTGTCTTCTGGGTTTATTCTTTTCGCTCCTATCCTCCAAAAACAAAATACGCTTTATCCAGCCCCCTCCACTGACACTATTTAATTTGAATAAAGTCTTTTTATTAGTTTAATTTTTTTCCCAGTCATAATTGCCTTCACACATTTGGAGGGTTTAAGTTTTAGAAGCACATTAGTGGTGATCTCCTTCCCCTCGTGGGCCCCTCAGAGCTTGCCTGCCTTCCGTTTGGCTGGGTTGCTGACCCTAGGTAACCAAAGAGTAGAACTGAATCATTTAGGGCCTTGGTCTGCACACGGTGTCTGCTGCTTATTAATTTGTTCTTATAAACAGTCTGGAAGATACTAGTTTTTCATGAGGTGTTTTTTTTTTTTTCTGTTTTACTCATTATTTCCCCATTTTATTTTAAATTTTTTTTTAGTTTTATTTTTTAACATCTTTATTGGGGTATAATTGCTTTACAGTGGTGTGTTAGTTTCTGCTGTATAACAAAGTGAATCAGCTATACACATACACATATCCCCACATCTCCTCCCTCTTGCGTCTCCCTCCCACCCCTTCATGAGGTGTTTTGAGTCCAGTTTCAGTATCACATCCTTTTTTTTTGGTAGTTCACCAAATAGATGCATGTTGCTGATCATTTTTTTAAAAAGTGATTCTAAAATTATTAGAACCACGTAAGTGATGCTCAATATCCCATCCACTGTAAAACAAGGACCTTTTAATAACGTCAGATTTTGAAACTCGTAACTACTCTTTTCCTGTGTTATTTAGTGGCGGCAGTTTAGATTTTCAGGCTGCTTAGAAGTTTCAGAAGGTTCGGCTCCCTCCTCTGGAGTGAGAAGAGACGCGCTTTGAAACCTTCCCAGTCCCCCTTCCCGCCCCCTCCTGTGTTCCGTGGGGACCGCACCGGGACCCCTCGCTCGCACGGGTGGTCACCACACCCTCCCCTGCTGTCCGCACGCAGGTCACCGGAGGCGCGGGCTTCGTGGGTTCCCACCTCACGGACAAGCTCATGATGGACGGGCACGAGGTGACCGTGGTGGACAACTTCTTCACGGGCAGGAAGAGGAACGTGGAGCACTGGATCGGCCACGAGAACTTCGAGCTCATCAACCACGACGTGGTGGAGCCCCTGTACATCGAAGGTGAGCGAGGGCCGCCCCGTGCCGGTTGGTGCCAGGCGGGCGGGCAGGCTTGACGGGGTGGCAGCCCCGGGGCGCCGGCTGACTCGGCTGAGTCCCTGTCTTGTTTTGGAAATGGTCTCACCGCGTCCCAGGCACCACCCTGGCCCCTGCGATGGAGAACAGCCGGGACGGGGGAGTCTGGATTCGCTGTCACGTGGCAGCCCTGCGTTCGAGCCTCGTGGGCTGTTGAGGGGGCTCGATCAGGGCACCCCGGTCCTGGTGGCCTCACAGTCTGATGCCTGCCAGCTGGGGGGAGTCACTTCTGTCCTGCAGGGAGCTGGCTGATGGAGGATGCTGGGCTCATAACGAGACGCCCCGTGTCAGAGTTCAGAGCCCTCCGGTAACTCTGCCACCCTAAAGGAGTTAGGTTTGGGGGACGGTGGTGGGTTGGATGGTGGTCCCCAAAAGACGTGCACCTCACGTGCGTCCTCCCTTGCTCTGGCTGCAGCCCTGAGGGTGGGAGGCTGTGCCCACCTGTACTTGGTGCGCGCAACCTGGAGCCAGGGGGCTGCCCGGCTGTGGGGCTGGTGAGGCCGCACCCACTGCAGGGGCAGCTGGCTCTGCTTTTCCCATGGTCCCCCCGTCATGGGCCTCCTCCCCGTCCATAAGGGGAACCTTGAAGAGCTCGTGTGATCACTGAGCAGGGCTCTTGTGCAGGTACGGCGCGGTTTATGTAAATGTTCCCTTATTTAAAGGTCTCCGTGCTTCATTGTAAACATCTTCGAATTTTACATCCTTGGTAAAGAGTCCAAACGGGAATTGTGCTCAGCACTAAGGAGTCTCCTTCGTTGTTTGGTGGCGTCTTTTTCACTAATACATTAGTAGCCTTGAGCGTTACCTTAAAAAACTACTAACAAAAATAGTCTGTTAATTTGGTAGAAAACCCATGGTTTGGTGTACATTTTTTTGGTTACTAAAAAGGTTAGACTTTCTAATGTGTTCATTCCCAGAGGAAATCCAAATAGTTCTTCATCATAAGGATGTAACTCCTTTGGTGCCTGTTTAGTAAACCGCCGCCCCCTTCTGGCTTTTGCCTTTTAGGTAGACAACCAAATTGAGTAACAGTGGTAACTCAGTTGTCTGCTTTGAGCTCTGACACCACAGCTGTTCTAGGCCATTTCTGCCGCTTCTGGCGCTGGACTCCACGTAGAGGGCACACACACACACACACACACACACACACACGCTCTCACACTCACACGCACACACACACTCACACACACACTCTGCATGGACTCTCCCTGCCCCTCACTCTCCCGCCCCCTGTAGCACACGGGCTTCTTCCAAGTGCCACGTCGCTCCCACCCATCCCGGCCGCCTCCTCACTCTGTCCCACGACGCCCACCGGACTCTGAGCTCCTCGCGTGGAAGGGCCATGGTTCGGGGACAGTTGTGCTTTTCAAAGGTGGTGATCCCTCCTACCCACTGAGGGCCCAGTCACAGCAGGAATTTAACCAGCTGAACTTATTAGCTCCATGGCATGAATTATTCACTCCCCGCCCCCCTGCTTTGTGTGGTGAGAGTGTGTAACAAAGTACAAACACTCGGTGTTTACTCTCTGTGGGTACCTTTTTCCTAATAGAAGCAGCCTTAGTTGATCTGATATTTACAGCATAGCAGGAATGTCCTCCTGCTTTGGCAGGTGTTTTGCGGGATCGTGTTGGTCTGTTTGTTTCCCGGGCTGACAGGTGTGGGTTTTAACGCGGCAGCAGTGGCGTTGCCTGACCTGGCAGCGTCCCAGCAGAGCTTCACTAAGTTCTCCTCAGCACACGCTTCCTCCTCTTGTTATTTTCAAAGTGTAACCATCGTGGTTTATTCTCTTTCCGTATGTCCAGTGGGATAGTAACTGTTGTCTGGGCTCAGGGTGGGGTGGTCGATGTGGAAGGTTAGCTGTGAGCGCGGTACCTCACGTCGGGGCCGAGGTGGCACCGTGACCCCGGGGGCCCCCTCGTGTACTTAACTATGAAACGATCAGACAGGAAGCACTGTTGTCACGCGGCTTACGACAGAGGCCTCTGCGTTGTCTGGGTTAGATGTTTGGGGGAGAAAATCGTTGCTTCGGAAGGAATCATAAGTAATCATTGAGATAACTTAATCGGATTTCCTGTTGCTTTAAAAGAGCTCTGGATTTTACCCACCACAGCGTTTAAGTTCCAGATGTTGCCTCCACCCTGCGAACTGGCTCTGGAAGGGATAAAGTTAACTCTTCTTCCCACCCACCCATTCAGGACGCCGGGAGGTTTCTGAGAAGCCGGGGTCGGGTAGAGGGTGTGTGTGGTCTGGGGGGTGGACGCCAGGCCGTTGGGACGGTGGTGATCGCCGAGCTGCGGCCCAGGGCGGCTCCGTGGACGCGGGCGGGCGTCTGTCTGGGGAGGGGGCCCCGGGGGAGCACAGGACAGCGGGCAGTGACCGGGCTCTAAGGGCTGATGGGACACTGCAGAAGGGAGCAGGGAGTACCACGTAGGGGGGAGGAGCCATCTTCGTCTTCGTCTTCGCGGGCGGCTGGATGGACTTCAGGTTTCTGGTCTGACCTGTCAGGACCCCGGAACAGTCCCTCCCGTCCTCACAACAGGGAAGATGAGCAAGCTGATGGCCCGTGGCCCTTCTCGGCTCCAGCAGGGGACAGGGTCACAGGGCAGACTGCCACCTGGGAGCTGGAGATGGCGGTGGACACAGAACCCTGACTGGGGCGGAAGCGGCTGCGGGCGAGTGGGAGCCGCCCGCGGGCAGGGACAGCGTGGACAGGCCGTGAGTCCGGACCCCGGTTCTGGGGGTCGGGGGCTGTGTGGTGAGCTTCACCTCCAGGAGCCCCACGAGGTTCTCAGTGACGATCAGCCTTCCAGCTGGGGGAGGGGAAACGAGCCTTCCTGAAATCCGCCCAGAGCGCCCTGTTTTCCCCCAAAGGCCTCGCAGGGGGACTTCCCCCAGGGCCTGACCGACGAAGAGGAGACGCGGGCCTGGGACCGGGGGGCTCCCGGTACTCAGTGGAGACCCCGAGGGTGACAAGAAGCAGAGGAGGCACAGGCCCAGGCCCAGGTAAGGAGGGGTCTCTAGGGGAACCCGGGGACAGCCGGGGACATCAAGCAGGGGCACGGGGTGGAGGTACAGCCTCTGACCCCGAGGGCTGCAGGGCAGCAAGCGCAGCCTGCGTCCAGCCAGCGGGCTCGAACCTCGTGCCGGAGGCCCGTTATCTCCCACCCCTGGTGCAGCGTGTGTGCCTTTCAGCGAAGAACTGCAGGCGTGTTCCAGGGCATGAGCACAGTCTGAAGAGGCGGAGCAAACATCAGACCCGGACAGACGTGGCAGAGACTTGGAGTTACCACGAGGGCTGTTGCAGTAACTGTGGTCAACATGCAAAGGATGCTGGTGGGAAAAGCAGACTCTGCAGGGATAGGTGGGTCATGGAAGCTGAGAGGTGGAAACTCTCAGAATCAAAGGGAAATGCCCGAAATAGAAAGCATTGTGCCAGAAATGAAGAGGGCCTTTGATGGGCTCGTCTCAGCCCAGGAGAGGGGCCAGGAGCTTGAAGGTGTGTCAGTGAAAACTTCCCGAAGTCAAGAACAGAGAGAAAAAAGAATAAAAATCCAGAGCGGACTATCCAAGAGCTGTGGGCACATTACAGGAGGTGTAACGTGCACACAGGGAGATTCCCAGAGGAGAAGAAAGGAAGAAACGGGAGAAACGTGTGACGTAAGGACGGCTGAGAATCTTCCAAAGTTAGTGACACGGACTACGCCGGAGGCTGAGGGAGCTTGGAGAACACCAGGCAGGATACACCCCCAAAATCTACGCATTGAACTTGTAGAAAATGACTGATGAACAGAAAACCTTGAAAGAAGCTGCGACGGGTGCGGGTCACAGCTCACCCATAGAAGAACAAGGATGAGGGTCACGCAGACTTCTCTTCAGGAAGCATGCAGAGTGGAGGGAGGTATTTACATAATTGAAAGAAAACCCCACCAACCTGGAATTCACCATCCTGTGAGTTTATCCTTCGCGTGTGAAGGAGGAATAAAGACTTTGAGGGATCTGTCCCCTGTAGACCTGCTTTGCAGGAAGTGTTTCAAGAAGTCCTTTAGAGAAGGAAAATGATGCAGATCTGAAACTCGGATCTGCATAAAGAAAGAAGGAATTTCAGAGGAGGAATGTGATGGTAAAATTAAAACTTCCATTTTTCTTTTTCTTAATCTAACAGGTAACAGTTTGTTCAAAATAATAATAGTTCTCGGGTGATTACTGCTCATGATAAATGAAAGAATGACAGCAGTGTCACCAGAGACGGAGGAGGAGTTGGGGATACTCTGTTTATATGAGGCACCTGATTGCTTGTAGGTCAGTCGCATATGGTAAACTATAGGACAACCACTAAAGGGATTTTTTAAAAGGTATAATTGATATGCCAAAAGATGAGAGAAAACGGGATCATAGGCAATGCTCAGATAAAACGAGAGAAGGCAGAAGAGGAGTGGAAGACAAGAACAAGGAAATGAGTAGAAAATAGCTAGAAATATAGTAGATATTAATCCAGGTCTATTGATAATCACTTTAAATATGAATGCTCTAAATATGCCAGTTGAAAAACAGATCGTCATAGAGGTTAAAAAACAACAAGACCCAACTCTCTATTTTCTGCAGGAAACCCACACTGTATATAAAGATACAGATAGATTAAAGGGATGGAGGGAGGTGAAGCATGCTGACACGAATCAGAAGAAAGCTGGGGTCGCTGTCTTCACTTCAGACCAACTGGACCGCAGAGCAAGGCGAGTTACCACGGTAAAGCCAGCGCATCCTGACGTAGGGTCAGTTCTCCAGGAGGACGTCACAGACCTCCCTGTATGTGTACTTCACAGAGCTCGGAACTGATGGAATGAACGGAGGAGGGGATGAACCACCGTCATAGCTGGGGACTTGGACACGCCCGTCAGAAAGGACGGGTCCAGCAGGCAGAAGATCAGTGAGGACATGGCTTCTCGCAACACCGTTGATCAACAGCTTGTGATGGACGTGTACAGACTAGTTCATCCAACAACAGAGAACACATTCTTCTCGAGCTACATGGAGCGTCTACCAAGATTGACCACATTCTGGCCCAGAAAGTACACCTTGACAACCTTTTAAGTTTGTTACTAGAGTAGAAAACAATTGAATAGAAATTATATAAATGTACTTTCAGATCACAATGGAATTAAACTAGAAATCAGTAACAGAAAGATAGACGGAAAACCACAAAGTATTTGGATTTTAAACAACATACTTCTAAATAACACGAGTCAAAGAAGAAATCTCAAGAGAAATTTAAATATATTGTGAACTAAATGAAAGAACTGGGTTTCGTGTTTATGTATTTGATAAAGAATAACATGGAAGAGAATCTTAATTTTTTTCTCTTCAAAAGACGATTGTTTCCTGATGATAAAAGTTATACATGCATGCTACAGAAAATTTGGAAAAGGATAAAAAAGAAGAGAATTTTAGAGGAGGAATACCCAGAAATACTCTGTTCTTGTAAACATCCAATCATTTCTTTAAATGTGATCTTTTTTAGATTAAACATACGCTTAATAGGCAGTATAATTATATGGTTCAATTATTTT
The DNA here is from genome assembly GCF_949987535.1 of Balaenoptera acutorostrata. Lineage (NCBI taxonomy): Eukaryota > Metazoa > Chordata > Mammalia > Artiodactyla > Balaenopteridae > Balaenoptera > Balaenoptera acutorostrata. The sequence continues at coordinate 2,367,314 of NC_080075.1, forward strand.
TAAAAAAATTAAAAAGATATTCCATAAAGAGTCTTTCTCTTGCCTCCGTCTCCAGTCTTCCCAGGTCCCAACTCACCTTCAGGAAACTGCTCTTAGCATTTCTTTGTTCATCTGCAGTTTATGTGACCCAGTTAACACGTCTAGGTATTCATAATTCTCCCCTGTGGGTAGAGAAAGTAGCAATTTCTATATTGCTCTGAATCTTGTTGATTTTCTGCTTTTTGTATCCCGGTGATCTTTCTGCATCAGAATTCACAGGGGGCCAGTGTGCTGGGGCCACCCCACCCCGGGCCCATCCTCCCCCCAACATAAAAATAACATGCCCAGACCTGCCAGGATGCTGCTTTGAACCTATTTAAGGAAATTATGTGGAAAAGGAGAACACGCCTTTGCTTTTCTGTTTAGTCTCTCATTAATTTGAGCTCTTCCAGACTCATTTCTCAAGGTTCCTCTTTTCCCAGCTGTGGTCCCTGCACTCAGCCTTGTAAATGGGACAGGGCCTGCGGAGGGTCGCTTGGCGGCCGACGGCCAGCACGAATGGCCGTGCCGTTCTTCCTCCCCCAGCTGGGATGCTTGAACGCCGCGCTCATGTTTGGTGCAGTTTGTGCCTTGCAGTTGGCAGGCTTTGAGGGCTTTTTTCGTGGGCTGTGAGGGCTCACCCTCCTGCTCTGTTGGTAACGTTTCTTCGTATTTTCCGAGCACCTCTCGTGGCTGATCATTTACGCTTGTTCTGAAGTTGCCCCGCTCTCCTCCTCGTAATTCCTTCCAGAAGACTCTGTCAGGGACTGGCGCTGTGTCCTCCTGGGACGGGCGCTGGAGCTGCTGTCCTTACTGTTGCAGGCAGGACAGCCTCGTAGGAAAGAGGCGCTGCTTAAATCAATGCAAGGAATGGTCTTACGGGGCGTGTCTTAGTCCTTCCCGCTGCGGTGGGTGGGGACAGCCGCTGGGCTAAGCTGTCAGATGATGGAAAACCCGACAAACCAGATGGAACGGCCTTCAGATGAAATAAGTCCCCATTGTGCAGCCCATCTCGACACTGGCCGACCCGACTGAGCACTGCTCCCACGTCAGCCCCACCGTGCAGGGGATGTTTCCAGTTGCAGGTTTCCTGGGTCTGCCCGGGAATCTACATTTGCACGTGCTCTAGGCTGCCGTCCTGCAGAGAGCGGGGCCGTGTGCGGATAAACCGTGAGGAAGGACGTGTGTGGAGCCCTCGCTGAGGCAGGAGGAGGGATTGGGCACCCGAGGTCCAGGCCGCCAGCGGTGACATGTGAGGTCCTGACCGCACGCACACCCTGACGCCTGGATCGCGCCGGCGTGGGTGAGGATGAGGGTGCACGCGCGGAGGCTCGCGTTTGAACTTCGCTAAGTGGCCCTTTTTCCTCTCTCTTTGATGCCGTTTCCTTTTTTTTTTTTCACTGTATATGTTGTCACCTCAAGTGTGAAACCAGTGGTGAATGATTTGTGCCAGGAGGTCGCAGCCCGTACGCCTCGACTGACGCCGTCTGCAGCCCTGCTGGGGGCCTGTGGACCGGGCGGGATGCCGAGCAGGCCCCACGCCGTGGCCCTCGCTCTGCGGCCCATCTGGAGCCCAGCGCAGCCCCACTCGCTCGCTCGCGCAGCGGTGGGGAGTGATGACCTGTCCCTGGGCTGCTGGGGCCCCCTGCAGCCCCCGGGCCTCTTAGCAGGCGGGCGGGAGCTGATCCAGCCTCTTACCTACGGAGCTGCCAGTGAGCTGAGGTTGCCGGGGTTCTGTGAGAACTGTCTTGTTAATTTACAATTTGCATAGAACTTCTGTTCGTTTTTTTTTTTTTTACTTTTATCTGTGTGTCAACTCCGAAGAACTTCTGGGGGTCAGAAAGCAGTCACAGGATTTTCCTCTTAATTAGATCGACCCCTTCAATGAATTCCCATATCGACAGACTGTAAACCATTTTAAAAGGTTTTGTGTTTTTTTAGTTTCTTGAAAAAGGATTATTCTTTGAACAGCATGGGTTCCATTTTTAAATCAACCCAGTAGTTTTAAAACGTGGTTTTACAAAATACATAAATATACACATGTAAGTAAAGGTCCAGACTCTCCCCGCCTGGAGTGTCTGCGGCAGGATGCCAGGGGTGTGGGCCCCTTTTATTCAGAAGTTTCCCTGGGGGGCTCTGATTGCAGAGCGAGGACTGAGGAGAATCCTCTGCAGGCTGGCAGGGTGGGGGGTAGAAAGGGAGGGGAACAAATGCACAAACCGCAACTACTCATTTCCACCTCCGCTTTGGTAAAGGCACTGATCCTCTTCTTTGCATTTGCTTTCACTGCTCCTAAGCCTCTTTTTCTGTTTTTACCATCGTCACCATGTTTAAGTGCACTAACCAGCAGTGTGAAGTATGTTGTTGTGAACTAGAGCTCCAGAACCTTTTCATCTTGCAAAACTGAAACCCTGTACCCACCAAACAGTAAGGCCCTCCCCCAGCCCCCGGCAAATTGTTGGTGCTTGCTGTCTCTCTGAATCTCACTGCTCTAGGGACCTCACGTGCATGATAGAATCACAGAGCATTTGTCTTTTTGTGACTGGCTTATTTCACTTGGAGTAATGTCCTTAAGGTTCATTTGTCCTGTAACACGTGTCAGAATTTTCTTCCACTTTAAGACTGAATAACATTCCACTGTTTGGATTTACCTCATTTTGTTTATTGGTCCATCTGCCTGTGGACACTTGGGCGGCTTCCATGTCTTGGCTATTGTGAATGATGCTGTCGTGAACATAGGTGTGCAAGTATCTCTTTGAGACTCTGCTTTTTAATTCCTGTGGCTATGTACCCAGAAGCGGAATGTCTTATCATATGTTAATTCTATTTTTAATATTTTGAGGAAATGTCATACTGTCTTCCACAGTGGCTGCAGCATTTACATTCCCACCGGCAGCGCACAAGGCTTCCAATTTCTCCACATCCTTGACAACAACGTTTGTTACTTTCTGTTCCTGTTTTGTTTTTTTGAAGTAGTCATCTGATGGGTGTGAGGTAATACCCATTGTGGTTTTGATTTGCATGTTTCTGATAAGGACATTGAGCATTTTTTCATATGCTTGTTGGCCATTTGTATATCATCTTTGGAGAACTGTATGTTCAGTGCTTTGCCATTTTTTAATTTGGTTATTTTTTTTTTGTTCATTTGTAGGAGTTCTTTATATATTCTGGATATTAGCTTATCACATATGTGACTTGCAAGTATTTTCTCCCATTCTGTAGGTTGCCTTTTTGCTTTGTTGATCGTGTCCTTTGATCTTGGCAGAAAAGTTAAGTTTGATGTAGTCTCATTTGTCTGTTTTTGCGTTTGTTGCCTTTGCTTTTGGTGACACATCCAAGAAATCTTTGCCAAATTCAGTGTCATGCAGCTTTCCCACTATGTTTTCTTCTAGGAGTTTTATTACTTTAGGTCTTATACTTAGGTTCTTAATCCATTTTGAGTTGATTTTTGTGTGAGGTGTAAGATAAGGGTCCAGTCTCATTCTTTTGCATGTGGATATCTAGTTTTCCCAACACCATTTGCTAAAGAGACTGTCATTTCTCCATTGGTTCAGCACCCTTGTCAGAGATTGTGTGATCATACACAGAAGGGTTTGTTTGTGGGCTGTCTATTCTGTTCCATTGGTCTTTATGTCTTGATGCCAGTAACACACTGTTTTGTTACTGTAGCTTTGTAATATGTTTTGAAATCAGGAAATAGGAGTCCTCCAACTTTTTTTTTTTTTAATTGTTTTGATTATTTGGACTCTTGAGATTCCATATGAATTTTAGGATGAATTTTTTTCTGTTTCTGCAAAAAAAATGCTGTTGAGATTTTGTTGGAGGTGATGTTGCAGAGTATTGGTTTTAAAATAAGAAGACTTTAAAAAATAAAAATCCCATGAGGAGTTTGCTGGAAAGCTCTTATTTAGCAAAGCAAGAAGCCACGTCAGTAAACACCCAGAAGACAGGACCTGCAGCCTTGCACATGTAGTTCTTGCCTCCCTTGGTGTATGGTCCTGGTATAGGAAAAACTGTAGTTACCAGGTTATACCATGAGTCTGTCTTCACCTAGAACCCCTTCCCAAAGACGCCGTGTGCACAGAACCATCTGGGTCCTGGTGGCTCACGTGTCCTCCGTCCCCCAGACGCCCTAGGGCTTGAAAGACCGTGATCACTGGGGTGGGTTGAGTGGGACCAAGCCCCCTGCCTAGAATACCAGGCTCTCCTGGTCTGAGGATGAGAAAGCGTCATCCGCTGCTCACCCTGGGGTGGATGTGTCGGGAAACAGCCCCGGGTCCCAGACGGCACTGCAGTGGTGCCCACGCCACCCCGGGGGTGACAGAAGACTTTCGGGGGGACAAGGGGTGTGTGATGTGGGCAGGTTGGGCACTGTTTGGACGGGGGCTGCTCTCTGAGAACGTCATACTGCAGAATTCATCATGGGGACCTTTTTTTTCAAGTTTGCCTGTTCCACCCATCGTCTCTGAACCCTGGCCTCTGCGGTGCCCTGACCTCAAAGGGCAGCAGTGGTCCTGGCTGGGAAGGGGGGGGGCAAGGGGACAAGGGGTGCGGGGCAGGGTCCCTGCAGGCGCTCATGTCGGGGCCGAGCCGTGTGGGAGGGAGGCTCCCACTGGCAGTGGTGTCTCGGACCCCGTCCCCCGGCTGGCCTCGGCGGGGGTGGTTTCCCTTGACTGTAGTGCAGTGGGTGGCATCACAGACCATGTGTCTGCAGGGATGGCTCCCCCAGGGGACACGGCCCTGCCGGCCTCTGCTGTGGGCAGGGGTCGCCTGACCCTGGGGAGTGAGGGTCGCAGGTGGTGACATTCCTCAGGTCGTGCGGAATCCAGACATTTCCCCGTTCGTGGCCTTAAAAACCACCCTCTGACTGTCACCTCTGGGTCTGTTGTTTATACGCAGGATAAATAAAAACAGAGCAAAAGGCTCTCTTCTCCCACACATTTGTGCCCCTTGTGTCAGCTTTGTTTTATAAGTTTAAAATGTTGTTTATTTTAATATTCATGCTTAACTCTGTCTGAAGAATCAGTCTGCCTTCCGATTTGAATGCTTTATTTGGGACAGATCTTCTCAGAAAGCAGTCAGCTTGGTAATCAGACCGTTTCTGATTAGAGGAGAACAGGCCACGTCAGGGGCCAGCACGTTTTTGTTCCAGATTAATGAGACTTTCTATTTTTGTTTAAAGTTCTTCCCATCGCAAATGTAAACTAGTTTGTAGGAAGAAGGAAACGTGACAACTAGAATTTCAGCGGAAGACACACGAACACCCGTATGATATGGTCTGATTCTTAGGGGTTCAGGTGTTCAGTGTTTTCCGTGGACATAACAGACGTGGTTTTGCCCCCCACAGTGGACCAGATCTACCACCTGGCCTCTCCAGCCTCGCCCCCCAACTACATGTACAACCCCATCAAGACGCTGAAGACCAACACCATCGGCACCCTCAACATGCTGGGTGAGTCAGCCTCCCTTATTCTGCGGCTGCTGTCGGGCTGTCTTGGTCCGGCGTCGGTCACTGACTGCTCTGTTTCAGTTTGATCTTGGTCTTCGGCCGGCGCCCCACACCCCCCGTCTCCGTCCGTGCTCTTGGTGTCACTTGATTTGCCATCAGAACTTGTCATGGGGGTCGGTAGTGACATCCCCTGGCCCCCGAGCGGCCGCCCTCCCCTCCTGCGCTTTCCGGGACTCGTGGCGTGTGTGCCTCGGCGGCTCTGATCCGAGATGGGGTGGGTGGACTGAGCCCACGCGGTTTGGGTGGTGGCCCTCGTGGGGTGGTGGAAGCTGAGCTCTTGGCCCTGGACTGACCGCAGGACTCGCCCTGGAAGCGGGAGGTGAGAGCGAGAGCACCGTCCCAGGTGGCCGCACGTGAGTCCAAGGACAGCTGGCCTGAGCCCCGGAGTCTGGGCCGTGTGCACGTGGATGGTTGAAATCAGGCGCTTCAGTTCCCACAGGTTTAGAAAACCAGGGCTTTTGGTTAGGTGCAAAGTGGAAGAGAGGAACCACTTCGTTAAATGTCAAGTAAAAAGTGGATTTAATTATGGAACATTTAAGACAGGTTCCGTAAATGGGTTTGGGAAATAACGCTGCATTTTAGTTTGAGCGAAGCTGGGAGACAGGCGTGAAGGGCGGTGGGGCTGGGCGCTCCACCTCTTACACGAAGCCCTCGGGGGAGCAGGCTGTGCAGGAAGTGAAGGGTGATTCCTCTGACCCAGAGAGGGCGTCGGCCTGCGGACGGAACAGAGCCCGACCCTGCTCACAGGCGCGCCTGGTGGAGATGCCCCGTTCTTGGCACTGCAAGCGCCTGCCCCCTCTCTCCAGCCGCCCAGCCCCTCCTCCACACAGAGCCAGAGGCAGTGCGGGAACAGCCTCATGTGCACGGAGTTGTTCAGAAAGACGACTTGCCTCCCCCCGGTCCCGTCCACTGGGGGCGCTCAGATGAGGATTACACTCGGGCTTGGCGACCATGGGGGACGGACAGGTTCCCAGAGCAGGCGCCCTGAAGTGCCCTTAGAGCTCCGGGGGGGAGGCTCGGGCTGGGGCTGGAACCACGAGTGAAGGCGGCCTGGAGGACTGAAGCGGGTGTGGGGAAGGGTCTTCCAGGGGCGACACGGACACAGGCTGCAGGGGGACAGTGGCCAGGCTGGAAGGAGCCCCAGTGGGACTTGGTTTTCTGAGCGGGGTGCGGTGTCACTAGCTCTTCCGCACTCGGGGCGGGTGCTCTGAGCCTGGGGGGCCCTCCCTCTGCGGCGTCACCCCCTGCCGGCGCTGAGCATGGCTGCGTCTTGGTGAAACCTCGTCCAGTTTCAGTGCAAACACCGGCCTCGCCCCAGGAGGGGGCCGCGTGGTGAGGGGTGTTCTGTGACTGTATCCCTGTCAGTATCCTGGCTGTGATGATGTGCTGGTCTTGCACATTGTTACCGTTGGGGAAGCCGGGCGAAGGGCATCTCTCTGGATTACTTGTAACAACTGCATTTGAACCTACGCTTTTCTACATTGGAAGTTTAATTTAAAAAAAAAAAAAGACCTCAGGATCCTTCGTGACTCCCACCGTCCCTGTGCAGCAGTGGGTCTGGCGGCGTCCACCTGGCCGGCGTCTGTGGGGTGGGAACACGGGAGGTGGGCCTGCAGTGCCGTGAGCCTGTAGATTCCACTTCAGCTGCTGCCCTTTTGCCGTTGTCTTCCTCGAGCTCGTCGTGGCGTCTGCACCTTCACCAGCGCTGGTCTCTGTTCTTGCTGTGCATCCTCAGGGCTCCGCCAGATGCTCCTACACACTCACGCTGGGACCCTTCTGTCTCGCCCCCCACATCCCCGGGATGCCCGCAGCTGGCGTGCGCCCTGAGCCTCTCCCTCCGGTGCACCTGACGGCCCGAGTTGGCCCTCGGCCCTGAGCAGCGCCCGGCGAGTGGCACGGCCGGCCCTTCATCCCGTGGCGTCTGTGCACAGAGGCTCCGTGGGGGAGTCGTTTGGGAAGCAGGGGGTTGAGTGCAGGTGGTGGGTTTCCCTGGGGCAGGGCCTGCTGTGTTGGGACTGTGGGAGCATCTAGAGGACTTACCTGGGCACTGCAGGTGACGATGCTCTAGTCCGTTCTGCATGGAGTGGGGCGAACCCGGGAAGGGTTCAGAGCAGCACGAGGATGTGGCCAGTTGCTCTGGAGAAGATGCTCTGGAAGCCGGACCTCAAAGGAGGGAGGGTGCGGGGTGGAGGTGCCCGGACAGGAGACGGGCTCGGGGGCAGTGGGAGACGCCTGGGGCGTGTGGGGAGCGGGGGCAGGCGGCTGACCATTGAGGGGGACATTGGGGGGGGGCGCTAAGGTTCGCGGGGCCTTGCCTTCTCCCTGCGGGGGTTGGGGGGAGTTACCTGATGAAATACCGGGTGGTACGTTCGGGCCAAGGAATCTTTATGAAACTACTCAAGTCATGACTTACGACAAACCCACAGACTCTGCATTTGGCCCTGCTTACAGTCACAAGTGTCCAGCTAAATACTGTGCTTCTGGAGGTTCATTCGTGCTTCCTTTCCTTACTATTTTAATTTTGGTTCCAAAGTAGATGCAATAAGAGTGGGTAACGGAAGATGCATGGATGATCAGATACAGTTAATACTAAAAAATTGCTTAAATTGGCTACGGAAATGAGCGTGTGCATGCGTGTTTTCCTTGTTCCCTGAAGGTGACGGTGTCCTGGTGTGTGTCTCTCTGCAGGGCTGGCGAAGCGAGTCGGAGCCCGTCTGCTCCTGGCCTCCACCTCGGAGGTGTACGGAGGTGAGTGGGTGTCGCTCCGGCCCCCTGGACGGTTGCATCCCATCTCAGGCGGAGAAGGGACCAGTGAGTCTGCACTCCATTTCCAGGAAGGCCCGGCTGGCTCTTGCTCTCCAGCAGGTGGCAGCTAGGGGCTCCCTCCTCCGGCTGGGGCGAGCCTTTCTCTCCTGCTGAACGACCACGCCCTGAGGACGGTGTCGTGTCACTTTGCCCGCGAGCACCCACCGCTTACCAATCCGCAAGAGTGTCTTTGCTCCAGAGGTGCCCCAGAAGTCAGATCCCTGGGGACTTTGCCGGTTTAGCTGGAGCATTTGCTCCAGTGAGAGCAGGGTCCCCCCAACCCCGCCGGGAGCTCAGGGGTCGGCTTTAGAGCCTGCTCGGTGGGGAGACGTGTGCTGGTTGCCTCACCTGTAGGAGGATGGGTTCTGGAAGAGTCTTAAGTAGGTGGAGCCAGAAAACCCAGGCGCCTGCTTTGCCCTCCACAGGCCTTGAGGAAGTGAGCGTCCGGAGAGGGCTGAGGGCCACCTGTCCTCTCATGGGGCTTCCTGCTCGGCCCCGCCAGCTGGGCGCAGGGTTCTGGAGAACTGCTTACTTGACGCAGCAGAAGCCAGATGCTAATGCGATGCAATTTTCTCCTTGCGTTACTGTCGCGGAAAGGAAGTGAGAAGGCAACATGGGAAGAGATGGCTTTTTAAAAGATAATAATAATAAGGGAACCAGATGGAAAAACCCATAGAGGCAGCAATTCTACTGACGCAGTTCTGCTCTTTGCCACCCCCGTGGGAAGGCAAAGCACCCACCGCCCCCGGCTCTGGGAGCGGGGCAGGCAGGGGGCCTTTCTTCCCCGTCCCCGTGCTCCCCGCTTCCAGCCTCTGCAGAGGCCCAGCGGGTCCCCGAGTGGCACCGGGTGGCCCATCGCGTCACGTGTCCCAGCAGCATCGGCGCCGACGCCGTCGGGGCTGCGCCCTTGTCACCGTCTCAGAGTGCTGACGGCACCCGTCCAGGCCCCTGATGTCTTCCCCCCCCCCCCCCCACTCAGCTTTGCATCTCTGACGGCAGCTCGCGGTCTTCAGGGCTTGTGAGTGACGTCGGGGTAACTCACGGAGGCCCCCCTGCCCCGGTCTGCAGGCACCCGCCTCCTGTGGGTTCCGTGCCTGGTCTGCCAGCCTCCCCGATGCTGAACAGGGGACACAGAGTCCAGACGAGGTGTCCCGACGAGGTGTCCCTCTGCACCCTCGCTTCTGTCGTAGCAAGGTGGTTTTGTGTGTCGTGAGCCTCGGGCTTGTCCGCCCGGACGGTACCAGTCGAGGGGCGGTGCCTGTGCCCACTCTTCTCTTTCTGGTCCTTTGCCACGTTCAGGGTCTCTCTCTGGGAGTCCAGCTTGCCCAGCCCTCGGCAGAAATCCCCGAAGAGGTCTCGCGTCATCAGCACATCCACGTGAAGTCCCGTCGCTGGTTTTCTTCTCTCAGGGCCTGTTTGCCTCTGAGCTGTTCTCCTCAGGGAACTTTAAGCACAGCAGCAACTGTAGAGGTCTGGGTCCCGTCCTGTCCCGGCTCACGTCCCATCATGCCCACGAGCTTCAGCTCCGACATAAGCAGAAAGGAATTGTGAACCTTATCCAGGTTTCTTGGCAAAGATTTATGCATTTTATAGCATAGTTGTGTAAAATTCCTGCTGTACCGGATAAATCAGGTATTAATCGATTCCAAAAATGCACTTGTGTTAAAAAGAATTTGTGACTAGGGACTTCCCTGGTGGCGCAGTGGTTAGGAATCCGCCTGCCAGTGCAGGGGACGTCGGTTCGAGCCCTGGTCCGGGAAGATCCCACATGCCATGGAGCAACTAAGCCCGTGCACCACAACTACTGAGCCTGCGCTCTAGAGCCCGTGAGCCACAACTGCTGAGCTCACATGCCACAACTACTGAAGCCCATGCGCCTAGAGTCCATGCTCTGCAACAAGAGAAGCCACCACAATGAGAAGCGCGTGCACCGCAACGAAGAGTAACCCCCGCTTGCCGCAACCAGAGAAAGCCCGTACGCAGCAAGGAAGACCCAACGCAGCCAAAAATAAAGAAAAAAAAAAGTCAAGATAATATTTTTAAAAATAATAATTTGTGACTAGGTTTCTTTAAATAGTCCACTCTGGTATATCTTAAAGTGTGATTTACACACCAAAAAAACAGGCGTTGGGAAGTACACAATGCGTGCTGGGGAAAGAGCTCTTTGCATTGCATGCTTGTGCTTAGAGGACCAGGGCCGACCAGGTCCTCAGGTGTGTCACTGAGGCTGTCAGGTAGTTCTGGTGACAGCACAGGTGAAAGCCATTGTGTTCCAGAGAGAGGCTCTTAAAATATTTTCAGTAAGTCCATGCTTTATAAAATTCTATATTTTATAAATGTGAAATTGGACCCTATGTCTTTTCACATAGATGTTTAATTTAGTCTGTATAGTAATCTAGAAGTTAAGAACAGTTTACGGGAGGGGGGAGACTTAAAATTGAGAGACTTTGCTCTTTGAATTAATTTTTTTCCTGTAAAAACAGTCATCACTGATACGAGCGGTCAGAATAGCGCATCCCTCTGGACTAGTTAGAGGTGGACCGAGGGGCGCTGAAGGTGCTCCTCTGGTAGGTGTCTCTCCAGGTGAGATGTTCACCTTGGTCTTTCCCAAGCTCCCTTTTGCACTGTCAGTATCCATTGTTCGTAACGTCTATGAACGGGAACAAAGGGAGACTCTGAAAGCACTTCTTTATTGTTTCCCCGCCCCCGCAGACCCTGAAGTCCACCCTCAAACCGAGGATTACTGGGGCCACGTGAATCCCATAGGACCCCGAGCCTGCTACGACGAAGGCAAGCGCGTCGCCGAGACCATGTGCTATGCCTACATGAAGCAGGTATCCAACGCGGCTCTGGGGCTGGCGGTGTAGACACGGCTTTGTAGACCAGGACTGTGCTGGAATAAAGCGCCGTGACTGACCCTGCCCGGGGGTGGGTGTTTCCCGTTTCCCACTGTCATACATCAGTGGTGTCATCAGCAGCTTTCCCCATGTGTCTCCTTTTTTGAAAAATGATTTCCAGGCATGAAGCCTTAGGTTTGGAACACCCTCGAGTGACTGGGCTCAGCCTTATTCCTCATCACCCACCAGCAGTTAATGAGAGCCTCTGTTTTCCCAAAGCCTCCCAATCGGTGGAATTTTTTTTTTTTTTTTTTTTTTTACTTTTTACCTTTCTTTCTGTTTTCTAATGGGTATAATTCATTCTGGCTTTAATATAGGTCTCTTCAGGGATGGTTATTTATACTTACTCTGATTCCCTGCTTCCTTAATCATGGCCGTGCTGGGGCTTGCCTGTGGATCTTTCCAAGTTCCAGATTTGCTCACCTCCACGCTGGAGCAGGTAGAGCCTACAGCCGAGAGGCGGGGGTCCGGGTTCCCACCTGGATCCCCACTGTCTGCTCCGGAGACGCGACCCATCGGTCACAGGGCCCTGTCCTGCCTGCCTGAGGGCTGTGCAGGGGCCGATCAGACGTCCAGATGGGGCCCAGCCAGGCCGTCCATTGTGCTTGACCAGCTCTGGGACCCTCACAGACATGCCCTTGGAGGGACGTGTAGGTGAATAACCGTGGACGGGGGTGGTTCCAGGACAGGCTGCTGACAGAGGCGTGGTGGCCACACGGGACTCAGAGACGAGCAAGCGTCCATCCTGGAGCAGCCTCCTCAGGCCGAGGGCTCCTCCTGCCGGCCCGCTCGGAGGTCAGCTGGCCACGGGCTTGGTGTGATGGGGGACCCTGCCTGGGCACCCGGTGCTGAGCGCTCACGGCTGGGCTGGGGGCACTGAGCGCCTTGTTTGTTTTTTGGAGGGCAGTTGGCAGAGACTTTTTTCTCTTACATTTTTAATGAAATACCAATATTGACGACCCACAAAATAATCTTGTGCTGAGGGAGGTATTGTTATGTAGGTTTTTCTGCCTTGTTTCTTGGCCAGGAGCAGAACTGATTGTTTTCTAAGCCACTTTGGGCAGTTGGCTTGTAGTATCCGTTTATTTTAATCAGTTTTAGAAAAGACAAACTATATCATTTTGGAGCCCAGAATGTCTTGACCCAGACGTTTAATAAGATGGTCTCCCAGGTTCACAGAACAGCCTCTGTGTATGTTGGTGCCTAAGGAAACTAACTCGAGTGTGTGAGGGGACATAAATCAATAGGGTTCTCGGCTGTTTCGCTTTCAGTCTGTGGGTGTATTTCATAGTGAGTTTTTGTGTAGGTAAAGCTGGTGGGCAAGTAGGACATTTTCATTGAACTTTTAGTTCTTGTTAAATCATGAGTAGTGTAACTTAATAATGTCGTAAGTATTCATGTTACCTTAGGGTATGAGCCCATGATAACTATGGTGTTTAGTAACAGCGTAGCCAGCATTTACTGAGCACTGACTGGATGCCAGGACCCGGGGTGTGGGTTCCACTGCACACGTGCTGACCCGGGATCTGTAAGCGCCGTCCAGCTCGTGAGCGCAGGATCACAGCTCCCTCCACACCTGGGGACTGTCAGCGTTTGCATTTCTGCTCGCACAGGTGGTGCTCCCCGTAAGGTATCCTCTAGGAGCCCCGTGTGCGTGCGGCCGGCCGGCGGTGGCCGGCGGGAGGGTGTCGCCCGCTGCAGAACGCCTCTGCTGCAGGGGCCCCAGCAGATGATGTCACCTGTGTGCAGAAGTCACCTGGTGGTTAGGGTGACAGTGGGCTTCTCACTGAGGACAGTGCACAGCCTGCTCCCCGTCACGGTGTCAGGGCCGAGGGTTGCTTTCGGACACAGGCTCAGCACCTTTTGTGAAGCTCGGGTCTAGGCCAGCAGCACCGTGTAACCTGTGGGTTCTGCTCAGCACACCTGCCCCAGGACTCCCGTCTGCCCAGGGGAGCAGTGCCGTCCGGGCATCTGGAAATGCACCATGGAAGGCCTGCCCCTGTGGCCTTGGAGGCAGGTGTGGGTCCCGCTCTCCCCACAGTCCCTCCCCCACTCCTGCTGGCTGGCTCTTAGGTCCGGGAGTGACCGTGCCTCTGGCCCTGTGGCTGGCGGAGTCCTCTCTGGTTCCGGTGGCTGCAAGGCCAACGGGCTGATGCAGGACAGCAGGGCTGGGCGCCTGGGCCTGGGTGGAGGTCCCTGTGGTCTCGCCCGCTTCCGAGTGGCCTTGAAGAAGGCCCAGTGTGAGCTTCACACCTCGCATGCCTTGTTATTCATGTTGCATGTACTGTGTCCCCTTCTAGGGGGAGCTGTGGGCCCAAGACTGTGACCACAGCTGGGGCTAAGCCGTGCCCCTGCACTCACTGTCCCTCGTTTGTCCGAGTCGTGCTGAGGCGGGGAACCGTGGGCATCTTCTCTCTCTGTCCACAGGGCCAGACACCACACAGCTGAGGGGTGTTGGGATTCTCGTACTGCAGGTTGCTTTGCCAGGATAGGAAATAAGAAAACACAGATAAGCAAGAAGGAAAAAATACTACCACCCGCGGTCCCATTCAGAGATAAACGGAAGGGAAAAATAGGGCATTTCTTTCACTTGGGATTTTATATTAGCTGCGGCAGGGAGTGAGTCAGAGCCCCTCCTGCCACACTGGGCTGGCCCATGTGGGCACAGCCCAGTCTGGGGCAGATCAGACCATCTTTGGAGTTCAAACAGCAGAGCGACTGATTTTCAGTATTCCAGCTCTCCTGCTTCAAAACTTTGGGTGTTAGTTTTTGCTATCTGGAGGCAAATGAAAAAATAATGGCCAGTAAAATGATGAACCATGTGGAATAGAATGCCTTTGGCCTATTTTTAGTTAATTATTTTAATAATTAAAATTTTTTTTAATACATAAAAGCATGTTCCCTCTTAAGTATAAATCATCATTTTATTGAAAAGACCACATGTGGATGTATCTTTCTCTGACTAAATTTAATATATAAGGATTGAGAATATAAACAAGATAAATCCAGGGATGAATACACATTTTATAAAAGATTTTAAAGGATTCTCTTCTGGGTTTGTTGTAGTGAATTAAATATCCTAAAATGTATTCAAAGTAGAATTTGATTTCCCAGAAAAATCTATCGCAGGTACATTTCAGGGCATGTTTCTTACATAAAGAGGGGCTCCCTTGAGTCTTCCTCCAGGGGATGGGTTGAGCTGCCAGTTGGGATCAAAGGGCATCACATCTTTCAGGAACACTTTGAACTTGTCAGAGAAGTTACATTGGGCTTGTCCGTGCCCTTGGACGTGCTGGTTTCATAAACGTGCGGACTTGTCCAGAAGGCTGCGGTCAGCGCTTGTGTGCTTTGGAGCTCGTGGCCCTGCCTGCGTCTGACCCTAAGGGGTCTAAGCCCGACCCACAGGGCTGGGTCTGCGAAACAGGCCACCATTCCTAAAACCACAGACCACAGAGCAGAAAGAAAGGAAACTCAGAAACCCTCTCGTCCAGGGCCTTGAGGGTATGGTTTTGTTTTATTTTCTGGCATTAGAATACTTAAAATTAAATGCCTGGTATGCGTATTATACTTTAGTTAACAAAAGTGTTCAGCAACCAGCTAAAAGACGTCAAATGTCCAGTGAGCGGGGTTCACCCCCAAGGGGCTAATTAATAAGCCCATGGCCTGGAACCCCCAGTGCAGGCCTGTTTCTGGTGCCCACTCCCCGCTGGCCGTGGCCTGGGCCTAGTGACCGCTCTGGCCTGAATGTTAAGGGTCTGGCGGGACCATTGAGGGCAATTGCCAGGCAGGCATCCCGCTGTCCCCAAACCTGTGTGGCCTCCCTCTGCCACCACCCAGCGTGAACGGGAACTCTTCTGCACCTTCGGGCATCTTGCTCAGCAGCTGAGCTCTGCCTTCTGTAATGGCCTCGGTCTCATCCCCAGGTGGGGAGCGGACCCCACGAAGCTATGTTTATGAGAGGCGGGGGGGAATCGTGTGGTTCAGCCTTTGGGGCTGAACCCCCCGTGACCCCCTTACTTTAGGGATGACATGGCCTTCTCCTGGGGGCCTGCCGTCTCGGGGGGCTTCCCGCTCTCTGTGTGTCCTGCTCCCTGCAGGCAAATGTGTCCTGGGCGCCTCCCTCGGGGCAGACCTGGCACAGCGGAGAGGGTGTGAACGAGCGTGAGAGCCGGGGCTCCTGGGAAGCCCGTGTCAGCCGCACCTGATAGTCGGGAGGAGCTGCCTGTCCCCTGAGGTTCCGGACCCAGGTGGACAGGTCACAAGAGGCAGGTCCCTCTGCGCTGCAGCTCATGTGTGCAGAGCCCAGCGCTCCTGGGGGAGGGGGGCGGGGAGCAAAGCACAGCCCCCCAGGCGCCCTGCTGGCACGCGGCCTGACCGCTGTGAATGTGCTGAGCTTTTCCTCTCTCCTTGGAATAAAGCCAGCTTCACTCACTTCGGATTTTGTCGTCTTAACAAGTGACTGCAGGTGGATACTTGGGAGCTGTTTTCTAGTGAGAGCAGCGTCTCTGCTCCGCCCTACGCCACCCCCCGTGTTTGACATGCTCCCTGGTCAGTTCAGAGGAGAACAGGGTTGTTTTATTCCTGGACCTGGAATTACAGCTCACATCGTAGTCCTAGGAGTCTGAATGCCCATGGGAAGGCTTGACGGTGTATCGCTGGGGCTCAGCAGAGATGTGGCAGCTCTGGTTTCTGAAAGCTGCCTGGGCTGGGTCCACGCCTGCCAGCCACTGCACGGCGGCCCACGTGGAGACCTGGATGAGGCCGCTGTGGGCGGAGGTGGCTGGCAGCTCCAGCCACTGGCAGGCCTGGTGGGGCCCTAGGGATGCCGCAGCCCGTGGCCGTTCACTCGCCGTACTTCTGGTGGAGAAATTCTGTGCTAACTCAGCCCCGTCAGCTACGGGTCCCTCAGGTCCCAGCCTGTACCGGCTCTGATACGCAGAGTCAGGAAAGAACTGTGCCGACCAGCAGGACCCCGGCAGCAGCTAAGCTGTCATCACTGGGCCTGTGCTAAGGCTGACTTGTACACGAGCCCCGCCCTCTCCCGCTTCCCCGGCGAGGAGAGACGGACAGCGCGGCCTGGCCACTGAGCCCCGGGGCTCAAGCCCGCCCCACCAGCCCTCTGACAGCCGGAAAGGCACATCTGTTGTCTGACGGGTGATGGATTGCTGTAAGAGTCCGCTGAGTCAGAGTGTGATAGAAACATTTAACTTTCTATCACTGACAAAGTAATCTGTGAAATTGATAATTAAACGAGATAGTTAGCAGAAGGCTTTTGGGGTTTAAAAAAATATACTTTCCTTGATTACATGTTTGAAAATATGCTTTCCCCAATTACAAAAGTAAGAGATGTTTATCGTAATAAAAATAGAAACATTAAAAGTACAAGCGGGAAAGTCTGTGAAGGTCTGGAACACCCGTTTTTGTAAACAATGTACGTTGGCATCTTCCCAGGCTGTTTAGCTATATATAGCCTGTATCAGGTGCCAGATTGTCTTTGGTTTTTCACCGAACGGATGAGTTTTCCAGCAGAACAGATTGGGGATGTAGTAGGTAAAATGTAGCCCTTTCGGAACGCTCACCTGCCCCTCCTTTCCCAGGACAAAGTGCTCTTTTGTTTTTCTTCAAATCAGCTATTAAACATTCACGAACATTTAAATCTCTGTTGAGTGATAAAGTTATACAGAATATTACGTGAAAGAGATGATGAAAGAGATGCATAGCCTGGTCCTAGTTAAGAAAGTAGATATTTATTTACTGGGGAAGAATGTATACCCATCATTTACCCCTTGCACTGTTTTCACTGTCTCTCAGGTTTCTGCTGCACGTTTCATGCCGGGGGCCTCAAAGTGGTGGGAACCGGGGCTCATGTGAGTTTGGTGTATCTTGCAGCCTCCGGATTTGATTACAGGGAACACAGCATCTCATCAGGACGGAAAAGCGCCTGTGTCTGGAAGGAAGAGCAGAGGTATCTGTGGGGCGCCGGGGCCGCAGGGCTCACCCTCTTCTGTGTTGCAGGAAGGCGTGGAGGTGCGCGTGGCCAGGATCTTCAACACCTTTGGACCCCGAATGCACATGAACGACGGCCGGGTGGTCAGCAACTTCATCCTGCAGGCGCTGCAGGGGGAGCCGCTCACGGTGGGTGGCGGGCGGGCGCGGGGGGAGTGCGTCCGATCGGGTGTGGGGGGGGGGTGCCTGCCCTGAAGTCAGGAGTCCCCGCTGCCCTTGGAGGGAGGGAGGGAGGGGGCGGTGCGTGGAGGGAACACACGGGAGCCGTGACCCTGGACGGGGCTCAGGTCACCCTGCTCCCCGAGCTGCAGACACCCTGGTGCCTCGGGCTCGGGGCCTGCCTGCAAAGGCCTCTCCCGCCGTGCTCTTGGCCCATGACTGTGCCCAGGGGCGTCTCTATCCACAGGGTGCCTCAGGGTGCCCCTGGGTGAGGCCCCGGGCCTGGTGGAGGGCCTGGCACGGCTGGACCCTGGGGTTGTCAGGGCTGAGGTCAGGCTACGCCCCTGGTGGTTGAAGGCTCCCGTGTAGTCCGCGGTTCCGGGACCCTCAGTGTGGTCTCCCCCCAGGTGTACGGATCCGGGTCGCAGACAAGGGCCTTCCAGTACGTCAGGTAAGACCCCCAGGCGGGCGAGGACCGTCCAGTCGCGTCTGGGTCACTTGGTCGTTGTGCTGTGTTCATTCCGGTGAAGCAGCTGGGTTGACGTTAGTTCTGCCCTTCCTGTGGGCGGCCCCCCTCACCCCCGGCTCCCGGTTCTCTGCCAATAGAGGTCGGATGTGCTGGTCTCCTGCTGCCACCTAGTGTCTTGTCGGCCAACCTGCCGGCCCCGAGGGTCACCCAGGGCCTCCAGTTCAGGCCAGTGAGGGGATGGCCTCAGGCATCCAGCACACCTGCAGATGCCGAAATCAGACCCTTTAGACGTGCCTTCTGGGGTGGATGAGGTCGTCATCATTAAGAAGGTCAAGAGGCCTAATGTTGATAAATTTTGTGCCCAAACTAAATTCAGATAAAAATATTTTAAGAACTTTGTTGAACAGTCTCACACGGTCACATTTACTGTTTTCTTGGTAGTGCTCCTCAATCTAGTTTTTTGTCGGCCAGTTCGGTTGGTGGCAAGTTTTAAAGTGCGGTTTGGGTTCTGAGAGAAGAGTTATTATATGAGCAGTTAACATCTACCGAAATATTTTCCCACGTGGCACAGTGATGGTGAATTCTGCACAGGTTTACGGTGTCCTCAGTCATTGGAAAATCTAGCTGTATGTTTTGGGACCGTATACTTGCACTTTTCAGTACAAATACCCTGGACTGCCTGTCCATCAGCAAATGCTGTCCCTGGTGCCTGCGGCCACCCCAGGGATGCTGTCAGGCGAAGTGGTGGCAGGTCTTGGGGGGGCTCCCACCCTCCCACCCCACCTCGGCCCGAGCAACCACACGATTTTTGCCTGGTTTAAAAGAAAAAAAAAAAAAAAACACAACCACTGTAGATTTTTTTTTTTCCCTGCAAGTGTTTGTGAATTTTCACATTTAGTCCAAAAGAAAGCTGAGTAAGTGTCTTATAATGAACAGTGGTTTTTCTCTCCCCATCAGTATCTTGCCCAGCAGGGCAAAAGCCTGGGACCATCACGTCCCTGGCCCACTTTGTTGCCCAAATAGTCTAAGAAGGGATTCAGCCAGGAGCTAGCCGGCCTGTTCTCATGTCAGAGCACTTAACCCGGGAGCCGTGTGGTGCAAGGAAGCGATGGCGGCCCGTGTCTGTGTGGGGACCGTGCTCCTGGGATCCTGTGCTCGGGTACCGTCTTCTCATCGTGACACGTGTCCAGCCCACCTGCCGTCCCCTGGCCCCCGTCTGCGCACTTTCTCGAGGTGGGGGGGATCTTGACGTCTCAGTCACGTTGAATCTCCTCCAACAGTCTCATCAAGGCCCCCAGACTCCTCCAGCCGTACCACCTCGTGGAGTATTCCAGAGACTGTGCAGTGAAAGGGGCATCAGTTACAACCCGTTCTTACTATTTCAAAGGCATCAGATACAAAATTCATTTAAAGTAGCCTCTCAGGTGCTTGTTTTTTGCTGGTGATTAAAATCTTTTAAGCATCGAGTGATGCACGGGCTGCACTCCATCCCCGACAGGACATGCCTCGCTGGCCGGCCTGTGCGGTCCATGCACCCCATCACCGACCCAGACACCAGGGTGCACCCTGGAAAGGGACCTCAGTGGTGTCACTAAAAGTGGTGTTGGGGGCCCTTCGGGCAAACCCTTTCTTCGTGAGGCCTCGCCGTCTGCTGGTCTCACATCTTGAGTTAGTGGGCTCTGACGTGCTGAGCCTCCCCGACTTCACCAGACTCGGGGAAGGAGCTTTCCTGGCTTTCGCTCTCCATTGTTCAAGGCTTGGCTGAGAGAGTTAACTTACCAACGCTGGGCTGTTTTAAAGAAGCTATTTTGTAGAAACTGAGGCTCTTACTTCACAGTTAAAAATGCACAACGTTTGGATCTGTAGTTACTGAACTAAATTACCCATTTCCAAAATCCACGGTTGCCCTGCGGCAGCGTTGCACCGTTTCTGGGTGACCGTTGCGGTGTCTGGGTGGCGTGTGCGCTGACATCCTGGCATGACTGTGCTTGGTGCTCTCGTGGCCAGGTTACGTCCTCACCCCATCACGGAGGCATGCTGTGTTGTCTTAAAAAGTCACTTTGTCAAAATGACACTTTTAAAGAGCTTCAGGTTAAATGGATGTGATCTGTGCACTTTGGGCCTTAAAAGTTGCCAGTTTTTTGCATAAAAGATGCATGCCCCTCCCCCCAGGATGATTACATAAGTGTCCGTCACCTTCCAGCTTAATATGGACCCCCCCCCCATTAAAAATGTTTGTGGATGCTATTGAAGGGCACATTTTAACGTCTTTTCCAAACATGCAGAGATGTGTGCTGTCAGAGGACGCGTTGGGATGTGGTCGTTAACGGCCATAGTGATGAAGGGACTTTTTGCCAGTTTCTAGAAGCGAGGAATCATCTAAAGTCAGCGGTTCTTTGCATCTGTGCTTGATCCGTGAGAGCAGAACGGACTTTAGGCGTGTTCCTACAAAATGCCCATTGGCTGTAAGCAAAAACCCAGAAAATCATTTGTTTGCTAAATTACCACCTCCCCCCCCCGCCCCAAATTGTTTTTCAGTGAAAAGGAAAGCAAAAGCCGAGGTTTCCTTTTGGAAGTTTAGCACAGTAACCTGCTCCTTGCTGGTTACGGCGGAGGAGGGGAGAGGGTTCCAGGCGGCCGCGTTTGCATCCCCGGAGCAGCGCCCTCACAGCCTCGTGAGGCACAGCTGGTGAAAGTGACCTAGTAAAGTGCTCGTGTAGCAGCGAGGTGTCATGTTTACGAAGTCACTTGTTTTTGACAGAACCACCCTTTAACGTTTCTGAAAATAAGAACCAAACCTTGGTAAGCGGAAGTTCGCCTCTTGACCGTCACCCTCACCGCCCGCTCGCTCGCCATCCGTCTGCAACACCCAGACGCCCCCGCCCGTCCCTTCCGGGTGCTGGGGTTCCTGGGGGGAGGTGAGGGGCCAGAGGTCCAGGGAGCTGGTTTCAACACTCAGGGTTGTGTGGCTTTCTCTGTGAGTTGCCAGTATGAGACTTACATACTGGAGTTCTTAAATTGCAGGAGACCCTATTTTTTTAAAAACCATCTGCTTTTCCATATGGGCCGACTACCTGGGTTCCCGTTAAACATGGACTTTCCTCAGAAACTTGCATAAACGCCATCTTTTTTTGGGTGTGTGCCTACCTTACTTTCATTTTTTAATTGCTGAAGGGTTTCAGAAATACACGAAGCAGGGAGCTCAGCCCCATCACTGAGCTTGCGTCCCGCTCAGCCGCGTGCCGACGCGCGCCCGCGGAGGGCGGATCCCAGACGCCACGTCATCCCATCCGCGAACACTTGAGCATCCTCTGCGCCCTCTTACGCGCAGGGTTTCATTTGACGTCCAGTCTCCCACGGGGGTTTTGGTTTCCTTCCGGGAGGTGGGCGGCTCGTGCCCTGTGCTCGGCGCCTGCGGGCCCCGGCGGGCAGCTGAGCGGCCGCGCCTCTCTTCCAGCGACCTGGTGAACGGCCTCGTGGCGCTCATGAACAGCAACGTCAGCAGCCCCGTCAACCTGGTGAGTGCCTCCCCCCGCCCACTCCCTCCCCGGCAGGCCGGTTCCCGCTTCGCTCGCTCCGTCAGCACGCTCAGGGCACGTGCCTGTCTGCTGCTTGCCCAGTACTAGAGGAAGATACACGGAATAGAACAAAACGGGAGTCCACAGAGAAGTAAGATCTGGGATAAACTAACCCCGCTCCGTCCACCGGAAGGGCCAGGTCAAGAAATTTGTGAAGCCTTTGGTGGTTGTAGGTGACATTCTGTGTGTCCGTTGTCCATCACTGAAGGTGCAGTTGGTCTCGATCAGGCTTGCTTTCCGGGGCTGTAGAAGATGGAGTGGCTAGGAGAGTTTGCCTCACGGTCATGTCTGTGAGCGCCCAGACCCCCTTCGTGCCGCTTCCTCCCTCACTTCCTGCAGCCCAGACGCTCCCTGGAGGAATCGGGAGCTGGTTCCGCCTGATCTCTGATCCAGCCTCGCTCACTCTTGGTGCTGGAGGATGTGTTTCTCTGCAGAGCAGTTTGTCCTGTCCTTGGCCGGTTCTCACTGGCAGAACGTTTTTCCTTCTGTTTAGAGGTAAAAACCTCGTCCTCTGTGTGCCTGCCCACGGGCCTGCCTTCTCCGTGGGGACCCCCCAGAGCTGGTCTATGCCGCTGTGATGTGACAGCTTCCCCAGGACTTCCCCAGTCTCCTCTCCAGCTCTTCCAGGGATCAGGTTGGGCTAGAGCCCTCTGACCCTTTTGGTCACTGTCTCCTGAATGGTTTCATTCCATCCCGTTTAAAATGTGAGGTGTCCAGTATAGACTGCCCGTCATTCTAGACGGTCCGCTTCTGCCGATGGCAGCTGACCCGAGCCCCGGTACCCCCCCCCTCCCCGCATTGGGGGAGCCCCACCCCTCTCACCACCTCGGCCCCCTCCCCTCCCTGGGAGGGGCTAAGCTCACAGGTGTGGACGTGCTTGCTCATTTCTTGAAAGCACTTCACTCGCAAACCGTTCCGTGTACTTTTCTTCATGACCAGCAGTCTGAAGCACGCTCTGGAACGTTCATTTCTCCTGGGTTGGGCGGGAGTTCCTACCAACGGTGAAGGACGGGCCCTGGAGAGGTCCACTCCCTGTGGGACCTTTGACCAATTCATGGGTACCGGTGGCCGCAAGCACCCAGCCAGCACTGTTTTCATGCATTTTCGAAGAAACAGGCAGTTAAATAGCATAAGCCGTGTCTCGTGATCCTCACTTCATCTTGAGCCTTCACCGCCCTTACCCTGTGTTTTCACTTCTCGCCCTTCCAAGTGTGCATCTTAACCAGTGGTCGCCCCAAGCAGCCACTCCCCGCGTTAGTGCCGCGTCCTTCTTGCCCCTCGTCACAGAGCCGTGCTGCAGTGTCCGACTCCTGTAGAAACCTGTCTTGTTTCAGGGGCGTGTCTGCCGGTAGCCCCGGGGGGCTCATAATTAGGACTAGGGTCCCTTCCTGCCTCTTTTACCTTTGGTCTCAGACGAAACCAGGAGATTGGGGATGAAGAGTGTTGGGACGTACAGTTGCCAGACTTCACGGTGCTCTCTCCCGACGGGACGAGCAGGCTCGGGGAGGGGCTGGGCCGCGGCTGCTGCAAGGTGGGGCGGCAGGAAGAGGCGGAGGGGCGTTCGGAGGCCCCCAAAGTAAGCCCGCCGTAGAGCCACATCCTGGGTCTCGCAGCGGCTGCCCAGGGCCCCCCCCCGCGAGCGCGCTTCACGTCCGTTGGGACTCCTGGCCAGGCTCACGCGTCTTCATTACCGAGGGGGCAAGCAGGGCGCCCCCAGTGGGAAGCAGGAGTGTCCTGGGAGAGCTAAGCTCGCAGAACCAGGCTTTCCTGCAGAGCGACACCGAGCCTACAGTACCTTTGCGTCTGGAAACCGTCCCGTACCTGGGCCAGGGGACGCAGCGCCTGATGCGCCGCTACATGGGCGGGCGTCTGCTGACCCTGCCCAGCCCCCGGCGTCGGGGACGGCGTGCGCGTGGGGCGGGAGGGCGTGGCGTCGCCGTGGCGTTTACACCTCTAACCAGAGACCTTTCTTCCTTAGGGGAACCCGGAAGAACATACGATCCTGGAATTCGCTCAGCTAATTAAAAACCTCGTTGGTAAGTAGGACAGAGGCCTTCCTGCGTGTGAGCGGCCGCGCTTACCCTGTCGGTTAATAACGCCTCGCCTGGACGGTGGGTAATGAATACACACGCTAATTGAATTGGATGAGAAGCAGAACTTGCTCAGGAGCGCCTCACCGTTCTGTGATTCTAAGCGACGGAAAGATGAAGGGGTGCGGGGAGGGGGCCAGCTTTGTGCGCCCTTGTGACAGAAGGCCTGTGTGGAGCAGAAATGGTACGTCTGTCCTCTGTGCTCGAGACGTGATTGTGGTTGGCAGTTCTGCCCAGGTGACCACTGTCTGGTTCCAGACGCCAGCTGGGCCGAGCACAGGATTTCAGGGAGCAGGAGAGCGACACCGGGGCTTGTGTGATTCTGGTGGAATCTGGTGGCGAGTTTTAGGTTCCATGTGCAGTTCTGGCCAGCTTGGCTGCGGGGTGTTGCAGGTGGTGTGGACACTGGGCCTGGCCCCAGAGAGGGCGTGCTCTTAAGCTATGAGAAGTCTGTGCGTTTTCAGCCAGCCCTGGGCTGCCGGTGTCTATGGGCTGTGCCCTTGGTCACAGGGTCAGGTTCCTGGGGCTCGGGTTGGGGGGTGTCTGCTTCCCAGGGTTGACCAAGAAATCAAGAGTCCAGACACAACCAGATTGGAGTGGGGTTGGCTAGACCAGGCGAGCGTGATGTGGGCCCGTGTAGACCCTATGCTTAGCAGGCTGGATTCGCTGCAGTTGTCCTTCCTGGCACTGGACAGTTGGACAGGACAGGGGATGGTCCCCCTGAGATGAAAACCGCAGCATCTTCACCACCGTCAGGCACTTGTTAGAAATGTGGAGTCACACACCCTGCTCGGGTGTCCCGGATCAGAATCTGCGTTTTGCCAGACTCCTCGGGTGGTCGTGCTCACGTTGAAGTTGAGAAGCTTGTCTGAAGCCTGGGTGGATGGCTGTGTAACACATCGACCCAGACCACTGGCTTCAGACAGCAGCTGTTTTATTCATTCCAGATTCTGTGACCAGGCCTGGCCAGTGGTCACTGGGCTGGCTTCGTTCTGTTGGTCCTAGGAAGCTGGACCGGCCGGGCTTCTGTCCTTCTGCTTGAGGTCTATCCGGCAGGGTGGCTGGACATCTTTTGTTGGCTCAGGGTGGCTCTGGCAGGGCGTAGGTGGCAGGCCCTCGGAAGGTGTCAGCCTGGGCTGGCCGATGGTCACTCCCCGGCACTCTGCCCGTTAGACGGGCTGAAGGGAGCCTGGCTGCAGGTGAGGGGCTCCCACAGGGTGTGAACACCTGGGGGTGGCTCGTCGGGGCGTCAGGGTCACAGCCCCCCTGGCGGCAGCGGGCACGCGGCTGTGTTGCTGAGGGGGGTGGTGTGCGCGGGGCCTGCCCCCTCCTTCCCCTCGGGGTGGCTCAGGCCAGTGTCCTGCCCTCGGCAAGCGCCGTGCGGCCAGCGGCACAGTCCCCTGGTGTGGGCCCGAGGTGACTTGGGACACAGTACTCCATCTGCACCTGTGTACCTGGCTGGCGGGCCTTTGGTGTGTGTGAGTCGCGTCCTAGTGGTTCCTGATTCTCTTCTGACCTTTTTTTTTTTTTTTTCAACACTACAGGCAGTGGGAGTGAAATTCAGTTTCTCTCTGAAGCCCAGGATGACCCCCAGAAAAGGAAACCAGACATCAAGAAAGCGAAGCTGATGCTGGGGTGGGAGCCCGTGGTAAGTGGTGGGGGGGGGCGGTCCCACTGCCCTGTGGAGAAGGCCTCCCACTCCTGCGCCGTGTCTGCTCCTTGGGGGTGCTGCTGTGTGGGGCGGCCTGGGGGCTTCGGGGTTGGGGTGGCCCCAGCAGTGTCTTCTCCAGGCCCACACGGGGCTTGTAGCCTGCGTCCCTCGTCCTCTGTTACGGGGAATGGCTTGGCCCCAGGTAGCCCTGCTTGGCCTCCGTCCACTCAGCCAGGGTGTCATGGACGTGCAGGGCCGGCCACGATGCCCGCGACGTGGGCGAGCTCATCCACCCCGGTTCCCGTGCAGGCGGAGCCGGGCGGGAGTGTGAGGGGCTGGAGGGCGGAGACCGCGGGCCTCCCCACCTTTCTGTTGCGCTTAGAGTCCATCAGCCTGGTGGGTGTGGCCTCGCCAGGCCTGGGATGCCTGTCCCCCGGGGCTGGGCGTGCCTGCTGCATTCCTTTCTTTCAGGTCTCAGTTGAGAGGTCATGTTCGCAGAGAGGACATGGGCAGCTGATTCGGTTTCTGTTTCCTGTTTGCTGCAGGGCAG
Source organism: Balaenoptera acutorostrata (assembly GCF_949987535.1). NCBI lineage: Eukaryota > Metazoa > Chordata > Mammalia > Artiodactyla > Balaenopteridae > Balaenoptera > Balaenoptera acutorostrata. The sequence continues at coordinate 2,393,046 of NC_080075.1, forward strand.
CTCTAAACTATGAGGCTTCCCAGGGCATGGGTCCCTTGTAGGTCCCCGGGGGTGAAAGTACAGAGAGTAAGTAAGTGTCACCCAGAGAATCAGGCATGTGGATTGGCTACGGATGCTTCCAAGCCTCTTCCTCCGCGGAGACTTCTGAGAGAAGGGCGCACGTGGGCATTATTCTAAGGGTGCCTTTTGTGACTGATTCAAACTGGAACAGACTCCCAACCTGCAGGAGGAAGTGTGGGTCTCGGGGGCTGCAGCTCGTTCAAGTGCAGTCTGTCAGGGTGCACAGCACAGGCGCAGACAGCCTCGGGGGACCCGGCCGCGCCCCTCATTCTTGCTCTCTCTTTAAATAGGTCCCGCTGGAGGAAGGGTTAAACAAAGCAATTCACTACTTCCGGAAGGAACTCGAGTACCAGGCGAATAATCAGTACATCCCCAAACCAAAGCCTGCAAGGATAAAAAAAGGACGGACGCACCATAACTGAGAACCTGGCCTTTGGGGCGGGAGACGCCCCGTTTCACACTTGACGAGATGTGTTTTTCTCTTTTTTAGAAGAAAGACTTAAACAGGTATCATGAAGAACAAACTGGAATTCGTTCGGAAGCTTGCTTTAGGAAATGGATGTGCCTAAAAACTCCCCTAAAAAAACTGCAGATTTTGCCTTGCACTTTTTAAATCTTTTTATGTAAAATAGCATCGATGCATCTCTGCGTATTTTCAAATTTTTTACCTTGCCGTGAGAGCCTATGTCGTGACTGTCATCGACAGTTTTATTTACTGGTTTCTTTGTGAAGCTGAAAAGGAACATTAAATGGGGTGATTAAATGCTGATTTATTTATAAAGTGGGTACTTAAAAATGAGACGTTATACTATGCACAGAGGAGAAAAAGCAGACCGGCAGTATTGTCAGGTAGGTGGGTGGCGTACTGCATTAGTTCTCGGGCAGATAAAAAAATTCTGTTTGAGAGCTTTATGTTTCTTCTAATTCAGAATTTTTCCAACGTCTAGTTTTTAGTTGCAGACTTGACTTTGAAATGTTTCTGTTGGTTATCACAATCCAGGATATTTGAAATCAATCACTACTGTGTTGTGCTGCATATGGTGGGGGTGGGGAGTTAACATATTCTTGGTTAACAGTGGTTAAATATGCTATTTTAATAAAATATTGAAACTCACTCTCAGTTTTAAAGGTTGGCTTTCTGCTTTGCATGGTGCATCATCAGATGGCTAAGAAAAATATTGGAGAATTTAATTTTAAAGAAAATTCTGTAACTATCCAGGTTGGTATAATATGTAACTTGATGAGTGGACAGTGGAAAACATTTCTGTGCTGCTGGGGCTGAATCTGTGCAAACGGTGTTCACTGCAGTGTGGAGAGATTTTCAGGTCTCACCCAGGGTTAGAATCATTGTGTGTCCTTCCCTGGAAGCATGGAGCAGATGGAGAAAAGGAAATGTCATTAGTGGCCTGTGGAGTAGAAACTGAGAGCTTTCATTTTCACTAAGAAGAATTCTTCCAAGGTTTAGTGGTAGGGCTTACTGGTAGGGTTTTTAAATTCCTTTTACAACAAATGGAAGAACACATAGGAAGTTAGTTAGTTAAAGCTACACATTTTCGAGTCAGTTGGCTCCATGTGGTAGTGACAAATGCTGCAAGGACACCAAGGGGATAAAAGCATCAAGCAGGGGCACTGCGCTCGTCTCTATACTAACCAGGGTAAACTGGGCTTGCCTGTCTGTCCTTCTAAATCTCCTAAGGATATCTGTTTTTTTAATTGGACATGTTTTTCCAATCAATCAGAATCTCTGGGGTCAGACCAAGGAAGCTGTGGTTTTGTTTTATTTGTTGTGCTAAGGTCCCCAAAAGATTCTGGAACTGAAGGTCGATGCTAGAGTGGACATGGTGTGAGAAGGAGAGGACTCAGGATGCCTTCTTATATTTACTTGTCATTATTTGGGCCTGAACTAAGTGACACCATTTACTGAGAGGGGGTGAACGGAAACTTGTTTGGGAGCCACTAACAAACAGTGACGGCCAGGCACTGAGGAAAGAGTGTAGGCATGGAGGGAGTTGGGTGGAGCTCAGCTGTGCAGTGCAGGTAGGGAGAGCCCCAAAGCCCCAGGCTCCAGAATTCTCTTACCTCGTTACTTGCTATATCTAGAATATAGGAATATCTAGAATTCCTTTGTGAGATTCATTCCTTCGACTTTCTTCCCCACAGTTTCCATCAAATATACTCATGGAACAAGGAAGAGAGGGGGGAGCTGAAAAAAATATTCCTAGGAAAAGGGCTGACAGTTTGCTGAATTTGGCAAAGCAACATAAAGGTTCAGATTCAAAATGCTGAGTGAACCCCAAATGAGATAAAACCAAAGAAATCCACACCAAGATGTCATAGTCAAACTCAAAACTAAAGCCATAAGAAAAGAATCTCAAAAGTAGCCAGAGGGAAATGACACATTACCTCCAGGTTCAAAACAATCAGAATGGCAGCAAGTTCCTCAGAAACCAGGGCCCCAGAAGTACGTGGCACATTTTTCATGGGCTGAAAGAACTGTCAATCCAGAATTCTATATCCCATGAAAATATCCTTCAGAAATGGAGGGGAAATCAAGACAGACATTCTCACATGAAGTAAAACTGAAAAGTTTTCACCAGCAGACCTACCTTAGAAGTATGACTAAAGTAAAATTCTCTAAACAAAAAGGAAACAATAAAATATGGAAACTTGGGCCATCAGGAAGGAAAGAAACAAGGAAAGAGCAAAAATATGGGTAAATATAATGGGTTTTCTTTCTCCTCTCAAAGTTTTCTAAATTACGTTTGATGGTTGAAGCAAAAATTGTATAAGTTTTATGGTTTTCAGTGTATATAAATGAAATAACTATATTATAGATACGGGAGGGTAAAAGAAAGTAATGTTTCCAAACTGGTAAAACGACACCAGTAGATTTTGAGAAGTTATGTGTCTATATACTGTAATACCTGGAGCATCCACTAAAAATCTGTACAAATGCCCAAATAGAATTCTAAAAAAAAAAAAAAAAAAATTATTTTTTTAATTTAAACTACGTGAAGGGAGGAAAAAATAGAAACAAAAGACAAGCAGAAAACAAAAAGTAAAGTGGCACATTTAAGCCTTAACATAATACATTAAATATAAATGGAGGCAACAGTCCCTCCCACCAGGAACCTGCAGAAGCCTCTTAGACAGACAGCCTCCTCCACCATGGGGCAGACAGCAGAAGCAAGAACTACAACCCTACAGCCTGCAGAACGGAAACCACAATCACAGAAAATTAGACAAAATGAGATGGCAGAGAAACATGTCCCAGATGAAGGAACAAGATAAAACCCCAGAAGAACAACTAGAGGAAGTAGGCCATCTACCTGAAAAAGAAGTCAAATGATAGTAAAGATGATCCAAGGTCTCGGAAAAAGAATGGAGGCACAGATGATTGAGAAGAGACAAGAAATGTATGACAAACCTAGAAGAACTAAAAAACAGAGACGAACAGTACAATAACTGAAATGAAAAATACACTAGAAGGAATCAATAGCAAGTAACTGAGGCAGAAGAATGGATAAGTGAGCTGGAAGACAGAATGGTGGAAATCAGTGCTGCAGAACAGAATAAAGAAAAAAGAATGAAAAAAAAATGAGGACAGTTTAATAAGACACCTCTGGGACAACATTAAATGTACCAACATTTGCATTTAGAGGTCCCAGGAGAAGAGAGGGAGGACCTGAGAAAATATTTGAAGCGGTAATAGCTGAAAAATTCTCTAACATGGGAAAGGAAACAGTCATCCAAGTCCAGGAAGCGCAGAGAGTCCCAGGCAGGATAAGCCCAAGGAGGAACACATCAAGACACATAGTAATCAAATTGACAAAAATTAAAGACAAAGTAAAAATATTAAAAGCAACAAGGTAGGGCTCCCCTGGTGGCGCAGTGGTTGAGAATCTGCCTGCCAATGCAGGAGACACGGGTTCGAGCCCTGGTCTGGGAAGATCCCACATGCCGTGGAGCAACTAGGCCCGTGAGCCACAACTACTGAGCCTGTGCGTCTGGAGCCTGTGCTCCGCAACGAGAGGCCGCGATAGAGGCCCGCGCACCGCGATGAGGAGTGGCCCCCACTTGCCGCAACTAGAGAAAGCCCTCGCACAGAAACGAAGACCCAACACAGCCAAAAATAAATAACAAATAATACATAAAAATTAAAAAATAAAAAAGCAAGGTAAAAGCAACAAGTAACATACAAGGGAATTCCTATAAGGTTATCAGTTATATCAGCTGATTTCTCAGAAATGCTGCATACCAGAAAGGAGTGGCATGATACATTTAAAGTGATGAAAGGGAAGAACCTAAACCAAGAATACTTTACCCAGCAAGGCTCTCATTCAGATTAAACAGAGAAATCAAAAGCTTTACAGACAAGTCAAAGCTAAGAGAATTCAGGACCACCAGACCAGCTTTGCAACAAATGCTAAAGGAAGTTCTCTAGGCACAAAAGAAAAGGACACAACTAGAAACAAAACTATGAATGGAAAAGTTCACTGGTAAAGGCAAACATACACTACAGGTAGGAAATCATCCACACACAAATATATCAAGACTAGCAATTGTGACAAGAGGAGACCACAAATACAGGATATTAGAGATGCATCTGAAATTAAAAGACCAGCAACTTAAAACAATCCTGTTTATCTACAGACTGCTATATCAAAATCTCATGGTAACTGCAAACTGAAAATCTATAATAGATGATACACACAAAAAAGAAAAAGGAATCCAAACACAACACTAAAGTTGGTCATCAAATCACAAGAGAACAAAAGAGGAAGGGAAGAAAAAAACACCTCCAAAAACAAAGCCAAAACAACAAAATGGCAATAAGAACATATATACTGATAATCACCTTAAAAGTAAACAGATTAAATTCTCCAACCAAAAGAAATAGATTGGCTGAATGGGTACAAAAACAAGACCCATATATGTGCTGCCTACAAGAGACCCACTTCAGATCTAGGGATACATACAGACAGAGTGAGGGGATGAAAAAAGGAATTCCATGCAAATGGAAATCAAAAGAAAGCTGGAGTAGCAATACTCATATCAGATAAAATAGACTTTAAAACAAAGAATGTTACTGGAGACAAGGAAGGACACTACATAATGATCAAGGGATTAATCCAAGAAGAAGACATAACAACTGTAAATATATATGCAGACAGCACAGGAGCATCTTAATATATAAGGCAAATGCTAACAGCCATAAAAGGAGAAATTGACAGTAACACGATAAGAGTGGGGGACTTTAACACCCCGCTTTCATCAACAGATAGATCATCCAGACAGAAAATTAATAAGGAAACAGACCTTAAATGACACATTAGACCAGATGTACTTAATTGATGTTTATAGAACTTCCATCTGAAAGCAGAATACACTTTCTTCTCAAGTGCGCACAGAACATTCTCCAGGATTGATCACATGCTGGGCCACAAAGCGAGCCTCAGTAAATTTAAGAAAATCGAAATCATATCAAGCATCTTTTCCGACCACAACACTTATGGGATTAGAAATCTACTACAAGAAAAAAACTTAAAAACACAAACACATGGAGGCTAAACAATATGTTACTAAACTACCAATGGATCACTGAAGAAATCAAAGAGGAAATCAAGAAATACCTAGAGACAAATGACAATGAAAACACGATGATCCAAAACCTGAGACAGCAAACACAGTTCTAAGAGGGAAGTTTATAGCAATACAATCTTACCTCAGGAAAGAAGAACAATCTCAAACAACCTAACCTTACACCTAAAGCACCTAGAGAAAGAAGAACAAACAAAACCTAAAGTTAGTAGAAGGAAAGAAATCATAAAGATTGGAATAGAAATAAATGACATAGAGACTAAGAAAACAACAGAAAAGATCAATGAAACTAAAAAGCTGGTTCTTTGAAAAGATAAAATTGATAACCCATTAGCCAGGCTCATCAAGAAAAAGAGGGAGAGGGCTCAAATCAATAAAATTAGAAATGAAAAGGGAGAAGTTACAATGGATACCACAGAAATACAGAGGATCATAAGAGACTACTACAAGCAACTCTGTGCCAATAAGATGGACAACCTAGAAATGGACAAATTCTTAGGTACAATCTCGCAAGACTGAACCAGGAAGAAATAGAAAATATGAACAGACCAATCACAAGTACTGAAATTGAAACTGATTAAAAAACTCCAAACAAACAAAAGTCCATGACCAGATGGCTTCACAGCCAAATTCTATCAAACATTTAGAGAAGAGTTAACACGTGTCCTTCAGAAACTCTTCCAAAAATTGCAGAGGGAGGAACACTCCCAAACTCATTATATGAGGCCACCATCACCCTGATACCAAAACCAGACAAAGATACCACAAAAAAGAGAAAATTACAGGTGAATATCACTGATGAACATAGATGCAGAAATACTCAGCAAAATACTAGCAAACCGAATCCAACAACACATTAAAAGGATCATACACCGTAATCAAGTGGGATTTATCCCAAGGCTGCAGGATTTTTCAGTATCCACAAATCAGTGTGATACACCACAACAAATTGAAGAATAAAAACCATATGATCATCTCAATAGATGCAGAAAAAGCTTTCGACAAAATTCAACACCCATTGATGATAACAACTCTCCAGAAAGTGAGCTTGGAACCTACCTCAACATAATAAAGGCCATATATGACACACCCACAGCAAACATCACAGTCAACAGTGAAAAGCTGAAAGCATTTCCTCTAAGATCGGGAACAAGACAAGGATGTCCACGCTCGCCACTTTTCTTCAACATAGTTTTGGAAGTCCTAGCCATGGCAATCAGAGAAGAAAAAGGGAATCCAAATTGGAGAAGAAGAAGTATATCTGTCACTGTTCTGCAGATGACATGATACTATACACAGAAAATCCTAAAGGTGCAACCAGAAAACTACTACAGTTCATCAATGAATTCAGTAAAGTTGCAGATACAAAATTAATACACAGAAATCTGTTGCATTTCTATACACTTAATGACAGAAGATCACAAGGAGAAATTAAGGAAACAATCCCATTTACCATGGCATCCAAGTGAATGAAACACCTAGGAATAAACCTACCTAAGGAGGAAATAGTCCTGTACTCTGAAAACTGTGAGATGCTGATGAAAGAAATCAAAGACGACATAAACAGATGGAAAGATATACCATGTTCTTGGATTGGAAGAGTCAATATTGTCAATATTGTCAAAATGACTATACTATCCAAGGCAATCTACAGATTCAGTGCAATCTCTATCAAATTACCAATGGCATTTTTCACAGAACTAGAACAAAAAAGTTTTAGCTTATATGGAGACACAAAAGACCCTGAATAGCCAAAGCAATCTTAAGAAAAACGGAGCTGGAGGAATCAGGCTCCCTGACTTCAGACTATACTACCAAGCTACAGTATTCAAGACAGTATGGTACTGGCACAAAAACAGAAATACAGATCAATGGAACAGGATAGAAATCCCAGAGAGAAACCCATGCACATATGGTCACCTAATCTATGACAAAGGACGCAAGAGCATACAATGGAGAAAAGACAGCCTCTTCAATAAATGGTGCTGGGAAAACTGGACAGCTACATGTAAAAGAATGAAATTACAACATTCTCTACCACCATACACAAAAATAAACTCAAAATAGATTAAATACCTAAATGTAAGACTGGATACTTTATAGAGGACATAAAAAGCAGAGTATCTTTTTGGATCCACCTCCTAAAGTAATGAAAACAAAAACAAACGGGACCTCATTAAAAGCTTTTGCACAGCAAAGGAAAACAAACAAAAACCCTACAGAATGTGAAAAATATTTGCAAATATCATCATCATTTGCAAATGATGTAACCAACAATGGATTAATTTCCAAAATATTGATATATCAACAGCTTATACAGCTCAATTGCAATAATAATAATAATAATAACCCAATTAAAAAATGGACAGAAGTTCTAAATAGACATTTCTCCAAAGAAGCCAAAGGATGTCCAACAGGCATATGAAAAAATGCTCAATATCACTAATTATCAGAGAAATGCAAATCAAAACTACAATGAGGTATCACCTCACTCCAGTCAGAAGGGCCATCATCAAAAAGTCTACAAATAATAAATGCTGGTGAGGGTGTGGAGAAAAGGGAACTCTTCTACACTGTTGGTGGGAATGTAAATTGGTGCAGCCACTATGGAGAACTGTATGGAGGTTCCTTAAAAAACTAAAAATAGAACTACCATATGACCCAGCAATCCCACTCCTGGGCATATATCTGGAAAAGATAAAAACTCTAATTCATAAAGATACATGCACCTCAGTGTCCACTGCAGTACTTTTACAATAGCCAAGACGTGGAAACAACCTAAATGTCAATCAACAGATGAATGGATAAAGAAGATGTGGTACATATATACAACGAAATAGTACTCAGCCATAAAAAAGAATGAAATAACACCATTTGCAGCAACATGGATAGACCTGAGACATTATCATACTAAGTGAAGTAAGTCAGATAAAGACAAATACCATGATATCACTTACATG